>NC_136069.1:56912043-58307043 GCF_964261635.1 Lissotriton helveticus | reverse complement strand
GCCTCCCTCGGCCCCGGACGGCCACAGACGGTCCCGCCCTTGTCCCGGGCTTCTCCCGGCGCGCTCCCGCTCGCTCCCGCGAAGCGGTAGCACTGGTCGCCTTTAAACAAAAATACTGCACGCTCATAGGCTGATAGGCGGGTGGGCGTGGCCAGCGGGGAGAGCAGCCCAGGTGTAGTAAATCGGGCGCGCAGGGACTCCTGGACACTGGAGTCCCTGCCTGTGTGCTCGCAGCCCCGCCGACGCTATCACCAACCCGCGTTCCTTAGAGAATGGCCCAGCAGCTTCAGCAAATAAAATGCGCTGCGAGACCCGCGAAGCGGGTCCGGCGAGGCGCTGAGGGATTCCTTGAAGCAGGGAGAGGCTGTAGAAAGTCGAAAGAGCAAGGGCCAGGTAAGGAGTGTCAGCGCAGCTAAAAGCAGTCCCAATGCGCTGAGGAACAAGCCTGTATTTCTATCCGTTGGCGGGGGCGTGGCCAGCGGGGAGAGCAGCCCAGGTGTAGTAAATCGGGCGCGCAGGGACTCCTGGACACTGGAGTCCCTGCCTGTGTGCTCGCAGCCCCGCGGACGCTATCACCAACCCGCGTTCCTTAGAGAATGGCCCAGCAGCTTCAGCAAATAGAATGCGCTGCGGGACCCGCGAAGCGGGTCCGGCGAGGTGCTGAGGGATTCCTTGAAGCAGGGAGAGGCTGTAGAAAGTCGAAAGAGCAAGGGCCAGGTAAGGAGTGTCAGGGCAGCTCAAAGTAATATGTCTATCAGGTTTTAGAGTGGGATTTTGTCCTTGTCTCAGCTTTCTGGCTGTACATAAACCCCTCAGCTCATGGAAGGTAAATGTGTCATATTTAGAAGGTGCCCTGAGAGGGTCAACTTCTGTGGGGAGAGGCACACTAGGCTCTCCTCCTAAGGACATTTTCTAGTGAGGTGTGGTGTGTGCACCTACCTACACTAAATGTTATCTACTAGAACCTCTCTAGAGTTGTTGTCAGGGTGTGCTAAGCCCCTTCCTCTACAACTGCCAAGTTCAGTATAACTTAAGTATTATAAGAACTTGATTTATATGTACCTCCAGGTACCATAATGTGATCTTTCAAATGATATCTCAAGATTATATGGTAAAACAACAGCAAGCTCTTATCCCATCCGCTGCACACCAATGTGAGAAGTTAGCCTAGCATATGATGTCCACTATTCTAGTGAGCACCTTGCACCAGTCTAAACGACCCTTATTGATGGTGGTTGTAAAGTCAACCTTATAGACAAGCTATCCTAGTGGTAGCATGGACCAGCAGTCTTAGGCTAAAACTTCAGAGAGCATGTAAAGCAAGCTGTTTTACCAATTATAATCCCTTGAGTACCAAATGAAAGGACACCACACAAGGTATATATCAGATATATATGTATTTATTTCTAACACAACCCCTCTGAACTCTTTATGAGGTCAGAGAGCATACACAAGTTACTCATTAAGCATACTATAAGTTGCACAAATACAGTTCTGCCCTAGGGGCCTCACAAACCATATACTAAGTAAGTGATATAAGGACCACTTCAGAAATAGTGAATAGGCCTAGGGCCTAGGGAATCGCTGGGGGTACACTAGACAACCAAAGGTTAGGAAGTAGGAGACCCACGGGAGACGCGTGCAGTGTCTAAACACAGTCGCAAGTTACCATTGACTTATAATGGAGAGCGAAGAAGTTGCAAAGTTACTGATTAAGGACACTTCCGGATGGACTACGGTAAAACCCCTTTAAACTAGGTCACTTCGAGAGTCAACACCCACGGGAGCAGCGGAGTACTTGAGTGACCTCACTCTGGGAAGCCGGGTGCATAGGTGTCTTTTCGTGTCGGGTTTCGTCGAGGTTTTCTATGGAGATCTGTAAAGAAGTGCTGCAGGTGACCAGAGGACAAGTGTCCGGGTGGAACTAAGGGTGGATCAGAGATGAGAAGAACCTGAAAGCAGAGGGGACAGAGTCTGGGTCACTAGCCAGTGACCAGGAAGGAACCAGATGATGTCAAGTTGATTTCAGGTGAAGAGGTGAAGCTTGTCTCTGCAGCCACGAGGACCAGGAGGCGTCGACGATGACTAGGAGCTGGATTCGAGCTGTCCCACGAAGGATCTAGTTGACTGCGGTGTCGATATCCGGACTGGACCCAACAAGCCTTGGTAACCGCAAATCACGCAGGAAGTGAAGATTGGCTTCAGAGCAGACCAGCAAAAGGTCTGGTGAGCTTCTCCTTTGCAGGGAAGCTGGAGCAAGCCTGGAGTAACCAGGAAAGCAGTTTGGTTTCAAAAGAAAGTCTTCGGAGGGCTAACTAGCCAACGGGCTAGCAACCGGGAAGACGCGTTGAGCTGAAATGCAAGAGCGTGTGGAGGGCTGAGCTTCGTTGCAAATGGTGCTCGGGTATCGGGCTTCTCAAACCCCAATGCACAACTGCGAGGGTACCTTGGTAGTTGCACTGTTAGCAAAATGCAGGATATCCAGGGTGTCCGGTGCCACGTCTCTCGTGTCCGCCACGGGTCGCAGCTTTGCTGTAGATGTGGGTCGGAGTCAGAGAAGTCTGAGAGTCCAGTTCCTGTGTCGCTGAGTTTTCTGGATCCGGTGGGAGCGTCAACAAAGCAGACCGGCAAGTTACTGGTGATGCCTGTTTGCACAGGGCGGTCACTCCTTGACCACAAGGGAGATATCTTCAGTCTTCAAGTCGATATAGAACGTCGAAGGTCCAAGAGTTTGTATCAAAGTTTCTTCCAGGAATAATCTAAAGTCCTGGGGTCACAGCATCTATCTTTATACTAAAGAAATGGGCTGGATTACCTACTAGGTCCCTCCTACGGGTGGACCTGAGAAGGAGGTGGTTACACCCCTTTCCCTTTGTCCAGTTACACGCCAGAGTGGGGCTGGATTGCCCCAGCAACTGGCTTGAACCGGGCTATGCATCGAGCACCTTGTGTGCCCCAGGCAGTGTCTGGAAAAGCAGCTTTCCATTCAACCCACCGTGCCCCAATACACTACAGGCTGTCTGGGAGCACCTCCCTCGACAGGAAACCTATTGTCCAAGCCTCCCTTGCTGGAGTTTCCCCCAGCTGCAGGAGGTCAGACTCGTGTCTTTGGCAGCAGCATCCATTTTGTGATGCTGAGGCTCTGTTTAACTTTAACCGGGTAAAGCAGTAACTACATGTCTTCTCCCTCTAGAAGGGTGGAATGCTACCCCCACCGCCAGGACTGGCGGGGGGGGGAGGGGGTAGTATTCCAAAGTGTTTGACACCTTACATGACATGTTTTGATGAAGCCAAACCAAAGTTAGCATTAACCACGAAGATTATAATGCACAAGAGTATATGGTGGCTATATCATAGAACAGCTATAAGGAGATGGTTCGAAAGCTGCAGAAGGGCTCAGCTCATGCTAGAGCCCCCTCTCACATAAAACCAAGCACTCTGCCTTCAGGATTGTCAAGGCCTCCCATAGGAGTGACTTATAGGTGTATATGTGTCTATATATAAGGGTAGATATAGGTATACTATATCTAAGTAAGGGGTGAATACACCACCTTACCCAAGCTGAGTGATCAGCCTGTGGTGTCAGTTTGGATGGCCAGCCAGGGGTGGCATAATACATGCTGCAGCCCCTGGTAGGCCTTGGATGCACCTATGCCCTGGGTACCTATGGTACACTATGCAGGGGCTCACAAAGGTGACCCAATTCCCAATCAAGTATGTACCTAAAGTACATGGCGTCCATTTTATAGGAAGAGCAGTTAGCCTGGGGCCCTGAATAGCAGGATCCCAGGCCAACTAAGTCAAAAACCAGCAAAACACTAGGCAAAAAGTTGGGGTAACCAGATAGTTAGATATCCACCTTCCTGCATGCACTACGTCATGGGATCACTCTCTCAGCTGTCCATGTTCCAGGGGTTTCCAATGTCCTAGCGGATTCTCTCAGCAGAAGTCAAATGTCCAACCACAAGTGGGAAATGCATCAATCAACATTGGATCGAGTTTTCTGGAAATGGGGCAGTCCCGAGCTGGACCTGTTTGCGACCAGCCAGAACCGCAAAACACCATACTTCGCAAGTTGGCTTCCCTACAGGGACTCGTGCGGGAATGCGCTTTCCATGAACTGGTCATAAATATATGCCTATGCCTTTCCTCCGATTCCACTGATTCCCAGAGTCATCTTGAAATGATGGTTGCTGGACACAGGGAAGATAATCTTTGTAGGTAGTTTATTCAGAGAAAAGGAGAGCCGTCCCAGAAGACAGGCGAAGGCAAGGATAATAACTGCCCACAGGAGAACACTCACAGAGAAACATTCTCAGTGACATAACGTAGTTCTATGTTGCATAATACACATCACCACACCTCCCCCCTTTTAATAAGAAGAACAATAAATAACAAAATAAATAAATAGAAATAACAACTTGGAAGAGACAAATAACGAATACATAAGAGTTAAATATAATCTCGTAATTTGCTAGGTCTGACTGACACTCTGGAGAGATTAAATAATGAATACATAAGAGTTAAACATAATCTCGTAATTTGCTAGGTCTGACTGACACTCTGGTACTTTTCCTAACCTCATTCCCCTCTGAAACATTTTTGAAAATTACATTTTTGGGAGATCCAGATCCAGCAGGATCTTTGGCAATTTGAGAAGTGCACCGCCGATTGCCATTAGACAATCTAACAGCATTTCTACGGGTATCCACTACTTGTTGGGAATCTAAAAACTTTGAATAACCTTTTCTAACTGTAACAGGATTCTTAACTTTGATCCAATCTCCTATTTGAATATTGTGAGAAACTTTCTTTCCAGGTTTAACATATTTAGCACAAACATCAGAAGTTTTTTTGTAAGCAGCATCCCACATATTGCTCATATCACCACCTTGATGAATTTTTTTTACCATCCAGAAAGGATATACCAGCGAACAAGCTTTTCTTCCTCTCATGAGCTCAAAAGGTGTGTAGTTAGTAGCAGAATGAGGAGAAGTGCGATATGACCACACAAGATCCTTGACTGCTTCAAATACACAATTCCTAGACTTGAAAGCTGCTTGAACACACTCTACAACAACTCTGTTAAATCTTTCTGTTTTGCCATTGCTTTGTGGATGATATAAGGGAGTTCTAGTGTGTTTGATACCACATGATTTCAAAAAAGAATTCATTTCATGTGAAATGAATTGAACTCCATTATCGGTCAAAATCTCTTCTGGATAACCTTCTCTCAGAAATATTCTGTTCAAGCAGTCAGTAACACTTTTAGAATTCGGTATACTAACAAGTTCAACTTCTACCCATCTTGACAAATGATCAATAAGAACTAAAAAATATTTTGAGTTATTAGGGAGAACATGAAACGGTCCCAGAAAGTCCATTTCCAACTTTTGCCAAGCTCTACCAGGAATGGATACCTTAGACTCCACAAGGCCTTCTAAAACTAGCACCTTGTCGCTGGCACTACAACGTGGACATTGTTTGACAATTTCATCTACTTGAGAATCCATTTTGGGCCACCAAAAATCAGATCTCACTTTTCTTTTGGTAATGGTGGCACCAAGATGACCCGAATGCGCTGCTAAAATGATTTTTTCTCTGTAGCACGATGGAGGGACTAGTTTATCACCTCGGACAATTATACCATTTTCCATAGAGAGTTCAGTACTAATCTTCCAAAACATTTGAAGATCAGGAGAAAGACATTTCTCTTTCGGCCATCCTCTTCCTATAAGAGAGGAAACCTCTTTAAGAACAACATCATCATCTAGTTCTTTAATCCAATCATCTTCTAGAAAAGATATGGATTCTTGACAGACATTAGCCACAAAACACTCCTCTACTTCCGTCTCCCAATCTTGTTCATCATCATCAGAAATAGGTAGTCTAGAAAGGCAGTCTGCCCTGCTGTTTCTTCCCCCTGGTATGTATTCCACGCTAAAAGTGTATTCCAGTAACTTTGTGGACAACCTTGCCAAACGAGCTGTCGTACGTTTAACATTTTTTCCATTTAAGATATCGACTAATGGTCGATGATCCGTTTTGAGAACAAATGACCTACCCCACAAATATGACTTGAACTTCTCCACACTCCACGTACAAGCTAAGAGTTCTTTTTCAATGACGGAATATTTCCGTTCAACAGGACGAAGAGTGTGAGAGGCGAACCCTACTGTGTATTCCCTCTCTCCAAAACATTGAGAAAGAACTGCACGCAGTCCGTACTCACAAGCATCAACTGTGACAAAAGTTTGTCTACCATCAACAAACGCTTGTAAGGCCGGAGCTGAAAGTATATGTTCTTTGATAATTTGAAAACCTTTCTTACATTCTTCTGACCAAACAAAAACAGCCCCTTTTTTTAACAAAGACCTGAAACACTCAGTGGTTTTTGCAAAATCTTTCATAAATTTAGCATAAAACTCACATAAACCGAGGAAAGACATGAGTTGCTCTCTATTTTGGGGAGCAGGTGCTTCAATAATACTTTTAACTAAACCTGGTCTAGGTTTAATACCTTTTTCTGAAATGATATGTCCAAGATATTCAATCTCTTTGGCTTTGAAAATACATCTACTCTTCTGCAGTGTTAAACCTCTATTCTCGAGCACTTTAAAAACTTCACTAATTGCCCGGTTATGTTCACTCTCTGTTTTTTTGTGAAAATGAGAATGTCATCCTGAAAAACAACTACGTTAGGATTGTGAGCAAACATTTCTGACATGAGCCTTTGAAAGACTGCTGCAGCCGATGCTAGTCCAAAAGGAAGACGACAAAATTGAAAAACACCATCGGGAGTGACAAAGGCAGTGAGATGTCTGGATTGAGGGTGTAATTCTACCTGGTGATAGGCAGCTTTAAGATCAAGTTTCGTAAACCACGAAGATGACCCTACTTTAGGCAATAAGGTCCTCAATTCACGGCAGAGGAAACCCATTAACCCAAATGGCTTCATTGAGAGTGCGTAAGTCCACACACATTCTCAAATCGCCTGACCTCTTCTTGGCTAAAACAATGGGGGAAAGCCAGAGGGTGGACTCAACTTTTTCAATGATACCTTGATCACACAGAGTTTGTAAATGCTTAGAAAGATCACTTCTGATCTTCAAAGGAACATTGGGTAACTTGTGTTCGGTAGGAACAACATTTTCTTTAACTCTGATAGAATGTTGAAAGTTGGTGATCTTTCTAAGATGGTCTTCAAAAATTTTACTAAATTTCTGTTCCCAATCACTATTGATATGAGTGCTGGATGTAGAATCAGTTACCGAAGTAACAGATACATCTTGTTTAAGCTGTTTGTCAATGAAGACTGGATTAGCTAATCCAGGCTTAATAGTCAAGCCAATTTCAGCTTGGTGGATAAGACCAAGAACATTAATTCCTCGTCTGGCTACATACACTTTCCCTTTGATGGTCACACCTAAAACATTGATGTTAGCCCAGAAATATCCGAGTAAATCAATCCTACTTCCTTCAAAAGCTACAGTAAGGACATCCAGAGGAAATAAACATTTATCAGGCCAAAAGTTGGTGTATTTATCTTGTGATACAATGGTGATGCGTGCACCTGTGTCTACTAGCAGTTGAACATGATCTTTCTCAATGACAACATCAACTTCAGGATCAGAAATATGTTGAAAATCTCCCTTATCATAAGAATCTTTGACCACAACAACATATTCCTGATGCATGATATCCTCATGTGAAAGATCACCTTCGTTAGAAAAATTGTAACCATCGTCATTAACACCATCGTCATTAATAACACATCTAACATTTCCTCTTACATTTCCTCTTCTACCTCTCATGCAAGTTTTGGCAAAATGTCCCATTTTACCACACTGACCACATTGTTGATTAATGGCAGGACAGTTCTTAAAGGAAGAAACATGAAAAGATGAACCACATCTATAACAGAACATCCTAGAATCAAATTGTCTGCTCTGTGCAGAGAACCTACCACCCCTAGATATATTAGGCCTTCTGAAATTACTACGTGGAACAAAAGGAGTTTTAGTTGCAGAAGTACTAGAAACAGCACCAGAGACTGTGGTGTTAGATATAGCTGTTTCTAGTTGCTTTACATCTTCCATGGAAGTTTCTATGCTTTTAGCAATATCAATTGCTTTATCCAAAGTGGGATCTTTGCACGTAAGTAATTTCTTTTGAATTTCTTTGCAATAACATCGTGCAACAAGTTGATCTCTGATGAGTTGTGACGTAAAACTGTCAAACTCACAATTTGCGGCTAACATCTTTAAAGCAGTTATAAAAGTATCAATGTTTTCATCACTCTTTTGCATTCTTGTGAAAAACTTATACCTATGCACCACTAAATTCTTAGTTTTAGTAAAATACTTTCTAATTTTGCTATAGCTACCTCAAAATCATCTGGATCTTGACCTTCAGGGGGATCATATGGAGGTAAATGATCAAAAACATTTTGACCTTCAACCCCCAAATGATAATACATAAGGTTATTTTTTCTTTCTGGTCTATATCTTTGGCCATCAATTGCACCTAAGTACGCCATGAAAGACCTAATCCATAATTTCCACTCTAATGGAGGATCACCAGGTACTTGCAGAAATGGTGCAGGTGGAGTGACACTTTGCATGCTGTAACAAGAAACGTCTTATGTGACAGTGATATGATGGTTAAACTTGCTTAAAGATCTTGTGTGTGTATCACAGTAGAAGCACACGGTAAAAGAAAAATGTGGAGAAAATGTCATGAAAAATTCAAGTCTGAAGAAAAACTCATGAAATACAGATGTAATGTAGTTCTCTGTTTTCTCTTATAAAGTAATGGATTGTGCTGGTTATAATGAAAAATATACTTAAAATGACCTCTAGATGGCAGCAAAGGATACTGTAAAATGTAGATGAAAGGTAAATCCCACGAAGGAAGGAAAATTCGTTGATTTGAGCAGAAGATATTGTCGAAAATAAGTGAAATAAATAGGAAATATGACACGCAATGTAACTGTGCGTATCAGTGAAGTGCTAAAAAAAAATTAATGGATAGTTGTCAAGTGTACGCTTTAAAAAGCGGTGAGAATTAACGTACTTATGCCTTTAGTGCGGTAAATTATGCGGTCGGGAAAGTTGTCACTTACTACAGACAACTGGTGATGGATGCAAGACTCGGCATTACTTTCCTCGAAGTGGCAGCTTGAGATGACTGCTTTAGGGAAGTTGAAACGGCAGCTTCGGTTGATGTCCTGCAGCTTCGTTGATGTCGGTTGCTATGGAGACATCAACAAAGCAAAGAGATTAGAAAATGGCTTCTCAGACCAGAGGAGGCACGTCAATGCGTCAAGACGTGAAGAAAGATTGTGATAGGCTGACGGTGCGTTGCTGATGGTTACGTCATCTATTTGCGGTTCGAGCAGGTCATCATTAGTATGGACTAGCGCCAGCAGAGGGCCTCTTCAATATCGAGTGATAAGGTGAGAGACAGATCGTAACCAGCAGATAAAACTTGAAAAGTCTTTTTTTTTGTGTGTTAGTAAACACCAGGGAACTCTATGAAGAAAAATATCGAATTTCTTCGGACTGTCCCTTTTTTCATCTTTCTTTAAAGCATAAGAAGTGACGGTAGGCAGAAATAAATTGCGTGAATAACTGCTGTTGAATGGGTACGGCTCTCCAAATGAATTTCTGTTAACAATTATTGAAAATGTACTCACAGTTGTGCGCAGTCGAAAGAAACGGTTGAGTGACTGCAGAGAGAGAAAAAAAATCGGCACAGATGGAAATGATTCTTTATTCCCAGCAATGCGAAAGGGCTGTACAGCTGGTTATCCCGTCCTCAGTCGCCAATGAAATGATGGTTGCTGGACACAGGGAAGATAATCTTTGTAGGTAGTTTATTCAGAGAAAAGGAGAGCCGTCCCAGAAGACAGGCGAAGGCAAGGATAATAACTGCCCACAGGAGAACACTCACAGAGAAACATTCTCAGTGACATAACGTAGTTCTATGTTGCATAATACACATCACCACACATCTCCAAGATGAAAAGCAGCCTTGTCGCCTCATTCTCATTGCCCCCAGATGGCCTCGCCAATACTGGTTCACCGAGCTTCTCCTCCTTTCAAAGTACGATCCCATTCAGTTTCCACCAATACCAGTGTCCACTCAAGAGGGTCGGATCTGTCACCCGGACCCAGCATCCTTGAAATTAGCAGCATGGTTCCTCAACACCTTGAATTTGCACACTTAGATATCCCTGCAGAGTGTAAAGAAGTTTTAGCCAATGCTTGAGCACCTGCCACAATCAAGACATACAAACTCAAATGGAAAAGGTTCTGTACTTGGTGCCAATCTGTGAATTTACATCCCATTCATGCCAAGCCAGAACAGATTTTACCGTTCTTTCTTCAATTGGCAAAGTCTGGTGTGACGAGGGGGACCCGGGACTCAGAGACATGTACCCCCTAATGTGACCCGAACCCTGTTACTCTCGCCTTTTTTCTCGCAGCACCCAGAACATTGGACGGCAGCCGTGCCCAGCCTTCCACCCGAGACTGACTCGACCGAGGAGCCTTGTTTCTTTAACTGGGCGGAACTTGATCCAAGCCCCGCCCACGAGCCCGTCGTAAAACCCTGCCCTGACCCGACACAGGTGTGTGGATCACCCGGAGGAGTAGGCGGTTGGAAGGACGCGGAATCGAAAGGCGGATTGACGAGACTCACGAGAGCCGAGGACGGGAGGAGAACCGGAGGCGTATCTGATACGGAGAGCGGAGATATCTGAGGAGTCCGGACATCGGAAGTAGAGGCGGCGGGAGGAGAGGCCGGCGCGAGATACGACATCTACAACAACAAGCCAGGAGGCCAACGGGAAGCCGCTTCGCCCAGCCACACTTCAAGGGAAGTGTGGCTTTCACAGGTACGATCGCGCTTTGCAGGCTGGGTTGGTCAAAGGTGGAACAAGCCGCCCTGAGAGAAACACACGGCATCCCTAGCACTAAAACCCCTACCCTAGCTGCACCTTCCGACACCTGGGACGTGGGTGAATTGTGTCTGCACGTGTGACCCTCACTACCCTCCCTAATCACTGTATATCATTGCACGAGGAGTGACTCTGCCCTTTCTCTCTGTTTTCCGAGCTGGAAGGCGCCGGAGACGAGGACCGGACTACATGTCCCAGAAGCCCGAGGGAAAGAAGGGGAACCGGACCAGAAAGGCGCAGAGAGCGGCGTTCCGCCATAGAGGCGGCAACAGAACTACCACTTCCCTACTTCCGCAAACAGATCCTAAGGAAGCGTATACTGAAAATAAAACCAGCTTTACCCTCAGTACCTGTCTCCGTGAGTCTGTTCCCAACCCCCAGCTCACATCTGGATTATCTCATTTCACGTTGAAGGTGTTTTTGGAGGCGGGCGTGGTTTCGGCGCCGACCGGGATGGCAGCGTGAGCGAGTTGCTCCGCGCCGAGTCCCGTTTCTACTCCTGATTTATCCGGCCCCATGCTACCTGGCAGCCATAAACGTGGTCGTGGACGGTCGCTGACCTGGTGGGAGACAGCCTAGCCCCCGTCGGACCCGGGAAGCCGAGTAGAACGGACCTGGTGCTCGGCCCGGCTCGGCTGGACGGAGGCAACAAGATGGCGGCACGGACGGAGTGAAGCTCCGAGACTTGTGAGGGGAGCGGTGCGGGGCCGCTTGGAGGCGCCTGGAGGTCCGCCGTGAAGCGCAGCACCAAAGAACGGACGGTGGGTGCGGACCCTGTGCGGCGGCGGAGGACGGCGCGGAGCACTGCAGGTAGCGGCGCCCCCCTCCCCCACCTGCCCCTCAAGCCGGCTGGAGCGCTGGAGCTGGGCTCGTGCGGCGCGGCCAGACACTGCAGGAGAGCGGGGCCGCCCGGCCGCTGAGTGTGCCGCAGAGGGAGCCGCTGAGATGCAGCAGTGAGCGGTGCGTCATCGGGGCGCTGGGGGAGCGGCGGACCACAGCGCTTGGACGCCCCAGAGGGCGGGCGGGCAGAGCAGCGGCTGGAGGATCGGTCGCCGGGGGAGGCCCCACCCAGTGACCAACGCGAGTGCACCGGATCGGCACAGTGTGGTGCGTTGTGACCGGGGTGGCCGGACCATTCCTGCCCAACTAGGGGCGGCTCATAGCGCTGCAAGGCGGGCTGCATCTGGACTTTGGGCGCTGGGCGCGTCTGCTGGCAGTACCTTTTGGGATGTGCGTACGACCCATCACGAGCCCTCCGTTTCTGCCCTGTACTTTGCCAGTGGAGTGACCTGCTTCCTGGCGGACATGGTTGCCTGTCCCTGCTTGGTGCTGCATTTCGGGCGCCTTCTGCAGCTCTAGCTTGACCCTCTCCGCGCAGGGGACCACGTGCCACTCTCTTGCCACTTGCTGGGACAACTGATTGGCCTGGGGCCCGCCCGAGCACGGCGGAGAAGCTTGGTCGCCATGGCTGCGACGCACGGAACCTGGTGCTGCTAGGGGCAGGGGGCTTGATCTGCCCGGGAGTACGGACTCACGGCTGCCCGCCTGCTCGGTGGGGCCTACGATCTCGGAACCGGAAGCGAGCGGCTGAGAGGGGGCGTGGGACGACTGGCTCCGCATAACCAAGATTGCCCTGGAGGGGGGAGCTCTGCGCCAGTTTAGCTGTCTCATCGTTGGTGCCAGGCAGGCCCAGGTTCGGAACGTCAGGGGGAACTATCGCCGCCGGTCACCTTCGGCGTCCCGCGCTCAAGATGGCCACGCAGGGGACTGGAGTCGCTGTGGCGCCGGCGCATAAGGAAGGGAGGTCGGAGGGGGCTGAGGACGGTTTCGCGACAGAGCCCTCGTCGCAGGAGCAACGGCTGAATGTCCGCCTGGATGCGATATTGGCTGCGATCACCGCCACGAAGGACGAGCTGCACCAAGACATAGCGCAGGTGGCGACGGGGCTGGGCCTGCTGAGGGCGGACCACGCCAAGCTCTCTGACAGGGTGAAATCCAACGAACAATTGCTCCAGGAGCTGAAACCGGCCGTGGTCACTGCGGAGCATACCCTTGAGGACGTGGTTCGTCGCCTGGTGATCCTGGAGCGTCGGGCGGAGGACGCGGAAGGACGCAACCGCCGGAACAATGTGCGGGTGGTGGGGCTCCCGGAGAAAGTCGAGAAGGGTGACGCAGTGGCCTACATGGAGGACTGGTTTCGGACAGTGGTGGCGCCGGAAGGTCTGTCCCCCTTCTTCTCGCTGGAACGAGCGCACAGGGTGCCCGCCAAACCGCCCCTGGAGGGCAGACCGCCCCGACCGATGGTGGTCAAACTGCTGCACTACAAGGACCGGGATCTGCTGATCCAAAGGGCGAGATCCCAGGGGCCCTTCCAGGTGGACAACAGCAAGGTGACGATCTTTCCGGACTACACGCAGGAAGTACAGCGGGGAAGGGCTTCTTTTCTGTCGGTGAAGAAGGAGCTGAGAGAGGAAGGGATTCAATACTCCCTGCTATTTCCAGCCAAGCTGCGGATTATCGTTGATGATAGGACTCACTTTTTTCAATCACCGGATGACGCATGGTCCTGGCTGGAGCTGTATCGTGCAGGGACGGATCGGGCGCACAGGCCCGCCAGGGATCGAGCGCAGCCGGTCAGGGTCAGGAAGTCGCAGCGCATCCGCTCCCGAAATAGGCGCCAACGGGCCGAGCGAGAGGCGCAAATGCTGGCCGATAGACAGAGTGCGTTGGAGGACACGGCGACCATCACGGGCTCGCAACGGGAAGACGCCGCCAGAGGTTCGGCTTCGGAGGAGGAAGGGGAGAAGACCGGTGATGAAGACTCGGAGGTGGGGGGAGCACAGGGGCCGGAGGTTACCCCACAAACATCAGATGGTATATTCAATGGGTGAGGCTCGTGGCCGCAGAACTGTTTGTAAGGCTTGGACACTCCTGCCTTCTATTGGACTGCCAGGTATGGGGCTGCTTTAGCAGTGTGGGGCTGGGGGCGCGGGGTGGTTGCTCTGTCGTCCTGGTTTGGGGCTCCATAGTCCTCATTAGACCCTTAAGGTCTTCTGTGGTGTCGACTACAGACTAGTGTGATGTGTTGGGTGTTTGAGGTTTGGAACGGGGCTGAAGCTGGGTTACTAGGCCCTGTCCTGGGGAGGGGGTGGGTGGGAGTTATGGGGTGTGTTTTGAAGGGGTTGTACGTTTGCTGCGATGCGGGTCACATTTATTGGCATGCGCCACTGTTGGGATTGATGATCTATGGGGACGTTACCTAACTTGAAATGTGTCACATGGAATGTCCGGGGTATTCGAACTATGGTTAAGCGCCACAAAGTACATGCCTACTTGGTGAGGCGGGGCATTCAGATAGCGATGCTTCAGGAGACTCACTTGACACAGCAAGAATGTGGGGCGTTGCAGAGGCGGTGGCGGGGTCAGGTGTTTGGCACGACTTACTCGGCATTTGCCAGGGGGGTGTTGATATGGATCAGAGCGGGCACGCCGTTCCAAGTCACGAGTCAGAGAATAGATCCGGAAGGTCGTTATGTGGTGGTGGAAGGACGGCTGTGTGGCAGGGAAGTAGTGCTGTGTAACATTTATGCCCCCAACGCTGATCAGGCGCATTTCTTTGAGGGTTTGTCGCGCTCACTGGCGTATTATTTGGCGGGCCCTATATTACTGGCGGGGGATTTTAACTCCATTTCAGATGTACTGATGGACAGGTCACACCCGCCTTTGGCGGACTCCCCAGTGCGCAGGCTTGCGACCCATAGGCGAGACTGGCAGGAGAGGTGGGGCTTGGTGGATGTGTGGAGGGCGCAGCACCCTGACACTCGAGATTACTCCTACTTCTCAGCGCTGCATGATCTGCATGTTAGACTGGATTCGGTGCTGTGTAGCGTATCTCTGGCGAATGCGGTGATTCACTCTGAGTATTTGTCTAGGACCATTTCGGACCATAACCCACTGCTGATTTCTGTGCAATGGCAGCGGGCGAGATCGGCGGTCCCTACTTGGAGACTTCGTCCGGAGACGCTGGAAGACCCGGCGTTCTGTGACGCGGTCCGTCAGGGCATAGACGACTACTTCACGGTCAATGCTGGGTCGACAGCAACGAGAGCGAATGAATGGGATGCGATGAAAGTGGTGGTGAGGGGGGTATGTATGGGACGGTTTCTGACTGTGAGAGGGACAGTGCTGAATGACCTTGCGAAGGCGGAGGAATTGCTGAGGGGGGTGGAACAGCAACGACCCGAGAAGCCGGAGCTGCAAGACAGCTTGTTGCGTGCGAAAGAGGTGGTAGCGACTGAGACGGAGAGATTGAGGTGCTATGATTATAAGTTGTATGCGGTGAAAGTGCATGAGGAGCGAGATAAGGTGGGCACGCTCCTTGCGAAGTTGGCAGATCCGTCCCCTAGAGGGTGTCCGTTTATGAGTGTGCGACAGGAGGATGGGGAGGTGGTTTACTCACAATCAGCGGTCCTGGGGCGCTTTCAGTCCTACTACACGGGTCTGTACGCCAGCCACCTCGAAGTGGAAGCCACGGACATTGGTAATTACTTAGATCAGATCCCTTTGCCGATGTTGGGTGAGGAGGACGCCCGGGATCTGGGGGGCCCTGTCACCCTAGCGGAAATACGAGGGGCGATTAGTCATATGGCACGGAACAAAACCCCTGGGGTGGATGGACTGCCGATCGAGTTCTACGCCACATTTATGGACGTGTTGACGCCCAGACTGCAGGCTGTGTATGCGGAGGCGAAACACCTGGGGAGGTTGCCTGACTCTATGACGGAGGCGCTGGTTGTGCCCCTGTTGAAGCCGGGCAGAGATGCCTTAGATGTCTCTTCTTTTCGTCCGTTGTCTATGCTAACTGTCGATTATAAGATTCTGAGCCGAATCTTAGCCACCAGGCTTTTACCGCTGATGACCTCTTTAGTGCATAGGGATCAAGCGGGTTTCATCCCCTCTAGGAGCACTTCGATGAATATCCGTCGGCTGATTGGGGTCATTGATAGTGCTGCCTCGACGGACCCAGGCCCGGTAGTGCTGTCGGTTGATATTGAAAAGGCATTTGATAGCTTAGAATGGGATTTTCTAGATGGCGTGCTGTTGAAGTTCGGAGTTGGGGAAGGGTTCCGGGGCTGGACGAGAGTGCTATACTCGTCGGCTAAGGCGCGGGTGCGGCTGGGGACCTTGGTCTCCTCGGTCTATCCGGTATGTAGAGGCACGAGGCAGGGCTGCTCGCTCTCCCCTCTGCTCTTTGCCCTTGCGATGGAACCACTGGCGGCGCTGGCGAGAACAGGCGTTGTTTTCGACGGGATTGCGCAGGGCCTTGACTCGCATTATATTTCGTTATACGCCGATGACTTGTTGCTGTACCTGGCGGACTCTGGAAGGGCTCTAGAAGGCGCGGTGGACATGTTGGGTAGGTTCGGGAGGCTTTCGGGCCTCAGAGTGAACTGGACTAAGACTTGTGTGTTTCCGTTGCGGAAGGCCACGCCCTGCCCGCCGCTCACAAGGCCGGTAGTGTGGGAACCCTCTTGTTTTGTTTATCTAGGGGTGCGCATCTTCCATGCCGCGGCAGACCTCCTTGAGGGGAACGTGGGGCGCTGTATTCGGGCGCTGAGAGGCAGCATGGACTTCTGGGCTTCTCTCCCGCTATCCGTCCTGGGCCGTGTAGCACTCTTGAAAATGGTGGCACTCCCGAGGCTCCTCTATTATTTTCGAACATTGCCGGTGTGGATACCGCAGGGTGTCTTTCGAGAACTGAGGACGTTGGTGACTGGCTTTCTTTGGGGCCATGGTCGCCGACGGGTGGCATTGGCCACCTTGATGCGACCCAAATGTGAGGGAGGGATGGCGGTCCCCGACTATGAGCTATACTATCTGGCTGCGCAGCTCCAGGTCCTGACGCAGAACGTGGCCAGAGAATTCAGGGGGCCTGAAGATGGCCGGGGGATCGGCGTTCAGAGGCATGTCTTGTCGTCTATCGTGATGCAACAGGGACTGGCTAATAGCGACCTCACGATGGAGGAAAGGACATTTAAATTGTGTTGGAACAGGAACCTGAGGAGGGCTGGGAAGCGCCGGCCGTACGCACCGGAGATTCCGCTGGGAATGCTCACTGCCTTACCGCACGGAGGTGATTGGTCCCGGTTGTTAGAGTGAGAGGACCTGGGTCTGCAGATGGTGGGAGACCTCTATGTGGACGGGACGATGGCCCCGTTCCAGACTTTACAGGAGCAATTCGGTCTACCGAGTGGTACCTTCCTGTTGCATGCGGCGGTCGTGGCGGCTGTGCAGAGGCATTGGGGGGGTGGATTGGCTGAGCCGGAGGTGACATTGGTGTGCCAGTATGTGGTGATGGCAGCGGGCACCGTCAAGGCGGTGACATGCCTCCACAATAGGATGTTGACTGAAGGCCTGGCCTCGTTAGTTGAGTTGAAGTCGCGTTGGGAGACCAGCGTCGGTAAACAAATTCCGGACTCCGTATGGGGCCAGGTGCTACACAGGAC
This sequence comes from Lissotriton helveticus, assembly GCF_964261635.1. Taxonomy (NCBI): domain Eukaryota; kingdom Metazoa; phylum Chordata; class Amphibia; order Caudata; family Salamandridae; genus Lissotriton; species Lissotriton helveticus. The sequence goes on along the minus strand of NC_136069.1, from coordinate 58,289,574 downwards.
CTGGAAGGGGACGAGGAATGCGAGATTCCAACAGGTGCATTTTTTCGTGCTCCATAGGGCATATTTGACCCCGGAGAGGTTGCGCCGACACTTCCAGGTGCTTGATGCCATGTGCCCGCGATGTCTAGAACCTGAGGTGGATCTTGACCACATGCTGTGGGGTTGTCCGAAATTGGGGGACTACTGGTCTGAGGTAGGGGACCTCTTGAATACTGTCACGGATCGGGAGGTAGACTTTGACATGGCCGCTTGCCTGCTTCTCTGGTTCCCACACACCAAAAAAACCAAGGTAACGAGCAAATTCATTGAGCTGGGATTGATACTGGCGCAGCGTGAAATCACTTGGCATTGGAAGTCCAAAGAGGGGCCGTCTGTACGGAGGTGGAGGAATGAACTGGTGAAGTGGTCGGGTTGTGAGTGTGTGTTAAGAATGCGCCAGGCGACTAGAACTGGTAACGAGAAGAGTCTGGAACTGGCACGGTCTTGGGAGCTGGTGGTGCAAGCGTTAAGGGACTACCTAACTGCAGGCGAAGACACTGATCAGTTATAGGCTGGGATTCCGTGTGACTACTTGCTTGTCGAGACTTCCTGATAGTGGTCACCTTAGAGCAGGAAGGAGATGGGGGAACCCGCATTGGCAGCAGTTGAGGGGGGGGGTACTGGGAGGGAGTTGTAGGAGGGGGTGGTCTGCCGGCTAGCGGCAACCTCCGGAACTGGAAGGCCCGGGTGGGTACTCGTGATGCTTAAATGACTTGACATTGGTGTGGCCTAGGACTAGATGGAGAGAGTGGGTTGGTTGTTTTGGGATAAAAGCAGAAACGAGGTGCTACACTTGACCTGTGCCCCGGATGGGGCACGCACCGAGGTACCTCCAGTGAACTGTCTCATTGAAGCGCCGCCCAACCTCCGGGATGTGGGCTAAATGGCTGTGTATTGTGTTACTGTCGTACTGTATGATGGCTGCCGTTGGTATCTCGGTGGGCTTGTTGGATGTGTTTATTCCTGATTCTGCAATAAAAATATGTTTGCAAAAAAAGAAGGTGTTTTTGGCAACTAACGCAAGATTCCGTCAGGATAGTTCTAACTCTCTCTACTCTACCTGAGTTATTCAACAATTCTTTAACCGCTTGCGTGCGTCGGACGGCCGGGGGCCGTCCGACGTCACTGTGGGCGTGTGCGGAGGACGGCCGGGGGTCGTCCGAACCACGCCCAGGCTATAAATCACCCGCACCGCGGCGGAATTTCCGCCGCGGTGAAAGGGTTAAAGGGCTGTTTCGAATGTTTCCCCCTATTCGGCGTCCACCTCCATCTTGGCATTTGAATGTGGTGCTCGCTCAACTCATGCGACACCCCTTTGAACCTATTCATAAAGTGGACTTTAAGTTCCTTCCTTGGAAGGTATCTCTACTGCTGGCGCTGATATCAGCAAGAAGTGTCAGCGACATTCAAGCATTCACGATTAAGTCACCTTTTCTGCAATTCACATCTAATTCAGCGGTGCTTCGTACCAATCCCAGCTTCACGCCTAAGGTTCATACGGATTTTCACCTTAATGAACCGGTCATTCTGAAAACATTTTTTTCCAAATCCTCAATCAGCGTCAGAAAGAGCTTTGCATTCCCTTGACATCAGGGGATGTCTCAAGTTCTATCTGCAACAAACTGCTACAATTCGAAAATCAGATCAACTTCGTAGCGTGTGGAAAACTACGTCAAGGTTACTCTGCATCCAAACAGACCAAAGCTTGTTGGATGTCCTCGACGATTAGTCAGTGTCATCAACAGGCGGGAAGGCCTCTACGCACCACACCGAGAGCACATTCTACGAGAACGATCTCCTCATCCACCGCTCTCTTTGCTGGTGTGCCTCTCCATCAGATCTGCAGAGCGGCAACCTGGTCCAGCAGAGACACTTTTACCAAACATTACTGTTTGGACACTGCAAGTGATGCAGATACGTCAGTGGGACGAGCAGTTATCCGCAATCTTTTTCAATAAGGTGAGCCTCTGTTTCCCTCCTTCACTATGCTCTTTTTAGACGCCTATTCATAGATTGTTTTTATATCTTACCCAGTATTCATATGTAAACACTATTGTATTTATATACGTTTAAGATTTTATTCATGTTGCATTGGTATGTGTATGTACATGTATACTGTGATAGTACGAGCTTCTAACAAGCATTATGGTTTGTACTACTATCTACTCTGATTCAGGCATGTAAATCTATGAAAGACACCCCAATACTGGAGAAGAACAATAGTTACTTACCTGTAATCTGTGGTTCTCCAGTATTGGTGTCTTTCATAGATTTATAACAAACACGGAGGGAGTAGGGTCCAAGGGAATATTTAAAGACCAAATACACAGTTATAACCCCTTAAACAACACTGTATAAACAAACAATAACTGTGGGTCTGACGAAACTTAAGGTCTCTGTATTCAAACGGTGTCTAATCTACTATGAAGTCCATCGGGACTCATCACGATGTGATATGTATTCCCATCAGTTACCCACTCTGAACCGCCCTTGTTGTCATCAATTTCACAGGGTGGTATGTCCACATCGTACATACAACTATTCTAAATAGCGGTAACTGGAAGCAGTGCTGAACAAAAATCTGTGAGTGAAAAGTGCTATGGTTAAAAATGGATAGTGGATGCACAAAATAACTTTAATGAGAAGCAAACTACTTCCAAGATTAAAAACCTAAAGTGCAAAGTAACAGTAGTTTGTAACAAATATCTACTGCATGTATTAAGAGGTCGACATGTTTCTGCAGTTGATAGATCCTAACGGTATCTCCTGCTTCTTCAGGACCAACAATCTACTTCGCTACTGCTTCTACAGTGAGTGAGTGCATAATCAAAAACAAAAATATACATAGATATCACCAGAATAGGTCTTCTCACTGTTCCTTTAAAGTGAAGCGGTCATCCGCATGCAAGAGGTATCATGTATAGAAGACACATACAAAAAGAAAACAGAGAAAGCGGGATAACATATTAATGAAAAATTTATCTCTCCTTAGTTTCATGAAAGTAAATTTACTTCTAGATTGGTGTATTTCAAAAAACATAACCCAACCATTTATCAATTGGATACTCCTCTCACTCACCTAGAGATTGAGGGACCGGCGCCGCTCCTCACCTGGCCACAGCTCAGGAATTAGGCGCACCGCTCTGTTTAGAAACCATAAAAACGATAGTGAGAACCCCTCACAATAGCTGCCATTCCAAAAATCCGACCTGTCCGTTCATTACAATTATCAAGATGTCAATGATAAACATCATGTATCGTGTTAGTTACATCAGCGTGTCTCAGAGCACTCACAGCTCTGCTCAGATGTTAACGATGAGTATCATGTATCATAAAAGTTACATCGGCGTGTCTATGAGTACTCATAGCTCTGCTCGGATGTTTAGGTCTCGCCTAGGCAAAAGCGAAGCTTTTGCTGTCTGCGAGACAACTTATGTTATCACTTTTGGGGGAATGTGGACAGCAGACTGTCACGCGCTTCTCCTGCCGGAGATTGTAGCTCATGGGTGCGCACGGCGCCGTGCCCCTCTCCTGCACTCACACAGTTACAGTCACGCATGCGCACATACACAGCCATACACAGGCAAACACACACTGCATACACACACGCACCCCCCCCTCGCCGCCGCACCTACACACACACACTAGCGCACCTACACACACACACACAGACCCCCCACACACACACCAGCGCACCTACACACACGCACACATACAGAGACCCCCCGCCGCCGCCGCCATCGCACATATACACACACATGCGCACCCCCCTCCCCCCTAGAACTAAGCCCCACTTACCGCCATTCGGAACTTCTGTAGCCGGGGCTCTCCCTCGGGCATGGGAGCCTCGCTCTCAGGCACTCCGTGGACGCGTGCGCGGGATTCCCGAAGACGGAGGTCCCGCCCAAAGGAAGTAGGCGGCGTGCGCGCCGTACTTTCCAGGACGCTGCAGGTGGTGGTTGTTTTTGTCATTGGGGCCCGGTCCCGCTGCCTGTTCTCCTCCATGGCGCTGGTGGTGTATCCGCCGCTCTGGCTCCGCCTCCCCCTCCTGCAGGGCCGACCGTGCGCACGGACACCAGGGGACTCAGAGCCCCCGTATCCCTGCGCAGCGCTCAAATGGCTGGCTCGCTCGCCTGCTACCCCGGTCGAGGAATCATCGCAAAAATTGAGAAATTATCCTCCGAATCCGTGCTTAGCAAAAACGGAATTTGAAGGGGATCATCTTGCTTGTTGCCCGGAATTCCCAGGAACTACTTTTCAGTGCCAGTCGCCTCAGTCTTTTAGCGGCGTCGGCACTACTTCCCAGCGGCCTTCCGGTGCCTCACTGCCCGGCGGAGCCAGCTGCTCGAGGGAGGTGAATGGCTGGCGAGGGTTGCTCCTGGCAGGTGATGGGTTCTGGGCGACCCCCTCTCTTTCAGCTCTATATTTGTGTCATAGACAGTGCTTTAAAAACTGGTGGTCTCTCAAAGGGGCGTGGTCGACCTAATTAAGGGCGTGGAAATGGAGGTGAAAAGCTAACCTCCTCGTCCTGGGATTACAACAAACACAAAAGAATACCTAGATTTAAATTGTGGCACGCGCGGTCGTCCGTTCAAAAATCCCAACTCGATTCTCCCGAGGAAATACGCGGATAATACTCGACTTTGCGCGAAACTTTATTTTTTTAACTCATCATTTTTTCCCTCTTGCTGAAATTAAGAGGACAAGTAAACTGTTATTAAAATCCCTGAAGCAATCGGTCGGTGCGTTTATTTCAGCCACGTTCTTTCTCCCTAGACTATGCTGCTAAGTAAATAATGAGATATAGCACTACATATCCCACCATGCAATGGTGCGTTTTGTAGTCAAGCTGAACAATAGGAGCCAGGGGGAAAAGACCAATGAGCAGCAGCAGTTCAGGAATTGTTTGCTGGTATCTTAAGTGAGCCTCTCTTTCCCCCCCACTTATTGCTGTTTTGGCAAAGAGGGGTGTCGTTTTAGTGTTAAATTTGCACTGTTCTCAGTTTCGCTGCACTTCCTAAGCATTATAATGACGAAACACTTCTAGTTTCAGGAGGAGTAATGGCCCTGCTTTCGACCATGCACCTTAGGGTTTGAGCTAATGGCGTTGCTGATAATAATACAACGCCAATAGCTATAGGTGTCACGTTTGCGAAAGTTAAAACTATTGGCATTGTAAATGACAAAGCTATTTAGCTATTTTCAAAATCAACACATTAATACACAATTTGTCATTTACAATACCAATAGATCAAACTTTCCTAATGCGAGACCTATTGCATTGCAAATGCTTGTTTTAAAGAGTATTTAGTTCAACACCCATGGCACTTGCCGAATAAAGTGCCCGTTTAACAGTAGGGTGAAAAAGAGTCAGTGAGCGCGGGAGTAACCACCCGCGCGCGCAATTCCATTAAAGTACAATTCGGTCAGATGTAAAGCAAGCCGATATTGTGCGTACCTATCCGTCGGTACTCCGGTCAGGCATCTGCACTGTTTGGGGAGGCACCGTAGAGACGTCATGCGTCGTATTTTAAAGTTAATTACAGCTCATTAGTCGCGCCTACACATCATCACGCGACAGCAGAGCCCATTGGCCACTGCCAGCGACGTCATCAATGTGCATGCAATTGACTCATGGGAAATGTAGTTTGGAGCGCTATTAAGCAGGATCCACATTCCCATGACAGCGATCTGTAATACATAAATATTGCCGTCAGGAGTATAATGCTGGTCTTCACTCAAAAGTCGATGTTGAGGTCAATCATCTGTTCTATTTGTAAACGATGTGAAAACGAATGTCTCAAAACCTAAAAAAAAGGGCGCCAGTCGCTGCATATATGCCGCGTCTCTGGAGCACGGATGGCAAATGTAGTGTGGGATAGAACACAAAGTTGCAGGTTCGATTCCCGCATGTATCACTTTAATAAGCTTTGTTCGTTTAGCTGCTCTAGATGTAAAAACATCATCCCCGTAATTATTTATATACAAGTGTGGTTACCTCACCTGCATCAACATTGTAACGGGTCATGTGCCGATAGGTGGCCACTCCTATAAGTCAATTTGTAGTGATGCCCAGTTGTTCACCTATAGTTAATCAAAAGTAGGTCGGTGTCAAGACCATATTTTGCTACAGCAAAACGTAGCTTTGGAAAAGATAGTCTGTGCATGGTTAACCACAGCACTCACAGTTATATCTCACATGTATAGATATGTCATGCATAGTAGAGAGGCCACCGACCAGTCACCTCATGAGGAACACTGTACTGGAGGTCAAATAAACCTATGTTTTTATAACGCCATCCATGGGATGTCTTCGTTTAGGCCATTTTTGTCAGTGTTCAAACGATACACCCATTTTTGCTCCAGTCTGAATAGATGTTTAGTGATGTCAGTGACATGAGGAGGAATCCGTGGTTGTTCCAGAACGGTCCAGGTGAAATCGGTTGGCTTGTGTCCTACCTCTAAAAAATGATTAGTGAGGCGGGTTGCCTGCTTTTTGCACCTAATCGTGCTTTTATGTTCCGAGATCCTTGTTTTGATTTTCCTCGTTGTCATCCCGACATATTGGAAGGAACAAGAACATGTGATCAGATAGATGAGGTTGGTGCTGTTTTTGTTCCCACCGCCTAGATGTTCCGATGTCAATGCTTGTGGAGCGAATAGTTTGTGGATAGGCAGCGCAGTTCCCACAGGGATGATGTCCTTCAACTGGTGGCAGATCCCACAAGGTACCCACTTGATGGATCTTCTTGGGTCCTGGTCTTGTGTGTACTAGCCGATCTCTTATGCTAGTTCCTCTTTTGTATGCAAACAGAGGTTCTGGAAGTATATCCGGGCCAGTGTTGAGGATCTTCCAGTGTTGTCGCACGATCTTTTGGATGGCATTGGACCTCGTGTTGAAGGTGTTGACAAACGCTATCCTTTCGTTCTTAGGTTTGGGATGGGTCAATTCCAGTAATGAATCACGATTATTGTTCGAGGCTCTTTTTTTGGATTCTCGAATCAGTTTCTTGGGATATTTCTTGTCTCGTAGGCAGTCCTCAAGTTCTTTTGCATGTTTATGAAAACTCTCTTTAGTAGTGCAGTTTCGTTGAATGCGCAAAAACTGCCCAAAGGGCAGATTGTCCCGCAACGCTTTTGGGTGACAGCTATCGTATTGGAGCAACGAATTCCGTGCCATTGGCTTCTTATATAGCTTGGATACCAAGCCCCCAGAGGTTGCAGGGATCCGAAGATCTAAGAATGCCAAAGTCGATTTAGAATGTTCGACCGTGAAGCGCAAGAAAGAGTTCTGTTCATTCAACCACAGATGAAAAGACTTAAGTTTGATTTCAGTTCCACGCCACATAACCAAGATATCATCTATGTAGCGTTTCCAAGCCCTTATTGATTGTAAATAAGGGTTTGTAGATGACAATACACAATCCTGTTCAAACTTATGAACATATAAGTTTGCCAAACTTGGGGCAAAAACGCTGCCCATGCTGGTCCCTGATGTTTGGAGGAACACTGTCTCTTCAAAACGAAAGAAGTTCTCTTTCATCGCAATGGTGGCCAGTTCCATGATGAAAGATACTGGTGTGATGGAGTCCCATTCCTTTTCTCGTAGTAACATCTCGATTACCTCTAGTGTCTCATCTTGTGGTATCGAGGTATAGTGGGACTCTACATCAAAGGACACCAGTATGTCCAAGGTGGTGTCAAACTCAATGTCGGGGAGAATCCTCAAAAGGTCTTTCGTGTCTTGGATGTACGTTGGCATCAATTTAACCATTGGTCGCAAGAAAATATCGACAAAGGTCGATAAAGGTTCAAGAAACGACCCGATGCCAGAGATAATCGGGCGTCCTGGCGGAAGGCGTTTTTCTTTGTGAACTTTCGGGAGCACATAAAAATATGGCATCACCGGATTCGAAATACAAAGAAAAGAGGCCTCGTTGGTTGTAATCCAGCCTTCTGATAGTGCCTCTTCAGTAAGATGTTTGATCGTGTTGGAAAGTCTTTCAGTGGGGTCTTCGGATAATGGACTATAGGAATTAGTGTCATTGAGTTGTCTCAGACATACCTGTCTGTAAGTACCAGTATCCATAAGTACCGTGGCACCCCCTTTATCCGAGGGCTTTATGATGACTGAATCGTCTTTCGCTAGTTTGGATAAAGCCTCTTGTTCTTTTTTTGGCAGGTTCATGAATGCCTCGGGTGTTGAACTAAATACTCTTTAAAAACATCCGAGCAGAGCTATGAGTACTCATAGACACGCCGATGTAACTATTATGATACATGATACTCATCGTTAACATCTGAGCAGAGCCGTGAGTGCTCTGAGACACGCTGATGTAACTAACACGATACATGATGTTTATCATTGACATCATGATAATTGTAATGAACGGACAGGTCGGATTTTTGGAATGGCAGCTATTGTGAGGGGTTCTCACTATCGTTTTTATGGTTTCTAAACAGAGCGGTGCGCCTAATTCCTGAGCTGTGGCCAGGTGAGGAGCGGCGCCGGTCCCTCAATCTCTAGGTGAGTGAGAGGAGTATCCAATTGACTGACTGGTTGGGTTATGTTTTTTGAAATACACCAATCTAGAAGTAAATTTACTTTCATGAAACTAAGGAGAGATAACTTTTTCATTAAAATGTTATCCCGCTTTCTCTGTTTTCTTTTTGTATGTGTCTTCTATACATGATACCTCTTGCATGCGGATGACCGCTTCACTTTAAAGGAACAGTGAGAGGACCTATTCAGGTGATATCTATGTATATTTTTGTTTTTGATTATGAACTCACTCACTTTAGAAGCAGTAGCAAAGTAGATTGTTGGTCCTGAAGAAGCAGGAGATACCGTTAGGATCTATCAACTGCAGAAACATGTCGACCTCTTAATACATGCAGTAGATATTTGTTACAAACTACTGTTACTTTGCACTTTAGGTTTTTAATCTTGGAAGTGGTTTGCTTCTCATTAAAGTTATTTTGTGCATCCACTATCCATTTTTAACCATAGCACTTTTCACTCACAGATTTTTGTTCAGCACTGCTTCCAGTTACCGCTATTTAGAATAGTTGTATGTACGATGTGGACATACCACCCTGTGAAATTGCCCAAATGATGACAACAAGGGCGGTTCAGAGTGCGTAACTGATGGGAATACATATCACATCGTGATGAGTCCCGATGTACTTCATAGTAGATTAGACACCGTTTGAATACAGAGACCTTAAGTTTCGGCAGACCAAAATTATTGTTTGTCTTTTATAGATTCACATGCACCCACCCACCTCCCCTCAGAGGCTCCTTAGTCTATAATGTTGGCTTTACTCCTGTGCGAGAAAATCTGAGAGCCTGAGCCTCTGGGGAGAACATTCTGGTGGGTGCAGTCGCCTGATTAGCTGCAGTTTGGACTATACAAAATGACTGTGATAGCCATGAGTGTGGAAGTTTTTACTCTTGTAGCTCAGGGCTACTTTACTTCCTGGTTGTTTATTACTAAGGTTCATTGGTTATTATTTGCATATTATTGCTTTTTTATGTACTGTGGGACTCCCACTCCGACGACGGGGAATGATTCCTGTAATATGAATCTATGAAAGACACCAATACTGGAGAACCACAGATTACAGGTAAGTAACTATTGTTCTTCTCCAGTATTTGTATCTTTCATAGATTCACATGCAACTCACCCACCTCCCCTCAGAGGCTCTTCTATGCTCTTTTTTTGTCACTCTAGTTAACACTTGTGCTAGAACATCTGAGAGCCTGAGCCTCTGAGGAGAACATTCTGGTGGGTGCAGTAGTTTGGACTATATATAATGACTTGAAATAGTCATGCTAGTGGAAATTTTTTCCTATTGACTTCTAGCTATTTCACTTCCTGGTTCTAATCTACCTATGACTTACCTATGTTATGCATAATTATTGCTATTTTTATGTACCGTGGGACTCCCACTTAGACGACGGGGAATGATTCAGGCATGTGAATCTATGAAAGATACCAATACTGGAGAACCACAGATTACAGGTAACTATTGTTGCCCCAGTATTGCAACTTTCATAGATTTCCATACTTTGTATCGTTCCCCGTCGTCAGCCTGGGAGCCTCGGTAAATAGAAAATACCATAGCAGTATTTACAAAAGAGAAAGTAAGGCTTAGGCCTCATCTCATTTTGTAGCTTATCTACCTCTTTTTGTAAAAAAAAAAAAAACTTTGCAACAACCAATCAGATTAGCCTCACCCCATAGAACCCTCATGACAGAGCCTCAGAGACTCAGATTTTCTACCGCACGTGCTGCTAAGGGAGTCTCCACTGAGCTCTGCTCAGTTTTCTCTTCAATTGGATTTCTACACCCTTTTTTCTCGTCAGGATATCTGAAAAGAAAGCTTTAGTCAAAGCCTGTGCTACTTGCTCAAAGAAAAGACTTTATGAGGAAGATAAGCATAAAGATTGTATTTATTGCTTATACACAGACCACAAAGCAACTGAGTGCAAGATCTGCAGGACCTTCTCAACTAAGACTCTGAGAGACCGGGAAGGAAGACTTCTGACTTGGCTACAGAAAATGAAGTCTCGGAAAGAGGTTCTGTTCAGTGATAGTGAGGATTCCTCCTCAGCAACATCTTCGAGGAGGTCTACAAAAAGGGGTAGGTCCTCCCCCTCTAATACTGCTGAACCTCCTGCTAAAGCCTCTCAAAATACCTCTGAAAGGTCTAAAAGGCTTAGTCCCAAAAAATCTACTCACCATTCAAAGGAGAAGGGGGGACTTCTTCCTGAGGTGCCATCTGGAAAAAAGGCAAGCCAAGGCCTTTCTATTGCTTCTTCTCCATCAGAAAAAGAGAAGATATTCAAAAAGCCTGCAAGTACACCTCAGGTAAGAGAGAAGAAGGTCCGTCCGTCGATGACGATCTCCCCAGGTACGTCGACGACGATGACAAAAACTCCATTGTCTTCAATTGCAGTTCCGTCGACGGGCCCGTTGTCGAGAGCTTTGCCGACGACATCGTCGACGATAGATCCTACCTTGGTTTCGTCGTCGAGACTTACAATCTCACCATCGACGGTGATGTCGTCGACGATGGTATCGACGGTGACAAGGACGACGACGACTGCGGCGACAATGATCCTGACATCCACCTCGTTAACGGTTCCGTGGACGATCAGCCCTCCATCGACGGCGGCTCCACCGTCGACGACAATGCTTTCTCCAGCGACAACGATCCCCTCGTCGACGACACCGTCGATGACACCATCGACGAGCCAAAAAGTAAGGATTTCTATAAAGAAAAGACTGATTACTCCGGAGATGACATCACCCCGTATGGTAACACCATTGCCTCCACCTCTTCTGATGGGGATGCATATAGTCCTTCACAACTTCAGGTGAAGGATCAGGACTCGGATTCAGATGATTAATTCCTGGATCAACATCATCCAGAATCTCAACTCACTCCTCAGGTCATACATCAGCAAACATCTGGCCAAAGTATGGTGGCCATGCCGTCTTCATTAATAAACGACCTGCAGTTGATGTTATTAGATTATAAGAAAAGGTTCCCATCTCAGACCTCCGAAACCATTCAGCCTTCTCCGACACCGCCTCAGCAAACTTCATCTACTCCTGTGGCATCAACCTCTCAGAGACAATGTGAACAGCCTGTGACAGAAGGACATGATGTGATTACAGTGCCTGATGACGATGATGACTTTTCAGATGAGGACCAAGATAGAGAACATGTTCAAAATCCTGACACAGAATAGGACGATTATGTTATCCCAGATCTGGCATCACCATCTCCGGACCCTGTGGATTCGCCTCCAGTGAACATAGGAAGATTCCATAATCTTATGGAAAGGGCATCTAAACGATTTGGCCTCCCTGTTCCTGTCTTACAGTCAGACTGTTTCCTCTACGATTTTAAAGAGCCCTACAAGAAATCGATCCGTTCCATACAAATAGTGGAACATGTTTGGAATGAGGGCAAGAAAGTGATGCAGTCTCCAGCTACTGTAAGTCCGGTTCTACCGTGGCTGGAGAAGAAATATAAGGCCCCAGATGACAATCCTGCATGTCTTATTGGCCAACCTAAACCGGACTCTGTTATTTCCCAGACGGCCCAAAGAAAATCAAGGAACCCAATGGCACCCCTGACGGCACCGCCAGACAGAGAGGGTAGGCGCTTGGATAATGTAGGAAAGAGGTTCTCTTCTATGTCTAGCCTCCTGGTTAGGGCCTCGAACGCATTCTCAATTTTGGGACGATATGATCGCCAAATGTGGTGCGATCTCTCTCCTTTCATTGATCAGCTTCCAGAGAGTGCCAAGATGGAAGCGGGAACAATTCTAGAAGAAGGGGAAAGATCTTCATCGGAAATTATAGATTGTGCAATGGGCATTGCTACAACAGCTTTTCGTGCCTTAGCGGGATCAGCGGTCCTGAGGCGTCAAGGTTGGCTGAGATGTACCTGGTTTCGCCCAGAGGTACAGAATAACATTCTGGATCTGCCCTTTGATGGAGACAAGCTGTTTGGCAAGCATGTAGATGACGCTTTACAAGACATTAAGAAGGACACCCAAATGGCAAAATCCTTGGGCACGCTTCAATACTGAAAGGTGCCCTTCTGGGGTGCAAGAGGCAAAGGATTCTCTACATATAGAGGAGGCTATCAGCAACGATACTCCTCCTATTCGCAATCCTCTCAATCATTCAAGCCTCAGTACTCTCAGTGGCAAAATTAATCGGCGTCTTTCTCTCGCCAATCTTCCAGAGGTAGAGAGGGGCATCAGGGAAGAAATACCTCTAAACGCCAATAGCGGCTTCCTGGCTCTGCCTACAGATCCTTCATCTCTTGTTCCAACGATAGGGGGAAGGATTACGAATGTTCTCGATTGCTGGAAGATCATAACAACAGATCAGTGGGTCCTACAGATCGTTCAATTTGGCCATCCATTAGAATTCCAAAATCTACCACCTCCAAGAGCCCCTCGCGCTACAGAATCAAAACATCTGCACCTTCTCCATCTCGAAGTCTCTCATCTGCTCACCAAGGGAGCGATAGAACCAGTGCCACTCTCGCAAAGAGGAAAAGGGTTCTATTCCAGATTTTTTCTCATTCAGAAGACGGAAGAAAAGTGGCGCCCAATCTTAGATCTGAGGGAGCTAAACACCTATCTAACAAAACTCTCCTTTCGAATGGTCTCTTTTCAAGACTTCTTACGTCTTCTAAACCCAGGGGATTACATGGCGACTCTGGATCTCCAGGATGTATATTTCCACATTCCGATCACAGGAAATTCTTAAGCTTGACAGTAGCCAAGAGCCAGTTTCAGTTCAAGGTCCTTCAGGCTCAGATCCGCGGATTTTCACAAAGGTATTGGCCCCGGTAGTGGCATTCTTAAGGAAACAATCGCTAGAAGTTTTCTCTTATCTAGACGATTGGTTGATACAGGCTCCGTCTTCTCAGGCAACGTCAAAGGCAGTCGAGAATTGCATCCAACTTTTCAGATGCCTGGGTCTGCGTCTCAACAAGGACAAGTCAGTCGTTCTTCCATCCAGGAGGGTCAGGTTCCTGGGCTCCATTCGGGATACAAAAAATGGCAAAGCTTTTCCTTCGGAAGAGAGGCAGAAAAAGCTAATCTCCTCAGCAATCCGGTTACAAGGGAGAAGATGCCTATCAGTTCGTCTTTACAAGTCTTTTCTAGGATTGATATAATCTTGCATACCATTAGTTCCGCATTGCATACTACGAATGCACCCCTTGCAAGAATAACTAGACATTCAATGGCGTCAGGTGGAAGGCTCTTTCGAGGACAAGATAAAGGTCACTCCTCTCATACGGAAAGCAGCAGGTTGGTGGGCTGTCAAGAAGAATATCTCGAAAGGTCTCTCTTTCAGAATGGTTCCATCCCCTCTGGTTCTAACCACAGACGCCTCAATGGAAGGCTGGGGCGCAGTCTTACAAGATCTCCAAGTGAGCAATCACTGGAAGGCAGAAGAGCGTTGTCTTCATATAAATCTCTTGGAACTCAGAGTGATTCGCCTAGCCTTGCAGGCTTTCAAACCGAGAGTTAAAAATACAACTGTGCTGGTCAGAACGGACAACACAACGGCCATGCATTACATAAACAAGCAAGGAGGTACAAGATCCCTTCTGCTCTCAAAAGAGGCCCAGGAGATATGGGAATGGGCGATTCTCCACAATGTAGTACTTTCAGCAGAGCACCTACCAGGCACTCTCAACACAACAGCAGACACCCTGAGTCGTCTAAGATCTGCCTGTCACGAGTGGGAATTAGATCAAGACACTCTGGAGGAAGGTTTTCAACGTTGGGAATCTCCAACAATAGACCTGTTCGCGACTCCAGAAAACAGGAAATGCCTACTCTATGCAAGCCGGGATAACCATCGAGTGTCGCTGGGAATGCTCTTTCGATGTCCTGGTTAGGCGCATTTGTTTACGCCTTTCCTCCAATTCCCCTAATTCCACAGCTTCTCAGGAAAATAACGATGGAGCCTTGCAGGATGTTCTTAATAGCACCAGCGTGGCCTCGCCAATTCTGGTTCACAGAACTCCTCCTACTTTCCCAGGATCATCCATATCACCTTTGTCCCATCCCATCTCTGATGACAATGTCCCAGGGACAGGTGGTACATCCATATCTGAGCTCTCTCCATTTGAAAGCCTGGCTCCTGAACACAGAGAATTCCACACTCTAGATATTCCTCAGGAATGTAGGGAGATTGTATCGCAAGCTCGCGCACCAAGTACGAATAAGACTTACCGTGCTAAATGGAAACGTTTCTGCCTGTGGTGTCATCGGGAGCACATCCACCTATTTTCTTCAGCTCCTCATCAGATACTGACTTACATTCTATCACTAGCTCAATCGTGCCTTTCTCATTCTTCCATCAAAGTTCATCTGGCGGCTATTTCAAGGTACAGAAGGTCAACTTCGGGTCCATCTCTTTGGTCAGCTAGGGTTATCAAACAATGCCTGAAAGGTCTTTTCAGGGTTTTTCCACCAGTGCGGCCGCCACCTCCGACCTGGAATCTTAATCTGGTTCTGGCTCATCTGGTGAGACCTCTGTTCGAGCCAATTCACAGAGCGGACTTGAAATTCTTGTCTTGGAAATTAGCTCTCCTTCTGGCTCTTATCTCAGCTAGGAGAGTAGGAGAATTGCAAGCTCTCTGCATTCTAGAACCTTTCCGACAGTTCAAGAAGGATTATATGTTTTTAAGGACCAATCCAAAATGTATCCCAAAGGTCCCTTTGGATTTCCATTTGAACGAACCAGTGGTTCTAAAATAATTTCTTCCTTTTCCTACGACGCCTGCAGAATGATCTCTTCATTCCTTGGATGTCCAGAGATGTCTCAAATTTTATCTTGAAAGGATGAAGGATTTTAGAAAATCATCTCAACTTTTTGTGGCTTTTAGTGCACCTCGGAAAGGACTTCCTCTCTCAAAGCAAGGGATTTCACGTTGGATTACAAGCGCAATTGAATACTGCCACAACACGGCAGGAAAGCCACTGGGGAGACAGGTACGAGCTCACTCCACAAGATCAGTTTCATCTTCAGAAGCTCTCTTCGCTGGAGTCCCTATAAAAGACATTTGTAGGGTGGCCACATGGAGAAGTGGCCATACCTTCACAAAGCATTACTGCCTGGACTCTTTCATGAGGAGCGAAGCGGCAGTAGGACAAGCAGTACTGAGGAATCTTTTCAAATAAGAGGTGAGCTTTCCCTTCTATCCCTCCTTCCTATGATTGCACATTTTGTATCGCATACGTTTTCTACATGTATTTTTACAAAGTATATATACTTATATGAGAATAATTATGCTGAGATGTTGTGATACACCTGTAACAAAATGTGCTTTGGTGATTTACTGCTAGCTACTCTGATTCAAAGCATGGGAATCTCTGAAATTTCTAATACTGGGGCAAGAAAACAAGTTACTTACCTGTAACTTTGGCTCCCCAGTATTGGTAACTTTCATAGATTCTCATGCGCTCACCCTTCTCCCCTGGGAAAGCTCAGCCTGCAGCAAAAGTGGTTACGGTTACACAACGGCTGCGAAAATCTGAGGCTCTGAGGCTCTCTCATGAGGGTTCTATGGGGTGAGGCTAATCTGATTGGTTGTTGCAAAGTTTTGGTCTCTTTTACAAAAAGAGGTAGATAGGCTACAAAATTAGATGAGGCCTAAGCCTTACTTTCTCTTTTGTGCATACTGCTATGGTATTTTCTATTTACCAAGGCTCCTGGGCTGACGACGGGGAATGATACAGAGCATGGTAATCTATGAAAGTTACCAATACTGGGTAACAAAAGTTACAGGTGAGTAACTTGTTTGCTTCTTCATTTATTTTCAAAATGTTAGTTAATATTGTTTTTAAAAAAATTCCATCCTCTCTAGCATTTTATATTTTTAAATTATTTTGCAATTTTTATTTAAAAAATATGTGTTTACATTTTTAAAGAAGCAGTTTAAAAGTGTTATCTAGTTATTATTTTAAACAGAAAGTGAAATATTACTTTATTTAATTAAAAAAATACAAATTATATAACTTTTAACACTTAGAAAATGTGTGTTATTTTATGTCCCTGTCCCCATTGTTTTCTTTGGGAGTGTATTGCAGTACCTGGTAGAGGCCATGCGTGGTCTTACTCTTTCTGGGCTTACACTGAGTCAGGGCTGGAGTACAGTTACAACTGTTTTGAGACTTTTGTGACTATTAACTTTAGAAGAGCAGTTTTAATTAGCAAGGAGCTTCCTCTGTTATGGGTAGGTGTTTGTATTTGCTTGAACCCCCATCCCTCCCAAACTCCTCCCCAAGTCACTCCTTCCCTTCCCTAATCCTTTTCATTTAGTAGTAAGAATTCCTCATTTTCCAGTCACAGCCCTAGGTTCCTCCCTTCTCTACTCTAAAATGTACACACACCTACGTGTGCAGAGATTTCCCCATTGAAAAGATGCTTCTTTGCCTATTTTTGAGTGACAGTATAGTTCTGTGTTTTTGTAGGGTTCATGTTTTTACGCATTAGCTACATTATTTTGCTCAATAAAGAGCACTCAGATCTTGACTCATCTACAGTGTTTGTAAGAAACTGATCATCTATAGCAATTGTGCAACAGTACAATGCAGGTAAAGACATCGTATGCCTTTAATACACATTTTTTACTACACATATTTTCACCATAAACATGCTTTTACAATACATGCTATTACCATGCATTGTTTTTATATATAAAACAATGTATTTGTGGGGTGAGACCCCCCCACATCCCCTACGTACCTTAAATGCATGGTTAAGGCATGTGTTGTAACGGCATGCACGTGGTAAAAATATGCATGCTAAAACATGCGTAGTAAAGGCACGACGAGGTAAAAACCTTGTTGTAAAGGCTGTTTCTCATCTATAGCGTAGCAAGAAGAATGCTCATCCTCCTGATTTAGTATTTGATCAGGTCCCCAAAGAGATCTGTGATGCGCAGTGAAGGAAGTCTCTGCTCTGATAGCTCTCCTTCTCTGGTCCTCTAGCGTGTAACCATGGACATGTGTTGATTTTGTATGTTGCAGGTAGATAACTCTTCTCTCACCGGTGAGTCTGAACCACAGATCCGGTCTCCAGATTTCACCAATGAGAACCCTTTGGAAACCAGAAACATTGCTTTCTTCTCAACTAACTGCGTGGAAGGTGAGTACAGAGCAGCATCAGCCTGGTGGGTGTTGCAGAGTATTGAATTGGTATGTGCAGCACAGCATCTTATGTATTTAGTGTAGCATAACAGTGATATGGCAGGTTTAGTTCCGGGTTGATTTTTAGGATGTAGTGTGGCATCTCTCTTGATTGGTGTAGAACAGCATTGGCCAGGTGAGTGTAGTGTAGCACTGGATATATCAAGTGTACCAGAACATTGATGTGGTCAGTCTAACAATTTATTTTTGACCTACGAGATGCAGTGCAGCACTAACTAATTGAGTATAGTGCACCACTTGCCTAATGGCTGCGGTACATCGTTGACCTTGTGGGTGTAGTTCAGCTTTAGCTGATGGGTGCTGCCCGCTGTTGACAAGGTGGGTGTAGTACACATTAAACAGGTTCACGTAATACTGCACTGTACTACTGGATGTAGTTCAGCATTGGACCAGTGGATGTACTGCTGCAGGGTGTAGTCTACAGGGTGTAGTGTAGCATTGGCCTAGTACGAGTAGTACACAATTTGTAGGGTCAGTGAAGTGCAGCATTGACACAGTTTGTGTAATGCCGCCTTAGTCTTGAAGATGCAGTTAAGCTTTTTCTTAGCGTATGCAGCAGATCACTGACTTGATAGGGTTTGTGAGGTATTGTCCCAGGGTATGCTGTTCAATATTGGCTGATGGGTGAGGTGAACCTTGTGATGTGGATCCTGCTTTGTATTAATGACACAGTGTATAGAATTAGATTGGCTTGGGTGAGAAAGTATACAGAGTGGTTCCATGGATCTTTTATACATTTCAGCAAGAAATATAGAATGCCAAAGTTAAGTAGACCCACCGAAGGATTAGGAACTTCTGACAAGGGTTTGGTACCCTCATCTGAAATCAAAGGCCTTGTGTTCAAGGAACTCACTTCTGTTCTGCATATATGCAATGTTTTAGCACCATGGTAGAACTATGTCTACTATTCACTTTTTTGGTGCTTATAATAACTTTCATCTTTTTCTGTCTACTGATTATCACAGCACATGTAACCTATACAAGAATAATGTTGGTTCAATAAATATATTGAAAACCTACCACTGTGTATTCTCTGTATATTTCTCTGAGCACAAGTGACTGAGCGAAAGGATCTGACCTGTTACCACGATCACTGAGGGGTCAGGGTTATTAGAAACCTTCGCTCCCTGGTGTGGTTAGGGGGGCACTGTGAGCTAGCTGGTCTCCAGGCCAACATATCATGTGGGGGTGCTCGGGATCAGTATGGGCACCTCACACAAAGTTTACGCTGTCCATCAATCGTGCTGTTCCTACAGATTAGTAGAACCTACACAACAGAAGACTGGGCTTATTACCTGTGCTTGTTCAGCTAGCTCCCATAGACAACACTCTTTTAAGAAAGGGTGTGAACTGCAAGTCAGTTTCATGCATGGGGTTGAGGAAAAATGGCAAACTTTATATTTGTGCAGCTGATTAGAGGTGACATCAACTGTGGCTTTCAATGAGAAGGGTTAGATAATGACACAGAAGTACAAAGGCTGCATGTAGAAATACACACTCTTGTGATTCCCAGAGTGAACAATAACATAACCATTATTGACATCAATGGAAAGCAGAGCTTCACATCATCATCAGTTGTTTACTGAAATGTTGCAGGGATTCTGTTTAGGAACAGACTTAGCTTGGGATGATAGAACCTTGGCATGTAGGGACTGAGTCACCATACCACCGCTGTATCTATGAGCTTGAGTCCGACTAGCTATAGTGCCTCATGTGCTCTCCTAACTTTACAGAGACAAGTGACTTTGCACCCGAAAACACAAGACTCTCGACCCTCTTAAGGATTGCGTTAACAGCACATCCTTTCGCTCTCTCACTCGCACTTGTCCATAGGAAGGAAGTTTAGAATATTTATTTAAACTGTCAGTCTCTAAAATGCAGGTTCTCCAGTATTGGGGTGTCTTTCATAGATTCACATGCCTGAACCATTCCCCGTCGTCAGAGTGGGAGTCCCACGGTACATAAAAAAGCAATAATATGTACATAATAACCAAAAAACCTTGGTAATTAACAACCAAGAAGTTAAGTAGCCCTAGGCTACAAAAGAAAAACTTCCACACTCATGACTATCCTAGTCATTATGTATTAGTCCAAACTGCAGCCAATCAGGCGACAGCACCCACCAGAATGTCCTCCCCAGAGGCTCAGGCTCGCAGATTTTCTACCGCACGTCGTGTGAAGGTAGTCTCCCTGAGCTCTGCTCAGTATTTCACTATGTTCGAGGCATATGAGCTGCAGATCTTACACTGTGCATTAGATCGCCACCTGGTGTTGGGCTCGGATGATTACATGTTGTTGTTGTCTTGGAAGAAGTCTTTGTAGTCATGAGATAGGTGACTCCTCCCTTGGACGATAGTGCGCATGAGCATCAGCTCCATCCTTAGATTGTTTTTTCTGCCACTGGGTTCGGATGCAACTTTTCCGCTCCTGTTCGAAAATTGACTTTTTGAAGACTTCGACGCGCAAAACTTTATAAAACTAACTTTAACTTCAACATATATAGACTTAACTTCATCACTTCAATTCGGGTCATCGACGCGGGCCGTCAGGCCTACCCATGCGGTGAGGCCTACACCACATGGAAAGGACACCATTCAAAAGATGCCCCAAGTGTGGAGCCTAATTTCCACACAGCAACCATCACGAGGTGTGTAACCTGTGTTTATCACCGGAACACGACGAGTCGAACTGCACAGCTTGTGCGTCCTTTCGATCCAAGAAGACCATTCTAGATCGGAGGGCCCGGCGACACGACATGCAGAGATCAGTTCCGGAACCAGTGGTTCAAAGGGTCCTGCCTGTATACTAGGCTTAAGATAACAACACAATCTAATGGGTCAAGTCACTAATGGGGATTACTTTCTTCGGAAATTCCCATGTGTAGCCCAAACAAAGCTAATTAGCTTCAGCCATAATGCCAACGCGTTTCAAACCCTGCTATGTTCTCGGGTTATCCTCAGGGCGTGGACTGAAGATGTCTAAACTGAAAAGAATATAAACATTTGGTGTCATTAAAATAATAAAGAACTCCCTAAACGTAGTTACATATAGGCATAAATTGCAGCATTGTTGCAGCAAATTGAAGTACCTGATTTTCAAGAGGCCTCCCATGCAGTGCATTTAAGTGCAGTTCTGCCATTAAGAGTATACTGTGCTGGGAGTTTGTCATTACGAACTCCATAACACCATAATGGCTCCAATGAAAACTGGGAAGTTTGGTATCTGATGCCAGTGTGGGATTTAATGAAAAATTAACAAAGAGGGCATCTCAGAGATGCCCCCTGAAAGCTAAATCACTTCTAGTGACCCGACTGAGTGGCTGCTTAGGCTGCCATCAACAGACATGTTTCTGGACCCCTGGGTTGAGAGCTTGCTGCTCTCTGGGCCTGAAACAATGCACAATCTGGGACGAGGTGCCAGGATGGGCAGGGTTCATGAAGGAGAAGCTTCAAAGGCATGCCGTCTTTGTGAGCCTCCCCAAAGCATTTGCTGCTTTCAGCAACTGGTCTACACTGGTTCTACCCCCCACTTTGGGCGGGAGAACCGGCTGGAAAAACAAGTGAGGGAAAGAGGTGTGCCCACCTCTGCCAACTCCACCCCTCAGGTGGGGGATGTGAGGTGAAGCACAGCTCTGAGTCCCTGCCATCTTGAGGATGGGGGGACCCAAGCAGCCAGGGACAGGCTCTTGCCCCCCTCCCACTGGACGGTGGCACACTCGGGGTGTACCCACCCCAGGGAAGGGACCCATTGGTCCCTGCCTTTACCTACCTGTAACGCCCCTAAATCTAGTATTTAGGGATCACCCTGAACCTTGCTTCCTCACATCCAGAAACAACAAGAAGAAAAGAAGAAGGACAGAACAGCCGTGCAGCCAGCTAATAAGAGGAAGACGCCAACTGACTTGGCTCAGCCCTAACGGCATGTCTCCCCACGAACCTGCTCCTGAGAAATCCCGGTGTGTCCTGCAGTCAGCAACCTTGAAAACCCGGAGGACCTGCCTGCCTTCACTTCCAAAGACTGCTTCTCCCGTGAACACATGATTTGTTCAACTGCAGTCTCTGGCAGCAGCCGGAGACCGTTAATCCAGCCCACTCTGCACCCGCTTAACCCGGCCCCAGCTCGAGTGGAAAAACACCACAAGGAGGTCACCCCGGTGATCCTCACCTGCGATCCGGCAATCCCTGACCTGCCTCAAGCCTCCAGCCGAGGCCTGTAGCCTACGTCCAGAAAGCCCCTCTGACCGCGACCCGAGCTGGTAAGAAGATCTGACCCCAAAAGGTAGCCCTGCACCTGACACCCCACAGCCTTGCGTGCCCAAACCGACGGTGCCTAACCAACCCTTACCTTCCTAACTTACCTCTCCAAGTGGTGGTCACACCCAGAAATCATTTGTCTCCCTGCCTGCAGTTTTTTTTTCAAATCGGTGGTTCTCCATAGAAAACCACAGGGCGCCCGACGTCGAAACAGCAGTCTGCACCCGGCTGCTCCAGTGCCGCTGAGGGCGCACCTTTTGGGCTACTTTGTTACCCCATTTGCCCTGACCTACACCCTGGGAGCTTTGCTCCCACAACCCAGTGGCCTGCTTGCCAGCAGCCGCCAACTGGAGGCCCCCTATCCCCCATTGGATAACATTGGGCCTCAACACTCTGCACCCAGCCGCCCTAGTGCAGCGGCGGGTGCAATAACAGTGCATCACTGACCCTGGGGGACCCCTGATTCTAACCCCAGAACCTTAACTCCCACAGTTGATTACTTACCTGTGAACCGTTAACCTCTTTTTCCTCCATAGGATAACATTGACAATATTCTTCCAAAAACTTTCTGTTCGGAGTTTTGAAATCTAAAAATATTCTTTAGCAATCACACAAATAACCAAAATGTATATACTTACCTGTTTGCAGGAAATGACCAAGTGCTGAATCTAGGTATCCAGCACTGAGTTAGAAAAGTAACGTAAAAAGTAACTTACCTGTAATTTACTGAAAAAGCCTATTCATTTCAATGTACTGTATTTGCTAAGTGTTGCAACCTACTGCATCCCCTGTAAATTTTCAAACTGTTCTATATTCAGCAACTTATTAATGAAAAGTATTTAATGCTTACATGTGCCAGGCTTGCTTGGTTCTAAAAATAAAACAACAGTATATTGTTATACAAAACAATTGGCCTAGAGTTCAGTTCCTGAGTGTGTGAATTCATTTGCTTACTGAGTGTGTACATGAAATGCTTAACACTGTCCTCTGACACTGCCTTACTGCTCGACCACTCTACGACAAATAGAGAGTAAGGTCTATCTAACTTTAACCTCTGCCTACCTCTGGGGTCATCTGAACTCTATACACACTATACCTCATTTTGGTGTAGTATATATAGAGCCAGTTTCCTACATTGGTGGATCAGCGGTGGGATACACAACTTGCATTTGTTGGACTACTTGGTTACCACCTGATCACACGACAGAACTTTTAAATTGCCATAGAATTCTGATTTTTTCAAATTGGCATTTTCGGATGGATACTTCTGCCTGTGGATTCCTCACCTTATGAATACCCCCTGCTCCAGCATTCCGCGGAAATTCTTTCCTAGCTCTCCCACGTCAACGTGCTGACGTCAGTTCCCTTTCTTCCGTGCCATTGACGCGTAACGGTTTTTCTAGGGGCTCTCCATTTTCTCTGAAGAAAACTTTGTATTCTTGTTGATTTCTGATGGCTACTTCTAGGAAGACTGGGTTTAAGCCATACAGAGAGTGTGGTGGGCATATGTCGATTACGGACCCGCATGAAGATTGCCTCTGGTGCTTATCATCGGGTCAGCTGCAGATAAATGAATCCTAAGGCCATTAAAGCTAAGCTGGTTATGGCCAAAGCCAAAAAGGAGAAACGGGGTCGAAAAAGGGCGAAGTCATCATCTTCCCATACAACAAAGTCAAGAAAACATAAGAAGTCTAGCGGAGACATGGCTCTCGGCACCGTTCTCCAAAGGCCAGGGCTTCGAGGTCGAGGTCGCCGACTCCGGCTCAGCGGCTTTGAAGAAAGGATTTAGTTTTTCCATCTCCATCTCCTCGGGTGACGCCGGTACCATCTCTGGTTCCAGGGTCGCCGGCTTCGAAAGGCTCTTCGCTGCATGAAGGTTCTCCGGCTCCTGCATTGTCTCTGACGCCTAGGGAGTCATCACCAGGCCGGGTGGCTTCACCTGTGCGGACGCTGTCCCCGGCTCCGCAGCCTCCAGTCCGACCTCAGGTGGTTCCACTTCAGGAAGGAACGGATCCATATCCTTCTTTTCCTGCTCCTGGATCAGACTCATTACATTTTCTTAATGCGATGTTTGGCATGTTTGCCAGGGCCTCTGCTCCATCTGGTGCACCTTCGGGCCCCATGGGTCCTTTGGCCTTTAACTTGGGTGTTCCTCACCTCTATCCTCAATCACCCTTGTATGCCATTCTTGCCGTCAGCTCCGGCTTGGCATTTCCCGGCGCTGAGGTCCTCCACTCTGGTTCCTCGGACTCCTTCGGCTGTGGAGTCGGTGCCGCCTCGAGTTCGATCGACGTCGAGATTTGAAGCTGAGGCTCCTCGCCGACGTCGTAAATGTCTTCGGCGCCGCCTTGTGTGGTGACGCCGATTCCTAAACTACGCTCAAGGAGAGAGGCACAGAGGCTCCTTGAAGAATATGCACGGGATCAGGAGGAAGGAGAGATTGTTGAGTCTATGGATGAGTTTGAGGGTCTACATGAGGCCAATGGCTTGGATACTTCTCCTGGGTATGATCTTCCATCTGCGAAGGCTGGGGTTTTCAAGACATTGCTCCTTATCATGTGGTCATAAGGAAGGCGGCTGATTTGCTTGGTCTGCAGCTTCCCTCGGCTGAGGTGAAATATAATATCCTTACGAAGGTTCCTAATACAGCTTCTTCAGCTTCTGAACCGTTGCTTCCCTTTACTGAGGCGTTGACGAAACCAATAATGGAAATGTGTGTGGCAGAAGCCTTTGTCTACTCCTGCTGTTTCTCGTTCCATCTCTAGAAGGTACAGGCCTGCTCCTGGGGATCCAGCTTTTTTGTCTTCACATCCTACACCGGAAAGTTTGGTTGTCCAGGCTTCTTGTTCGAAGCAATCTTCTGGTTCTTTCTCTACCATTCTTGGTGATAGGGATTCTAAAAAAATGGAGCAGGCGGCAAAGAAGGTATTCTCTTCTGCAAGTATTGCTCTTAAATCCACTAATGCAACCTGTCCTCTTGGAAGGTATATCCATGCTTTGATGGACTCAGTCATGCAGCTAGCTCCAAAGTTGCCTGAGGACGATCGGAATAATTTCTTGACGGTCCTTTCAGATTCTCAGGCTGCGGCCCGTGAGGTGATTCAATCGTGTCTGGTCTTCTGTGGTGGTAAGGAAACAGGCTTGGCTTCGGTCGTCTGGTTTCTCACCTGATGGTCAGGTGACTCTGCTGGATTTGCCCTTTGATGGGTCAAAACTCTTCAGTTCAAAGGTGTACACCGCCTTGGAGCGTTTTAAGGACAGCAGGGCTACTGCAAGGTCTCTGGGCCTCCAGGCACAGTCCAGAGGGTACGGCTATAAGCAGTATTGTGGTTTTGGGAGATCTGCTTCCTTTCGTGGGTGCCAGCAGTCTCAACAAAGCCAGCAACAGCAGAATCCCTTGTACAAGTCGTACAGAGGGAAGAATAAAAGAGGCCTCAGGGGAGCAGCTCAACAACAATCCTCCTCCTCTACTTCCCCTCCCGCCACCGTTGGTACTACAGGAAAGCAGTTCTAGATCCCCCATCTTAGAACATGTTGGTCCGGTTGGAGGTCGGGTGTCCTTCTTTCTACAAGACTGGAGACTGATCACGTTAGATCGTTGAGTCATGAATCTTGTAGAGAATGGGTACGCCCTTCCCTTTTTGGAGTTTCTTCCTCCTTACCCTCCTCGCCAGGTTGGTGCTCATAGGACCACTTACTGCTTTTACCGCAGGAGGTTCTTACCTTGCTACAGAAAGGTGCAATAGACGTGGTTCCGGAGCAGGAAAGGGGTCTGGGTTGCTACTCCCGGTATTTCTTGATCCCCAAAAAGGACGGTCGTTTAAGGCCAATGCTGGACCTCAAGATTTTGAACCTTTACCTCAGACAGGAAAAGTTCAAAATGTTGACCTTGGCTCAGGTTCTTCTTGCGCTGCAAAAGGAAGACTGGATGGTGTCCATTGATCTACAGGATGCGTATTTTCATCTTCCCATCCTGAGATTGCATCGGAAGTATCTCCAGTTCACGTTAGGATCGCAACATTATCAGTTTGCGGTTCTTCCGTTCGGTTTCACTTCCACGCCTCGAGTCTTTACAAAAGTGATGGCGGTGATAGCGGCTCATCTCCAAAGGAAAGGGGTTCCTGTTTTTCCCTACCTGGACGACCAGAGTTGGTTTTGCGCCACTTGCAGGTGACAACTCATCTGTTGTTCAAGTTGGGTTTTCGATAAATGTACCCAAATCTCACCTGGTGCCTTCTCAGCACAGCCTGTTCAAAGGGGCAATACTGGACACTTCTGTGTGTTGAGCATATACTCCTCCGCAGAGGATTCTCGACATTCAGGAAATGATTCCTTTATTTCACGATGGAGCGGTTCTTCCAGTCCTGAAGGTCCTTCGCCTGCTTGGTATGTTCGCTTCCTGCATACTGTTGGTCAGTCATGCATGCTGGCACATGAAGGCACTCCAGTGGTGCCTCCGCAGGCAGTGGTATCAGCACAACGAAGATCTCGGGGAGAAGATAAGAATCTCCAGGGAAACTGCAGCAGAGCTGACTTGGTGGAGTGTGCAGGGAAACCTGTCTCAAGGAAAGCCCTTTCGCATCCTCCGCCTGTGGCCACAGTGATTACGGATGCCTTCATTTTAGACCTGGCACTATTGGCGTCGGTCTCCCTTCCATTTTTGTTACTGTTGCCTCATGTGTTTTGCTGGTGTTAGCTGCTCAGAGCACCGTGTCACTGCCAATCAGTGCCACAGTGCAAGTCCTCCCTATGTAAAGTGTATATGTTGATTGGTTTTCATGATTGGCTTATTTGGTTTACTGTCAGACCCCAGTAAAGTGCACCAGGAGTGCCCAGGGCTTGTAAATCCAAATGCTGCTAGTGGGCCTGCAGCACTGGTTGTGCCACCCACAGAAGCAGCCCTGTAAAATGTGACTAAGGTCTGCCATTGCAGAACCTGCGTGCTGTCTGGTACTGTCATGCTGACTGGTCAAGTGCACCCACTTACCAGTCCCTAAACCTTCCCTTAACTTCATATTAGTCACCCCTATGGTAGGCCCAAGGGCAGGATGCATTGTAAGCATAAGGTAGGACAAGCCCTGGTGTGTGTGGCATGTCCTAATAGTGAATTACAGCCATTTTCGTTTTTCACTATTGTTATTAGGCTACCTTTTCTCATAGGTCAGAATTGGCTGTTGGAATTGTTAGATTCTACATTCCTAACAGACTCACGGAACATGGTTGAAATTCGAGTTTAGTATGCCTGAACTCAGAATAATAAAATACATCTTTTAGTAAAGTTCATTTTAATATTCTGTGTTTGCAAATACCACTTTTAGAAAGTTGGTATTTGCTTGCCTAACCTTTTCAGCCCGCCTCTGCTAGGATGTGTATCTGGTTTCTGTGTGTACAGGGCTGGGGAATTCCAGGAGACAGGCTGGGCAGCCAGGTGGTGAATAGAAAGATTACACCAGGATGGGTGGGAGGTGTGCCCCTTGACTCTGAATAGGGCTGTGCTCTGCCACCACAATGCTGGCTCCACCTCCTGTGGAGCGTCTGATGTCTCTGCCCTACACAGTGAAAGCAGAAGCCTGCATCATGTCAACAAAGTGCTCAAGAACTGGACTGAACAAGGCAAAGGCCCCCTGGCCTGAAAGAACAAAAGAAATGCAGTATAAATATAGGAGCCCTGGGGGCGCTAGAGGGCGCCGGGCAAGATGGCCGCACGTGAGTGAGGCTCTGCCAAGACCATCTAAAATTCGTTCATTTATCCTGCACAATCCGACTCCTGAGCCCTGTAACTACGCTGTCGGACCCCCGCTCACACTGGGGGCTCGCTGAGACGCTTTTCTCCAGATCGGCGGCTGTGTGGAGCGTACCCGGGACCGAGCTGCCCAACGCCGGGATCCCGCTGGCGGAGTCGTCTTCGGCCCCTGTGGAGAAGCCGTCCAGCTGCTGCCTGTGCTGGTGACTCTATCGCCTGGACAACGCGGCGCCCGATTACTGAGGTGGCGGAACCGGTGACCTGTATCTGTGGAGGCGCCAAGACAACGACCGGCCTGGACCCGACCCTGCTGGTGGTGGTGAGTGGGGCGGGGTGCTACGCAAGCCCGGGGCTGCGGAGGCGGCGCCGGGCCGCGCTGGACCGCGCCGCGCGAGCTGCGGCTGGCGGGAGCACGGGGGGGGCCGCAGCGAGGTGGAGTGGCGGCGCGGTGGCTCTGAATAGAGCGGCTGGACAGGCGACGCTTTCTGGGGACAGAGTCACTGGAGCGGACGGTACTGCTGTGCTGGACGATTGTGAGCCTGCAGCGCATCCGCCATTTTATGGCTCCGGACCCCCATCCCATTTAGAGGACTGACGCTGGAGGGTGGAAACTCTCTGTGCTCCCAATTGCCAGCGTGAGGGCTGTCAGGAAGAGTGAACCCTGTCTGTGGCCCTAGCGATATATCCACTTGCTCGCTTGGGGGACTATTAGACTGCCATTTAACGTGAGAGTTGTGAAGCTGCGGCAGGGTCGATTTGGCGCGCTTTCACCACCGGGTGCGGTGAGCCTAACTCCCCTGAGCTGGAGTTTGCTGCGGAGGCCTGGGCCAGCGCCTGGTTGTGGGACAGCTAGTATATGCTCTGGGATTGATAAGGGCGTCTTGCGTGATATACCTGCCTAGCATTACTGCACCTACGTCTGGATTGCGTTGCTTACCACCATGGGCAGGACGGAGAGGAATCAACCGAAAATCACTTTCGAGGCGAAAAAAACGGTGCTTATGGCTACCCAGGCGCCTACGGACTCTGAGCAGGAGGGGGCAGTTGGGGGCACCCCGAATTTGGAGTCTACGCTGATGGCTATGCAAAAGACACTCCAATCCATTGAAGGCACCATGGAGTCAGTTAATCACTGCCTAGACCACATGGCAACGCAATTTGACCGCCAAAACGAGCGGATGGGGGAAGTGGAACAAAGGGTATCTGCCACCGAAGATGGCCTGGCCACGGTCTCGTCTAAAGTTTTCAGCATGGAGAGAGTGTTGGCGGTCATACAGGCAAAAAACGAGGAATTGGAAGGGAGGTCAAGAAGGAATAATATTCGCGTCACGGGCCTGCCAGAATCGACGAATGTTGGAAGAATGGAGGACTACATGGAACGTATGCTCATCGACATATTTGGGGCTGACCAACTGTCTCGTGTCTTCATAGTGGAACGAGCCCATCGCTCCCTGGCTAAGCGTCCTCCGCCCGGGGCACAGCCGCGACCTATCGTGGCCAGGGTCCTGAACTATAGGGACCGAGATACTATCCTACGCCTTGCGAGGGAAAAGGGCTCCATAGAATATCAGGGTAACAAACTTGAGTTCTATCCTGACTTCACCATGGCGGTACAGACTGCCCGCAAAGAATTTGCCGCGGTAAAACAACTGCTGCGTACTGAGGACATTACATATGCCATGCTGTATCCTGCCCGCCTTCGGATCGGTCCCCCTGCGGATAATAAGATTTTTTCCTCCCCTAAGGCGGCCATGGATTACGCCAAAAAACTCAAACAACGTAATAGAGAGCCGAATGAACGTCGTGATGGAGAGGAAGAGCGGCAGGATGAAGTTGCTTAACCTGTTGCATGCAATTGTTACGGGAGGGGCATAACTGAGCAGTACTGCACTGAGACACATGCACAGTTTGGAAGTTGGTGGCTGAAGCCGCCTCTCACGGTGCCCCAATGCCTGGACTGACTTACTCTGCCGACATGGCTGTTATAGTGAGATGGTCGCTCAGGCCTGTGATGGCTCTACTGAGGATGATGTGTTTGCCATTGTCTGGGCTGTATCTCCTGTAGGCTCTGTGGGAGGCCGGACTAGATGTATAGTGCCCAGGGGGGGCATGTACGCCTGCTGCGCTGATCATTAATAGTGTTGTCCGCTGCAATTAATGCTCCTACTGGCCTTGCACACAACTTTTGGTGACATATGGTAATGTGCTGATTTTTGAATTTCGGATTGCTGATTGTTTATTCCTTTGGCCACGAGGTTGGGATTGAGGGATTGAGGATTTTGTTATTGAGAATGGTCTACGCTCTCGTCAGCTTTCTGGCGGGGGTGGAGTGCCGCTACGCCCCCAGATATGGTAGATCCCCACGCACAGTTGTTTGCATTGTTGGGGGTTGCAAGGGGGGGGGGTATGGGATGGCTTTGGCGAATTGGGTATGCTGAAGTGGGTGGAGGGATGGGGGATGGGTTTTTGGTGTTTACAGGGGGGTCGTTGTTTTTCCTGGTCAAAGCTGGGGGATCTGAGATACCTTTGGGAGGTGTTCAGAGCTTCTGGAGTGGGTGCGGTGTTCGTTGTAGGGGAGCTCATGTCCTTACTAGGACGCTGGACACAGAGTGTTGGGTCATCGGGTGGGAGTTGGCGGGGGTATGTTGGATGATGGGTTGCTTGAAGATTTGGCGATATGGATAGGGGGGGTAAACTCACGTGTGTAACTTGGAATGTGAGGGGTCTCAATAGGCCACAAAAGACACGACAAATGCTTGCTTTTTTAAATAGACATGGCGCTCAGGTGGTTTTTCTTCAGGAAACACACCTTCGGGGTAAGGCGGCTGAACTGGTGGGCAAGCAGTGGGCGGGGGTACGACTGGCTACGGCCTACTCCTCTTATGCTCGAGGGGTGATGATTCTAATAAAGAGAAATGTCCCATTTGAAGTACTTCATGAGGAGATAGATCAGGATGGTAGATATGTCATTGTACAGGGTAAATTATGTGGTACGCTGATCACTCTCCTCAACGTGTATGGACCGAATGTCGATGATCCTGATTTCTTTGTTACACTCTGGAACAAACTTTATCTGCTTCCTCCATCGGCTATCCTGTGTGGAGGGGATTGGAATGTCACGCTAGATGCCGACTTGGACAAGAAACAGGACAGGCCCTATGTGCGCAAGAAAGCGGTGGACGCGGTATGTGAGGGTGTGAGTGGGCTGCAATTGTTGGATATCTGGAGATTGAAGTATCCGGGCAAGCGGGAGGGAACGTGTTACACGTCTGCGCATGATACGTGGTCGCGATTGGATTACTGGCTAGTGACTCGTGATGTGAGCGGTTGGGTGATGGGAGTTGAACATTTGCCTCGTACTATCTCCGACCATGCGCCTGTTAAATTAGTGCTGCAGCTACCATCGCATGCTCCTGCTCCGTTCACTTGGCGTCTTTCCCCTGGAGTGTTGACTGATCAGGTGTTGAGTGAGCGGCTGAGGCAGATAATCGAGGAGTTTTTCATGCACAATGTGGGGTCTGTTGACACGATGAGTACAGTATGGGAGGCCTTTAAGGTGACGGTGAGGGGGGCGTGTATTGGTCTAAGATCAGGGGTGCTCACGTCTATAAGGGATTCCATGGCTAGGCTGGAGAGAGAGTTGCTAGTTTTGGAGAGGCGACTGGAGGTGTGTGCGGAGGTCACATTGCTGGCTGACATTAGATCCAAAGTCACTGAATATAACGACTTGGCGGAGCAAGAGGTGAAATTCCTGTCCAAACATGCTACAGCTAGGTATTACGGTGAAGGGGGTAGGCCGGGAAAGGGGCTAGCGGATCGGGTCAGGGACCCCTGGGCACGCCACTGCACAGTGCAGGAGATTGAAGATCAGGGGGGCGTAGTGACTGGCGCGGACGGTATTCTAGCCTGCTTTGCAAAACATTATGCGCAGCTCTACGAGCACAGGGACACGGCAGATGAGGAGGAAGTGGATCGATACCTAGAGGACATCGCCTTGGTATGGCTGTCCAGGGGCCAGCAGGAATTCCTTATGCATCCTGTCACGGCGGCCGAATTTAGGGACGCAATTGCTGCTCTCCCAAGTGGGAAGGCGGCTGGCACGGATGGCCTTCCCTCCGAATTCTATAAGGCATATGCAGATTTGCTGATCCCGCAATTGGCATTGGTCTTGGAGGAGGCATTTGAATGCGGATGGCTCCCGGCGACAATGAGAGAGGCGTTGTTGGTAGCATTGCCTAAACCAGGGAAGCCCCCGAACAAGTGTGATTCGTATCGGCCCCTTTCGCTCATGAACACCGATGTTAAGATAGTTGCCAAAGTTTTAGCCACAAGATTGCGTTTACTTCTGCCAGTCATGGTGCTGCCTGATCAGTCGGGATTTGTTCCCCTCAGATCCACCACTCACAATTTGAGGGCTCTGTTTGCTGGGCTACACCTGCTTAAACCGGAGCCGGCCGCGGTGGCAGTCATGCTGGACGCCGCCAAGGCTTTCGATTCGGTGGCATGGAGGTACATGCTGGCTATCCTGCGCCGGATGGGGGTGCCTTTCTTTTTTATATCGCTGATTGCCCTTTTGTATACTGCGCCCACAGCGAGAGTTAGGGTCAACGGTCATGTTTCCTCCCCATTTCCGATTCAGAGGGGGACGAGGCAGGGATGCCCTCTCTCACCCTTGCTTTTTGCTATCATGATGGAACCTTTGGCATGTATCTTACGGCAGAGGTATGCGGAGGCGGCGCTAAAGTTCCCACTTAGGTCTTTGGCCGTGTCAATGTATGCCGACGACATGGTCCTCTACATCAGGGACCCGGTGCTCCATCTGGAAAGCATACTCCGGGAATTCATTAAGTTTGGTCACCACTCCGGACTGACCATCAATTGGGACAAATCTGTGGTGTTGCCTCTCACGGACGCAACTCATCAAATTCCCTTGGAATTCCCGCTGGAATGGGCAACGGAATCGGTTCGATATCTAGGCATCTGGGTGCATAGGGACTGTCAAGAAGTCATAAGGGCTAATTATGGCGTTGCCATCTCTAAATTGGAGGATCAGGTGGCGCGATGGACTCGTCTTCCACTGACCCTGGCGGATCGAGTGTCCCTGATTAAAATGGTAGTGCTGCCGAAATTTCTTTATCTTTTTGTCAACATTCCTGTCCCGCTGAAGTCGCATTTCTTTGCTAGGATGCGGTCCCTTTTGATATCTCTCACCTGGGCTGGTAAGAAGCCGCGGGTAACGTGGGAGGTATTGACCAAACCATATGAACTGGGGGGGTTCGCCATACCAGACATAAAGCTCTATTATCTCTGCGCGCAAGCGCATTTTGCGATCTACTGGATGAACGCTCCACCGTACACCCCGCATGTTGCGCTTGAGGCCAGTGCTGTTCTGCCACGTCCCCTGAGGGCCATGATTGTTAACGACCATTCGGTGTTTGAGAAGGGGGAGATTGACACGGTGCGAATCACGGCGACCGCCTGGGAGGACCTGGGTAGACGAGCTGACAGGTTGCCGTTATATGCACCGGCTATGCCACTGCTCTATCACTCTGGTATTTCAGTATCAGGTGAGATTGGTGGATTACAGGTTCTAAGGGAAGCTGGACTACAAACAATGGGGGACCTCTTCCCCGGGGCATCGTTTATATCCTTACAGGCTATGACAGCTCGCTCAACTAGTGTTGGTATGGCTACCTTTATCTACGTTAGGCTTCGGGCTGCTGTACGTGATCTGTTTTCGACATACCCGGGGGAACCATTAACGCTTGGGGCCTTACAACTGCTTTACACCGCTACGGACAGGACTAAATTGCTGTCTAAATTATATAGGGCAGCGCAGGAAGATGAGGGAGGGGGCGCAGTCCTAGCAAGGGCCAGATGGGATAGGAGCCTCCCAGAACCGCTGAGTGATGACGAATGGACCGAATGTTGTACTATGACTGGGGGATATGTGATTAATGGCAATTTCCGCCTTCTGCATTATAAATTTCTGCATCAGTGGTACTACACGCCGGTTCAGCTGCTTCGATTTGGCCTTCGGGCTGCTGCTCAGTGTGTCCGTTGCGGTGCTGACGATGCTGATTTTGTGCACCTGGCCTGGGGATGCTCGCGGGTGTATGGCTTCTGGAAGGAGGTGACTGAGAAGCTGTCTGTCATGACGTCGACTGAAGTTGAGCTAGATGTGCGCCTCTGTCTTTTGGGGATAGCTTCTGGGGTACCAGCGACGGCAAGGCGGTTTGTGGTGTTGGCGCTCCAATTGGCTAAGAGGAGAGTTGCTTTGGGATGGGGAGGGAGGAGAGCGCCTGATGTGCAGCAGTGGCTGACGGACATGGCTTACTGCAGGGACCAACTGAACACTTACTATGAGGGACTGCCAGCGAAGTCGAGACCACGGGATGTATGGGCTCCGTTTACACTTTATATGCTGTCCCTAGCTGACACTGATAGTGAGAGGAGTGTGAGTGCTGACCTGTTAGAGGGAGGCGGTGAATCTGAATGAGTGGTACCTAGGTAAGGGAGGGGCGATTGTCCTGTGTAGTAGGCATGAGCTATGGAACTAACTGTATGTCCCCTATACGCTAAGAAAGGTTGGCGTGGCCTAACTGCCGTACAAGTCCCCGCTATTGTGTGTGCCCGGTTGGACAGAATAATTACACAATGACTCCCTGTAGATGACCTTATTGCCGCTTTTGGGATTGAGTGCCTCTTGGACACTGTGCCTTACGAACTCGGACTGCCCACAAGGACCAGGACTAGGGGGGGTTGGGGGGTAGTTGGGATTTGTTGTTGCTTGACTCTGTTTCTGCAAAAACCTTGAAAATGAGACCGAGATCACATGAAGGTGATACGGCCGTAGTCCTCCAGTGTACTGTCACTATTGCATTCAGAACCTTTGTCGTGCCTTCATGAGCTGTGCCTTTTCAAATTGTGCCTTTGCAACAATGAAGTATGTTGTGTTCAGCTCGTCTATCTCGAATGGTACACTGATTGCGGCCGGCCCTACCAGTGGGTTGTAGGCACACCGCTGTGTATATGTGTAATGTGCAATAAAGGTCTTTCAAAAAAAATAAATAAAAAAAAAAAAAAAATATAGGAGCCCTGCTCCTAAGAAATCAGATCCTGCTTGAACTACGAAGAACCTCTGTCCGACAAGAAGGACCTGGAAAAGCTGAAGGAGGAGTACTGTCCCTAACCTGGGGGATTGGCCTGCAGTGGGTGCCTTGCTGTGAAAGGAGAGGAAAAGACTAAAGAGACTTTGCAAACTTGTGCTTCAACAATCTCCAAGGGCTTGTGAGTGAGCTTGCCCCCTGAACAGAGTCCCAGGACTATTGGATTCTCCCCTGCCTTCCCCAAGAGCTGCTGGAACTGTCTATGTCCTTGTGCAGCTGGAGCCGTAAGCAGAGTGCGCCTCGTGAAACCCTGTTCGCTTTAAGCCATGCCGTTGCTGCCCCGGACTGTGTGTCTCCGCTCTCTTACGAGCCGTAGCTCGCACCGTACTTCAGCCGAGCCGGGCCGCACCGCACCCCGCTTCTCCTTCCCCTCTACAAGCCGCACTGCTTGTTGCCTCCTGCCGCTGGGGATCGAATTGCACCACCCGGTCCCGTACGGCCCGTACGCTGGAAGCGTACCAGCCGCCGTGCAACAACCTGGTAAAGATTCCCCGACAGTGCCGCACCTGAAGAGCCCGGCCCGTATGTATGGCATGTACCGGCCGCCTCGTGCCGCACTGCTCTCCTCACATCACCAGCCCCTCTACGGAAGGTACGGCTCGAACGTCGCGCCGCACTGTGACCCCCCCTGAGGACCCGGATCATGCGCTTCGTCGCCCCGTGGCCCCCGCTCTACGTCTCGTCCAGGAGATGCTGCACCCAGCCGGGATCACTGCACTAAGGAGCCGACAACGCCCCGGGCCCCCGTCACGTCCTGCACGCCTCGTTTGGGACGGACTCCACATCTTGAAAGGTACTGTACTTTAACGCGCACCCCTGAGTGTGCGCCTCGGACCGGTGAGTCCGCAATGCCCGTACAGTCCCGTTAACCATTGTTTCACCTTGTGCGAGTCGGACAAATGTGCACAACGCGCACAAACCAGATAATCACGCATTTATTTTAAAGACGCTTTTGCCTGAATAGTATTGTGGCCTAATATTGAAACGTAATTGGTTCTTGTGCTAAGCCTTATATAAAGTAACTATTTTTGATACAAAACGTCGTGTGGTATCCCTTTTGTGGTGTTATCATTGAATTACTGTATGCACTTACAAATGCTTAACCTATAACGCTCTGAAGTTTAGCCTTGTCTGCTCGCGCCACGCAACCTAGAGGGTGAGCAGGGGTTATTTTAAAGAGTAATTCTCCAGTATTAGGGTGTCTTTCATAGATTCACATGCCTGTATCATTCCCCGTCGTCGGAGTGGGAGTCCCACGGTATATAAAAAGCAGTAATATGCAATAATATCCTTAGAAAAACTTGGTAATAACCAACCAGGAAGTAAAGAAGCCCAAGCTACAAGAGTAAAAACTTCCACACTCATGACTATCCTAGTCATTTTGTATAGACCAAACTGCAGCCAATCAGGCGACAGCACCCACCAGAATGTTCTCCCCAGAGGCTCAGGCTCTCAGATCTTCTACCGCACGTCGTGTGAAGGGAGTCTCCCTGAGCTCTGCTCAGTTTTCTTCAATTTTCTTCATTTTTCTTAAATTTTTTCTTCATAATATCACAGTTTTGTAATGTCTTCTTACATGAAGTCTACCTTCAGACCCTGCGTCACTTGTGGGAAGCTGAGACCTTTTCCTGTGAACCCTCATGAAGAGTATATGGACCAGCACTCTACCTGTCTCTGACATGGTAGGAGGAGAAGGGGTTGTTATTGTGCTTAGACTATACCCCCTTCTGATGTGGGAGGATTTTTTTGTTTGTCCTGCACATTAAGGTTTTAAGTGATGCTTCTCCTCTACTTCACCAGCTGAAGTAACATCACAAGAGGTCTCTGGCCTTCTTTGAGTCTGTGCCTCCCACATCTACGCCCACGAGATTTACTCTCAGGCATCTAGACTCACTCTGCGCACTTTTCTACGTGAAAATGTGCCAGCTTGTTGACGATACGGTCGATGTACTCTCTGACGACAATCTCTGCCGTCACTGGTGCTCTGCAACGACAACGCCTCCAGGCATTCGTCGACGACAGTGAGGACAGTGCTCTCTTGTCGATTGCAGGCTCGTCGACCACTGAGAGCTTCGTCAATGGTAAATTTCTTTGACAGTTGGCCTCGTCGACCGTAGGCTCGTCGACAGTAGGCTCGTCGATGGTAGGCTCGTCGACAATAGGCTCGTCGACGATAGGCTCGTCGACGGTGGCCTGGTTGATGGTACGCAGTCACCGGTAGCCTCGTCCACGGTAGGAGCTCTGTAGACGGTAGGCTAGTTGACAGTGAGTTCCGTTGATGGTGAGCTCCATAGACGGTGAGCTCCGTAGACGGTGAGCTCCGTAGACGGTGAGCTCCGTAGACGGTGAGCTCCGTAGACGGTGAGCTCTGTAAACGGTGAGCTATGTAAACAGTGAGCTCCATAAACGGTGAGCTCCGTAGACGGTGAGCTCCGTAGACTGTGGGCTCCGTAGACTGTGAGCTCCGTAGACTGTGAGCTCCGTAGACTGTGATCTCCGTAGACTGTGAGCTCCGTAGACGGTGGGCTCCGTAGACGGTGGGCTCCGTAGACGGTGAGCTCCATAGACGGTGAGCTCCGTAGACGGTGAGCTCCATAGACGGTGAGCTCCGTAGACGGTGAGCTCCGTAGACGGTGAGCTCTGTAGATGGTGAGCTCCGTAGACGGTGAGCTCCGTAGACGGTGAGCTCTGTAGATGATGAGCTCTGTAAACGGTGAGCTCCGTAAACGGTGAGCTCTGTAAACGGTGAGCTCCGTAGACGGTGAGCTCCGTAGAAGGTGAGCTCCGTAGACGGTGAGCTTCGTCGACATTCAGCTTCGACGCCAGTTGACTTCGTTGACGGATGACAATGTCAACTGTCGGATTCGTCGACGGTTGAGCCCGTTGACAGTTGGTTTCACACACTGTTGACTTTTATGCACAGTGCTTTGGTAGACAATTTATTTTGTTGACGGCAGCTTTCCGCTACATCCACGTGATGGCGTGATGGCTTTTTACTTCCGCCATTATTCTTCTTGGACAGCACATAGCCGTATGAGCATGTTTTTTCTTCAGATCAGAATTATGTATTTTGACAGCAAGGCTGCCCCGGCCTGTACCATGGTGGGATTACGTCTTCTCTTACAACTGGAGTTCTATTGCATTCACCTTCGGTGAATATTGGAGGTTTTCCCCTCTTTATGAAGAGAGCGGTGAATCATTTTCCCCTTTCCCCTCGTCCTGGGGAAACCACAGAAACAAGTTCGTTCAGTTCCTATCATAGACTTTATTTAGAAAGAAGGTGTTAAACTCATGCAGAGGCCAAACTCTGTGCCGGCGTTTTTTCCACGCCTCGACAAGAAATGTGAAGCTCCCTACTATTCACCTGCTTTTCTAGTCTCTCAGCCTACCCTGACTCAGTCATTACTCAGGCGGCACAGCGATTATCTTGCAAGCCATTTGGGCAGGTATGCCGCAAGATGTTATCTGACATGTTGGCGCTAGTAGAACTTATTCTAGAATCCTCCAAGCCTCACGCTTTGAAGATCCTGCAGGAGGGAGAGAGAGAGAGAGAGAAGTGCATCAGAAATAATACACTGTGCAGCGGACATTGCGTGTACAGGTTTTCGTCAGCTCGCAATAGGGGCAGACTGGCAAAGACATTTTTGCTTCAATGCTATGTCTTTCGCAAGGAGGTTCAGACTTCAATACTTCACTTGCCTTTTGATTTAGGATCCCTTCTGGCCAGCATGTTGATGAGGCACTGCAGACCATCTTAAAGGACACAGATACTGCCGCATCCTCTGGATATAGAATCGCAGCCTTTTCGTGGTGCCGAGGACGTTGGTCCACGTCTTTTTTTCAAGGGAGTTCCATCCAGTATTGGCTCCTACAATCAGAACCAACTGCGTTACTCAAATCAAACGCAGTCACATGGGCAAAGTACGAACAGGTCCTACATAGAAAATCATCGTTCAGCCGAGGAAACTCTTCTAAGAAACAATGGATTACCTTGAACCCACCTTTATTCCCTCCGTGTCTTTACGTAGATCCTGGCACCAGTGGCAGCCTATCTACGTCTGCAAGGCATACAAATTTATCATTACGGAGACAACTGTATAATAAGGGCTTGCTCTTATTTACAAGCAGTCCAGCACACCCAGACTTGTCAGTCACTGTTTCAAAACCTGGTTTTCAATAAATCATGACAAGTCCCAACTAGTACTAGCTCGATATGAAGGTTTCTCGGAGCATCAATCAATACAAACCTAGCAAAGGTGTTTGTCTCACACGAACGACGGGCCTGCAGCTCCCACTTGGTGGTTCTTCTACGTACAAAAAAGTCTGTTTCAGTAGATCCTCAAAGTCATTCCTGGCCACAGCCTCCACCTGCGTCCCGCTGGTTCCAAACTACAGATTACACATGAGAAAATTGCTAGAGGAGCTAGACAAGCAGTGGTTGCAGGTCTCCAGTTCAATCGAAGATCTCATTCAAATCACTCCTCGGATGCAAGAGGCCTTTTTGTTTGGTGGGTCCAAGAAAGAAATTTGTAGAAGGGGTGTGCATTTCCTTCAAGAAGCGCCAAATTACACAATCACCACAGATGCATCCCTCGAGGGTTGGGGAGCATATCTTCAAGGGCTGAAGGTCAGCGGGAAATGGAACCCTCAACAAAAGGCTTGGCACATCAATCTGCTAGAGCTAGGTGCCATCTTCTTAGCCCTCAAATCCTTTCGTGCAATCATTCAAGGGGCCAGAGTATTGGTTCGCACAGACAATACTTCAAGTAAGCATTACTTAAACAGACAGGGCAGAACGAGGTTGGTTCTTCTATCCCAGGAAGCCCAAGAGATATGGGCGATACGACACAGGATCAATCTCTTGGCTATTCATGTGTCGTGAGTTGCAAATGTGCTGGCGGACACCCTCAGCAGGTCAACGGTGTCCAACCACGAATAGGAACTGCATCAGCCAACGGCGGATCGAATCTTCCAGCAGTGGGGTCATCCCGGTCTGGACCTCTTTGCGACAAAAAAGAACAGCAAATGCCTGTTACTTTGCAAGCTGGCATCCCCACAGGGACTCGCAGGGGAAGGCATTTTCGATAAACTGGTCTCAAATATATGCTTACGCCTTTCCTCCGATACCGTTGGTTCCGAAAGTTCTCCGGAAGATGAAGAAAGAGCCGTGTCGCTTGATTCTCATCGCCCCCAGATGGCCTCGCAAATACTGGTTCACCAAACTTCTTCTCCTCTCAGAGTGCGATCCAATACAGTTTCGACCAATACCGAATCTCCTCTCCATTCAGAATGGTCAAATTTGCCATCCGGATCCGGCGTCTCTAAAATTAGCAGCTTGGCATCTGAGCACCTTGAATTAGCTCATCTGAATATCTCGGCGGATTGTAAGGAGGTACTGGCTTACGCGAGAGCACCTACTAAAATAAAGACTTACAGACTTTAATGGAAAAGAATCTGCATTTGGTGTTAATCTGCTAGGGTGCACCCATTTCATGCAACGCCGGACCAGATATTACCTTTTTTCTTGCACTTGGCAAGATCAGGCTTATCTCATGCAACGTTGAAGGTCTTTTTGGCAGCCATTTCAAGGTAACACCAGGATGGGTCCACCTCTCTTTATTCTTCAAGAATACAACAGTTCTTTAAGGGACTAATCAGAATGTTTCCTCCTGTACGTCGTCCGCCTCCATCATGGCATTTTAATGTAGTATGAGCGCATCTCATGCGCCACCCATTTGAGCCAATTCACAGGGTGTATTTCAAATTCCTAGCATGGAACGTTTCTCTTTTGCTAGCATTAACTTCATCTAGAAGAGTCAGTGATGTTCAAGCTTTCACCGTCAATTCACCTTTCTTACAATTCACGTCCAATTCTGTGGTGCTACGTACAAATCCAAGGTTTATGCCTAAGGTGCCTTCGGATTTTCACCTGAACGAACCAGTCATCTTAAAGACGTTTTTTCCTAATCCGCAATCCCCTGCGGAGAGGGCATTACATACCCTTGACATCAGAAGATGTTTAAAATTCTATTTGCAAAGGACCTCTGCCATTCGCAAATCCGATCAACTGTTTATTGCCTATGGAAGGATACGGCAAGGACAAGCAGTGTCTAAACAAACCATAGCTACATGGATTTCTGCAGCTATTGACTTTTGCCATCTTCAAACTGGAAGACCTTTACAGACAATTCCAAGAGCTCACTTATCATTAGCATTGTCATCATAGTCCGTCCTCACCCTCTAAACACTTCGTTTGATAGAGGGCGGGCATACACCTGGAGGCAGGGATGCACTTCTAAAACTAAGTGGTGGCCTGTGAGTTAGTGAGAGGTGAACTTGAGAATGTAAAAACCATTACATTTGTCAACAAACTATTTTTTTTTAACTCTTTTTATTAAGGAATCGCATGTAAGAGACAGCACTCCGAACCCCGGAGAGGCTGTAGCAAGTACATTACAACAAAAATCAGCGATGCATTTGTCAAGAAGATAAACTCCCCTCCAACCCCCCTCCCTTTTCCCCAACTACCCCAGCGCTCCCCTCCCCCCCCTGTGCACAATGTCTCTCCGATACAATATGGAATAGTTATATACAAAACAGCGTGTGCACCATGGCCTCTATATGCCCATCACAACTGCTCCTCTACGGCCCCCGCCGGCGCTGGGGGCTCAAGCCACAGGCCCCTGTAATCTGCCCACCTTTTCCATATTTTGTTGTGATTCCGGGGACAGCCTCTAGCCTCGAACACTGGTCGTTCCAATCCCATACAAAAGTCAAGTCCTTTTTCCCATCCAACCACTGTGGGAGCCCTGGGGTCCATCCAGGCCAGAGCAATATCCCTTTTGCCACTGTGAGGCCCAGCAGGAGCAAGTGTCTTTAGTAGATATTACCTCCCACCCCTTCCAGGGCGTGCAGCAGCCCCAACTTTGGAGTACGGGGGAGGTCCCATCCTTGCACCCGGCCTGGTCCAGGTGGACCAGGTCCGTGATATATGGAAGCAGTCGGTTTGCAAGGGCCTTGGCCAAGATTTTGGCCTCAATATTTAAAAGGGAAATCGGACGATAGGACTCGTGGCGGTCCGGGGGCCGTCCAGGTTTGCAGAACACTACAATCTCGGCATGTCTCCAGTCTGCTGGCAGGAGGCCATCCTCCATCGCCGCTTCTAAGGCAGCCCTATAGTGAGGTCCCAGCTGGAGATGATATCGTTTGAAAAACTCGCTCGGGAACCCATTTGGCCCGGGGGCTTTGCCGGTGTTAAGCTCTCCTAGGGCTGTACCTAGTTCCTCCACCGATAATGGGGTCTCAAGCTGTTCCCGCACGTCGTCTGGGAGT
This sequence comes from Lissotriton helveticus, assembly GCF_964261635.1. NCBI lineage: Eukaryota > Metazoa > Chordata > Amphibia > Caudata > Salamandridae > Lissotriton > Lissotriton helveticus. Next base: position 58,247,274 of record NC_136069.1, on the reverse strand, counting down.
GCACGGGGCGGAAGATCAGCTACAAATTTGTCTATGTCCAGAGCCGGGAGGGAGTCCTGCGGGGCGTATTGGGCTGCGAGATAGCAAGCAAAGCTATCCGCCAACTCCCTTGGATCTGAAATTGAGGCCCCGGTGTCGTCTTTAAGGCCTGGAAGTTCATAAGCTTGAAGCGTGTTCTGACAGAGCCGGTGGAGCATTGTACAGGATTTGTCGCCCCATTGGTATATTCTACTTCTGGTAGCCAACCAGATTTGCTGAGCCTCATCTAGTAGCAGGGATGCGTATGATTGTTTTTTTTTTTTTTTTTTTTTTTTTATTATTTGTTTATTGAGGTAAGAGGATTGATGCACTTCATGTTGCTTACAAACAGAAAAAAAAGGGTAAACATATACAGTGCATATGCCTACATCCATAAATGGCCGGCTACCCGCACTCAAAAATCAAAATCATTGGCATTAGTGTTACACGGCCCACCAGCCGACATCCAACGGACCGGCGGCGTAATGTCTGATAGCACCCACATGTATATCAGTGCTGTATTCGCTCACTTATAAATCAGTAATCTTACATTTTCAAAGTTTTTTTCTTATCTTGTACCGTAACTGAAACAAACCAAACAATGTAGTCCCCAACTTTTAGTTCTCCTTCTGCTATAATCCTTCTGTGTCACAGCATCCTCCCTCCTCAGTGCCATTATTACGAAACTTGTTCACTCTGAGTTGTCAGTGTCGTATCTGTAGGTCCCTCTATCTCCGTCTCCGATCCAGAACCATCATGTGCCAGTAAATACACCCGCAAGTACCCCCAATAATCCTTGGGCCTAGAGCCACCTGGCAGCTCTTCTTCATACGTTGCGAGTGTGTCTCGACAATACACCATATCTCTCATCCAGTGCTTCACCTCAGGGGCCCTTCTGCCATTCCAGTGCATAGACACCCTTCTCTTAGCCAGTAAAAGCGCTATAGCACAAAATTTGCATTTCAATGCTCTAAGTTGCGGGATAATGCCCAACAAACAGATTTTCGCATCACACAGCATAGAGGTCCCCAGCATCTCGTTCAGGACCTGCATGACGCATTCCCAAAACCCCGCCACTTTGCGGCAGTGCCACGCTAGATGCATGAAGTCCGCATCATCTTGCTTACACCTACAACATTGTGAATCATCTCGCAAACCATATTTATGTAATCTCTGAGGCGTGTGGTATACCTGATGCAAATACTTGTAGTGTATTATTTTCAAGTTCCCGTTAGGGGTCAACATACCAGTGAGCGCACAGGAGGAATCCCATTCCGAGTCAGTGAGAGGTTCTGCTAGTCCAGCGCTCCATCTGTCCCTAGCCTTGTGTGTATTCGCCCCCACCGCCTCTTGTACAGTTGCATACAGTTTGGATACTAGATGAGACGCTGTCGGTGTAGTTAGGAGTAGTTGTAGGGGCGCGAGTGTGGGAGGTTCCTCCGGATGTGTCGGGTAGTGTTCCCTAAGCGCTCTTTGTAGTCTATAGTAGTTGAAACTGAACAATGGAGTCGGGTTTGTGATGTAGTTTAGCTTGTCCAGTGTTAGGAAGACCCCGCCATCGTATAGGTCCCCAAGAGTGTCTAGTCCCGCCCGCTTGAACAGATCCATGCCGACCCGCTCCTGCGTTACCGAAAGAGCTGGGTGATGTGCCAGAGGAAGTGTCGGTGCATACAGTGGTAAGCTGTGCGTTGCCTTGCCTATCAGCCGCCATGCCTCAGCCGTGGTATTAACTGGATTTATGTCACGTTCATGTAGTTTAGTGCGTTTATGTGTCAATATGTTGGCTAGTGGGATAGGGTCAGTGTCACCCGCCTCTACGGCCACATGTGTCAAGAAGGGCACCTCGTGGAACCAGTAATGCGCGTATTGCGCTTGCGCGCATAAGTAATATAAATAAAAGTCCGGCACCCTGAAGCCCCCCTTAGTATATGGCAGCGTCATGGTACGTAATTCCATCCTCGCTTGTTTCCCCGCCCACAACAAATTAAGGACCAGTGTGTTAATATTACGGAATACGGCTGCGGGCGGTTTGATTGGGATATTATTAAACAAGTACAGGAACTTCGGTAGAAGCACCATTTTTACAATGGCCGCCCTGTCTGCCAACGATAGGGGAAGTCTGTTCCATCTCTTAACCTTGTCCTCTAGTGACGATATGGTCCGCCCGTAGTTCGTCCTTACCACCAATTCCGGGTCTCTGTGGAACCATACACCTAAATATTTCGTAGGTTCCTCTTGCCATTTTAAAGGATAGTCTAGTTTGGTCGGGCAGGTGCTGTCCGTTAAGGACAGAACTAGGGATTTATCCCAGTTAATCTGCAACCCGGATTGTAGGCCAAACCTAATGTACTCTCTCAGGAGTGGATTAAGGTGTTGTTCAGGATTCTTAACATACAGCACCATGTCGTCTGCGTACAGTGAGATATGTATGGGTCTGGAGGGCATTTGTATCGCTGAATAGTGGTGATGCTGCCGGATCTTACATGCCAGCGGCTCCAGCACCAACGCGAATAGCATCGGCGAGAGCGGGCACCCCTGTCGAGTACCTCTGCATATTGGAATGGGCTCTGATATGTACCTGTTCACTCTGATGCGTGCTGTCAAGTTTGAATATAACATCGTTATCCAACCCAGAAAAATCTGCGGAAACCCCATACGCACCAGTACTGCATGGATAAAGGGCCAGCCGATTGTGTCAAATGCTTTAGCTGCGTCCAGTAACACAGCCACCGCCTTCGTTTCCGGTGTTAAATAATGGGCCAATGCGAACAATGTACGAGTGTTATGTGTAGTCGCTCTGTCGGGGATAAAACCAGATTGGTCTGGCCTGATCAGCAAAGGCATAAGGGGTTTCAACATGTCCGCTAGCAAACTAGCTATGATTTTAGTGTCCACATTCAATAATGAAAGAGGGCGATATGAGTCGCATTTATCTACCTCTTTACCTGGTTTCAACAACGCCACGAGCAGTGCTTCTCTCATGGACGCTGGTAGCGTCTGAGCTTCATGCGCCGCCCCGTACAGCCGCACCAAGTATGGTGCAAGTGTATCAGCGTATTTTTTATAGAATTCCGTGGCAAAGCCGTCCGGCCCAGGTGCTTTGTTATTTGGTAATCTCCGAATGGTATCAGCCACTTCTTCCACTGTAACCGGGCGTTCTAGATATTTCCTGTGCCCGTCAGCTAGCCATGCCAGCTCTATATCTTCCATGTAGTGTAGTAAATCACCCTGTGGCGGTGATGGACACGCTGTGTAAAGTGTCTCGTAAGTATTCATAAATTCAGTTAATATCCCCTTGGTGTCCGTGATCACCTCCCCTGTGTCCGTGCTAATGGACGTTATGTTTTGTGGGGCTCTACCCGCGCATATTTTTGCGGCCAATTCCCTACCAGGCCTACCTCCTTCCCCATACCTCCTCGCTGTCGCACGCTTTGACACATACTTCAGTTCGTCCGTCGCGAACTCATCGTATTCAGTTAGTAGCGCTTTAATTTCCCCCAAAACAGCAGCGTCGCCCGTCTGGGTGTACGTTTGTTCCAAGGTTTGTATAGCCTGTTCTCGTGTGTGCAGTTGCCGTCTTATATCTTTGAGGATGCCTGAGGTGGTGCTGATACAGATCCCCCGTATCGTGGCCTTAAAGGCCTCCCATAGCAGACCAGGGTCTTCAGTAGTTGGGGCGTTGAGATCGAAGTAATCTACTATAGCCTTGTGTATGGTTTCAACATATATGGGGTCTTGCAGTGCAGCCGCGTTGAAACGCCAAGTAAAAGGTGGTGGGTCATAGTATGGTATAGCGATGTCTAATAGTACTGGACCATGATCCGAAAGTGTTCGTGGTAGGTGAGTTATGTCCCTAACCCATGAAAGTATCTCCTGCGTGCCCAGCCAGTAGTCTAGCCTAGACCAACTATTGTTTGCTGCATTTATATGTGTCGCTATAGTCGTTACTGGGTTGCGTGTCCTCCATAAATCTACCATGTTTAGGTCTTCCATGGTGTCTCGCAGCATCAACCGCGCTTTGCCGTGCTGTTCCAGCGTATGTGTTGCCCTATCCAGAGTATCCTGTAGGGTGACATTGAAATCCCCACCCCATATTACGTGAGTTGTCTGCATGTCGACGATAGTGTGCCACACCTGTCTGAAAAATTCCGGGTCATCCACATTAGGCCCATATGTGTTTACTAATAGTATCTTCTGCCGCCTTACCACTCCAGCTATTATGACGCTCCTCCCTTCTGTGTCCCTGTGTATGCTCGTGATCTCAAAACCCGTTCCCTTTCTGATCAATATGCTCACCCCTCTAGAGTATGACGAGAAGTTCGAGTTGGTGACAGACTCAGCCCATTTAGCGCCTAGTGTGGAAGTACTGTCTCGCGCTAAGTGCGTTTCCTGTAAAAACACAATGCTAACTTGTACCCTGTCAAAGTAAGCAAAGAGTCGCCTGATCTTTTTCGGGTCGCCTAGCCCCCTTACATTCCACGTTAGAAATTTGAGCGTGTTAGTACCTGTCATGGGTGTGAACTTGGATATCAATGGTGTATACCTTACATTTATAACTCTGTCTGTTCAGTGCGTACTGACGTAAACATTTTACAGTGACCGGCATCGATGTTGGTATGCTCTGTACATAGACATCTCTCACATCATAATACACAACTAAGGAGTTCGCCATGCGTCTCAGACACAGAAATTGCAGTTTGAAATATTCAGAAATTCCCACCCTCCCCCCACCCACTTTAGCCCCCGAACTTTGCCAAAGCCATCCCTTAACAACCTTTAACTGTAATGTCAAATTCTTAGCGGGGTACACCCACTCGGGGGTATCACCAGGTTCACACGTCACCATCCACATAGTGGACGTGGACGGTCGCAAGTCCACGCTGTAATGTAATACACGTGCTCTAGTTCCCCCAACCCCTCACCTCCTCCAGCATAAGCAGGGCCGCCTAAGTGGTATGATGTCAGTTCGCCAATTTCCCCACTATTAGTTACATCTGCGTAGCCACTAGACTGAACCATGGTATGGACAATGTGCCTTCTGTCAGTTGAGCTATGTAAGCCATACTTTTTGCCAGGGTGGCAGGCACTAGGCCGTGACCACGCAATCTTCATAGCTGAGTAGCAAAGAACAAGAAACCCCTATGCCCTCTACTCCATTGATACTCACAGTCATGTTGACTCTGCCGCGGCACATCTCCATCAAGGTCCATACTTACAGTGAGTTCGTAAGTGCCACGCCAGGTCACCATCCGCTATAGTCACAAATGCCTAGGCGTGTGTGAACATTCGCCCACGAATGCAGTGTCCATCGCCTGCGCCGCACAGGTGGGCACCGAAATTCAGTACCGTGCGTCCACAGTTCGGGTCAGTCATTCCACATCGCTCGTGTCCGCACTTCGATCTTGCTGCTTGCGCCGTTTCAGTTGTTGCCTAACGTAGTCCTGCGCCGCCTGTACTGTTGGTAGTATGACCGGTTTCCCGCCAGTGAAGATTTTGAGTTTCGCCGGGTATAACATTGCATATTCTTGTCCGAGTTCTCTCAGCTTCTTTTTAACTGGAGCAAATTCCTTCCGAGCCAGTTGCACCGCCATGGTATGATCTGGATAGAACTCCAGCGTGTTACCTTGATGGGTGACCTTACCCATTTCTCTGGCCAACCTAAGTATCGTGTCGCGGTCTCGGTAGTTGAGTAAGCGGGCTATGACCATGCGTGGGGCGGCACCAGGTTTTGGCACAGGCGCAAGTGAACGGTGTGCCCGTTCGACCAGGAACACGGAAGACAGTTTCTCAGAACCAAATACCTCTTTCACCAACGATTCTATATATGTCTCCATCTTCCCTGTGTTTGTGGATTCCGGCAAGCCCGAAATCCGGACGTTGTTGCGCCTGGACCTGGCTTCCTGGTCCTCCACCTTGGCGCGCAAGCTTTCCACTGTCTTTTCCAGGCCTCCGCAGGACCTGGACATGGCCTGATGATCATCCTCCACTTGCGAGATTCGTTGTTCGGCTTCCGTTATACGCCCGTCGTGCTGTTCAGTTTTCGCCGTCATGTTGTCCACTCTTTGCACCACGTTGTCCAGTTTTCCATTCATTTCCTGCAGGCTCTTCTGAATCGCCCTTAGCACCGATTCCATGCCCGTGGCGCCCGATTGTGCCTGGCCCCCTTCCGCCTCTGGGTCTGTCGTGGCCATTTTATCTTGCTTCCGCGCTTCAAATTGGAGCTTAGTTTGTTGTCTGTCTGGTTTCCCCATGTCAATCTGCTGCTTTGGCGTAGTTTGTGCCGATGACAATCTGGGGCTGCTAGCCGTTGTCCCACCGGCCGCGGAGTTGACGCGGTGTGTTTTCGCTGCAGCCCCCCACCGAGCTTTACGTGCAGTCATTAGCCAGCCACGTGCTTTGGAAATATGGCCGATCGTCTTCGTGCAGGGCCGTCTTCTCAGGGCTCCAAACGGCGCTATTATAGTGGTTGCAATGCGTTGGGGGGCCTCCCCTCAGAGCAGGTGTGCAGACCTGACGTGCGTGGCAGAGTTATGGGGTCCGTTCCTCATATGTGCATGCTCCATGCATACCCCTCACCTCCTGGGCAATGCGCAGTCCGCCTCATGACTCTCGTGGGGGCACTGGTATAAGTCTCATTCATTCAGTGTGGTACACGGCGCTATGAGCAGCTGCTTCTGTGTGCCTCTCCTCTCCTCCAACTCACCACGCCGCAGTCGTTCGCCAGCTCAGCACGGAGACCACCGTTCCTTTCGGCGGCGACTCGCAAGCGTTTTTCCCTGTCAGTCCTGTGCGTTCCACCAGCGCCGCCATCTTGCTGTCAGTGGAACGCACCGCCGCACTCTTCAGTCACCGGTCCAGTGCCACTCTCGATCCCCGCGATGCCCCTGATGTGGGTCTGCGTACTTGGGTCTCGCAATGCCGGGGGTGATCTTCGTCCGTATCCGCCAGGCTACTTCATAATCGCCGGGTTACCGGTCACCGTGGGCGGCCATTTTGTGGTGTGGACGAGCAGCAGCCGCTAATTCGACTCGGCCAGGCTCGTCCTGCCCATATTCCGCTTCAGCAACACGGGACAATGACGGCGTCCACTTCCGATGTCCAGAACGCTGTTCGTCGCCACTGGAGCTGGGGACCTAAGGGGTTAAAGGCCGCCAATCACGCGACCGTCCGGCGGAGCTGACTTGCTAGCCAGCCATCCCGCAGTGCGCCCTCTAGCGCCCCCCAGGGATGCGTATGATTGTTGTGCCAAAAGCAGCTGTCCCACCTCCTCCCGACGACTCGCAGCCCCGCACTGAATCTCCAATTGTTCTACTGTCGCAGCTGCCTTCACTATCTCCTCTTTCCGCTTTCGGCGCGCTGCCACACACCAGGCTATGTCCACTCCACGCAATGTGGGTTTCAGGGCCTCCCAAGCCGTTCTCCCGTCCGCTACTGTGCCCAAGTTTTCTTTCCAGTAGTGAGCAATAGCTGCCCCCATTTGCTGCTGATAGGCCTCCCGCTGTAGGTTCCAGGCAGAGAGGCGCCACGGAAATGGCTGTCTCTTCTTGTCTAAGATAACGTCTATCACGACCAGAGAGTGGTCCGAGAGACCCCGCGGCAGGATGGACGCCGAGGCAACCCTCCCCGCCGCAGCAGTAGGGACAAAGACGTAGTCCAGTCTCGAAAACGAGTGATGAACTGCTGAAACATAGGAGTATTCTCGTTCGTGAGTGTGAAGGTATCGCCATGTGTCTACCCAGCCCATGCCCCGCACCATATCACTCAGTTTAGTGGGAGTATCTGCAATGGGGTCACCCCCCGGCCGGCACCTATCCAGTCGGCAGTGCATGACATCATTCCAGTCCCCTCCGATTACTGCCAGACCCTCTGGAATTTCAGCCCACACAGCAAACAATTTCTCTATCAGTGCCCATTGGAGCGGGGGCGGGGCCTAAACGCTTCCAATAATATAAACACATATCTACCCTGTGGGTCGATCCACTGCTTCGCATGAGTGTAGGACAATCTACGATGCATCAAGATCGCTACTCCCCAAGAACCCCTTACAAATCCCGCATGATAGACTTGATCATAGCCATATCTCTGTAGGCCCAGGGCTTTGTTACCTAGCAGTGTGTTTCTTGTAGGAGTACATCCACCTTCTCTCTCTTCCCCAGCCTTAACACCGCACCCCTCTTGATCTTATCGAGCATGCCCCTCACATTCCAGCTCATCACTTTCATTAAGGCCCCAGTGGGCCTCTGCTCAAAGTTTTCAACCGCCATTGAGGCGTAAACGCAGCAACGCATGCAGCAACGGGCATTCTGGGCCAGGACGCACCAACAGCATCAATCGAGACAACCATGTGCACAACAACTCACCCATCCCTCATCCTCCAGTCTTCAGTCTCTCCCCCTCCCCCCTCCCTTGCCCCAATTCCTCCCCACTCAACAAACATTTCCCCAACTTGTCCTCAATCCCCTGGCCACCCCCACCCCATACCTCGGCAACATTGAAGTACCTGTCACGGAATAGAGCGTCTTAAGCCCCCAACGGGAGACCCGAGACCGTCCATCCCAACGGAGCCCACCAACAGCCCCTGAAACACCCCAATTGATCCCCTAAGAGATCAAGCCTCCCCTAACTTGAGGCACGTGTCCGCCTTCTAGTCCATCCCTCCCCACCCTACCAGCAACCCATGTCTATGAGTCTATAGTTTGTCACACCGTAGTGGTGCCCCTGAAGGCATACCTCATCTCCAGCCAGGCCATCAATGTCTGTCATTTGCCAAAGCTTTGGCTTAGGACGCAGCACTGAGGGGTTAATCCGGAGCCCTTCACCCCTCACGGGTCCACCTTCGGAGCGTCCGATGCTGCAGCCTCTCCTGCATTCCCTCCTTTAGCTGGAGAGCGTTTCGAAGAGCGAGACCTCCAGTTGCTTCTGCTTCGTGAACGTCTGGGGGTCCGCCGCGGCACCGTCGAGGATGATGAGTCCGAGTCTCTGGCCGGCGGGGTATGCGGTCTAACTCGCACTGTTTCGTCGGTCCAGGCAAACACTTCTTCGGGAGAGTTAAAGAATTGAGTACGTGACTGAAAAACCACCCGCAGGCGAGCCGGGTAGAGTAGAGCATATTGAATTTTAAGGTTTCTCAGACGGGCTTTGGCTGCTGCAAAGGACTGCCGCTGCTGCTGCACCAGTTTTGTATAGTCTGGGAATATCATGATCCGCTGATTGTCGTACATTAGGGACTCCTTCAATCGGGCTTGTTTCAGTATCGTGTCTCGATCATGATAGTTAAGAAGTCTGGCTATCACCGGCCGTGGGCGTTCGCCAACCGGCGGTTTCTGAGTCAACGCTCTATGGGCCCGTTCGATGATAAAGCAGCGGGAGAGGGACTCCGATGGGAGCCAGCCCTCCAACCACTCCGTGAGAAACGCCTCCATGTTGCCCTTTTCGCAGTCTTCCGGAAAGCCAACAAACCGTAGGTTATTGCGCCGAGCCTGTCCTTCGGCATCTTCGGCTCGGAGTGCCAGGCCCCTCTGAATGCCCTCCATATTGGCCACTTTTTTCTTTAAGGTTACCATATCGTCTTCCACTCCAGTGACCCGGGCTTCTGTGTCTGTGATACGGGCCACCGCATTCCGCAGGTCCTGCCGCAGCAGAGTGACATCCGCCCCGACGGCCCCTATTTTGGCGTCCAGTGTGTCCCTGGATTGGGTGATCGCAGCCAGGAGCGCCGCATTGTCCGGACCTTGGGCCAGTTGGCCTCCCGAGGCCCCGGAATTCCCACTCGGGCCAGTGAATTTGTCTATGGTCCCCTGTTTCGAGGCACTGCCACCGCTCCCGCCTCTGATCATGTTTGGTTGTCAGTGGGATCCTTCCTGTGTCTTTCGTGGCTGTGGTCTCTCACCGCCTTTCAGATATTGTCTTCCGGAGCCTGCCAGCCGCACTGCACCCGACCACTGGGCGTAAAATATCAGGCCGCCCGCAATCCAGGCATCAACCGCAGCCCGACTCCCAATGCCTGCCCCTGGTTCACCAAAGTTCTCGTGATGGCGCTGTCTGCCAGGGGGCTTCAGCTCCTGTATAACTAGGCCCAACGTTGAACCCCTAAGGCCGATGAGGTGGCGTCGGGGAGCCCATCACCCGGGCACAGAATGACGCACGGAGCACAGAGCGCCGACGGGGCCCCAACGGCACTCCAAATGTATGCAAGTAGTCAGTCTAGGAGGCTCGGCCCAGGGCTCCCCCGCCGCGCCGTGCCGCAAAGAGAGGCCCACTTGCTGGCCCAGGTCCAACGCGACCGACGGGGTGTCCGTTCCTGCCTCCCGCTCCGGTCCCTGTTGCCAGCAGTCTCCAAAGTCCGGGGGAGCGGCCGCTGTGTCTAGGGCGCTTCTGGGCCTCAGCCTTCCCCCCAGGTCGCCGCCACCGCCTCTAATCAGTCTGGCGGTTGATCCTCAGCCTCGGAAGCGCTGCTCTCACCCTAATCCACTGCCGCGACTTCAAGCCACCCAGCGGCGCCGCAGGAGCTGCACTGATGAAGCCGCCGCCGCTCTCGCTCCCCTCCAGGCACCTCCAAGCTCGAGGTCCCGGCGTGTCTCTCCGCGTCAGGCCGCTTTCTTCGCAGAGACGATATGGCACCCTCCAAGCCCGCAATTGGACTCAAACTCGCTCGGAGTCCGTCATTCCCCCTCCGCTGCACCACGCAATATTGGACTGCTCTCAGGTGTGGGGGAGGAAGGATATTGTGGCGGATAACTGAAGCGGCGGGACGGAGCTCAGTTAAGCCGCGTCCGCCATGTTGGCTGCCTTAGCCACGCCCCCCACAAACTAATTTTATTCAAGGAGCAAATGCATGGTATTAAAAGAGGTGTGCAGTGACTAGGGGCCCGATGTAGGTAATTCTTATGTACCACTTCTTAAATACCGAATTTTACCGATTCGGTATTTAAGAAGTGGTAAATATGAAGGGGGGAGATGTAGGTATTTCAGAATCTGTAAATACCGAATCGTTAAGATTCGGTATTTACCGATTCTGTAAATACCGAATCGGTATTGCCCATTGATTCCTATGGGCTTTGAAGCCCATAGGAATCAATGGGAAATACCGATTCTGTAATTACAGAATCAGTAAAATTACCGAATTTGCAAGGGTGACAGGGTGTCACTTTGACACCCTGTTGCACCCCTGTTCCTGGCTTGTGTGCCATGTGACACACAGACATGCCCTTAGGGCATGTCTGTGTGCCACATGGCACAGGTGTACATGCACAGATGTGCATGTACACGGGAATTCGTTATTTACCATGGAATAGTATTCCATGGTAAATAACGAATTCTAAACGCCCTGTAGCACTGTTTAAAGTGCTACCTACATAAGAAAATACAGATTCAGTAATTTTACCGATCGGTAATTTTACTGAATCTGTAAAATTACCGATTCGGTAAAATTACCGAATCTGTATGTTTTTCAAAGCCCTACATACCAATGTCCAAATGCCGTTTCCGACCGGTATTTAGACACCTACATCTGGCCCTAGAGCTCTTATTGTCCCTTCACCGTGCTAGATGTGGTCAACATGTTTCAGCTTAGGTGTCCCCGCAGGGTACATAGAATTCTTCAGGACCAAAAGGTTGTAAAAATGGGCTCCGCCTTTTAACACGCAGTGTATAAAGGATCTACCACTAAAGGACCGGGGGTAGTGAGGATCAGACACCCCGGAAAGTGTAGTACTAGTGCGAGAGACTCTGTAGGAAAAAGGAAACAAAAACACATACATACCGTAAGGGTAAATAAAATTATAGCACAATTGCTTTTCATACATCACCACACTTACAGCGCGCATGGTGGAATCTAAGTGCAACACGTGACATTCACACGTGTCATCACTAACATTGAGTGAAAAAACTTGTTGTCCTCTGCTTACCCTGGATTACTATCCTACTTGCTCCACGGGAGGTCGAGGGTGGAAGGGCCTACTGTGCCATTCTGAAAAAGAGAGGTACATAGAATCATAGCCTGTTGTTGTTAAATCAGGTCCATGATTTGGGTAAAAACACACACATATATCCATTTAAAAGATGCTTTCCTTGTGAGGAGGGGAGAAGCCTCAGAAAGTGAAAAGCTACACTTTCTCAATCATCCAAGAAATGCATACTCTTACTGTATGCTTCAGCGCTTCCAGCCGTCTCATCTACAGTCGTCCGCTTCGCCTCCCCGCCGTTGAATCATGGTGAGTGAGGAGCTGGTTTATATACTACAGCCAAGTGAGTAATTAGCCGGTAATTATCAGGTAATTGGTAATGCCTGTCGCATGACCAGTGTACAACCGGAGCGATACCTGTTCGCCTGATGCGGGGCGTGCTCTAATGCGTCGCCCACCTCAGTTGGAGGAGCGCCGGTCTGTGCCTTCCTTTGGGCGCGAGGTAAGTGCCTCTTCTTGCGAGCATGCGCATTGGATGTTTTTTAGACAAGTGACACAGAAGTTGGGCGCCCATATTACTTGGCATTAGTGTAAGCTTCAGGTTTAGGTCTATTAACAGGCAATGTTGTGACCAACACTTGATGAAACCGTTACCCAAAGGTGCATCAGTAATCAAGTCGCTGCATATGTTGTGGTCCTGTTTACCAGGTTTACTTTGCTAGTTGTAGCCATGGGATTTCATCGTTGAGTCCTGTATCCCATGTGCGTAACTGGTACACCCAGCGTTGTTCCCGGATGTGTAGTTGTCTGCTGATGTCTGTTTTCTGCTTCCTCATCACCTCCAGAACCACCCAGCATAGTTCTGATTCATTGTGGTTTTTGTCTGTGAAGTGTTTAGTTAATCTGGTATTGGTTTTCTTGCACCGGATCGTGCTACGGTGTTCACTGATCCGGGTTTTAACTTTCCTTGTCGTCATCCCAATGTACTTCAAGTTACATGGGCAGGTCGGGAGGTAGATCACGTTCTCAGTTGCAATTGCTGAAGACTTTCTGTTTCCATGGGTTGTCTGTGCCGATGTTTACTTCTTTAATAGTGATGGTCAGACGGCAACAAACACAGTTACCAGACGGGAAATGATCTGTTGGTTTCGGTTGACTCCAGAGGGTGATCTGACTACTGTTTTCTTCATGTGTGATCTTGGAGTGTACCAGGTCATCCCTCAGGTTTCTGATTCTTTTGAATGCTTAAAGGGGAGGTTCCCACTGTCGTTTGTCTACTATTCAGTATTGCCCATTTCTTCTTTATGATGCTCTGAATTTTGTTTGATGCAGGGGTTTACGTAGTCACACATACCAGACAGTCGGACTGTTCTTTTGGTGTGGTGTCCAATATGGCTTCCCGGTTGTTATTCTTAGCCTTCTTCTTGGCTCTCCTGATCATCCGTTTTGGATAATGTCTCTCCAGAAGTTTGCTTTCCAGTTGTTCTGCCTGTGCTTGGAATGTTTCCAGTTCAGAACAATTTCTCCGAAACCTTAGGAATTGTCCCACTTGTAAATTTTCGCCTAGTCCTCGGATGGTGGCTTTCGTATAGTAGGAGACTGTTCCTGTCTGTAGGTTTCATGTGCACTTTCGTGGAGAGCCCCTCGTTCATCAGAATGATGTACAGATCGAGGAATATAGCATGTTTTTTTTCGATGGTGTGGGTGAATTTAAGATGAGGGTCTTTGCTGTTCACCCACTCCACAAAACTCGTGGTTTCCTCTTTTGTTCCATGCTACACAATGAGGATATCATCTATGTACTGTTTCCATGTTTTCATCTGATGTGTAAATGGGTTGTCGGCACTGAAGATGTAATCCTCCTCAAACTGATGGACGTACAGGCACGCCATGCTCGGCGCAAAATGCTGCCCATTGTAGGAGAGTAGGGTCTGCTTCCTATGGTCACCCCCACTTTTTGCTTTTGCTTTACTGGTTTTCGACTTAGATGTGGCTGTGGGCCTGCTAATCAGACCCACAGCCCAGATGCACTCTCTCTAAATTCAAACCATGTACTCTAGGTACATACACAATTGGGAATTGGTTCACCTTGCCATGCCCTGTAGAAGTGTACCTTAGGTACTCAGGGCATAGGTTCAACCAAGGCCTACCAGGGGCTGCAGCATGTATTATGCCACCCCTGGCTGGCCACTCAAACTGACACAACTGGCTGATCACTCAGCTGGGGCAAGGACGTGTAATCACCACTTGCTTAGGTATAGTATTCCTATATCTACCCTTAAATATAGACGCACAGTAACCTATAAGTCACTCCTATGGCAGGCCTTAACAATCCTGGAGGCAGAGTGCTTGGTTATGTGTGAGATGGTGCTCTAGCATGAGCCTGTCTGCAGCTTTCGGATCCATGTCCTTATAGCTGTTCTATGATATTGCCATACCATATACTCTTAAGTGAATTATGAACCTCGCGGTTAAATGCTAACTTTGGTTTGGCTTTATCTAAACATGTCATGTAAGGTGTTATACGCTTTGGAATACTACTCCCTCATCAATTCTGGCGACGGGGGTAGCATTCCACCCTTTTAGAGGGAGAAGACATGTTCGTTCTGACAATCCCGGTTAAAGTTAAACCAGAGCCTCAGCATCACAAAATGGATGCTGCTGCCACAGACACAAGTCTGACCTCCTGCTGCTGGGAGTCCTTCCAGCTAGGGAGGTTTGGACAATAGGTTTCCTGCCTGGAGAGGTGCGAGCACCACCCCAGACAGGATTTTGTGTATTGGGACAGGGAGGGCTCAATAGAATGAGACATGCCTGGGGCACACTAGGTGCTCCACGCATACCCCAGTTCAAACCGGTTGCTGGGGCACTCCAGCCCCAGCTCTGGCGCGAAACTGCACAAAGGAAAGGGGGTGTAACCACCCCCCTTCCTGGTCCCACCCATAGGAGGGACCTAGTGAGCAATCCAGCCCCCTTTAGTTGTATAAAGGTAGGAGCTAACCCAGGAGACTTTAGATTTATCCTTTTGAAACTTTGAAACAAAACTCTGGACCCTTCGACATTCAACGGACGTGAAGACTGAAGAATCTCCCTTGTGGCCAAGGAGTGACCACCCTGGGCAACCAGGCACCATCCAGCAACTCGACGGCTTGCTTTGTCCCCGTTCCCGCCGGAACTCGAGCGCAGAGCCTGACAAGACCTTGACTCCAGGACTCCTGTGACCCCACTGCACGACTCCAGCACAGCTGATCTCCGTGGAAGGCGTCGGAATCCGTGGAACCGGGCAACTTGGAAAGTCTTCAACAGCTCCTGAGGCATCCTCAAAGCTGTGCACTGGGGACTGAGACACCCCGACACCGAGCTCCACTTGCACCGAAGATCAGCCCTCCACACTCCACGAGTTCTGCGTGGGGCCCTTCTGCTTGTGTTCTGCTCCACGCGTTGTCCGGTTGCTGGCCCGTTGGCTAGTAGCCCTCTGACGACGATCCTTGTGAAAATCCATCGCTGGTCTGGTTGCTTCAGACTGGCCCTCACTTCCCTGAAAAGGTGAAGTGCCTCAGACCCTCCTGGTCTGCACCAGAAGCTCCTTGTGTATCCTGCGTGGGTTGCCTTTGCTTAGGCTTGTTGGCTCCGATCTTGAAGTCTACCCCTCCATCTGCGAGAACCTTCGTGGGACAGCTCCTCTCCAGCACCTGGTCGTCCTCGACGCCTCCTGGTCCTCCTGGCTGCAACGACAAGCTTCACATCTGCACCTGATTGCTCCTCGATGACGTCTGGTTCCTCCCTGGTTCTACCCGGTCACTGGCTAGTGACCTAGACTCTGTCCCCTCTGCTTTCAGGTCCTTTTCATCCTAGATCCACCCTTGGATCCACCCGGACATCTTCCTCCTGGTCGCCTGCAGCATCTTTCTTCACGGCTCCATAGAGAACAACGACGAAACCCGACGCACTTTGACACCTATGCACCCGCAGCCCGTGGGTGAGGTAACGCGAGTACGTTGGTGCTCCAGTAGGGTTTGACTATCCTAGTGTCCAGATTTATGAGTTGTTTCCTCCTAGCCAGACCGGAAGTGTCCTAAATCTTCGTTTACTTACCTTCTAAGTTCCCATTGACTTAACATTGACTCCCGCGTGTGTGTAAAGACACTGCACGCGCCGCCTGTGGGCCTCCTACTCCTAACCTAAGGGTCAGACAGTGTAGCCCCAGCGATTCTCTAGGCCCTAGGCCTTCTCCTTTTCCGAGTCGTGGTCCTTATACCACTTACTTAGTATATGGTTTTACGCGCCCCTAGGGCCTAACTGTAAATTGTGCTATTTAAAGTATTTCTAAGTGTAACTTCTTATGTGCTTATGCCTCTGACCTCATAAAGAGTTCAGAGGAGTGTGTTAGTGAATAAATACATATATATTGTATATATATCCTGTGTGGTGTCCTTTCATCTGGTATTCAAGGGGTTACATATGGTAAAAGAGCTGGCTTTACACGCCCTCAAGAGTCTTTTAGCCTAAGACTGTTCTGTCCATGCTACCTCTAGGATAGCTGGTCTATAAGGTTGACTTTACAACCATCACCATAAGGGTTGTTTGGACTGGTGCAAGGTGTTCACTAGAATAGTGAACATCATATACCAGGCCAACTTCTCACACCCATGGACGTGCCTTTCACCTGATGGTATAGTGTGTCCTCGAACTCAAACTTTTTCAGTGAGGGCCAGCTCCGGGCACTCCATGATGAAGTGTGTTGGTGTTATGTATGTCCATTCTTGGTTTTGAAGGATCTGTTCCACCACTTCCAGAGTACGTCTCTGGGGGATGCTTGTGTAAAGCGCTTCGATGTCCATATTTAGGAGCAAGCCTTCCGCGATGTTGGTCTCCAGGTCCCTCAGATGGCATAAGACATCCTTTGCGTCCTTTAGGTATGACGGGGATTTCTGTACGATAGGTTTTAAAAACCAATTTCAAAATTGTGATAGAGGTTCTAAGGCAGAGCCAATGCTCGACACTATATGCCTCCCAGGTAGTGGCATCCTGTTTTGGTGGATTTTGGGGAGGGTATAGAATCTGGGTATCCTTGGTTCGGTATTGATGAGGTATTCAGCCTCATGTTTCGTGATCAAATCACAGGTCTCTGCCTCACTGACCAGGCTCCTTATTTTATTCATGATCCATGTTGTGGGGTCATAATGATGTATCTCATAAATCGTTGTGTCTGATAGAAGGCGTAGGCACTCTTCTCTTTACATGGTGTAGTTCATAAGGACTATTGCCCCACCCTTGTCAGCTGGTTTTATTGCTAACTCATGGTTGTTTTTGAGTTGCTCAAGGGCTGTTCTCTTCCCCCTGGTCATATTCTGGAATCCCTTTGTGTTGCTAAAGTCAATTTCTTCAACCTCTTTTAGTACTGCCTGTTCAAAAGTGAGGACATTACATGAAATGTTTTGGGTAAGTGGAAAAAAAGTGGACTTATTCCATAGGTCCGTGTTTGATTTTCCGTCATCAGTTCCTCGTGCTTCTCCAAAGAAACCTTTTAACTTGATTTTACTAAATTTTTGCGTAGCAGTACCCTTGCGCGTCGGTAGGCGTCGTCTGCGGCTCCGCGTCCGTCGTCGGCGTTGTGGGCGCCGTGATGACGTCATCGGAGTACTTAGACGCCGCCTCCGCGTGCTGACGTCAGTTCTTCTTTTTTCCGCGCCAGCAATCTCAGATCTGGAAAAAGCAGTAACCCTAGTCATTTTTTGACTAACTTTTTTTGATCGATTTTGATCATTTCTCGAAGTCTTTCGACTCCGATCGGTGACGTAGGGATGCCCAGCTTTAAGCACTGCGAGGATTGCGACCGCCTGATGTCGGTCACGGATCCTCACCACCTGTGTTTAACTTGTCTCGGCGTCGATCACAACGACAAGGCCTGCTCCGACTGCCGGGCCCTCTCTTCGAAAGCCAGGCGGGAGCGGTCCCGCAGGCGACTCGAACTCTGGCAGTCGGTCCCGCGCCGCGAGAGGTCTCGGTCCCATGGGAGGTCGAGAGACAGGTCGCGGGCTCGGAGCCACAACAGCTCCGAGAGTAGGCCGCACTCCTCCGGGTCGAAGTCGTCGTCAGGTAAGAAGCACAAGAAGTCCAAGCGGCGTCATCGCTCTTCGGACTCCCCCCGACGCTCGCGCGATGCGGCCGGGGGTTCGGGTGACACCACCCACGTGGCTCCGACGGAGTCGCTGGCGCCGCGTGCAGCTCCACACCCTTCGGTCCCTGGGCTGAACGCGTCGCAGGAGGAGATCGAGCGCTTCCTCATGGCCATGAGGAAACTCTCTCCTCCGACGGGCTCCGCGGCGCCTTCGGGCCCAGCGGACCCGTCTGGGACCCCTAGCGGGTCGGGGGGTTCGGCCCCGACGCCGTCGGGTGCTGCGGCCCCGACGCCGCCGACGCCTTCGGGCCCGGCGCCGCAGGTTCCCGTCATCCCGACGCCGCCGGCGCCTTCGGGCCCGGCGCCGAGGGGTTCAGTTGTTCCGGCGCCGCCGGCGCCTTCGGGCCCGCCGCCACAGGACGCCGCTGGACCTCCTTCGGGATCTGGTTCGTCGCCGGTGGACCTTACGACCTCCCCGGCGTCGGACCCTCAGGTGTCGCCTCCGGCGCCGTCCTCGGGCGGCGCCGTCCCCGGTTCCACCTTATTTCCTGTTCAGGCGCCGGGACGGCCCCGATGGGCGCCGCTCTAGACGTAGTTTGGAGAGTTTCACTTCTACGAACAGGCCCCATTAGTTGAGAACCCTGAGTTTCAGGAGATGGGTGATGAAGAGGACTGGGAGGGGTCTGAGGACCCTCTGACCAGAGAGTGTCAGTCTCATGAGGACTGGGCAGGAGACCTTGGGGAGGCCAGTGGCCTGGACACCTCTCCAGACACTGGTTTTGTGTCCCCTACTACCGTGGCTTCGGAGGAGGGGGCAACCTACAGTGTGGTGCTGATGAGGGCTGCCAAGGCCTTGGGCCTTGAGCTCCCCGTCGCGGCCGTGAGGACTAATCTCCTCACTGAGGTCCTTAAACCGCAGTCAAGCTGTGCGAGCCTCTGCTGCCCTTTAATGTGGCCTTGACCGACGTTCTTCTGGGCACTTGGTCCAAGCCCGCTACGGGTTCGCCCGTAGATAGGAACATGGCCAGACGCCACCGCCCAGCCCCGGGCGACCCATGTTTCCTGTCCACCCACCCCACCCCCGAGAGCCTGGTCATCCAGGCCTCCAATTCCCAGACCGCGTTCCAGTCGGCCCCACCGGACAGGGAATCCAAGAGGTATGAGCAGTATGGTAAAAAGATCTTCTCATCCCTTAGTCTGGGTCTGCGGTCTTCCAACACCGCATGCCTCTTGGGCTGTTACACCCACTCTCTGTGGGATACGGTCGCGGAAGTGCTGCCAGAGTGTCCGTTGGAGGTACGGGCCAAACTCGGCCAAGCCCTTGTGGAGGGCCGGGATGCAGCCAAATATTCCATCCGGTGTGGGCTGGATACCACCGACTCGCTAGGTAGAGCGATGGCAACGACGGTGGCGGTCAGACGCCACGCCTGGCTGAGGTCCGCCAACTTTTCGGCAGATGTCCAGAACACACTCATGGACATGCCGTTCGATGGCCGTCGCCTCTTTGGCGACAAAGCAGACCATGCGCTTGAGCGCTTTAAGGACTCCAGGGCTACGGCCAAGTCCTTGGGCCTCTCGGCCCCGCGCCAGCAATCGGCTGCTTTTCACTCCTTTCGTGGCCACGGAAGGGGTGCGCCCACACGTGCCGCTACCCACGCTCCGCAGGGCAATACCCAACGCGGTGGCGGCCGTGGGAACCGCCGTCCGGGCTGTCGGGGACAACGGCGAGGTCAGTCCACACCTTCCCCCGCAGCATCCGCCTCAAAACCCTCCTAGTCTGTGCTTTCAGGCCCATGTGATGCCAGTGGGGGGCAGGGTTCGCCATCACCACCTCCACTGGCGCACTGTCACTTCAGACAGGTGGGTGCTGCAAATCGTCCGAAGGGGCTACTCCCTCCCCTTTGAGGCGACTCCTCCAGCCATGCCACCGCAGAACCATCGGGGGATCATTTGCGACTTCTGCAGGAGGAAGTTACGGCCCTCTTGGCCAAGGGGGCCATCGAGCGCGTTCCTGGGCCAGAAGTAGGGTGTGGTTGCTACTCCCACTACTTTTTGGTACCCAAGAAGGGCAAAGGGGGCCTACGCCCTATCTTGGATCTGCGGAACGTCAACGGCTTCCTCCGGAAGGAGAAGTTCAAAATGCTGACACTGGCTCAGGTCTTAGCTGCCCTGGACCCAGGAGACTGGATGATAGCGTTGGACTTGCAGGACGCATATTTCCACATCCCCGTCCTGCCTGCCCACCGGCGCTACCTGCGGTTCACGGTTGGCCACGAGCACTTTCAGTTTACCGTGCTCCCCTTCGGCCTTACCAGCGCCCCACGGGAGTTCATGAAGGTGATGGCGGTGGTCGCAGCTCAGCTGTGCAGGTTAGGGGTTTCAGTCTTCCCCTACCTCGACGACTGGTTGTTGAAGGCGGGCTCGCCCCAGACAGTCGTCAGCCACCTCCAGACTACGGCAGTTCTCCTGCACCAGCTGGGGTTCTCCATCAATGTGCCAAAGTCACACCTGTGCCCCTCTCAGAAGCTCCTCTTCATCGGAGCGGTTCTAGACTCGGCGCGGTTTCGGGTTTCTCCACCCGAACAGCGGGTCCGGGATATTCAGGCTCTGATTCCCATCTTTCAGCCGTTATCCCGGGTCTCGGTCAGGTTGACGTTGCGGCTTCTGGGGCTGATGGCCTCCTGCATCCTTCTGGTGCATCACGCCAGGTGGCGGATGCGGGCTCTGCAGTGGGACCTGAAGTTTCAGTGGGCCCAGCATCAGGGCAACCTGTCCGACCACGTCCTTATCTCGGAGGGCACTGCGAGACAGCTACAGTGGTGGCTCACGGACCGCGATTGGGTCAGCGGCAGATCTCTCTCCCTTCCCCAACCGGAGCACGTAGTTGTGACGGACGCGTCCCTCCAGGGCTGGGGAGGCCACATGGGAGAGGCGGAGATCAGAGGCCTCTGGTCTCCGGCGGAGGCCCGGCTCCACATCAACCTGTTGGAGCTCCGGGCGATTCGTCTAGCACTGAAGGCATTCCTCCCCTCTGTCCGGGGGAGTGTAGTGCAGGTGTTCACGGACAACACCACCGCCATGTGGTACTGCAACAAACAAGGCGGGGTGGGGTCGTGGACCCTTTGCCAGGAGGCTCTTCGCCTTTGGCAATGGCTGGAATGCCAGGGCGTGACCCTGGTGGCTCAACACCTGGCAGGTTCTCTGACGAGCTCAGCCGTCGGTGCATGATGGATCACGAATGGCGTCTGAACTCGGACGTGGCGCAAGGCCTCTTTCAGCGATGGGGAGAGCCTTGGTTAGATCTATTCGCCACCGAAGAGAACGCGCAATGTCATCAGTTCTGCGCGTTGGAATTTCCAAGGCGGCACTCGCTCGGAGACGCTTTTCGTCACGAGTGGAGTTGCGGTCTGTTGTACGCCTTTCCGCCTATACCACTTCTGCCCAGAGTGCTGAAGAAGATCAAGCGCGACCGGGCCCAAGTCATCCTTGTGGCTCCGGACTGGGCGAGAAGGTACTGGTATCCAGAGCTACTCAGTCTGTCAGTCGATCCCCCGGTTCGTCTGCCTCTTCAGGAGTCCTCCTTCTGTCACAGCATCAGGGGACGGTCCTCCACCCGAACCTGCCCAGTCTCCACCTCAATGCTTGGAGATTGAGCGGCGACAGTTGAGGCCATTTGACTTGCCTCCTGAAGTCTGTAACGTCATTCTGGCAGCCAGGCATCCCTCCACAAAGTCGGTATACGCCTGCAGGTGGAACAGATTTGTGGCATGGTGCACAGCAAAGGCTGTGGATCCTCTTGCTGCCCCTCTTTCTGAGGTTCTTCTCTTCCTTCTTTCTCTTGCCCAGCAGGGCTCTGCTCTTGGCACTATCAAGGGCTACCTTTCTGCCCTTTCAGCCTTTCTCAGGCTGCCTGATCAACCTTCTTTGTTCAAGTCCCCTATTGTAAATAGATTTCTTAAGGGCATCACACACACGTTTCCTCCTGTTCCGTTTGTGATGCCTCAGTGGGACTTGATTCTGGTTCTTACGTTTCTGATGTGCGCTCCCTTTGAGCCACTTCACAACTGTCCTCTTCGCCTTCTGACCTTGAAGACTGCTTTCCTGGTTGCCATCACCTCTGCCAGGAGAGTGAGTGAGCTCCAGGCCCTTTCTTGTACTCCACCTTTCCTTTCTGTCCATCCGGACAAAGTGATGCTGCGTACCAAACCATCTTTCCTGCCCAAGGTTGTCACGGCCTTCCACATCGGGCAGTCTATCACCCTGCCAACCTTCTTCCCGCCACCGCATCCCTCTAAAGAGGAAGAGCGGCTCCACCGTCTGGACCCAAAACGTGCGCTCTCATTTTACTTGGATCGCACACGCCAGTTCCGGGTGGATGACCAACTCTTTGTTGGTTACGTGGGCGCTAAGAAGGGAAAAGCAGTGCACAAGAGGACCATCTCCCGGTGGATCATCTTGTGTATCCAGGCATGCTACTCCTTGGCTAGAAAGGAGCCCCCTGTTGGATTACGGGCTCATTCCACCCAAGCCACAGCGACTACAACTGCCCTGGGCCGGGGTGTGCCCTTACAGGATATCTGTCAGGCAGCTACGTGGGCATCGCTGCACACATTTGCAAGACACTACTGCCTGGACAGTCAAGTCCGGAGGGATGGCTTCTTTGGCCGTTCCGTCCTCCAGGACTTTCTGGTGTGATTATTGGTTCGCAGACCCACCACCGGGGTTGGTATTGCTGGGGTATCTATTCTAAGGTAAGGAATCTAATACTAACGTGTCTCTTTCAGATGCACAAGTTACTACTTGTGTAATGATATATCTGTAAGAGACATTAGTTAGTATTAGATTCCTTACCGACCCACCCATCCTCCCCGTTCTGCAAACCAATATCTAGGGTTAGGGTTATCCCCTTTCAGGGCCCTAGTTTCAATGGCACCAGTGTTGGTTTTTAACATGGCTCTGCGTTTCTGGCGCGGAAAAGCTGTGTCTACGAACTGATGTCAGCACGCGGAGGCGTCGTCTAAGTACTCTGACGACGTCATCATGGCGCCCACGACACCGACGACGGACGCGGAGCCGCAGACGACGCCTACCAACGCGCAAGGGTACTGCTACGCAAAAATTTCCGGATCCAGTCTGACGCCTGGGGATATTCTAAGGTAAGGAATCTAATACTAACTAATGTCTCTTACAGATATATAGTTACACAAGTAGTAACTTGTGCATCAGATGTTTTAGAGAGCAACCATTTTTCAAAGGGGGTGAGGTTTGTTGGGCGTAAGGACGTATCGATGAGTGCATCGCACAGTGCCGGATATGATTGCAGCAAAAGCGTTCTGATTTAGGTAGGTGGTGCAAAAGTCCTTGAATTGACAGGGGTACCTGCTCATCAAAGAAATTGCCAATGGATCTGCAACTTTGCCTTCCCTAGAATCTAAAGGCCACTAGATCGGGGCCCTATCCCACGCAGCAAGGCAGGCCTTAGTAATAGAGGATAGATATAGACTTTATGGGCCCAACGATTTATGGAGGAAAGGCACCTTCCAAAGGGACTACCCCACGACCGCGCTGTCCATGAAAAGCCTGTGTTTTTCAGATTCAGATCTGGACCACTCCACTAAAGTCCTAAGTTGCTAGGCTTGATAGTACCCGAGCAGGTTCGGAATGCCCACTCCTCCCTCGCCTGGGGGTCTATAACTGAGATCTCTATGCATCTGTGGCCGCTTATCTGCCCATACACAGCGTTTGACCTCCTGTTGAAGAGTACGGAGTACCACTGCGGGAGGCTCGATTGGGAGCACCTGAAAGAGGGAAAATATCTTCAGCAGTATGGTCATTTTCGCTGCCGCATCTTTTCCCAGCCAAGAGAGACTACTGGGCCAAGACCAGCGCAGGTCCGATAGTATCTATTGAAGTAGCCTTTGATAATTACGAGATGCAGGAGAGACATCAAGGGGTCCTCAAGGGTAGCAACATTGTTCGCATATAGACTGATAGTATGTCTCTCTCCTCCAAGGCAGACACCCGTTAGAAGCGGGTTATCCCTAATTCTTTGGGCTATAAACTCCATGTAAAATGTGAACAATAGAGAGGAGAGCGGACAGCCCTGCCTCATGTTTCTGCAGACTGAGAGTGGGGCAGAGGAGTGTCCATTCACGCGAACCATCGCTGTAGGCTGTGTATAATTGCTAAGAATCCCCTTTCGAAATTAGTCACCAATCTCAAAGTGCAGGAGAGTCGCCCCTATATATGGCCAGTGATCCCTTTTGAACACCTTTTCAGCACCTATTGTTAGTAGCATGCACTCCGTATCATAGAGCTGCATTTTGTCAATAAGATGGAGAAACCTTTTTATATTATTGGTACACTGGTGGTTGGGGACAAACCCTGCCTGCGCCGGATCTATCAGACCCAACAGCAGTGGAGTCAGGCGAGCAGCAAGCATCCCAGGAAAGAGTTTAAGGTTGAAGTTTAACAGGGATATCAACCTGTGCGAAGCACAGTGTTGCTTATCTTTCTCAGGTTTCGGGATGAGCACTATGGAGGCTTGTAACATCGACGGAGGGAGCACAGCATAGTGTCCAATGATGCTGAATAACCTATTAAGGATAGGAGACATAATTGGGCAGAATTTCTTATAGAAAAGTGCAGACAATCCGTCCCTGCCTGGGGATTTGATGTGTGACGGCAGAGATTACCTCCTCGATACAAATTGGGCGGTCCAAGTCCGCTGCCAGCTCCGGTGTTACTCCGGAGGTAACAGCCCCATGAAAATATTGGGGGCATCTTAAGGAAGATCCTGAGCTACATAGAGGTCGACATAGAACTGATGGAATGCCTCTTCTATATGCGAGTCTTCCCTCTGTTCCACACCAGTTGAGTCAACCGGGTTGACTCTCATCATTTGTTGATGGACGCGCAGCTTGTTTGCCAACAGGCACTCACATCTACCCCTCCTTCAATATCAAATGTATGGCCCAGGCAAAGCACAGCATACTCCACCCTGTCAAGACCTAGGCCAGCCAGCTGGATACATGCAGCTTCCAGCTGACGCCACTCCCTAGGAGCGCCTGTCCTTTTGTGGATACACTCCAGCTCTTGGACTTGTAAAGAGATGGTCTTGTTTGTCTCTTTGGATTTTATTATCCGCCAAGGAGATTGCACTAAATTCTCCCCGATCACCGTCTTCAGCCTTTCACCAGAGCGGGACAAATGGAGGGGTCGGGATTATCATTAATAGTTAGGAAACCCTTTAATGCTTGTGTGAGAGGTTGGCCTGGTATATGATGTTCACTTTTCTAGTGATCACCTTGCACCAGTCCAAACAACTCTTATGGTGATGGTTGTAAGTCAGCCTTATAGACCAGCTATCCTAGTGGTAGCGTGGACAGAACAGTCTTAGGCTAAAAGACTCTAGAGGGCGTGTAAAGCCAGCTGTTTTACCATATGTAACCCCTTGAATATCAAATGAAAGGACACCACACCGGATATTCATAAAATATATATGTATTTATTTCTAACACACTCCTCTGCACTCTTTATGAGGTCAGAGGCCAAAGCACATAACAAGACACTTAGTTATTATACGTTAAGTTGCACAATTAACGGTTAGGCCCTAGGGGCTTGGGAATCGCTGGGGCTACACTGTCTTAACAATAGTTTAGAAGTAGGAGGCCCAGAGGCGGCACGTGCAGTGTCTTTACACACACGCTGGATTCAATGCAAAGTCAATGGGAACTTAGAATTTAGATTTAGAAGGATTTAGGACACTTCCGGTTTAGCTAGGTAGAAACAACTAGAGACTTAGACATTTGGATAGTCAATACCCTTGGGAGCACCGAAGTACTCGCGTTACCTCACCCACGGACGGCGGGTGCATAGGTGTGAAGATGTGTCGGGTTTCGTCGTTGGATCCTATGGAGACCTGAAGAAAAGAGTCTGCAGGCGACCAGGAGGAAGATGTCCGGGTGGATCGAGGATGAAGAGGACCTGAAAGCAGAGGGGACAGAGTCTGGGTCACTAGCCAGTGACCGGGTGGAACCAGGAAGGAACCAGACGACGTCGAGGAGCAATCAGGTGCTGTCTTGAAGCTTGTCTTGGCAGCCACATGGACCAGGAGGCGTCGACGACGACCAGGTGCTGGAGACGGACTGTCCCACGAAGGATCTCGCAGATGGAGGGGTCGACGTCCGGATTGGAGTCAACAAGCCTTGGCAAAGGCAGCCCACGCAGGATACAACAAAGGCTTCTGGTGCAGACCAGCAAGGTCTGAGGTGCTTCACCTTTGCCGGGAACAAGGGCCAGTCTGGAGCAACCAGACCAGCGATGTGGTTCAAAAAGATTGTCGTCACAGAGGCTACTAGCCAACGGGGCAGCAACCGGACAACGCGTCGAGCAGAACAAAAGCAGAAGGGCCCCACGCAGAACTCGTGGAGTGTGGGGGGCTGATCTTCATCGCAGATGGAGCTCGGGATCGGGGTTTCTCAATCCCCAGTGCACAGCTTCGAGGGTACCTCAGGAGCTGCACAGGTAGCAAGTTGTAGGCTTTCCAAGATGTCCGGTCCCACGTGTCTCGTCGCCTCCACGGATCCCAGCTATGCTGCAGTCGTGAAGAGAGGGTCAGAGAGGTCTGGAAGTCTGGGTCTTTTCAGGCTCTGTGCTCGGGTTCTGGCGGGAAATCGACAAAGCAAGCCGTTGATTTGCTGGATGGTGCCTGGTTGCCCAGGGTGGTCACTCCTTGGCCACAAGGGAGATTCTTCAGTCTTCAGCTTCAGCAGAATGTCAAAGGTCCAGAGTTTCGTGTCAAGTTTCAATTCAGGATTAATCTAATCTCTCAGGACTCAGCTCCTACCTTTATACAACTAAAAGGGGCTGGATTACTTTCTCGGTCCCTCCTATGGGTGGGACCAGGAAGGGGGTGGTTACACTCCCTTTCCTTTGTCCAGTTTCGCTCCAGAGCTGGGGCTGGAGTGCCCCAGCAACCGGTTTGAACCGGGGTATGCATAGAGCACCTAGGGTGCTCCAGGCAGTGTCTCATTCTATTCAGCCCTCCCTGTCCCAATACACAAAGTCCAGTCTGGGGTGGTGCTCGCACCTCCCCAGGCAGGAAACCTATTGTCCAAACCTCCGTGACTGGAAGGACTCCCTGCAGCAGGAGGTCAGACTTGTGTCGGTGGCAGCAGCGTCCATTTTGTGACGCTGGGGCTCTGGCTAACTTTTAACAGGGATAGTCAGCAACAACATGTTTTCTCCCTCTGGAAGGGTGGAATGCTACCCCCGTCGCCAGAATTGGCGAGGGGGTAGTATTCCAAAGTGTATGACACCTTACACGACATGTTTTGATAAAGCCAAACCAGAGTTAGCATTTAACCGCGAGGTTCATAATGCACTTAAGAGTATATGCTATGGCAATATCATAGAACAGCTATAAGAACATGGTTCGGAAAGCTGCAGACAGGCTCAGCTCATGCTAGAGCACCATCTCACACATAACCAAGCACTCTGCCTCCAGGATTTTTAAGGCCAGCCATAGGAGTGACTTATAGGTTACTATAAGTGTCCATATATAAGTAGGTATAGGAATACCATACCTAAGCAAGGGGTGATTACACAACCTTGCCCCACCTGAGTGATCAGCCAGTTGTGTCTATTTAGGTGGCCAGCCAGGGGTGGCACAATACATGCTGCAGCCCCTGGTAGGCCTTGGTTACACCTATGCCCTGAGTACCTAGGGTACACTTCTACAGAGGCTGACAAGGTGAACCAATTCCCAATCGTGTATGTACCTAGGGTACATGGTGTAAATTTAGAGAGAGTGCATCTGGGATGTGGGTCTGATTAGCAGGCCCACAGCCACATCTAAGTCGAAAACCAGTAAAGCAAAGCAAAAAGTGGGGGTGACCATAGGAAGCAGACCGTACTCTCCTATACAACCCCCCCCCCCCAAACTTAGAGACATTAAACTAACCTTGACCAGTTGAGTCTTCATGTTCTAAGTGGAAATATCTGGGGAGTCTATCTGCATTTGCATGGTCAGTCCCAGGTCTATGTTCCACTATAAAGTCCATCCCCTGTAGGGCAATGGACCACCTAAGAAGTTTGGGGTTTTCACCCTTCATCTGATTTAGCCATAAGAGGGGCTTGTGGTCGGTCTGAATCTTGAAGTGAGTGCCAAACAAGTATGGCCTCAGCTTCTTCAGGGCCCAAACCACAGCAAAGGCCTCCCTCTCTGTAGCTGACCAACATTTCTCTCTAGGGGTCAGCCTTCTGCTTATGAAAGCAATGGGCTGGTCTTGACCATCTATATTCAGTTGTGAAAGTACAGCTCCCACACCTAACTTGTGGAAAATTAGTACGGTTTGGTAAACATTATCTGCGCCATCTTGCCTTTTCCCCTGATGCCCCACTTTTTGTCGTGCGCACCCGCCATTTTAGGTGCCTCGATCAGAACCACCCTCTGCATGCCACTGACCCCCACTCACTGGCCACCCCCGCTCTCACATGCCCTGGGTCATAAACCCCTCTTCAGCGCAGCTCTGCCTCGGAATCCCATCCTGTTCCCAGCGCGACACCTCCCTTCATTCCTTTCATGGTCCCAGGCCCTTTGATACAAACCCCCTTTTCCTGTGTGCCCGTTTGTCTTCCTCGTTCCCAGGCCGCCACCTGGCCCTGCAGATACTGTTTATTGCCCCCCCCCATACAGTAGGAAGCTCCCCCATTAAAGGACCCTCGAATTGATCAAAGCCCCCACCCTATGAGATCCGATCCACCCCACACATTCCGTGAATCGGCGGAATGTCCAGCTGCGCGATAATCATCACCTATTGTGACCGGGGTGGGGACTTCAACTGTAAATATGTGTGGGAACGGGCCTGAAGGGGAGATTCTGAGGATGTCCTTTCATACTTCAAAGCATTGCAAGAATGTTTTACCTGCAATAAAGATCATGAACTTGTGTATAAGAGGCCAGGCCTCAGAGATGCAGTTAGAGCACCTCGTGACGATACTGGCTGTCCGAACTGATGTGTTCTCCTCCGGAGAGAATAAACCTTGTTTCCTGCCTTCCAGTCTCCAGCGCCTGCCTCTTCATTGATTAATATTGTGTGGGTTAAAGAGGCGATACCGCCGGGCAAATATTGATTGTCCCTGACCTGTTTTTACAATTGGCGTCCCAAGCGTGGGGCCCATCAGCGACACGTGGATCCAGTGGGAGAGGTCCTGACGACAGAGTGAACGACTGCAACGATCGGGAGAGCTCTTGCCCAATAGACCCTCGTCTGGCAGCCGATCATCCGAACTTCACTGGTTCCGAACAGACCTCTCTCGAGTGATCTACGGTCCTGACTGGGAACCATCAGGAGTGCCGCGAAGAATACGAGGAAAAGAGGACCATCGGGCGCTGGATTCGGAAGACAAGAAACTGTCCATACGGTCCGGGTAAGGTCGTGTAAACACGACGAATTGCGAAATGATTGTTTAATTGTTCGGAAAATACTAGTATTACTCTTTGTTGACTTGTTTGGAGATTCACTGTCTGCAAACAGAGAAACAACAGGCTCTCTCTCTTTGCAAAGAGTGAAGGATAGGTAACGCAGCCAGCGTGCCTATCTTTCTCCCCCACTGATTGATTGTTTTAACCCACACTGATTAATTGTTTTTGACCCCGAACTACTGTTCGCGGATTGTTTTCTGGAGATTCTCTGTCTGCAAACAGGAAAGAACAGGTTCCTCTTTGCAGATAGTGAAAGGGTAGAGGACGCAGACCTTTTGCGGGCCTACTTATTCTCCCCACTGATTGTTTATTGACTGTTTTGGTTCATGAGGTATTCACTGCCTGCAAACAACGTAGAATAGAAATATTCTGTCTAGTCTTTGCACGCAGTGATAAGATAGGCAGTGCTGACTTTTTGTCCTCGTTGTGAGCCGTCATGTCTGTCTTCTCCCCACTGATTGATAATTGGTTCAGCCCGGACTGTTTATTAGAGGTGGACCATCTAGCTCCGCTGGAAGGCACCCCTAATAAAGACATGTTCACAAAGTATGGATTAGTTACCATAGCCTATAGTAAGCTGTGGCACAAGTATACCAAAGAAAATCAAGTGAAACAGTGGCCACTGATAGGATCCTTCGATCTTGATAAAATAGAAACGTTAGAAATAGCCCTTTGTAATAATAAGACAACACCTATCATGCTCGACAGTCTCGGTATGTGGCGCAAAGAAGCAATGCAACGAAAGAAAGGAGACGAAGTCAGAGTAGGTAAAGAAACGCGACAGACAACCTTCCAAGCATCTGGTAGGCAAAAGGAAGGAATAGCGGCAACACGGTTCCAAGGAGTAAACGCAGGAAGGGAACGGTGTAAAGGAATATATCGACAGGACAACCCCAAGACACAACGACCCGAAAGCAATCCCCCGACACTACGCACAGGACGACCAGACTTAGGGCAAAACCAATGTGCTTTTTGTAAATATTCCGGGCACTGGAAAGCCCAATGCCCGACTCTACTGAACGAGGGTAGGAGCAGAGGGCCGACAGAAATAACAGGCCAGCAGAAAGGGAAAAGGCGTGAGACAAAGATGAATCAGACTGACACGGACAGCCCAGATAGAACCACCACGTTTGATTATGCCCGATGGCACAGATTTCGCCAGACCGATTTCAGCGACATGTTCGAGTCCTCATAGATCGAACAACGCTAAGACGGGAAACCCAGTCTAGCTCTAAGTTACCCGGTGACGAACCCAGTGCTACCGCTACTGTTCCCTAACACAAAAAGCCACCCTTTTCGGATAACGTACAGAAACAATACACAGAGTAGTCTCGGACAGATTAGTATACATTCCATTAATGAACTCAAACTTCGAGTACAATGGGACTGATTACTCTCTGCTGCCCCCCCTCTGTAAAAAAAAAGGAGAAATTACAGGCCTGCATAGACAACCCCCCATTACCCAGACATGCCTGTCCAAACAAAATACCTACCCCCACTCCGGAAGTTCCCGAAATGCCGCAGGTCACCGGTCACGCCCATCCGGAAGGTGAAGCACACGGCACGTGTGGGGCGGGGCCCGCTGACAGCCATCGATCGGAAGATCGTCGGCGGGATGTCCAGGAGGCACCACGGGCCCGGCATGAAATGGCCTTCCCGTCCTCTTCTTCGTGGGGTGGCGTCCCCCGGGCCACGAGTAGGGAGGGGGCGGGTGCAGATGACCCCCTCCCTCGTATCTCCTGGTCCGGCCATCACAAATACCTCCGCTGAAATTGGTACAGGGTGGGCTGGGAGGGAGAGGCGGCGCGGACGAGCCTCTCCCACCTCCTCGGATAGGAGGTTTCCCAGCCCCGGTCCGGCCATCACAAATACCTCTGCTGAAATTGGTACAGGGTGGGCTGGGAGGGAGAGGCGACGCGGACGAGCCTCTCCCACCTCCCCGGATAGGAGGTTTCCCAGCCCCGGCCCGGCGCCGAAATCCTCCAGCCGGGCGGCGGCCATACTTCCGCAGCACAGGCCATAGAACAGCGGCAGCCATACTTCCGCAGCACAGGACATGCACCGCGGCGGCCATACTTTCGCAGCACAGGACATACAATGGCGGCAACCATACTTGCGCAGCACAAGACATACGATGGCCCTCAAGTGTACTTGTGGAGCACGGGATATGGGGTGGCCATCATGCATGCCCATGAAAGAGGGCAGCGTGGAGTGCACCGGGAGAGGGAGACGGCGCGAACGAGTCTCCCTCGCCCCCCCAGGTGGGGGCGCCACAGCTGCACCCTAGCCGAATGTCCTGCTCCTATGGCACGGTGTTCCATTTTTTCACCCCAAAAGGTCTCTTCCACTCTTGCAGACTCAACGAAGGGCGGCTGCTGCGGGGCCTCAAAATGGCGTCCGGACCCCCCACCCTGGAAGGCGGGTCTAGGCCGCTAAAGTAACTTTGACCAGCAGTGTAACTCGGACGCTTGCCCACCGGGGCACGAGCCCCCACCTCCGACAGCATCCCCACAGCCTTGAAGATTCTACAAAAGTCCCCGGAGCCCTCGGCCCTGCAGGCTCCCGATGAGGAACAAACGCCTTGATCGCTAACGAAATAACCACGACATAGCCACCCCTTCTGTTAGCACGAGTTTTTGAACTGCCGAAAAGGACTCTGGTCCAACCGCCGGTTGTGGGAAACATTTTGTCCCTGATGCTACTTCCGGACTAACCCGGCCCCGCCCACAATGGCGCCGGTATCAATAGGAACTTACGAACACCTCGTGGTGTTTTTAGCTAATAAGACTTGATGTTCTGAGATATGTATATGATCCTTTGTACACTTGACGAAAAAGAGGGAGGGTTCACTTGACGAACATGTAAAAAGGATCCCGTTAAAATGTTGGTTTCAATGTACGATTTATTATGATATTATTGTAACTGATACATAACCTCGCTTATGACACACGCCCACGGTATGCATATAGGAAATTTGATTGCAACTAGTCCGACTGTGCTTCCAAGTATGAAATGAATGCCCCTTGATCCCTCAACTATTGATAGACGTTTTTAGTTTCCTGCAAATGAATGAATAAACCCTTTCTTTTACATGTTTTTAATGCTGCAAAATAGCCCCCCTACTGTACGCACTTTAGCCATCGCCGTGTCCGGCCAAATACGATTGCACTCTCATATCTACATGCTGAACGATTGTGCAAATAAAGGTTTTCCAAACTATGAACAGGTATTGCATGTTTTTTTTAAAATGTGGGATCGGCGGGAGAGTTTTTCTGTGCACCCTGCTTTGTTCTCTTTTTAAGGTTATTAGAAGATGGCTGCTCAGCCCCGGATTGAGGATCGAATCTAAGGCACGATACTCTGCCCCCGAATATGCGACTGGCTCAGGAACTAATGCATGGAGAAGGACCTCGACTTCTGAAGACGGGTAAAATGAAGTGGTGTAAATGATAGAATGTTATAAAGGTATGGTACTCAAAGGTACTAGGGAACAGGGTTGGCCGACGAGCCGATATGCCTTAGAACATCACAGCGTTTGGAAAAGATTTAAGGACCACGATAGCTAGATACATCTACCAACTAGATACCTCGCACTAAGCACCTCTGATTTTTAACGTTTCCCTACACACGGCCTATAATGCCACACTCGGACCGTCTCCCTCGTGAGCAACCTATCGCTCGCCATCCTTGCCACACTGATGCCCCCCCCTTGGCTTCAGAAACCAAGACCCCAGGGATTCTATCCCGAGGAGATAAGACGAGTATGTGGTAAGTAAAGGACTTTCGTACCCATGCATTTGATATGCTCGAATGTTGTCCCCCTCCCTTCCCCTCTTTTCCTCCCTCTACAGGTTACATTGGAATCACGACTGAGGTATGGTGAAGATCTGAAGCCTCGCCATGTCTAATACATGAAGCGGACTAACGCTGCAAGGTGGCACCTAAGGACACCCACAAACTACTCTTGTAACGAAAGAGCCAATAAGTTGTATGATATGATGAAACACGATCACCCCTAATCCGTGTTGCGTGAATGAGCACCTGTCACGTATGTCTGAAACTATGAGAAAATGTTTTTATGCGACTGAAGCGTTGACTTAACTCGTCAAAGGACCGAGAGTGCGAGAAGCGCGACACAATGGTGCCTCTTACTCAATGCATGTCCCTTGTACCCGGCCTAATGCTCGTCCGTCCCAAACTGCATGCTTTCGAAATTCTAACACAGACCCGTAATGTCTCATGTTGTGTAATGCGCTGAATAGCCTATCTTAATACACGGCCACCCCCCATGTCGCATGTGTACTATTTAGCCTATTGTTGCACATCTCTCTCTCTCTCTCTCTCTCTCTCTCTCTCTCTCTCTCTCTCTCTCTCTCTCTCTCTCCTCCACACTCTCACTCTTCTGAACGACTAGCACCTAATTGGCAAACCGCCACCCCTGGTGCACCACCCAATTGGCTCCAAATACCGCAAGTATTTGCACAAAATTTGTCTTAAGTAAAATCACCTTGATGCCATGTTACTACCTCTCCTTTCTGCTAAATATTGATGAAACCCAGAATTGGCCAAAAGGGAAAGGACAGGTAAGACGACTGAGGTTCCCTAATCTGACCCGTAATAAGGGAACTACATGTCAGTGGCTACTATGATAAAAATACCTCAGGTAACGCGACCTTCCCCGTCCCGAATTGTCTCAATACCCAAACAGTAAAGGTGATCGAAACATCCCCATCTTCCCAGAACGCCCCCAGTTTCGTATCATCTGCCCCGGACGAGAGTTTAAAAACTGTCCCTCACCCCCGGTTGTAAGAGATGGGTCGATTTACAACTAACACAGGCCGGCCGTTGTTCCTAGAAATGATTTGTTGATGAGCAAGCTACAGAGTTTTAGAAATTCGAGAAATATCACTGAAACGCTTACCAACTGAACTGTGGCCTTCTGCTAGATAACGCCCTCATGACACAAAGCAAGACGATAGTCCCTCACCCCAGTTTGCTATGTTCCTAGTTGTTTTCCATAAGACCCCGGTTTTTAATGAAGTAGTCAGGTTGTAAGAGACTATGTAGGAATTAGAATGATGTTTGCAAAGTTAAGATTAGACCGAAATGAAGAAATCGTTGCAATAAACCCTGTTAAAAGTAAAATGTTTAGCTGAAAGGTAGGATGCATTGGTAGAATGGAAAACTGTTTAGCCTATGTTCGTTCCTCAGAAAGATACCTATCAGACCATGGTGATAGCATGTTGCACTTTTTTCGTAAAATATAAAGCCCTGGAGAACGGTATAGCTTCGTAAGGCTCGTACTAGGAAAGTGGGTCTCTGCCAGAAGAACTAACGTGACTGTAATAAACAAAATGCAATGAATAGGTACCAGATCTCGTACCACGACACTGAATGTAAAACCAACAAGCACCAAAGAAATAGTTACGAAGGAAAGTTATAGGAAATTCAGCAAGCCCATCATCAATTATTTATATGTTGGTTGTAAACCCCAATGTAACGGATGTTTCTCAGTTGCTTGGAGCTGGGAGAGAAATAGACTTATGTGATTACCTTCCTCTGCCAATTCTCTAAAGACTGTCTTTTCAAACTCATTTAAGGGTACCACTGTCGGAGGAGAGAAAGACCGGATGTGGGAGCACGCGGCCTGACTGCAGATCGTGGGACATCTGCGACATTGGCCAAGGCGAGACCGCAACAGTAAGGAGTCGCAGGACGAGGCACTGTTTTCGACAAAATGAGAGGAACGGGCTGATCTGATGCCCCTGCTCGATGATCAACATGTGCCGAAAAGTCCCCGCCCTCTGAACTCAGTCATGGACCCGCCTACCTGAAATTTTCCGTCCCTCTGGTCTGTTCCCGATCTGGCCCTGCTCCATCCCCTTTTCCTCCGACCTACCCTAAGGACTACTCACACACCCCCTTCTCCCACCTGAACTCTTTGACAATCGACTCGACACAGGGCGAAAAAAGGACCTTTTTGACCAGGAAAACGAGAAAAAGGTCATGCCCTGCAACGCAGGACCTAGAATAGAGCTGGACACATAGCTCCACCGCCGGTGCTCAACAGTGCCAACAGAAGACTACAAAGAATGCTGAGAACTCACTAATAATGGCCCACGACAATAGGACTTCCCCTTCGAACAGTGACTCCCCTGATTATCGTTTTTACTACGTCTCATTTCTCTCCCAGCCACCATTGTATTGATTATGCTCCAACCGAATAAGAAATGAACTTACATATGTAATAACCTATCAGTCCATATTCCGAATGACTATAAGCATCTATGAAATGTACCCAATGCTCTCACTACAGAATCGTTTTTGTCCGATATTGCATTACTATGACTTTCCTGCAACGAGCTTAACGATAGGCCCGCCTCCTAGGATGAAAGATTTTAAATGTACTGTTTACAGCTCCTTCACATGGGTTCCTACTTCTTTTACTCATGACCGCCACAGTAGACATGGATAAGAAATAGGCCAGCAAGATGTCTTGGGAATGTTAAAGGGAGGACTGTGGAAAATTAGTACGGTTTGGTAAACATTATCTGCGCCATCTTGCCTTTTCCCCTGATTTTTTTTTTTTAACAACATTTTTATTGCATCACCAATATAAGTGTACAGACAAAATAGTCAGCAAAAGATAATATGACACGAACCGACACAATTGAAGACAGTCGCTCCTCATCCGGGAGAATCATCCCGCTCTTGATGAGGGTGGCTTCCTTTCCGTTCCGGTTTCACACTGCTTACATTGTCAGACCGCTGTATTGTGCACATAACCCTGGAACGCTATTGTGATTTACGCCCCTCCCCCAATTTCGGTACCCCAACATCCCACCAATCCAGCTTCCTACCCGCCCTCCCCCGCGGTCGCGCTGCGCTTGGATAACCATGTGTTAGTGCCCGGTGTGTTGTAGGAGGAAGCAAACAATCATTAAGGTGTGTTCTCCTGTACAGTGGTAGGGTCTGCTCCAGCTTGTTCGCTCTCGCCTTCCTGCCCCTCACCGTGTACATCCCTGAGCGCCTGCACCATCACCTCCCAAGCAGTCGCCCTTTCCAGTGCTTTCTCGTCATTCGACCTCCAAGCCATCTGGTACCGTAAGGTACTATCACACGCGGCCCATCTCAGACACTCCCCATACCATCTTTTATACGTTGGCCCCGCTCTGGACTTCCAATTTCGTGTGATCTCCCGCTTGGCCAAGATAAGCCCTAGATCTATAAATTTACTCGACAACTTATTGCTAGGTGTGTGTGGGAACCAGTGAAGGATGCCAACTGCTTTAGTATACTGGAGATCTCTGTCCGTCGCACCGTTAAGGGCCCGCCCGACTTCCTGCCAATAGTCGCCTAAAGTGGGGCAGTCCCACAGCATATGACATAAATCCGCCCCCGCCGTATTACATCTGGGGCAAGCAGCGTCGGTCACCCCAAAGTATTGGTGGATTTTCCCGGGCGTGAGGTATGCCCTGTGGATAACATAAAAGTGGATCAATTGGAACCTTGCATTCCTCGAGCACTTCCGCGCCCTCCTCAGCAGTTGGCCCCAGGTCGTGTCTGGTATCTCCACCTGGAGGTCCAGCTCCCACTTGGCCTTCAGGGCTGCCAAAGGTTGCAGGGCCTCCCGCTGCATCCTCGCGTACAGGCACGTGACGGCCTTAAAGGTACCGGCCGCCATCATGGCGTACTGGCAAACCATCGAGGTGCCCGGCTCCTGCAGCCCTTCCCCCCAGTGGGCTCGCAAGGCGCCCGTAACCGCCGCGTGTAGCAGGTAGTCACCCCTTGGTAGGTCAAATCTCTCCTGCAGGTCCCGAAACGGCAGCAACACCCCATCTTCGTAAAGGTCACCCAGCACGTGCACTCCCGCCTCCTCCCACCCTAGCAAGCGTGACCAATCACCTCCATGTGGGAGGGCAGTGACCATTCCCAGAGGTATTTCGGGGGCGTACATAAGGCGGACACCCGCCCGCTTACGGGCCCGGTCCCAACATAGCCGGAAAGTCTGTTCCTCGACCGTCAGGTCTCCCACTCGGAGTTTCTGGTGCAGCGTAATATAAGCCAGAACGTGCCGCGGGGTGCCTTCGGCTCTCGCGTCTTCGGGACCTCTATATACTCTTGCCACCTCCTGAGTAAAAGTCTGCAGCTGCGCAGCGAGGTAATAGCCTTCAAAGTCTGGCACTGCCATGCCTCCCTCATCTTTGGGGCGTAACAGCGTGTCGAGCGCTACGCGTCTCCTACCCGTGCCCCACAGGAACGCTATAATCAGCGACCTCAGGCGCTTGAAAACCGAACTCGGGACCCATACCGGCAGTGTCCTAAAATAATACAGAAGCCTGGGTAGGGCTATCATTTTAAGCAGGGAAATTCTACCAGCCAGGGACAGCGGTAGAGTCGCCCAGAAGTCCATAGATCCACGTAGGGCGTTAACACAACGAATTATGTTGCCATCCAGCAGGTCGGACGGGGCGTGGTAAACATAAACCCCTAGGTAATGTAGGCAGCGCGGCTCCCACCGGAGTTCCAGAGCAGTGAGTGGGCACGGCTCTCCCGGCCTCAGGGGAAACAGACAGGATTTGGGCCAGTTGACCCTCAGGCCCGACAACCTACCGAACTGCTCCAGTAGCCTCCGCGCCCCCTGAAGTTCGGCGCCGGCATCGGCCAAAAACATCAACAAGTCATCCGCATATAGGGAGATGAGGTGTGGCCTCCCCCTAAAAGACAAACCGGCGTAGTGGCGGCCCAGTCTAGCTACCGCAGCGAAGGGTTCCATTGCCAACGCAAACAGTAGCGGGGACAGGGGACAACCCTGTCTAGTGCCACGCCTAATCGGGTATTGTCTTGAGATCAGTGCACCCACCCGGACCCTTGCTACCGCCTCAGTATAGAGGACCTTGGTCCACTGTATATATCCGTCACCCAACCCAAAGGGACGCATCACCTCATACAGGTATCCCCATTCGAGGCTGTCAAATGCCTTCTCAATGTCAATGGACAGGACAAATGGGGAGACGGTGTTCGGCCAATCCGCACCCATCAGTCTCGTGAGTCTACGGATGTTATGAGTGGTATTGCGTGTCGGTATGAAACCGCACTGGTCACCATGAACCAGGCCCGTCATGTGCACTAGTAACCTGTTGGCCAGAATTTTACTGAGGATCTTGTAGTCCGTCGTCAACATAGACAACGGACGATACGAGGACAGCGCCGCACCCTCTCTGCCCGGCTTCAAAAGTGGAATCATGAGGGCCTCGCACATAGAGCCCGGGAGTCGGCCCTTCTCCTGCGCCTCATTATATACCTCGCGCAGCCTTGGAGCAAGATGGTCTAGGTACTTGCCATAGAATTCGATCGGTAGACCGTCGAGGCCCGGGGTCTTGTTTCTAGCCATCTGTTTTACTGCACAACCTATCTCTCCGAGGGAGATGGGCCGCCCTAACTCTTCCGCCTCCGAGTCCTCCACTCGCGGCAACTCTAGCCCGTCCAAGAACTCCTCAAGCTCCTCCGTCCCTCCCGTGTCACCACTCAGATAGAGCCCTTCATAATAAGTTCGGAACTTGTTCAGGATCCCGGGTTGGGAGTGGCAAGGCTCCTCCCCTGGCTCCTGGATTCTCATGATCGGCCCTCCCCCTCGGATAGGGTTAGCAAGCCAAGCCAACATCGCCCCCGCCTTATCACCTTCCGCATGCGCCCTCGTCACGTACACCTTGTAGTCGAAGCTACGCAGCCGCTCCAGCTCCACCGCCAGCCCCTCCCGCGCCCCGCTGAGCCCCTCCTGCAGTTCAGGGTGATGCGGGCGCCTCTTCTCAAGATCCCTCAGCCGTGTCTCAGCCTTGTCTAAATCATCCAACAGAGTCTTCCGCGCCCCTGCCGTGTGCCCAATACAATGTCCCCGCACCACCACCTTGAAAGCATCCCATTCAACCGCCCTCGTGGAAGCCGAGCCACTGTTCTCCTCAAAATACCTCTCAATACGTTCACTCAGGGCCTCCCTGAACACCAAGTCGTCCAGGGTGTCAGGTTGCAGGCGCCATGTTGGTACGCAGTTAACAGTCACCATCCACTCCAGAGACATCAACAAGGGGTTGTGGTCTGATAACGTCCTGGCCAAGTATTCCGCCCCTCCCACCGCGGGGAGCACACATTCCGAACAAAGAAACGCATCCAGCCTCACATGTAAATCATGCAGGTGCGAGTGAAAGGAGTAGTCCCTAGTAGTGGGGTGCAACGCCCTCCACGCATCCGTGAGGGCCCAGCTCTCCTGCCATTCCAGTCTACGCTTGGCGATCCTATGTGCTGGGGACGCGCGCAGCGGAGGATGGGACCTATCCAGTAGCACGTCCTCAACTGAGTTGAAGTCCCCCCCCAAGAGGACCGGCCCTGCCAAATAACCCGCCAATTTGCCCGAGATGTTAGACAAGAAAGCGGGCAGATCCACATTAGGAGCATACACATTACAGAGAGAAATCATCCTGCCTCTCAGCCTTCCCTCCACCGCCACATACCTGCCCTCTGGGTCTATCGACACCTTCGAGACCTGGAAGGGGACCCCCGCCCGTATCCAAATCAATGTCCCTCTCGCAAATGCCGAAAACGTCGTATAGAATAACTGCCCCCTCCAGCGTCTGTGTAGAGCCGCCCCTTCCTGCTTATTTAGGTGCGTCTCCTGCAAAAACGCTACTTGAACCCCCCTACGCTTGAGGTAGGCCTGAACCTTATGTCTGCGCGTCATGGACTGCATACCCCGCACATTCCAGGTCACACATTTCAACGCTCCAGTACTAGCCATTCCCCCCTACACAACCGGACCAGACCGCAAAGAACAGTATTCGCTGAAGTCCCGCGACCACGGGCCCTCCCCCCCACCCTCCCAAAACAGGAAGCCAAACCCCTCCAACAACTACAACCCCCTGAGCAACCCCAACTGCTCGCAACTCCCACCCCCCCAGGACAGGCCCCCCCGCAACTGGAAGTACCCCCATCCAAACCAACACTCCCGACCACCCCTCAAGGAAAGGTGGTAATATTCGCAGTCTCCACTGCGATGACCTTAGGGGCCAGTAAGGCGCGGCTCAATGCTATAAGACTCTAACAAATCAGCCCCGCGCGCTCCACCCCACAATCCCCACATTACAGCTCCCCAAAACCTCAATCAACATCCGCTGCGGGTCCATCGCCCCGGTGTCCAACCAGCGAATCCAACCCGCCAAACCAGTTCAGCACGCCTCCAGTATCTCTCCCGAGGTTTGCGGCGTCACAAGAGGGCCCCGGGCTCCACCAAATTCCGATTGTCCCGTCTCTGAGCCCGTGCCCGGGGCCTCCGAATCCGTACCCTTCCCAGACTGAGTCCTGGCGGCTCTAGATAAGTCCACCACCGCCTGTAGGGCCGCCTGCCTCTCCGCCTCCGTCTGCGACATCGATGGTTTCCCGGTCCTCCTGCGGTTCCTTCTGATCCGTTGGGACTGCCTGATCGGCTTTTCCACCTTAGCCTCCTCCTCTCTGGCCTTAGCACCGTCCGTTCCTGCCTTATAGGTGTCCCACCAGTCCCAAGCGTCCGCGGAAGTCGTGAAAAATAAAGACTTCTCATCCACTACCACTCGTAGCTTGGCAGGAAACAACAGGGAGTACTTGATGCCCTCCTGACGAAGCTCCCGCTTGAGGGACAGGAAGTTTGCCCGGAGTCGCTGAGTCTCAAACGTATAATCTGGGAACATGGTGACTCTGTTGTTTTCCACTTGAAAGGGCCCTGCCTCCCTCGCCCTCTGTAGAAGCCAGTCTCTGTCTCGGTAATGAAGCAACTTAAACACCACCGGGCGAGGAGGGAGGCCCAAGGCTGGCGGACGCGCCGGAACTCTATGTGCCCGCTCCAGGGAGAAGAAGGGGGACAGACCCTCCGGTGCCACCTCCGTCCGCAGCCAGTTATCCAAATAGCCCACCATGTCGTCGCCTTCAATTTTCTCCGGCAGGCCCACTAGGCGTACGTTGTTGCGCCTGTTCCTATTTTCTGCAGCCTCGGCCCTCCTTTCCAGCACCGTCAGACGGTCCATCACGTCGGCCATCTGGGCCTTCACCGTTGCCTGGGCCGGGGCTAAGTCCTTAACCGTGGTCTCCACAGATTTCACCCTATCCTTTAGTTTGTCGTGGTCGGCCTTCAGGAGGCCCAAGCCCGTCGCCACCTGAGCTATGTCTCGCTGCAGGGCATCCTTAGTGGTGGCGATGGCTTCCAGGATACGATCCTGCATCCGCTGCAACGCCGCTTGGTCTCTCTCCGCTCCTTCCGCTGCCTCAGTGTCGGTCGCGGCATCTCCTTTCCCCTTCGGCTTCCCCATTTGGGCCGGAATGGGCGGTGGCCTCCAATTATGTACTAGGTCGCCCTCCGAGCGATGCCGGGCACCGTCCTCCGGCCGAGTTCTCAGGCCCAGAAGTGTCACCAAGAAGCAGGAAGCACCGAGCGGTCGCGGCCCGGCCAGCGCCAGCTGCGCCAGAAGTCCGGGGTCCTCGTCTCCGGGTCACTGTCGCACCGCTGCTGCCCCAATCAGGAGACGGTCCTCAACCCCCGGCCAAGGGCGCGCCAAAAGTCCATCCGGCACCTGGGGAGGGGCGCGACGCGGCAACCAGCACCTCTAGCGTGTCCGGGAATGATCTGCAGTGGGTCTCCGGGCAGATGTCTCCGTCACTAGCTATCGCACGCCCTCGCCGCCATTTTGGAGTCCGCGACTCCTCGGCCGAGTGTAGCTTTCAAAGTCGAGAGACTGCTGCGGGAAGGCTCGGCGTCGTCCTCCGTGGGCACCGGACCCTCCGCAGTACCGTCCTGTACCGGATAATGTTCCTTATCTCGGGGATCAAATGAAGTTTCAGGATATTATCCGGGATCGGGCACGGAGCTCCGAGCTCACGCTGCCTACCTCCTCGGCATCCAAGCCACGCCCCCGCCTTTTCCCCTGATGCCCCACTTTTTGTCGTGCGCACCCGCCATTTTAGGTGCCTCGATCAGAACCACCCTCTGCATGCCACTGACCCCCACTCACTGGCCACCCCCGCTCTCACATGCCCTGGGTCATAAACCCCTCTTCAGCGCAGCTCTGCCTCGGAATCCCATCCTGTTCCCAGCGCGACACCTCCCTTCATTCCTTTCATGGTCCCAGGCCCTTTGATACAAACCCCCTTTTCCTGTGTGCTCGTTTGTCTTCCTCGTTCCCAGGCCGCCACCTGGCCCTGCAGATACTGTTTATTGCCCCCCCCCCATACAGTAGGAAGCTCCCCCATTAAAGGACCCTCGAATTGATCAAAGCCCCCACCCTATGAGATCTGATCCACCCCACACATTCCGTGAATCGGCGGAATGTCCAGCTGCGCAATAATCATCACCTATTGTGACCGGGGTGGGGACTTCAACTGTAAATATGTGTGGGAACGGGCCTGAAGGGGAGATTCTGAGGATGTCCTTTCATACTTCAAAGCATTGCAAGAATGTGTTACCTGCAATAAAGATCATGAACTTGTGTATAAGAGGCCAGGCCTCAGAGATGCAGTTAGAGCACCTCGTGACGATACTGGCTGTCCGAACTGATGTGTTCTCCTCCGGAGAGAATAAACCTTGTTTCCTGCCTTCCAGTCTCCAGCGCCTGCCTCTTCATTGATTAATATTGTGTGGGTTAAAGAGGCGATACCGCCGGGCAAATATTGATTGTCCCTGACCTGTTTTTACAAACTCAGAAGCATCTGTTTGGACTATGAACTCTTTGGAGTAATCTGGACTTTTCAGAATAGGTGCAGTAGACATGGCCTGCTTCAGGTCATCAAATGCCTTTTGACAGCTAACTGTCTACTGAACTTTCTTTGGCATCTTTTTGGAAGTTAAGTCATTCAGTGGTGTCACAATGGACCCATAGTTGTTAACAAACTTCCTGTAGTACCCGGACAGGCCCAAGAAATCTCTGACCTGTGTCTGGGTGATTGGAGGAGTCCAGTCTTTGATGGTCTGGATCTTGCTCTCCAGTTGTTGAACCTGACCCCCACCTACCAGGTGGCCCAGGTACACAACCTTGCTCTGCCCTATCTGGCACTTTGTGGCCTTGATAGTGAGGCCTGCCTTTTGCAGGGCCTCTAAAACATTCCTCAGGTGGACCAGGTGATCATCCCAGGTGGAGCTAAAGACAGCAATATCATCTAGATAAGCTGCACAATAGTCATCCAGTCCTGTGAGAACTTGATTCACCAGCCTTTGGAAAGTGGCAGGTGCATTCTTCAAACCAAAGGGCATTACCGCAAATTGATAATGTCCTCCTGAGGTCGAGAATGCTGTCTTGGCTTTTGCATCCTCAACTAGTCTGATTTGCCAGTAGCCTGCTGTCAGGTCAAATGTGCTCAAGAACTTGGCAGAAGTCAATCTATCAATGAGCTCATCTGCCCTGGGCATGGGGTGGGCATCTGTCCTAGTGACAGCATTGAGACCTATGTAGTCCACACAAAACCTCATCTCTCTCTTACCATCTTGGGTGTGAGGTTTTGGCACCAGGACTACTGGACTGGCCCAAGGGCTCTCTGAGGGCTCAATAACTCCCAGCTCCAACATCTTCTGGACCTCTGTCCTAATACAGTCCCTGACATGGTCAGGTTGCCTGTAGATTGCACTCTTGACAGGCAGACTGTCACCAGTGTCCACCTCATGGGTGCACCAGCTTGTCTGACTTGGGGTCAGGGAAAACAGATGTCTGAAGGACTGAAGAACTTGTCTGCAGTCCTGTTACTGATGTTCAGAGAGGCTGTCAGCAAAGACTACACCATCTACTGAACCATCATCAGGGTTCTGAGTCAGCAGGTCTGGGAGAGGGTCACTCTCTACCTCCTGCCCCTCATCTGTAGCCATGAGCAAGCCCATGTCTGCCCTGTTGACAATTGCTTTGAGTCTGTTGACATGAGGCACCCTGTGGGGGCTTCTGGGAGTCCCAAAAGTCCACC
The DNA here is from genome assembly GCF_964261635.1 of Lissotriton helveticus. Classification (NCBI taxonomy): domain Eukaryota; kingdom Metazoa; phylum Chordata; class Amphibia; order Caudata; family Salamandridae; genus Lissotriton; species Lissotriton helveticus. The sequence continues at coordinate 58,202,780 of NC_136069.1, read as the reverse complement.
AAGTAGGTGACTTCTGCCTTCTGTTCAACTATAGTATGGGGTCCAGACCATTTGTCCTGGAGTGCTGCTGGGGCCACTGGCTCCAACACCCACACTTTCTGTCCTGGCTGGTACACAGTCAGTACAGCCTTTTGGTCATGCCAAGCTTTTTGGAGTTCTTGGCTAGCCTCAAGGTTTTTAGAAGCCTTCCTCATATACTCAGCCATCCTGGAGCGGAGACCAAGTACATAGTCCACTATGTCATGCTTAGGCTTTTTTAGAGGTAACTCCCATCCTTCCTTAACAAGACATAGGGGTCCCCTTACACGATGCCCAAACAATAGCTCAAAAGGGCTGTAGCCAACCCCCTTTTGTGGGACCTCTTCTTAAGCAAACAGAAGGCAGGGTAAAAGGATGTCCCATCTTCGCCTCAGTTTTTCTGGTAAACCTATTATCATCCCTTTGAGGGTCTTGTTGAATCTCTCCACAAGCCCTTTGCACTGTGGGTGATAGGGGGTGGTGAACTTATAGTTGACACCACATTCCTTCCACATTGCAGTTAGATATCCTGACATGAAGTGTGCACCTCTGTCAGAGACAACCTGCTTTGGAAACCCCACTCTGGAGAAAACTCCAAGTAGGGCCCTTGCCATAACAGGAGCTGTGGTGGTCCTCAGGGGAATAGCTTCTGGACACCTGGTGGCATGATCCACTACCACCAGTATAAATCTGTGCCCAGATGCTGTTTGGGGGTCCATTGGTCCAACAATGTCTATCCCCACTCTCTCAAAGGGTACCCCCGCCACAGGTAGTGGTACGAGTGGGGCCTTTGTTGTGCCACCTGATTTGGCACTGGCTTGGCAGGTAACACAGAAGCGACAAAACTCCTTGGTATCTTCTGACATGTGGGGCCATTTAAAGTGAGGGACAAGCCTGTCCCAAGTCTTGTTCTGGCCCAGGTGTCTTGCTAAGGGGATATCAGGGGCCAGGGTAAGAAGGAAGCCCCTAAATTGCAGAGGTATAACCAACCTCCTGGACGCACCAGGCTTGGGGTCTCTAGCCTCTGAATAAACGAGCCCATCATCCCAATACACTTTATGGGTACCCTGAGCATTCCCAGCAGCCTCAGCAGCAGCCTGCTGTCTGAGGGGTTCAAGAGAGGAACAGTCTAATTGTGCCTGCCTCAGATCTGCCCTTGAATGTCCCCCTGTCCCAAGAAACTCAACTTGGTCAGGCTCAAGCTCTTCTAGGACAGTTCCATATTGGATCTCAGAATCATCCTCCTGGGAGGGCTGATCCTCAACCTGAGGCAGGGGGGAAGGCACTGTCTTACCCCTACTGCTCTTTCTTTTGGGTGGTGTCTGGTCCATTGTTCCAGGATCCAGCACCTGTTCAGGTAAGCACTTTTTGGCCTGTGACCTGGTCACAGCAAGGACATGTGCTGATATTCCCAGCATTTCTGCATGGGTCCTATACTCCACCTCAGACCAAACTGAGGTCTCAAGATCATTACCTAACAGACACTCTACTGGAAGGTCTGAACTCACAACAACTATTTTGAGGCCAGTTACCCCTCCCCAGGAGAAGTTAACAACTGCCATACTATGGGAGGTTGTGGCATTGCTAGCGTTGGTCACTAGGTAGGTTTCACCTAGTATGATCTGGTCAGGGTTCACAAAGTTAGGTGTCACCATAGTGGCACTGGCACATGTGTCCCTGTAGGCCTGAGCCATCTTGTCATTAATAAAAGGTGTCTGTCTGTACTTGCTCAGATTACTGGGACTTACAGTAGAGGACATTGCTATGTCCCCATCACAGACAAGAACAGCCTGAGTTGGTACTCTGACTAGGCCAGAGTCCACCTCAGTTCCCAGGGTCAACCCTACTACACCCTTTTGATGGGAACCACCACTAACAGCTGGACTAGGGGGAACAGTTGCCTTAGGGGCAATGGTGGTCGGTGCTGTGCCCTTCTTGGTGCACTCACTAAACCAGTGAGAGACTGATTTACAGTGTCCACACCAGGGCTTCTGTGGGCCTACTTGTTTCTGTTTGTTGTTTTTTGAGCCACCCTCCCCCTGTGCCTTTTAGGGGCCTGGTGAAGACTTCTGGTCTTTTGGTTTCTGCTCATTACCCTTCTGGTCTGCTTTTTTCTGATCACCGCCCTGGTTCTGTTTTTTCTGCTTCCTGGTTCTGACTCATTTGTCTGCCTTCTTTCCCAATTCTTGGGGAGAGGTCAGATCAGAGTCAGGGTTAGCAATAACTGGTTTTGACAGTTGTTAAGGATTTGCTCTCTCATGATCAAATTATACAATCCTGTATAGTCCTTAACTTGACTTCCAAATAACCAGCCCTCCGGAGCCATAGTGGCACAATCAACAAAATCAGTCCAGTCCTGAGTCTGTGTCTTCTGGGTACCCCTGAACAACAACCTATATTGTTCAGTGGTTAGGCCAAACCCATCAATCAGAGCACTCTTCAGGACAGAGTAGTTGTTAGCATCCCCATCACTAACTGAGAGGAGCTTATCTCTACCTTTTTCTGAAAACGAGAGCCATAAGATTGCTGCCCACTGACTTTGGAGTACCTGCTGTACTTTGCAGGCCTTCTCCAAAGCAGTTATCCATTTGTTGATGTCATCCCCTTCTTTGAAGGGGGCACAATCTTGCTTAGGTTTGTATTATCATAGGACCTATCTTTATCCTTAGGGATATTGCTGCCACCAGTGGGTTTTTACCCACTCTCTCTGTGCTCTCTAGCATGAGCAAGCTTCTCTTTGGCCAAGGCAACTTCAAGTTCTAGCCTCTCAATCCTCCGAGCAGCCTCTCTCATTCTGGCCTCATGCTCTCTTCTCTGAGAAGAGTTCATCTCTCTCTGAGCAGGGCCATGAGAGCCATTTGAAGCTTGACATTGGATAGATTCCCTTGAGTGGGATCTTCCTCTCCTCTGCCTCTGGTTAAGTCCACTTGGGGGTCTGTATGGGAGCTGCCCATACTGACTCCCATGTATGCTTAGGTTAGCCTGACTAAGTTTTCTGACTTGGACCTGTCTGTTTACCTCAGAATCTTCCTCCACTACCTCCTCTTCTTCCTCTGGTTCAATAGAGTAATCTGTGGAATGAAGGACTTCATCTGCACAGCCTGAAGCACCTGAGTTAGGTGTCTGTTGAGCATCATACTCTTCTAAGAGCTCAACCAGGAATCTGAGAGTAGGGTTTGAACCCTGTTTTAACCTTCTAGAAGTACACAGTTGTCTCAATTCTTGGAAAGCTAAGGCTTCATATCTCGAAGCAGTCCTCAAGGGATCTGCCTCTGCAGGCAGGGAACCACTGGGGTTCACTGTCTGAGACATGGTTTCTAGTGAGGTGTGGTGTTGCACCTACCTACACTATTTGTTTTCGTACAGAACCTTTCTAGGAGTTGTAGTCAGGGTGTGCTAGGCCCTTTGCTCTACAACAGTTCAGTAGAACTTAAGCATACTAAGACTTGTTTTTATATGTACCTATAGGTATCTATGTGATCTTTCAAATGATATCTCAAGATTAAAAGTGGTAAAACAACAGCAAGCTCTAATCCCAACCGCTGCACACCAATGTGAGAAGTTGGCCTGGTATATGATGTTCACTATTCTAGTGATCACCTTTCACCAGTCCAAACAACCCTTATGGTGATGGTTGTAAGTCAACCTTATAGACCAGCTATCCTAGTGATAGCGTGGACAGAACAGTCTTAGGCTAAAAGACTCTAGAGGGCGTGTAAAGCCAGCTGTTTTACCATATGTAACGTCTTGAATATCAAATGAAAGGACACCACACAGGATATATATAAAATATATATATATTTATTTCTAACACACTCTTCTGAACTCTTTATGAGGTCAGAGGCCAAAGCACATAACAAGACACTTAGTTATTATACGTTAAGTTGCACAATTTACGGTTAGGCCCTAGGGGCGAAGCAAACCATATATTAAGAAAGTGGTATAAGTACCACGTCTCGAGAAAAGGAAAGGCCTAGGGCCTTGGGAATCGCTGGGGCTACACTGTCTTAACAATAGTTTAGAAGTAGGAGGCCCACAGGCGGCGCATGCAGTGTCTTTACACACACGCAGGATTCAATGCAAAGTCAATAGGAACTTAGAAGTTAGATTTAGAAGGATTAAGGACACTTCCGGTTTAGCTAGGAGGAAACAACTAGAGACTTAGGCACTTTGCTCCTCCCTCTGCATCTCCGGTCCTCTATTTCAACCAGGATGCAGCGACCGCGCAGCGGGCGCGCCGAAGGCGTGCCAAAGGCAAGCCCGTCTGCGCCCGTCTGCGCCCGTCTGCGCCAAGACCGCGACAGGCGCAGGCCATGCTGGCGATTTCTCTCTGCATATTATCTATCAGGCGAAGGCACTCACAGAGCTCAACATTGAAGCGAGATGTGTGGACCATTTTCCCATGGTGAACATATGGGGCCCTGTGAGAAGTTGGCCTGATGTGCAGTGCTCACTATTCTAGTGATCACTATATATCAGTCCAAACAACCCTTATTGATGATTGGTTGTAAGTCAACCTTAAAGACCAGCTATCCTAGTAGCATGGATACGAGCAGTCTAAGGCTAAGACTCTAGAGGGCGTGTTAAGCCAGCTGTTTTACCATCACATTACCCCTTGAACACCCAGTGAAAGGACACCACACAAGTTGTTATGAAAATAAACAGTGTATTTATTTATAACAAGACTACCCTGGCTCTTTATGAGACAGGGAGCTAAGCACACAACAAAACTCTTACGAAAATACTTTTAAGTTAGCACGTTACACAAATGCCCGAGGGGCACGAAAAACCATATACGCTAAAAGTGGAATGCGAATTACTAGCAGGTAAGTAACAGTTCTAATAGGCTTTGGAATCGCTAGGACTGGACTAGGGAATCGTTAGATTACTACTAGGAGACCCAGGGGACTCGGGTGCAGAGTGTGCACTCTCACGCGGGATGCGGGACAAAGTCTATGGAGGCTAGTAAAGGCAAAGTTAGTGTTCACGGGCGAACCCGACCTGGTAGGAAGAAAACGACAGTGGATCCTGACCCTAGGATAGTGAGGCTATGCTGGGACACCGAAGTGCCGAAGTTACCTAGCCCAGGGGCTGCAGCTGCATAGGTCTGAAAAGACGTCGGGGATCTCGTTGCCGGACCAGGAGCCTGGAAGGAAGAAGTTGCTGGCAGGCGACCAGTGAAGAAAAGTTCGATGGATCCAAGCCTGGATCAAGGAAGAAGAAAACCTGAAAGCAGAGGGGACCAAGTTCTTGAATCACTAGCCAGTGATTAAGTGGGCACCAGGATGGCACCGGGCGAAGTCACCGCAGTCAGGTGAGTGGGCACTGCTGGGCTCTGCAGTCTCTCGGACCAGGAGGCGTTGTCGGCGACCAGGATGGAGGTGCGAGCTGTCCCACGAAGGATGAAGTCGTTGGCGTCGAAGTTACCCAGGATTGGGCAACAAGCCTTGGCTAATTCAAGCCCACGCGGTGGACTCAAAATGGCGTCTTGAGTGGACCAGGAGGGTCCAGGGTGCTCCTCTTCTGGAAGGGAGCAAGGGCCAGTCTGGAGCAACCAGACCAGCAGCAGAAATGTCGTCGGGCGTCGTCAGGAAGGCCACAAGCCAACGGGCTAGTAGCCAAACAACGCGGTGAGCAGCGGAAAGCAGAAGGGCCCCACGCAGATCGTGGAGATGCTGGGGGGCTGCACTTCGGAGCTGGAGCTGCTCAGAGTCGGGGCTTCTCGGACCCCAAAGCACTCACCAGTAGATTACTCGGCGGGCTTGCTGGAAAGAAGTCGTGCAGTCTTGCAGATGGCCGGTCCCTTGAGGTCTCGTCGCACCCACGGTTCTCAGCTGGGCTGTAGAGGTGGGTAGAGGTCAGAGGTGCCAGGGAAGCCGGTTCTCGTCGAGCTGGGCAGTCGGATTCCGGAGGAAGGACTTACAGCAGACCGCAGTGTTCTTGGATGGTGCCTGCGGATGCAGGGTGACTACTCCTTAGTCACAAGGGAGAAATCTTAGGAAGAAGTCTTGAGTTCCTTTCGCAGAAAGTAGTTTCAGGATTCAAAGATGATCTGATCTGGAAGGGGGCCAGTCTCTACCTTTATCCTGTAAAAAGGGGCTGGCACGCGACTAAGTCCTGCCCTATGGGTGGGACTAGGAGGGGGGTGGTTACACCCACTTCCTTGGCGGGCTTTTCCCCAGCACAGGGTCTGGAGTGACCCTGGAACTGGTTCAAGCCGGCCTATGCACAGTGAGCACCGGGGTGCCACTTGCAGTCACCTTCCTCTAAAGCCCTGCCTACCTACAATACACAAAACCCTGTCTGGGACGGTGCTGGCACCGCCCCTGGCAGGAAACCCTTTGTCCTTATCTCCTGCTCTGGGAGGACTCCCAGCAGCAGGAGGGCAGACTTGTGTCTCGGTGGCAGCATCCATTTTGTGGATGCTAAGGCTCTGTCTGACTTTTAACCGGGTTATAGGTTACAGGCATGTCGTGTCCCTCTAGAAGGGTGGAATGCTAACCCCGTCGCCAGAATTGGCGAGGGGTTAGTATTCCAATTCGTATGACACCTTACTCGACATGTTTTGATAAAGCGATACCAGAGTTGGCACATAACCGCGAGGATTATAATGCACTTAAGAGTATATGGTATGCGATATCATGGAAACGGCTAAGGGATGGATCCCGAAAGCCGCAGACAGGCTCAGCTCATGCTAGAGCACCATCTCGCACGATTCCAAGCACTCTGCCTTCAGGATCGTTAAGGCCTGCTATAGGAGATCTGTGTGTCCATTTTTAGGGTTAGATATAGGTATACTATATCTAAAGCAAAGGGTGAGTACACCACTTTGCCCCAGCTGTCGTGCAGCCAGTTGTGTCAGTTTTAGTTAGTCAATCCAGGGGTGGCATAATACATGCTTCAGCCCCTGGGAGACTTCTGGGTGTACCTCAGCCCTGGGTACAGGGACTTGGAGAGGGCCCAGTGCCAATTCAGTACCTAAGTACAATTTAGATAGAGAGAACAGCTAGGCTGTGGGTCTGATTAGCAGGCCCACAGCCAGGGAAAGTCGTAAACCAGTGCAGCAAAAAGCAAAAATCTGGGTGATCATAGGATTGCAGACCCTACTCTCCTACATGACCCCCCCCCAAACTTTGGGACAATAAGCTAACCTTGACCAGGTGAGTCTTCTTGCTCTAAGTGGAAATACCTGGAGAGCCCATCAGCATTGCTGTGATCAGTCCCAGGTCTATGCTCCACTGTAAAATCCATCCCCTGTAGGGAAATGGACCACCTAAGCAGTTTGGGGTTTTCACCCTTCATCTGATTTAGCCACAAGAGGGGCTTATGGTCTGTCTGAATGGTGAAGTGAGTGCCAAACAAGTAGGCCCTCAGCTTCTTCAGGGCCCAGACCACAGCAAAGGCCTCCCTCTCAATAGCTGACCAATTTTTCTCTCTGGGTGTCAACCTTCTACTAATGAAAGCAATAGGCTGATCATTACCATCAAAATTCAGTTGAGACAGAACAGCTCCCACACCCAACTCAGAAGCATCTGTTTGGACAATGAATGGCTTGGAGTAATCTGGACTCTTGAGGATAGGTGCTGTGCACATGGCCTGCTTTAGGTCATTGAATGCTTTCTGACAGCTTGCTGTCCACTGAACTTTCTTTGGCATCTTCTTGCTTGTCAGGTCATTAAGGGGGGTCACTATGGACCCATAATTTCTGACAAACTTCCTATAGTACCCAGTCAGGCCCAAGAAAGCTTGAACCTGAGTCTGGGTGATTGGAGGAGTCCAGTCCTTGATGGCCTGTATCTTACTCTCCAGTGGCTGAACCTGGCCTCCACCTACAAGGTGGCCCAGGTATACAACCTGTGACTGCCCTATCTGGCACTTTGTGGCCTTGATAGTGAGGCCTGCCTTTTGCAGGGCCTCTAACACTTTCCTCAGGTGGACCAGGTGATCCTCCCAGGTGGAGCTAAAGACAGCAATATCGTCCAGATATGCTGCACAGAAGTCATCCAGCCCAGTGAGGACTTGATTCACCAACCTTTGGAAGGTGGCAGGTGCATTTTTCAGTCCAAAGGGCATTACCACAAATTGATAATGCCCTCCAGGGGTAGAAAATGCTGTCTTGGGTTTGGCTTCCTCAGCTAACCTGATTTGCCAATACCCAGCTGTCAAATCAAATGTGCTTAAGAAGTTGGCAGAAGCCAATCTATCTATAAGCTCATCTGCTCTTGGTATTGGGTGGGCATCAGTCTTAGTGACTGCATTGAGGCCTCTGTAGTCTACGCAAAACCTCATCTCTCTCTTACCACCCTGGGTGTGAGGCTTTGGCACTAGAACTACTGGGCTAGCCCAAGGGCTATCTGAGGGCTCAATGACTCCCAGTTCCAACATCTTTTGCACTTCAGTTTTGATGCAGTCTCTAACATGATCAGGCTGTCTGTAGATTTTACTCTTGACAGGCAGACTGTCTCCAGTGTCAACATCATGGGTACACCAATCAGTTTGGCTGGGTGTCAGAGAGAACATATGTCGAAAGGATTGCAGAACTTGCCTGCAATCCTGTTGCTGATGTTCAGTGAGGCTGCCACAAAAGACAACACCATCAACTGACCCATCATCAGGATTCTGAGTGAGCAGGTCTGGGAGAGGGTCACTCTCTTCCTCCTGTCCCTCATCTGTGGCCATGAGCAAGCTCATGTCCTTCCTGTCAACATATGCCTTGAGCCTGTTAACATGGAGCACTCTGAGAGGGCTCCTGGGAGTTCCAAGGTCCACCAAGTAGGTAACCTCTCCCTTTTGCTCAATGATGGTGTGGGGCCCAGACCATTTGTCTTTCAGAGCTGCTGGGGCCACTGGCTCCAGCACCCACACCTTCTGTCCTGGCTGGTACACAGTCAGTACAGCCTTTTGGTCATGCCAAGCTTTTTGAAGTTCCTGGCTGGCCTCAAGGTTTTTAGATGCCTTTTCCATATACTCAGCCATCCTGGAGCGGAGACCAAGTACATAGTCCACTAAGTTGGTTGCAGGCTTTTTGAGAGGTCTCTCCCATCCTTCCTTCACCAAACACAGGGGTCCTCTTACAGGATGCCCATACAGAAGCTCAAAAGGGCTGTAGCCAACCCCCTTCTGTGGGACCTCTCTGTAAGCAAACAAGAGGCAGGGGATCAGGACATCCCATCTTCTCCTAAGAGGTTCAGGTAGTCCATGAATCATCCCTTTCAGGGTCCTGTTGAATCTCTCAACAAGCCCATTGCATTGTGGATGATAGGGTGTGGTGAACTTGTAGTTCACACCACACTCTTTCCACATGGCAGTCAGATATCCTGACATGAAGTTTGTACCTCTGTCAGAAACGACCTCCTTAGGGAAACCCACTCTGGAGAACACTCCAACTAGGGCTCTTGCCACTACAGGGGCTGTAGTGGTCCTAAGGGGAATAGCCTCAGGATACCTGGTGGCATGGTCCACCACCACCAGTATAAACTTGTGTCCTGATGCTGTCTGGGGTTCCATTGGACCAACAATGTCAATCCCCACTCTTTCAAAGGGAACCCCCACCACAGGTAGTGGTATGAGGGGGGCCTTTGTTGTGCCACCTGACTTACCACTGGCTTGGCAAGTGACACATGAGCGACAAAACTCCTTGGTATTCTCATTCATATGGGGCCAGTGAAAGTGTGAGACAAGCCTGTCCCAAGTCTTTGTCTGACCTAAATGACCTGCAAGGGGAATCTCATGGGCCAAGGTGAGAAGGAAACCTCTCAGAGACAAGGGGATGACCAGCCTCCTGGTTGCACCAGGCTTGGGGTCTCTTGACTCAGAGTACAGGAGTCCATCTTCCCAGTATACCCTGTGGGCACCTGTGGCATTCCCTGCAGCCTCAGCAGCAGCCTGCTGTCTGAGGGGTTCAAGGGAAGGGCAGCTCAACTGTTCCTTCCCCAGGTCTGCTCTGGAGGGTCCCCCTGAGCCCAGAAACTCAACTTGATCAAGTTCAAGCTCTTTAGGCTCAGTTTCCCTCAGCTCTTCTAGATCAGCCTCCTCAGAGACTTGGGGCCAGATGTAGGTAGGGTTTTACCGGTCGGTAACGGCCGAATTCGGCCGTTACCGACCGGTATTTGGCATTTGATATGTAGGGGCAGGTAAACAGGGAAAATCGGTAATTTTACCGATTCGGTAAATATACCGGTCGGTAAATTTACCGACCGGTATATTTACAGAATCGGTAAAATTGATATGTAGGTGGGACTCTTCTGAGTCCCACAAGGCCTACAAAATCGGTATTTTACCATCAAATTGTATTTGATGTTAAAATACCGATTCAGGTGTGCATGCACATGTGTGCATGCACACCTGTGCCATATGACAGGCAGACCTGCCCTTAGGGCAGGTATGCCTGCCATATGGCCCCCGAACCTTTTGTGGGGGTGCTTGAGGGTGTCAAAGTGACACCCCCTGCACCCTTGTCAAAATCGGTATTTACCGAATCGGTAAATACCGACCGGTAATGCCCCATTCATTCCTATGGGCTTCAAAGCCCATAGGAATGAATGGAGCATTACCGGTCGGTATTTACCGAATCGGTAAATACCGATTCTTAACGATTCGGTAACTGGAACATCTGGATGTTCCTACATACCCCCACTTCTTATTTACCGATTCTTAATTACCGAATCGGTAAAATTCGGTAATTAAGAATCGGTAAATAAGTTTTACCTACATCTGGCCCTAGATCCTCAACCTGGGGCAAGGGGGAAGGCAAAGCCTTACCCTTACTGCTCTTCTTCTTGGGAGGTGTCTGGTCCATCATTTCAGGATCCAGCACCTGTTCAGTGGGGCATTTTCTGGCCTGTGACCTAGTCACAGCAAGCACATGTGCTGGCAAGCCTAACATCTCCATGTGAGTCCTCTGCTCCACTTCTGACCATTGTGATGACTCCAAATCATTGCCCAACAAACAATCAACTGGGAGGTCTGAACTGACTACAACTTTCTTTTGTCCCTTCACTCCACCCCAGGAGAAAGCCACAATTGCCACACTATGACTAGTAGTGACATTGCTGGCATTGGTCACCAGGAAATCAGTACCTGGCATGATCTGTCCAGGGTCCACAAAGTTAGGTGTCACCATGGTGACACTGGCACAAGTGTCCCTATAGGCCTGAGCCATTTTGCCATTAATCAAAGGTGTCTGCCTGTATTTGCCCAAAGTATTGGGACTTATTTCAGGGGACATATCCATATCCCCTGTACAGACAAGGACAGCCTGAGTGAGTGTGCCAACTAAGTTGTCAGACCCCTCAGTACCCAAGGTTAACCCAACTAATGCCTTGGGAGTGACACTACCACTACTGACTGTACTAGGGGGTGCAGTTGCTTTAGGAGCTGTAGTGGCAGGAGTTTGTCCTCCTCCTCTTTTGGTGCACTCACTAAACCAGTGAGATTTACTTTTGCAGTACTGGCACCACCTTTTTGACTGGCCTTCTTGAGTCTTCTTCTTCTGGGAAGCCTGACCCCCACCCTCTTTGGTTTGTTGGGGACCTGGTGAAGACTTCTGGTCATTTTGCTCATTCTTAACATTACCCTTCTGGTCTGCTTTCTTCTGACCACCCTGGTTCTGGTTCTGGTTGATCCTTGTCCTGACCCATTTGTCTGCCTTCTTTCCCAATTCTTGGGGAGAGGTCAGATCTGAATCAACAAGGTGCTGGTGCAGCAACTGGTTCTGACAATTGTTCAAAATTTGTTCTCTCATCATTAGATTATACAATCCTGTGTAATCTGTAACCTTGCTACCCAGCAACCAGCCCTCCAAAGCCTTAGTGGCACAATCCACAAAATCAGACCAGTCCTGAGACTGAGTTTTCTGGGTGTCTCTGAACAGCAACCTGTACTGCTCAGTGGTTAAACCAAACCCATCAACCAGTGTATTCTTCAGGACCTGGTAATTGTTAGCATCCTCCACTCTTGTAGTGAGGAGCTTATCTCTACCTTTACCATCAAAGGAGAGCCACAGTATAGCTGCCCACTGACTCTGGGGAATGTTCTGCACAGTGCAGGCCCTCTCCAGAGCAGCCATCCATTTCTGGATGTCATCCCCTTGCTTAAAGGGGGGCACTATTTTAGTCAGGTGTTTAGTATCTAAACCCTTCTCTCTATCTCTTGGGAGATTGCTGCCACCAGTGGGAGCTAGCCCACTCATCTGCTGCTCTCTTGCCAGGGCAAGCTTCTCTTTGGCCAGGGCAATTTCTTCCCTTTCAATCCTCAGTTCAGCTTGTCTCATCCTAGCCTCATGCTCCTTTCTCTGAGGGGAAGTAAATCTCCTCGGTGGAGGATTCCTTCTCCCCTGAGAAGAGGCATTAGAGTGCAGAGACCTATTGGAGTCCCTAGAAAGAGATCTATCTCTCCTAACTCCAAGGTTAGGCCCACTTCGGGTTAGTACTGGGGGGCCCCCAGATCCTAGCCCAAGTAAGTCTAAGTTGGTCCTAGTTAGCCTTCTGACTACCTCAAGACCCTTGTCTACCTCATCCCCAGAGAGTACCTCCTGATCCTCCTCCTCAACTGCTGAATCAGTGTTGGGGAGGTCTGGATCCCCAGAGGTTCCCTCTAAGGCTGGCATGCTCTCATGTAACTGAGAGAGCTTTCTGGCATCATATGTCTCTAAGAGACCTATCAGAAAGGGAATGGTGGGGTTAGACCCCTGCTTCAGTTTCCTGGAGACACAGATTTGTCTCATCTCCTGAAAACTGAGAGCTGCATATCTTGAAGTGACCTGTGGAGGGTCAACACTGACCAGGGGAGTCTCAGTAGAGTCCCCCTGAGTCGACATGCTTTTCTAGTGAGGTGTAAGTGGTGCACTTACCTACACTATATGTTTGCCTACTGATCCCTTGCTAGAGTTGTAGTTTAGGGTGTGCTAGGCCCTAGGAGCTACAACAGCTGGTTCAGTAGAACTCAGAGTATTCTAAGCTAAGTTATATGTACCTTTAGTACTTATGTGATCTTTCACAAGATATTCTTAGGGCATGTGTGGTAAAACAACAGCAAGCTCAAATCCCAACCGCTGCTCACCAATGTGAGAAGTTGGCCTGATGTGCAGTGCTCACTATTCTAGTGATCACTATATATCAGTCCAAACAACCCTTATTGATGATTGGTTGTAAGTCAACCTTATAGACCAGCTATCCTAGTAGCATGGATACGAGCAGTCTAAGGCTAAGACTCTAGAGGGCGTGTTAAGCCAGCTGTTTTACCATCACATTACCCCTTGAACACCCAGTGAAAGGACACCACACAAGTTGTTATGAAAATAAACAGTGTATTTATTTATAACAAGACTACCCTGGCTCTTTATGAGACAGGGAGCTAAGCACACAACAAAACTCTTACGAAAATACTTTTAAGTTAGCACGTTACACAAATGCCCGAGGGGCACGAAAAACCATATACGCTAAAAGTGGAATGCGAATTACTAGCAGGTAAGTAACAGTTCTAATAGGCTTTGGAATCGCTAGGACTGGACTAGGGAATCGTTAGATTACTACTAGGAGACCCAGGGGACTCGGGTGCAGAGTGTGCACTCTCACGCGGGATGCGGGACAAAGTCTATGGAGGCTAGTAAAGGCAAAGTTAGTGTTCACGGGCGAACCCGACCTGGTAGGAAGAAAACGACAGTGGATCCTGACCCTAGGATAGTGAGGCTATGCTGGGACACCGAAGTGCCGAAGTTACCTAGCCCAGGGGCTGCAGCTGCATAGGTCTGAAAAGACGTCGGGGATCTCGTTGCCGGACCAGGAGCCTGGAAGGAAGAAGTTGCTGGCAGGCGACCAGTGAAGAAAAGTTCGATGGATCCAAGCCTGGATCAAGGAAGAAGAAAACCTGAAAGCAGAGGGGACCAAGTTCTTGAATCACTAGCCAGTGATTAAGTGGGCACCAGGATGGCACCGGGCGAAGTCACCGCAGTCAGGTGAGTGGGCACTGCTGGGCTCTGCAGTCTCTCGGACCAGGAGGCGTTGTCGGCGACCAGGATGGAGGTGCGAGCTGTCCCACGAAGGATGAAGTCGTTGGCGTCGAAGTTACCCAGGATTGGGCAACAAGCCTTGGCTAATTCAAGCCCACGCGGTGGACTCAAAATGGCGTCTTGAGTGGACCAGGAGGGTCCAGGGTGCTCCTCTTCTGGAAGGGAGCAAGGGCCAGTCTGGAGCAACCAGACCAGCAGCAGAAATGTCGTCGGGCGTCGTCAGGAAGGCCACAAGCCAACGGGCTAGTAGCCAAACAACGCGGTGAGCAGCGGAAAGCAGAAGGGCCCCACGCAGATCGTGGAGATGCTGGGGGGGCTGCACTTCGGAGCTGGAGCTGCTCAGAGTCGGGGCTTCTCGGACCCCAAAGCACTCACCAGTAGATTACTCGGCGGGCTTGCTGGAAAGAAGTCGTGCAGTCTTGCAGATGGCCGGTCCCTTGAGGTCTCGTCGCACCCACGGTTCTCAGCTGGGCTGTAGAGGTGGGTAGAGGTCAGAGGTGCCAGGGAAGCCGGTTCTCGTCGAGCTGGGCAGTCGGATTCCGGAGGAAGGACTTACAGCAGACCGCAGTGTTCTTGGATGGTGCCTGCGGATGCAGGGTGACTACTCCTTAGTCACAAGGGAGAAATCTTAGGAAGAAGTCTTGAGTTCCTTTCGCAGAAAGTAGTTTCAGGATTCAAAGATGATCTGATCTGGAAGGGGGCCAGTCTCTACCTTTATCCTGTAAAAAGGGGCTGGCACGCGACTAAGTCCTGCCCTATGGGTGGGACTAGGAGGGGGGTGGTTACACCCACTTCCTTGGCGGGCTTTTCCCCAGCACAGGGTCTGGAGTGACCCTGGAACTGGTTCAAGCCGGCCTATGCACAGTGAGCACCGGGGTGCCACTTGCAGTCACCTTCCTCTAAAGCCCTGCCTACCTACAATACACAAAACCCTGTCTGGGACGGTGCTGGCACCGCCCCTGGCAGGAAACCCTTTGTCCTTATCTCCTGCTCTGGGAGGACTCCCAGCAGCAGGAGGGCAGACTTGTGTCTCGGTGGCAGCATCCATTTTGTGGATGCTAAGGCTCTGTCTGACTTTTAACCGGGTTATAGGTTACAGGCATGTCGTGTCCCTCTAGAAGGGTGGAATGCTAACCCCGTCGCCAGAATTGGCGAGGGGTTAGTATTCCAATTCGTATGACACCTTACTCGACATGTTTTGATAAAGCGATACCAGAGTTGGCACATAACCGCGAGGATTATAATGCACTTAAGAGTATATGGTATGCGATATCATGGAAACGGCTAAGGGATGGATCCCGAAAGCCGCAGACAGGCTCAGCTCATGCTAGAGCACCATCTCGCACGATTCCAAGCACTCTGCCTTCAGGATCGTTAAGGCCTGCTATAGGAGTGACTGATAGGAGATCTGTGTGTCCATTTTTAGGGTTAGATATAGGTATACTATATCTAAAGCAAAGGGTGAGTACACCACTTTGCCCCAGCTGTCGTGCAGCCAGTTGTGTCAGTTTTAGTTAGTCAATCCAGGGGTGGCATAATACATGCTTCAGCCCCTGGGAGACTTCTGGGTGCACCTCAGCCCTGGGTACAGGGACTTGGAGAGGGCCCAGTGCCAATTCAGTACCTAAGTACAATTTGGATAGAGAGAACAGCTAGGCTGTGGGTCTGATTAGCAGGCCCACAGCCAGGGAAAGTCGTAAACCAGTGCAGCAAAAAGCAAAAATCTGGGTGATCATAGGATTGCAGACCCTACTCTCCTACAGGCCCTATCTCTTGTAGAACCTGCAGATGGACAATGCCTTGGCCATCTCTGGAAGGGAACTGTAACTTTACCCCCCTCAGCAAAGCATCAAAGGAGGGCTTATAAACACGCGCTCCCTGTGCAAACACAGCCAGGATATTAGAGACCTGATCCTTACCCACCACCTTGATTTCCTTTTTATTACGGAAACCTGGCTCAAAGAATGGAATGCTCCTGATCTGTCCATTGCCCTACCTCCTGATTATGTCATACTCAGGGTGGACAGGCAAAAGGATAGGGGGGGAGGCGTGGCGATAATAATTAAAAGTACGTGGAAGTGTCATACATTCAGCCTCGATTACATCAAAGGGGCTGAGAGCATTGGCTTCTCCATATCTCTTCAGCCTTCAACTTCCTTTACCGGAGGACTTATATATCGTCCGCCAGGTAACCCCTCTGGATTCTTGGAATCCATTGGAGAACTTCTAGGACAACAGCTTCTCCGTTACCCCCACTTCACCCTCCTGGGAGATTTTAATTTGCATTTGGAATCAATAACGGACCCACAAGTAGAGAATTTCCTTCACACATTAGAAATTTTGGGATTATCCCAAAAAGTTGTGAATCCCACACATTTAGCTGGCCATACTTTAGATGGCATATGCTCCAACTTTCCTGCACTAGTGCATCTTTCTTCCATACCTCAAATATGGACTGATCATTATTTCATTCCATTTAACATAAATGTTCCTAGTTTATCTAAAGTTGGAAATAAACTAGCGCGTCAGCCTATCATGTTCACCCAAAATTGGACTGCAATTGCCAAAAGCACTAGGCTGGAGCAAACAGCCCTAGCCCAAATACCAAGTTTGACTGGTGATGTGGAACAAGATTCTCGAAAATTCCACACCAGGATGCAGTCCACTACTCATGATTTAGTCCCTCCGAAACACCTTAGGAGAGATGATAAATCTAGAAAGATGAGCGCCCCATGGTACTCGCAAGCCCTTTCAGAAATTCACCTTCAGTGTAAGAAAGGCGAGAGGAAGTGGAGAAAGAACTATGATCCTGTAGCAAATGATCTCTTTGTAAAAAAAAGTAAAGAATAGCATAAAAATAGCCAAGAAAAATTATTACACTGCAAAAATTTCTGAAGCACAACAAAAACAAAAAACCTTGTTTAGTATAGTGAAATCTTTTACTTATCCTAAAGTGTTGCAAAAGGAAATTCCTCCCTCACAGGTGCTTTGCGATCAGATTGCAGATTATTTTGAGGAAAAAATAAGCCGTATTCAGGATAATTTTCCCCAACCAACCTTATTGAATCCACAGGAAATCAATGAAATCTCGACTATGTCACATGAACCCCTTAGAAGGTTCAGGCCGGCCACCCCCATTTGTACCAGGGAGGCCATTATATCCTGTAAATCGGGCTAGCCCCTGGATTCATGCCCCCCTTTCATCCTTCACCAAATCGTGGATACTGTCAATCCCTACATTAATAAAATCGTCAATAACTCCCTGAGCTCCGGCCTGGTACCTAAAGATTGGAGAAAAGCTATAGTCAGACCATTAATGAAGAACCAAAATAAAAGTCCAGTCGACTTAGCGAATCTCCGACCCATTTCTCTCTTACAAATTTTGGGTAAGATAACTGAAGCTATAGTCCATCAAGAGCTTTCCAATTTTGTTGAACAGAATCATATTCTGCATCATAAACAATCGGGGTTCCGGCCTAAGCATTTGACTGAAACTGCTTTACTGGAACTGACTGATTCCATTAAATTTTTACAAGATGAGGGAAAGAACGCCGTCTTGATATTACTTGACTTATCGGCGGCGTTCGATACCATCTCCCACGAAATACTCATCGATAGATTGAGAAGTGTCGGCATCATTGATAGTGCCCTCAACTGGATCAGTTCGTTCCTTTCGGAAAGAACACAAGTTGTATCTTTGGGCTCTTTCCTTTCTAAGGAAAAACAAATTAATGCAGGAGTACCCCAGGGCTCGATCTTAAGTCCCCTCGTTTTTAATTTATATATGATGTCCCTGATTTCCATCATTGAGTCATATGGCATATGTGTCACTTCTTATGCAGATGACACCCAACTGATTGTCTCCCTGGATAAAAATTCTATCAAAGCTGAACTAAACTTCCAAACCTGCTTGACGGAGATTATCAGGTGGATGGATAACAACCATCTTAAATGTAACTCAAGCAAAACGGAAATCCTGCCCATGGGGATAAATGTGGAGTTTTGCCCAAACAAATGGTGGCCTGAGGGCACCACCCCCCGCCTTCTGCAGTTGAGTCTGCAAGGAACTTAGTCATCCTCTATGACTTGTCGTTATCTTTTGATCCACATGTGAGAAATCTAGCTGACTGCTGTTTTAGTGTGATAAAATCCTTGAAGACATTTTTTGACTTCTTGCCTATTGAGGCCAGAAAGTCTGTTGCAGTTTCCTTGATACTCTCACGTCTCGATTACTGCAATGGGCTGATGGCAGGAGCTAAAAAACAAACCCTGCAGAAATTACAGAGTATTCAACATGCAGCCACTCGGCTGGTACTCAAACTCCCTAGGAAATCTTCAGCCATCCGCAGCACTTAAAACTCTGCATTGGCTCCAGATACACAAAAGAATAAAAAAAAAATGTATTGACCACTTTTAGACCCCTAAATAATATCGGTCCTAAGTATTTAGCAAATAGACTCACCCGCTATAATCCCAGCAGAGTCCTAAGGTCAGCAGGGCACAACCTCGCGAACACCCCGAAATTTCTTCTGAAAAGGAAAGGCGGAAAAACATTTACTGTTTTGGCCTCCAAAGCATGGAATGCCATGCCCAATGTTCTGAGAATGCTGCCTACGGAGTCCATTTTTAGGAAGAGACTTAAAACTTGAATATTTAACTTAGCCGACTCATACGTGCTGAATGCAATCTAGCGCTCTCTCACTACACTCACCCTATATCCTATAGCACCAGGATGCTCCTTTCGGAGCGACAGTTCGCGCTTTACAAGTATAAAGTAACATAACATAACATAACTTGGATAGTCAATACCCTTGGGAGCACCGAAGTACTCGCGTTACCTCACCCACAGACGGCGGGTGCATAGTTGTGAAGATGTGTCGGGTTTCGTCGTTGGATCCTATGGAGACCTGAAGAAAAGAGGCTGCAGGCGACCAGGAGGAAGATGTCCGGTGGATCCAAGGGTGGATCGAGGATGAAGAGGACCT
This sequence comes from Lissotriton helveticus, assembly GCF_964261635.1. Taxonomy (NCBI): domain Eukaryota; kingdom Metazoa; phylum Chordata; class Amphibia; order Caudata; family Salamandridae; genus Lissotriton; species Lissotriton helveticus. The sequence goes on along the minus strand of NC_136069.1, from coordinate 58,183,769 downwards.
GAAAGCAGAGGGGACAGAGTCTGGGTCACTAGCCAGTGACCGGGTGGAACCAGGAAGGAACCAGACGACGTCGAGGAGCAATCAGGTGCTGTCTTGAAGCTTGTCTTGGCAGCCACATGGACCAGGAGGCATCGACGACGGACTGTCCCACGAAGGATCTCGCAGATGGAGGGGTTGACTTCCGGATTGGAGTCAACAAGCCTTGGAAAAAGCAGCCCACGCTGGATACAACAAAGGCTTCTGGTGCAGACCAGCAAGGTCTGAGGTGCTTCATCTTTGCAGGGAAGCACCTTGCACCAGTCCAAACAACCCTTATGGTGATGGTTATATAGACCAGCTATCCTAGAGGTAGCGTGGACAGAACAGTCTTAGGCTAAAAGACTCTTGAGGGCGTGTAAAGCCAGCTGTTTTACCAAATGTAACCCCTTGAATACCAAATGAAAGGACACCACACAGGATATATATAAAATATATATGTATTTATTTACTAACACACTCCTCTGAACTCTTTATGAGGTCAGAGGCAAAAGCACATAACAAGTTACCCTTAGAAATACTTTAAATAGCACAATTTACAGTTAGGCCCTAGGGGCGCGTAACACCACATACTAAGTTAGTGGTATAAGAACCACGACTAGTGAAAGGAGAAGGTCTAGGGCCTAGGGAATCGCTGAGGCTACACTATCTGACCCTTAGGTTAGGAGTGGGAGGCCCAGGGGTGTCGCGTGCAGTGTCTTTACACACACGCGGGAGTCAATGTTAAGTCAATGGGAACTTAAAAGGTAAGTAAATAGAGTTTTAGGACACTTCCGGTCTAACTAGGATTATACATCTAACAAAACTAGACACTAGGATAGTCAATCCCTACAGGAGCACCAAAGTACTCTCGTTACCTCACCCACAGGCTGCGGGTGCATAGGTGTCAAAGTGTGTCGGGATTTATCGTTGATTCCTATGGAGCCTTGGAAGAAGATGCTGCAGGCGACCAGGAGGAAGATGTCCGGGTGGATCCAAGGGTGGATCGGAGTTGAAGAAGACCTAAAAGCAGAGGGGACAGAGTCTAGGTCACTAGCCAGTGACCGGGTGGAACCAGGAAGGAACCAGATGTCGTTGAGGAGCAAGCAGGTGCTGTCCTGAAGCTTGTCCTTGCAGCCACGCGGACCAGGAGGCGTCGAGGAAGACCAGGTGCTGGAGAGAAGCTGTCCCACGAAGGTTCTCACAGCTGGAGGGGTCGACTTCAAGATTGGAGCCAACAAGCCTAAGCAAAGGCAACCCATGCAGGATACACAAAGAGCTTCTGGTGCAGACTAGGAGGGTCCGAGGTACTTCACCTTTTCAGGGAAGCAAGTGCCAGTCTGGAGCAACCAGACCAGCGATAGATTTTCAAAAGGATCGTCGTCACAGGGCTACTAGCCAACTGGCCTGCAGCCGGGACAACGCGTCGAGCAGAACACAAGCAGAAGGGCCCCACGTAGATCTCGTGGAGTGTGGAGGGCTGGTCTTCGGTGCAGGTGGAGCTCGGTGTCGGGGTGTCTCAGTCCCCAATGCACAGCTTCGAGGATGCCTCAGGAGCTGCGCTGTTAGCAAGTTGCAGGCTTTCCAAGATGCCTGGTTCCACGGGTCCCGACGCCTTCCATGGGGCTCAGTTGTGCTGGAGTCGCGCAGTGGGGTCAGAGGGATCCGGGAGTCGAGGTCTTGTCGGGCTCTGTGCTCGGGTTCCGGCGTGAACGGGGACAAAGCAAGCCATCTAGTTGCTGGATGGTGCCTGGTTGCCCAGGGTGGTCACTCCTTGGCCACAAGGGAGATTCTTCAGTCTTCAGTTCGGGTGAATGTCGAAGGGTCCAGAGTTTCGTTTCAAGTCGATTTCTGGAATAATCTAAAGTCCTGGGGCTCAGCTCCTACCTTTATACAACTAAAAGGGGCTGGTTTACTATATAGGTCCCTCCTATGGGTGGGACCAGGAAGGGGGGTGGTTACATCCCCTTTCCTTTGTCCAGTTTCGCGCCAGAGCTGGGGCTGGAGTGACCCAGCAGCCGGTTTGAACTGGAGTATGCATGGAGCACCTAGTGTGCCCCAGGCATGTCTCAATCTATTCAGCCCTCCCTGTCCCAATACACAAAACCCTGTCTGGGGTGGTGCTCGCACCTCTCCAGGCAGGAAACCTATTGTCCAAACCTCCGTGACTGGAAGGACTCCCAGCAGCAGGAGGTCAGACTTGTGTCTGTGGCAGCAGCGCCCATTTTGTGACTCTGGGGCTCTGGTTAACTTTAACCGGGATAGTCAGCAACTACATGTCTTCTCCCTCTAGAAGGGTGGAATGCTACCCCCGTCGCCAGAATTGGCGAGGGGGTAGTATTCCAAAGCGTATGACACCTTACACGGCATGTTTAGATAAAGCCAAACCAAAGTTAGCATTTAACCGCGAGGTTCATAATGCACTTAAGAGTATATGGTATGGCAATATCATAGAACAGCTATAAGGACATGGTTCTGAAAGCTGCAGACAGGCTCAGCTCATGCTAGAGCACCATCTCACACATAACCAAGCATTCTGCCTCCAGGATTGTTAAGGCCTGCCATAGGAGTGCCTTATAGGTTACTATGTGTCCATATATAAGTAGGTATAGGAATACCATACCTAAGCAAGGGGTGATTACACGACCTTGCCCCACCTGAGTGATCAGCCAGTTGTGTCTATTTCGGTGGCCAGCCAGGGGTGGCACAATACATGCTGCAGCCCCTGGTAGGCCTTGGTTACACCTATGCCCTGAGTACCTAGGGTACACTTCTACAGGGGCTGACAAGGTGAATCAATTCCCAATCGTGTATGTACCTAGAGTACATGGTGTAAATTTACAGAGAGTGCATCTGGTCTGTGGGTCTGATTAGAAGGCCCACAGCCACATCTAAGTCGAAAACCAGTAAAGCAAAGCAAAAAGATGGGGTGACCATAGGAAGCAGACCCTACTCTCCTACACAACCCCCCCCCCCCCAAACTTAGAGACATTAAACTAACCTTGACCAGTTGAGTCTTCATGTTCCAAGTGGAAATATCTGGAGAGTCCATCTGCATTTGCATGGTCAGTCCCAGGTCTATGTTCCACTATAAAGTCCATCCCCTGTAGGGAAATAGACCACCTAAGAAGTTTGGATTTTCACCCTGCATCTGATTTAGCCATAGGAGGGGCTTGTGGTCGGTCTGAATCTTGAAGTGAGTGCCAAACAAGTATGGCCTCAGCTTCTTCAGGGCCCAAACCACAGCAAAGGCCTCCCTCTCTATAACTGACCAACGGTCCTCTCTAGGGGTCAGCCTTCTGCTTATGAAAGCAATGGTCTGGTCTTGACCATCTATATTCAGTTGTGAAAGTACAGCTCCCACACCCAACTCAGAAGCATCTGTTTGGACTATGAACTCTTTGGAGTAATCTGGACTTTTCAGAATAGGTGCAGTACACATGGCCTTATAGGTTGCTGTGTGTCTATATTTAAGGGTAGATATAGGAATACTATACCTAAGCAAGGGTTGATTACACGACCTTGCCCCAGCTGAGTGATCAGCCAGTTGTGTCCGTTTGAGTAGCCAGCCAGGGGTGGCATAATGCATTCTGCATCCCCTGGTAGGCCTTGGTTACACCTATGCCCTGAGTACCCAAGGTACACTTCTACAGGGGCTGACAAGGTGATCCAATTCCCAATTGTGTATGCACCTAGAGTACATGGTTTGAATTTAGAGAGAGTGCATCTGGGCTCTGGGTCTGATTAGCAGGCCCACAGCCACATCTAAGTCGAAAACCAGTAAAGCAAAAGCAAAAAGTGGGGGTGACCATAGGAAGCAGACCCTACTCTCCTACACTAATCTCTCAGGACTCAGCTCCTACCTTTATACAGCTAAAAGGGGCTGGATTACTTTCTAGGTCCCTTCTATGGGAAGGACCAGGAAGTGGGGTGGTTACACCCCCTTTCCTTTGCCCAGTTTTGCGCCAGAGCTGGGGCTGGAGTGCCCCAGCAACCGGTTTGAACCGGTGTATGCACGGAGCACCTAGGGTGCTCCAGGCAGTGTCTCATTCTATTCAGCCCTCCCTGTCCCAATACACAAAGTCCTGTCTGGGGTGGTGCTCGCACCTCCCCAGGCAGGAAACCTATTGTCCAAACCTCCGTGACTGGAAGGACTCCCAGCAGCAGGAGGTCAGACTTGTGTCGGTGGCAGCAGCGTCCATTTTGTGACGCTGGGGCTCTGGTTAACTTTTAACCGGGATAGTCAGCAACAACATGTCTTCTCCCTCTTTAAGGGTGGAATGCTACCCCCGTCGCCAGAATTGGCGAGGGCGTAGTATTCCAAAGCGTATGACACCTTACACGACATGTTTTGATAAAGCCAAACCAGAGTTAGTTTCTCCCCCACCTACTTAACTTTGGAGCACTACTTCTTTGCACGTTCCCTTCGGAGCAACCATTTGTTTTATATGAAAAACATCCAAAAAACTCTAGGAATGAAAATAAATTCATGTTGTTTCTTACAAAGTTAAGCCTCTGCACATCCATTCTCTTATGGCTTAAACAAATGAAGGGTGAAAACCCCAAACTTTTGAGGTGGTCCATTTCCCTACAGGACTGGACTTTTCAGTGGATTAGTGGGTATGATCACATGGCCAAACGTAGGAACTCTACCAATAGCACTTGCTTTCGAATCAGGGCAGCACTTGGCATCCGTATCTCACTCGATCCTTCTCATTTTGTTCTCCTATTCCCTTCATTTATATATTTTATCTTGACAACCGAGTGTGACTAGAGGGCCTTCCTACCACCGCCCCCTGACAAGTAATTCTTGTTGAAAACTGGGGTAAGTCACATGTGCATACAGAATTGCGAAACATTCACAGTGTCACTTTGAAATAGACCTCATCTGCTGAAAGGTAACCACGCAAGTCACACAGTCATTATGATTTTTTAAAGATGTTTTTTCAAGTTGTTTTTTTTTTAAAGAAGATTTACAGATGTATAATTTATGTTTAAACCATGAAATATGAAGGCGGTGATCAGGAGGTGTTCAAAATCGCATATACTAGCAATAATATGCGTCAGCCTGCAACCACGAGAGATTGTATTTTGAGAAGTGATGAGTCCATTGTGTAATTAATTAAATGTCTGTCTTCTTTGTACCTTTGTCCACAGGATAATTTCCCAAGGAACAGCAAGTACATCCTTTTAAATATTTGTGTTGTTGTAGTTTTGTATGCCGGAGCTATCCTTTGGCACCGCATGCTCACTTTTGTAAAACTGCAAGGTGGTGCTACTGGGGGATCGTTTCTCTGGTATCCTCCTGACGAATGCCCCGTACCCACATGGGCCAATAGAGTAGGGCAGAAACATGTTGGCGCATGGAGTTGAGGGTCATAGGACCACAATATCCTTATTGCCCCTTCCCTATTTACTTTTAATATCTCCGCTCACCCCACCAAAAAAATGATACTTGGGTGAGTTCAGGATTTTTATCTTACTGTTAACAAAAACCCTAAGCAGTAAGACAATTTGTTTCCTAAGTGCTCCCTGGAATACGCTCGAGCCCCCCCTGACCTTTAGGTGTCAGGGTGATCTCAATGATGAAGCATGCCACTATTAGAGTAGGTGAGGGTTATAAATAAAAAAGAGGTTTTTCCTTTTCCCACTCTGAGTGCGGTGGAAACTTATATACTTCGTTTTCCCTATTTTCGATCTCTAATCTCAGTGGATACTTGTTTGTGTATTAAGCCTGTTTAAATGGGAGTTTGTATCCCCGCTCCTTTCGTGTAAAAGTGATCTCTCCACCCTCCCTAGGTTTCTGAGTTTATCTTTAAGCCTACTTGTTGGAAGAACAGTTAGATAGGTCAAACGCTGAAATTTCTTGGGAAAGCTGGGGCATAGTGGCATAAGATGCCATCAGCAACAAGGAAAGGTTGCTATTTAGCGAGTCCACTGTGGAGGGATCAGTCTCGAAGGGACCTAGGAGTAGGAGGAAGTGAAACACCCCAAAAGAAACCAAACAGACAAGTGACAACCCATAACAAACAGTGTCAATGGCCTGGGCGAGATGCCTTACGGAGAAAGTATTGATAGGAGGAGGACAGTGGACACCTCGCTCCCCGCCTTCCCCAAGGCCCCCCCAAAGCAAGACAGAAGAGGGGGAGAATAGAGATTTGGAGAAGATAGACAAAGGAGCGTGGCATGCATCAAGTTGGCTGTGGATTTGCAGAGTTCTCAGAGAGTGATGCTAGGACTGCCTGCTGTTCCTTGGCCATCATCTCTGGGTCTGGTCGGAGCTTGGTGGGTAAGATATTTAATATCTATGTAGCCCACAGCCCAAATAATTAAATCCTTTGGGTTAGAGACATTTTCATATGGAGACGACACTTGTGAGAAGTTGGCCTGATGTGCAGTGTTCACTATTCTAGTGATCACTATATATCAGTCCAAGCAACCCTTATTGATGATTGGTTGTAAGTCAACCTTATAGACCAGCTATCCTAGTAGCATGGATACGAGCAGTCTAAGGCTAAGACTCTAGAGGGCGTGTTAAGCCAGCTGTTTTACCATCACATTACCCCTTGAACACCCAGTGAAAGGACACCACACAAGTGTTATGAAAATAAACAGTGTATTTATTAGAATCACAACAACCCTGTACTCTTTATGAGGACAGGGTGCTAGGCACACAACAAAACTCTTACGAAAATACTTAAGTTAGCACGTTATACACAAATGCCCGAGGGGCACGAAAAACCATATATTCTAAAAGTGGAATGCGAAATTACTAGCAGGTAAGTACAGTACTAATAGGCTTTGGAATCGCTAGGACTTGACTAGGGAATCGTTAGATTACTTCTAGGAGACCTAGGGGACTCGGGTGCAGAGTGTGCACTCTCACGCGGGATGCGGGACAAAGTCTATGGAGGCTAGTAAAGGCAAAGTTAGTGTTCACGGGCGAACCCGACTTGGTAGGAAGAAAACGACAGTGGATCCTGACCCTAGGATAGTGAGGCTATGCTGGGACACCGAAGTGCCGAAGTTACCTAGCCCAGGGGCTGCAGCTGCATAGGTCTGAAAAGACGTCGGGGATCTCGTTGCCGGACCAGGAGCCTGGAAGGAAGAAGTTGCTGGCAGGCGACCAGTGAAGGAAAGTTCGATGGATCCAAGCCTGGATCAAGGAAGAAGGAAACCTGAAAGCAGAGGGGACCAAGTTCTTGAATCACTAGCCAGTGATTAAGTGGGCACCAGGATGGCACCGGGCGAAGTCACCGCAGTCAGGTGAGTGGGCGCTGCTGGGCTCTGCAGTCTCTCGGACCAGGAGGCGTTGTCGGCGACCAGGATGGAGGTGCGAGCTGTCCCACGAAGGTTCTTGCTGTCGACGTCGCTGGACCCAGGATTGGGCAACAAGTCTTGGCAAATGCAAGGCCCACGCGGTGGACCTAAAATGGCGTCTTGGGCGGACCAGGAGGGTCCAGGGTACTTCTCCGATGGAGGGAAGCAAGGGCCAGTCTGGAGCAACCAGACTAGCAGCAGAAATGTCGTCGGGCATCGTCGGGAAGGCCACAAGCCAGCGGGCTAGTAGCCAAACAACGCGGTGAGCAGCCAAAAGCAGAAGGGCCCCACGCAGATCGTGGAGATGCTGGGGGGCTGCACTTCGGTGCTGGAGCTGCTCAGGGTCGGGGCTTCTCGGACCCCAAAGCACTCACCAGGAATTCACTCGGCGGGCTCGCTGGAAAGAAGTCGTGCAGTCTTGCAGATGGCCGGTCCCTTGAGGTCTCGTCGCACCCACGGTTCTCAGCTGGGCTGTAGAGGTGGGTAGAGGTCAGAGGTGCCAGGGAAGCCGGTTCTCGTCGAGCTGGGCAGTCTTGATCCGGAGGAGAGACTTGCAGCAGACCACAGTGTTCTTAAGATGGTGCCTGCGGATGCAGGGTGACTACTCCTTAGTCACAAGGGAGAAATCTTAGGAAGAAGTCTTGAGTTTCTTTCGTGGAAAGTAGTTTCAGGATTCAAAGATGATCTGATTTGGAAGGGGGCCAGTTCCTACCTTTATCCTGTAAAAAGGGGCTGGCACGCGACTAAGTCCTGCCCTAGGGGTGGGACTAGGAGGGGGGTGGTTACACCCACTTCCTTGGCGGGCTTTTCCCCAGCACAGGGTCTGGAGTGACCCTGGAACTGGTTCCAGCCAGCCTATGCACAGTGAGCACCGGGGTGCCACGTGCAGTCACCTTCCTCTAAAGCCCTGCCTACCTACAATACACAAAACCCTGTCTGGGACGGTGCTGGCACCGCCCCTGGCAGGAAACCCTTTGTCCTTATCTCCTGCTCTGGGAGGACTCCCAGCAGCAGGAGGGCAGACTTGTGTCTTGGTGGCAGCATCCATTTTGTGGAGCTGAGGCTCTGTTTGACTTTAACCGGGGTTAGGGGTTACATACATGTCGTGTCCCTCTAGAAGGGTGGAATGCTAACCCCGTTGCCAGAATTGGCGAGGGGTTAGTATTCCAATTCGTATGACACCTTACTCGACATGTTTTGATAAAGCGATACCAGAGTTGGCATATAACCGCGAGGATTATAATGCACTTAAGAGTATATGGTATGCGATATCATGGAAACGGCTAAGGGATGGATCCCGAAAGCCGCAGACAGGCTCAGCTCATGCCAGAGCACCATCTCACACGATTCCCAGCACTCTGCCTTCAGGATTGTTAAGGCCTGCCATAGGAGTGACTGATAGGAGATCTGTGTGTCCATTTTAGGGTTAGATATAGGTATACTATATCTAAAGCAAAGGGTGAGTACACCACCTTGCCCCAGCTGTCGTGCAGCCAGTTGTGTCAGTTTAGTTAGTCAGCCCAGGGGTGGCATAATACATGCTTCAGCCCCTGGGAGACTTCTGGGTACACCTCAGCCCTGGGTACAGGGACTTGGAGAGGGCCCAGTGCCAATTCAGTACCTGAGTACAATTTGGATAGAGAGAACAGCTAGGCTGTGGGTCTGATTAGCAGGCCCACAGCCAGGGAAAGTCGTAAACCAGTGCAGCAAAAAGCAAAAATCTGGGTGATCATAGGATTGCAGACCCTACTCTCCTACATGACCCCCCCCCAAACTTTGGGACAATAAACTAACCTTGACCAGGTGAGTCTTCTTGCTCTAAGTGGAAATACCTGGAGAGCCCAGCAGCATTGCTGTGATCAGTACCAGGTCTATGCTCCACTGTAAAATCCATCCCCTGTAGGGAAATGGACCACCTAAGCAGTTTGGGGTTTTCACCCTTCATCTGATTTAGCCACAAGAGGGGCTTATGGTCTGTCTGAATGGTGAAGTGAGTGCCAAACAAGTAGGCCCTCAGCTTCTTCAGGGCCCAGACCACAGCAAAGGCCTCCCTCTCAATAGCTGACCAATTTTTCTCTCTGGGTGTCAACCTCCTACTAATGAAAGCAATAGGCTGATCATTACCATCAAAATTCAGTTGAGACAGAACAGCCCCCACACCCAACTCAGAAGCATCTGTTTGGACAATGAATGGCTTGGAGTAATCTGGACTCTTTAGGATAGGTGCTGTGCACATGGCCTGCTTTAGGTCATTGAATGCTTTCTGACAGCTTGCTGTCCACTGAACTTTCTTTGGCATCTTTTTGCTTGTCAGGTCATTAAGAGAACTACTGGGCTAGCCCAAGGGCTATCTGAGGGCTCAATGACTCCCAGCTCCAACATTTTCTGCACTTCAGTTTTGATGCAGTCTCTAACATGATCAGGCTGTCTGTAGATTTTACTCTTGACAGGCAGACTGTCTCCAGTGTCAACATCATGGGTACACCAATCAGTTTGGCTGGGTGTCAGAGAGAACATATGTCTGAAGGATTGCAAGACTTCCCTGCAATCCTGTTGCTGATGTTCAGTGAGGCTGCCACAAAAGACAACACCATCAACTGATCCATCATCAGGATTCTGAGTGAGCAGGTCTGGGAGAGGGTCACTCTCTTCCTCCTGTCCCTCATCTGTGGCCATGAGCAAGCTCATGTCCTTCCTGTCAACATATGCCTTGAGCCTGTTAACATGGAGCACTCTGAGAGGGCTCCTGGGAGTTCCAAGGTCCACCAAGTAGGTAACCTCTCCCTTTTGCTCAATGATGGTGTGGGGCCCAGACCATTTGTCTTTCAGAGCTGCTGGGGCCACTGGCTCCAGCACCCACACCTTCTGTCCTGGCTGGTACACAGTCAGAACAGCCTTTTGGTCATGCCAAGCTTTTTGAAGTTCTTGGCTGGCCTCAAGGTTTTTGGATGCCTTTTCCATATACTCAGCCATCCTGGAGCGGAGACCAAGTACATAGTCCACTATGTTGGTTGCAGGCTTTTTGAGAGGTCTCTCCCATCCTTCCTTCACCAAACACAGGGGTCCTCTTACAGGATGCCCATACAGAAGCTCAAAAGGGCTGTAGCCAACCCCCTTCTGTGGGACCTCTCTGTAAGCAAACAAGAGGCAGGGGATCAGGACATCCCATCTTCTCCTAAGAGTTTCAGGTAGTCCATGAATCATCCCTTTGAGGGTCCTGTTGAATCTCTCAACAAGCCCATTGCATTGTGGATGATAGGGTGTGGTGAACTTGTAGTTCACACCACACTCTTTCCACATTGCAGTCAGATATCCTGACATGAAGTTTGTACCTCTGTCAGAAACGACCTCCTTTGGAAAACCCACTCTGGAGAACACTCCAACTAGGGCTCTTGCCACCACAGGGGCTGTGGTGGTCCTCAGGGGAATAGCTTCAGGATACCTGGTGGCATGGTCCACCACCACCAGTATAAACTTGTGCCCTGATGCTGTCTGGGGTTCCATTGGACCAACAATGTCAATCCCCACTCTTTCAAAGGGAACCCCCACCACAGGTAGTGGTATGAGGGGGGCCTTTGTTGTGCCACCTGACTTACCACTGGCTTGGCAAGTGACACAGGAGCGACAAAACTCCTTGGTATTCTCATTCATATGGGGCCAGTGAAAGTGTGAGACAAGCCTGTCCCAAGTCTTTGTCTGACCTAAGTGACCTGCAAGGGGAATCTCATGGGCCAAGGTGAGAAGGAAACCTCTCAGAGACAAGGGGATGACCAGCCTCCTGGTTGCACCAGGCTTGGGGTCTCTTGACTCAGAGTATAGGAGTCCATCTTCCCAGTATACCCTGTGGGCACCTGTGGCATTCCCTGCAGCCTCAGCAGCAGCCTGCTGTCTGAGGGGTTCAAGGGAAGGGCAGCTCAACTGTTCCTTCCCCAGGTCTGCTCTGGAGGGTCCCCCTGAGCCCAGAAACTCAACTTGATCAAGTTCAAGCTCTTTAGGCTCAGTTTCCCTCAGCTCTTCCAGATCAGCCTCCTCAGAGACTTGATCCTCAACCTGGGGCAAGGGGGAAGGCAAAGCCTTACCCTTACTGCTCTTCTTCTTGGAAGGTGTCTGGTCCATAATTTCAGGATCCAGCACCTGTTCAGTGGGGCATCTTCTGGCCTGTGACCTAGTCACAGCAAGCACATGTGCTGGCAAGCCTAACATCTCCATGTGAGTCCTCTGCTCCACTTCTGACCATTGTGATGACTCCAAATCATTGCCCAACAAACAATCAACTGGGAGGTCTGAACTGACTACAACTTTCTTTTGTCCCTTCACTCCACCCCAGGAGAAAGCCACAATTGCCACACTATGACTAGTAGTGACATTGCTGGCATTGGTCACCAGGAAATCAGTACCTGGCATGATCTGTCCAGGGTCCACAAAGTTAGGTGTCACCATGGTGACACTGGCACAAGTGTCCCTATAGGCCTGAGCCATTTTGCCATTAATCAAAGGTGTCTGCCTGTATTTGCCCAATGTATTGGGACTTATTTCAGGGGACATATCCATATCCCCTGTACAGACAAGGACAGCCTGAGTGAGTGTGCCAACTAAGTTGTCAGACCCCTCAGTACCCAAGGTTAACCCAACTAATGCCTTGGGAGGTACACTACCACTACTGACTGTACTAGGGGGTGCAGTTGCCTTAGGGGCTGTAGTGGCAGGAGTTTGTCCTCCTCTTTTGGTGCACTCACTAAACCAGTGAGATTTACTTTTACAGTACTGGCACCACCTTTTTGACTGGCCTTCTTGAGTCTTCTTCTTCTGGGAAGCCTGACCCCCACCCTCTTTGGTTTGTTGGGGACCTGGTGAAGACTTCTGGTCATTTTGCTCATTCTTAACATTACCCTTCTGGTCTGCTTTCTTCTGACCACCCTGGTTCTGGTTCTGCTTGATCCTTGTCCTGACCCATTTGTCTGCCTTCTTTCCCAATTCTTGGGGAGAGGTCAGATCTGAATCAACAAGGTGCTGGTGCAGCAACTGGTTCTGACAATTGTTTAAAATTTGTTCTCTCATCATTAGATTATACAATCCTGTGTAATCTGTAACCTTGCTACCCAGCAACCAGCCCTCCAAAGCCTTAGTGGCACAATCCACAAAATCAGACCAGTCCTGAGACTGAGTTTTCTGGGTGTCTCTGAACAGCAACCTGTACTGCTCAGTGGTTAAACCAAACCCATCAACCAGTGTATTCTTCAGGACCTGGTAATTGTTAGCATCCTCCACTCTTGTAGTGAGGAGCTTATCTCTACCTTTACCATCAAAGGAGAGCCACAGTATAGCTGCCCACTGACTCTGGGGAATGCCCTGCACAGTGCAGGCCCTCTCCAGAGCAGCCATCCATTTCTGGATATCATCCCCTTGCTTAAAGGGGGGCACTATTTTAGTCAGGTGTTTAGTATCTAAACCCTTCTCTCTATCTCTTGGGAGATTGCTGCCACCAGTGGGAGCTAACCCACTCATCTGCTGCTCTCTAGCAAAGGCAAGCTTCTCTTTGGCCAGGGCAAGTTCTTCCCTTTCAATCCTCAGTTCAGCTTGTCTCATTCTAGCTTCATGCTCTTTTCTCTGAGGGGAAGTAAATCTCCTCTGTGGAGGATTCCTTCTCCCCTGAGAAGAGGCATTAGAGTGCAGAGATCTATTGGAGTCCCTAGAAAGAGATCTATCTCTCCTAACTCCAAGGTTAGGCCCACTTCGGGTTAGTACTGGGGGTCCCCCAGATCCTAGCCCAAGTAAGTCTAAGTTGGCCCTGGTTAGCCTTCTGACTACCTCAAGACCTTTGTCTACCTCATCCCCAGAGAGTTCCTCTTGATCCTCCTCCTCAACTGCAGTAGCAATGTTGGGGAGATCTGGATCCCCAGAGGTTCCCTCTAAGGCTGGCATGTTCTCATGTAACTGAGAAAGCTTTCTGGCATCATATGTCTCTAAGAGACCTATCAGAAAGGGAATGGTGGGGTTAGACCCCTGCTTCAGTTTTCTGGAGACACAGATTTGTCTCATCTCCTGGAAACTGAGAGCTGCATATCTTGAAGTGACCTGTGGAGGGTCAACACTGACCAGGGGAGTCTCAGTAGAATCTCCCTGGGTAGACATGCTTTTCTAGTGAGGTGTAAGTGGTGCACTTACCTACACTATATGTTTGCCTACTGATCCCTTGCTAGAGTTGTAGTTTAGGGTGTGCTAAGCCCTAGGAGCTACAACAGCTGGTTCAGTAGAACTCAGAGTATTCTAAGCTAAGTTATATGTACCTTTAGTACTTATGTGATCTTTCACAAGATATTCTTAGGGCATGTGTGGTAAAACAACAGCAAGCTCAAATCCCAACCGCTGCTCACCAATGTGAGAAGTTGGCCTGATGTGCAGTGTTCACTATTCTAGTGATCACTATATATCAGTCCAAGCAACCCTTATTGATGATTGGTTGTAAGTCAACCTTATAGACCAGCTATCCTAGTAGCATGGATACGAGCAGTCTAAGGCTAAGACTCTAGAGGGCGTGTTAAGCCAGCTGTTTTACCATCACATTACCCCTTGAACACCCAGTGAAAGGACACCACACAAGTGTTATGAAAATAAACAGTGTATTTATTAGAATCACAACAACCCTGTACTCTTTATGAGGACAGGGTGCTAGGCACACAACAAAACTCTTACGAAAATACTTAAGTTAGCACGTTATACACAAATGCCCGAGGGGCACGAAAAACCATATATTCTAAAAGTGGAATGCGAAATTACTAGCAGGTAAGTACAGTACTAATAGGCTTTGGAATCGCTAGGACTTGACTAGGGAATCGTTAGATTACTTCTAGGAGACCTAGGGGACTCGGGTGCAGAGTGTGCACTCTCACGCGGGATGCGGGACAAAGTCTATGGAGGCTAGTAAAGGCAAAGTTAGTGTTCACGGGCGAACCCGACCTGGTAGGAAGAAAACGACAGTGGATCCTGACCCTAGGATAGTGAGGCTATGCTGTCACACCGAAGTGCCGAAGTTACCTAGCCCAGGGGCTGCAGCTGCATAGGTCTGAAAAGACGTCGGGGATCTCGTTGCCGGACCAGGAGCCTGGAAGGAAGAAGTTGCTGGCAGGCGACCAGTGAAGGAAAGTTCGATGGATCCAAGCCTGGATCAAGGAAGAAGGAAACCTGAAAGCAGAGGGGACCAAGTTCTTGAATCACTAGCCAGTGATTAAGTGGGCACCAGGATGGCACCGGGCGAAGTCACCGCAGTCAGGTGAGTGGGCGCTGCTGGGCTCTGCAGTCTCTCGGACCAGGAGGCGTTGTCGGCGACCAGGATGGAGGTGCGAGCTGTCCCACGAAGGTTCTTGCTGTCGACGTCGCTGGACCCAGGATTGGGCAACAAGTCTTGGCAAATGCAAGGCCCACGCGGTGGACCTAAAATGGCGTCTTGGGCGGACCAGGAGGGTCCAGGGTACTTCTCCGATGGAGGGAAGCAAGGGCCAGTCTGGAGCAACCAGACTAGCAGCAGAAATGTCGTCGGGCGTCGTCGGGAAGGCCACAAGCCAGCGGGCTAGTAGCCAAACAACGCGGTGAGCAGCCAAAAGCAGAAGGGCCCCACGCAGATCGTGGAGATGCTGGGGGGCTGCACTTCGGTGCTGGAGCTGCTCAGGGTCGGGGCTTCTCGGACCCCAAAGCACTCACCAGGAATTCACTCGGCGGGCTCGCTGGAAAGAAGTCGTGCAGTCTTGCAGATGGCCGGTCCCTTGAGGTCTCGTCGCACCCACGGTTCTCAGCTGGGCTGTAGAGGTGGGTAGAGGTCAGAGGTGCCAGGGAAGCCAGTTCTCGTCGAGCTGGGCAGTCTTGATCCGGAGGAGAGACTTGCAGCAGACCGCAGTGTTCTTAAGATGGTGCCTGCGGATGCAGGGTGACTACTCCTTAGTCACAAGGGAGAAATCTTAGGAAGAAGTCTTGAGTTCCTTTCGTGGAAAGTAGTTTCAGGATTCAAAGATGATCTGATTTGGAAGGGGGCCAGTTCCTACCTTTATCCTGTAAAAAGGGGCTGGCACGCGACTAAGTCCTGCCCTAGGGGTGGGACTAGGAGGGGGGTGGTTACACCCACTTCCTTGGCGGGCTTTTCCCCAGCACAGGGTCTGGAGTGACCCTGGAACTGGTTCCAGCCAGCCTATGCACAGTGAGCACCGGGGTGCCACGTGCAGTCACCTTCCTCTAAAGCCCTGCCTACCTACAATACACAAAACCCTGTCTGGGACGGTGCTGGCACCGCCCCTGGCAGGAAACCCTTTGTCCTTATCTCCTGCTCTGGGAGGACTCCCAGCAGCAGGAGGGCAGACTTGTGTCTCGGTGGCAGCATCCATTTTGTGGAGCTGAGGCTCTGTTTGACTTTAACCGGGGTTAGGGGTTACATACATGTCGTGTCCCTCTAGAAGGGTGGAATGCTAACCCCGTCGCCAGAATTGGCGAGGGGTTAGTATTCCAATTCGTATGACACCTTACTCGACATGTTTTGATAAAGCGATACCAGAGTTGGCATATAACCGCGAGGATTATAATGCACTTAAGAGTATATGGTATGCGATATCATGGAAACGGCTAAGGGATGGATCCCGAAAGCCGCAGACAGGCTCAGCTCATGCCAGAGCACCATCTCACACGATTCCCAGCACTCTGCCTTCAGGATTGTTAAGGCCTGCCATAGGAGTGACTGATAGGAGATCTGTGTGTCCATTTTAGGGTTAGATATAGGTATACTATATCTAAAGCAAAGGGTGAGTACACCACCTTGCCCCAGCTGTCGTGCAGCCAGTTGTGTCAGTTTAGTTAGTCAGCCCAGGGGTGGCATAATACATGCTTCAGCCCCTGGGAGACTTCTGGGTACACCTCAGCCCTGGGTACAGGGACTTGGAGAGGGCCCAGTGCCAATTCAGTACCTGAGTACAATTTGGATAGAGAGAACAGCTAGGCTGTGGGTCTGATTAGCAGGCCCACAGCCAGGGAAAGTCGTAAACCAGTGCAGCAAAAAGCAAAAATCTGGGTGATCATAGGATTGCAGACCCTACTCTCCTACAACACTCAATTGGTCATCTCATTTGGGCAGGACATCGAAAATGTCAAACAGAGATTTTCTACCTAGATGAAGGATATTGCCATCTGGATGTCCAGCAATCGTCTTCAACTCAATTGGTACAAAACTGAAATTCTCCTGTTTGGTTAAACTCAAAGTTTCTGGACAGAAGATTGGTGGCCAGCAGAACTAGGCCCGCTCCTTTTCCCACTAGAACCAAAAAAACCTATGCATAATTTTAGATGATCAGCTACCAATGCAAAACCGTATTACCTCCACATGTGCCACCTATTTTGGCACCATGCATCTACTCAAACAAAATCTTTGGATGGCTTGCACTGAGCTCAGACAAAACACTCACCCAGGCACTAGTCATCAGCTTCCTTGATAATGGCATCGCCCTGTTCCTTGCCTCCAATTAATCTTTTCTGTGGAAACGACAAGTCGTCCAAAATACTGCACAACCTGCCTCCAAAAACCCGGTCAACCTCCATACTTAGAGCACTACACTGGCTCTCCATCCACAATAGAGCTCTGTTTAAACTGCTCTGCCTGACACATAAATCTCTGTCAGTGACTGGCCGAAAAATTCCTTCAGAATAGCTTCCTGCTCCAAGCAGGAACCTACGATCTAGCAACCAATCTCTTCTATGCCCCGACGGATTCGTACCACTAAATACGGAAGCTGAGCCTATTCCTATCTGGCTCCGCTTCACTGGAATAAACCTTCCTCTGTTCATTCAAATATGCCCTAGTCTTGAAGGATTCGAAAATCACCCAAAACCTGGTTGTTTTAAAGGCCGCCTCTTTCACACCTACCTGGGTATTCTGTGCTCAGATGTCTCTTCAGGGGGCTCCAGACTGCAGTTTCTCACCGATGACACACTGACAGACAGAGTCTGCAGTTGTTTGCAGACGGCGAGGGAAGAGGATGCCCAATTAACAAACACTTGCCGGATTTTTCTAACTGGCCCTTGGCCCCCGCTCCGGCCCCGGTTCTGGCCCAGCATCTTGGCTTCGCGCACAGGTCCCAACAGCGGCGGCCGAGCCACAGGTAAATGAGCAGCTGAGAGCGGCTGAGAAGTAGAGAAGTAGCTGAGTGTGGAGGAGTCTTTGAAAATTGTGCCAATCTAATCTCAACTATACCAGCGGGAGTGCTTGGCAAGTTGTTTGGCAAGGTACAGGTGAGCGAGGTCGCCAGTAGGCCACGGTGAGGGTACCCCCGGTGGCCCACGGAGCTAGGTGCAGTTTTGACCCACCCTGTGAGCACTGCTTGCCCGGGCCTGACTCCCACCATCATCCCCGCTGCCCCACTGCTTCATCTGGTCCCTGCCTCAACTTTCCGCACACTGCCTGGGAGAGGACAACGACTTACTGGGAGATCATTGCACATAACCACGGCCATGTCAAGGCACTTTTAACCCCTTGCGCCGGCCGTCCGACGTCATGGTGGGCGTGTGCGGACGACGGCCGGGGGCCGTCCGAACCACGCCCAGGCAATAAATCACCCGCACCGCGGCGGAATTTTTGCCGCGGTGAAAGGTTTAAAGACTCCACTCTCCCAACACTCTCGCAACACTCCAGCATCAACGAAAGGAGCATTTGCCCCAGCAGCTTTCGTAGTTGCACAGAGCGGTAAGAGCTGTAAGCAAACTACTTGGAGCAAGCAGCAGTGTTTCACCTAGCAAATGGGCCCCAAAAGAAAAGGCCGAGCGCACACGACCCCGGAAGAAACTCTCAAAAGTCACTCCCCCAACAAAGGGATCACAAGGATTACAAGGAGCAAATCACTCACAGACAGCCCAAAGGAAACATTGCAAAACGCGTTGCAAAGGGGCTTGATAAGGCACTTTTTAAGGAAAAATGACACCCCCAACATCGACTATGGGACATCCCATGGCGTACTATCTCACGGCCTGAGCCTGGCTCAAGACAGCAGTCCCAAAGGGTTGGGCAGATTACCCACCGAGCACACCCGTATATGCAGGGAAGGTATACCCCCCTATGAGGAGTCCAGGAAACAGAAGGAAATGGCGGGTGCAGCCCGAGGGCAACCCGACCCAACGCAGCTTAATGGTCAAGCCATGTGTCAAAACCCTCATCAAATCTTAGACACTGGGCGAGACGCCATAATCACCAAGACCCACAAAACAGTTTTGACCAAGTATGTTTCAACTGCATTGATAAAAGCGCAAATTCATCATTTTAAAGCCCACGGTTCAGACACTCAGAGCACCGAGATTAAAGTAAAACCCAAAAGCCCGTGGTCCCACTCAGTTTCTGTGGGACTAGAATCCCTTATGGAAAGGGACCTCACAGCTTCATTCCTCCATAATCCTGGCCAGAAGATCGAAAGAACTTTAGAATTAACCCCAAATCTGTTGCTGCCATCAACACCCCCATGGGGCACCAATTTAAAAGTAGACCACAAACTCTGCAATGTCAGTACAGATGCAGATTTGGAGAAAACTCCCCCTACTGAGACAAACTGCAACACCAATAAATCTCTTTTGTGGCAATCATCTAAAATGGAAGTTCAAATAGACCTCCTACAAGCCGATGAAGCCCACCTGGTCAACATAAGCTCCAGGGTGGAGGAATTAGACAACAGGTTCTCCCAGTACCTGTTCTCCAACCTGGGGGACTGCTCTTGTTGCTTCTCAATCCTCATGGAGAAATGGGCCTCTCTCCCGAGGTCCTAACAGACATAGTAGAGTTAGCCAAAGGATGCAGGGAGGCATGGAGCACAAACAACACAAATTATTAAAAAAAAAATATTTTTTTATTAACATTTTCCAAATGTACTCACATTACATCATGATGCGCAGAGCTGCTCCATAGCGGTACGAATATGCAATTAGAAGACAAGTTGCTTTCGTATAAATATATAGTTTTATATATATAGTTTATCCTAAACGGAGGCCAGCCATTGGAGGAAAGGGGCGTCACTCCGTTCAAGCCCCGTCTTTTTCGGATTCGGGGGAGTGTTTTTTCGCTTCTTTGCCTTTTCTTTCTCTCCTCTTCCCATTGGCTGGAATTTTACCTTCCAGCCAATGAGAAGAGGAGAGAAAGAAAACCACGACCCCGAATCCGAAAATGTCGGCGCTTTGCTGAAGCCATTTCAGCTTGACCGCCTCCGGAGAAGCAAGGGAGAACGTCGAAGTCCTCCCCCTCTGGTTTTTTTATGCTGTTAACCTCCAGATTGAGCTGAATTGATTGGCTTCCTGGCGCATCACTCTCGAAAAGGACATGGTACAGCCTACTTCGGAGTCTCATCCGTCGATCTATAAAATGGACGCATTATCAAAGGCGCTTGCTGTAGAGTGGTGTCAGAACTGTGGATGCTAGGCGTGCATGTTCGAACGTGACTGGAAATGCGCAGCAGTAGTTGCGAGAAAAACAGAACTTCGTTTAGCAAACAGAATTTAGACAATGTATACACATGCGTTAATAAGTGGCAGGTATCCATTTTAAAATGTGTGGAACCTTTTAAAATGTATAAACGTCGAATGGTTATATACGCGAATATAACTAGTTAATTGAACTTAAGTTTTCATTTAATTTAATAAAAAGCTTCGTTTGCGTCTGCTGTCGATCATTGACTTGTTAAAGATGGCGCCTTCTCAGGGGAGAGCAGTGGCTGCAGACAGGGCTCTAGTCCGCTCTCTATGTCTACATCGCGGGCTCTGCTCGAAGTGTTGTCGGTTGGGGGTGTGTTCGAGCACTGGGCCCCGGTCTGTGGTGGTTGCGAATTGGGCAAAGGGTTGGGGACTTATGGGAGAGGGCAGGAGCGGACACCCGGAGGAGTGTGCCACTCCACACTGACAAGTGGGTCGGTTCAGGAGGTTCCAGGGGGCCACAGCCAGCAACCCTTGGGTGGACATGAACGTACCCCGCAGCATGTGCGGGACGACGAGAAGTGACCGAGAGAATGGGGCGGACAGCAGCTTTTGAGCGCCGCCCCCTGCCGGTGACTGAGCCGCCAGTATAGCCGCAGCCATGTCGGCTATCTCTGCAGGGGAGAAGGTGGACGGATTCACCCGCTAATCTGTGCACAAGGCGCAGAGCCAGAAGCGCTCCCAAGGCTCGTCGCAGTTCCGCAGTCAGGGCAGTGTGGTGGAGCTCTCACCACTGCCGCAGCCCCGAGGTGAGGGGGCCTTGTGCGTGTACTGTGAAGTGTGAGAGGAGGCTTGTAAGGCGCTTCCACTCAGTATAATTGTACGTCCTCTCTAGCACTCTTTAACATGTAAACTCAGTATGTGATGTGTGAGTAGTTTATCCAGTTTTGTTCTCGTATCTATAGTTTACTGTCCCTCTCGGTGTCAGTCCGGCCTGTCATTTCCAAAATACAGGTAAGAGCAGAACTATGCTCTATCTGATCAACGACAATTTGAGGATCAACGGGGTTATTGATGCAATTCTGTCATCCCCCGATTTTGATTCGAGGGCTAACAGGTCAATAAAGAAAAACCAATTAACTGGACGAGCATTTCTCACCACAGGCTTACAACCCTGCTATATGCATTGAGGTTTGTGCTTGAGTGGACGAGGATGTCAAATCAAGTGCTCATGTACAGGCTGACACCGTGTGTTCTAGATACAATTAGTTTTTATAAATGTATGTATATGTGAATATGAGTATCTGCTGGGTGACGCGGTGTTCACTCTTCTGTCCACTTAGACACAGACAGGCCAGTAACACTTTGTGTACGAGATTACATCATGTGGCTCTTGTACAAATCAAGTCAAGTCAAAAAGATTTTATTTGTGTTGGTACTCGACAGAGGACCACAAATATAGCATTTTAAAATGAAAGTGAAAAGAAATATACATCATTAATTAATATAAAAACAACATAGTTTTAAAGAATTTGTAAAAATTATAACATACAAGTTCGTTCGGGGGCAATTTGCCCATTGTTAATAGTTCTTTTTCCTTTGTTATCCTGCAGGTACGATATATTGGATCAAGATACATAGCACGAGCTACTACTACTTTAGAACTAGGGCAAACAAATAGTAAATGCTCCATGGTCTGCTCGCCCCCTTGACATAGAGAACAAAGAGAGGAAAATTCCCCCGCTGACCATTTTGATTTATAGGATTGCACAGGTAACATACCTAATCGTAACGTCAGGATCACCCTCCTTGCACTATGTGTAAGGGAAAACCCAATATAAGGCTGGATGTGTTTATACTCTAACGGGTCTGTGAAAGATTTGTATGTTGGTAATTTTTTACTATGCGCAAAGTCCAGATCAAAACTCAGCCTTGGGGTGAAACATTTAAGAAAAAGTTTTAATTGCGATACAGACCAGGTGCGTAATATATCTGTAGTAATTTCAGCCATTCGAAATGCAGCTGTCATGTTCCCTAGGAAGGTTTGCTTAGCTGCTTCTGTATCAAAAGTTTCTTTGTTCAGCAGGAATCTAAGTGTTCCCTCCTTTGCATGGAGGAGGTTGTAGGCCCACCTAATGATATTGGCCACAGCCGTGGCATAAGCACTTGTTATAGCAAATTCTAACCTTAGAACTTGTACTGGTGTTGCAGCTGGGACCCTCATAATTCTTTTCAAGATTTTTCCTTCTTGGCGATCCATGAAGCCCCATTGTTTGATAGGGATATATTCCATTGCGTACGACAGGACTGCCGGAATTTTTACTTTATATATTTTTAATAGTGAGGAGAAATGCCTGCTCCCAGTAGCGCTATAAAGTCTTGAGAGTGCTCCAGCATGTAAATCAGATTTCTTTATTAAATTATCTAAGTGTTTTGTGTTTGTTAGATTCTTTGAGAGAATCCTGCCAAGATACATATATTCATTAACTTCATCGATTTTTTCTCCGCCTAGCCTCCAGTTATATTTAACACTTTTTTTTCTCCCAGAGAAAGCTACAACTTTTGTTTTCTTTATATTTGGGATTAAGAAATTTACTTTTGAGTATTGATACAATATGTCCAGAGAATTTTGCAAACCAAATGGAGTGAGATCAAACATCACTATATCGTCCGCATAAAGCAACGAGTGTATACTTTGTTTGTTTATTTTTGGAGGCAGGCTCGAGCCCTGTTGTAACTGATTTGGCAGGTCACTGAGGTATAACGAAAATAGCATAGGGGCTAGGAGACATCCCTGTTTAAGACCATTAGCTGTATTTATTCTTTTCGTTAAGCCTTTTTCGCCCCCCATTTGGACTTGACACCAAGTTTTGGTGTGAAGGCTTATTATTACTTGTAACAGGTGTTCGTTGATTCCAAGACTCCTCAATTTATTCCATAATGTGGGTCGATCGACACGATCAAATGCAGTCGAATAATCTATAAATGCCATATAGACAGTCTGAATTTTTCATGTCACATATTTGTCGAGGATGACCTGAATAATTGCAATGTTATCCGTGACAGAATGCTTAGGTCTAAATCCAGCCTGAAACATAGGTATTAGACCCAGCGAAAAAGCCCAATTTTTCAAATGATATAATACTTCCGCAGCGAAGATTTTTCCGGTGGCATCCATCAATGCTATTTGACGGTAGTTTCCTGCTACCGTTTTGCTACCTTTTTTATGTATAGGGATAATTATGCTCCCCTGCCATGATTTTGGTACTTGTCCAGTGGTCAAAATATAGTTAAAAAGTGGGGTTAACATAAAACTCCATTCCTTAGGATCTACCTGTAGGGCCTTGATCGGTATTTGGTCGGGACCGAAGGCACCTGTGCTTCTGGCTTTTCGAATATGGGTTTCTACCATTATTGCCGTTGTTTTAGGAATTAAGAATTTATGTTTTTCCTTTACTTTATCTGTACTATTTTCTTGTAGTTTAACCATATTTGATTTATAGAGATCAGTCAGATAAATTTCCCACTCTTTCGGCGGAACCGGTACAGCTAATAATTTCTTTTTTGTTCCTGTTAGTTTAGCTATTAGGGACCAATATGTTCTCTGGTTGTGTTCTTTTGCAGCAATTTGTAAGTCAACCCAGTTGCAATCTTGAAAGGTTTTTTTCTTACTTGTTTTTTCTCTTCTCAGTTGATTTTTCAGTTTGTTTATTTCTTTCTTTTTTGTAGGAGAAGAATTTAGATATTGAGCACGTATCAGTTTATTTAGTTTTTTCTTTGTTAATGTCTTCCGAGTTTTGTTTGTATTTTTCTTCATTTTGTTACCTGAATTTTCTTGTTGTATCATTTTTATTAGTACCTCTTTGAGTTCGTTGAGCCTACTCTCAAAGTTTACTATAGGATCATCTGAGTAGGATTTTCTTAATATTTGTATATGTTTGATCAATGTTGTTATTTTATCCATGATAGATGAATTCCAAAAGATACGTCTCTGTTCGCAATTTACCAAGGTTGCATTTCTATAGAGGATCATCTGACCTTCTGCTGCAGAGTGAGCTGACCAACTGGTACATAGTTGCATCACGGCGTGATCGCTGTCGGGTGTAAAATTGGAATGAAGATACGTGATGGTTTCAAATAGATCTTTGCCACAGATAATGTAATCTATTATTGAAGGGCTCCCATTTCCCTGTCTAGTGTATGATGCCGGTATGTCTCCTTCGATATTTCCGTTCAGGATTACCCCATTTATATTAAATAGAGCTGATAGCATCATTTTCCCTCTTTTATTAGAGTGAATATTTCTAGGGAATTGCGGAGTTGCAAAGTCCAGTGTTTCCTCTTCAAAGATTCTTTCCCACTTTTTTATTTCCAAATTTGAGATTTTTCCATTGAAATCACCCATGATAATGTAAGATGGAAACATATGGACTTCTATTATTTGCATAATAGTTTCCATGGTATCTACGAATAAAGTGTCCTGCTTTCTTCCAGGGGGGGCATATATGTTAAAAAGCAAAATTGCACTTTGTGAGGCCGTGTTGTAAGTATTTAGAAAAAATTTAATACATTGCAAATTGTCATAACTAGTCTCGACTATCTCCTGCGCCCATAGGTAATCCTCCCTCATTAGAATAGCCAAACCTCCTTTAGCGTGGCCCCGATTAGTTGCTTTTGCTGATATGTTATAAACATAATAGCCTTTCTGTGAGAAGGGTTCTGTGGCCCAAGTTTCTTGTAGGGTCAGAATATCAGGCTGTGTACTGAGGACTTCCTTCATTTTGTTTATTGTTCTCCCTGCCATATTCCACGATGTTAACTTTAGACCTTGGTTAAACAGGGTACTTCAGGCGGTTAAAACTTTTGTTACAGTTCAGTGTCCCCGATAGCCAGGTCCAGGACTTCGCAGTATCAATATCGGTAGCTTTGTTCTCATTTGAGTCCGAGTACCAAACTTCCCTTTCCCCTTTGTTCACGTAAATTTTCAAGAAATCTTCTCCTTGTCACATACCTTTTAAATAGCTTACTCCTGAGTCTTCAAACACCGAAAAGGTTCTAAGAGCATTTTTTTGTGAATTAACGATTGGTTGCATACAGTCTTTTGAGGTTTTATAATTTTTATTTCCTTTGGGCTCAACCTTCTCGATTACATCATATCCAAATCTGTGTATTATTTCTTTTTCCTTGAGTATGAACCCAGGTATTACTGGTGACCAAAAGGAAACCAGTGCGATTTTATTATAACCTCTTTTGGGGAAAGTCACTAGGTCTATTTCATTGCTAGTCAATGATTGGAGAGGCAGTATATTTTGCAAAAGATTGAGTATCCTGCCTCTATTGAGTGGCGTGTTATCGGTGGGAAAAAGTTCCTCAAACTGTAGTGCATTTGACTGTATATTAGCACTGCGTTGGGGGTTCTTCTCATCGCTTCTTTCAGCACCGATATTCTCATGTCTTGTCTTTATGACTGTCCAGATCGGGAGATATTCATCCGCTCTTGGGTTCAATATTGGCATTGTCTCTATAATATTTCTTTTAGTGGATTCTCCTTCTTTGATAGTATGTGGCATGTTATTCTCACCATTTTTTTCCTCTGGATCATTTCGAGGTATATTAATTTTTTGGAATTTTAGTTTACGGGATTTCTTTTTGTGAATCCTTCTTAGAGGTTTTTTCCTCCTCTTATTTCTTCCCGTTTGCTCAAGTTCCTTGATTTTATTTGTTGTTATTTCTCCTTTTTGGGTTTCTGAGTTAGTTTTCGTACTAAAATCTTCGTCTTCCTTTACAGAATCTTTATCATATGTATCCGTTTTTCTGTGTTTTATGAAAATCGGAAACTGTTTTAGCCTTTTTTGTGGTTTTTCTCTAAATAATTTTTTCAAAGAATAGGGTGTAGATTCGTTTAGAGATTCCGATTTTTTCCTTTTATAAGTTTCTATTAAATCTTTTTCTGATGTCTGAGTAGTAGAATTACATTTTCTTTGTTTGGAGCCATTTTCCGTTTGTTTAGTGGTATCATTCAATTGATTTTCTGCTGGTTTTGAAGACTCCTTTTTCCTTTTCTCTTCTACTAGGAATTTCAGAATACCAATTTGGACATCCAATGTTTGATCAGAGTTTTCGAGGATGTTTCCTAAAAAGGAGAGAACTGATTCTAATATTTCCTGTAGTGAGAAAAGAGCCTTAGATAGTGGAATTGTGGATTTGTCAAGGTTATTGTTGTCAGTTAAGAAAGGGTCCAAGAAAGAGTCTTGTTCTTGAAATTGATCAGATGTTTTTTTTGAATCAATAATTGATAGCTTTCTTTCGGGACTATATTCTTCTAGTTTTAGATGAAGTATACTTGGATCCTCTATTTTATGTGGGCTCCCATTGCCTTTTGTAGGAAGTAACTTTATATTAGGACTATTTTCTTCTGAATTATGATTGAGTATACTTGGGTCATCTGATTTATTTAAACTCTCGTGACCTCTTATAGGAGTTGATGATTTCAAGAGAGTAGCTTTATAGTCCGTTAATTCTGGATCATTCGAGGAGTGGTTGGACTTATTAATGGACGCCATGTCACTTACATTGTGAGTCAAATGGGGAGATTCTGATAGGCATGTTTGATCCCCAATACTCAGGAGTGGTTTAGTTTCAGTGTCTGACATTATCTTATCAGGTTTCTTTTTTGAAGGTATAGCAGAAAAATATTCATTAATTGCCGGTGTCAAAGTACTTCGACCAGGTTTTATCGCTTTGTCTGTAGATTTCCTGACTGCTTCCTCAGTTCCCATTCGCTTCATAAATATTGTGCGTGAACGTAATTTTTTTAGACCCATTTATCTTTCCTTTTGGACATTATACAATGATTTAACTGATGAAAATCTCGGTGAGTCACGTTCCAGCACGGTGTATGTATTAGCGAAAAACTCTAGATAGCTCCTCCTTACCCGTAGGATATTAATTTGCCTCAATTGTCGATGAGGAAGAAATGACCTTTTGTTAGGGATTCGGCTCCGCACTGTTCAATTTTTTTGGGCGGTGATGTTAATGGGGTGGCCCGTCCCGTCCACGTTCGGCCCCGGACGGCCACAGACGGCCCGCCCTTTGCCCGGGCTTCGCCCGGCGTCCCGCTCGCGTCCCGCGTCGCGGGGTTGATGGTGTCTATATATACTAGTGGTTGGTGGGCGTGTCCGTGGGCGGAGCGCCGGGGGAAGAGGAACCAGCTGAGCAGCCTGAAGGTTGCTGGTACTCGCAGTCCCCCGGAGAGCTGAGAGATAATAGCCCGAGCCTCTACCCGCAAGACTCTAGCTGGGAGCGTGTCACCAGCCCTGCCGAGTGCAGGGCTTGCTCACACCAGCGAGTCCTCGTCAAGGGGAGGCCAGGGGAGACAGGCGGATCAGAAGGCGATGAACTCCAGCGAGGAAGCAAGTAAGCAGCTCTCTGTTAAACAGTGAGTGGCACCCGCGAAGCGGGTGTCACGAAAGTTAATCCGGAGGTTGGTGGGCGTGTCCGTGGGCGGAGCGCCGGGGGAAGAGGAACCAGCTGAGCAGCCTGAAGGTTGCTAGTCCTCGCAGTCCCCCGGAGCGCTGAGAGATAATAGCCCGAGCCTCTACCCGCAAGACTCTAGCTGGGAGCGTGTCACCAGCCCTGCCGAGTGCAGGGCTTGCTCACACCAGCGAGTCCTCGTCAAGGGGAGGCCAGGGGAGACAGGCGGATCAGAAGGCGATGAACTCCAGCGAGGAAGCAAGTAAGCAGCTCTCTGTTAAACAATGTGGCTCTTGTACTGTTCATTCCTAGTGGTACTTCTGGATGAAAGGTGTCTCTGCACGGAGGCCTAGTTTTGAGAAAACATGGATTTGACTATTTCGTATATGCTCCACTCCGATTTCATACCTTGCTTTCTATTTTCTTGCGCACTGCACGTTAAAATATAACGCGGAAGTGAGGATACTTTGAAACTCGTCTTAGTGTTCTAGTTCTTACTTTTTTCCTTATCCTTTGCTGTGAAGGACCTCAGGAAGTAAGGTCGAACTTACTCCGGTAGTGAGGATACTTTCTAACTCGATCTAGTGTCCCAGTTTCCATTCTTTTCTACATCCTGTTGTTGGGAAGGACCACCGGAAGTAAGCTTTGTTCTTACTCCGAGAGCGCGGTCTAGCTGCCTAAATTTTCCGCTAATTGGCAGCTGCATTTAAACCTACAATGGAAGTATATCTATCTCGCTTCTATCGTATTGGCTGAAGGACGTCGCCATCGGACACAGCTCTGGGTTTCTACGTGCGGCAAATGCTGCTTGAAGTAAATTCATACGCTGCCAAGAGTTATCGCTGTTTCGCTACTAATTAGCAGGACCTCGTGTGTGGGCCCCCCTAGAATGTCTAGCATGCCGTGCCTGACTCCAGTTGATTTACGTGACATTATTTAATTTTAATTGTGCTTGCTCTCCTGCCCCCTCGTTCTTGTGCTTGCTCTCCGGCCCCCTCGTCGTTGTGCTTGCTTTCCGGCCCCCTCGTTGTTGTGCTTGCTCAACTGCCCCCTCGTTGTTGTGCTTGCTCTCCTGCCCCCTCGTTGTTGTGCTTGCTCTCCCTCGTCGTTGTGCTTGCTCTCCCTCGTTGTTGTGCTTGCTCTCCTGCCCCCTCGTTGTTGTACTTGCTCTCCTGCCCCCTCGTTGTTGTGCTTGCTCTCCCTCGTTGTTGTGCTTGCTCTCCCTCGTTGTTGTGCTTGCTCTCCCTCGTTTTTGTGCTTGCTCCCCCTCGCTGTTCTTCTTGCTCTCCTGCCCCCTCGTTGTTGTGCTTGCTCTCCTGCCCCCTCATTGTTGTGCTTGCTCTCCGGCCCCCTCGTTGTTGTGCTTGCTCTCCTGCCCCCTCGTTGTGCTTGCTTTCCTGCCCCCTGTTCCCTCGTTGTGAGCGTTTTTTCTGGCCTCTGTTCCCTCGTTGTGAGCGTTTTTTCAGGCCTCAGTTCCCTGTGTGTGGGTGGCTGTGTGTGGGTGGCTGTGTGTGGGTGGCTCTGTGTGTGGGTGGCTCTATGTGAATGACTGTGTAGGTGGCTCTGTATGTGTGTGTGGGTGGCTTTGTGTGTGTGGCTCTGTGTGGGTGCAAATGCAATAGGTCTCGCATTTGCGAGCGATTAAGCTATTGGCATTGTAAATGACAATGCCATTTATTTATGTTTTAAAAACAAAAACATAAATAAAAATAATGTCATGAGCAATGCCAATAGCTCCAACTTTAACAATACCGAGACCATTGCATTGTAAATGCTTGTTTTAATTGGTCAGCTGGACTGAGTTAAGAACCGAGAGACCCTCAAAAAATTTCCAAGTTAAGGAATATTTACAACACTGCCCGGAAAAACCGTAAAAAGCAGATAAAGCAAGATCTATGGCTTCAACTACATGATAGCGCACTAAGGAAAGACAGCATTGTTTTTTGGCAGACCATAAGATCACCTCTCCTGGCCAACGTCAGTGACCCTGACCATCTTGATTTGGCAATAACCGAGGATGACTGGGTCTCCCATTTTTCAAAAATCTTCGGTATATCATCGGATGTCACACCAACAATCCAAACACAGGAACTTGAACGGGTAATGACCAACATCTATCCAATCAACCTACGCTTCACCCTAAATGAGGTCAGAAAGGCGATCAAGGCTTCGAAACCAGGTAAGGCCCCCGGCCCAGACGGGGTCCCTATGGATCTGTTCCTACACGATGTCGACTATTGGTCGAAAATAATCACATGTGTCTTGGCTGCAGTCGTTTCAATCGGTCTCTTCCCTTCGTGGTCAACATCGACACTATTGCCCATGTTTAAAAAAGGGGACCGAAATGACCCAGCGTGCTACAGGCCGATCTCCCTTCTGGACTCCATGGGCAAGATTGCAGGTCGAATACTCCTGGACCGACTACAATCTTGGGCCCGGGAGAACAAGGTCATCACAGACCTGCAATATGGCTTCCAGAAGGGGCTCGGAACGGTAGAACAGGCCCTAAATCTTGTCCTTCTGGCAGGAAAGTACGCGCGCGCTAAAGGAGGCAACATCTTCCTGGTCTATGTAGACCTAAGCGCGGCGTTCGACTGCGTACAGCATCTAAAGTTATGGCAGATCCTAGAACTTCTTGGAGTGGACCCACCCATATTAGCCTTCCTAAGAGAGTTATATACCAACGCAGAAGGCCGAGTTCGATTTGGCACTGGCGGTGAACTATCACGACCCTTTAAAATCTCAAGAGGAGTAAGACAGGGATGTGTACTGGCTCCCTTCCTGTTCAACCTATACACAAATGGGCTTGAACAGGCCATGTTGGAAGGGAGCCAGGACCTCCCACAGATAGATCATCGCCCGATACCCATTCTCCTGTATGCCGATGACTCGGTCATTCTGGCACGGACCCCGAACCAACTCCAACGGCAACTTAACAAATATGTGACTTTCATGGATTCTCTAGGCCTTAAAGTCAACATTAAAAAAACCTTTACAATGAACATCGGCCCAAGGCAAAGAGTCTCCAAGCCCATACTTATTAACAACAGCGTACTTGAAAAAACATCGGTGTACCCATATCTGGGCATTCTAGTGGATGACACAATGACTTGGCGCAAGGCAGTGGAAGCCAGAAATCTTAATTTCCGCCGTGCTACATCAGCACTAATTACTTTTTCAAGGAAATTGGGCAAACCGGCTCCTGCGGAACTGTTAACCATATACTATGCGAAATGCCACAGTGTGGCCACATATGGAGCAGGTATCTGGGGCTATGGATGTATTGACCAACTCCAGGTCACTGAAAACGCCTTCATTAAATACATCCTAGCCCTTCCCCAAAGCTCCCCGACCCTAGCTTCACACCGGGAGCTCGGTATGGAGTACATTATCGACACCATACGATGCCAGCCTATCCTTCTGTGGCAGCGTATATGGTGTAACCCCGAAAGTCACATTACCCGGTCCCTCATCACAGACTGTCTTGGCCTAGCGCACTGGCGGAAAATTCCGTGGCTTATCTACATCCACAAATTTTTCGTAGATATTGACTGTGAGCATTATTTTCTCGAACCACCCTCTATCGAAGACATCTCGAAGAGACAGCTGAAGCAAAAATGTATGAGACATCTAAGGGAACTCCGCAATCAAGCAGAGATTATTAAAACACAAAACGAAAAGACAGGGAAACTCATTCAGCCCTACCTGACATACTTTTTATCGAATTATGAAAAATTCTTAATCACAAGATTCCGGTTTGACCTTTTTTATCGTTTGGTCTCATTTCCGGAAACGAACAACTGGTCCCGGAATTTAATGAGCTGTCCTTGTGAGGGAGTTTCTGAACAATCTACGATCCATGTCGTTCTTTTTTGCAAATACTACAGTCCAGCAAGAAAAACATGGATTCTTCCTATTCTCCGATCTAGTGGAATAAGACAATCACACCTAGCACTTTCCCACTTACAATCTCCGAAATCCCCGCACGAAGCAAAATTGATAGCTATTTTTCTTAAAACAGTAATATCAATCCGTCGTAAATCCTTTACCTAAACCTGTATACTTTCATTTTTTACAGAAACAGTATTATTATTATTTCGAAACTCTTTTCTTCACAGTGATTCAAGTTTTGTGATCCTTTGTATGATGCTTATAATGATTTTAATTTCTGATTCACGTCTAAAAAAAAATGTCTTCTTTTTAAAAAATGTACTTTTTATGATTATATATATCTATAATCGAATAAAAGTTGATGAAATGAAATGAGTTAAGGACTGCAGTTTTTAATAGGGCAGAAGCCTTTCCTTCAAGTTTGCTTTGCAGCAAGCAGGGAGGATGTCCTTTGATTCGCCTGCGTGGACATGTGGCTGTCCACACTGAAATAACTGAGCTTCTTTACGCGTCAGCTCAGTTACTTATGTACGAAACAATAAGTGACTCCGCTTCCTGACCACCCAAAGTGGGAGATGTTTGGGTTTACACTTACATCTGTCCAAAAAGATGCAGGGGGAGGCCACCAGAGGCCTTGGGAAGAGGTACAGGCTTAGCCTTCCAGCCGCATCATATGTAGGAAGATTTACCGTATTTCTTCAAGTTTCTAGTCCATTTTTGTTCATTAAACAAAGCAGTGCATTCTGGGAGTTGTAGTGTTTGGTTCAACTGGATGCAAGCATCTTACAGCAATGATGTTCAAAAGGAAAGCTGAGGAATGGAAAACATGATGCCAGCCAGCGTTGACTGATCTGGCTGCCCCTTATGCATGGATCACCCCTGACCATCACCACATCCAAAGGGTAGTGGAAGCCCTGTGTGTGGCCTCAGTTACTACTGGAGCCTAATCAATGAGACTAAGACTGTGGGAGTTGCATTCCTCTCTACCCATATTGCTCTCTCCTTATATACCATTATCCTAATCAGCATAGGTACACTCCTCTACTCTTTTTTTTTTCTTTTCTTTTTTATTTTTTTTTAAATATGAAAGAAAGTTTATTTTAGAATTATTTATCTTTGTACTTTCTCTTTTACTGTAAAGATTTTAATTAATTGCGCAGTTAAGGAAAAACCTACAAACCTACAAACCTACTGGAGCCTGTGTTGAAAGCTTGGGGTTAATGTGACTCAGAGAAATTAATGGAGTGCCATAAAGGTTGCTCAATGGGTCACCCTGGTAAATAGGGTCTATTGCAAAAGAATAATTCATAGTATGACAAACAGACACAACTGTAACAGTTGTGCATAACTCTCACCTAACCCCAAATCATCCTTTAGTAGGAATAAACAAGTACATCTTTTGCACAAAAATGTATTTTATGTGTGTATACAAGACACCACGTTCACTTCTACAAAGTCCCTAAACTGAGCTGGTTGTCCTTGTAACCCAAGCTCTTCTAACTTTTGACCTCAAAAGTATCCTATTTGAATTCAAATTGTATCATATTTTGGAGGAAAGCACATCCCAGTGGTTGTAAAGGCCTTTCTTGATTGCACGCAAGATACAGCTCAAGTGTGTTCAAATGCTAACTTGGCGAGACTGTTTGTGGAGGTTCAGATGTGTTACTCTGAAACTGTTATTCAAAGTCATCCTCGTTGGTACTGAGGGCCTAGTACCGATCTACTGTTGCTCAAAGGAGGATCCTGGGTGGCCCATGCCACATGTAGCTCAGCTCTTTCCCTCCCACCAGATATTCTGCAAAATAATGCAATGATGGCGCTGAGTGGTGAAATAAGCAAGCTAAAAGGATGCTTAAGCATGGATAAACAGTTCCCTCTTTGACTCTGCCCTGGAGATCATTCATGGTGACAGGCAGGATGTTCTAGATCTAGAGGGTATCTTTTGCTGATCAAATAAGATGAAAATGTAAGTAACACAAGGCGCAAATACTTGAACCTGTGTGAGATCCTGAGGTGGGTTTGTTCCTTTGGAGAATGAAATGTCATGAAACTGACTAGGAGGGTTTAACGTAGTGTCAAATATACCTCTACGGTGGCTTTCTGGCACAAAGCTGAGCAAGCAAAAATCAAATAATAGGGTATTTGCAAACCTTGCTTACTGCAGGTAGTGCCTTTCCTTTACCGAAAGCCAAGTATTCGTTAGTTTACAAACCCTCAGGTGAAGCAACTCACTCTGGAAAATGGAATTTGTCCTACAAGGGAGAGCCCCGAACAGAAACGGATCTAGCACCTGTAACTTAGAGTAGTGATCTCAGCATGGTGAAAACACTTTGCACAAATATTATATCATCCCATCATCCCCAATGATCTTTTTAGTACGTCACTATTACATTAAAATATGGAAAAGTATCTGAGTGGCTATTGTTAATTCTGCTGCGGAAAACTAGAAAGTGATAGCTGTTTACTTTTTTTTAATTAATCTGAGTCACTAGTAATTACTCTGGTCCACAATCCAGTCCATCCTTTTTCCCACCATGCCGCCTCTAAAAGTAGCCAACCATGTGCAAATCAGGTTTTGTCCTAGCCCAGTAGGAACAGTCCAATCAGAACTATAAGGCCAGGCCCCCTACAAAAGTGAACGCAAGCACCCCGAGACCAGTTTCAGTCTGTTTGGGCCTCGTCTGAAGAGTGCTGTTTGAGTCACATGCCACCCACGCCAAGGCACACCCATCACACTTGGGGCACTGCACTGAGGAAAAATAAAATAATAGATGGGTGGGTTGCTCGAATTCATCTCAGCCACTAGTAATTACTCTGTAGTGCAATCCAGTGCACTGTTTTGTATGTCCATCACCCCACCTCAGTCAGGAACTAGCTGTATGCAAATCAGCATTGCTCTACTCCAATAGGAATAGTCAATCCCAAATTGTGAAACCAGGCCGCCTCCAAACAGGATCACAAGAAACCCCAGATCGGATTTGGCCTATGTGGCCTTTATTGCCTTAACCACAGCGGACATTCCGCCACGGTCCATTGAGTGGACGGGGCCGCGGGCGTTGGCCAACAGCAGCAGTGAAGGGGTTAAGCTACAGCCTAATGACAAGTGCCAAACAGACGAAACTCAGCTTGAGGTTGTTTGTGTTCGCGTTCAGAGGAAATCTGGTCTGACGCCCAGTAGTTTCCACTGGCTTTAATTAATTCAAGCATTCCATCGATCACTTTTTGATATTAGAAATCAGTCAGTCACTTTGTGATGCATGTTGGGGTTAGTGCTCTTTAAAACTGGGCAAAAATGAAGCAGCATGCATTCATAAAGTATCCCCAGCATAAAAGAAAAGCACACCCAGTATACTCCAGGAAGGATTTGCCATTCGATCTACAAGAGAGTTTTACTAGTGACTCAGATTAATTAAAAAAAAAAAAACAGCTATCACTTTCTGGTTTTCCGCAGCAGAATTAACAATAGCCACTCAGATACTTTTCCATATTTTAATGTAATAGTGACGTACTAAAAAGATCATTGGGGATGATGGGATGATATAATATTTGTGCAAAGTGTTTTCACCATGCTGAGATCACTACTCTAAGTTACAGGTGCTAGATCCGTTTCTGTTCGGGGCTCTCCCTTGTGGGACAAATTCCATTTTCCAGAGTGAGTTGCTTCACCTGAGGGTTTGTAAACTAACGAATACTTGGCTTTCGGTAAAGGAAAGGCACTACCTGCAGTAAGCAAGGTTTGCAAATACCCTATTATTTGATTTTTGCTTGCTCAGCTTTGTGCCAGAAAGCCACCGTAGAGGCCTGATATGCAGTGCTCACTATTCTAGTGATCACTATGTATCAGTTCAAACAACCCTTATTGATGATTGGTTGTAAGTCAACCTTATAGACCAGCTATCCTAGTAGCATGGATACGAGCAGTCTAAGGCTAAGACTCTAGAGGGCGTGTTAAGCCAGCTGTTTTACCATCACATTACCCCTTGAACACCAAGTGAAAGGACACCACACAAGTTGTTATGAAAATAAACAGATATTTATTTATAACAAGTCTACCCTGAACTCTTTATGAGTCAGGGAGCTAAGCACACAACAAAACTCTTACGAAAATACTTTAAGTCGCACAATTTACACAGATGACCTAGGGGCACGAAAAACCATATACTCAGTAAGTGGAATGCGAACTTGCTAGCAGGTAAGTAATACTTTTCTAGACTCAGGAATCGCTAGGCCTACAATTCTAAACACTGGGATTAGATGCAGGAGGCCTGTGGACGTCGTGTGCAGAGTGGGAACTCTCACGCGTAAGGCGGGAAAAAGTCTATGGAGGCTAGCAGTTGCAAAGTTACTGTTCTCGGGCGAACCCGACTAGGTGGGTCGAAAACGGGAGTGGATCCGAACACTTAGGGTGTTGGACTATGCTGGAGCACCGGAGTACTCAGGTTCCCTAGCCCAGGGGCTGCGGCTGCATAGGGTTGAAGTTGCGTCGGAAACCCTCGTTGAAGAACCAGGAGCCTGAAGAAGAAGTTGCTGGCAGGCGGCCAGTGAAGAAAGTTCGTGGTGATCCAAGCCTGGATCAGGGAAGAAGAAACCTGTAAGCAGAGGGGACCAAGTTCTGAATCACTTAGCCAGTGATTTGAGTGGGCACCAGGATGGCACCGGACGAAGTCACCTCAGCCAGGTGAGTGGGCGCTGCTGGGCTCTGCAGTCTCTCGGACCAGGAGGCGTTGTCGGCGACCAGGATGGAGGTGCGAGCTGTCCCACGAAGGTACTTGCTGTCGACGTCGCTGGACCCAGGATTGGGCAACAAGTCTTGGCAAATGCAAGGCCCACGCGGTGGACCTAAAATGGCGTCTTGAGTGGACCAGGAGGGTCCAGGGTGCTCCTCTTTTCGAGGGGAGCAAGGGCTAGTCTGGAGCAACCAGACCAGCAGTGGTTGTCGTCGTGGAGCGTCGTGAGGGGGCCACTAGCCAACGGGCAAGCGACCTGGACAACGCGGTGAGCAGCAAAAAGCAGAAGGGCCCCACGCAGATCTCGTGGATGCAGGGGGGCTGAACTTCGGTGCTGGAGCTGCTCAGGGTCGGGGCTTCTCTTACCCCAAAGCACTCGGTCGAGGGTCACTCGGTGGTCGTGCTGGACAAGCGTCGTGCAGTTCTGAAGATGGCCGGTCCCTCGAGGTCTCGTCGCACCCACGGATCACAGCTGGGCTGATGATGTAGGTTGAGGTCAGAGGTGCCAGGGAAGCCGGTTCTCGTCGTGCTGGAGCAGTCTGGATCCGAAGGAGAGACTGGCAACAAACCGCGATGCTTGGTTGGTGCCTGCTGCTGCAGGGTGACTACTCCTTAGTCACAAGGGAGAATCTTGGGAAGAAGTCTTGAGTTCCTTTCGTGGAAAGTAGTTTCAGGATTCAAAGATGATCTGATTTGGAAGGGGGCCAGTTCCTACCTTTATCCTGCAAAAAGGGGCTGGCACGCGACTAAGTCCTGCCCTATGGGTGGGACCAGGAGGGGGGTGGTTACACCCCTCTCCTTTGGCGGGCTTTCTCCAGCCCAGGGTCTGGTGTGCCCCTGTAACTGGTTCAAGCCGGCCTATGCACAGTGAGCACCGGGGTGCCACTTGCAGTCACCTTCCTCTGAAGCCCTGCCTACCTAGAATACACAAAACCCTGTCTGGGACGGTGCTGGCACCGCCCCTGGCCAGAAACCCTTTGTCCTTGCCTCCTGCTCTGGGAGGACTCCCAGCAGCAGGAGGGCAGACTTGTGTCTCGGTGGCAGCATCCATTTTGTGGAGCTAAGGCTCTGTTTGACTTTAACCGGGGTTATAGGTTACATACATGTCGTGTCCCTCTAGAAGGGTGGAATGCTAACCCCGTCGCCAGAATTGGCGAGGGGTTAGTATTCCAATTCGTATGACACCTTACTCGACATGTTTTGATAAAGCGATACCAGAGTTGGCATATAACCGCGAGGATTATAATGCACTTAAGAGTATATGGTATGCGATATCATGGAAACGGCTAAGGGATAGATCCCGAAAGCCGCAGACAGGCTCAGCTCATGCCAGAGCACCATCTCACACGATTCCAAGCACTCTGCCTTCAGGATTGTCAAGGCCTGCCATAGGAGTGACTGATAGGAGATCTGTGTGTCCATTTAGGTTTAGATATAGGAATACTATATCTACAGCAGAGGGTGAGTACACCACTCTGCCCCAGCTGTCAAGCAGCCAGTTGTGTCTGATTTAGTTAGTCAGCCCAGGGGTGGCATAATACATGCTGCAGCCCCTGGGAGACTTCTGGGTGCACCTCAGCCCTGGGTACAGGGACTTGGAAAGGGCCCAGTGCCAATTCAGTACCTGGGTACAATTTGGAGTAGAGAGAACAGCTAGGCTGTGGGTCTGATTAGCAGGCCCACAGCCAGGGAAAGTCGTAAACCAGTGAAGCAAAAAGCAAAAATCTGGGTGATCATAGGATTGCAGACCCTACTCTCCTACATGACCCCCCCCCAAACTTTGGGACAATATCTAACCTTGACCAGGTGAGTCTTCTTGCTCTAAGTGGAAATACCTGGAGAGCCCATCAGCATTGCCATGATCAGTACCAGGTCTGTGCTCCACTGTAAAATCCATCCCCTGTAGGGAAATGGACCACCTAAGTAGTTTGGGGTTTTCACCCTTCATCTGACTTAGCCATAAGAGGGGCTTGTGGTCGGTCTGAACTGTGAAGTGAGTTCCAAACAAGTAAGACCGAGCTTCTTCAGGGCCCAAACCACAGCAAAGGCCTCCCTCTCAATAGCTGACCAATTTTTCTCTCTGGGGGTCAGCCTTCTGCTAATAAAAGCAATGGGCTGGTCGTTACCATCAAAATTCAGTTGAGAGAGAACAGCTCCCACACCCAACTCAGAAGCATCTGTTTGGACAATGAATGGCTTGGAGTAGTCTGGACTCTTTAGGATAGGTGCTGTGCACATGGCCTGCTTTAGGTCATTGAATGCCTTTTGACAGCCTTCTGTCCACTGAACTTTCTTTGGCATCTTCTTACTTCTCAGGTCATTAAGGGGGGTCACTATGGACCCATAATTTCTGACAAACTTCCTATAGTAACCAGTCAGGCCCAAGAAAGCTCGAACCTGAGTCTGGGTGATTGGAGGAGCCCAGTCCTTGATGGCCTGTATTTTACTCTCCAATGGCTGAACCTGGCCTCCACCTACAAGGTGGCCCAGGTATACAACCTGTGTCTGCCCTATCTGGCACTTAGTGGCCTTGATAGTGAGGCCTGCCTTTTGCAGGGCCTCTAACACTTTCCTCAGGTGGACCAGGTGATCCTCCCAGGTGGAGCTAAAGACAACAATATCGTCAAGATAAGCTGCACAGAAGTCATCCAACCCAGTGAGAACTTGATTCACCAACCTTTGGAAGGTGGCAGGTGCATTTTTCAAACCAAAGGGCATTACCACAAATTGATAATGCCCACCAGGGGTAGAAAATGCTGTCTTGGGCTTGGCCTCCTCAGCTAACCTGATTTGCCAATACCCAGCTGTCAGGTCAAATGTACTTAAGTAGTTGGCAGAAGCCAATCTATCTATAAGTTCATCTGCTCTTGGTATTGGGTGGGCATCAGTCTTAGTGACTGCATTGAGTCCTCTGTAGTCTACGCAAAACCTCATCTCTTTCTTACCACCCTGGGTGTGAGGCTTTGGCACTAGAACTACTGGGCTAGCCCAAGGGCTATCTGAGGGCTCAATGACTCCCAGCTCCAACATTTTCTGCACTTCAGTTTTGATGCAGTCTCTAACATGATCAGGCTGTCTGTAGATTTTACTCTTGACAGGCAGACTGTCCCCAGTGTCAACCTCATGGGTACACCAATCAGTTTGGCTGGGTGTCAGAGAGAACATATGTCTAAAGGATTGCAGAACTTGTCTACAATCCTGTTGATGATGTTCAGAGAGGCTGCCACAAAAGACAACACCATCTACTGATCCATCATCAGGATTCTGAGTGAGCAGGTCTGGGAGAGGGTCACTCTCTTCCTCCTGTCCCTCATCTGTGGCCATGAGCAAGCTCATGTCCCTGTCGACATATGCTTTGAGCCTATTCACATGGAGCACTCTGAGAGGGCTCCTGGGAGTTCCAAGCTCCACCAGGTAGGTGACCTCTCCCTTTTGCTCAATGATGGTGTGGGGCCCAGACCATTTGTCTTTGAGTGCTGCTGGGGCCACTGGCTCCAGCACCCACACCTTCTGTCCAGGCTGGTACACAGTCAGGACAGCCTTCTGGTCATGCCAAGCTTTTTGGAGTTCTTGGCTGGCCTCTAGGTTTTTGGATGCCTTCTCCATGTATTCAGCCATCCTGGAGCGGAGACCAAGTACATAGTCCACTATGTTGGTTGCAGGCTTTTTGAGAGGTCTCTCCCATCCTTCCTTCACCAAACACAGGGGTCCTCTTACAGGAGGCCCATACAGAAGTTCAAAAGGGCTGTAGCCAACCCCCTTCTGTGGGACCTCTCTGTAAGCAAACAAGAGGCAGGGCATCAGGACATCCCATCTTTTCCTAAGAGTTTCAGGTAGTCCATGAATCATCCCTTTGAGGGTCCTGTTGAATCTCTCAACAAGCCCATTGCATTGTGGGTGATAGGGTGTGGTGAACTTGTAGTTCACACCACACTCCTTCCACATTGCAGTCAGATATCCTGACATGAAGTTTGCACCCCTGTCAGAAACGACCTCCTTAGGGAAGCCCACTCTGGAGAACACTCCAACTAGGGCCCTTGCCACTACAGGTGCTGTAGTGGTCCTAAGTGGAATAGCTTCAGGATACCTGGTGGCATGGTCCACCACCACCAGTATAAACTTGTGCCCTGATGCTGTCTGGGGTTCCATTGGACCAACAATGTCGATCCCCACTCTTTCAAAGGGAACCCCCACCACAGGTAGTGGTATGAGGGGGGCCTTTGTTGTGCCACCTGACTTACCACTGGCTTGGCAAGTGACACAGGAGCGACAAAACTCCTTGGTATTCTCATTCATGTGGGGCCAGTGAAAGTGTGAGACAAGCCTGTCCCAAGTCTTTGTCTGACCTAAGTGACCTGCAAGGGGAATCTCATGGGCCAAGGTGAGAAGGAAACCTCTCAGAGACAAGGGGATGACCAGCCTCCTGGTTGCACCAGGCTTGGGGTCTCTTGACTCAGAGTACAGGAGTCCATCTTCCCAGTATACCCTGTGGGCACCTGTGGCATTCCCTGCAGCCTCAGCAGCAGCCTGCTGTCTGAGGGGTTCAAGGGAAGGGCAGTCTAACTGTGCCTTCCCCAGGTCTTCTCTGGAGGGTCCCCCTGAGCCCAGAAACTCAACTTGATCAAGTTCAAGCTCTTTAGGCTCAGTTTCCCTCAGCTCTCTCAGATCAGCCTCCTCAGAGACTTGATCCTCAACCTGGGGCAAGGGGGAAGGCAAAGCCTTAACCCTACTGCTCTTCTTCTTGGAAGGTGTCTGGTCCATTCTTCCAGGATCCAGCACCTGTTCAGTGGGGCATCTTCTGGCCTGTGACCTAGTCACAGCAAGCACATGTGCTGGCAAGCCTAACATTTCCTTGTGACTCCTCTGCTCCACTTCTGACCATAGGGATGACTCCAAATCATTGCCCAACAAACAATCCACTGGGAGGTCTGAACTAACCACAACTTTCTTTTGGCCACTTACCCCTCCCCAGGAGAAAGCAACAATCGCCATACTATGACTGGTAGTGATGTTGCTGGCATTGGTCACCAGGAAATCTGAACCTGGCATGATCTGTCCAGGGTCCACAAAGTTAGGTGTCACCATGGTGACACTGGCACAAGTGTCCCTATAGGCCTGAGCCATTTTGCCATTTATCAAAGGTGTCTGCCTGTATTTGCCCAAAGTATTGGGACTTACTTCAGGGGACATATCCATATCCCCTGTACAGACAAGGACAGCCTGAGTGAGTGTGCCAACTAAGTTGTCAGACCCCTCAGTTCCCAAGGTTAACCCAACTAATGCATTGGGAGGTACACTACCACTACTGACTGTACTAGGGGGTGCAGTTGCCTTAGGGGCTGTAGTGGTAGGAGTTTGTCCTCCTCTTTTGGTGCACTCACTAAACCAGTGAGACTTACTTTTACAGTACTGGCACCACCTTTTTGACTGGCCTTCTTGAGTCTTCTTCTTCTGGGAAGCCTGACCCCCACCCTCTTTGGCAGACTTGTTGGGGACCTGGTGAAGACTTCTGGTCATTTTGTTCATTCTTAGTATTACCCTTCTGGTCTGCTTTCTTCTGACCACCCTGGTTCTGGTTCTGGTTCTGCTTGATCCTTGTTCTGACCCATTTGTCTGCCTTCTTTCCCAATTCTTGGGGAGAGGTCAGATCTGAATCAACAAGGTGCTGGTGCAACAACTGGTTCTGACAATTATTTAACATTTGTTCTCTCATCATCAGATTATACAATCCTGTGTAATCAGTAACCTTGCTACCCAGCAACCAGCCATCCAAAGCCTTAGTGGCACAATCCACAAAGTCAGACCAGTCCTGAGACTGAGTTTTCTGGGTGTCTCTGAACAGCAACCTGTACTGCTCAGTGGTTAAACCAAACCCATCAACCAGTGTATTTTTCAGGACCTGGTAATTGTTAGCATCCTCTACTCTTGTAGTGAGGAGCTTATCTCTACCTTTACCATCAAAGAAGAGCCACAGTATAGCTTCCCACTGACTCTGGGGAATGCACTGCACAGTGCAGGCCCTCTCCAAAGCAGCCATCCATTTCTGGATGTCATCCCCTTGTTTAAAGGGGGCACTATCTTTGTCAGGTGTTTAGTATCTAAACCCTTCTCTCTATCTCTTGGGAGATTGCTGCCACCAGTGGGAACTATCCCACTCATCTGCTGCTCTCTAGCAAAGGCAAGCTTTTCTTTGGCCAGGGCAAGTTCTTCCCTTTCAATCCTCAGAGCAGCCTGTCTCATTCTAGCTTCATTCTCTATTCTCTGGGGGGAAGTCAATCTCCTCTGGGGAGAGTTCCTTCTCCTCTGAGAAGAGGCATTAGAGTGCAGAGATCTATTGGAGTCCCTAGAAAGAGATCTATCTCTCCTAACTCCAAGGTTAGGCCCACTTCGGGTCAGTACTGGGGGTCCCCCAGATCCTAGCCCAAGTAAGTCTAAGTTGGCCCTAGTTAGCCTTCTGACTACCTCAAGACCTTTGTCTACCTCATCCCCAGAGAGTTCCTCTTGATCCTCCTCCTCAACTGCATTGGCAGTGTTGGGGAGGTCTGGATCCCCAGAGGTACCCTCTAAGGCTGGCATATTCCCATGTAACTGAGAAATGTTTCTCGCATCATAAGTCTCTAAGAGACCTATCAGAAAGGGAATGGTGGGGTTAGACCCCTGTTTCAGTTTCCTGGAGGTACACAATTGTCTCATCTCCTGGAAACTGAGAGCTGCATATCTTGAAGTGACCTGTGGAGGGTCAATAACCACAAGGGGGGTCTCAGTAGACTCTCCCTGGGTAGACATGCTTTTCTAGTGAGGTGTAAGTGGTGCACTTACCTACACTATATGTTTGCCTACTGATCCCTTGCTAGAGTTGTAGTTTAGGGTGTGCTAGGCCCTAGGAGCTACAACAGCTGATTCAGTAGAACTCAGAGTATTCTAAGCTAAGTTATATGTACCTTAGTACTTATGTGATCTTTCAAATGATATTCTTAGGATATGTGTGGTAAAACAACAGCAAGCTCAAATCCCAACCGCTGCTCACCAATGTGAGAAGTTGGCCTGATATGCAGTGCTCACTATTCTAGTGATCACTATGTATCAGTCCAAACAACCCTTATTGATGATTGGTTGTAAGTCAACCTTATAGACCAGCTATCCTAGTAGCATGGATACGAGCAGTCTAAGGCTAAGACTCTAGAGGGCGTGTTAAGCCAACTGTTTTACCATCACATTACCCCTTGAACACCAAGTGAAAGGACACCACACAAGTTGTTATGAAAATAAACAGATATTTATTTATAACAAGTCTACCCTGAACTCTTTATGAGTCAGGGAGCTAAGCACACAACAAAACTCTTACGAAAATACTTTAAGTCGCACAATTTACACAGATGCCCTAGGGGCACGAAAAACCATATACTCAGTAAGTGGAATGCGAACTTGCTAGCAGGTAAGTAATACTTTTCTAGACTCAGGAATCGCTAGGCCTACAATTCTAAACACTGGGATTAGATGCAGGAGGCCTGTGGACGTCGTGTGCAGAGTGGGAACTCTCACACGTAAGGCGGGAAAAAGTCTATGGAGGCTAGCAGTTGCAAAGTTACTGTTCTCGGGCGAACCCGACTAGGTGGGTCGAAAACGGGAGTGGATCCGAACACTTAGGGTGTTGGACTATGCTGGAGCACCGGAGTACTCAGGTTAC
Source organism: Lissotriton helveticus (assembly GCF_964261635.1). Classification (NCBI taxonomy): domain Eukaryota; kingdom Metazoa; phylum Chordata; class Amphibia; order Caudata; family Salamandridae; genus Lissotriton; species Lissotriton helveticus. The sequence goes on along the minus strand of NC_136069.1, from coordinate 58,140,239 downwards.
CTAGCCCAGGGGCTGCGGCTGCATAGGGTTGAAGTTGCGTCGGAAACCCTCGTTGAAGAACCAGGAGCCTGAAGAAGAAGTTGCTGGCAGGCGGCCAGTGAAGAAAGTTCGTGGTGATCCAAGCCTGGATCAGGGAAGAAGAAACCTGTAAGCAGAGGGGACCAAGTTCTGAATCACTTAGCCAGTGATTTGAGTGGGCACCAGGATGGCACCGGACGAAGTCACCTGAGCCAGGTGAGTGGGCGCTGCTGGGCTCTGCAGTCTCTCGGACCAGGAGGCGTTGTCGGCGACCAGGATGGAGGTGCGAGCTGTCCCACGAAGGTACTTGCTGTCGACGTCGCTGTACCCAGGATTGGGCAACAAGTCTTGGCAAATGCAAGGCCCACGCAGTGGACCTAAAATGGCGTCTTGAGTGGACCAGGAGGGTCCAGGGTGCTCCTCTTTTGGAGGGGAGCAAGGGCTAGTCTGGAGCAACCAGACCAGCAGTGGTTGTCGTTGTGGAGCGTCGTGAGGGGGCCACTAGCCAACGGGCAAGCGACCTGGACAACGCGGTGAGCAGCAAAAAGCAGAAGGGCCCCACGCAGATCTCGTGGATGCAGGGGGGCTGAACTTCGGTGCTGGAGCTGCTCAGGGTCGGGGCTTCTCTTACCCCAAAGCACTCGGTCGAGGGTCACTCGGTGGTCGTGCTGGGCAAGCGTCGTGCAGTTCTGAAGATGGCCGGTCCCTCGAGGTCTCGTCGCACCCACGGATCACAGCTGGGCTGATGATGTAGGTTGAGGTCAGAGGTGCCAGGGAAGCCGGTTCTCGTCGTGCTGGAGCAGTCTGGATCCGAAGGAGAGACTGGCAACAAACCGCGATGCTTGGTTGGTGCCTGCTGCTGCAGGGTGACTACTCCTTAGTCACAAGGGAGAATCTTGGGAAGAAGTCTTGAGTTCCTTTCGTGGAAAGTAGTTTCAGGATTCAAAGATGATCTGATTTGGAAGGGGGCCAGTTCCTACCTTTATCCTGCAAAAAGGGGCTGGCACGCGACTAAGTCCTGCCCTATGGGTGGGACCAGGAGGGGGGTGGTTACACCCCTCTCCTTTGGCGGGCTTTCTCCAGCCCAGGGTCTGGTGTGCCCCTGTAACTGGTTCAAGCCGGCCTATGCACAGTGAGCACCGGGGTGCCACTTGCAGTCACCTTCCTCTGAAGCCCTGCCTACCTAGAATACACAAAACCCTGTCTGGGACGGTGCTGGCACCGCCCCTGGCCAGAAACCCTTTGTCCTTGCCTCCTGCTCTGGGAGGACTCCCAGCAGCAGGAGGGCAGACTTGTGTCTCGGTGGCAGCATCCATTTTGTGGAGCTAAGGCTCTGTTTGACTTTAACCGGGGTTATAGGTTACATACATGTCGTGTCCCTCTAGAAGGGTGGAATGCTAACCCCGTCGCCAGAATTGGCGAGGGGTTAGTATTCCAATTCGTATGACACCTTACTCGACATGTTTTGATAAAGCGATACCAGAGTTGGCATATAACCGCGAGGATTATAATGCACTTAAGAGTATATGGTATGCGATATCATGGAAACGGCTAAGGGATAGATCCCGAAAGCCGCAGACAGGCTCAGCTCATGCCAGAGCACCATCTCACACGATTCCAAGCACTCTGCCTTCAGGATTGTCAAGGCCTGCCATAGGAGTGACTGATAGGAGATCTGTGTGTCCATTTAGGTTTAGATATAGGAATACTATATCTACAGCAGAGGGTGAGTACACCACTCTGCCCCAGCTGTCAAGCAGCCAGTTGTGTCTGATTTAGTTAGTCAGCCCAGGGGTGGCATAATACATGCTGCAGCCCCTGGGAGACTTCTGGGTGCACCTCAGCCCTGGGTACAGGGACTTGGAAAGGGCCCAGTGCCAATTCAGTACCTGGGTACAATTTGGAGTAGAGAGAACAGCTAGGCTGTGGGTCTGATTAGCAGGCCCACAGCCAGGGAAAGTCGTAAACCAGTGAAGCAAAAAGCAAAAATCTGGGTGATCATAGGATTGCAGACCCTACTCTCCTACACTAGCCCAGTAGGAACAGTCAAATCAGAACTATAAGGCCAGGCCCCCTACAAAAGTGAACGCAAGCACCCCGAGACCAGTTTCAGTCTGTTTGGGCCTCGTCTGAAGAGTGCTGTTTGAGTCACATGCCACCCACGCCAAGGCACACCCATCACACTTGGGGTACTGCACTGAGGAAAAATAAAATAATAGATGGGTGGGTTGCTCGAATTCATCTCAGCCACTAGTAATTACTCTGTAGTGCAATCCAGTGCACTGTTTTGTATGTCCATCACCCCACCTCAGTCAGGAACTATCTGTATGCAAATCAGCATTGCTCTACTCCAATAGGAATAGTCAATCCCAAATTGTGAAACCAGGCCGCCTCCAAACAGGATCACAAGAAACCCCAGATCGGATTTGGCCTATGTGGCCTTTATTGCCTTAACCACAGCGGACATTCCGCCACGGTCCATTGAGTGGACGGGGCCGCGGGCGTTGGCCAACAGCAGCAGTGAAGGGGTTAAGCTACAGCCTAATGACAAGTGCCAAACAGACGAAACTCAGCTTGAGGTTGTTTGTGTTCGCGTTCAGAGGAAATCTGGTCTGACGCCCAGTAGTTTCCACTGGCTTTAATTAATTCAAGCATTCCATCGATCACTTTTTGATATTAGAAATCAGTCAGTCACTTTGTGATGCATGTTGGGGTTAGTGCTCTTTAAAACTGGGCAAAAATGAAGCAGCATGCATTCATAAAGTATCCCCAGCATAAAAGAAAAGCACACCCAGTATACTCCAGGAAGGATTTGCCATTCGATCTACAAGAGAGTTTGTACAATGTCGTTAAGGGACAACCCAGTGAAGGATTTCATGATACATCTCTAAGCTCACGCAGAGTTTATCAAACAAATCAACCCTCTTGAATGTGTATTACGTTTCGTTGTCATGGTTAGAGAACATGTTTATTCTCTACACTGGATGGCCCTTTTAACCCCTTCCACACTGCATGAATGTTTGCACTGCGTGGGGTTTTTATTTAGTGGGCGGGATTCGGACGGCCCCGGCAGTCGTGAGCATACACCCACCATGTCTCATGATGGCGGGGGGCGTAATGAGCCTGAAAGGGGTTAAAGTGAAACTAGTAATGTTTCAGCATTAGTGTTAAAGCATTTATATGTAGTGTCATCACTTTTTATGAATCATAGCTGCTGCATTTATTGTATGTATGTGTATATGTTCAGTGTTAATATAGCTATAAACAAAAGTGCACTGTAGGGTGCAGGTGATGTGATGCATTAAGGGTGAAGCAACTACAGATTAAAGACAGACAGGTATGGCGATGTGTTTGAGTTCACAGCTTTGAAGCTTATGGAGGCAGAGGGAGTTGGTGTAGTTTCATCAGCATGGGAGTCACCCAATCATATTTTCTAGGTCCCTTGATGAGTGATGCTGCTGGATGTCGAACAAAGCAAACACAAGGAGATGATGGACAGAGCGCTAAAACGTTTCAGACACTCACCCCAATCACAGATCTGGGTTGAATCCATCAACGTTCTTTAGCTCACTTAGCTACCTCAGGTCAGACCCCTCTATATGCAAATCAGTCTTGACCCTGTGCCTCATGGGACCATTCCAGCCTGAACTGCCAAGCCAGGTCTTCCCAGGACCAGAAACAAGCATCCTGATAACGGCTTGGGTGTAACACCCCTCATCAACCAGGCTAACTTGAATCCAGTGGCAAAGTGAGCAAGGGACCTACGTCCGGGCATACCCTGCCAACTTAGGGCGAACAAAGCAAAGACAAGGAGATGATGGACGAGCGCTGAACCTTTTCAGTTGGGAGGGTTGGACACCGCTGAGCAAGACAGTGCCTCCAACTCTCCATGCCACTGGAGTCAAGCTATCCTGGCTGATGAAAGCTGAAAGCCCGAACCCGGTCCTAGGATGCTTGTGTCCATTCCAGGGAGGACCTGGCTTGGCAGTTCAGGCTGGACTGTTCCCATTGGGTGCAGGGTCAAGACTTATTTGCATATGGATGGGTCCAAACTGGAATGGCATGGTGAGCAAAAAAACGATGGATTTAGGCCCAGATCTCTGTACTGGGGTGAATGTATGACATTGTTCTGCATTCTTTCCATCAATTGTTCTTTTTGCACTTGTCACCCCGAGTGGGACGGGTATGCCCAGACGTGGGTGCCGTGCTCTCCATGCCACTGGAGTCAAGCTATCCTGGCTGATAAGGGCTGAAAGCCCGAAAACCGTCCTAGGATGCTTGTTTCCAGTCCAGGGAGGACCTAGCTTGGCAGTTCGGACTGGTCTGTTTCCATTGGGCTCAGGGTCATGACTGATTTGCAGATGGCTGGATCCAAACTGGAATGGCATAGTGAGCAAAAAAAGGATGGATTTAGGCCCAGATCTCTGTACTGGGGTGAATGTATGGCTTTGTTCTGCATTCGGTCCATCAAATTTTAGTTCTCGGCACAAAAGGCTGCGCTTGCGCAGTCTCGCTGGCGAGAATTTATGTTTTAGAGTTGGGGGCTTACACCCGCCCCTCTTTTTCATTGGCTGGCTTCCTAAGCGGAGGCCAGCCATTGGAGGAGAGGGGCGTCACTCCGTTTAAGCCGCGTCTTTTTCGGATTCGGGGGCGTCTTTTTTCGCTTCTTTCTTGTTTTCTTTCTCTCCTCTTCCCATTGGCTGGAATTTTACATCCCAGCCAATGGGAAGAGGAGAGAACGAAAACCACGCCCCCGAATCCGAAAATGTCAGCGATTTGCTGAAGCCATTTCTGCCCGACCGCCGCCGGAAAAAATAGAGAAGCTGCCTAGTCTTCCGGTAAGTGCTCTTGCCTCTTCTTGCATCTATTCCCTCGTTGTCATTGTTTTTCTGGCGTCTGCCCCCTCGTTGTGCCTCTGCCCCCTCGTTGTGCTTCTGCTCCCTCGTGGTTGTGCTTGCTCTCCGGCCCCCTTTTGGTTGTGCTTGCTCTCCGGCTCGAGAATGTGTGCATTGAATAATAAAGGTTTAGTGGTTTATGAAAGGTGGCACAGTCAGCAAGCGGTTGTAGTGATGGATGGGAAGAAGGGGGATACTAAGCTGGTGGGTGGTTAGGGCAAAAGGCAGCAAGAATGGTGCCACCGGCAGTTGGGTAGTGCCTCTGGGGCTGCGATTGCGAATATAATCAGCGAGGTGTGGTTGCATGGACATTAAATACAATCAGTGAGGTGTGCTTGCTCGGACATTAAATGATGAGGCTCTTGATGAAGGTGGGGATGTGCAGACACCTTCGAGAGACCCAAGTTAATTGCGCTGTCAGGGTAGATGAATAATCATAAGGGTGGAAATTGGAACCCAACAAACATCTGTGAGGTCTGTAAGGAATTCGGGTGTTACAGCTGACCTTACAGGCCCTTTTGTTTGGCAGCAGCACATTGTTTCATTCACATTCTTAGTTATATACTTTTTTGTCAGATTGGGATGTTTGTCAAAGACACAATCTTTATCGTGGGGAATAATCATAAGTCTATTAAAATCAATAGCAAACCCGTTCAGGAATGCCTGAGTCTTTTGTGTGGCGAATATGCATTTAATTTTTTACTAAAGATAGGATGGAATAGCCTTCATGTGGGGACATGCGGCCTACTGTTTTATTTAGAAAACTGAGAAGAGAACATATTGCCTTCCGAATTACTCTATATCACCCAGCCCTTTCTATTGCATTAGATTCGCGCTAAGGACTTTGGAACGCCATGATTAAAAATACACAAAGTGTCAGTTTAACATTTCCAGGTGAGGCTCTGTCCGAGTAGTTGGCCGGTAGCTGTGGAAGGCAGGAAGTCCACTTTGTTTCCTGCCACATGACAGTGGGAGTGCTCCCTGCAGGAGATTCCTCAGCGTTCTTCTTTGAGTCAGCACTTTAGTCCTTCGAAATCAGAACTACAGTGCACCAAGGGAAGCAATTCATGTTGCTTTCTAGCACAGCAGCTCGCAAATCCTTTTCTAGATGCAGTCTTTACAATGACATTTCATTGCAGCTAGTGTGGCTCATCCTGTGGCTTTCTTGTCTAAGACGTTGTTTCTCCCACCTATCTGTATAAACGTTTGCACAGTCTTGTTAAGGAATGTTTTAGGTTATATTAAAATCCCCCAGTTCTGCAAAGTGTGCACTGTTTCACTTGATTACAAAACACGTTATAATTAAGGGGTTTGTGACCGACAGGTATGTTGATTCGGGAACACATTGCTTTTCCCTATTTCACAAATGTTGGAGGTTTCTTTAAATGGAAACTATATTTATTTAATAATTTGAGACATTTGCAATTGAAACGAAAAAGTTATGATGTGTAAAAAAACAGATTTTATTGCCTAGTGCTAACTAGACCTCAGCTAGGCCTTGGTTTCATACTCGTAAACATGACTGTTGACTTTATTATAATAATTGAATGTTTTTATTTCTCATTGACCCTGCACACAAGAAAAAAGTGCTTTGTTTATCTTGTATGACATGTTGTACTTGAAGAAACCTCCGGAGGAAGAGCCTTTGCTACTTTCCCAGGCCCTTCCTGCTTGCACACTGTATTTCATTCACTCATTCATTCATTCATGATTTATTTCTATTGTTTATGTATCCAGTTTGTTCTAATACCTCCGAATGGCATTTGGTCAGAAGGAGCGAATCAGTATTCATGTAGTGGGATAGTGTTCGGATGGTAGGTGTATATGATGTTTTAAAATGTGATTTCTCAAAATAATTATGCTTTTGCTCACACCATGCTGACATTGCAGTTGCTATTATTTTCTATAGTGGGACTGGCAGTATAAATCTTCGAATTTTGGTGTGAGCCATATACTTGTAGGTTTTTACTATTGATGTGGTTCAATTCTCTATTGATCAGCTGACGTTTTGGGACTGTTTTTCAGATTTTACTTAATACTCTATTTTGAGTAAGCTATGAGAGCCTCCTGGCAAATGATTTATATGCCCTTTGACTGATTCAGTCCGCTGCTGCTTTTTCTTTTTCAATATTTTAAATAAATGTTCTTGGTTTTTGCAAATTAATGATCTTGAACTCACTTTTTGAGTCATTTTTAGGTCTCGGCTGTGAAAGGCGGAGCTTGCGCAGTCTCGCTGGCGAGAATTTATGTTTTAGAGTTGGGGGTTTAAACCCGACCCTCTTTTCCATTGGCTGGCTTCCTAAACGGAGGCCAGCCATTGGAGGAGAGGGGCATCACTCCGTTTAAGCCCCGTCTTTTTCGGACTCGGGGGCGTCTTTTTTCGCTTCTTTCTTGTTTTCTTTCTCTCCTCCAATGGGAAGAGGAGAGAACGAAAACCACGCCCCTGAATCCGAAAATGTCGGCGCTTTGCTAGAGCCATTTCTGCCCGACCGCCGCCTGAAGAAGTAGAGAAGCTGCCTAGTCCTCCGGTAAGTGCTTGCTTTTCTTGCCTCTTTTTGCCTCTGTTCCCTCGTTGTCATTGTTTTTCTGGCGTCTGCCCCCTCGTTGTGCGTCTGCCCCCTCATTGTGGTCTGCCCCCTCGTTTTTGTGCTTGCTCTCCAGCCCCCTTGTTGTTGCGCTTGCTCTCCTGCCCCCTCCTTGTGCGTCTGCCCCCTTGTTCTTGTGCTTGCTCTCCGGCCCCCTCGGGGTTGTGCTTGCTCTTTGGCCCCCTCATGGTTGTGCTTGCTCTCTGGCCCCCTTGTGGTTGTGCTTGCTTTCCGGGCCCCTCGTTGTCATGCTTGCTCTCCGGCCCCCTCGTTGTTGTGCTTGCTCTCCTGCCCCCTCGTTGTGCATCTTCTCCCTCATTGTTCTGCTTGCTCTCCAGCCCCCCTCGTTGTTGTGCTTGCTCTCCTGCCCCCTCGTTGTTGTGCTTGCTCTCCTGCCCCCTCGTTGTTGTGCTTGCTCTCCTGACCCCTCTTTGTGCGTCTGCCCCCTTGTTGTGCGTCTGCCCCCTCTTGCTCTCCGGCCCCCTCGTGGTTGTGCTTGCTCTTCGGCCCCCTCGTGGTTGTGCTTGCTCTCCGGCCCCCTCGTGGTTGTGCTTGCTCTTCGGCCCCCTCGTGGTTGTGCTTGCTCTCCGGCCCCCTCATGGTTGTGCTTGCTCTCCGGCCCCCTGCCCCCTCATTGTGCTTTCTTTTCTGGCCTCTGTTCCCTCGTAGTGAGTGTTTTTTCTGGCCTCTGTTCCCTGTGTGTGGCTCTGTGTGTGTGGCTCTGTGTGTGTGTGGCTCTGTGTGTGTGGGTGGGTGACTCTGTGTGGGTGGCTCTGTGTGGGTGGCTCTGTGTGTGTGTAGGTGGTTCTGTATGGGTAGCTCTGTGTGGGTGGCTCTGTATGTGTGTGTGGGTGGCTTTGTGTGGGTGGCTTTGTGTGGGTGGCCCTGTGTGTGGGTGGCTCTGTGTGTGTGGGTGGCTCTGTGTGTGGGTGGCTCTGTGTGTGTGGGTGGCTGTGTGTGTGTGGGTGGCTCTGTGTGTGGCTCTGTGTGTGTGTGGGTGGCTCTGTGTGTGGGTGGCTCTGTGTGTGGCTCTGTGTGTGTGTGGCTCTGTGTGTGGCTCTGTGTGCGTGTGGGTGGCTCTGTGTGTGTGGGTGGCTCTGTGTGTGTGGCTGTGTGTGTGGCTCTGTTTGTGTGTGGGTGGCTCTGTATGTGTGTGTGTGGGTGGCTCTGTCTGTGTGTGTGGCTCTGTGTGTGTGGCTCTGTGGGTACCTTTTTTGTAGGTGGCTCTATGTGTGTGGGTGGCTCTGCGTGTGTGGGTGGCTCTGTGTGTGTGTGTGGGTGGCTCTGTGGGTGGGTGGGTGGCTCTGTGGGTGGGTGGGTGGCTCTGTGTAAGGGTGGGTGGCTCTATGTGAATGACTGTGTTTTTTATGGCCTCTGTTCCCTGTGTGTGGCTCTGTGTGTGGCTCTGTGTGTGTGTGTGGGTGGCTCTGTGTGGGTGGCTCTGTGTGTGTGTGGGTGGCTCTGAATGGGTAGCTCTGTGTGGGTGGCTCTGTATGTTTGTGTGAGTGGCTTTGTGTGGGTGGCTTTGTGTGGGTGGCTCTGTGTGTGGGTGGCCCTGTGTGTGTGGGTGGCTCTGTGTGTGTGGGTGGCTCCGTGTGTGTGTGGGTGGCTCTGTGTGTGTGTTGGCTCTGTGTGTGTGTTGGTGGCTCTGTGTGTGGGTGGCTCTGTGTGTGGGTGTATGGCTCTGTGTGTGTGTGTGGCTCTGTGTGTGCGTGGGTGGCGGTGCGTGTGTGGGTGTCTCTCTGTGTGTGGGTGGCTCTGTGTGTGTGTGGCTGTGTGTGTGGGTGGCTCTGTTTGTGTGTGGATGGCTCTGGCTCTGTGTGGGTGGCTCTGTGTGGGTGGCTCAGTATGTGTGTGGGTGGCTCTGTGGGCGGCTCTGTATGTGTGTGTGGGTGGCTTTGTGTGTGTGGCACTCTGTTTGTGTGGGTGGCTCTGTCTGTGTGTGGCTCTGTGTGTGTGGCTCTGTGGGTACCTTTTTTGTAGGTGGCTCTATGTGTGTGGGTGGCTCCGTGTGTGTGGGTGGCTCTGTGTGTGTGTGTGTGTGTGGGTGGCTCTGTGTGTGGGTGGGTGGCTCTGTGTGTGTGTGTGGGTGGCTGTGTGTGTGGGTGGGTGGCTCTATGTGAATGACTGTGTGGGTGGCTCTCTATGTGTGTGTGGGTGGCTTTGTGTGTGTGGCTCTGTGTGTGTGGCTCTGTGTGGGTGCAAATGCAATAGGTCTCGCATTTGTGAGCGATTAAGCTATTGGCATTGTAAATGACAATGCCATTTATTTATGTTTTTAAAAGCAAAAACATAAGTAAAAATAATGTCATGAGCAATGCCAATAGCTCTAACTTTAACAATGCTGAGACCATTGCATTGTAAATGCTTGTTCTTCTAATACTGCTATATTTCTAATCACCGTGAGGCTCCCACCATGACGACGGAGAAGATTCAAGCATGTGAATCTATGAAAGATATCAATACTGGAGAACCACAGTGTACAGGCATACCATTACAACGCGCGTCATTACAACGCAAAACATTACAATGCACAATACTTTTAGGGCAACAATAGGGTAAGTGTTGGATAGTGTAGGGGTAAAAATTACTATTCCCTCTCCAGTCTCCAGTGAGGGCAACAGTAGGGTAAGTGTTGGATAGTGTATGGGTAAAAATTACTATTCCCCTTTAACCCAAAACCCATACCCTCCCTAAAATAAAAAAATCTCCATTACCTACCTTTTACTGCTTTGTTATGGTATGCGTTAAAATGTTATGCGTTGTAATGGAATACTTTGTTGTGACATGTGTTGTAATGGCATGCGTTGTAATGGCATGCAATGTGAAGGCAGTTGCGTTGTAACAGCTGCGTTGTAAAGGTAGTGTGTTGTAATTAGTTTCTTGTCCGCTTGGACCCCAAGCTCATATATTCTATGCCTGGGGTCTCCAACCGGTTGATCGCGAGCTACCGGTAGCTCGCCGAGGCCCCGTGAGAAGCTCGCGATGGCGTTTAAATTTTTTAGCCCTTTATAGTCTTTTTGGGCATTTTTTTAAGAGCCGTTGCCCGCCCTCACCTTAACCAGGTGCTCTGATAGGCCTAAGCTTAGCAGGGGCGGGCTGAAGAGGAAGACGTGTTTTGCATCATCGTAGCGTAGCCCATCTGCACCCCATACCATCAAGAGCATGGCATCGGGCTTTTTCACCGAGCGCAACGTGTGCACTATTGAAATGGAGCTGCTCCCACTCCCTTCAGGAGCCCTGCATTGAGCTTACTGACATCCTGCGCGACTTGATTACTGCAGGTGCGGAGCAGCAGCGCCCAAAAAGCTTGTTGGCGTGCAAGTGGTGTGGAACAGGCAGTATTGAACTGCTACCGCCCTATCAGTGCCCGCGCCACTTGCTTTTTGCAGTCCGACTCTGATTCTTTCACTAGGTAAGTCCTGGCCTGAACTAGTTGCTGCGCCCTGGCCACTGAATTAATTATTGAATAATTGTTAGCCCCTGCCCTATCCTTAGTCTTTCTAAGCTCAAGGCACCAAAAATATTCTTGCCCAGAGCCACAGTCAAGAGGGTATACCGTGGAGAGGGTGAGGAGGCGGAGAAGCAGTGCTTTAAATGGAGAAAAATAAGTGCAGGTACTCATTAAATTGAGCTAGGGGCGTGGCTAGAGGCAGGCGGGGAATACTGGATAGACACTTCTAGCCAGTATTCATTTTGCCCTTACATTTCTGTTAATAGTTTTAAGCTTCCCATATCTGCAGATTAACAACTGGATATGCTAATAGAGGGTTGTGCGAAGATCTGCTGTGAACAGGCCCTTAATGATAATAGAAGGAGCTTTTAAATGTATGCAAACCAACAACAGCACTATTCAGGCCAATATTCAGTGTGCCTCAGAACAAGAGAGACTTTAGAATAGCAGTATTAATAATGGGTTCTACACCAGTTGCAGGACATATCAAACCATGTAATGTTACAATATAACAAAATGAAGGCAAACACAATATGTTAATCTTTCCTTGTTTTGCAATATTTGCAGCTTCTTACTATCATACTGTTTTTACTTGGTTGCATTTGGCACACTACCTATATATTCTAGAGAGCACACACACATTCACTCAGAAACAAGCAGACATGCACATAGAAAAACATTCCACGCATTTCTTTGAAACTAGCTCCTGAGAGTGTCCTGATTCTCTTCCTGTCTGAGCCCCACATGCATGCACACAGATACTCACAAAAACGGTTCAGTTGAGGTTATTCCTGTCTTACTTAACAGCAAGGACAGTGTGAAATGTATTGAAAAAGCAGGGCCTGAATAGGTCTGCCCTATCAAACACAGCAGGACGGTGACATTGTTAACACTCGGGATCCTGTGCATAATGCAAATGAGCCGCTGCTGAATGGTTCAGCAGTGACTCAGTTAAGAGCTAGGGAGGCGCTTTGGCTGTTAGAATGCCGTACATATCTGTTCCGCTACGTTACCCTCGGGCTTAACAGCGCCAGCATCAGTGACTTTACCTTCATGAGTACCGGTACTCTCCTTGGCAGTGGAGAAGTGCCGCTGAGTACCGGCCCATTTAAAGCACTGGATAATGCACTCGTGATTTCTATGTTGGAAACAAATTTCTGTCACAGGTTTGGAACTGAACGTTTTAAAAATGCTGTCTTCCTTAATTTAAATTGAAAAAAACGATTTTAATTTTTCTTCGAATTGATGCGTTCTCACATTAGAAAGTGCATGCCTCCTCGCTTGTAATATTTTTTTACATGTAGTAGTGATGTAGAAAAACCACACAATCGTGGTGATTGTGTGGTGGTTCCACATCACTACTTTCATGTAAAAAATATTTGGAGCTTGGAACTTTGCTCCCCCACCTCTGTAAACTCAAGAAGATGGAGCCCAATATTCCAAAGACGTTTTTTCATTTTACTTCAGAAGGTGCGCCGATCCTTATATCATTCTATATATGTATTGAACAATGAAGAACAGACATGCCACTCTGCACACAAGGTGCTGGCTTCTGAAACAGGCAGACATGATGGCTGAACATGTGAAGTGCAGCAGAGAGCGGGAGCTCTGTATGTGAGGTGAAGGGACAGATAAACATGAGGATATGTGAGGTGTCGGGAACATACTGACACTGCGAATGTGGGACACAGGGAGGGGGTCCCCCAAGAAGCTGCACTTGAGGGGCTGGCACACATGAAGATGTGCGTGTGAGGTGCAAAAAACAAGCAAATATGACACTGTGCATGTGAGGCGCAGGGAACAAATTTACATGACAGTAAATGCGAGGTGCACGTACAGAGTTAGATGTGCAAAGCGGGCAGGCATACATGAGGCTGTGCATTTGAAGTACAAGGACAAGCTGGCATGATGCTTTGTGTTTTTTAATTTTTTTATTTATTTATGCATTTTTATATAGCGCTGACTGTACCCGAAGGCGTCAGAGCGCTTCACATTAGGAACAGAAATGAAACATAATGAGAAACATTACAAAAGAACAGATTACAAAAACATACGTTACTTACATAAGGTAATAGTGACAATTGTGAGCAAACAAAATACATGAGGTAGTAAAAATTGTGAGCAACCAAAAATACATGAGGTAGTAAAGGTAATAGTGACAATTGTTAGCAAACAAAATACTTGAGGTAGTAAAAATTGTGAGCAACCAAAAATACATGAGGTAGTCAAAAGTGCACAAGAGGAAAAGTGACAAGTGTGCAGTTATAAGAGAAAACAGAGTATAATTTGAGGTATAGTACTGCAATAAGTGCTAGACACTCAGGCACAAGAACAAGCGTTACGTAGGCAAGGTGGCACTTGTGCAAGTATCAAAGGTAAAAACATGTGAGAGGTAGCAACCGTGTGTTACAAGGGCAGAGTGGTGTGTGCATGTTACAAAAGGGCACCGAACACCAGTACATGGAAAATACTGCAAAAAGGCAGACACTCCAACCACAGGAATACACTGGAAAGGCACTTCCATGGTCATGGAAAGTAGAAATTATCAGTAGTGGGAAGTCTTCCTCACAAATAGCAAGAGGACGTGAATTACTTTTGTAGGTGTCTCTGGAGGAGGAGAACTTTGAGGTTCCTTTTGAAGGCCTGGGAGGAGGCGGTGGTCCGGAGCTGAGGCGGAAAGGAGTTCCAGATTCTCACTGCGTTGCCTGAAAAGGATTGGGCCATTGTTCTTTCCTTCTTGAAAGTGGGAGGTTCAAGCAGTAGATTCTCCGCATTGCGTGAAGGTCTAGAGCCTCCAGAGAGTTTCAGTTTATTCGCCAGGTAGCGGGGAGAGGAGGAATGCAAGGCTTTGTGGGTGATACAAGCGGTCTTGTAGATAGCTCTAGCCTCGAAGGGAAGCCAGCGGAGGGTGGATAACATCGGTGTGATGTGATCGCTTCTTTTGGCCCCATAAATGAAACGAGCTGCTGAATGGAAGACAGACTTAAGTGGGGACAGGTGAGATTTGGGGAGGCCAGTAAGAAGAGAATTGCAGTAGTCTAGTCTGGAGAGGACCAGCGATTGCACCAGGGTTATAAGGTCCTGCTCCGGGAAGAAGCGACGGATTCCCCAAAGAAGGCGCAGTTGGTAGCGAGCAGATTTTGCAGTAGAATTGATGTGGGGAGTTAGATTGAGTTTTTTGTCTAGAATGACACCAAGGGATTTTGCACTGTCGACAATGATGGGTTTATTGTTTAGTAGATTCATCTGATCCATCCATGATTGAACCGGGGGAGGAGAGAGTGAGGAGGAGAAGAGGAGGAATTTGTGTGTGCAGAGCAGGGAACAAACATGACGGCTTGTAAAATACTGAAAACAAACTTATGACATTGCATGTGAGATGCAGGGAGCAGGCACTTACAGGGCTGTGTATATGAGGTACATGGAAACCCATGTTTTTCCTGCTGTTGAATGAGAGCTGTGCTCCAAGGTATTGTTTTTGAGAGCACATTAAACTCAAACTGGGAATACTGAGACACCTTCATTGCCAGGGATCAGAACCCCATACTCAGCTGCCCAGTCTAGTCAGGGTGTAGCTTCTGTTCCATTTATAACAGCATTCAGGTGTTTTCCTTTCCCTTACAACACTCTCTGCTTTGTTTGTAGCTCAACTAGAGAGTGCCCTTCAGAGACAGTATCATCATGGCATGTACCGCTTGAATGTGAGGGTGACTTGTAATGTGTTAGTAATCGGATGGGATGAGTACTATGGAATCATTGAAATAAAGCTGACCTTTTTAAGTGTTTAATGTGCCCTAGAGTAAAATTAGAAACATGAGAATATATTCTAGGGAACTTTAAGTATTTTGTTCAAACCACAGTATGGGCTCCAAAGAAATTAGACTTAAAGTCCATGAAACTGGGTGTGGGGAGGGATCCCTCGAAAAAATGTACGTGATGCTTCGCCTTTAGTAGCTCAAGACGATTTTCACTGATCAGAAGTAGCTCTCACTACAGAAGAGGTAAGAGACCCCTGCTATGCTGTTGTGTCCGTTGTTTGTCTAGAGCAGCCTCAGTGGCTAGCGCCCTATATTCCTGCCGTTGGAGCTCTTATACATGGGTCCCTGTATTATCTTATGTATTTATAGGAGCTTGCATCCTGTCTAGAACATCACGCTCCAATCCTTCCAATTTTTTGCGCTTCTCTTTCTTATGTCCCACCGCCAGGGAGAGAGCCTGCCCCTTTATTACTGTTTTATAGGCCTCCCAGATGATTTGAGACGAGTGGACCGAACCCACATTTTCGGTAAAATAGGTATCTGTGGCTTTAATAAGATTTGATTTGATATACGGAGTTTTGAGGCACCAGGGGACACAGAGTTACTCTTCAATGCAAACTTTAATAACATGTTCAACACCTCTACACAGCTATAATGCATTAGAAGCACGTACATTGGGTAAAACACCCATTACTTGGACCCAAGCTGTACAAACGTACGTAGAAAAGTAATATATGGTAAACTGTAAAACAAACTAGCACACTCATTGGATGTTATAATCAGTGATGTCATAATGATGTCATAGAACATGTCATGAGTAATGTAATCTGTGAGGTCATAATGTGCATAGAAGGGGCTCATGTTATAGTTAGCGCTACTAACTGGTGAATTTCAGCGTTTTATTTTAGTTCAGAACGTTAATGTTATCACTAACATGTTCACCTAAGTATAACGTTACTTTAACTTTGTTTTTTTCAGTGAATGTAACACATATCAAGTGTTCTTTGACTTCACCCAGAGGATTATTTCTTTCTAACCTCTTGCTATTGTCTGTTTGTTGTTATCATTCCACATCCACTGGGATGCATGCCTTGCATTGTAATTCAAGAGGGGCTACTTTACATCTGAAGAGTACATTTTATCAACACACTTTAGCTTCTTATTCTGATAGTTAAATTGTGTACAGGTATAATTATTTTTAGTTTTGTTTTTTTCTGTGGTGCAGGCTTTTTATTGTTTTAGTCACTACTCAATATGCAAAACAGAGCTATTACCTTTTCCAGTGCTTGTTATAATTTGATAACCTCTGGCCTATTATTTCCAGGCACCGCCCGTGGTATCGTCATCCACACCGGTGATCGCACTGTGATGGGCCGCATTGCCACCTTGGCTTCTGGGCTGGAAGGAGGACGCACCCCCATTGCCATCGAGATTGCTCACTTTATCCACCTCATCACTGGAGTGGCTATCTTCCTGGGTGTCAGCTTCTTCATTCTCTCCCTCATCCTGGGGTACACCTGGCTGGAAGGTGTTATCTTCCTCATCGGCATCATTGTGGCCAATGTACCAGAGGGGCTCCTGGCAACTGTCACAGTAAGCAATCTGAGTGTTTGGGCTGTGACCTTTGTCCAGGCCGCGCCACTGAGTCTTGTGAATTGAAGTTCTCAATGTTATAAGGTAGAAGTAAATATGTGCTTTTTGAACAAAGCATGCTATAAGGCATATGAGGCCTGATGGCTCAAAGGGTTTTACATACTCTGTCTATTGGGGAATGTCAGTACACAAGAGCTTTGATGTATGGGCTTCATCTTCTTCTATACCTAATGGTCATATCTCTATACCAGGAATGCGTTATGACATGTAACTCATCTTTAGTTATCTCTATAATGTGATTCATTTATTTATTTTAGAGTTTAGCTTGTGAAGCATAAAGATGTCACCTTACAGGAATGTTCAAGCCTTTCATTACAACTACAGGCGTTTGCAGGATCATCAGCAACTTCTTTTGTTGTGCAATGTGCGGTTTGTTGTAACTGAGCCCCATTGCATCATTTCTCCAGTGACACCCTCCAGGTCATTCTGAACCAGGCTTCTCCAACGAGTAGCTCGTGAGCTACTGGTAGCTCTCCAGCTACCTACAAGTAGCTCTCCTGTGTGCATTGTGCAGTCCAGTTTATTAAATTGGAGACTTTTGCTTGGCTGTATTAAAAGATTTATACTAAAATTGAAATGTGTTCACCTGAGACAAAAAAAGTGTGTATTTTTCAGAACTTTTAAGCTTGTTTGGAGATAAATGGTTGATTTTCCAAAATATAAGTGAGGCCGATATTTAATTGATAAATCATGTAGCTCTCAGGGAAACATATTACTAATGTTATTACCTTGGTGCCAGGGGTTGCAGCTATGACTTCTATGCTATGTATTACCCATGTAAAGTAATTCCAAATTGACCAAACCTTTTTATCCAGTATTGGATTTTTCATAGATTCACATGCTTGAATCATTCCCCGTCGTCAAAGTGGGACTTTCACGGTATTAAAATAAAGTAGTATGTAATTGCATCATAGGCTATAACAGTAATAGGAGGTTAGTTTAGTAGCCTATGTCTTTTTTGAAAATAAAGAAGAACCAAGCTTGAACTATGACCAATCAGGCAACAGCACTCTCTAGAACCTTCCCACCAGAGTCTGTTTTCAACCGCACGTCATGGAAGGGAGTTTCCCTGTGCCCTGCTCAGTTTTTCTTCACTTAGCTGTTTGGAAATTACAGAATGTCTGATTCTTCTGAAAAGGTGCCCTTCAGATCCTGCAAATCCTGTGGGAAGAAAAGATTATTTGTGGACGATTCACATAAAGAATGCCTTTACTGCCTTCATCCTCATCATTCTGTGAAGGATTGTAGAGTGTGTTGCACTTTTTCTACTTAGCCGGTTCCGTGCTGATGACGGAACCGCTCCGTCATCAGCCGCGCTGGCGCTGTGCTGATGACGGAGCCTGCGCGGCTCTGATTTTGCGCCTTCGCGGCGCGTTCTATTGAGCGGGCGGGGCCATGACTGAACCGCTCCGTCATGAGCACAGCTCAACCGCGGCTGGTGACGGAGCGGTTGCGTCACCAGCATGCGCCCGCCCCGCGCCCCGCCCCCTTAGCGCTGCGGCGGAATAGCCGCCGCAGCGATGTGGTTAGACACTGCAAGACAGAGAGGCGAGACTCTTATTTATTATGGCTCCAGAAGTCAAAGACTGTCCCTTCTGGTAAGGACAGCAACTCGTCTACAAAACCTCAAAAGAGGAACAATTACATGATATGCTGAGGGCAGCAGAAAGGTTCAAAAGACTTCACATAAGGGGTCTTTTAAAATGATTGGATAATAAGGAGAAACCTCATAAAATCTATTCAAAAGCAGTTTCGTCAGCGCCTACAGCTCCTGTTACCAAGTCTTCAAAGAGCTCACAGACTTCTTCAGAGCCATCAAAGTCAAAATCTAAGGCCCAGAAGGTGCCATTGGCAAACATCTCCTCGGCTTCATCTCCGTTGTCAACGGGCAATGCGTCATCCATAATTACTTAACATCTTCTTCGCCATAATCGGCACCTACAAATATTTCTTCAGCCGTTACAGCATCCATTCCATCAATTGTTATCTCCTTGCTGACGACTCCAAAGTTGTGTCCACCATCGACGATCAAGGCATAGACGTTAGCGTTACTTCGGCTCCACCGTCGACAAAGTTGTCGTCTTCGGAAAGACCGTCATCAATGAAGCCATCATAGACAAAACCGTCGACGAAGCCATCGACGCTGGCTGCCTCGTCGACAAAGCTGTTTACACCACCGGCAAGGGAACCTTCTTCACTGATGTCGTTCACAGGAATGCAAGCTTCAACAACAATTCTGAAGCATCATAACACGTCCCTTACCAAAGTGTATCCTTTTCCTCCGCGCCATTGCCATTTGCTAGATGAGTTGGTTGACTCAGAAGAGAAGGGGCCTTTTGGGGCTGTGCATAGCCCATCGGAATTGATTGTAAAATATCAGGAAGAAGATGAAGTTGCATTGTGTAAACCTCCGGTTGGTCATTTTGTCTAAAATAAACATTCTTTTTTTTTTAGAGATTGACTATAAAGTTCATCTCTCTTGATACTTGGATTGATCTTCCTGACATTGCAATGAATGGGTTTATTCATCTTGGTTTTAACGGGAATGGGTTTTTGAAGCCCTTTTGTTTTTGGAATTATCCGGACAGTATCTGAAAGAAACAGGTTAGTATTAGATTCCTTACCTTAGAATATCCCCAGGCGTCAGACTGGATCCGGAAATTTTTGCGTAGTAGTACCCTTGCGCGTCGGTAGGCGTCGTCTGCGGCTCCACGTCCGTCGTCGGCGTCGTGGGCACCGGAATGACGTCGCCGGAGTACTTAGACGCCGCCCTCGCGCGCTGACGTCAGTTCTTCCGCTCGGGAAAAAGTGGTACCCTTAGTCAATTTGTGACAAAACTTTTTCGATCATTTTTGATCTGCTTCGAAGTCTTCACGACTCCGACGGTGCCGGTAGGGATGCCCGGGTTTAAACCCTGTGCCGACTGCGACCGACTGATGTCGGTTACCGACCCCCATTGCCGGTGTCTTCATTGCCTAGGCCTCGACCATGACGACAAGGCCTGTTCCAACTACCGAGCCCTGACGTCTAAGGCTAGGCGGGAGCGGTCCCGCAAGTGGCTCGAGCTCCAGCAGTCGGACCCGCGGCGCTCGAGGTCCCGGTCCGAGAGGAGGTCGAGGGACCGGTCGTGGGGTCGGAGCCACCATGGCTCCGGGAGTCGTCCACGGTCTTCAGGCTCCTCAGGTAAGCACAAGAAGTCGAAGAGACGTCATCGCTCTTCCGACTCCCCCCGACGCTTGCGCGACGCGGCCGGGGGTTCGGGCGACATCTCCCATGCAGCACCGTCGGATCCGTGGGTGTCGCGGCATGCTCGATACCCGACGGTCCCTGGGTAGAACGCGACGCCGGAGGAGATTGAGGCCTTCTTCTCGGCCATGAGGTCGCTCAATCCTCCGTCGGGTCCCGCGGCACCTTCCGGCTCTGCGGCCCCGACTGGGAGTCCCAGCGGGTCGGGTGCTTCGGTCCCGACGCCGCAGGTGACTTCGGTCTTGGCGCCGCAGGCTCCCGCAGGATCCGGTTCCGGATCCGGGTCGTCGCCGGTCGACCTCACGACCTCGCCGGCGCCAGCTCCTAGGGTGTCGCCCCCGGCGCTGCCTTCGAGCGGCACCGTCCCCGATCCTTCCCTCCATTCGGGTCCGGCGCCGCTCGGCGCCGTATCCGACGCTGATGGGAGATTTCTACTTCTATGACCCGGCCCCATCATTTGGTCCTGAGTATCAGGAGATGGGTGGTGAGGAGGATTGGGAGGGGTCTGAAGACCCTCTGGCACGGGAGTGTCAGTCTTACCAGGACTGGTCAGGAGAGCTAGGGGACACCAGTGGTCTGGATACCTCGCCGGACACTGGTTTTGTCTCCCCTCCCACCGTGGCTTCGGAGGAGGAGGCTGCATATAGAGTGGTGTTGACGCGGGCGGCCAAGGCCTTACATCTTGAGCTCCCCGTCGCGGGCGTGAGGACTAACCTCCTCACTGAGGTCCTTAAACCGCAGGCAAGCTCGGCCGAGCCTCTGCTGCCGTTTAATGAGGCCTTGTCTGACGTTCTTTTGGGCACCTGGTCCAGGCCCGCTACAGGTCAGTCTGTAGATAGGAACGTGGTCAGACACCACCGCCCGGCTCCGGGCGACCCTGCTTTCCTGTCCAGCCACCCCACCCCCGAGAGCCTGGTCATGCAGGCCTCTAACTCCCAGACCGCGTTTCCGACGGCTCCCCCGATCAGGAATCCAAGAGGTATGAGCAGTACAGAAAGAAGGTATTCTCATCCTTAAGTTTGGGATTACGGTCAGTCAACAATGCATTCCTCTTGGGCCGCTACACCCACTCTCTGTGGGACACGGTTGCGGACGTGCTGCCACAATGTCCGGAGGAGGTCCGGACTAAATTCACCCAAGCCCTTGCGGAGGGTTGAGATGTGGCACGGTACTCCATCCGGTGTGGGCTGGATACCGCAGAGCAGAGCTGGGCAGAGCGATGGCAACGACGATTCGTCGCCACGCCTGGATGAGGTCCGCCAACGTCTCGGCTGATGTCCAGAACACTCTTATGGACATGCCGTTTGATGGCCGTCGCCTCTGTGGCGACAAGGCAGACCATGCGCTTGAGCGCTTTAAGGACTCCAGGTCTAAGGCCAAGTCCTTGGGCCTCTCAGCCCCGCGCCAGCAAACGGGTGCCTTTCGCTCCTTTCGTGGCCAAGGAAGGGGCGCCCCCACACGTGCTGACATGCGCCCCCACACGTGCTGCCAGCGCCCCCACACGTGCTGCCAGCCACACACCGCAGTCTAATATCCAACGCGGTGGCGGCCGTGAAATCCGCCGTGGCTGCGGTCGGGGACAACGGCGCGGCCAGTCCACACCTGCCCCTGCAGCATCCGCCTCGAAACCTTCCTAGTCCGAGTTTTCAGGCCCATGTGACGCCAGTAGGAGGCAGGGTTCGCCATCACCAATCAAACTGGCGCAACGTTACATCGGACAGGTGGGTGCTGCAAATCGTCCGAAGGGGCTACTCCCTCCTCTTCGAGGCGACCCCTCCAGCCATGCCACCGCAGTACCACCACGTGTCGGGGGATCACTTGACACTTCTCAGAGAGGAAGTTATGGCCCTCTTGGCCAAGGGGGCTATCGAGCGCGTTGCTGGGCCAGAAGTAGGGAGTGGTTGTTACTCCCACTACTTTCTGGTACCCAAGAAGGGCAAAGGGGGCCTTCGCCCTATCTTGGACCTGCGGAATGTCAACGGCTTCCTCCGTCAGGAGAAGTTCAAGATGCTGACACTAGCTCAGGTCCTAGCTGCCCTGGACCCTGGAGACCGGATGGTAGCATTGGACTTGTAGGACGCTTATTTTCATATCCCCATCCTGCTGGCCCACCGGCCTTACCTGCGGTTCACGGTAGGCCACGAGCACTTACAGTTTACCGTTCTCCCCTTCGGCCTTACCATCACCCCACGAGTTTTCGAAAGTGATGGCGGTGGTCGCAGTTCATCTGCGCAGGTTAGGGGTTTCAGTCTTCCCCTACCTCGACGACTGGTTGTTGAAGGCGGGCTCGCCCCAGACAGTTGTCAGCCACCTCCAGACTACGGCCGACCTCCTGCATCTGCTGGGGTTCTCCATCAATGTGCCGAAGTCACACCTGTGTCCCTCTCAGAAGCTCCTCTTCATCGGAGAGGTTCTAGACTCGGCGCAGTTTCGGGTTTATCCTCCCGAACAGCGGGTTCGGGATATTCAGGCTCTGATTCTGATCTTTCAGCCGTTATCCCGAGTCTCGGTCAGTTTGACGCTGCGGCTTCTTGGGCTGATGGCCTCCTGCATCCTTCTGGTGCATTACGCCAGGTGGCGGATGCGGGCTCTGCAGTGGGACCTGAAGTTTCAGTGGGCCCAGCATCAGGGCAACTTGTCCGACCATGTCTTGATCTCGGAGGGCACTGCAAAACAGTTGCAGTGGTGGCTCACGGACCGTGATTGGGTCAGTGGCAGATCCCTCTCCCTACCCCAACCGGAGCACGTAGTTGTGATGGACGCATCCCTCCAGGGCTGGGGTGGCCACATGGGAGAGGCAGAGATCAGAGGCCTCTGGTCTCCGGCGGAGTCCCGGCTCCACATAAACCTTCTGGAGCTGCAGGCGATCCGGCTTGCACTGAAGGCATTCCTCCCCTCTGTCCGGGGGAGTGAAGTGCAGGTGTTCACGGACAACACCACCGCCATGTGGTACTGCAACAAACAGGGCGGGGTGGGGTTGTGGACCCTTTGCCAGGAGGCTCTGCGCCTCTGGCAGTGGCTGGAACATCAGGGCGTGACTCTGGTGGTTCAACACCTGGTAGGTTCTCTGAACGCCAGGGTGGACGAACTCAGGCGTCGGTGCATGATGGATCACGAATGGCGTCTGAACTTGGACGTGGCGCAAGGCCTCTTTCAGCAGTGGGGAGAGCCTTGGTTAGATCTATTCGCCATCGAAGAGAACTCGCTATGTCATCAGTTCTGCACGTTGGAATTTCCAAGGCGGCACTCGCTCGGAGACGTTTTTCGTCACGAGTGGAGTTGCGGTCTGTTGTACGCCTTTCCACCTATACCACTTCTGCCCAGAATGCTGAAGAAGATCAAACGCGACCGGGCCCAAGTCATCCTTGTGGCTCCGGACTGGGCACGAAGGTACTGGTATCCAGGGCTACTCAGTATGTCAGTCGATGCCCCGGTTTGCCTGCCTCTTCAGGAGGACCTTCTGTCGCAGCAGCAGGGCACGGTCCTCCACCCGAACCTGTCCAGTCTCCACCTCCATGCTTGGAGATTGAGCGGCAACAGTTGAAGCCATTTGACTTGCCTCTTGAAGTCTGTAATGTCATTCTGGCAGGCAGGCGTCCCTCCACAAAGTCGGTATACGCCTACATGTGAAATAAATTTGTGGCATGGTTGTAGGAGAGTGGGGTCTGCAATCCTATGGTCACCCCAGATTTTTGCTTTTTGCTTCACAGGTTTACGACTTTCCCTGGCTGTGGGCCTGCTAATCAGACCCACAGCCTAGTTGTTCTCTCTCTAAATTGACAACCATGTACCTTAGGTGCATTTACCAATTGGTACTGGGCCACCTTATCAGTCCCTGTACAGTGTACCATAGGTATCCAGGGCATAGGTGTACCCAGGGCCTACCAGGGGCTGAAGCATGTATTATGCCACCCCTGGCTGGCTGGGGCAAGGTGGTGTAATCACCCTTTGCTGTAGTTCTCTTCCAGGGGATCCTCATCAATAGTCATAAGCATTAGAATATTACCGCCCATGCGCGGGACCCCGGAAACAATATATTATATGTGCCCCACATATATATAGACATATATATATATAAATATATATATATATAAAAATAAGCAATTGCAGCCAAATAAAACAATAGAGCTGGAATATGCCGTGAAGAATTTCCACCATACAGTGTATTTTGCATTAGAAACATGAGAAACAACACCAGTGCTTGTTTAGAAACTGTTTTAATGCTTAGAAAACAGTAGAAATTCTCATAACACACTGTAAGCATATACAGCTCCCAGGCTGCATTGCAAATCCCCAGTCTAAAAAGACTGAAAAGCTAACCTGTAGCTGAATGTACTAAAACTGACGCCGTGCCTTTAAGGCACCTCTGCCCCTAGCTTCCCATCATGCCTCAGGGGTTACAGTTAGGTCAGTTGTTCTTTCCGGCTCCTTCAGGAAGGACCCTGGATACACAGCTCCACACTTTTCTGCCTTTTTCAGTCAGAAAATCTTCTATAGAACAATTTTTTGATTTACTTTGACTTTTAACATCAGGGTCAAGTAAATAGCTGCTTAGCAGTCGATTTTTTGGGAGGTTTTCCTGTCAGGATGCCCTCATTATTTGATGATTGCCCTTCTTGTGGCCACAAGAAGGCAAAAACAGACTCTCATGAGGTCTGTATTTTATGTTTGCCAGAGGATCATGATCCTAAAGACTGTTCACATTGTAAAAATCTGTCTGACAGGACTCTTAAAGACAGAGAGAGGAACAGGCTCTTTGGTCTGGCCCAGAGATCCATGAGAGGAAGATCTACAGAGAGGAAGAGTTCAAAGAGACCCAGAACTCCCTCCAAAGGCAAGTCAGAGCGTCCATCAACCTCAGCACCGGGCTCGGCGCTGAAAAAACGGCATCTGATAGACAGTTCGAGAGAAAAAGCTCCGTCGACGTCGGGACCGGCGTCGATGAGGAAGTCGTCGTCGAAAAGTTCACCGACGACGAAGAAAGCTCCGCCGTCGTCAACTAGGCGACGATCGGCGTCGAGAGAAGCCACGAGATCGCCGTCGACGAGAAGATCGACGTCAAGATTTAAATCACCTCCGCCGTCGTCAACCAGGCGACGATCGGCGTCGAGGCACAGATCACACCCCCCGTCGTCTCAACGTCGACAGGCTTCTAAGAGTGTGACACCTCCGCCGACGTCTCCACGGAGGCGCTCGGCGTCGAGGAGTAAGAGCCCCCTCGGACGCTCGCCGTCGAGGAAGGGATCGTCATCGACGGCACGTCGGCGCTCGACGTCGAGGATGTCCGATCCTCCGCCGTCGCCACATGTCAGGTCAACGTCGAGGGCATCGTCGACGACAGGACAACGTCGATTGACATCTCCGTCGCCGACAGACCAAGGTCGGTCGCCGTCGAGACCTCCGTCGACGGCAGGGCAACGCCGTTCGACGTCGAGACCTCCGTCGAAGGCAGAACGACGCCGTTCGACGTCAAGGGAGAAGACTCCGTCGTCGGCTCATCATCGCCGATCGACGTCGAGGGACCACAGGTCAACGTCGAAGCATTCAACGTCGAAGGTTATCACTCCGTCGACGCCGCAGAGGCGTTCGACGTCGAGGGAAAGGCTTTTGAGACGTCCTCCAACACCGGTGAGACGGAGATCTCCTTCAGTGCCTTCGACAGTCCTAGTGACACAATCTGCTTCGCACCATTCCTCCTTAAGTGCCTCTGGTTCATCGAGGTCCTCTTCTAGGAGTAGGAGTCCTGTGCAAAAGAGTCCCCAGCGGCGGTACATCACACAGGCAAGACTCTCGCCAAGATGGTATGGTCCGTTGAGTAAATGGAAGGATTCTGGAGCAACGGAGAGACTACAAAGGTACTTGAGTCCAGTCCACAGGTCCCCTCTTCAGCAGCTGGCAGAAGAGGCAGATGGACAGAGTCCTACCATTCACCGATCACGCTCACGAGAGAGAAGAGCGGACAGGTCGCATACCCCCAGGGTCTCCCGATCACCAAGGTGGGAACAACCCAGATCTCGAACACCGAGAAAGGAGGTACGGACTGAGAGATCGAGATCTCCAGTGCATCAGAGGGAATCACGTTCTCCTCGAAGGGAGATCACCAGTGAGGAAGGAGAATTCTCACCACAGGAGAAGAAGAACTCCATCATCCTCCTCTTCATCTTCATCTAGATCTTCTAAAGGGGATTACTCTCCAACGCTGGCAGACAGCCCTCGCTCAAGAGCTTCCCCGCTTGACGACGTCAACACATATCTGGACGTCTTGCAAAGGGGTGCTCACAAACTTAATATAGAGATGGCTATTCCAGAGGTGTCCACTGCTGTGATTTTTGAGACCCTTCATCACAAATCATATACACGGCCTTTGCTCCCATTGGTTCCAGGGATAATGGACCCAATCAAAGAGGTTTTCCTCACGCCAGCAACGATCAGGGCAGTACCGGCACGTATCCAGTTACCCCTCCCCAGGAGAAATTAACAACTGTGATTGGTAGTGACATTGCTAGCATTGGTCACTAGGTATTCTGAACCTAGCTTAATATTTACAGTGTATTAAATACAAAAAAAAATTCATATACACCCACACTATCTCTGTCCATTTTTGATCACATATGGTGACTTACCTAGATTAATTGAACAACTATTGTTATATTTTTGTACCACTGACCTAAATTGTGACAGGTTACCAAACATTATTATCCGCCGTTGTGCTGTGAACTAGTTTAAACGAAATCTCATGAAAGTATTCTTTACCCTATCGTGTATAAGAACTGACGTCAGCACGCGAGTAAGTATTCCGGCGACGTCATTCCGGCACCCACGACGCTGACGACTGACGCGGAGCCGCAGACAACGCCTACCGATGCGCAAGGGTACTGCTACGCAAAAATTTCCGGATCCAGTCTGACGCCTGGGGATATTCTAAGGTAAGGAATCTAATACTAACTACTGTTTCTTACAGATATATTGGAAGAAAACTGCTCCAGAATTGTAGGCACGTGCTACAAAATTAAAATAGCACCAGATGCAGCTCACGTCTGCAAAGGGTTTCCAGGCAAACGGACGGAAGGGTCATAAAGCCCCCGCCTCCCCACTCCACTTCTTAAGAGGACACAAGGAATTCTTTGGGTGGAACAAAAGGACCCTATAAAACTTGTGCTCATCTCGAGGAAGCGCATTCCTCGATGGTTCTCTGAAGACTGGCAGAAACGCAGGAATGAGGCTACGCAAAAATTTCCGGATCCAGTCTGACGCCTGGGGATATTCTAAGGTAAGGAATCTAATACTAACTACTGTTTCTTACAGATATATTGGAAGAAAACTGCTCCAGAATTGTAGGCACGTGCTACAAAACTAAAATAGCACCAGATGCAGCTCACGTCTGCAAAGGGTTTCCAGGCAAACGGACGGAAGGGTCATAAAGCCCCCGCCTCCCCACTCCACTTCTTAAGAGGACACAAGGAATTCTTTGGGTGGAACAAAAGGACCCTATAAAACTTGTGCTCATCTCGAGGAAGCGCATTCCTCGATGGTTCTCTGAAGACTGGCAGAAACGCAGGAATGAGGCCCCAGCAACAACACAGGTTGATTATGGGCTGTTACCAGAGCTCTCATAGACATTACAGCTCAAGAAATCTTGAGCTGACCCCAGAACAGAAAATACTGGCTAGGAGGGCAAGAAGCACAAATGAGGAAAAGACAAGCATTGGCGTAGCCAATAGGTCTCGCTTTTGGGACCTTCTAAGTATTAAGTTATGCAGCACAATATCCTTTGTGCAACCACATCAACTGTTGCGCGGCTAAACACTTATAAGGTCCCAAAGGCGAGACCTTTTGGCTATACCAATGCTTGGTGTGGTTGTGTGTGTGTTTGTGTGTGTGGTTGTGTGTGTGTGTGGTTGTGTGCGTGTGTGTGTGTGGTGTGTGGTGTGGTGTGGGGGTTGTGTGGTGTGGTGTGTAGGGTTGTGGGGTTGTGTGTGTGTGGGGTTGTGTGTGTGTGGTTTTGTGTGTGGGGTTGTGTGTTGTGTGTGGTTGTGTGTGTGTGGTGTTTTGTGTGTGTGGCTGTGTGGGGTTGTGTGTTTGGGGTTGTGTGTGTGGGGTTGTGTGTGTGTTTGTTGTGTGGTTGTGTGTATTTGTGTGGTTGTGTGTGGTTCTGTGTGTGTGGTTGTGTGTATTTGTGTGGTTGTGTGTATTTGTGGTGTTGTGTGTGTGGGGTTGTGGGTGTGGGTTTGTGTGTGTGGGGGGGTTGTGTGTGTGGGGGGTTGTGTGTGAGGTTGTGTGTGTGGGGGGTTGTGTGCGTGGGTGGGTTGTGTGTGTGGGAGGTGGTTGTGTTTGTGGGTGGGGTTGTATGTGTGTGTGGCTGTGTGTGTGTGTGGTTGTGTGTGTGTGGTTGTGTGTGTGTGGTTGTGTGTGGTTGTGTGTGTGTGTGGTTGTGTGTGTGTGGTTTGTGTGTGTGTGTGTATGGTTGTGTGTGTGTGGGGGGTTGTGTGTGTGTGGGGGGGGTTGTGTGTGTGACAGTAATACTAAAAGCATCTCAAAATAAAGGAACACAAACATCGAGTTTGTGGAAAGAGAAAGCACATTGTAAGTCGAACAGGCGCAGCAAAGCATCAACACAACAACATGTTCTTTGATGTTTGATATTCTTTGAAGGAGAACATCAAAGGGGCGCTGCTAAAGTGATCGCGGGCGAAAGTGACACATGTTCTTTGATGTTTGATGTTCTTTGAATGAGAACATCAAAGGGGCGCTGCTAAAGTGATCGCAGGCGAAAGTGATCTTGGGCGCTTAATGAGTATGACGAGGTTTGCCATTTGGCGCCTCGGCTCCTTAGCGCGTGTCCATGCTCATGCACTGTAGCTCTAGGCTGGCCAGGCTGGCCATGGTAGCATTTTTTGAGCCCTCACTAAATGTCTCGCCAGACCAGCTCATCCGCTGGGTCAGGCGAGACCTAAAAATGAATAGCTATTTTGTGGCTAACAGTCTTGAAAAGTAAAAGTGTTTTTGAGGCATGCAAAATACATATGAAATTGTGGCAGAAGTTATACAGAAGGAGTTTGTGAGAAACATATATTTATGGGACTGGTCTCAGAATGAAAGAGAGGGAGGGCTATTTATTTTTAAAGCATGAAAAGCAAGTGTGGATGAAAATTTTTATAGCCGACACATCAAGAATTCTATTAAGGACACGGAGGCGAGGAATATGCTTCTCATTTCATTGTAACTAATTTCAACAGCCAATCTCAATAAAGTAAACACAAACTACATTATCCATGTTTCCATGTACCTCCCATGTCACATGCTCCAATCACATATGAGCTATCCATGTAACTGTGGAAGTCATCATATTGTGTCCTCTTTCTTTGTAAGATAAGTCTATAAGAACAGAATATTCCAAAGGGAACTAGGGTAAAAGTCACCAAAGATCCATACAGTCCAACGTGGACTAAGAAATTCCAGTTGATCAAACAGGGATGTGTATCACCAACCACAGCCAGTGACTGAACTCTGCAATGGGATTGAAATTGCAGCGAGTCAACACACCATATATAACTCCTCTTGAGGGAAATAATTCCAAAGAAGAGTGCATCTCACAGCTGTTCTGGGCATTTCCTGAAATAGAGAGAGATCCCCAAAGTAAAATCTGGCATCATAAATATAAAGCATAGACTATTGCCAAAAATCATCAGGTGGGAGAAATAAGACAGAAACAACTCAATTTTGTACCAACATTAGTTATAACAATACACTTTTAACAATTGAATTATAGTTCAAAGGCAATTGCATCTAAAGGGTGAGCCTCACCTCCATGTACTTAATAAAAATGGAAATTATTGATGCGTCAGTTAGACACATTTTCATTCTATTTCAGGACCGGGAGCTCTGATTATGCTAGTTTCAAGTTGTGTTAACACCACAGACGCCACATCTACAATAGGTTTATAATAGTATTTCTTACATGTAGACTCAGAGATCCAGTCTGCTGCTCTTATGATGTCTTCTACACGAGAGCATATGATTTGGATGCCATGGCTCCTCTCGCAGAATGCACCACAAAGACAGAAATGTTGACACCAGCCTCTGCCAGTAGTCATTTCATCCACCTGGCTATGGTAGATGCAGACACTGGTTTTTAGGGTTTTTGTAAGGCAACTAATAGTTGTCCTCCAGCCTCCTATCTCATATCACAAGTAGCGATTTCATAATCCTTTGAGCGTTGCACCACACATAATTTACTATTGTTTGGGAAACTTGGATAGGTTACCAACATGGAAATCGCTTTGGTGCAGCGTGTGATAGTACAGGAAATGTCTTCTGGAGAGAATACTCTACCTGATAGATCCAATACTCGTAAGTCCAATACTCTCTTACAGGAAATCAGACATAATAACATTGTGAGCTTGGCCCGAAAGCTGTTTGCACAACAAGTATTTGTTGGCAGGCCACTGCTCCAAGAATCTGAGAACAACATTCACGTCCCAAATTGATGTATACTTGGGTCTCGGAGGGTTGACCATATGGATACCTTTCATCCATTTGCAGATTAGAGGGTGTTCATCCAATAGTTTTCCCTCTACTGGTAGGTGTCCTGAGGAGATTGTCGTTCTGAAGTAATGACTGTTCGGTATGCTAGACTAGAAGATGCTAGTTCTGATAGAAAGTTTATTACTATACAATGTTGTGCCCCCACGGAATCAAAACTCCATGTGTTGCACCAAACACACCATATCTTTTATGGGTGTTATCTGGCCAGGTCTACCTGATGAAGGATGCAGCTTGTTGCGAAATGCCTTGCGTATGCCATCTTTGTCTGAAACCATCCAAGCCATCAGCTTGAGTTGACCTGATAGATTCAATGGGTGAGGAATACCTTCCGGGTCTAAGAGGAGATTCGGCTGAACTGGGAGTAGAACTGGAGGCGCACTCGCTAGAGTTAGAGCTACTGGTAACCAAGGTTGCGCTCTCTAGTAAGGTGTCACCAAAATAATTTCTGCTGCTTGTCTACTGATCTGTGACAGGACACCGGGAATCATCAGGAATGGGGGAAAGGCATAGCCTTGGAACTGATCCTCGTCCTGGATAAATGCATCTGTCGCCTGGGCATCGGATCTGGGCACAAGCTCAAAAAATGTGTCAGTTTCCGATTGAGTCATCATGCGAACAGATCTATTTCGCACGGGCCTCACAATCTGTTCAAAGCTGGGAAGGCTGAGTGATTAAGGTTCCAGTTGCTGAAATCTCGTAAGTGTCTGGAGTTCTAGTCGGCTATGGGGGTCCTCGTGTGGTAGATGCTCCACTATGAGGGAGATGCAATGATCGAGGCAGAAGTGACAAAAGTCCTTGGCAATCTCTGCTAGTAGACGGGACTTCGTCCCCCCAAGTTTTTGATGTAGCGGACTGCTGAAATGTTGTCCATTCTCAGTAAGATATAATAGTCCGTCTTTATCGGGGAGAGCCTCCTGATAGCGAAAGAGCCTGCCAGGAGTTGCAGGCAATTTATGTGGAGCCTGAGCCCTGCCTCCAACCACTGACCCCCTGTCGACATTGTCCTGCACCTCACTCCCCAACCGGCGGACATCCAATTCGATCCCTATTTCTGGTGATGTGCCAAAAATGGCTCGACCATTCCAGGATTCCATGTGGTCGAACCACCATGTTATCTCTGTCCTGGCTTTGCCCATCAGTGGGACTTGTTCTGTGTAAGATAGACCTTTCCATAAGTGTTGGGTTTTTAATCTCTGAAGGGCTATGTAATGGAGGGGGCCTGAAAATATGGCTTGTATCGATGAGGCCAGGAGTCTCACAATTCTGACAATCTACCTCAACGATACAGTCTGTTGGCACAACGCAGACCTCAATTGCCTCTTGATATTGTGTATCTTTTGGGTTGGAAGGAAATTGTGCTCTGACTGATTCTATCTGGAAACCCAGAAATGCCATTTGCTGGACTGGTGACCGGACTGACTTCTGGGAGTTGTTCAGGAATCCCAGACTCTGAATAAGTTGTATAGTCCATGATAGATTAGTCCTGAGTGTCTGAAGGTCCTGGACCATCAAATGGAGATTGTTTAGTCAATTAGACATACTCTTCAAGCCCTCAGTGCTTCTACGACTGGTCTCATCAATTTAGTGAAACACCACGGGGCCAATGAGAGACCGAATGGAAGGGATTTGAATTCCATGCACTGTTCCCGTCATATGAACTGTAGAAACCATCGTTGAGGTAGGAATATGGGGACGGAGAGGTAGGCATCCTCCAGGACCAGACGGACCATCGAGTCGCATTTATGTAGAATATCTCTTGGCAAGAGAATTTCTTCCATTTTGAAATGTCGGTACATTATCCAGACATTGAAATCTTTGAGGTTTAGGACTAGTAGTCACCTCTGCCCTTCTTTTCAAATAGAAAGGTGGGTCTCATGAACCCTTTGGGCTAGGGAGTTGTCAGGCATATTGCCCGCTTGGCTAGGAGAGTTAGAATATAAAAACTTGTTGTGTTTGGGAAAAATACATTTGTCTTGGGGGGCCAGATGAGTTTGAGATTCATAAATTCCAGTTTGAAGCCCTGAATGGTCTCCAGTACACGTGGGTCCATGGATATGCATTTACAATTTTTATGAATAGCAGCACTTTTCATCCCAATATCACTTCCGAGACGGGAATAACTCATACCAGTAGATCCTGTGTCCTGGATTGCATTCTACTGTCCGTGTCTGGATCTGCGGCAGAATATGGGGCGGCCACCTCTGGGTTGAGTGGGATAGAAGGTGGGATCTGGTTGGTCTCCATACCAACCACCTTTGCGGCAGGCATAGTAGCCTTGTTGAGAGCTTTGGTGGGTTCCATAGCCTGGTGCACCCTCCATGGCATCCGGGTGCACCCTGACAAAAAGGCCTCTCCAGAATACTCATTTTAGCTTCATTTGGGCCTTGCATATAGTCGACTAGGTGGCACAAAATCTGGAGAGCCCCCAAATAATAGGCTGTCAGCCATTGGGCTGGCTTCCACATTGGATAGATCATTGAGTGTAGGATCTAATCTCATCAGGATAGATCTCCGGTGCTCTGTAGAGATGGTGCAGTTGGTGTTCCCTAACATGCAGACTGCTCGCTGAGCCCAGCCAATCAGATTGTCAGTATTTACTGAGGTACTGACTCTTTGGCTTAGTATGCTAAGTCTAAGATCTTAGTCAAGGTTCCTTCCAGGTTAAGTAGTTTATCTTGGCACATCCAACATGAGCGATCCAGGCCCTTTTTCGGGTCCCTTGCGTATTTTTTCATAAAAGTGACCATGACGAGATCTACCTCTGGCTTGTCTGTAACCTTACCCACCAGGTCTGGGCGGGGACACTCCATGCAGAGACGTGCACGTACCTCTTTATCAAAGCTCCGCCATAAATGGGTTTGAAGGTGTTCTGCAACCTCTGGAGGCGGAACCCAATTGGACTCCTTGGGGAGAATTATTTGGGTGGTCTTGAATTGGAGCACCCGAAGGGTATGGACTGGAGCCCATTTCTTCTTACTGGGTCTTGCCTTCTCGCCCTCATCACTGTCCTCAGTGTGGTAAGAGCAGTCTGAGTCTAGGGCCTCTGCATGCTGTGAGACTGAGAGGACTCTCCCTGTGGGTTGGCACTATAATCGTGTTCAGTCTCTCTCTTGTGCCTCAGCTTTGTAAAAGCCTCTCCCTGTACCTCTGGCTGTGATTTACTCTTGACTTTGCCCTTTTTTGATGGGCCCACCTCATTGTTGGCCGGAGGAAGTTGGGGTTGCCAGCCTTTATGGCATGCAAACTCACACAGCTGCCCCGTGAAGGGACCTTGGACCCATGCCAGGGCCTTATTCACAGATTGCTGTACACTGCAGTCCAGTGCATCCACCAAATCTCGCTCTAGCTGGTCAACACCTTCTTCATGGTAGTTGTCTGCCTCCGCTTTATAGGGCTCCCATTGTGCCATTCTCTCTGCATGCCCACTCAATTTACTGGGAGTTGAGAGAGTAAGGGGGGAGTGGAACTAACCCTGTAAGGCCAGGGATTATGCCTTAATTTAAATGTGGAGGGAGATGCCGGGACCAAAAAACCGACTCAAGGCAAAGCCTATGCAAATGTATACAACCCAGCACATACTTGTGAGACAGGGCGTAGGGGGAGAATTCGCCCCTGGCACCACATACAGAGCCAAGTCATGTTACTTGTAGAAAAAGTTAGCAAATGCTCTGATCAATATCCCTGAGCGTCGCGTTCAATTTCTGCACATGCGCATTGTGTGGTCCTTCTTTACAAGTAAAAGAGGACTGTGCACATCAGCGAGATGTGCGCTGTCTGCTCCCTGCTCCACTCAGGCAGCAAGCAGCGTCGGAGTCCGACTGCCGTAAGTGTTCAGAAAATAAAGGCGGAATCCCAGTGCTGTAGTTCATGCAGTAGGTGATCGATCAACTCCTGCCCTCATGGAACCGCAACCCATAGAAAGCATGACATTAACAGCAAATAGAGGTAGGAAATACCTACAACTATGGCATTACAAGCATTTAGAAAAGAAACATTCTAAGCAATAGAGATATGAGATATCTGTAATTATGTCAGTACAAGCATAAAGAACTAAACTGCACTTATCTGGCTGTAAAGCAGCAAAGAAAGAGGAAACAAAATGGTGACTTCTACAGTTATATGGGTAGCTCATGTATAATTAGAGCATGTGACATGGGAGGTACAGGAAAACATGGGTAATGTAGTAAAACTATGAGAAGCATAAACAGAACCTCCGGGTCATGACATAGAATTTGTGGCATGTAAAAACAAAATGGCATTGACAGAACAGTGAGGTGGGCACAGTCCTTTCCTGATAAAATGGATTTGAGCCACATAAACCTCACAATCTGATAGATAGTACAGCGGTAGCTCATAATCAACACGAGTGCTTTTTGAGAAGGGTTCAAACTCCAGCTGGGAAAATTCAATTTTTATATTCTTTTTCATTTTGCTCTATTTTACCCAAATGAAAGATGCCCTATTGTAAATCACCTCTACCAGTGTCTGTGAGATTTGTGGCCTTTTTAGTGAAGCCAGAACATGTTAGACATTTGTGGCATGCTGTGGCATGTGGAAAGGAGGGCAAGGCTTGCTATTAAGGAAATCCCTTAATTTGTGGAATGAGACTTTGGGAATGAAAGAAAATGCATGGGGCAAGTCTGAGAGTGGAAGAAAAGAGTGGCCATTTGTTTATAAATAAGGAAAATCAAGTGTAGATTTGTGGCATGTGAAAGCAAAACGACATGGACATAGAAGTAGGACAGCACCCTTTTTCAATTACACAAAGGCTTAGGACAATGACTTTCTATGCAGAACAGATGGTCCAGTGGGAACTAACAGTGTATCTCAGTGCTTTTTGACAAGGGTTCAAACCCCAGCTAGGAAAATTTGATTTTTATAATTTTTTCTATTTTTCTTCTATGTTACCCAAATGAAAGATGCCCTATTGTAAATCACCCCTAGCAGTGTCTGTGAGATTTGTGGCCTTTTCAGTGAAGCCAGGGCATGTCAGACATTTGTGGCATGCTGTGGCATGTGAAAGGGGAGCAAGGCTTGCTATTAAGGAAATCCCTTAATTTGTGGAATGATACTTTGGGAATAGTTAGGTAAGAAAGAGAAATGCATGGGGCAAGTCTGAGAGTGGAAGAAAAGAGTGGCTATTTGTTTATAAATAAGGAAAATCAAGTGTAGATTTGTGGTATGTGAATGCAAAACAACATGGACATAGAGGTAGGACAGTACCCTTTTTCAATTACACAAAGGCTTTTGACAATGACTCTCTGCGCAGAACAGATGGTCCAGTGGGAACTAACAGTGGCGCTCAGTGCTTTTTTTTCAAACCCCAGCTAGGAAAATTCTATTTTTATAATGTTTTCTATTTTTCCTTTATTTTACCCTAATGAAAGATGCCCTATTGTAAATCACCCCTAGCAGTGTCTGTGAGATTTGTGGCCTTTTTAGTGAAGCCAGGGCATGTGAGAAATATGTGACATGCTGTGGCATGTGGCAGGGGGGCAAGGCTTGCTATTAAGGGAATCCCTTATTTTTGGGAATGGTTGTGTAAGAAAATAAAATGCATGGGGCAAGTCCCAGAGTGAAAGAAAAGAAGACTATTTATTTATAAAGCATGAAAATTAAGTGTGGATTCGTAGAATGTAAAAGCAAAACGGAATCTAAACATGAGGAGGACCAGCACTCTCTGTCTATGATAAAAAGCTTTGCTCCCCACAATAATATATAAAACAGATGGTACAAGAGTTGGTAACAAGTAGTTGCGTACATTTTGACCAGGAAACTTAGGAAAATTCACCTAGGAAAATTCCTTTTTATATTTTCTTTCTTTTAGCTGAGTGAATGGTAGTCCTTTGGAAATCACCAACTGGCATTATCTGCAGTTAATCATGAAAGAGCATGTCAGAAATCTATGACCTGCTGTGGCACATGTGAAATAAGCTGTGGCATATGCCACATGACAGAGTGACACGTGTCACATGCCAGGAATGAGCACCAACCCTTACTGAGCGCGCGTCCGCTGTGTGAAGCGACGACCTTTTAATTTTATACTGTTAGCAGCTGATCTGCTGACAGCGGATCGCTGCCTCCCCTTGCCTCTAGCCCGGAAGTAAAATAAAACCGCAGCTCCCTCCACAGCAAACGGGGAAATCCTGTGGTGGACCGGGGAGCAATGCGGTGAAACCACAGGTTTCTGAAGTGTACAGGTAGGCTTAGTAATGCAGCAATTGTAAGTGCAGTTTTAAAAAAAAGAACAGTGTAGTTTTAAAACAATTGGGAGTGTAAGTAAACACAGCCTCAGCTGTCAAGGGCTCGCTATCGGCGCACGTCAGCTGCGCGAAGCGACGGCCTTTTAATTTTATACCGTTAGCAGCTGATCTGCTGACAGCGGATCCTCGCCTCCCTTCGCCTCTAGCCCCGAAGTAAAATGTAACCGCAGCTCCCTCCACAGTAAATCCCTTGGTGGACCGGGGAGCAATGCGGTGAAACAGCAGGTTTCTGAAGTGTACAGGTAGGCTTAGTAATGTGGCAATTCTAAGTGCAGTTTTTAAAAAAGAACAGTGCAGTTTTAAAACAATTGGGAGCGTAAGCAAACACAGCCTCGGCTGTCAAGGTCTTGCTAATACAGCATTTATATATGGGATTATTTTCATGCAATAGAAATCCATGTAATTTTGGCATTTTAGCCTATTGGAACTATAATAGGTTGCATATTTATGTGTGTATACATGTATATATGTATTTACTGAACAAAGCAGGTAGTAGTGTTCCCCCGAGGGGAAATATTCGCACATTCACTAGATATATTATACCATAACAATAATTTATAGCGTGAAAAGTCAAAAACACATTGCTTATCAAGCAAGCGGGTGCTAACTAAGGGCCTCATTAGGATGGAGGATTTTCCGCATCCTCCGGGCCGGCGGAAGCCACCGCCGGCCCGGAGGATGCGGAAAATCCTCTGCGGACCCACCAAAGACCCACCGCCACATTAGGATGGCTGGTGGGTCCCGGTTTCCGTCCGCAGCTTTTCTGCCGCGGTTGGCTCACAACCGCGGCGGAAAAGCACTAATATGGTGACGGTGTCTCTCAGACACCGTCAGCCAGATTAGGATGGGCTCTGAAACATGCTTTTCCGCGGCGGCTTTTCCGCCGTGGAAAAGCATGTGTAACTTCACTGCGGGGGCCCGTTGCGGGCCCCCTAGGTGAAGGGGGGTGGGGGGTGCACATGGAGGGTACCTATGGTACCCCCCTGCATTTGTATGCAGAAAGCGGCAGGCACCGCGCGGTGCCTGCCACTTTCTACATACAAATGCAATGCGTGCATTTTTAACATTGCTGTGGATGCAGCTTGAAGCCGCACCCGCCGCAATGTTAAAAATAGAGGATGTGACCGCCAGGGTGGCGGTCACATCCTAATTGCACTGGAGGGACCTCCGCAGGCCATGCGGAGGTTCCCTCCTACTCTATGGTGGCGGACGGACTCAGGTCCGTCCGCCATCATAATGTGCCCCTTAGCCTCCAACACCTACTACCTGAAGGTGTTGTATAGCACAAACAAGTGTGCAACAGATAGAAAACACGAAATAAGCTATTACAGCACACCATTAAATCTTATAAATGTCACTAACCGTAATGGTAAAGTATAGAAACCCTTAAGTTTCAGCTAATCATGTGCTGGGAATTTTAAATAATTTTGGATATCAATAAAGGATGCAAGAAAGCACGAACATTGACCTCATTGGATCCCTTTAGTTGGTTAATGTTGCTGAATTGTTTGTCGTTCTCACTATGGGGCCGATTCCGATCCTGGAAAAACGCTGTACAAATCGTGGTATGGAGCGTTTTCCCCATACAACTCGTACTTGTAAGGAGGACCCTACAACCTAGGAAGTACGATCCGTACAAATAGACGCACTCCATACAAATTGTAAAAAAGACCATACAACTCGTATATACAAGCGATTCCGATTCCGATTGCTCTGTACAAGACGTTCCCATGTATTCCCGGCAGCAGTTTACAACCCGGCAAGTACGATTCGTACAAACGGCACTCCATACAGCTCTTTTTTTACAAGAGCCAAAAAGTGCTGTAAAAACCTTGTACGCCCCGAAAACAGTACGAGACAGACTCCCTCATGTACGCGTCGTACACCCCATGAATACAGGGGTACGGTGCGTATGTACGGTGCATACGGATGGCACGGAAAGTGGGGTACGGTGCGTACATACGCGATGAAGGGGTACTGGTCGTGTACGCACCGTACAAGCACCATACCCCAAAATCGCGTATGTACGCACTGTGCCCCAAAATCGCGTACGTGCGCACTGTACCCCAAAATCACGTATGTATGCCCCGTACCCCAAAATCGCGTACGTACGCACCGTACCCCAAAATCGTGTATGTACGCACCGTACCCCAAAATCGCGTACGTACGCACTGTACCCCAAAATCACGTAGGTACGCACCGTACCCCAAAATCGCGTATGTACGCACCGTACCCCAACATCGCGTACGTACGCACTGTACCCCAAAATCACGTATGTACGCACCGTACCCCAAAATCGCGTATGTACGCACCATACCCCAAAATCGCGTACGTATGCACTGTACCCCAAAATCACGTATGTACGCACCGTACCCCAAAATCACGTATGTACGCACCGTACACCAAAATCGTGTATGTATGCACCGTACCCCAAAATCGCGTACGTACGCACTGTACTCCAAAATCACGTAGGTACGCACCGTACCCCAAAATCGCGTATGTACGCACCGTACCCCAACATCGCGTACGTACGCACTGTACCCCAAAATCACGTATGTACGCACCGTACCCCAAAATCGCGTATGTACGCACCGTACCCCAAAAATCGCGTAAGTACTTTGCGTACATGCGCGATGTTAGGGTACGCACCATTCACACGCCTCACATGTGGGGGGACCCCTGTACGCCTCATACCCCTATATGACCCGTACCCCGGTATGAGTCGTACCCCCAGAACGAGTCATACCAGGGTACGAGGCATATAGGGGTTTGCTTCGTTGCCCGGTACGAGTCATTCCCCGTATACAGGCCATTTTCCATTCAAATCGTATGCTGACAACCCGGTACGAATCGTACTTGACGGGTTGGACAGCCTTTTTAGGTCTCGCTAGACGTACGCAAAAGCGAAGCTTTTGCGTCTAGCGAGACAACTAATGTAATCACTTTCAGGGGAATGTAGACAGCCGACTGTCACGAGCTTCTCCTGCCGGAGATTCTACCTCGTGAGCGCGCACGTCGCCGTCCCTCATATTCCCATGCAAAGAAAGGCACACTGAACACACACATGCAGGCAAGAAGGCACACACACACAGGAGCGCACCTACACACATACAAAGCCCCCCCCCCCCGCCGACGCCGCATACATAGAAGTTCCCCCCCCACCTGCCGCCGCCGCATACATAGAAGGGCCCCCCACCCACCTCCCTGCCGCCGCCGTCGCATACATAGAAGGGCCCCCCCTCCCCCTGGCCGCCACCGCATACATATAAGCCCCCCCCTCCCCCGCCGCATACATAGAAGTTCCCCCCCCCACCGCCGTATACATAAAAGTGCGCCCCCAGGTGCCGCATATATGCAAGCGCCCCCCCCACACCATACATGCAAGCGCCCCCCCCTTACCGTGATTCTAAGGTCTTGCAGCCTCCGCGGGGCTCTCCCTCGGGCATGAGCCCCGCGTCACCAGCACTGCTTTCCCGTGGGCGCGTGCGCGGGCTTCCGAAGACGGAAGTCCCGCCCCAAGGAAGGTTTCGCTTTCGGAGCTGGTTTTGCTGGGAAGAGGGGGAAGGAGCCAGGTGCTGGTCCCGCCTTGGCACACTGCAATTTTGTCAGCTCGGGGATCGAAAGCAGGTTAGGACAACTTGTTTTATTTACACGCATTTGAAGAACATGAAACAGAGTGCGAGCGGAGCACACAGATGTAAAACAAAAACCACACGGAATGTCCAATCACAGATATACGTAACATCGTACCTACAACAAGTCAGCACTATTGGTTTGTCAATGGTTGATGTTGCATCAGCAGAAAAAGCAGTAACTATGGCTTTGACTAGACTACATTGCTCTGCGATCTGACGCAGGGGGTGGGGGGCAAGCACGTCACACACTCACTGCGTGCAGTTCCTGTGGTAGAGGGATCGAGATGCGGGTTACCAAGCGTCTCTGCAGTCAGGATGGGACCCCGAACCCAGATACCGCTCTGGGCTATTAAACTACCAGCAGGCTGCAAAGTTCACGTGGGTCTGAGACGCAGGAATTGCGGTCGGCGCCTTAATCCTCAAAGCTACCGAAATGTATAAGAAACCTGTGTCCACGCAATGGGCCCGGCCGCCACACCGTCTAACATGTGGTCAAATTCCTCTCACACTGCTTCCACACCCGAGTGACCCGCAGCATCTTCCCACCGCAAGACAGGGTAGCCGGGTCAGCTGCTCCGCTATGGCAAGGGAACCACACGGTGCCCACACCCTCCACCCATGCTCTCCACCCGCTCCCCGAGGGCCTCGGCCCTCGAACCGGCAATCCTGTAGGTAAAGGGGGGTGCACATTCTCGCAAAAAAACTTTCCATAGGCTCCACTAGCGGCCATATTGGAACAGATGCTGCATTTCCCTGCTTGAAACCCAGGCAAGCTCCGGACCCATTGCGCCAGAGAGGGGCATGCCAGCGCCCTAAGGCACACGCTACTAGATTATATGGCCCGGCCTCACTCTCGGAGCCAACATTATACCGCTTGCACATGCCCGATCTCGATCCCGTGCGCCGCCGTGCTCTGGTCTTGATTGTAATAAAGTGTGGCCTATCTTGTGTAATATGGTCCTCATGTAAAGTGCTCTGGTGCCTTTGGGCAAAGTTTGTTGCATATAAAACTGCACACAAATCCCATGTAAAGTTACCCAAACATCACAGCGATGCGAAGCATAATAACGGCACACAGCATTATATAAATCCCTGTTGCCATTACAAAGCACCTATGATGTAAGATAATCTGGTTGTGGTGTGTCATGTACATGCATCACCACTTGCACCGTCCATCTCCCTTGTCTGAGTTATGGTGTTTGATGTGTTTGTGTGTCTCTGTGTCCTCTGTCGGCCTGTTTGGGCTTCGATGCATTCCTCTGTGCAGAGTACCCTTCCCAATATGGAAAGCAACATGTTTAGCCAAGGCGAAGAAAGGCGATACTACTGACGTCATGCCACCTCCCAACAGGAAAGAGTTCTCACCTGAAGCAGCTGATCCCGCTTCTGCCGGAATCTGGGCCTGGTGGACAGCACTACGAGGCAATATAAACTTTACTTTCATCCACCTCTGTGGCATGTATTTATTTTACGTTATTTCCAGCACTTTTCCATATATACCTAAAAACAGATTTTCTTTATAGTTTTTCATTGCAGTGCCTTTAGAAATTCGTAAACTCGCGTGCTTGTTGCTTTCACATCCTGGGCTTGCAGCGCTCATTAATGGTTGATTTTCATATGGATTCTTTAAAATCGTTTCCACAACTTTGATCTCCTGGGATCGTACCAAAGGCTGGAAACTCTCGCCACACATGCCCGGCACCGGTGCGCATGGGCCGCCCCGCCCCGGCCACCAGGTGAAGCGGATGCCTCTTGGGTCCGCCCGCGATCAGCAGCGATCGCTTGATCTGCACCGAAGCAGGAGGAAGCCCCGTGCTCCAGTCCCCGTACTGCAACAATGCTCTTCTCGGCGAGAGATGTAGCGCTGCTCCTTTTAGGTAAGTTATGAGGCGCTAAATCTGGGTCGTTGGTGTATGTGTGTGTGTGCATTTGTGTAAGGGCTGACCCCATACCCGTCCCAGTGCAGCGCACTTAGGGTCCTGACCCGCTCCCTGCTCGGACCAGCCCTTAATAACAGTACTGGGTAGGTTATCATCGTTTAGGGTGTCCAGTATGCAAGGACGGAAATATACCCTTCCCCCACTCCCCGGCTGCTGTTTAAATGATAAAATACAGCAATATTCAGTGCAATATTCAGGGCCCGTGGCCCTCCAGGTCTTTGGCTCGGTGCCACTGCACCTGCTGCAACAATGGAAGCACCGCCTCTGCATGTCATCCATATTGAGACGATAAAATGCAGAGATGGAAACCCTTGACCTGCAAATTAGCGAAGGAGCGCTGCAACTCACCCCAACCCACTGTGCCACAATGTGTTTTTCTGTGCATTCTCGAGGCCTTCTAGGTGCCACCTAAAGAATTCAGTATCCGTGGCTGATGGCCAGCTTTAGCACCCGGTGCGACAGTCATTTTCAGTGCCCCCACACCCAGGACTTCCTGTTTGGATTCCCTCACTACCTCGAGGCAAAAGTGCCCCTCATCTCTCCAGTCATAAGTTATTGCTAAACACCCAAGGTCAGCACCCTGTGCGGCCGCACCGGTCGCACTGCCCTAAAGATGGCCCTGTGTGGCTGTGATGAGCTGTGTTCAATCACATTGCAGTGCTAAGAAATAATATTAGTGGTGACCCAGAATGTCATTTAAAATCACTTATCACAGTGCTGTTGGTGCTTCCGCCTTTCAGTGTGTACATCCAAGGGTGTGCACCATTCGAGGACCTGCCTTCGTGTGTGTGCAGAGATCTCAGGGGCATTATTTCCAGTATCAGTACATAATATTATTATTGGTTTTGAATTTGCCTCCCATTGTTAACACAGGTCCACAAGTACCAGAATGCATGTGTAAAACAACAGTACGAAATGGGCTATTCACGAGTACCATGGAAATAGCAGAAGAATCCTTCCTTTTTGTTCAGAGAAAAGAGAGGGATAAAGTGGTGTCTCTCATTACTCATATTCCTGGAAATCCTTTGCGGTTACAACATTGTGTGCTGCCTTGGATTGTGACTTTGTTTATTTTTGTTTAAACTTCTTTATTAATTTTAAGATAGACATGTCACACATAAAAATGGCATACATTCCATAAACCCTACATAGGCTACAAGTTCAGTTTTACACATCTCGCAAATTCATTAAATCCATCTTCCATTTTAAGACAAACCAAGCATTTGCAATGCAATAGGTCTGGCATTACTGAATGTTTGAGTTATTGGTGTTGCATTATTATTAGCAATGCCAATAGCTCAAACTTTTATAATGCGAGACCTATTGCATTGCAAATGCTTGTTACAAATTGTATGGTCTTTTTTACAAGTCCGTGTCGGACAGCTTTTCCCGTTCCGATTTGTAAGGATCGGGCCGATCTGTATGTATTTTTCCAGTACGAATCGTACTACACGGGTTGGAAGGGACTTTTCCAATTTGTATGGAAAAAAATACAAATCCTATTTGTATGGAAAATAAAAATCCAGGATCAGAATCGGCCCCCATATGGAGACGTTCATAAGGGTTTCTATACTTTACCATTACGGTTATGGACATTTATAAGATTAAATGGTGTGTTGTAATAGCTTCTTTCGTGTTTTCTATGTATATATGGAAGTTTTGGAAGTACTATGTACTTGCGGTTCCAAACATACACATACATATGTATTTATAAAAATGTTCCGGGGTCCCGATCGTGGGCGGGGATTATTCAGTACTTATGACTTTGATGAGTATACCCCTGGAAGAGAACTAGGATTACAGGTAAGTAACTTATCCTCTCTGGCATTATTTTTGAAAAGTTTGTGGTTACGCGCAATTACTATGAGACACTAAATTCTGTTTTGTGTGCAAACATATTTGAGCATAAAGTAGTATTACTGTGGGTCCTCAGTTTGTGGGAGTTTGAACCCACAATTTGGGGCAGAAAAAAAACTGATGTAAATAGCAGGAGCAAATTGTGCACATGTGTTGCCTGAATATCCAGGATTGTTTGTAGGTGACAACCAGCCCGTAGAGGTACTGTGAGGTAAGTGGGTGTCTGGGGTGATTCAAGAGTGATCTTGTTATCTAGTGAGGAGGAACGTATTGGGGAAGACCCACTGCAGTACCCACTAGTGAGTTTTATAGTAGGACATTTCAAGTTTACTTAGTAGGTGACAAGCTGAATGTCTTGGATTTTTGGAAGGAATTATATGTTAAAGAATGTTTTTTTCATATTCAGTATTAGAACTGTATTGGTTATGAAGGCACCCATGCTGTATGTAGGTACGTCAGTGGTGTAAAAATAGTGCCCACAGCTTTGAGGTGCGGGGTTGCCCCCAGCTCCTGGGTGCCCCCCCAGCACTGTGCATGAGCAGTGGGCCCCCAGGCCTGAGAGCTCCTTACTGTGTCCAGAGTATGGGGGGCCCATCCATGCAATTTTCAGGGGGGTTCCCTAACGTTGTGTTACGCCACTGGAATGCGGGTTACATCGCATTCGCTTTGCCTTTGGCCCATCTATTCCAAGGACTCACCCTTTGGGGGTTAAATACTATTGTCAGATGTCTTCTGACAGGGTATTATCCTGTTCCCCTTG
Source organism: Lissotriton helveticus (assembly GCF_964261635.1). NCBI lineage: Eukaryota > Metazoa > Chordata > Amphibia > Caudata > Salamandridae > Lissotriton > Lissotriton helveticus. The sequence continues at coordinate 58,095,630 of NC_136069.1, read as the reverse complement.
AGGCCTTTGGTTTTCTTTGTCTGCGGTGTTGTTTCTTATTTATATTGTCTGTGGTCTATGCCACGTTGTTTATGGAGAGCCATGCTCTATTTCGTTAAATTCCTACATAGGTCAGGTCTGTGGTCATTTTAGACTAGATGGTTCAGGTCTGTTGTCATTTTAGACTAGATGGTTCTCTTTGAGAGGTCTGTGGTCAATTTAAAATATTTGAGAGGATTTGTTTGCAGATCCTCCTCCGGGTGGATATAGCTATGGTATTTAAGTTAAGCAATCTTCAGCTAGATGTCTCTATCATATGAACAAGTTACTTACCTTCAGTAACGTATTATCTGGTAGAGACACAGTCTAGCCGCATATTCCTTAACACCCTGCCCATCCTCCCTGCTCTGCGAATGATTGTAGTGTAAGGGTTATACCCCTTTTCAGTACTGGTTTTAAATTACAGAATTCACGTAATCAGTAATCACGTAATAGTGTGATTCTATGGACCGTTTGGTCTTATTTGTTAAATCTTGACTCAGTATTACCATACCTTTCATTTCCATTTGCTTCATCATAACAATGGGACTTGTCTGGTTATTAGCATGCAATGTATTCCATTTTCTAATTATGTTTAAAGATACATTAATCTTTTTTGGCACACTGTTTCCACAGCCAGTTTCAATAGTGGCTCCACGTTTTAGCGCAGAAGGTTTCACAGAAGAAACCGACATTTGCTCACCAGAGGGACTTATATGACTCCACTGACGTCACAACCGGTGTCAACGTCATCACGGAGTCGTAACGCGGCGTCAACCGGCATGCAGAGGGGCTGCTGAAAGATTTCCAGATCCAGTCTGATGCTAGGGGAGAATCAAAACATTAAGGAATTTGCAGCTAGACTGTGTCTCTACCAGATAATACGCTGCCAATCGTAAGTAACTTGTTCATCTTGTAGAAACTCTATCTAGCCACAGATTCCGCCCCAACCCTCCCTGCTCTCCAAACTGATAAAAGGATGAAAGTTCCACCCTTACAAGGTGCACCTATATAGTTACCTCGTACATCAACTCCAGGACAGATGCCACCAACATGGATTGTTTTGACACCACCTACAGGCGTGCATGGGTACTGCTTGAAAATGTCCAGTTACAGTCTGATGCCTGGGGATAATGCCAATGTAAGGAATCTGCGGCTAGATAGTGTCTGTATCAGACAAGGCGTTATCGAAGAAAAGTAACTTGTTTTTTGTAGCTACTCACAGGTAGTTACATTTAGCAACACGCCTAATGAACATTTAATAGGCAGTTTGTTCCACAAACCCCTGCTATTGAATATTTTGTGACACAACCCACAACCATAGAGGTCGCATTACAAAATCAGAGACATGCAGCAAACATTTGGCCTGCAATTGCCAAATATGGACAAGAATGTAAGTATAATTATATATGCCTTCATCTTCTCTAACTACCTGATACTTCAAGTTGTCTTGCAGTTTTTGACTCCAACATAATAATGTCAATGTTGCAATTTGTCTGTGTCTCATGTCTAAAAAACACATATACATGTTACATAGGTACATGGAAAACAAAGGTCCAGCACATTGAACCAACTTTCCTCCTTGTGCCGTAGGTGTGCTTGACCCTCACTGCCAAGCGAATGGCCCGAAAGAACTGCCTGGTGAAGAACCTGGAAGCTGTGGAAACTCTTGGATCTACCTCTACCATCTGCTCTGACAAAACCGGAACCCTCACTCAGAACAGAATGACTGTAGCCCACATGTGGTTTGATGATCAGATCCACGAAGCAGACACCACTGAGGACCAGAGCGGTAAGGCTACCTCTTATGCACACCCATATAGATGCGATTATATCATTAGTGAATTATTTTTGTGCCTGAATGATTGTCATCAGTCACATCTTGTCTCCCTTACCAATGCCTGCTGACCAGTGGACAAGCCACATGCAGGTGAGAGTGGCTGCTGGGCAGGAGCCTGCAGAGACAGAGCCAGGGAATATGCATTTCCTAGCAACCGTGAAGGAAAGTTTCAATTCTATTAAGGACGCATAGGCGAGGATTATGCTTTACTCTTTCATTTCTAGGGAATAATTAACAACAATCTATTTCCAAAGGACGAGAGAAATGAATTATTCCTTCCTGTGTGAAGTTTATCACATCTGTAAATAAGTTCCATCTCATTTCTAAACCTCCAAAGCCAAACTTAATAACACAACGCAAATTTCTAACTGCTCTTTTATTTTCTCATTAATTAGCAAAGGTTTTTTTTGGTTCTCAAACCCATAGTTATATACAAAAGCAAACAAACACATATATGTACATCACTTTTCAGAAACCTATATACACAATATATATACATTAATACAATGATGTTTTTATCTTTTTCATATGTTCTAGCCCACATTTTTGAAAGAAGGATGCTTTATAAACATAAAGCCAAGCATTCCTATAAAACAAGATCTACCAAACAGAATGAAAAGGAGCCAAACCGGTCTATATTCTTTCAACCTCTCTAATTATAGTACTCCTTATTGATTTTATTTATACATCGTAGATTTTTGGGCGGCTGGTGTCTTCTTATAAGTGTTGACGCGTTTCAGCCCATTGATTACGGGCCTTATCAGGACAAGGGCTAATAGAAATCCGTCTATGGAATCATAAAATCATATATAACTATATAAATGTTAAACAGCTCAGAGACAAAGGCTATACTATATAGGTACATAATTTTTTGTATACTATGTTATTTACCCAGATGCCATAGGCTTACCGGGTTCCCCCTTTTTTGTATAGATATTACTCTTTCATTTCAGCATCCTTAAAGAGCATATTTTATTCAAAGGCTACAAATCCCATAGGTCTTTGCAACGATAAAAAAACAACCATAGAGTCAGTCCCATTTAAGCAAAATCAAGGAATATCAATATATCAAAATCCAAATATCAAATCCTCTTTGTTCAAGCGAAACTTCCTGAATCTCGCTTTTCAATCAATAGTTTTGCTTCTGATCCAATCCTGTAGAAAACAAACAGAAGCTCCATAAGTTCCAGTGTATGACAGAGAATGAATTATTCACCAACTCAGCAATACTGGTAATTACTCGAGAACCTTAATAATGACCCAGATTCATCCATTCAGAAACAATAGGCAAAGTTGGAATCAACATTACATCCCAAGATGCAAATAACTATAATATTATCCCTCAACCGAAGCATACTTATCCATCACTGAAGACTTCAGTAGATACTGGAAGGGTAATAGTTGCTAAAAGAACAGGGAGGGATAATCCTTGCCTCCACAACCTTAATAGAATTGAAACTTTCCTTTACGATAGCTAGGAGTTTTGATATTATATGCCGGGACCGAAAGCACAGATTATGATGTTTAAAGCTGGTTAACAACCAATGAAGCCATGCCAGTGATTGGTTTGGAATATAAAAAAATAAGGTGGAGTCCGAAGACCAATCAACAGCTCTGAGAATGTCCTCCAGGCGGCTTCACAGAGAGAAGGGCGTTGAGGGCATAGCTCCCCTGCTGGAGTGTGCTCTGAAGGAGGAGATATCAAAGCCTGCTTCTTCCATTATCCATCTCACCCAACGGGCAATAGTCGCCCTGAAACTGACTTGAAAGGCTTCTTGAGGGAAATAAACAGTTGCACCATTCTGGGTGGTCTATATTCCTCCGTCAGAGATTCATATGCTCTCAGACACTGTACCACGCAAAGTTTTGGATGACCCAAAAAGCAGTGTAGAGAACCAACCTGGTGTTGGATTTGGTGCATCTAGCTATAGTAAAAGACATCCCCTCCGGGGTGAACATAAGTGCTGAAACAGCCAAGGCATGAACGTCAGAAACTCGTTTATATGAGAAGAGACATAGCAGAATTGCCAAGTTACCTTTTAAGTTCCTGCAGGAAAGGTATGCATTATCCTTCTATGATTGCAGTAGTTGAAATACTACATTGACATCCCATAGGAAAGATCACCTAGGTTGTAGGGAAAAAGACAACCGAATGCCCCTCAGGAGCCTACAGACCAACGGGTGTTTCTCTACCTAATGTTGTGTATAGGGACGTGACTCGCCAAGATTACCGATCTGATCGCATTAATAGTGCGGTAAACCAAATTCTTAGTCCACCAGTATTGACAAGAAATCGACAACATGCACTATATCTGTCCACACGAGATCCAAACCACCTCGCTAACACCAGCATGGCCTCCTTCTCCACTTGGATCCATACCTCTTGAATGTAGAGTCTGCCTAGGCTCTTCTGATGAGGGTGTTAGCCCCTGACAACGTCCCCTGTAATCCTCCAACTCATGAATCAGTATTGGAATTTTCATAGATTCACATGCTTGAATCATTCCCTGTAGTCGAGATGGGAGTCCCCGGTATATAAAAAAGTAATGCTTAGATAAATACAAAACAGAAAAAAGGCCTAGACCCATTTCCATTTTGTAGCCCATAACAGTCATTATGTAAAAGAGACTCAACTTTTCCCTGAACCAATCAGGACCTCTCACCCTCTAGAACACTTCTGAGAGAACCTTAGACCCTCAGGTTTTCTACTGCACGTTGTGCTAGGGAGTCTCCTTTGAGCTCTGCTCAAACTTTCTCTTGCTACTTGAGATTTGGAGTTTTACCCTGCGAATTTCATCCGCTGTTATCATCTTCATTGCTGACTACTAATTCATTCTACCTGAGAATGTCTGGAAAGGAGTAAAAGGGTTCGTTTACAGCCTGTGCCACTTGTTCCAAGAAGAGGTTCTACACTGATCACCCTTTCTAACTGCATTTACTGTCTTTTTCCGGACCATCAAGCTAAAGACTGTAAGGTATGTCGTACCTTTTCGAGTAAAACCCTAAGGGACGTGAAGGGCGCCTTTTGAAATGGCTTCAAAAGCTTAAGGTAAGATAGGAGGTTATCTCCAGTGATAGTGATGAGGCATCCTCTTCTTCGTCTAGAAGGTCTCAGAATAGAAAGAAATCGCCTCATACTCATTCCTCAGAGGAGCCTCCTGAGAAGGCCCTCAAAAACCACTCATGGTCTTCTGGGCGCAGTCCCTCAAAATCTCCTCAGACTAAAGAAAAGGAGAGTAAGGGGCATGCTTCGGGGGATAAGGCTACAGAAAAGACAGGTTCTGAGCTGTCTAAATCACCCCCTCAGGTAAGACAATCCTTCAAGAAGCATTCATCAATGCCTCCTGAAGTAAAATCAGCAAAATCTGCTTAGTCTACTGGATCGTCGACAAAGAGGACTTCATCGTCGACGACGAAGATTGACGTTAAGTTAATCCCAAAGAAGCCTTCACTGCCTGTGACTGATCGCTCTCAGTCGACGATGTCACTATCAACGACGTTTTTTACGCCGGTATTGTTGGCAACGGCATTGATGATGACTACTTTTTCGAAAACGATGGCTGATCTGACTACAGGATCGTCGACGACTACAACGACGATGGTAACTACTACGTCGACAAAGGATAAGGCACTGCTGTTGGTGACGACGGCTCCATCGACGACGACGGTGTCGTCGGCGATCTCGACGGCGGGCTCGTCAAACAGGGAAAAAAAACACCGGAGAAGTTGGAAGTGGCCAGGAAGAGGTGGATTACCCTGGAAATCACCTCACCGAGCAATACTACACCTCTTTTTCCCTTAACCGATCAGGACCTCTCACCCTCTAGAACACTCCTGAGAGAACCTTAGACCCTCAGAGGAGGAGCAGGATTCAGAGTAGGAGGATGAAGGCCCTTTTGGCTATGCAAGTAGCCCTTCACAATTACATATGAAGTGTCAGGAAGATGACTTTGAGGAGGAATACGGGGAGTATCCATATTCTCCCCAACAACAATATCACCAAGGTTACCAGGAAGAGATGGTTGGCATGCCGTCTTCCTTATTAATAGACCTGAAGTTTATGCTGGCGGACTACAGAAAGAGGTTCCCACCAACTCCAGCATCTCAGGAGGTGCCATCAGCGGCTCCGCGCCCATGCTCCATTCCAGCTACTCCAGTTAGAAGCAGGGAGTTTCTGCCAAAGCCCTTGCCAAGATCACCTCAGCCAATGCCTCACCAGGATATAGTCTTTTCTTCCATTTGAGCTCTTCTGGTCAGAGCTGCAAATGCCCTTGCCATTCTGGACAGATGATAGGCAGATGTGGTATGACCTGATGCCTTATATAGATCTGATTCCTGAGGATAGTAGACAGGGGGTAAGAAAGATCCTTCAGGAGGGAGATAGGGCTTCGGCTGAAGTCATTGATTGTGCGAAGGGCATCGCTACCACGGCTTTCAGATCGCTTGGAGGGGTGCCGTCAAGGATGGCAGAGAGCAACAACTTTTAGACTGGAGGTTCAGAATAGGATCTTGGATCTTCCCTTCAATGGGAAAGCCTTATTTGGGAAACATGTGGACGATGTGCGACAGAGTACCAAAAAAGATACAGATACCGCGAAGGTCCTGGGAACACTGCAGTACCGGAAGGTGCCCTTTCGAGGAGCTAGAGGGAGAGGCCAAACATTATATAGAGGAGGATACAAACAGACAGATATTTCTCCTACTCTACATCTTCTCAGCCATACTGACAACAGTACCGACAACAGTATGGTCAACGACAAACAGGGGGCTACTTAAAATCAGCTCCTAGAGGAAGAGGAGGTCGTCAAGGAAAAGACAACTCGCGAAGAAAATGACAACCTTCATACTCTGGCTACATTTATCCCTCCCCCTCCAGAAGGTACCCTGGGTGGAAGAATTTTCTATCATCATCATTGGCAAAAAATAACTATGGACCGATGGGTCCTCAATCTAATACAATTTAGACATACTTTAGAGTTCCTTCAAATTCCCCCTCGTACTCCTACGACACGTCAATAGGTCAAACATCTGCATCTGATACGCTTGGAGATTCAGACAATGCTCCAAAAGGGAGCAATAGAACCAGTGCCAATCTCCCCGAGAGGAAGGGGATTTTATTCCTATTTTTTCACAGTCCGAATAATTTTTTGTCAATGGCGTCCTATTCTGGATCTGAAAACTCTAAATACTTATCTCAAAAAGCAGTCCTTCTCTATGGTTTCCCTCCAAGACATTCTGCTACTCTTAAACCCAGGGGATCATATAACCACCTTAGACTTGGAGGATGCATATTTCCACATCCCCATTCATCCTTCCCACAGGCAGTATTTCTGGTTTGTTGTAGCCAGAGACAAAAGGTACTGTCGTCAACAGTGGCATGTGAGGAAATATTTGCCAAGCTGGGCCTGACTCTGAACACACAGAAATCATCCCTCCATCCTGCGAGGAACATCACGTTCTTGAGGGCGATTCTGGACACCACAGTAAGCGTTTCCTTCCATGGAGAGACAACAGAGGCTAATCTCTCTATCCCAGGCATTTGCAAAAAGAAACTGTCTTTCAGTACGCCATTACAAGTCACTACTAGGAACAATGTCGTCTTGCATCCCTCTACTTCCTTTCTGACGATTGAGGATGCGTCTGTTGCAGGAACAACTGGATTGACAATGGGGCCAGGCAGTGGGATCCTTCGACGACATTGTCACAATCACACTGGCCATGGTTCAGGCCGTAGCGTGGTGGACACATTAACAAAATATCTTAGTCGGCCTTTCCTTTCTTACCGGTCCAGCTCTGCTGGTTATTACCACCGATGCATCCCTTGAAGGTTGGGGGGCTTTTCTTCAAGACGTCCAGGTCAGTGGTCGTTGGAAGTTACAGGAACATCAACTTCACATCAATCTACTGGAATTCAGGGCAGTGAGATTAGTATTGCTGGCTTTCCTGCCTAGAATACAAGGCTTAGCTATGCTAATCAGGACAGACAAAACAACAGCAATGCATTATCTCAACAAACAGGGTGGTACAAGATTGCTCTCCCTGTCTCAGGAAGCCCAGAAAATATGGAAATGGGCAGTTCAAAATGGAATATCCCTGAAAGCGGAACATCTTCTGGGAGATCAGAATGTCAAGGCGGACACTCTGAGCAGGCTAAAATCAACCTGCCATGAGTGGGAGATCAATCAGGGAATTCAAGAAGGCATCTTCATAAGGTAGGGAGAACCAACAGTGGATCTCTTTGTGACAGCCCGCAACAAAAATGCCAGTTCTTCGCAAGTTAAACCAAAGGGGATGATGGACGGAGTGTTGAATAATGCAAGCATTCACCCCTAGTCAACTGATCTGGGTTTAATCTATCATTATTCTTTAGTTCACTCCGCAACCCCAGTTCAGACATGGCCATATGCAAATCAGTCTGACCCTGTGCCTCATGGGAACAGTCTAGCCCGAACTGCCAAGCCATGTCTTCCCTGGACCAGAAACAAGCATCCTGGGACCGGATTCTGGCTAATAAGCCGTCATCAGCCAGGCTAGCTTGAATCCAGTGGCAAAGTGAGCAAGGGACTCACGTCTGGGCATGCCAAATCAACTTAGGGTGAACAAAGCAAAACCAAAGGGGATGATGGACGGAGTGTTGAACAATGCAAGCACTCACGCCCAGTCAACTGATCTGGGTTTAATACATCATCATTCTTTAGCTCACTCCGCCACCCCAGTTCAGACATGGCCATATGCAAATCAGTCTGACCCTGTGCCTCATGGGAACAGTCCAGCCGAAATGCCAAGCCATGTTTTCCCTGGACCGGAAACAAGCATCCTGGGACCGGTTTCTGGCTAATCAGCCGTCATTAGCCAGGCTAGCTTGAATCCAGTGGTAAAGTGAGCAAGGGACCACATCTGGGCATTCCCTGCAAACTTAGGGCGAACAAAGCAAAACCAAAGGGGATGATGGACGGAGTGTTGAACAATGCAAGCACTCACCCCCAGTCAACTGATCGGGGTTTAATCCATCATCATTCTTTAGCTCACTCCACCACCCCAGTTCAGACATGGCCATATGCAAATCAGTGTGACCCTATGCCTCATGCGAACAGTCCAGCCTGAACTGCCAAGCCATGTTTCCCTGGACCGGAAACAAGCATCCTGGGACCGGTTTCTGGGCCGGTTTGGGCTTGACTCATCCCCTGAATTCCCATCGGGATTATCAGGTATTGTCATCTACTCCTTGTTGGGGGCAGGATTCGTCCTCGGGGGTAGAGCCCGCCTGGAAATTGTCCTGTCCCTCCTGTCTAGGTGCCTTTTTAGGAAGGCCTTGCGCAGTCTGTCAAAGGCATCGCATAAGGTATCGGTAGCTCTAATGTTGGTATTGGGCCTGGCTTTGCTCTTGCCCTTAGAGGCCCCCATTGCTCTAGGAGGTTGCAGCCTCCAGCCTTCCCCAGAAGGGGATAATACACTGCGCCTCACAGTTAGTTAAATTATGTGCTGGCTGAGGGATTCTAAATCCATCTCCCTCTCTAGTGATGGATCAATGGCATCTACTAACTCTTCAGGGTTGGGGAGCAGTGAGTACTCTTCCTTCACAGACTCCCAATATACATCGAACTCAATCAATCATGGGTTTTTTAAGTGCGACCACTCACCCGTAAGGGTCTCTAGGCGCTGGGGGAGGGGTGGTGCAGGTTTCAGTCCTTCAAGGAGGGGGTCTGTTGAAGAGCCAGGTCTTGAGGTTTCTCTTGAAGATGGGGAGTGATGTCTGCCTGAGGTGGAGCGGTAGGGCGTTCCATGCACTGGCCGCGAGGAAAGAGAAGAAGCGGCCTCCTGAACTGGTCTTTCTGGTGCGGGGAACCACGGTGTAGGAGAGCTGGGCTGATCGTAGGGTTCTTTGGGGTGTGTGGAAGTTGATTCGGCTGTTGAGGTATGCTGGCCTGCTGTGTGGAGTGCTTTGTGTACGTGGGTGCAGATCTTGAAGGTGATTCTTGCCTCGATGGGGAGCCAGTGGAGATTGCGCAGGTGTTGGGAGACGTGGCATTGATGTGGTAAGTTGAGGACCATTCTTGCGGCGGTGTTCTGGATGTTTTGTGGCTTGCGGGTGAGGCTTTTGTTTATGCAGGTGTAGAGTGCGCTGCCGTAGTGGGTAACAGTTTTTCTGTGCTCGAGGGGTATCTATACTCCGATAGTAGGTGGAGGGTGTGGAAGCAGGAGGATGTGACGGAGTTAATCTGGCGTTCCATTTTGAAGTCAGAGTCTAGGATGATTCCAAGGTTGCATGAGTGGTCCCTGGGGGAGGGTAGGCTGCCGAGGTGTAGTTCCAGGCGTCGGGGTGTGGGCCCATGATGAGTACTTCTGCTTTGTCGGTGTTGAGTTGTAAGCAGCTGCTTTACCTCCATTTGGCAAGAGCTTCCATGCCTTCTTGGAGGTTGTGTTTGGCTGTGTTGTCTTCATTTGACAGGGAGAGGATGAGTTGGGTGTCGTAGGCGTATGAATCAATGTTGAGTCCGTAGGTTCTGACGATGGGGGCGAGGGGAGCCATGTAGACGTTGAAGAGCGTTGGGCTGAGGGAGGATCGGTGGCGGACTCTGCAGGTGATTGGTGAAGGGTCCGAGAGGAAAGGGGGGAGTCTGACCCGTTGCGTTCTGCCGGAGAGGAAGGAGTAGATCCAGTCGAGGGCTTAGCCCCGGATACCTGCGTCGTGGAGTCTGCGTATTAGGGTGCGTGGGAAACTGTGTCGAAGGCCGCTGAGAGGTCGAGGAGGATGAGCGCTACTGTTTCTCCTTTGTCCAGTAGGAAGCGGATGTCGTCTGTTGCGGCGAGGAGGGCGGTTTCTGTGATGTGGTTGTAGGAGAGTAGGGTCTGCAATCCTATGGTCACCCCAGATTTTTGCTTCTTGCTTCACTGGTTTACGACTCTCCCTGGCTGTGGGCCTGCTAATCAGACCCACAGCCTAGCTGTTCTCTCTATAAATTGACATCCATGTACTTTAGGTGCATTTACCAATTGGTATTGGGACATCTTATCAGCCCCTGTACAGTGTACCTTAGGTACCCAGGGCATAGGTGAACGCAAGGCCTACCAGGGGCTGCAGCATGTATTATGCCACCCCTGGCTGGCCACCTAAACAGACACAATTGGCTGGTACGACAGCTGGGGCAAGGTGGTGTAAACACCCTTTGCTATAGATATAGTACACCTATATCTAACCCTAAAATGGGCACATATACTCCTATCAGTCACTCCTATGGCAGGCCTTATCAATCCTGAAGGCAGAGTGCTTGGAATTATGTGAGATGGTGCTCTAGCATGAGCTGAGCCTGTCTGCAGCTTGCGCAACCAAGTCCTTAGAGCTGTTCCATGATAACGCTATACCATATACTCTTAGGTGCATTATAATCCTCGCGGTTGAATGCTAACTCTGGTATAGCATTATCAAAACATGTCGAGTAAGGTGTCATACGAATTGGGATACTACCCCCTCGCCAATTCTGGCGACGGGGGTAGCATTCCACCCTTTTAGAGGGACACGACATGTATGTAACTGTGAACCCCGGTTAAAGTTAAACGAAGCCTCAGCATCACAAAATGGATGCTGCCACCACAGACACAAGTCTGACCTCCTGCTGCTGGGAGTCCTTCCAGCGAGGGAGGCCTGGACAAAGGGTTTCCTGCCTTGGGAGGTGCTAGTACCACCCCAGACAGGATTTTGTGTATTGAGGTAGGGAGGGCTGAAAGGAATGAGACATGCCTGGGGCACACCAGGTGTCCCTGTGCATACCCCGGTTCAAACCAGTTGCTGGGGCACTCCAGCCCCAGCTCTTCGCGAAACCAGACAAAGGATAGGGGGTGTAACCACCCCCCTTCCTGGTCCACCCATTGGAGGGACCTAGTCAGCAGTACAGCCCCCTTTAGCAGGATAAAGGTAGGAGCTGGTCCCATTCCAAATTAGATTATCCCGAACAACTCTACAAAGAAGAAACTCTGGACTTCGACGTTCTGCTCCCCAGAAGACTGAAGAATCTCCCTTGTGGGCAAGGAGTGTCCACCCTGCAACTGCAGGCACCATCAAGCGTCCTAGCGGTTCACTTTGTCGTCCTTCCTGCCGGAACCAGACTTCAGAGCCCGACGAGATCCGGACTTCCAGACCTCTCCGACCTCAACCTACATCTGCAGCACAGGTGAGATCCGTGGGTGCGACGAGACACGTGGGACCGGCCATCTTGAAGAAACTGCACTTCGCTTCCAGCACGACTTCAGAGGCATCCTCGAGTAAGTGCTTTGGGGACTGAGAAGCCCCAGGCCCGAGCAGCTCCTGCATCTCCAGCCCTCCAGCATCCACGAGATCTGCGTGGGGCTCTTTTGCTTGGTTGCTGCTCGACGCGTTGTCTGGTCACTTGCCGGCTGGCTAGTGACCTCCTAGACGACAATCCTTGAAATCTACACTGCTGGTCTGGTTGCTCCAGACTGGCCCTTGCTCCCTTCCAGAAGAGGAGCACCCCGGACCCTCCTGGTCCGCACCAGACGCCGTTTCCACTCACCGCGTGGGTTGCCTTTGCCAAGGCCTATTGACTTCAATTCCGGATCCGAGACCGCCGACAGCGTGAGCCTGCGTGGGACAGCTCGTGCCTCCATCCTGGTCGTCGAAGACACCTCCTGGTCCACGTGGCTGCAGAGACAAGTGTCCACTCTTCACCTGATCGAGACGACAGCATCTGGTTCCTTCCTGGTTCCACACTGGTCACTGGCTAGTGACTTTGAACACTGTCCCCTCTGCTTTCAGGTCCTCTTCTTCCTCGATCCACCCGTGGATCGCACCGGACATCTTCCTCCCGGTCGCCTGCAGCATCTTTCTTCAAGGCTCCATTGACTTCAACGCAGAAACCCGACACACTTTCACACCTATGCACCCGCAGCCCGTGGGTGAGGTAACGAGAGCATTTCGGTGCTCATAGGTAGATTGACTCTCCTAGTGTCCAGATATCCAGTTGTTTTAATTGTAACTAGTAGGAACTGTCTTTTGCTTACCTTTTCGTAATTTGTTCTGCCCATTGATTTTGTTCCGCATCTCGCGTGTGAGTTCACATTCTGCACACGCGTCCCGTGGGCCTCCTGCTACTTACCTCTGGTTAGGGTAGTGTAGTCCCAGCAATCCTACAGCCTCTGGGCATCTTCATTTCCTCTATCCTTCTACTTATACCATTTACTTAGTATATGGTTTGTCGTGCCCCTAGGGCACTATTGTAATTTTGTGCAACTTATCGTATTTTTCTTAAGTGATTGTCATGTGCTTAGCCCTCTGAACTCATTAAGAGTTCAGAGGTGTTTGTTATTAATAAATATACTGTTTATTTTCATAACAACCTGTGTGGTGTCCTTTCATCTGGTATTCAAGGGGTTATATGTGGTAAAACAGCTGGCTTCACATGCCAAAAGAGTTTAGCCTAAGACTGCTTTGTCCATGCTACCATTAGGATAGCTGGTCTATTAGGTTGACTTACAACCAATCACCATAAGGGTTGTTTGGACTGATACAAGGTGATCACTAGAACTAGTGAGCATCATATATCAGGCCAACTTCTCACATTGGTGTGCAGCGGTTGGGATTTGAGCTTGCTGTTGTTTTTACCAAATATAATCTTGAAAATATCATTTGAAAGATCACATAAGGTACCGTAGGCCTAGCACACCCTGACTACAACTCTTAGCAAGGGATCAGTAGCAAAACCCATAGTGTAGGTAAGTGCATCACTTACACCTCACTAGAAAGCATGTCTACCCATGGAGAGACCTCAGTGACTCCCCTAGTGTTTAGTGACCCTCCACAGGTCCTTTCCAGATATGCAGCACTCAGCTTCCAGGAGATGAGACAATTGTGTACCTCCAGGAAACTGAAACAGGGTTCTAACCCTACCACCCCTTCTCTGTTAGGTCTCTTAGAGTCATATGATGCTGGAAGGGCTTCTAACCCAGGCCCCTCTGATCCTGCAGATGGGAGCCTGCCCCCCTTAGAAGGTGATCCAGGCGATCCAGACTCTAACCTACCTGAAACAGAGAATGTAGATAGTAGGGAAGAAGGTGATGCATCTGAGGATGAGGCAGACAATGGCCAACCTTTAGTCAGCAGACTTACTAGGGCCAACTTAGGCCTACATATGGAAGGGTCTGGGGGAGCCCCAGACCTAACCTCAGGCAGGCCTAACTTTGGGATTAGAAGAGATAGGTCTAACTCCAGAGACTCCAATAGATCTATTCACTCCCAGGGCTCTCATGCATCTGCTCAGAGGAGAATGACTTCCCCTCAGAGGAAAGAGCATCAGGCAAAGATGAAGAAAGTTAATCTGAGGATCCAAAGGGAAGAACTTGCCCTTGCCAAAGAGAAACTTGCTTTTGCTAGAGAGCAACAATTGAGTGGGTTAACACCCACTGGTGGCAGCATTATCCCTAAGGATAAACACAGGAGTTTTGACAATAGACACCTGAGTAAATTAGTGCCCTCTTATAAGACAGGAGATGACATCCACAAATGGATGACTGCTCTGGAGAGGGCCTGCAAAGTACAACAGGTACCCCAGAGTCAGTGGGCAGCTATATTGTGGCTCTCCTTTGAAGGTAAAGGCAGAGATAAGCTCCTCACTGTTAGAGATGAGGATGCTAATGACTACCAAGTCCTGAAAAATGCACTGATTGATGGGGTTGGCTTAACAACTGAACAGTACAGGTTGATGTTCAGAGACACCCAGAAAACTCAGGCTCAGGATTGGACTGATTTTGTAGATTGTGCTACTAAGGCTCTGGAGGGCTGGTTATTGGGAAGTAAAGTTACTGATTACACAGGATTGTACAATCTCATAATGAGAGAGCAAATCTTAAATAACTGTCAAAACCAGCTTTTGCACCAGCACCTGGTGGACTCTGATCTGACCTCTCCACAAGAATTGGGTAAGAGGGCAGACAAATGGGTCAGAACCAGGATTAGGCCTAAGAATCAGGGTGGTGACCAAAAGAAAGAGACTACCAAGCCTCAAGAGAAAGGTGGGGATAAATCTACAGAGAAGACTTCCCTAGGGCCCCAAAACTCCAAGAATGGGGGTGTGTCCCAAGACACTTCCTCTACCCAGAAGAAACCTTATTGCCATGCCTGCAAACAGGTAGGCCATTGGAAAACTGACAGCAGTTGCCCAAAGAACAGCAATAAGGAGAACATACCCCCAAGTAACACTCCCAAGCCTCCTGTTACTACTAGTAGTAATCCCCCAGGTGGTGGGAGTACCCCCAAGAATTTGGGTGGGTTTACTTTGGGAGTTCCTGGGGACTCTGGCCTAACCAGGTCCCCTAACTCAGATACTCTTGTCTGTGAAAATGGCACGGGGTTTGCCAACTTCACTTATTGTCCCAACACTTTGGACAAATACAGACAGGAGCCCCTCATCAATGGTCTGAAAGTTGAGGCCTATAGAGACACAGGGGCTAGCATCACCATGGTGACTGAGAGTCTAGTCCCCTCAAGGCAACTTATACCTGGTGCCACATACCAGGTGACAAACATTGATGGAGTGCAGAAAAATCATCCCATGGCAGTGGTAAATCTCAGCTGGGGAGGTGTCACTGGTCCCAAGAGAGTGGCAGTGTCCCCAAACTTACCTGTAGATTGTCTACTGGGGAATGATTTGGAAATCTCAGCTTGGGCTGAGGTTGAACAAGAAACCCATTCTAAAATGGTAAATCTCCATGGAAAGGTTAGTGGGGCTGTGCTGGCCACAGCCCCAATCCAAGATGTCCTTCCTGAACAGGTTGGTAAGGCGGTGCAAGTCTCAGCCCCATCTTCAGCAGACTCCCTTCCTAAGCAGATTAGCAGAGCTGTTATGGTAACAGCCCATACCCAAACTGAGTCCTTTCCTGAAAAGGTTGGTGGGGCTGTGATGGCCACAGCCCAAACTCAAACTGATTCATGTGTTGTGAAGCCTGAAACTATGGATCACTCCACACAAACAGAGAGCATTGAGGAGGAAGAGAAATCTCCCTCCCACCAGACACTAGGACAGGATCAGCCTCCCCAGGGAACTAATCTTACCCCTTGTGAAGAAACTGCCCCAGAGGTAGCCAGGCCTAGCCTGACAGAGCCTCTGATGTCAGTGGACCCTTCCAAGGTGGGACCCAGTCTGGAGCAGGTAACCTGCCCCTCTCTACCCTGCCTCAGTCAGTCCTGGGCTACAGAGGTCAAGGAGGCCAGTGAGCCCCAAAGGGCCCCCTGTCCAATAAAACAACCCCATCAGCAGATTAGGGACACCAAAGCTAGCAGCCCTAGCAAGGTGAAAAAGTTAGAAACTCCTGAGGGATCCCCCTTAAACTTAGTTAGGGACCTCCCCCAGATGGACTCTGTTGGGCACAGCCAAACGTGGGACCTAAGGGCCCCAGACCTGACCTGTCCCTCCAGTAAGCCAAACAGAGGGACCCAGCCTCCAGCTTTAGGTAGCCAGAGGTTGACCCTGAGAGCCCAGCACAACTCAGTCGTAGAAAGAAAGGCATATATGGTGGATGGTGATTGGAGGAAGTTGAGCCCAACAGTAGTGGAGCCTCACTTCAGTACTCCATCTCAGCACCAGCCTTTTACTTTGCCAAAACACACCACAGGTAGAGATTCCCTATGATGGAGATCCTCAGTTATCCTTAGGGTGAGGGATTGCTTAGTGGACCATGAGATAGGGGGTAACCATGCCAGTGCTGGTAATTCCTTATATGGCCACTTAGGCAATAGAGGCTTACCTGGACAAGGATAGCCTTATCTCCTTTCGTTTGGGGGGGAGGGGTTATGTAGGAAGGTGGATATCTGACTATGGTTACCCCCAACTTTTTACATAGTGTGTAGCTGGTTTTTGACCTAGTTGGCCTGGGGCCCTGCTTTTCAGGACCCCAGACTAATTGCTCTCTCTGTAAAATGGACTCCATGTCCCCTAGGTACATACCTAATTGGATGCTGGGTCACCTTATCAGCCCCTGTACAGTGTACCTTAGGTACCCAGGGCATAGGTGTACCCAGGGCCTACCAGGGGCTGCAGCATGTATTATGCCACCCCTGGCTGGCCATCCAAAACTGACACAACTGGCTGCTAAGACAGCTGGGGCAAGGTGGTGTAATCACCCTTTGCTATAGATATAGTATACCTATATCTAACCCTAAAATGGACACATATATTCCTATCAATCACTCCTATGGCAGGCCTTTTCAATCCTGAAGGCAAAGTGCTTGGAATTATGTGAGATGGTGCTCTAGCATGAGCTGAGCCTGTCTGCAGCTTGCGGAACCAAGTCCTTATAGCTGTTCCATGATAACACTATACCATATACTCTTAAGTGCATTATAATCCTCGCCGTTGAATGCTAACTTTGGTATAGCATTATCAAAACATGTCAAGTAAGGTGTCATACGAATTGGAATACTACCCCCTCGCCAGTTCTGGCGACGGGGGTAGCATTCCACCCTTTTAGAGGGTCACGACATGTATGTAACTGTGAACCCCAGTTAAAGTTAAACGAAGCCTCAGCATCACAAAATGGATGCTGCCACCACAGACACAAGTCTGACCTTCTGCTGCTGGGAGTCCTTCCAGCGAGGGAGGCCTGGACAAAGGGTTTCCTGCCTTGGGAGGTGCTAGCACCACCCTAGACAGGATTTTGTGTATTAGGTAGGACAGGCCTGAAAGGAATGAGAAATGCCTGGGGCACACAAGGTGCCCTGTGCATACACCGGTTCAAACCAGTTGCTGGGGCACTCCAGCCCCAGCTCTGGCGTGAAACCGGACAAAGGATAGGGGGTATAACCATCCCCCTTCCTGGTCCCACCCATGGGAGGACCTAGTCACAGTACAGCCCCCTTTAGGAGAATAAAGGTAGGAGCTGGTCCAATTCCGAATTAGATTATCCTGAACAACTTTACAAGAAGAACCTCTGGACTTCGATGTTCTGCTCCACATAATGTTAATGTTATGTTAAATTAGGGCTTATATAGCGCAACGGCTACTCCAAAGGAGTGTCCCGGCGCTTTGAGCTCCAAACCAAAAGGGGGGCAGAAAACATAACAGTAACAAAAAAAGGGGCCACAGAGGGGAGAATTATCCGGCAAATAGCCAAGTTTTCAAGTTTTTCCTGAAAATAAGCAAATTAGAGGTGCTCCGCAGAGACAACGGCAATGAGTTCCAAAGCTTAGGAGCGAGAAAGCTAAAAGACCGGCCGCCTAGCCGAGCCTTTTTGATACGTGGAACCCGAGCCAAGGCCAAAGTTTCTGACCTAAGGGAGCGTGCCGGTCGATAAAAGTCCAGCCTCCTCTGAAGATACTTGGCACCAGTGCCATATAAGGCCTTGTGGGCAAGAGTCATGGTCTTAAACAGTATCCTCTTCCGCACCGGGAGCCAGTGAAGGGATGCAAGAAGATGAGAGGCACTAGTCCGACGATGAAGGCCAAAGATGGCACGCGCAGCAGCGTTCTGGGTGATCTGCAGGCGTTGGAGGAGGTATTCAGGCAGGCCCAGATAAAGAGCGTTAGCATAATCCAATCTGGACCCTATGAGGGCCTGAACGGTAATCCTCCGATGTTGCTCCGAAAGTAAGGGGAAAAACTTGCGCAACATTCTGAGGATCCCGAAACAGGTTCCCGTAAGGGTGGACACCTGGGATTTGAGCGACAGCTCATTGTCGATTTTGACTCCCAGGTTCTTAGCCCACTTAGATGACTGTGTGGGAGGGAACTTGTCTACAGGCCACCAGCCTCGCCAATCTGGTTCAGAGGGGCATCCGAAGAATAGTATCTCGGACTTATCCGAGTTGCACTTGAGGCTGTTTTGTGAAAACCAGCTAAAAACAGCCCCAAGGCACTCGCGGATCCCTTCGCCATCAAACTCTTCACCCTTACGACAGGTGAAGAGGAGCTGAGTGTCGTCAGCATAAGAGACGATCCGGGCCCCATAGGACTCCGCCAATGCCGCCATAGGGGTCATCAAGATGTTGAAAAGAGTGGGGCTCAGGATAGAGCCCTGAGGCACTCCGACTCCCAATGGCGGCATCTCGGCGGATCCGGGTGGAACCCAGACCGTCTGGCGGCGGCTGGCCAAAAAGGAAGAAAACCAGTTGAGCACCGTCCCCCCAAGCCCGATGTCATGGAGCCTAATGAGGAGATCCTCATGGGGGACGGTGTCAAACGCCGCCGACAGGTCTAGCATGACTAACAGCACCCTGCCTCCCATATCCAGCACCTCTCTAATGATCTCCGAGACTTCCAAGAGCGCCGTCTCGGTGCTTAAGTTGGAACGGAATCCCGATTGGGACTCATGGAGCAGATCATTAGACTCCAGGAAATTGGAGAGCACGCCATGTACGTGCTTTTCCAAGATCTTGGTCAGTGCTGGGAGGAGCGAGATTGGTCTGTAGTTGGAAGGAGCCTCCGGGTCAAGATTAGGTTTCTTGATCAGAGGAATGACCATGGCTTGCTTCCAGGTCGGAGGCAAAAAGCCCTCGCTCAAAGAAAGATTAAGGATGGGATTGGCTATAGGATTTATAGCATCTGCCACTCTCGCCAGAAATTTTGCCGGGCATGGGTCTAATGGTGAGCCCGACTTAAGGTTCCTCAACAGGGTTAAAGATGTGTCAGCCGAGAGAGGAGGAAAATCGAGCAGGACTGGGCCCGGTGGAGACAGAGGCACTGCCTCAATCGGCCTCACAGACACATTATCCAGGTCTCTCTGCGGAAAGGAGGCCTGGATTTGCCTGATTTTGGTGGTAAAAAAGTTGGCAATAGTGTTGGCCCAGATCTCTGTCGGGGCACTCTGAGTGGAAACAGACCGAGGGCCAGTAAATTCCCGCACGATTGAGAAAATCTCCTTACAGGAGTTGGCAGCGTCGTCAATCCTTTTGGCGAGATATCGTTTCTTGCTCTGAAGAACAAGTACATGGTATGCCTTCATCGTTGTTTTATAACGTTGTTTAGCCTCAGGCTCATACTGGGCTCTCCATGCACGCTCTGCCACTTTGCAATGCCTGCGGGCAATGGCTAGGTCCTCCGTGAACCAGGGAGCAGAGACCCGTCGAGCAGCGGACCTGGGTGGCTGGAGGGGAGCGAACTCATCGAGTCTGGCGAGGAGCCATGATTGTAAGCTCTCCAGATCTTCCTCTAGATCCCCAGTACAGACCACAGGGTGATCAATTAAGGCATGTGTGAGCATGTCCGAGGTCACCCTGTGCAGTGTTCTGTAATTGCTGCCCTGCTGTCTCGTAGTTCTGGCAGGGGGGGCCGAGATAGAATGTATTTCGAAGTGGGCCAGGGAATGGTCAGACCAAACGATAGGCGAGAGTGTAACGTTCATGATAGGTATGGTGGAAAAAACCTGATCAAGTGTGTGGCCTTTATCGTGGGTAGGACCAAAAAGATAAGGGGAAAGGCCCAGGGTAGATGTAATATCCAACAATTTGATGGCATTTTGGTCATTGTGGTCGTCCATGTGAAAATTAAAATCGCCTACCAATAAGCACTGCTCCGATCTCAAAACAAGGACCGACATGGCCTGTTGGAGGTCCTCGAAAAAAGAGCCGACAGCGCCCGGGGGTCTGTAAACGATCATACCCTTCAATGCTTGTTGCGGTGATAAAAAGATGGTGAAGGCTAATGAATCGGTCCCTTCGATGGTATGTGTGTGAGTGACCGTGCACGGAAGAGAATTCTTCACAATCAGGGCGACTCCTCCTCCCCTTCCCTTGTCTCTATCCTGACGATAGATGGTGTAGTCAGTGGGAATGGCAGCCACTATGTCCGGATTAGAGGAATCATTGAGCCATGTCTCAGTAAGCATCAGACAGGTGGGACTGATAGTTGACAGAAGATCAAAGATCTCTTGAGTGTGGCGATGCAATGACCTCGTATTAAGGAGTAGACAGATATGTTTAGAGCTACTCTCCTTAACAGACAAATGGGAAGGGAGGGTGCAAACAGGGTGCCAAAGACAGGCAGGGCACTTATGCTTACCCTTATACCGGCTAGGGAAGACTGATAGGCATGAAGTATTGCGATTGCGCAATAACAAGAGCTCCTGAGCGGAATAGCAGCACATAGTGGCCAGAGGTACCTGCCACGCCGAACGCCTCCGAGACGCTGACGGGCGCAGACGGGCAGGACTCTGGCACGACTCCGGCGCAGATCCGGCGCGGCCGCTGAACGCGTCCGCTGCGCGGAGAAAGAGGTGAGCTTTTTATAGCGCTGCTAGAGCGCGCGTGTGGAAGTCCTACCCCCAAGATGGCTGCCAAGATGAGATCCCAGCCCTCGGCGTCAATACTCAGCCGAGGGCGGTCTCAGAGTCCCAGGCAAGGGAGGGGGGGGAAGCAAAGCGCTTACAAGCGCTGGGAGATCGAAAAATAAGCAGCGCTGTGCTCCTGCACGCTTTAGACACAAGCGCGAGCACAACTGCAGAGGCACACAGTGAAATTGTAAATTTTAAAAAAACACGAGTCAAGTGTTCTAAATAAAAGAAAAGTAAGGAGACCTCCCGGCTTCCGCCTCAGGAGGGGAAAGTAGGTTCGAAGCAGATGGTAATCACCTGCAAAGTGATCCGGTTCCCTTTTATAGCGCTGCTAGAGCGCGCGTGTGGAAGTCCTACCCCCAAGATGGCTGCCAAGATGAGATCCCAGCCCTCGGCGTCAATACTCAGCCGAGGGCGGTCTCAGAGTCCCAGGCAAGGGAGGGGGGGGAAGCAAAGCGCTTACAAGCGCTGGGAGATCGAAAAATAAGCAGCGCTGTGCTCCTGCACGCTTTAGACACAAGCGCGAGCACAACTGCAGAGGCACACAGTGAAATTGTAAATTTTAAAAAAACACGAGTCAAGTGTTCTAAATAAAAGAAAAGTAAGGAGACCTCCCGGCTTCCGCCTCAGGAGGGGAAAGTAGGTTCGAAGCAGACTTCGAACCTAAGACTAAGACTGAAGAATCTCCCTTGTGGGCAAGGAGTGTCCACCCTGCAACTGCAGGCACCATCAAGTGTCCTAGCGGTTCACTTTGTCGTCCTTCCTGCCGGAACCAGACTTCAGAGCCCGACGAGATCCGGACTTCCAGACCTCTCCGACCTCAACCTACATCTGCAGCACAGCTGAGATCCGTGGGTGCAACGAGACACGTGGGACCGGCCATCTTGAAGAAACTGCACTTCGCTTCCAGCACGACTTCAGAGGCATCCTCGAGTAAGTGCTTTGAGGACTGAAAAGCCCCAGCCCCGAGCTGCTCCTGCACCAAAGACCAGCCCTCCAGCATCCACGAGATCTGCGTGGGGCCCTTTTGCTTGGTTGCTGCTCGATGCGTTGTCTGGTCACTTGCCGGCTGGCTAGTGACCTCCTAGACGACGAGCCTTGAAATCTACACTGCTGGTCTGGTTGCTCCAGACTGGCCCTTGCTCCCTTCCAAAAGAGGAGCACCCCGGACCTTCCTGGTCCGCACCAGACGCCGTTTCCACTCACCGCGTGGGTTGCCTTTGAAAAGGCCTGTTGACTCCAATTCCGGATCCGACACCGCTGACAGCGAGAGCCTGCGTGGCACAGCTTGTGCCTCCATCCTGCTCTTCGAAGACACCTCCTGGTCCACGTGGCTGCAGAGACAAGCGTCCACTCTTCACCTGATCGCGACGACAGCATCTGGTTCCTTCCTGGTTCCACACCGGTCACTGGCTAGTGACTTTGAACACTGTCCCCTCTGCTTTCAGGTCCTCTTCTTCCTCGATCCACCCGTGGATCGCACCGGACATCTTCCTCCCGGTCGCCTGCAGCATCTTTCTTCAAGGCTCCATTGACTTCAACGCAGAAACCCGACACACTTTCACACCTATGCACCCGCAGCCCGTGGGTGAGGTAACAAGAGCATTTTGGTGCTCATAGGTAGATTGACTCTGATAGTGTCCAGATATCCAGTCGGTTTAGTCGTAACTAGTAGGAACTGTCTTTTACTTACCTTTTCGTAATTTGTTCTGCCCATTGACTTTGTTCCGCATCTCACGTGTGAGTTCACACTCTGCACACGCGTCTCGTGGGCCTCCTGCTACTTACGTCTGGTTAGGGTAGTGTAGTCCCAGCGATCCTACAGCCTCTGGGCATCTTCATTTCCTCTATCGTTCTACTTATACCATTTACTTAGTATATGGTTTGTCATGCCCGTAGGGCACCATTGTAATTTTGTGCAACTTATCGTATTTTTCTTAAGAGATTGTCATGTGCTTAGCCCTCTGACCTCATAAAGAGTTCAGAGGTGTTTGTTAATAATAAATATACTGTTTATTTCATAACAACCTCTGTGGTGTCCTTTCATCTGGTATTCAAGTGGTTATATGTGGTTAAACAGCTGGCTTCACATGCCAAAAGAGTTTAGCCTAAGACTGCTTTTCCATGCTACCATTAGGATAGCTGGTATGTAAGGTTGACTTACAACCAATCACCATAAGGGTTGTTTGGACTGATACAAGGTGATCACTAGAACTAGTGAGCATCATATATCAGGTCAACTTCTCACAGTGGTTTTTCCTGAAGCCGGATTTTGACGGGTCGAGGATGTTGTGTTCTGCAATGAAGGTGGCGAGTTGGCTGTTGATGGCTTTCTCGATGACTTTCGCTGGGAACGGGAGGAGGGAAATGGGTCTGTAGTTTTTGAGGTCGGTGGGGTCTGCAGAGGGCTTCTTCAGGAGGGGGTTGATCTCGGCGTGCTTCCACTCGTCGGGGAAGGAGGGCCGTTCCCCAGGGAGCGGTTGATGGTGTGGCAAAGCATGGGTGCAATGGTGTTGGCAGCTCTGTTGAAGATGTGGTGGGGGTAGGGGTCGTGGGGGCCCCAGAGTAGATTGACTTCAGTGTCTTTGGTGGTGAGGGTAGTCCAGCTGTCGATCGTTGGCTTCAAGTCATCATGGGTAGTTGCTCGGGGTTGCATGTGTTGGTTGTCTTCGTCGAAGTTGCTGTTGATGTTCTTGATTTTGCGGTGGAAGTAGGCGCTGAGTTTGTTGCAGAGGTCTTGTGAGGGGGGAATGTCAGTCGACTCACTGGCGGGTTGGGCAAACTCCTTCATGATTTTGAAGAGTTCTTTTCTGTTGTGTGCAGTTGTGGAGATACTGTCTTCAATTGCAGCTTTCCTCGTGTTTCTGATGAGCTGGTGGTGGGTGGTGGTGGCAGCTTTGAAGTTGTTGTGTGCTTCTGTGGGTTTCTAGTTCCTCCAAGTCTTCTTGACGCGGCGGCAGGTGCGTCTGGACTCTCGGAGTTAAGGGGTGAACCATCTGGCCTTCTTAGTGTGTGCGTTGTTCTTCTTCTTGAGGGAGGCTATGGTGTTGAGGCTGTCGGTGATCCATCTGTGTAGAGTTTGGGTGTTGGTGTTGGGGGCGTTGTCTGCCGTGTTGGACGGGGTGGAGTTGGTGAGCGAGGAGATGAGCTGGTCATCAGTGATTTTGGTCCAGTTTCTTCATGGGAGCCAGTGCTGGTGTCTTTGGATGGTGGGTGTTCTGAAGGTGAAGGGAATGCATCGATGGTCTGTGCACGGGAGTTCAGTGGTGTGGCTGAAAGAGATGGAATTTCCTGTTGTGAAGAGATGGTTGAGGGTGTGTCCCGCTGAGTGCGTGGATTCGGTGACGATCTGGCTTAGTCCAATGTTGTGGAGGTTACCTAGGAGGAATGCGGTTTTGGGCTCTAGTTGGTTGTCGAGGTGGAAGTTGAGGTCTCCCAGCAGGGTGTTGTTGGTGGATGCGATGGCATGCGGGGAGATGAAGTCCATGATAGAGTCGGAAAAATGTTCTGCCGGGACCAGGGGGGCGGTAGATGAGGGTTCCCCGGAGGGTGGTGGTAGGGCTGGCCTGTATCTTGAAGTTCAGGTGTTCCATCAGGTCTGTGGGCTCGTCGGGTAGTGTGCTCAGGCGGAGGGTGGATTTGGGGACGATGGAGGATTCCTCCTCCCGGGCGGATGGGACGGTCTTCGCTGGAGATCTTGTATCCTTGGGGAATGGCCTGCCGTGAATGTTCAGGTGAGGAACAGAGGTCAGAATATTAGGGTATCTGGGGCAAAGCCAGAAAAAGATCACTGAAAACACTGAAACATGCCTTAGACAGCCTAGATAGGATTAGTTTAGCCAATGCTTAGTGTTGAACTTCAATCGGCCTCTAAATACACTGGCGTTTAGCAGGAAATGCTCCATGGTTGAACCGCTTATCTGGAGCAAGTCAATTAGGGCAAAACCTGCCTTATTGCCTCCGCCGCGCTCACCAAAATGACATGCCCTGCATTTACCAATTGGTATTGGGACACCTTATCAGCCCCTGTACAGTTTACCTTAGGTACCCAGGGCATAGGTGAACCCAAGGCCTACCAGGGGCTGCAGCATGTATTATGCCACCCCTGGCTGGCCACCTAAACAGACACAACTGTCTGGTACGACAGCTGGGGCAAGGTGGTGTAAACACCCTTTGCTATAGATATAGTATACCTATATCTAACCCTAAAATGGACACATATACTCCTATCAGTCACTCCTATGGCAGGCCTTATCAATCCTGAAGGCAGAGTGCTTGGAATTATGTGAGATGGTGCTCTAGGATGAGCTGAGCCTGTCTGCAGCTTGCGGAACCAAGTCCTTAGAACTGTTCCATGATAACGCTATACCATATACTCTTAAGTGCATTATAATCCTCACGGATGAATGCTAACTTTGGTATAGCATTATCAAAACATGTCGAGTAAGGTGTCATACGAATTGGGATACTACCCCTCCCCCCGCCAATTCTGCTGACGGGGGTAGCATTCCACCCTTTTAGAGGGACACGACATGTATGTAACTGTAAACCCCAGCAAAAAGGGGAAATTGTCAAGTGCGTCATGCCTGTACCGAGAAATGTAAGGACTTTGCAAAGGAGGAATGTGTCCCCGCCTACTGCGCTGCAGGAGCACAGCACACCTTGTTGCTGGGATATGCGTTCTCCTATCTGTATTGTCGCGATGGGGTCACACAAGGAAGACCCCCCAAACCTCTCTTTATCCAGTATTAGAGGTGTCTTTCATAGATTCACATGCCTGAATCATTCCCCGTCATCGGAATGGGAGTCCCCAGTATATAAATAAAGTAATGTCCCATAGATAAATAGGCCTAAAGGCCTCACATTAGTAATCTATCCCTGTCCTTTTGTAGAAAGGACCAAACTCTAGAAAAGAGCCAATCAGCTGTCCCCTCCCTCTAGAAGCCTTCTGGAAGGAGCCTCAGTCCCTCAGATTTTCTACCGCACGTTGTGCTAAGGCAGTCTCCTCTGAGCTCTGCTCAGTTTTTTCTTCACAACTGGTTTCCAGTGTTCTTGGTTATTTTATCCTGATTCATCTGTGATTGCTGATATCATCATGGCTGACACACCAAAAAAGGGTCTTTTTAGATCCTGTGGTTCATGTGGAAAGAAAAGGCTGTATATTGATGACCAGCATAAAGACTGTCTGTATTGCCTGTATCCGGACCATTCTTCTAAAGACTGAAAGGTATGTCGTACCTTTTCCACTAGAACCCTCAAAGATTGGGAGGAACGCCTCTTAATTTGGCTCCAGAGGCTGAAAGACAGGAACCACCTAGAACCTTCTGAGGAAAGTGAAGGTTCTTCAGTCTCTTCAAAATCTTCTCTAAAGAGACCAAGGGTGTCTTTCCCTAGCCTTACAGCTCCTCCTCAAAAGAAGACAACAAAGAAGTCTTTAGAGGTTCTCTCCAAGGCAACTTCTGCGAAGGTTTCCTCCCAGGAAGTTCACACCTTCAAAAAGCCTGTTTCGACACTGTCGACGACGGTATTGTCGACAACGTCTTCAGCGTCGAGGAGAGCTATGTCTACTGCATCGTATGTATCAACATCGACGACGACTGTTTCTACATCGACGGCATCGTTGTCATTATCCTCGTCGGCGACTACGACCCCATCATCAACGGCACGGAAGACTTTGTCGTCGACGATAGCCATCAAGAAAACACCGTCGACGACGAAGAACCCGTCGACACTGGACTCGCCGACGACGCGATCCGAGGCTACCTCGCCAACTGTGTCGACATCGACAAAAAAGTTGTTGACGAAGGTTTCGGCGACGAAAGCACCGTCGAAGATACCGTCGACGAAGAGGCCGTCGCCGACAGTTATGTCTCCACCGTCGACGGTGGCCCCGTCGACGATGACTCCACCAACTACAACACCCGTCGACGATCCACCGTCAACGACCACACTGTCGACGGGCTCGTCGACGATGATAGATTCTGGTCTACAAACCACATGTGAGCGCCTAAAGATCATGAAAAAGGCGCTGACACCGGCTTTAACATCGCCAAACAGAGTCCAACCACTGCCTCCAGCATGTCTCCTTTCAGCTACTCTAGGACTGACATGCTGAGCCTCAGGGTAAATCGCCACATTAACTGCGAGACACTGCCTTTGGAGGGTCCCCCATCCCCCTGCTCGGAGTGCACTTTCTCCTTTTCCCATCTCCAGCCAGGATTAACTGGGGAGTCTGGAGCTGACATAAATATCAATCCTAATAAGGGTAAAGGTCACGTTAACCAGTTCACTTTCCTTACCACAAACTGTAGATCGCTTCCCAAAAATAAAGAAGAAATTTTCAATCTCCTGCTTGATCAGAAGCCGGATGCGCTATTCCTAACAGAGACTTGGCTAACTGCAAGCTCCGGGCCGGACATAGCCTTAGCCCTCCCTCCCAATTACACGATAATCAGGAAAGACCGCCTAAATCAAGGAGGTGGGGGTATAGGCATCATCTTTAAAAATACGTTTCAATGCAAGTGGGAAGATATCAATCTGGCAAATTGTGAAGCAGGGCTCTTCAAACTAGCCTTGTCTCCGCAAACTACACTTTCAGGGATTTTAATATATCGCCCTCCAGGGGCAGCTGGGGATTGGGTGGCAGCCCTATCAGAATACATTGCGCCTCCTCTGTTGGAAGCATCTATGTTTGCAATCTTAGGAGACCTTAATCTGCACCTTGAAGACCGCAGCTGTCCAATGATTCTCAACTTCCTTTCTGATCTTGAGGCACTCAACATCTACCTATGGAATACAGGCCCCACACACAGAGCCGGTCACCTATTAGATCCAATCTTTGCATACTTTGATCGCATAAAGTGCGAGCCTGCACTCCCAATCCCGTGGTCTGACCACTTTTCCACCAAATTTAACATCTGGGAACCCGCTCATAAAGTCCTTGTAAAATCTGAGGTATGGTTTAGAAATTGGCAAAAACTCTACATAAAGGATCTTGATGAACAACTAATTAGATCCAGCCCTTGCTTTGATCTTGAGAAGATCACTATTAGTGACCATAGGATGATCAACTGTTGGCTATCTAGTGCCACACAAACTATTATTCCCCTGACCTTAAGCAAGCATAAATCATGTAATCCCCCGGTCCCTTGGTTCACAGATAAATTGAGAGAAGAAAAAAGTCCGTGTAAAAAACTAGAGAGACTGTGGAGAAGAGATTATAATCCTGCTAAAAAAGAAATATATAAACATGCACTAAATATGTACCATCTGTCCTGTAAAATCGCCAAGGGCGATTTCACCAAAAACACCATCCTAGGAGCACAAAATCCCTCAGGGACTCTCTTTAAAACTCTAAAGAATTTAGCTGGGGCAGCAGCCCAACCCGAACCTCCTACTCTGTCTCCCACGCAATGCAATTCCATTGCTAATTTCTTCCAGGAGAAAATATTGACAATTTATGCCAATTTCACCTCAGATGGTGACGGCATCGATGGTCCATCTAATCTCTCTACCCCTCGCTATAGTGACCAAAGGGATTGCTTCATGAACCATGTTCTTACGACATGGCAGCCATTAAACATCAATACTTTCGGCGAAGCCCTGAATAGTATTAAATCAGGTTCCCCCCAGGACCCTATGCCTGCTCATATTTTTAAACAGCTAGACCCATCCATCTTGGAAGTAATTAGAGCGCTGTTAAATGCCTCCCTCAATGAAGCGGTACAAAAGGGGGTGGCGATGGACGGAGCATCTGAATCAATCAAACACTTACACCCAGTCAAAAGATCTGGGTTGAATCCATCACCGTTCTTTAGCCCACTCTGCCACCCCAGTTCAGACATGGGTATATGCAAATCAGTCTGACCCTGTGCCTCATGGGAACAGTTCAGCCCGAACTGCCAAGCCATGTCTTCCCTGGACCAGAAACAAGCTTCCGAGGACCGGTTTCTGGCATTCCAGCCGTCAATGAAGCGGCAATACCTGGTGAGTGGAAGCACGCCATGGTGATGCCCTTGCTAAAAAAGGCCAATAGCGACCCGGAGGTCTTTTCTAACTTCCGCCCTATATCCCTTCTACCAATTTTTTCTAAAATTTTAGAAAAACACGTGAACAAGCAGTTGACAGACTTTGTCAATGATAACAACTTATTACACCATTCTCAATCCGGCTTTAGAAAAGGCCATTCTACAGAATCCACCTTACTGGGGGTCACTGAGTGTGAGAAGTTGGCCTGATGTGCAGTGTTCACTATTCTAGTGATCACTATATATCAGTCCAAACAACCCTTATTGATGATTGGTTGTAAGTCAACCTTATAGACCAGCTATCCTAGTAGCATGGATACGAGCAGTCTAAGGCTAAGACTCTAGAGGGCGTGTTAAGCCAGCTGTTTTACCATCACATTACCCCTTGAACACCCAGTGAAAGGACACCACACAAGTGTTATGAAAATAAACAATGTATTTATTAGAATCACAACAACCCTGTACTCTTTATGAGGACAGGGTGCTAAGCACACAACAAAACTCTTATGAAAATACTTAAGTTAGCACGTTATACACAAATGCCCGAGGGGCACGAAAAACCATATATTCTAAAAGTGGAATGCAAATTACTAGCAGGTAAGTAACTGTACTAATAGGCTTTGGAATCGCTAGGACTTGACTAGGGAATCGTTAGATTACTTCTAGGAGACCTAGGGGACTCGGGTGCAGAGTGTGCACTCTCACGCGGGATGCGGGACAAAGTCTATGGAAGCTAGTAAAGGCAAAGTTAGTGTTCACGGGCGAACCCGACCTGGTAGGGAGAAAACGACAGTGGATCCTGACCCTTGGATAGTGAGGCTATGCTGGGACACCGAAGTGCCGAAGTTACCTAGCCCAGGGGCTGCAGCTGCATAGGTCTGAAAAGACGTTGGGAATCTCGTTGCCGGACCAGGAGCCTGGAAGAAGGAAGTTGCTGGCAGGCGACCAGTGAAGGAAAGTTCGATGGATCCAAGCCTGGATCAAGGAAGAAGGAAACCTGAAAGCAGAGGGGACCAAGTTCTTGAATCACTAGCCAGTGATTAAGTGGGCACCAGGATGGCACCGGGCGAAGTCACCGCAGTCAGGTGAGTGGGCGCTGCTGGGCTCTGCAGTCTCTCGGACCAGGAGGCGTTGTCGGCGACCAGGATGGAGGTGCGAGCTGTCCCACGAAGGTTCTTGCTGTCGACGTCGCTGGACCCAGGATTGGGCAACAAGTCTTGGCAAATGCAAGGCCCACGCGGTGGACCTAAAATGGCGTCTTGGGCGGACCAGGAGGGTCCAGGGTACTTCTCCGATGGAGGGAAGCAAGGGCCAGTCTGGAGCAACCAGACCAGCAGCAGTGTTGTCGCCGGGCGTCGTTCAGAAGGCCACAAGCCAGCGGGCTAGTAGCCAAACAACGCAGTGAGCAAAGCAAGAGCAGAAGGGCCCCACGCCGATCGTGGAGATGCTGGGGGGCTGCTCTTCGGTGCTGGAGCTGCTCAGGGTGGGGGCTTCTCGGACCCTAAAGCACTCACCAGGAAATTACTCGGTGGGCTTGCTGTGCAGAAGTCGTGCAGTCTTGGCGATGGCCGGTCCCTCGAGGTCTCGTCGCACCCACGGTTCTCAGCTGTGCTGTAGAGGTGGGTAGAGGTCAGAGGTGCCAGGGAAGCCGGGTCTCGTCGAGCTGGGCAGTCGGATTCCGGAGGAAGGACGTGCAGCAGACCGCAGTGTTCTTTGATGGTGCCTGCGGATGCAGGGTGACTACTCCTTAGCCACAAGGGAGAATCTTGAGGAAGA
This sequence comes from Lissotriton helveticus, assembly GCF_964261635.1. Lineage (NCBI taxonomy): Eukaryota > Metazoa > Chordata > Amphibia > Caudata > Salamandridae > Lissotriton > Lissotriton helveticus. The sequence continues at coordinate 58,064,698 of NC_136069.1, read as the reverse complement.
AATCGTGAAGTCCTTTCGTGGAAAGTGGTATCTTGATTCCAAAGATGATCTGATTTGGAAGGGGGCCAGTCCCTACCTTTATCTGGGAAAAGGGGGCTGGCACGCGACTAAGTCCTGCCCTATGGGTGGGACCAGGAGGGGGGTGGTTACACCCACTTCCTTGGCGGGCTTTTCCCCAGCACAGGGTCTGGAGTGTCCCTGGAACTGGTTTAAGCCGGCCTATGCACAGTGAGCACCGGGGTTCCACGTGCAGTCATCTTCCTCTGAAGCCCTGCCTACCTACAATACACAAAACCCTGTCTGGGACGGTGCTGGCACCGCCCCTGGCAGGAAACCCTTTGTCCTTATCTCCTGCTCTGGGAGGACTCCCAGCAGCAGGAGGGCAGACTTGTGTCTCGGTGGCAGCATCCATTTTGTGGATGCTAAGGCTCTGTCTGACTTTTAACCGGGTTATAGGTTACATGCATGTCGTGTCCCTCTAGAAGGGTGGAATGCTAACCCCGTCGCCAGAATTGGCGAGGGGTTAGTATTCCAATTCGTATGACACCTTACTCGACATGTTTTGATAAAGCGATACCAGAGTTGGCATTTAACCGCGAGGATTATAATGCACTTAAGAGTATATGGTATGCGATATCATGGAAACGGCTAAGGGATAGATCCCGAAAGCCGTAGACAGGCTCAGCTCATGCCAGAGCACCATCTCACACGATTCCAAGCACTCTGCCTTCAGGATTGTTAAGGCCTGCCATAGGAGTGACTGATAGGAGATCTGTGTGTCCATTTTGGGGTTAGATATAGGTATACTATATCTAAAGCAAAGGGTGATTACACCACCTTGCCCCAGCTGTCAAGCAGCCAGTTGTGTCAGATTTGGATGGCCAGCCAGGGGTGGCATAATACATGCTGCAGCCCCTGGTAGGCCCTGGGTACACCTATGCCCTGGGTACCTAAGGTACACTGTACAGGGACTGATAAGGTGACTCAGTATCCAATTTAGATATGTACCTAAGGTACATGGAATCCATTTTACAGAGAGAGCAGTAGGCCTGGGGCCCTGAATAGCAGGGTCCCAGGTCAACTAAGTCAGAAAACCAGCAAAACACCAGGCAAAAAAAGTTGGGGGCAACCATAGTCAGGGATCTACCTTCCTACATAACCCCCCCCCAAACGAAAGGAGATAAGGCTAGCCTTGCCAGGTAAGCCTATATTGCCTGAGTGGCCATATAAGGAAGTACCAGCACTGGCATGGTTACCCCCTATCTCATGGTCCACTAAGCAATCCCTCACCCTAAGGGTGTCTGAGGGTCTCCACCATAGGGAATCTCTACCTGTGGTGTGTTTTGGCAAAGTAAAAGGCTGGTGCTGAAATGGAGTACTGAAGTGAGGCTCCACTAATTTTGGGCTCAGCTTCCTCCAATCATTTTCCACCATAGAGGCCTCTCTTTCCAAGACTGAGTTGTTTTGGGCTCTCAGGGTCAACCTCTGGCTACCTACAGCTGGAGGTTGGGTCCCTCTGTTTGGCTTACTGGAGGGACAGGTCAGGTCTGGGGCCCTCAGGTCCCAAGTTTGGCTGTGCCCAACAGTGTCCATCTGTGGGAGGTCCCTAACTAATTTTAAGGGGGATCCCTCAGGAGTATGTTTTATTTTCACTGGGCTAGGACTACTAGCTTCAGTGCCCTTAATCTGCTGATTGGGAAATTCTTTTGGACAGGGGGCCCCTTGGGGTCCAACACTGGCCTCCCTGACCTCTACAGCCCTGGGCTGACTGAGGCAGGGTAGAGAGGGGCAGGTTACCTGCTCCAGACTGGGTCCCACCTTGGAAGGGTCCACTGACATCAGGGGTTCTGCCAGGCTAGGCCTGACTACCTCTGTGGCAGTTTCTTCACAAGGGGTCAGATCAGTTCCCTGAGGAGGCTGATCCTTTCCTAAAGTCTGGTGGGAGGGAGATTTCTCTTCCTCCTCAATGCTCTCTGTCTGAGTGGAGTGATCCATAGTTTCAGGCTTCACAACACTATCTTCTGTCTGAGTTTGAGCTGTGGCCATCACAACTCTCCCAACCTTTTCAGGAGGGGGCTCAGTTTGGGTGTGGGCTGTTACCATGACAGCCTTGACAACCTGTTCTGGGAAGGAAGTTGTCTGAGAGTGGGTTGTGACTGGCACAACCCTCCTGACCTGTTCAGGGAGGACATCTTGGACTGGGGCTGTGGCTAACACTGCCCCACTAACCGTACCATGGGAGTTTACCATTGTAGAATGGGTTTCTTGCTCTACTTCAGCCCAGGCTGAGAGCTCTAAATCATTCCCCAGTAGGCAATCTACAGGCAAGTTTGGTGACACTGCCACTCTCTTGTGGCCAGTGACACCTCCCCAGCTGAGATTGACCACTGCCATGGGATGATCTCTCTGTACTCCATCAATATTGGTCACCTGGTATGTGGCACCAGGTAAAAGTTGCCTTGAGGGGACTAGACTCTCAGTCACCATAGTGATGCTAGCCCCTGTATCTCTATAGGCCTCAACTTTTATACCATTGATGAGGGGCTCCTGTCTGTACTTGCCCAAAGTGTTGGGACAAGTTGTGAAGTTGGCAAACCCCATGCCAGTCTCACAGACAAGAGTATCTAAGTCAGGGGACCTGGTTAGGCCAGAGTCCCCAGGAACTCCCAAAGTAAATGCACCCAAATTCTTGGGGGCACTCCCACCACCTGGGGGATTACTACTAGTAGTAACAGGAGGTTTGGGAATGTTACTTGGGGGTATGTTTTCCTTGTTGTTATTCTTTGGGCAACTGCTGTCAGTTTTTAAATGACCCACCTGTTTACAGGGATAACAATAAGGTTTCTTCTGGTTATTGGAAGGATTCTGGGACCCACCCCCCTCAGAGGATTTTTGGGGCCCTGATGTGGTTTGATCTGGAGATTTATTCCCACCCTTCTCTTGAGGCTTGGTTGATTCCTTTTTCTGGTCACCACCTTGGTTCTTGGGCCTAATCCTGGTTCTGACCCATTTGTCTGCCCTCTTACCCAATTCTTGTGGAGAGGTCAGATCAGAGTCTACCAGGTGCTGGTGTAATAACTGGTTCTGACAATTATTTAAGACTTGCTCTCTCATAATTAGATTATACAATCCTTTGAAATCAGTAACCTTACTACCCAGTAGCCAGCCTTCCAAAGCCTTAGTGGCACAATCAACAAAGTCAGACCAGTCCTGAGACTGAGTTTTCTGGGTGTCTCTGAACAGCAACCTGTACTGCTCAGTGGTTAAGCCAAACCCATCAACCAGTGCATTTTTCAGGACCTGGTAATTGTTAGCATCCTCAACTCTAGTAGTGAGGAGCTTATCTCTACCTTTGCCATCAAAGGAGAGCCACAGTATAGCTGCCCACTGACTCTGGGGAATGCACTGCACAGTGCAGGCCCTCTCCAAAGCAGCCATCCATTTCTGGATGTCATCCCCTTGTTTAAAGGGGGGCACTATCTTAGTCAGGTGTTTAGTATCTAAACCCTTCTCTTTTTCTCTTGGGAGATTGCTGCCACCAGTGGGAGCTAACCCACTCATCTGCTGCTCTCTAGCAAATGCAAGCTTTTCTTTGGCCAGGGCAAGTTCTTCCCTTTCAATCCTCAGTCTAGCTTGTCTCATCCTTGCTTCATGCTCTCTTCTCTGAGGGGAAGTCAATCTCCTCTGGGGAGAGTTCCTTCTCCCCTGAGAAGAGGCATTAGAGTGCAGAGATCTAATGGAGTCCCTAGAAGGAGATCTATCTCTCCTAACTCCAAGGTTAGGCCCACTTCGGGTTAGTACTGGGGGTCCCCCAGATCCTAGCCCAAGTAAGTCTAAGTTGGCCCTGGTTAGCCTTCTGACTACCTCAAGACCTTTGTCTACCTCATCCCCAGAGAGTTCCTCCTGACCCTCCTCCTCCTCAACTGCAGTAGCAGTGTTGGGGAGGTCTGGATCCCCAGAGGTTCCCTCTAAGGCTGGCATGTTCTCATGTAATTGAGAAAGCTTTCTGGCATCATATGTCTCTAAGAGACCTATCAGAAAGGGAATGGTGGGGTTAGACCCCTGCTTCAGTTTCCTGGAGACACAGATCTGTCTCATCTCCTGGAAGCTGAGAGCTGCATATCTTGAAGTGACCTGTGGAGGGTCAACACTGACCAGGGGAGTCTCAGTAGAGTCTCCCTGAGTCGACATGCTTTTCTAGTGAGGTGTAAGTGGTGCACTTACCTACACTATATATTTGCCTACTGATCCCTTGCTAGAGTTGTAGTTTAGGGTGTGCTAGGCCCTAGGAGCTACAACAGCTGGTTCAGTAGAACTCAGAGTATTCTAAGCTAAGTTATATGTACCTTTAGTACTTATGTGATCTTTCACAAGATATTCTTAGGGCATGTGTGGTAAAACAACAGCAAGCTCAAATCCCAACCGCTGCTCACCAATGTGAGAAGTTGGCCTGATGTGCAGTGTTCACTATTCTAGTGATCACTATATATCAGTCCAAACAACCCTTATTGATGATTGGTTGTAAGTCAACCTTATAGACCAGCTATCCTAGTAGCATGGATACGAGCAGTCTAAGGCTAAGACTCTAGAGGGCGTGTTAAGCCAGCTGTTTTACCATCACATTACCCCTTGAACACCCAGTGAAAGGACACCACACAAGTGTTATGAAAATAAACAATGTATTTATTAGAATCACAACAACCCTGTACTCTTTATGAGGACAGGGTGCTAAGCACACAACAAAACTCTTATGAAAATACTTAAGTTAGCACGTTATACACAAATGCCCGAGGGGCACGAAAAACCATATATTCTAAAAGTGGAATGCGAATTACTAGCAGGTAAGTAACTGTACTAATAGGCTTTGGAATCGCTAGGACTTGACTAGGGAATCGTTAGATTACTTCTAGGAGACCTAGGGGACTCGGGTGCAGAGTGTGCACTCTCACGCGGGATGCGGGACAAAGTCTATGGAAGCTAGTAAAGGCAAAGTTAGTGTTCACGGGCGAACCCGACCTGGTAGGGAGAAAACGACAGTGGATCCTGACCCTTGGATAGTGAGGCTATGCTGGGACACCGAAGTGCCGAAGTTACCTAGCCCAGGGGCTGCAGCTGCATAGGTCTGAAAAGACGTCGGGAATCTCGTTGCCGGACCAGGAGCCTGGAAGAAGGAAGTTGCTGGCAGGCGACCAGTGAAGGAAAGTTCGATGGATCCAAGCCTGGATCAAGGAAGAAGGAAACCTGAAAGCAGAGGGGACCAAGTTCTTGAATCACTAGCCAGTGATTAAGTGGGCACCAGGATGGCACCGGGCGAAGTCACCGCAGTCAGGTGAGTGGGCGCTGCTGGGCTCTGCAGTCTCTCGGACCAGGAGGCGTTGTCGGCGACCAGGATGGAGGTGCGAGCTGTCCCACGAAGGTTCTTGCTGTCGACGTCGCTGGACCCAGGATTGGGCAACAAGTCTTGGCAAATGCAAGGCCCACGCGGTGGACCTAAAATGGCGTCTTGGGCGGACCAGGAGGGTCCAGGGTACTTCTCCGATGGAGGGAAGCAAGGGCCAGTCTGGAGCAACCAGACCAGCAGCAGTGTTGTCGTCGGGCGTCGTTCAGAAGGCCACAAGCCAGCGGGCTAGTAGCCAAACAACGCGGTGAGCAAAGCAAGAGCAGAAGGGCCCCACGCCGATCGTGGAGATGCTGGGGGGCTGCTCTTCGGTGCTGGAGCTGCTCAGGGTGGGGGCTTCTCGGACCCTAAAGCACTCACCAGGAAATTACTCGGTGGGCTTGCTGTGCAGAAGTCGTGCAGTCTTGGCGATGGCCGGTCCCTCGAGGTCTCGTCGCACCCACGGTTCTCAGCTGTGCTGTAGAGGTGGGTAGAGGTCAGAGGTGCCAGGGAAGCCGGGTCTCGTCGAGCTGGGCAGTCGGATTCCGGAGGAAGGACGTGCAGCAGACCGCAGTGTTCTTTGATGGTGCCTGCGGATGCAGGGTGACTACTCCTTAGCCACAAGGGAGAATCTTGAGGAAGAAATCGTGAAGTCCTTTCGTGGAAAGTGGTATCTTGATTCCAAAGATGATCTGATTTGGAAGGGGGCCAGTCCCTACCTTTATCTGGGAAAAGGGGGCTGGCACGCGACTAAGTCCTGCCCTATGGGTGGGACCAGGAGGGGGGTGGTTACACCCACTTCCTTGGCGGGCTTTTCCCCAGCACAGGGTCTGGAGTGTCCCTGGAACTGGTTTAAGCCGGCCTATGCACAGTGAGCACCGGGGTGCCACGTGCAGTCACCTTCCTCTGAAGCCCTGCCTACCTACAATACACAAAACCCTGTCTGGGACGGTGCTGGCACCGCCCCTGGCAGGAAACCCTTTGTCCTTATCTCCTGCTCTGGGAGGACTCCCAGCAGCAGGAGGGCAGACTTGTGTCTCGTGGCAGCATCCATTTTGTGGATGCTAAGGCTCTGTCTGACTTTTAACCGGGTTATAGGTTACATGCATGTCGTGTCCCTCTAGAAGGGTGGAATGCTAACCCCGTCGCCAGAATTGGCGAGGGGTTAGTATTCCAATTCGTATGACACCTTACTCGACATGTTTTGATAAAGCGATACCAGAGTTGGCATTTAACCGCGAGGATTATAATGCACTTAAGAGTATATGGTATGCGATATCATGGAAACGGCTAAGGGATAGATCCCGAAAGCCGTAGACAGGCTCAGCTCATGCCAGAGCACCATCTCACACGATTCCAAGCACTCTGCCTTCAGGATTGTTAAGGCCTGCCATAGGAGTGACTGATAGGAGATCTGTGTGTCCATTTTGGGGTTAGATATAGGTATACTATATCTAAAGCAAAGGGTGATTACACCACCTTGCCCCAGCTGTCAAGCAGCCAGTTGTGTCAGATTTGGATGGCCAGCCAGGGGTGGCATAATACATGCTGCAGCCCCTGGTAGGCCCTGGGTACACCTATGCCCTGGGTACCTAAGGTACACTGTACAGGGACTGATAAGGTGACTCAGTATCCAATTTAGATATGTACCTAAGGTACATGGAATCCATTTTACAGAGAGAGCAGTAGGCCTGGGGCCCTGAATAGCAGGGTCCCAGGTCAACTAAGTCAGAAAACCAGCAAAACACCAGGCAAAAAAAGTTGGGGGCAACCATAGTCAGGGATCTACCTTCCTACACTGAGGTTATCCGCCAAGATCTGGATACTGGAGTCACGGCGGCACTCATTCTATTAGACCTGAGTGCCGCATTTGACACCATCACCCACACAATCTTGATTCAGGCCCTAGAAGATATAGGGGTTAGAGGAAAAGCACTGAAATGGCTGGAACAATTAGTCCTGAATCGGACCTTTCAGGTCTCTTCCAAAAATAATTCCTCAGAGGTCCAAAAGTCCCCTTATGGGGTACCCCAGGGCTCAATTTTAAGTCTGTTACTTTATAATGTCTATGTCACTCCATTGGCCAGGATCGCGAAAGAAATGGGTCTCACAATTTATTCCTATGCGGATGACACGCAACTTGTGTTCTCCCTCACACCCACAGACATATCTGGATTTTCTCCCCTTCGCTCTGGGCTCCTAAGAATAGCGAACTGGCTTCACTCCAGGAAACTAAAACTGAACGGGGAAAAAACTGAGCTGCTCATTTTTGGTAACCCAAAAAAATCTCTGGGGCTCGACTCACTGGCCAGCAGAAATGGGGGCAACCCCGGTTGCGGTACAATCTGCTCACAACCTATAGCCAAAACAGCCTCAACCTGCTTTTTGATCCTCAAATGGCTGAGGAAAATGTTATGGCAACTACCAGACGACGCACAGAGAACAGTATTACAGGCATTAGTCAGCTCGAGATTAGACTATGGCAATGTGCTTTATCAAGGAGTCACAAAAAGTATCATGAACCGACTTCAAGTGGTCTAGAACTCTGGGGCTCGACTCACTGGCCAGCAGAAATGGGGGCAACCCCGGTTGCGGTACAATCTGCTCGCAACCTAGGGGTAATAATTGACGATAAGCTGTCTGTGTGCACATATAGCCAAAACAGCCTCAACCTGCTTTTTGATCCTCAAATGGCTGAGGAAACTTTTATGGCAACTACCAGACGACTCACAGAGAACAGTATTACAGGCATTAGTCAGCTCGAGATTAGACTATGGCAATGTGCTTTATCTAGGAGTCACAAAAAGTATCATGAACTGACTTCAAGTGGTCCAGAACTCTGCGGCACGACTGCTCCTCAATCTCCCAGGCCGCACGAGCATGACAGATCACCTTAAGAAACTACACTGGTTGAAGATCGCCAGCAGAGTTAAATTTAAGGCACTATGCTACATGTTTAAGATTAGTTCTGGAGAAGCACCTGTATATCTATGCAAGATTGCCCAGAAATACATACCCTCCCGTAATCTGCGCTCCATGAACCAGGCAAAATTCACAGTTCCCAGGGTCAACCGGGCTCGGATGGGCGGCTGCTCATTAGCCCATCCGGTCCCTGCACTGTGGAACTCACTTCCGCTCTTTTTACGCCTGGAACCATGCTACCTTCGGTTCCGGAAGGGAATTAAATCATGGCTGTTCAATCAATAGAGCTTCTCCCTCTCTTTCCATGTGTAACGTAGATCCAAGGCGCCGGGAAACCCTCAGGGTAGCTGTTGCGCCATATAAATGCAATAAATAAATAAAATAAAGATACCGTCGACGAAGAGGTCGTCGCCGACAGTTATGTCTCCACCGTCGACGGTGGCCCCGTCGACGATGACTCCACCAACTACAACACCCGTCGACGATCCACCGTCAACGACCACACCGTCGACGGGCTCGTCGACGATGATAGATTCTGGTCTACAAACCACATGTGTGCGCCTAAAGATCACGAAAAAGGCGCTGACACCGGCTTTAACATCGCCAAACAGAGTCCAACCACTGCCTCCAGCATGTCTTCTTCAGGAGGAGGATTTAGATGAAGGAGACATGTTTCAGACGGCAACAAGCCCTTCGGAGCTTCATGTTAAATGTCAGAGTTCGGACGAAGAAGAGGATCAGGAGCAGAAATATCATCCGCCACATCTTCCTATGGTTTGCCTTCCAGCCTCTTTAGTTACTGACTTGAGGTACTTCATACAAGCTACTCAATCTATCCATGATGACTGGGATGACTATGTCATTCCCTCTCCCGCGTCTCCAGTGCCTGCGCCCGCAGATCCATCACCAGGCGACATTGGAGGGTTCCATAATGTAGTTGAGAGGGCCGCTCAATGTTTTAAAATACCAATGGTCTCTCAAAAACAAGACTGCTTCTTGTATGATTTTAAGGAGCCTCTCAAAAAATCAGTTAGATCAATACCCATTATTGAATACTTGTGGGAGTAGGGTGTTAAAGTCATGCAGAACCCTTTCTCTGTACCTCCGGTGGTGCCTCGCTTGGATAAAAAGTATAGAGCACCTGATACTGCCCCGGCCTGGTTAATAGGACACCCCAAATCGGATTCGGTGGTGACACAGACGGCCCAGAAGAACTCCAGGAATCCTTCTGCCCCATTATCAGCACCTCCGGATAAGGAAGGCAGGAGATTAGACAACATTGGGAAGCGTTTCTCCTCAATGTCTGCAGTGACGGTGAAGGCGGCCAATGCCTTAGCGCTTTTGGGGCGCTACAATAGACAACTATGGGCAGATATAGCCCCATATCTATCAGAACTGCCTGACAAATCCAAGGAAGAGGTAAAAAAGATATTACTAGAGGGCGAAACCTCGGCGTCAGAAATAATAGACTGTGCGATGGACAACAGGTTTTCGCCAACTGGCTGGAGCAGCAGTCTTACGACGACAAGGTTGGCTAAGGGCAACTTCCTTTCGTCCCGAGATACAGACAAAAATATTGGATATGCCCTATGATGGCCAATTTCTCTTCGGCTCAAAGATTGATGAAGCGCTGCAGAGTTAAAAAAAAAACACGGACACTGCTAGAGCATTGGGCACTCTCCAGTACAAAAACCAGTCCTTACATGGGTCTAGAGGAAGAGGACAGTCCTCTTATACAGGGAATTTCCAATACCGGTCTTCATATTCTTCAGGCCAGAGTCGATACCAGTATCAGCAGCGCCAGCAACAAGGACAACAATCTTCTTATGGCAAGTCGTCCTTTCATGGTAAAGGCCAACGAAAAAACAACGGACGTAGACAATGACCTATCTCTTCAGCCAGTCGCAGATTCATTTCCCTCATCAAAAATTGGAGGAAAGATTTCCCATTTCTTAAAAAATTGGAAGAAGATTACCACGGACCGTTGGGTCCTACAATTAGTTCAATTCGGCCATTCTCTAGAATTCACGCATATTCCTACCCAAACTCCTCCCCGCCCTATGCTTCACAAAAATCTACAGCTGCTTTTCAGAGAAGTCTCTCTTAAGCTCCAGAAAGGGGCAATAGCGAAAGTCCCTCTGTCTCAACGGGGGAGGGGATTTTATTCTCGCTTCTTTTTAATTCAGAAAAAAGAGAAGAAGCGGAGACCGATTTTGGACCTCAGGACCCTAAACAAATTCCTGAAGAAGCAGTCGTTTTGCATGGTAAGGATCCAGGAGGTCTTACAACTCCTGGAGGTTGAAGATTACATGACGTCCCTGGACCTTCCGGACGCTTACTTTCAAATCCCGATTCACAGAAATCACAAAAAATATTTAAGATTTGCAGTGGCAGGCAGACACTTTCAATTTCGCGTCCTGCCCTTCGGGCTCAAGTCTGCACCTCGCATCTTCACAAAGTGTCTCTCCCCAGTAGCTGCATATCTCAGACAGCACCATCATCAAGTCTTTCCATATCTGGACGACTGGCTAATCAAGGCTCCATCCTTAGAAGACGCGTCCAGGTCTTCCAAAGCATATCTGCAACTTTTCAATCATTTAGGACTCACGCTCAATCGGGAGAAATCAGTCCTTCTACCTTCTCAGCGCATCAACTTCCTAGGTGCAACCCTCGATACACGACTAAGGAATGCCTTCCCATCTCAAGAGAGAAAGAACAAGCTTTTAACACTGGCTATGCTCGTGGCTTCAAAGAGGACCTTAACGGTCCGCCTTTTCAAATCCCTGCTGGGAATGATGTCATCATGTATCCTCTTGATACCTCACTGCCGTCTACAGATGCGCCCCCTCCAGGAGGCACTCTCAAAACAATGGGTCCAATGCACAGGGTCTTTCGGCGATCTCATAAAAGTAACTCCTTAGATGGTCAAGGCCCTGCAATGGTGGATATCTGTTCGGAACCTTTCTCAGGGCTTACCATTCCTGATTCCGGCTACACCGCATATCATCACAACAGACGGCTCTTTGGAAGGTTGGGGAGCTTTCCTCCAAGAGCTACAGATAAGCGGGAAGTGGTCCCCCTTAGAAAAAGGGCCCCATATCAATCTCCTGGAACTACGGGCAGTCTTCCTCGTCCTTCAAGCCTTTCTTCCAAGAATCAAAAAATCCCTTGTGCTGTCGATGCACTACCTCAACAAACAAGGAGGGACTCGCTCTCTGACACTCTGACTCGAGTCGCAGAAAATCTGGAACTGGTTAATCGGACACAATATATCTCTTCGGGTGGAATACGTTCCAGGCATGGACAATGTGCTCGCCGACTCATTAATCAGACAGAGGACAACATCTTACGAGTGGGAACTGGATCAAGGAATCCTCAAACAAATCTTCTTGAGATGGGGCACTCCTCAGATCGACCTGCTCCCCACAAGGTCCAACACCAAAAGCCCACACTTTGCAATTTGGCATCCCTAGAAAGAATCCCTAGGGAATGCATTTTCGATCGTATGGTGCAACATCTTTGCGTACGCCTTTCCACCATTTCCAATGATTCCCAGGGTCCTCAGAAAGCTGAAAGCTGAGTCTTGTACTCTCATTCTGGTAGCCCCAACTTGGCCACGCCAACATTGGTTCACGGAACTCCACCGCCTATCTCTGGAGCCGCCGATATGCTTGAAACAGTTCCCGCCTCTCCTCACGATGAGCAACCAGCAAGTCCAGCATCCAAGTCTGCCCTCACTTAAATTAGCCGCTTGGCTCCTGAGTTCAGAGAATTTCAGAGTTTGATTATTCTGCCAGAATGTAGAGCAATCTTGGCTCGGGCACGGGCGGATAGCACCAACAAAACATACTCTTTAAAATGGAAGAGGTTTTGCATCTGGTGTAAGGCTCAAGGTATACATCCTTTCTCTCCCTCTCCGGAACAAATATTGCCTTATCTTCTCCATCTGGCGAACTCAGGCCTTGCTCATGCTTCCATCTGGGTCCACTTGGCGGCGATATCTCGTTACAGAAGATCTCCTACTGGCCCTTCTCTTTGGTCTCACAGATTGATCAAACAGTTTTTAAAAGGACTCTACAGAACCTTTCCCCCTGTGAGAATGTTGCCACCTACCTGGCACCTGAACACAGTCCTTAACCAGCTTATGAAGCATCCCTTGAGCCAGTTCACAGGGCTGACCTGAAATACCTCTCTTGGAAGACAGCCCACCTGCTTGCACTCACCTCCGCAAGACGAGTGAGTGAGCTCCAAGCTTTATCAATACAGGAGCCTTTCCTGCAATTCAAGTAGAAAAGAGTAATCTTACGGACAAATCTAAAGTTTATTCCAAAAGTCCCGTCAGACTTCCATCTCAACAAACCTGTGGTCTTACGCACTTTCTTCCCAAATCCCACGACGGCAACGGAAAGGTCGTTGCACTCTCTAGATCTTAAGCGCTGCCTAAAATTCTATATTGAAAAGACAACAGCCTTCAGGAAGTCTCATCAGCTATTTGTGGCTTACAGTAGGCCCAGGAGAGGTCTTCCACTCACCAAACAAAGTATTTCCCGCTGGATGTCTGCAGCTATTTTGTTTTGTCATGAACAGGCAGGGCAGCCCCTGCAATCTAAAGTGCGAGCCCACTGTACCAGGGCAATATCTACATCTATGGCGCTTTTTGCAGGAGTATCGGTCATAGACATTTGTAGAGCGGCAACATGGAAGTCGCCACATACCTTCACTAGGCATTACTGCCTAGATACAGAACACATGAAGGATGCTGCGTTGGGACAAGCAGTACTTCGTCATCTATTTCAGTAAAGGTGAGCCCTCTTTCATCCCTCCATCCTTCTCATGTATGCACATTTCTCTATTGTATGATTTGGTGGTATTTCTTGTTTGCAAATGCATGTTTCTATTAGTCGTTTGATATGTTGTTATCTAATGATTTGTATATCCTATACCTTTCAAAATGTGCTTTGTTCATTGCTTGCTACTCTGATTCAGGCATGTGAATCTATGAAATATACCCCTAATACTGGATAAGCAATGTGTTACTTACCTGTAACTGCAGTTATCCAGTATTGGTGTCTTTCATAGATTCACATGCAACCCTCCCGCCTCCCCTGGAAGGGCTCACCTACTTCTCTCAGTAATACGCCTACTTAGCTTTGTGCGTACGAAAATCTGAGGGACTGAGGCTCCTTCCAGGAGGGTTCTAGAGGAAGGTGACAAGCTGATTGGCTCTTTTCTAGAGTTTGGTCATTTATACAAAAGGACAGGGATAGGTTACTAATGTGAGGCCTTTAGACCTATTTATCTATATGACTATGGGACATTACTTTATTTATATACCGGGGACTCCCATACCGACGACGGGGAATGATTCAGGCATGTGAATCTATGAAAGACACCAATACTGGATAACTGCAGTTACAGGTAAGTAACGTATTTCTACCTTGGGAGGTATGTCGGGACTGTGAGGGGGACCGCACGAGTGCGGCGCGAGGCATGTTACTAAGGTCCGCTGTCAGAGCGCAAGGTGCAATATTAAGAAGGTCTTGAGGGGCTTAACTAGCACTGCCCCAGAAGGTGGGTTCAATGAATAAATAAAGTGTCGGTAACACCATATCACAATACATGCATAATAGTACAATCATAAGGTCCATATAGAAAAAGTAAGGAAAAACATTTATCTGGCTGCTGAGCAGCATAGTAATAGGAAGTGTTATTCTGGGTGTCTTTCATAGATTCACATGCCTGAATCATTCCCCGTCGTCGGAGTGGGAGTCCCACGGTACATAAAAAAGCAATAATATACCTATAAGAGACCAAATACCTTGGTAATAACCAACCAGGAAGTAAAGTAGCCCTAAGCTACAGTGCAAAAAACTTCCACACCTATGACTATCTTAGTCATTTCGTATAGACCAAACTGCAGCCAATCAAGTGACACCACTCACTAGAATGTTCTCCCCAGAGGTTCAGGCTCTCAGATTTTCTACTGCACGTCGTGTGAAGGGAGTCTCCCTGAGCTCTGCTCAGTACTTCACAACTTTGGTTGGTTTTTTCCTACTTGAAGATGTCTCTTCTAAATCCCTCTTCAGACCTTGTGAATCTTGTGGAAAGCTTAGGCTGCTAAAAAAGATCCCCACAAGAAATGTATTTATTGTCAGTATCCAGACCATGAGGTAAAGGAGTGTAAGATCTGCAGAACCTTTCCTCAGAAGACCCTCAAAGACAGGGAGGTTGTCTTCTCATGTGGCTGCAGAAGATCAAGGACCAGGATAACCCCCTTTCTGAGGTAGGAAGTATAGCCTCGTGGTCTACTATGTCCTCTAGAAAGAGGAAAGCTGAGGTAGAGATAACTTCTCCTGGGACAAAGGTGTTGAGAACAGCCCAATCCTCCAAGGATTCTGGCGTTCCTTCGGCTTCTACTTCAAAAAAGGCATCTCCACCTTCTAAATCTGGACCTGGAACACCCCCGAGAAAGTCTGGAAAGACTTCATCTTCCAAGAGACTATCTCAAAAAATGTTACCTCAGAAAATGACTTTGTCAACAGCAGCGTCGACGACGGCTTCTCTGTCGACGATTATCATCGTCGACACATCTTCAACGTCACCTTCTCATCGCCGAAGCCAAAGATGGTAATTGTAGGAGAGTAGGGTCTGCTTCCTATGGTCACCCCCACTTTTTGCTTTTGCTTTACTGGTTTTCAACTTAGATGTGGCTGTGGGCCTGCTAATCAGACCCACAGCCCAGATGCACTCTCTCTAAATTCACACCATGTACTCTAGGTACATCCACAATTGGGAATTGGTTCACCTTGTCAGCCCCTGTAGAAGTGTACCCTAGGTACTCAGGGCATATGTGTAATCAAGGCCTACTAGGGGCTGCAGCATGTATTATGCCACCCCTGGCTGGCCACTCAAACTGACACAACTGGCTGATCACTCAGCTGGGGCAAGGTCGTGTAATCACCCCTTACTTAGGTATAGTATTCCTATATCTACCCTTATATATAGACACACAGTAACCTATAAGTCACTCCTATGGCAGGCCTTAACAATCCTGGAGGCAGAGTGCTTGGTTATGTGTGAGATGGTGCTCTTGCATGAGCTGAGCCTGTCTGCAGCTTTCGGAACCATGTCCTTATAGCTGTTCTATGATATTGCCATACCATATACTCTTAAGTGCATTATGAACCTCGCGGTTAAATGCTAACTTTGGTTTGGCTTTAAGTAAACATGTTGTGTAAGGTGTCATACGCTTTTGAATACTACCCCCTCACCAATTCTGGCGACGGGGGTAGCATTCCACCCTTCTAGAGGGAGAAGACATGTAGTTGCTGACTATCCCGGTTAAAGTTAACCAGAGCCCCAGCATCACAAAATGGAAGCTGCTGCCACAGACACAAGTCTGACCTCCTGCTGCTGGGAGTCCGTCCAGTCACGGAGGTTTGGACAATAGGTTTCCTGCCTGAAGAGGTGCGAGCACCACCCCAGACAGGACTTTGTGTATTGGGACAGGGAGGGCTGAATAGATTGAGACACTGCCTGGGGCACACTAGGTGCTCCATGCATACACCAGTTCATACCGGTTACTGGGGCACTCCAGCCCCTGCTCTGGCGCGAACCTGGACAAAGGAGAGGCGGTGTAACCACCCCCCTTCCTGGTCCCACCCATAGGAGGGACCTAGAAAGTAATCCAGCCCCTTTTAGTTGTATAAAGGTAGGAGCTGAGTCCTGAGATTTTAGATTAATCCTGGAATCAAAACTTGACACGAAACTCTGGGCCTTCGACGTTCTGCTGAAGCTGAACACTGAAGAATCTCCCTTGTGGCTAAGGAGTGACCACCCTGGGCAACCAGGCACCATCCAGCAAATCAACGGCTTGCTTTGTCGATGCTCTCGCCGGGACCCGAGCACAGGGCCTGACAAGACCCAGACTTCCAGACCTCTCTGACCCTCTCTTCATGTCTGCAGCATAGCTGAGATCCGTGGAGGCGACGAGACACGTGGGACCGGACATCTTGAAAAGCCTGCAACTTGCTAACTGTGCAGCTCCTGAGGTATCCTTGAAGCTGTGCACTGGGGATTGAGAAGCCCTGAATCCGAGCTCCACCTGCACCGAATATCAGCCCTCCACACTCCACAAGTTCTGCGTGGGGCCCTTCGGCTTGTGTTCTGCTTGACACGTTGTCCGGTTGCTGGCCCGTTGGCTAGTAGCTTCTTTGACGACAATCCTTTTGAACCAACTCGCTGGTCTTGTTGCTCCAGACTGGCCCTTGCCTCCCTGCAAAGGTGAGGCACCTCAGACCTTGTTGGTCTGCACCAGAAGCCTTCTTTGAATCCTGCGTGGGTTGCCTTTGCCAAGGCTTGTTGACTCCAACCCGACAGTCGACCCCTCCATCTGCGAGAACCTTCGTGGGACAGCTCGCCTCCAGTACCTGGTTGTCCTCGACGCCTCCTGGTCCGCATGGCTGAAGAGACAAGCTTCAAGACAACACCTGATTGCTCCTCGACGTAGTCTGG
Source organism: Lissotriton helveticus (assembly GCF_964261635.1). Lineage (NCBI taxonomy): Eukaryota > Metazoa > Chordata > Amphibia > Caudata > Salamandridae > Lissotriton > Lissotriton helveticus. The sequence continues at coordinate 58,047,885 of NC_136069.1, read as the reverse complement.
TTCCTTCCTGGTTCCACCCGGTCACTGGCTAGTGACCCAGACTCTGTCCCCTCTGCTTTCAGGTCCTCTTCATCCTCGATCCACCCTTGGATCCACCCGGACATCTTCCTCCTGGTCGCCTGCAGCATCTTTCTTCACAGGCTCCATAGACTTCAACGGCTAAACCCGACACATCTTCATACCTATGCACCCGCTTCCTGTGGGTGAGGTAACGCGAGTACTTCGGTGCTCCTAAGGGTATTGACTATCCAAGTGTCTAGGTTTTTAGTTGTTTCCTTCTAGCTAAACCAGAAGTGTCCTAAATCCTTCTTTTTCTAATTGCTAAGTCCTCATTGACTTTACATTGACTCTCGCATGTGAGTAAAGACTCTGCACATGCAGCCTGTGGGCCTCCTACTTCTAAACTAAGGTTCAGATAGTGTAGCCCCAGTGATTCCCTAGGCCCTAGGCCTTTCCTTTTCTCGTGACGTGGTACTTATACCACTTTCTTTTTTATTTTTTATTTTTTATTTTAATTAATTCAGATCAAAGCCAAACAAAACAGACAGATTTGTATGACAATTACACAATCATAATCAAATATATATAACGCAAAACCGAAAAAAGAACATAATATATAAGCAAGAGTATTAACATTTTACCAGAAAAGAAAGAGAGAAAATAAAAAACCACAATCAATTTTTTTCACGGATCCAGCTGATCAATCATTGCCTGCCAGATTTTATAGCCTTTTTGCATTTTGTTAACAGATGTAATCCGATAAAGGTTGAATTCTAAATAAAACCCATTATAGAACTTTGCTCGCCACATTTCATATATCGGAGCTTCAGGTTTCAGCCACATTGAAGATATACATAGACGCGCAACCGCCATAGCCATGAATATAACATATCTATTATTTTGATATCCTAAAAATAAGTTATTATCATTGGATAAGCCAAAAATAATCATTTCTCTTGAAATTATAACATCACATTTTGTAATGTAAGTTAGGAATTTTTCTATAGAGATAAAAAAAGGTTTTAGTACTGGACAATCTGAGAATATATGTACAATATCTGCTTGATCAGATTGGCATCTATAACATTTCCCGTTGTTAGCACTACCCAATTTCATCATTTTAAATGGCGTATGATAAAGGTTAAATAAAGTTTTATAGTGTTTATTTATTTATTATTTATTTATTTATGTAGTTTATAGAGCGCACAGCTACCCCCGGAGGGGTGTCCCGGCGCTAGAACCAGAGCCTCAAGGGAAAAAGGAGGGGAGGATATCAGCAGGGTGGGGATCAGAGTCCGGAAAACAGCCAAGTTTTAAGTCTAGCCCGAAAGAAGGATTCAGAAGGGCAGAATCTGAGATCGATAGGAAGACCGTTCCACAGTTTGGCAGAGATAACACTGAACCCTCTGCCGCCCATTCTGGCGCGTCTAAAGCGGGGAGAGATCAGGAGACGGAGGTTGTTAGATCTCAGGGATCTAATGGAATGAGATATTGACACTCGCTTTTTGAGGTAGTTGGGTCCAAGGTCGTCGATAGCTCGATAGGTAAGGGTAAGGATCTTGAACTGAATGCGGCTGGCAATGGGAAGCCAGTGGAGCTCCTTGCGATAGGCGGTGACTGACTGACGGTAGGGGATGTTTCCGATCAGTCTGGCTGCCGCGTTCTGGACGATCTGAAGCCGGTCGATCAGATACTGAGGAGCACCAGCGTAAAGGCTGTTGGCGTAGTCCAGGTGAGACGTAATGAGGGCCTGGGTTACTGTTCGGCGGGAGTCCAAGGGGAGATAGGGAAGTATCTTCTTAATCATGCGCAGCTTCATGAAGCAGGCAGATGTAACTTTGTTAACTTGAGCTTTACATGAGAGAGAGTCGTCGAACTGATATCCCAGATTGCGGACAGAGTGGACGGGGGAGGGAGCGGGATCAAGTGCCGTGGGCCACCACCGTGAGGGGGGGATAGGATTTTTCTGGTTAAAAAACAGCACCTCTGTCTTATCCGCATTGAGTCTTAAATGGTTGTTGGTCATCCAGACACTGATGCTGTCAAGACATTGGCGGAAGTTGGCGAACGTGGAGTCCGAGTGGTCTCTGAAGGAAAACATCAGCTGAGTATCATCAGCGTAAGAGACCACTCTGACTCCGCAGGACTCCACAACAGCGGCCAGTGGGGCGAGATAAACGTTGAAGAATAGAGGGCTGAGGGCAGAGCCCTGTGGCACACCACATAGCAAGGGTTTATCCTCAGATTTGAACGGCCTCAGCAACACCCTCTGACTTCTTCCAGTAAGGAAGGATTCAATCCAGGTGATGGCAGTGCCGCCAATGCCGGCCTGTTTGAGTCGGTCTAGGAGGATGGAGTGGGAGACCGTATCAAAAGCGGCGGATAGGTCGAGGAGGACAAGCATGGCCTCCTCGCCCCTATCCACACACTCACGGATGGTCTCAGCCACTTCCAAAAGAGCCGTATCAGTGCTGAATCCCGCTCGAAATCCTGATTGAGAGTCGTGCAACAGAGAGTTGTTCTCCAAATACTCCGTAAGTTGCAGTTGCACGGCCTTTTCCAGGATTTTAGCGGGTTTGGGGAGGAGGGAGATGGGGCGGTAGTTGGCGAAAATTGTGGGGTCGGCATCGGACTTTTTCAGGATGGGGACCACCAGAGCTTCCTTCCAAGTGGTTGGGAATAAGCCATGGTGGAGGGAGGCATTCCAGATGGAGAGAAAGGAGTTGGCTAGTGAAGGGGCCAATTCACCCATAAGTTTGGCAGGGACAGGATCGGAGGGGGCACCAGATTTGCATTGGGTGAATAACCTAAGTGCGGTATCAATGTTCAGCTTGTTAAAGGATAATAGGGAAGAGGATACTGGGGACCTAGTGTGGGGGGGCTGGGGAAATAGCCCATTAGGGAATGAGGCACAAAAATTGTTTATTTTTTCGAGGAAATAGTCAGAGAGTCCATCGCATAGGGCCTGACTAGCAGAGTTCTGCGTGGCCCTAGCGGGGGTGTTAATGAAGTCTTTGACAATGGTGAAGAGGATTTTAGATGAGTTTTTGGCGTTAGCAATTTGAAGTGAGAAGTAGTCTCTCATAGTGTTTTTTTTTGTTTGAGGAAGTTTTTCAGAGCGGATTTGTAAATGATTTTGGCTTCAGGGTCGTAGTTCTGCCTCCACTTGCGTTCGAGTGCCTTACATCTGCTTTTTTCCTCACGGAGGGTGGTAGAGAACCAAGGAGCAGAGGGGCGGGATCTGGCGGAGGAGATGGATTTAAGGGGGGCGATGGAGTCGATAGCTTGGAGGAGGGCGCTATTGAGCCTAGAGACATTTCCATCAATGTCAGTGGAAAGATGGTCCGATTGGAAGTGGAATAATGGGTCTAAGGTGGCACAGGTGACATTATGCCATTTTCTTCCCAGCTCTTTTCTGGGGACCATAGGGGCCGGTTTCAAGCCCAAGGCAAGGACGAAAGGGATAAGATAGTGGTCAGACCAGGTGAGGGGGAGGGGGGGGGGAGGACTGTGATATTAGAGAAGTTGGCGAAGATAAGATCTAGGGTGTGACCCGCAGTGTGAGTGGGGCCAATGACTAGTTGTAGAAGATTCAGACTTTTCATAGTTTCCAACAGGTTATTAGCTTTCACGCAGAGAGAATTGTCTACGTGGAGGTTGAAATCACCTAGCACCAGAAAGTGTTGGTGTTTAAGGGAGAGATCAGCCAGCTGGTGAGTAAGTGCAGTAAGTGAGAGGGAGGAGGCAGTTGGGGGGTTGTAGACTAGAGTACCCGCCAGTATTACTGCCGCAGAGTCGGAGACAGAGAAATACATCGCTTCAATTATCCCGATGTTAGTTAATTTGGTGGTAGTCAAATGAAGATGGGATTTGAGGATGACGGCTAAACCGCCTCCTGATTTGCCCCCATCCCGATTGATGCATTTTATGGCGTACCCTGGCGGGGTGGCGAGATGGATATCAGGGGTAGAGGAGTCAGTGATCCAAGACTCGGTGAGAAATAAAATGTCCCAATCTTCAGAGGTGATTGACATCCAAATGTCGTTGGCATGGCGGGGCAATGACCGGCAGTTGACCAGGCCTGCTTTCAGCGTCCGGGGGTGAGACAGGGGGTTCTGCAAGTTAGGGCAGGGGGGACGACGAAGGTTATAAGGTGGGAGCGTAAAGTTACATTGAGGGCAGTGGAAGGGGGCATCTTCCAAGTGGTCAGGACTGCAACGAGTAGTAGCCGAGCAGGAAGTAGGGTTTAAAAGGAGTAGTTGGGTTTTGGTCCAGCACGTGCGGGCAGGGTGACTGGCCCTAGGCACGGTCCAGGCGCGGACGGGCGCAGACGGGCTTGCCTTAGGCGCGCCCGCTGCGCCCGTCCGCTGCGCGGACGGAAGTGACACATGCTTTAAGCAGATGAAGGGTGGGGCGTGGCCACCAAGGGGGCGTGGTCTAGTCGCACGCCGGCAATGGCGCCGAGTTACTTTTCCTGAAACCCGCTGTCAGCGCTGGGGCAGCGCTGGGGCAGCAGAGCGGTGGAAATGGCGGTGATAAGTCCTGTACAGAAGGTGAGAGTGCTAGTAAAATCAGCAATTTTAAAGTGACACACAAATAGTAAAAACAGTCTTTCTCAACCTCCCGGCTTTTCGCCTCAGGAGGATCAGGGTTCTGACAGGCAGCGCTCTGGTATCAACTTAAATACCCGATCAGAGGGGGCGTGGCCACCAAGGGGGCGTGGTCTAGTCGCACGCCGGCAATGGCGCCGAGTTACTTTTCCTGAAACCCGCTGTCAGCGCTGGGGCAGCGCTGGGGCAGCAGAGCGGTGGAAATGGCGGTGATAAGTCATGTGCAGAAGGTGAGAGTGCTAGTAAAATCAGCAATTTTAAAGTGACACACAAATAGTAAAAACAGTCTTTCTCAACCTCCCGGCTTTTCGCCTCAGGAGGATCAGGGTTCTGACAGGCAGCGCTCTGGTATCAACTTAAATACCCGATCAGAGGGGGCGTGGCCACCAAGGGGGCGTGGTCTAGTCGCACGCCGGCAATGGCGCCGAGTTACTTTTCCTGAAACCCGCTGTCAGCGCTGGGGCAGCAGAGCGGTGGAAATGGCGGTGATAAGTCCTGTACAGAAGGTGAGAGTGCTAGTAAAATCAGCAATTTTAAAGTGACACACAAATAGTAAAAACAGTCTTTCTCAACCTCCCGGCTTTTCGCCTCAGGAGGATCAGGGTTCTGACAGGCAGCGCTCTGGTATCAACTTAAATACCCGATCAGAGGGGGCGTGGCCACCAAGGGGGCGTGGTCTAGTCGCACGCCGGCAATGGCGCCGAGTTACTTTTCCTGAAACCCGCTGTCAGCGCTGGGGCAGCGCTGGGGCAGCAGAGTGTTGTGAATATAAGTTGGCAGACAAGATAATTTTATCCGCTATAGAAATTGATTCTTGAAAGGGCACCACCAATGTGCCCATTCTAATACACCATTTGCCTCCATTAGAATGTACCAAGAGGGACATCGTACAGCTTGGTTTAAATCAGGAAGGGGTGTGCGGCAAGGCTGCATCCTCGCCCCTATGCTGTTCACCTTGTATATAAATTCTCTGGAAAAGAATCTTTTGGCTGCTTGTGTGGATACACCACGTGCAGGAGACATTAACATTCCAGTGCTCCTGTACGCAGATGATGCCTCCTTAATAGCCAGAACACATCTCGGCCTCCAGAGACTCTTAGATGCATTTAGTGACTTCATGTCTTCTCTTGAACTTGTGGTCAATAATTCTAAATCCCATGTCATGGTTTTTGGGGCTGCTAAAAATAATACTAAACCTTTTTATTGTAAGGAGGAAGTGATCACTAATGTTAAAGTTTTCACCTACCTCGGCATAATTTTCGACAATAAGGGCTGTTGGTCTCCTCAGATAATATCAAAAACTAAAGCAGTGAGGAGCTCTGTTAATGCCATCTTGAGCTTCTCAAGGAGACTTGGAGGGAAGCCAAGTGGTGCATTATTAGCTTTGTACAGGGCGAAATCATTGTCAATAGCTAGGTACGGAGCAGGTGTTTGGGGCTATGTAAAAACTGATACCATTCAAACAGAGGTTAATACGTTTTTTTGTTCTGTGTTAGGACTTCCTCTGTCAACAGCCACTTTTTCTGTCCATCAGGAGCTTGGAGTAAGGTACATTACTGATATCCTTTCCATGGCACCCATTCTTTTGTGGATTAGGGTCTGGATTAATAACAACCTAGGTCTTAACCACAAAATTCTGATGGATTGTTTAAAACTTGACAAACACAAAGATATTGCCTGGCTGTCATATATCAAAAAGTGCTCAACAGAACTTGGACGCCCGGAGATTTTCTCCTCCCCGTTGGATCTAAAAAAAGCTGACTTAGCCTGGGTTAAGGAAAACTTTTACAAGCTTAAGATCCTGGAGCGAGAGCAACTCCAGTTAATAAAACCTACGGTTAGAGCACATTATATGACAATTATTTGTCCGGCAATTCAACCATATCTTACCCTAGTTAACATTCCGTTTCACAGGTGGCTCCTAGTCAAGTTTCGTTTTAACCAGATTTACTTGGTACTCTGTGACAGACAGGGCTGGTTTAAGCCGGAGGATGCACCTGTATGTAAATGTGACAATTTTTCTATTCAAGATAATATGCACCATATGCTGTTCTGTCCCCTCTATAATGTCCCAAGGCAGAAGTATTTGATACCTCTGTTGAAAGAGAAAGCTTTTATGCAAGCGAAACCAGCTTTACTGTACTTGCAAATGCTAGATACGCCCATGGTGATGTTCAGCGTAGCAAATTACCTTGTTGCTGCTGTACGAATCAGGAAGAGGAAATTGTGATTTATCCTTTGGTAACTTTGACGAACGTGGTATATTTCGCTTTTTTGTACATGATGACCTTCTTTACAATTTGACCCCTTTTAGATGAAACTATGAGCCATATTATGGGGACTATGAGGAATGTGGTACTTTTTGCTTTTTTGCACATGTTGACTTCTTTTAACCTGAACCTTTTTACTGTTTTTATATATTGTACTGTATGTAGATTTTAACATGTATTCGATCTGTTTATTTGCTGTAGTATGCTTTTATGATTTTTAACTAAATCGAATAAAGTGGTTTTTGACTTGACTTGACTTGACTAATACACCATTTGGTTTCCTGTGGTCCAAGATCATCTTGATATAAATTCACCAAGTGATTATATATGGTCCCGATACGGAAAGGTTTTTTAAGTATGTCAATAAAATTATTATGGCATAGCAGTAAAACATTTGGGTGTTTAAAAATAAAATCGCGTATTTGTAAATACTTAAAAAAGTCATGTTGAGAAAGACTATAGCTGTCTTTTAATTCCTGAAACGAGACAATTGTACCACCTTTGACCATATTGCCTATAGTTAAGATACCTTTTTGCCCCCATATACCCATAGTATGGTCCCAGAATATTGACGGGAGCAGTTCTATAGAATTGCATGGAGTATAAAAGTTAATACGCCCTAAAGAAATATATGGTTTGCTTTGCCCCTAGGGCCTAACTGTAAATTGTGCAACTTAACGTATCTTGATTAAGTAACTTGTTATGTGCTTTTGCCTCTGATCTTATAAAGAGTTCAGAGGAGTGTGTTAGTGAATAAATACATATATATTTTATATATATCCTGTGTGGTGTCCTTTCATTTGATATTCAAGGGGTTACATATGGTAAAACAGCTGGCTTTACACGCCCTCAAGAGTCTTTTAGCCTAAGACTGTTCTGTCCACGCTACCACTAGGATAGCTGGTCTATAAGGTTGGTAGTGTAGTTCCTATATTCCCAATAGGCTCTGCGCATTGGAATAACATAAACGATAGTTTAGACGTAGGACTTAGGTCGACTAGGTCTCTATTGAATATGTTAGACTTAATTATGAATGCCAGCTAGCTCAGAGGTCACTATAAACTTTCTCGAATTCACAAGAAGAGATTAGTTTCTGACAACCGCATAAACATGACAACTTTGCTCCCTCCAGAATAAGGAGTATACCTCCAGAGTCGCGGAAACAATAGATAGCTATTTTACTCAGTCAATCGTGCATGCTTAGTTTCACCAGAAGTGCAGAGAAACAGGGAGACAGGCGTTTTCAATAAAAGAGGTTATTTATTGAACAGTCTTCTTTCTCATGCAAGAGAAGTGAATTGCTACAATCGCAATACTTGTCATAAAGTAAAGTGCGTACAGTAAAAGGAGTATTATAAAGTAATACTGTAAAAGCATGGTATAGTTTCTAAGCCATACGGTGTTTAAAATGGGTACACTATATACAATGATAAAATAATGACTAAACTTACTCAACTGGTGCTTCTAAGATACGCCTACCCCGGTGTACCTAACCTAAGCCTAGGACATGGGAAGGAGTAAGTGAGATGTAGTTTGAGTTAAGATAGTTTCTGCCAAGAATCTGAATCAAGAATTCTCTAATGGTCTAATCAGTTCCGTACCTTGGTTATAGAATGAAGGAGGTCTTGTATCTCTCTCTCAGGACTCAATCTCCCAGCAACCCGCAAGGGTGACAGGGAAACACTGGAGCTGGATTTCTTGGCAGGAGAAAAGACAGCGTCTCTCCCAGTGCGTCAGTGGGAGGGTCGGCTTCCTTCGGCACTTGCTACAGCAGGGAGTCGGGCAAGTAGATAGTTGATCTGCTCCAAACCACTGTGTGTTTTGCTTGGGCAGATGCTGGTATATTTATACCTGGAAGATGCCGAGTTTTGACGTAAGGTTGGACCTAAGACGTCACTAAGAACTCGCAGTTCTTTGAGGACTCCGGGAGTTCTAGGACAAATCAATATAGAAGCAGGGGGAATTCCTGGGCTGCTGGAGGCTTTGTTTGTTTAAGAACACATTGTGCTTTCTAGGAGTCTATGGGAGTAGCCTTGCCGTACTTGGACTGCATTGGCTATGTCTTAATATGGATATGATTATTATGCCTCTATAAGGATATGATTTGATATAACCACATAAGGGGATACATCGGGAATATTTAACTAGAGTCCTAGATTCGTCTACAACAGGTTGACTTACAACCATCACCATAAGGGTTGTTTGGACTGGTGCAAGGTGTTCACTAGAATAGTGAACATCATATACCAGGCCAACTTCTCACAGTAATGTCTTCAGCCTCTTCCCTGTCAACGCTGGTCTCAGTATCAGTTCGACCTATCTCGTCGACGAAGGTAATGCCATCTATCGCCGACGCCCCATCATCGGCGAGAATTTTAAAAGTCCCGTCAATGAGCACATCGTCATCGAAGCATATCTCGACAACGCAGACCTCGTCAACGAAAGTCATCCCATTGACGGATTCCTTGTCGACGAAGGCCACCTTGCCATAGACGGCCCCTTCGTCGACGAAGAGTTCATCGTCGTCCACGGCCCCATCGTCATCGAAGACCAGCTCGTTGTCAAGAATATTGTCGACGAAGATTGCCTTGTCGACGAAGAAGTCGTCGAAAACATCGTCGACGATGAATGTCCTGTCGACGAAGGTTACTGTCCCGTCGACGGTCACTATCGATACACCTTCTTTGTCGACTGCACCGTCGACGGTTGTTCTGTCTGTGCCTCCTCTCTCATCCTGCAAGGAGCTACAAGTCTGGTCTGCTGCGCCGTCGGCAGTCTCATTAGCTTCGCCGTCTACAACAGCTTCCTTATTGGAAAGACAGGGCTCCTCCTTGGCGGTTCTTTCCCCGTTGAAGTTGCCGGAACAACTATTAGACTCTGAGAAGGATGAAGAATCTGATGAGGATGAGAGGTTTCGTGCAACCAGGAGTCCATCTGAGCTGCTTATAAAGTACCAAGATGAGGATCAAGAAGAAGAAGAAAACCTAAAAGTCGGGCTCCTACCTCTGGACCTACGGCACATATGCCGTTAGATCTCCTCAACAATTTACAATATATGTTAAACGACTATTATCCCCAATTTACCCCATCTAAATCGGGCGAATCACACCTTTCTAAGCCTATGCCTCAAGCATCTACGGCAGCGTTTAGACCTCCAAGGCAATCTTATCCGGCACCAACATCAGAGATACAACCTACAGCCCCTCCTTCGCCAATACCATCTCACCATACACAAGGGGATGTCACTTCTGAGGAAGACAGAGAAGAAGGAGAGGTGGATGATAAATCAGTGCTGTCGGAGTGGGGCGATTATCAAACACAAACCCCTTTTCCAACTGGCCCACCTGCTGTGGACTCTCTGCCTGTGGATATCAGAGGATTCCATCTTATAATGGAAAGAGCAACAAAAAGATTTTTAATTTCAATGGAAACTAAACAGGATGACTGTTTCCTGTATGATTTTAAGGATCAACCACAGAAACCAAAGAAGAGAGACATTGCAACCTCTCCATTAAGGGTGCCTTCTCCTCCACCTCCCAATGCTGTTCCTCCTCCTACACCTACTCCACCTCACCATTCACCTACACCATCCCCTAATCCAGATGATGATGTAGACACAGACTCTGATGACACAGATGGAGGTGCACATGACCCAGCAGGGACTAATACTCCCCCTCAGTCACCTAATCCATGGGATGATTACAACACTCCTGATGTGCCTTATGTTCCACAAGACGACATACACCCTTCTAGACCTTCCCCACCAGAGGACACTATAGGTTTTAACCTATTAGTCCAAAGAGCTTCCCAATATCATGGGGTGCACTTACACACAGATGCGGTGGAGGAAGATTTCTTACTAGACACTTTTGATAACACACAAAGGTCTACTGCCATTTTACCAATGCTTAAGGGTGTAATCAAACATGCAACAGAAGTTTTCAAAGACCCCGTAAGGGCTAGGGTCCTCAATCCTTGTATTGAGAAATAATATAAATCTACCCCTACAGATCCAGTCTATATTACAGGCCCAGCACCATTAAACTCTTTGGTAGTGTCTAATGCACGTAAACATGATAATTCGCAGACATCATTTGAAGCCTCACCACCAGCCAAAGAATCCAAGCTACTGGACGCCTCAGGCAAAAGAACAGCGTCACAAGCAGCTAATATCTGGAGTATCGCCAACACCCAAGCGTTACTCGCCAGATATGACAGAGCTCATTATGATGAACTAGAGTCCATAATGCAGAATCTACCTGACAAATACAAAAATAGGGCCAATGAACTTATACAAGAAGGTAAAAATATTACCAACACTTCCATTCGCTGTGCCCTAATTGCCGCAGATACCGCCTCAAGGGCAATTAATACCAGCACCCTCCTACGTAGACATGCTTGGCTGCGTATCTCAGGGTTCAAACCTGAGGTACAAAACTCCATCCTTAATCAGCCTTTTGATGAGACACATTTATTTGGGCCAAATGTTGACGTGTCTTTAGAAAAGATGAAAAAAGACACCGATACAGCAAAATCCATGGGAGCCTTGCAGCAGCAGGCTCCCAGACGTTCTTTTTGTCGCTCATCATACAGAGGCAACAATAGAGGCTACTCCTCCAAAAGTCCCTCCACCTCTTACAAAACCCCTAGCCAATCTACATTCACTAAGGGCTGCCAAAGAGGGGGTTACAGGGGTAACAACAACAAAGGCAGAGGCAAAACTAATAACTCCCGCTCTGCCTCTACCCCTACCCAATGACTTTCTTCCCCTTCCTCCCCAACATTCCACTCCTGTGGGGGGAAGACTGCAACAATTCCTTCCTGCCTAGACCAACATCACATCAGACAGGTGGGTGCGACAAATTATTCAATCAGGTTACTGTCTAGAACTAACATCTACCCCCCCAAACATACCACCCAAACAGCGTTCAATGTCACAAGAACATCTAGCACTGTTAAAGCAAGAAGTAAAATCCCTGATACAAAAAAGCGCAATAGAACCAGTTCCTCCCCACTAACAAAACAAAGAGGTTTACTCTCTATATTTTCTAATTCCGAAAAAGGACGGCTCTCTAAGGCCTATTCTAGACCTCAGACCGTTAAACATATACATACAGTTCGATCATTTTTTACATGGTCAAACTCCAACAGGTCCTTCCGCTCCTATTACAAAACGACTTCCCTGCTACTTTAGATCTCAAGGACGAATACTTCCACATTCCCATTCACGAGGCTCACAGGAAGTATCTCAGATTTATAATAGACGGGCAGCACTACTAATTCAATGTACTCCCTTTCGGAGTCACAACAGCACCAAGAGTATTCACAAAGTGCTTAGCAGTAGTGGCGGCGCATTTACGAAGACAAAACATCCATATCTTTCCGTACCTCGACGACTGGCTCATAAAATCCAGCTCATACAACCAATGCGTGGAACATACTCATTCCACGATACAACTGCTTCACGACTTGGGATTCACATAAATCATGCCAAGTCCCATCTACAACCATCCAAAGTACAACAGTACCTCGTGCCACTTTAAACACCACAAAAGCGCTAGCTTATCCCACTCCAGCAAGAATAGCCAGTATGCAAACTCATCTAACAAAGTTTTCAGCTACAACACTCCCTCCCAGCAAGAGTGTTTATGCAACTCATAGGGATGATGGCCTCTTGCATTTTCATAGTGCCCCTTGCAAGACTTCAAATGCGTCCGCTACAAGAATGCTTATCACGTCAGTGGAACCAGGCTCAAGGTCAATTGACAGACCTAGTGTTTGGTAGACGGTCGGACTCATCGCTCTCTGCAGTGGTGGAACGCCAAAAACCTTTCTAAGGGACGACCGTTTCTAGAGCCAGTTCCTCAGATAGTCTTGACATCGGACGCATCGCTCTCCGGCTGGGGAGCCCACCTACTGCAACATACCATGCAAGGCAGGTGGACACCGCAACAAAAGTTACTCCACATCAATCATCTGGAGTTACTAGCAATATTTCTAGCACTAGAAGCTTTCCAAATGCAAGTTTCAAACAAAGCTGTGTTAGTCCACACAGACAACATGACAGCCATGTATTACATACAGAAGCAGGGAGGCACACACTCCCTGCAGTTGTCTCAACTAGCACAGGACATATGGCGTTGGGCTATACCTCAAAACATATCCCTTCTAGCCCAACATGTTCCAGGAGTACAAAACACCATAGCGGATCTGTTAAGTCGTCAACACAACAGACCCACGAGTGGTAACTTCATATGAAAGTTCTTCAGCCATTCTTTCAGATGTGGGGACAACCTCAGATAGACCTACTTGCCACCCACGAAAACGCCAATTGCCCAAGCTTCGCCGCCAGATATCCACACCCACTGTCCAAAGGCAATGCAATATGGATGAACTGGTCAAACAAATTTGCGTATGCTTTTCCACCTCTACCACTCATGCCACTAGTAGTACGCAAACTACAGCAGCATTCTCTGACCCTCATCCTAGTTGCTCCAACGTGGGCCAGACATCCATGGTACACCACACTGCTACAACTGTCTGTAGTACCGCACCAAAAATTGCACCTGTCTCCATGCCTCTTAACACAGAACCGTGGAGAGATCAGACACACGGACCCAGCTCAGCTCAACCTTGCAATCTGGCTCCTGAAATCCTAGAATTTGGATATCTGAACCTTCCTCCAGACTGCATGAACAACAATTGTAATCCTCTAGATGTGTCTATTCCACACATCATAGGATATTTACTGCATCTCCAAAGATGCAACTTAGCCTATACATCTATTAGATTATATCGTGCTGCAATAGCAGCATATCTGCAAAACCCACAGCAACTATCTCTGTTCAGAGTACCTGCCATTAAAGCCTTTATGGAAGGCCTTAAAAGAATAATTCCTCCCAGAGTACCACCTTCACCTGTGTGGAATTTAAACGTTGTTCTCATAAGGTTAATGGGACCTCCCTTGGAACCCTTACACAAGTGCGAACTACAATTTTTAACGTGGGAAGTGGCATTCCTAGTAGCTATAACCTCTCTGCGGAGAGTTAGTGAACTACAAGCATTAACAATTCAAGAACCCTTTTTGTGAATGCATCACAATAAGGTAGTTCTACGTACTAACACAAAATTCTTACCCAAAGTCATTTCTCCCTTCCATCTCAATCAATCTGTGGAACTGCCCGTTTTCTTCTTGCAACCACATACAGTACCAGAAAGAGCTCTTCACACATTAGATGTCAAAAGAGCATTACTATATTACATAGAAAGGACACAACCCTTTTGTAAGACAAAATAACTTTTTGTGTCTTTCTCACCACCACACAAAGGTAATCCCATTTTGAAATCTGGGATAGCTAGATGGATTGTCAAATGCATACAGATTTGTTACCAAAATGCTAAACGTACGTTATCTGTTCCTCCTAAAGCCCACTCTACAAGGAAAATAGGGGCTTCAATGGCATTTTGAGGGAACATTCCCCTAGATGACATCTGCAGAGCAGCTACATGGTCTACACCGCACACATTCACAAAACACTATTGTGTAGATGTGCAAACCAAGCAACAAGCTAATGTGGGCCAGGCTGTTTTCAAAACGTTATTCCAAACTACTGCAACAGATAGGGGTGGTCGCCGCTAAGAGTGGGAACTGCTATACAATCTATGCACAGTGTGTAATCTGCAGCTCATATGCCTCGAACGAAAAATGCTACTTACCAGTATGCATCTGTTCTTGGCATGTAGAGCTGCAGAGTTGCACACGCCCACCCACCTCCCCGGCTCCCCTGGTCTGTTCCAGTATTATCTTAATTAGATACAAATTACATGGACATCCTCCCTTTTCTTACAAAGCTCCATAATTTCCCTAATGGCGAAAAACAATCTGGGGATGGAGCCGATGCCCATGCGCAATGTGGTCCAAACTGCAAACATCCGTGCCCAACACTAGGTGGTGATCTATGCACAGTGTGCAACTCTGCAGCTCTACATGCCAAGAACAGATGCATACAGGTAAGTAGCATTTTCCTTGAATGGATGCACTCCAACTCCCTCAAGTTGAACACCGAAAAAACGGAGGTGGTGGAATTTTAGAAAGGCCCTCCCATTTGCAATCCTTCATGGTGGCCAGCAAATGCCGGGCGCTGGCCTGTAGCCACCAGAAAGACAAGAAACCTGGGTATACTGTTCGATGATCCTCTACATTTTGCTGACCAGTGTAACTCCCTGACTTCCTCATGCTTTTTCCTCCTAAAGATGTTGCTTAAGGTCCTACCTTTAATTCCTGTAGGCCTTCGCAAAACTGTGGTAGTTGCACTGTTCCTCTCCAGAATCGATTATTGCAATGTTCTATTTCTTGGCATTGACAAAAGTCAAATACTGAAACTTCAAGCCTTGCAAAATGCTGCTGCTCGGCTGCTTCTCAACATTCCGGTCCAGAAGCGCATCGAATTCAAGGCTATCTGCTTTGTGCATAATTCACTCTATGGAGAGGGATCTCCTAGCCTTCAGCAACTTTTTCGCTGGCATGTCCCGCCACGCGAACTGAAATTGGCTAATAAAGGACTAGTTCTGGTAGAGGGAGAGGTGTGGCGCCGCGGCCAGGGCGACTGACGCTGGAATCTGGGGACCACGGTTCGATCCCCGGCTCCGGCGGCAGGTTAGCCCAGCACCATGTGACTCTGGGCAATAGCTCGCTTAATCTTCCCGACGGCCCCCAGCGCCTAGAGACCCTTACGGGTGATTGTGCACTTTACAAATGTGGACTTTACTTTACTTTTATAAAGGACTAGTTCTGGTCCCTAGAATCCGTAGAGCCAGATGGAGGAGAAGCACCCTCTCTTACCAGGCAGTCAGACTCTGGAACACAATGCTGATTTCTATCAGGCTACAACATAACATAGCTCTGTTTAGGAAGATGATCAAAACCTGGCTGTTTCCCACTAAATCTGTCTAATCTCTGTCTACCACATGCCAGTTACCACTCCTATTGCAGTTCAGCGCCAAGACGCCTCGGCAATATTTATGCTTTATGAATGCTTTAATTTATTCATTCATTCACTACAGCTCCCGCATTGGACAGGGCCTTCCTGGGAATCCAGAGTGGGCTTCCCTAACGAGGTCTTAGCAGACGGTGGCACCAACTTCATGTCTAGTGAAATTACTGCCATGTGGAAAGAGAATGGAGTAAACTATAAGTTTACCACACCCTACCATCCACAGTGCAATAGGATTGTTGAAAGATTCAACAAGACCCTTAAGACTCCCAGAAAAACTCAGGCAAAAATGGAATGTCTTACTACCTGCCTTCTGTTTTCATACAGAGCGGTTCCTCAGAAGAGCCTTGGTTACAGCCCATTTGAACTTCTGTTTGAACATCCAGTTAGGGGTCCATTGTGTCTGGTTAAGGAGGGATGGGAACAACTTCTTAAACCTCCTAAACAGGATATTGTGGACTATGTACTTGGCCTGCACTCACGTATGGCTGAGTGCATGAGGAAGGCAAGTAAGAACCTGGAGGTCAAGAGCTTCAGAAAGCCTGGCATGACCAAAAGGCTGTCCTGACGGTTTAGCAGCCAAGCAAAGACAAAGGAAGTGGCCTCCACACCACCATTTGTGGACAGGGCTGAAATGATCTTGCTCATGTGAACTCAAATCCTTTGCACACGCTATAGTATCGAACAAGAGTTCGATTGTATATAGATGAAAAGATGAAGGCAGACAATGTCTTTTGAGATGTTGTCCTTGTTTTATTTCTTTAAAAAAAAATATCTTTATTCAGAATGTTTCCATTTCTTACCATCCCCCCATTGACCTACAGGTATACCATACTCCATAATACACATTAACTCATGAGCATTACATTGTAGCTTTGCCATGGAATCTACTTCAACATACATTTAGAATGCAATTCCCAAGAGTATGTTTCTTATTTAAAAAGAAAGAAAAACAGGAAGGTATCCCTAGGAAAACAGATAAAGGGAGAACCCCCCCCCCAAAAAAAATGCAATAGACTCCCATTAATTTTGTGCAGCGCACCATTGTGTAAGAGGAGTCCAAATCCTTAGCCCCCTTTTGCGTCACTGTTTACCCATCCTTTTGTAGATGGCTACCTCAATGTTGTGAATGGCTAATAGTCTAGCTAGCCACTGTTGGAACGAGGGTGCTATAGGATCTAGCCATGCCGAAGCAATGCATAATCGCAAAACCGCCATTGCAATGAAAAGAAACTCATGGCCACTGCCGGGGTTATCCGGATCATGAGCCCCTAGTAAGATTACCTCACTCGATAGAGTGATCTCTCTATGGAGAACGGGTGTCAGAAATCTCTCTATGTCTTGTTTTAGGGATGTTAGTCCGGTACAGGAGGCGAAAATATGAATGGAGTCGGCTTTAAATAGCTTACATCTCGGACAACATGTCCCTTTGCCACTTCTCCACTTGGCGATTTTATCTGGCGTGTAATATTAAAAAAAACAGGTTTTGTAAAATTGTGCATGAAGCTTGGTAGAAATTAGAATAGTTTCAGCTAGCTGATAAGTATATAAAAATCCCTCGTTTGATATCTCTAATTTACCCTGCCACTTTTTCTAAATCATCAGGGAACATTGCTGTCAGAGATGCGTAGACTCCACCAATAGTGTAGTTCCTAGTGTGAATAATTGACTCCACCAGTGTTGTTTTTTCACCTAGTGTCCTCCCCCAGGCTCGCGTAGCAGAAAGTCCCTGATTTGGAGATATTTAAAAAAGTCTTGCCAATCTAAGTGATATTCATTTTTAAGATCTTCGAAAGATTTAACCCCGTGTGGTGTAAACAGGCATCCTAGCTGAGTTATTCCTGCCTTGTACCATTTACTTATGCAGTTATCACTAAAGATGGTTGCAGGGAGAATTGGGTTATCCATTATGGGCGTATAGTGTGAAATTTGTCCTAGGCCTAACATTTTCTTTACCGCTTTCCATACCTTAAACCCACTATATAGTGTTTTGAACTTAACTCTTTTCTGGTAGCTATCATGTAGATGTCTCCATAGATAACCTCTGCTTGAATTGTCCAGAAGCAGTTGAAATATAGATGGTGTCTAGTCATCCCCACTTATTCCGTCCATTCCCGTATTTTGTAGTAATTCTCTGCTATAGAGTAGCACCAACGCCCAGTAGTACCCTTTAAGATTGGGAAGAGCAAGCCCGCCTAAGTCTTTGGGAAGAGTAAGAAATGTATAGGCTCTATTAGTATACCTATTAGGGATATACAGAATAACACCTGTAAAAAGGAGGACATTTCTGGCTTTTACTGGCTAAGCGCCGTGTTGCTATGAGATGGGGTAGTAAATGCCCCCCCCCCAGATTTCAGGACTGGCTGAGGACATGTCATACTGTAGAGACAAGTGAAACAGGACCTGGTTGAGACAGTTTAAATATGTCACATCTATATTTCTATATCGCCTAGGGGTTTAGAACTGTGTGAATCGATAGAATGAGAATATATATATATATAGGCGTTGTCCTTCTTCCTCTGATTTGAGAAATGTTGTAACGCAATTAGTACACGCTACGTAACGCCGCGGACAAGACAGACGAACGACCGAGAGGGACATGTGCCATGAAACTAGGGCCCCTATTATGTCAAGAAAAGGATCACTGTTATTATGTAAATATGCACTCTGATGTAACTTCTTTGATTCATTATTTTATTTTTTGCTCTTTGTATCAATATGTGATATCACGGTATGTGTGAATTGCTCAATGCTGACCGGAACCAATAAACAAAATTAAAAAAACTGAAATTTATAGGCTCGTCGGCGTTGTGAGTATGCCCAAATGAATCTAGAAAATGTGCGTTCAATTGCTTTAAACCATTAGTTTGAGAATTCGAGACAGATTGCCCTGAACAAATAGAAGATTTTTGGGAAAAAAAACATTTTAACTGCATTTGCTATTCCGATGATAGACAAATGGAGATTATCTAAGCGGCGTAAATCTTTCTGTATTGAGCACAACATAGGTTTTAAGTTAATGTCCACCAGTTTCTCAAGTTCAGAGGATATGGCGACTCCCAGGTATGACGCTTTTTCCGCCACTCGGGGATCATCCATCCTGCTTTTTTTGTCCAGAACAATCTCTGTCTTCCCTTGATTAAGCACGTAGCCAGAGACTAATCCAAACTTGCTAGCTTCTCTCTCAATGGCGGGCATTGCTATCGTAGGATCGGTGGAGACGATAGCGATGTCGTCTGCATATGCTAGTGTTTTTGTGGAGTGTCCCTGTAACATGATCGGGGTAATTTCTCTATTCCTCTCTAGCCGGCGAATAAAAGGGTCAATGTAAATTGCGAAGAGGAATGGTGAGCATGGACAGCCCTGGCCTGTTCCACGGGATATTATAAATTCCTTAGTTAAGCTTCCATTGACCAGCACCACAGCCTTGGGGTTAACATACATTTTTTTGTACAGCTTGAATGAAGCCTGTTTTGAATCCTACTTTTGACATAGCATTCCAAAGAAACTGCCAGGAGACCCTATCGAAAGCCTTCTCAGCATCGAGAAGGATCAATGCCATAGGGTCTCCGGCAGTCTCCGTGCCGTTAAATAGCGTGATCACTCTCTGAATGTGGTTAACTGTTGATCTCCCCAGCACAATACCATGTTGGCTCTTGGCGATCACTTTGTGTATCATAGGGGCGACCCTGTTTGCCAAGATCTTTGAATATATTTTCGAGTCAGCATTGATAAGAGTTATAGGGCGGTATGATCCTAAGTGCTCTGGAGGTTGTTTTTTTTAGGGAAATTAGCAATTTTAGCTCTAGAACAAGAGTTGGGAGGATGGCCGCCTTTAAATATGTGTATGATTAGATCGACTAAAATGTGTTTGATTTGCTCCAAAAATGTTAAGTAAAACTCGGAGGGGATGCTATCCAATCCGGAGGCCTTCCCTTTCGGTAGAATTTTGGCGGTGATTAGGACTTCGTCTATACTAGGGGGTTCCTCCAATATGTTCTGATCATCTTCCTCAAACCTCGCACCCTCGCCACCATCAAAATACCTTTCTATCTCAGCTAAGTCCCCCCTACCATCTTCGGTATACAGATCCCTGTAAAACTGCCAAAATGTTTCTCTAATGTGTTCTAGGTCCCTTAGTTGTCCCGCTACCAGATCGTTAATTTCCCTGGTCAAATTAGAGTTTGTTTGTTGTTGCATTCGTACTGCTAGTTGGTGACCCACTTGCTCATTGACTTCATACACCAATTCTCTTCGAGCAGTTGCTTTCCTGATTGATTTCTCTGTAAAGATGTTAGTTTTAGCCGCCCTAGCAATTGCTACCTGACTTAGGGATCTAGAGATTTCTTCGACCGCTTTTCCCCCACTTGTGGCTCTGACAAGTTTTTCTTCAGCCAGCCTAAGTTTGTCCTGTAAGCTCTGCATAGTTTCCCTCTCTAGTTTATTTGCCCCTAAAGAGTACTGCATCGTCTCTCCCCGAATCCCTGCCTTCAAGGTGTCCCATACTATGTCAATTGAAGCGCTGGAGATATTATTGTCTAAAAATTTGGGGATCCAATCTCTCATATGAGTACAGTACTTAGGGTCACTCAGTAGGGCTTTTTCGAAGGTCCAAGGTGTGGGTTCAGGTTTTGTGGGTGCCATGGCCAGGGGGCAAATAAGGGGATTATGGTCAGATAATATCTGTGGCAATTTCTCAGTTCGACAATTGCTTTTGAGTGAATTCTATCGTGTTACTTTGCCACTAACCTCAGGACTTGCCAAATCTTCTTTGCCGCCGGCTGAGGCCACTGTTCCCGCGGAGCCTGGTGCCTGCCTCTGTCCCCCTCCCGCCGCCGCAACCGACATCCACAGCGGCCGCCGAGTGGAGGGGGGCTCTGGACCACGTTTCCCGCCTTGCACAGTGGCGGGAGACGCAAGGAAGATCGCGCCAGGCGGCGCATAAAGGTCGCGCCACCCCGGTGGAGCGGGTGACGCCGTGCTACTTTGCCACTAACCTCAGGACTTGCCAAATCTTCTTTGCCGCCGGCTGAGGCCACTGTTCCCACGGAGCCTGGTGCCTGCCTCTGTCCCCCTCCCGCCGCCGCAACCGACATCCACAGCGGCCGCCGAGCGGAGGGGGGCTCTGGACTACGTTTCCCGCCTTGCACAGCGGCGGGAGACGTAAGGAAGATCGCGCCAGGCGGCGCATAAAGGTCGCGCCACCCCCGCGTCGCGGGGGCGCGCGGGAGCCCCCGGGGCTAAGCCCGGGCAAAGGGCGGGCCCTCTACGGCCCTCTGAGGCCAGAAGAGGCTTGGCTGGGTCACCCCCCCAACCTCACCACCACGCTGAAGAAGGTACTCATATTCTTCTCATATATTTGACGCCCCTATTTTCCTATTACTGTATGTGGGTGATCCATCTCTAGTATCATCTCAAGAACAGCTATTTTCTAAGTGTCGCTTATTCTTTTTTGACTTTGAGTAACATGAGGAAGACCACAAAATCCTCTAGGATGCCCACTCTAAGGTCAAATATGAAACAGAAGGTGGTCGTTCCTCAACCAGTTCCCACACTTACAGCAATCGACATAATGCTGCAACAGACCATAGGGGCAGTATCAACTGCAATAGCTAACACAGAAAGGAGGATGTCCTTACCGCCAACAATATTTGTTCATGACTCACAAGATGCTGCAATTGACCCCCTGGGAGCCACTACAGATCCCGCTGATGATTTAGATTTCAGTCTTGGTGTCACCTCTTCCTTTGCCGAGCTTCCGTATGCTCAGCCCCCCACAGAGCCAATAGGGGATATAGAAACTACTCAGCCAAACTTAAGCACCTCACGGGATGGGGAGAAGTCGAACCCAAGGAACACAATGCCAAAAAAAGTCAGCGATGTCAGTGATGTCCGTGTCTATAATAAGAAAAAAAAGGGTCATAACACTACATCAAACCATAATCTTGTTGCCCCAATTTCTAACTCTACACCAGGAATACCCTGTTGGGTAACAAACATGGTAGCCGATCTTAAGGCAGACCTTGAAGACACGATCATTGCCCATATTAAACCGCTCATGTCAAAAATTGATAGATTAACGTCCCTAATAAACAACAAAGGGACGGGTCTCACTAGGCAAGTAGCAAATGATGGTATATTATCTAAAGGGGGGACAAAAGAGGGTACTACTAATATTATACCAAAAGACAAGGCCACAACAGTTAACCAACCCATACCTACTAAATCTAAGGCTGCAACAAAAAATACTACACCGGCTGGGAATAAAGCTTCTGCATCCTTGAACCCTAGCGTACCTAGTACCATCCTACAGGTTCATCTGAAGGAAGGACAAGGAAGTGGAAACCCTTCAACTTAAGATGCCAAATCTGGCCAAAATTCTAAAAAAAGCCCAAGTTCTGACACTGCCCAATCAAAAAACCAAGCAGAAAAGGCAAGGTTGGCACGCTTCAAGACAATCAATCTTCCGCCTGAAGCCCTTCCCTTTGTGGTCGTCCTGACAGGAGTGCCACCTATGAAGGAGGGAAAAAAGGAAACACAAATTGAACTAAAAAACAAATGCATACAATGGCTACAGCTAAATAGACCCTTACCCCCTAACATTTCTGGAGAAATACTAACGGTTAGACGAAGGAAATGGATAGGTAGAAGCATTAAAACAATAGCTGGGGATGTTATAACCATTAATTTTAGAGATATGGCCGCAGTGGACTATATATGTAATGCACCCCCTAGAAGAACAAATACACTAATCCACCCCTTACATCTCTCATATTTCTACCCGACCATACCCCAAAGGTAAATACAGAACAATAGAATAGCTATGAGCAGGGCATACCAGCGAGTACCCCATCAAAGATTCCAACAATGGCAATCCCTCTGGAAAGGTACCCTTGATCTTGATCCTTTTTTATCACAGTATGCACATTGGAACAGGTTTTGTGCATTGGACGAGGTGGACTGACTTAATTTTGAGGAAATTAACGCTCTGTCATTAGACATGAGCTTAGATGAGCTGGGGAACACTACGATGGAAACCTCAACTCTATGTACCCGCCCTACCTCTATACCAGTCTCTAGTAATGTTCAGGTTACACCTTTAACACTGGCTACGTCTCCAAGCAAGTGTCTGGGACCTCAAAATAGTAATGGTTATGATCCCAAGGGCCCACTAATGATTCTTAGTTGGAACCTAGCAGGTATCCATCGGAAATTGAGCTCACCCGAGTGGAATACTCTGGTGGAGGCGCATAAGATCTGTCTGTTCCAGGAGACTTGGAGCCTAGAACCACTCCACCGTGTTGGCTATGTCACATACTTTGTGCCAGCGGAAAAACATAAAAATGGGAAGGGACGCCCTTCGGGGGGTTTGATCACTTGGGTAAGTGTCTCCCTTAATTGTCGTATAAAACCCAAGAATATCAATAGTCCAGACATTTTAGGACTCTCTCTGGTAGGGCCTCGCAGGGGGTTAATCCCTGACTTGTTTAATATATATGTTAGAGGCACCAACGATGGGTCTATGTCCCCGATTGTAACCACCCTTGAGTCAGAACTAAGAGAAAATGTTGAGGGTGTCCAAATCCTAGTTGCAGGTGACTTTAATTGCACCTATGAGCCACTCTCTTCAGAGGACATTCTGGACCTGGGTGAGGACGACACTAGAAGGGGTATTCCGGCTCTAACCATTCCCCCGATAAAAAGATGGTCTCCTTGTGCGATCCAGCTAAATGCTCTTACATTGGAGTTTGGTTTAAGAGCCGTAAATGGGCGTACACCATCAGACCCCTTGGGTGCAGCCACATATAATAGAGCTAATCACACCTCGAGGATTGATTATATTCTGTTGGATTTTACGTTATGGGGATTAGTGCAGGACATGGTAGTTTTACCCACGGTAGAAAGTGATCATAATTCACTCTCCCTATCTTTAACAAATCCTTGGCCCAATAAATCAGCTGAAAATTCCTCTAAACATACTCAAAAAATCTCCGTTTCTTCTTGTGGGAGACGCTTAAAGTGGAATAAGATCTCTGCTGACGAAGCCAAACTTAAAACAATCAATGAGTTGCTTTAGACCTCACAAATGGAACTGGATACCATCAACCCAGCCTTGCCAACAGGGAGGGTGACATCTATTTTTGAGGATACACTTAGGTCCATAGGGGACATATTCCTGAAAAAGGGGTGTGTGGGGAGGAATATGGGATCCCGGAGCTCTAGGGGTAAGCATGATTGGTATACATCTGCATGCAGACATGCCAAATCCCTTTTGATTGAGGCTGTCAAAAGCAAATCACAACCCAAGATACAGGAAGCTAGGAAGGAGTACAACCGAACACTGGTAAGAGCAAAAAAGGAGTGGGAGGAAGAGTTCTGGTGTACTTTAAAAGAGGCAAGTGCCAAGAAAGATCCAAGGTGCATCTGGGACACAATCAGAACCAGAAACAGACCAGACTGTGACCTCATAACATGTAACATCACTAGTCAAGCATGGGTCAACCACTTCTCCAAACTATACACCCGTCAATACGGGCATAATATCCTAGATATACCCAATGAAGATCAGGGTGGAGTAGTGGTCCCAATTATGACGCAAATAGACCGGGAGGAAAATCTAATAGACTCAGACTTCACAATAAAAGAAGTAGAGTATGCTATTAGTACCATCAAGCCACAAAAGGCGGCTGGTCCGGATGGTATTCCCGGGGACCTATTGCGCTTAGATGTCCAGAAATGGGGGAAACTTATCCACTGCCTGCTTACTGCCATCTGTAGGGGTGCACCGATTCCCACATCCTGGAAAGGGGAGGAGGTCGTCCCTATCTTTAAAAAAGGTGCCAGGGACTACCCGTCCAACTACAGACCTATTAGCTTGTTGGATATAAGCCAAAAGGTAGTTGGAAAGGTACTGCTGGCTAGAATATTGGACTGGATCAATGAGAATAACATCCTCTCTGACTATCAGGCAGGATTCAGAGTAGGCACTAGCACAATAGAACAAGCCTTTAGACTGATGCTAGTGTACTGGAAGGTGGTGGTCATAGGCAAAGGCAGTCTTTCTCGCATTTATCGATTTAAAGACTGCCTTTGACCTTGTACCTAGGGAGACCCTTTGGAAAGTCCTTACTGATATGGGGATACCTTATTACATCCTATCCTTACTTGTAAGGCTCCATGAGAACAGCTTTGCCCAGATAAGATGGGGCGCAGGAGGAGAAAAAAACAGCAGTATCCCGGTAGAGAGAGGGGTTCGCCAGGGATGCGTTTTAGCTCCCACCCTTTTCTCCCTGTATATCAACGGAGTGGTTGAGCATCTGCTGAAAGATCCTTCAGATGAACCTTCCCTGGCAGGAGAACGTATCCCCACCCTTCTCTTTGCCGACGATACGCTCCTCCTGTCTAAATCTCCAATGGGTCTTCAAAAACTCCTTAACAACTTTCAGTCTTTTTGTGAGGAACGGGGCCTGGTAATCAATACCGACAAAACGAAATATCTTGTAATGAATCCCCCCAAAAAACCTGAACGCCCCCCCAAGCTGAATGGTGTACCTTTGGGGAGGGTAGACGTATTTGATTACCTGGGCTTGTCGCATAATATGCAGTGGGCCCCCCATTTAGATAAAATGCTGTTAGCCCATAAGAGGGTAACTGGGGCTCTCCTAAAGGAGCAACGCTTATGCGCTATAAGACCTATAGCCCCTGTTATCGATATCTACACAGCAAGGGGAGTTACCTCTGCCCTTTATGGGGCAGAGCTATGGGGCTCATGTAATATCAATGATCTGTCAAAATCTGAGAGGAAGTTCTGTAGGGCCATCATGTCACTTCCCCAAGGCACCCCCACGACCCCACTAATGCTCGATTTAGGCTGTAAACCTATTGAAGATCTAGCAAAGTTCCGGACCCTACTTCTATGGGCCCGGTTGTGGCGTGTCCCGGAGCTCGCCAAATATGCAAAGGGGGTCTCTGAAATTATGTCATTACCAGGATGGCATAGAATTAAATGGTTAAGAGACATGAAATCCCTTCTGTGCAAATTGGGCTTAAGTGAAGCTTGGGCAAATAAAGCATCTCCACCACAGGCAACACTCAAGACTCTGTACTGGAATTGGATTCTGATTGAACGGAGCACTAACCGTTCATTGGGCAGATTGACGGAGGACTTTTTGAGATTCAAGGATCTACCAATTCGGGAACTCTATCTTGACATTATCGAGAAACCATTTGATAGGACCCTTTATTTTAAATTTAGAATTGGAATTCTTCCCCTGTATGCCTTTACATCTCGGTGGAAACCGCCAGTACATACCACAGAGTTTTGCCCCTCGTGTCTTCTTAAACAAGAGACAGTGGCACATTTTATGTTTGAATGCCAGGAGTATGCCCGACCAAGAAGAAAATGACTCAAGCATTTGTGCCGCATGCTGGGGACTAGGCATCACGCTGAGGCATTACGCATCCTAATGTCAGACTCTCGCCCACTGTATGTTTGTACCCTTTCAAAATTTCTATCATGGGCCTGGTGTATCAGAAGCAAAAGGCTTAAAGAAAATGTTTAATTCTTTTTTAACCAAATTCCTATGATACGCTTCTTTTATCTGAAAATCATGATTCTTAAAGCTTAATGTAATTAAATTGTTGTAATTCTTTTTTAATCTTTTTAACTAAATGAAGTTGTGTATTGTTATTGTGAAGCTTTTATGATAACTTTTATCGAAATAAAGCCTTTTTGACTTGAATAAAACATAATTGATTCTTACGTGTGTAGAGTGTGGATTAGAATAAAAGGTGTACCCAGAGTCACTAGTGTTGGATGACTGCCAGCCATCCACTAGTCCGTGTAAAAGGCAAATATTTTTTAGGGACCTAAATACCTTCCGTTTACGGCCCTTGTACAACCAGTCATCTTTCAGAGACCAATCTGCCGGCCAGTGTGAGAGCTCGTTGGAGATTGCATCAAAAACCGCTAGGTCACCCGTATTGCTCCCATATATAGCGCATAGAGTCCGTTTTTGGCCCTTTTTATATTGGGATTCAGTAATAGTCCATCGGCCAAACTTATCATTTTTTGAGTGGTTAAAAACATACCCGCTGCCTTTAGCCAAAATAGCAACCCCCCGTACCCGAGATCCTTGTGAAGTGGCGCACACCAACCTGTACCCTAATATATTTAACAAATGGCTTTGAGATCCCTCTATGTGCATTTCTTGGAGGCATACAATATTCGCCCCCCATTTTCGTAAACCTATTGCGACCATTTGCCTTTTTAGGTCGAGCAGACCTGCATTCAATGCGTAAGCATTGATTGCTGTGTCTGCTTCTAGACCTATTGTGAGCCGTATTTGGGAATGTGGACACGAGTCAGACGCACGCTTTTGCAGTCTCAGTTTTGACCGCAGGAGCGAGCATCTGACCCGCGCTTGCGCAGACGAACACCTGCTCTCGCATGCATTAACGGCGCACAGACACAGCCAGCCCCCACCCCTCTGCATACACACACACACACACACAGGCGAGCGCACACATACACACGCTGCCGCCCCCCACCCCCCTGCACACACACAGACACGCACGCATACACACGCCGCCACCGCCCTCTGCTTTCTTGGTATTATTCCAAAGTTCACTTGCCTCTGAGTCAGCTCATCGCCTTCCGTAACTTATTTTCCCGCTGAGCGCCCAGGCGCCTACTTCGGCGGATAAGCAGTGACGTGACGTCCCTCGAAGTCCTCCCAGTGCCAGGCTATTGGATCCCCTAACCTTGCTCCTCCCTCCAGCAGCCCCTGTTGATTCCGGAAGTCTTGTTCACGCTCGGCGCAAGTTGCACAACATCCTCCCAGTGCCAGGCTATTGGATCCCCTAACTTTGCTCCTCCCTCCAGCAGCCCCTGTTGATTCCGGAAGTCCTGTTCACGCTCGGCGCAAGTTGATGTTGCCATATTGGGCTATTTCCCGCACAATTGGGTGACTTTTTTCACAGTTGTGCGGGAAAAACCCATGCCTGGCGGGGGGGGTTAGTTTTTGGGCTATTTTTGTGTTGCTGTGCGGGAAAAACTGGCTTGGGCGGGCGCCCACAATCTCACACATACACTCGAGGTCTGGCATCCATCATCAATGTGGCCTGGCTCAGGCGGTGGTCAGGCCTTGCTACAGCCTACATTCTTGCGTGTGTTATCTTATCTTGCTTGTAACTGTATTTAATTTTGCACGGTGCACACACACACAGCACATGCGGGCTGTACCTGGACGCCCCCCTACGTCACCACCTAGCTTTGTTGCTTAGTTACAGACAGTTGCAAAGTTATGACCTGGAGCCATTTGCCACTAAATTAGCCAATGTGGGGGTCCCCAGGGCCGTCATTCGTGTAGCGTGCGAAAACGCTACCAATGACAGCCCTGGACAGCAGTTATTGGTCAGCCCCCGCAAGCTTCCCATATATGCGGGGGGCTGACCACCTGACAACGCGGTGGGACTGTGAGCACTCTCTCTTTCGTAGCGGGCAGACGGTCTATGCGGTGACGGTGATAGTGGTGGTGCCTGCGGCCGGGCGGAGGTCGGGAAGAGGACTCGCAAGTCACTTGACACTCGTCGTGTGTCACACTGCTGCGGCCGGCCGCTGCCGCCCACCCAGGCCCCACACCACAGTGAACTTGCTGCAGTGCCCAGGCCCAGCCCCAGCCCTTGAGGAGACACGGTGATGCAGCACTTCAAAGGTAGGACACCAGCCTCTGCCCCAGGCCATGCCAGGTCCAGCAGGCCCATCATTATTTATTTCATTGTATTTATGCGTGTTTATATATAGTCACACAGTTCCCGCTCCCTCGTATTTTTTATTTATTTAAGCGATGTTAAATAGCGCGGACTTCACCCGAAGGTGTCGGAGCGCTGAGCAGTAATGATACATGAGGAGGAAATTACAAGTGAACAAATTAAGGCAAACGTTAAGTTACATGAATCAAAAGTGACAATAGTGGGCAACCAAAAAACAAGAGGTAGCAATCGGTATATTCCAGGAGGAAAAAGTGATATGTATGCAGGTTACAAAAGCGTTTAATACTGCAATAAAAGGCAGACACTCCAGCACAAAAACAAACGTTACGTAGGCAATGGTGGCACTTGTGAAAGTATCTAAGGCAAACAAAATGTGAGAGGTAGCAAACAGTGTGTTACACGAGAGAAGTGACGTGTGCAAGTTACAAAAGTGTACCAAACACAGGTACAGGGATAATACTGCAATAAATGGCAAACACTCAAACTTCCAGAACACCTGCATAGTCTGTTTATGTGCATTAGCATACTTTTGTTTAAAATGATTGAAAACAGCCACATAATTGCAGTCACAGTTAACAGCGTGATCGGAAAATACCGTGGCTTTGAACATCCCATAGGAATGAACGGGCCCAACTTGCATTGCAAAGCCAACAGGCTTGTTCTTGTTGTCTTTCGTGGCTAACACAATCCAAGGGCGAGGTGACAGATTGTGTCCATATACTGGAGGTTATCTGCCACCCTGATTAATCACTGTGTTTTCCCCAGCCCAACATACACACCGTTCACATGGGGGGAAACACTGCGTGAAGGAGGGTGGGAAACAAGACTAGCAGATTATGTCAAAGGGTTCAGTGTAGCTTGCTAAAATATAGCTTTTTGAAGACTGTCCGCCGCTGGCACTGGTCACCAGAGAAACTATGCAGGGCTAAACTTTGTAATGATTTCCGACATTGGAGAGGCGCGGAACCCAACAGTAATATGGTGCACATCTGTGGGATGGCACGAAACTTGACGAATACTGGCTTTAGGTATGGGGCTGTTTGAAAGCTGCCCTTCATATGCCCCCTGCCTGCATGGCGCTGCTGCATGATGTTTCATTTTTACCTGCACTAACAAAACATGTAAGATAATTGGCAATTGCTTTGGGCATTGCTAGATTGGTTATCCTACGTCACTAAAGGACAAGTAAAAGCCTGACACTTTTAATTAAGTATTAATTATTTAAAAAAATTATAAGCCATTCTTATTTGTAATATCCATATATCTACATCACGTAAATACAAAACATGTTGCATTACAAATGCTATAGGTGTCACATTTGCAAAAGTTATAACTATTGGCATTGTAAAAGACAACGCTATTAATTTAGCTATTTTCAAAACCAAAACATATAGAAAAAATTTGTCATTTGCAATACCAATAGCTCAAACTTTCCTAATGCGAGACCTATTGCATTGCAAATGCTTGTTTTAATATTGTTGAGACCACAGATATTTAGGGATAACACTTTTAGCCCCTCCATATTTTTAAAGTAGAGGTCCTAGAGATATCAACACGAGTATCTAGTTTACAGAGCTGATTACCCCTGTCATTGATGACCTGTCTGCCACAATCGCTCCCACCCTCCCCGTGGCCGCCCCCCCAACCACCAATCTTGGAGGTTACCTAGCTGCAGTGCCAGGGGTCTGACGTCTGTCATCCAATCCCCCCGCGAGCGCACTAAGCCCCCCGTGTGAGTTGAGCCATGTAGAGAGTTTTACAATAGTGATGGCTATGAGCAAGCCTGATCGTGTGTAAAATATTTAAAAGGCATTTCAAACAAAAGGGAACTCCCCACTTCACATCTAATCACCTTCACAGTACAAACCATCTCATAGTGCACACAGTAGGGTGAGAGAAAAATCAGTGACAAAAAGCAGTAAAATACAAAGTGGGTGCAAACATGTGTTTGAATTCCGAATGGATGCATCTATGTTGGACCACCTCTCGTTATTACCCAAGCAATCATTGTTTATGACCAGTGATTTCCTCTAAATAAATTTGGGCCTGAATTTCAGAGATGAAGCTACGTGTAGCCCCTTGAAAAATAACTTTGGGTCTGGCTGGGTTCTGTAGGTATACTGTGGCCAGCAGTTTCTGAAAGGGATCAAAAAGCTGCCTCAGTCTCCACCAGCGCTCGACCATGACGTGCGCAAAATCTGGTTGGGTTAAAAAAACTATACCTTCAAATGATCATTTGTTATTGGGTCTAGCCAGATCAAAGAGTGCTTGCCAGAGCAAAAAGTTTCCAAAGAATACCAGCATGGCCCGGGGATGTTGCTGTGATGCCTGGGCCCGCTTATTAGGGAACAACGGAAACCGGTGGGCTATTTGAAGTTCATTTATCCCAATCCCAATCCTGCAGCTCTGGAAAAGCATCTTTAAGGAGTGAAATCATAAACTTCCTATGCACATCCTTTTCAGCTCCCTCAGGGACCCCCAAGAATCTCAGATTGTTGCGTCTCTGCCGGTTTACTTGCTCCTCTAACTTCCACTTGAAATCCTTAACAGCTCCCTCGTGTTCATCGTTTTGTTTTTAAGCTTAGAGCCATCCTCTTCGAGTTGCTCGGTTCTTACTTCAACTGAAGCCATGCGGTCAGCGATTTCTGCACAGGTCTTTCCTGACTGCCCCCTGTAGTTTTTTTGCAGCTAGGCGAGATCTCCGACTATCGACTTTAGCTTCAGCTTCAGCTTAGAAACTCTTAATAGACTGTAAGATATCAGTTTAAAAGGGTTCTTTGCTGTAGTCATGAAACTGGTTTTCTCTCTTTTTGGGGCTTCCTGTGATAGTCTGATTGCCGTCCAAGGGTGATTCGGGGTTAGAGAGTACCGTGAGAGCGGTTTCCTCATAGTCCCACTTTAGCTTAGTGTTATCATCTCTGTCAGAGGAATCGTAGTCCTTTTTGCGTTGGTACCTGCTTTTTTTTTCCTTGCCTTTTTGGAGAGCTGCCTGTGTTTCAAAGGGTCAGTGTTTGAGCTACTGTACCACTTAGCTCCCTCCTCCCCGCTTGAGGC
Organism: Lissotriton helveticus; assembly: GCF_964261635.1. Classification (NCBI taxonomy): domain Eukaryota; kingdom Metazoa; phylum Chordata; class Amphibia; order Caudata; family Salamandridae; genus Lissotriton; species Lissotriton helveticus. The sequence continues at coordinate 58,016,184 of NC_136069.1, read as the reverse complement.
TGAGATGCTGTTATCAGAGAATTCCGAACCGTTGGTAAGGGAGGAGAATTTGTCCTGATTGTCAGGCGTTTTTAACACAGAGTCTTGTGAATCCTGGCAGCCGGCATGATCCCTACTGGAGAGATTCAGGGGTACAGTCAGTAAGGAGTGATAACAACCATAGATATTACATTGTCAGGGGGTAGTGATGCATTTGTAGCCTCTTGCAGCAAGGGCAGTTGCGTTTCACAATGTCCTTTCTTTCCACCTTGCGCCAGTATTGCCACAGGCCCACCAGCACCGCTTCCCATTGCCAAAGAGCCATTCACTGCCTTGCGTGTGGAGCCAAAACTGGTAGTGATTAAAGGTTGTAAGCAACCATTGTCTTTGGCAAGGTGCTCAGTATTTTTCTTAATTGCTGCAGAGTTTGCCATTTCACTCTCAGCAATTTTTCAATCAATTCCTTCCATCCGCTCGCCTTTACCCCCCCGCCCCCTGCCCCCCCACCCCCCACACCCCCCTGTACTTGGGCTTAGCTCCAAGGGCATCTGGCTTATTTTGCCGTGTCAATGTCGGCGCTGTGCTCCCCTAGGAGGAGATAAGGGTATTTTTCGCTTTGCCACCGCACGCCCCCTTACCGGTCATGTTGCCTTGTCCAACGCTATAGAATAGAAGCACTATGAGGGTGCCGGTTGTTCCAGGTCCGAGTTCCCGCTTACCGGTACTGCCTGTGCGAATCTGCTGAATTCTTCTGCGGGGCAGGGCAGGTCCGCTGCTACCCCCTGTGTCTCTCCCAATCCGTGATGCGCCCACCGATGTTAGGCAGGGTGCGCGCAGGGCAGCGGTGATCCGGGATGCCAGAGATGAGCGAGTGTCCTCGCGGTGGTAGAACCACTGCAGCTCGAGCCTCAAGATACCAGTAAGGGAAGCCTACAAGGCGCTGGGGGGATCCGTCAAGAGCTTTCCTTAAACTCTGCAAGTATCCGATTTCACAGCCACATTAGTGCTTGATCATAGCCGTATATTACCTTTTCACACGGGTATGATTGGCGGTGCTGTCAGCTGGACGCCATCTTGCCTCCCAGAGGACGCCATCAGGCCTCCCAGCGGAGGTTATCTTGTCTCACAGCCTCCTTGTTTTATTTCAATGAAAAACACAGGGTCCAGCCAACACGTGTTTCATCTTCAGGGTAGTAACCCTAGACTTGTTCAGGGCTGTCGAGTCAAAATTGTGTCTCAGACCTACAAGCCGGTGATAATTCCAACCCGGCTGGTCATGAAGAAATCCAGAGTTTCTCTTCAGATAAAAAAGTTTTGTGATTCTTATAGTAAAGAGGTCTCGACTAATTTGATGCGAGCCAATGTGGCCTAAGTTCTACTGAAGCAAGCGAAGGTGTAAAAGGCCGGAATATGCCTTAAAAAGTCGGTAAGTCTTAGAGCGAGTGCGCTGTTGAAGTATTCCAAGCACTCTTTTGGGAACGCAAAGAACTATAACCTTTTACTTAACAACACTTGCCGTGCGCCGGAGATTTTCCTGTGTTAATTTTAGCTCCCACTTTTGATGGGTCAGTGGATGGAGTAGCCTTGGCAGGCAGCCTCACTGACTAGCAACATACCGATTGCAGGAAGGTTTACTGACAGCCTGACCATGTCAGATGCTGCATCAGGACAGAGGTCCAAAAGTTGCTGGAATTGGGGGCCCTTGAGCCTTCAGATAACCCGTGGGCTAGTACAGTAGTCCTTGTACCCAAACCGCACACCAAGAATGGAAAAAGAGAGAAGAGGTTTTGTGTAGAATACAGAGGTCTCAATGCATTCACTAGGACTGATGCCCATCCTATTCCAAGGGCAGATGAGCTCATAGATACGTAGGCCTCAGCCATGTTTCTAGGTACATTTGACCTGACTGCTTCCTACTGGCAAATCAGACTAGCTGAGGATGCCAAGCCAAAAACAGCATTTTCAACCCCTAGTGGGCACACTCAAGTTGTGGTAATGCCCTTTAGTCTGATAAATGCACCTGCCACATTTCAGATGTTGGTGAACAAAGTCCTAAAAGATCTGGAAGCCTATAGTGCAGCATAACTAGATGACACTGATTTCTTAAGCTCCACCTGGGAGTATCACCTGGTCCACCTCAAGAATGTTCTGGAGGTCCTGCAGAAGGCAGGCCTCACTATCAGGGCCACTAAGTGCCAGATACAGCAGGTGGAGGCCAAGTTCAGCCATTGGAGAGCAAAATCCAGACCATCATATACTGTGTTGCTCCCACTACCCAGACTCCGGTTTGAGATTTATTTGGGCCTGACTGGGTACTACAGGAGGTTTATTAAGGGATATTGGTCCATTGTGACTGCCCTTAATGATCTCACCTCCAAGACAATACCAAAGAAAGTTCTGTGGACAGTTAGCTGTCAAAAGGCATTTGATGAACTGAAGCAGGCCATGTGCACTGCTCCCATTCTGCAAAGTCCTGACTTTTCCAAAACCTTCATTGTCCAGACAGATGCTTCTGAGATAGGAGTAGGAGCTCTTTTGTCACAACTTAATGCAGTGGCCCAGGAACAACTAGTAGCTTTCATAAGCAGAAGGTTGATCCCCAAGGAGAAATGTTGATCATCGATAGAAAGGGAGGCCTTTGCTGTGGTCTGAGCCTTAAAGAGGTTGAGACCATACCTGTTTGGTATTCACTTCATTGTTCAGACAGACCATAAGCCCCTCTTATGGCTAAAACAAATAAAGGGTGAAAACCCCAAACTTTTGAGGTGGTCCATTTTCCTACAGGATATGAACTATTCAGTGGAACATAGGCCTGGGAGTAACCATGCCAATGCAGATGGATTCTCCAGATATTTCCACTTAGAAAATGAAGACTCAGTCTCTGTGCTTCTTCCCTAAATTGGACATTGTGAGTACTTAGGCACACTCCTGATTGTCTGCTGGTGTACCCTGATAAGTCCTAGTATATGATACTAAGGTACCTAGGGCATAGGTACACCAGGGGTCTCCCGTGGGTCAAAGCATACGTTATGCTACCCATGAAAGACCACTCAAATTGTGACTACAGGCCTGAGATAGCAGCCTGTGTAAGCTGGTTTTAGCACCACTTTTGACAGATATGAGGTTCCTTATATCTGAGGTCACTGTACAACCTATAAGTCATCCCTAAGGCAGGCCTTTCAGTCCTGAAGGCAGAGTGCTAGTTTCTAACTGTGAGGGTGCCCCTGCATGAGCGGGTCACCTCTGCAACCTTAGGAGTCAATTTTTCTGGGTTGGAAGTGCGTCAGCCATTACGATATATAGAGTAGCCATGCCTCATTACGCAATACCCTTTCTCTAAACTGGCTGTAACAAACCCTGTCATGTTTGGCATCAAACATTTTGGACTCATACCCCCACAACGTAAACGGTTTGGGAGGTATGATTCCATGCACTGAAACACTCCTCCAGGAGGCCCTCTGTGCTCCCGGTACCAGTCTTCCAGAACCGGACTGCAAGCTAGGGCTGCTGCAGACAAGAGACATGTTTCTGCCCTCCTGCTGCTGAGCCAGGCTAGACCAAGGGAAGGCCGAACAAATGATATCCTGTCTCAGGGAGGGTTTAGTGTATTGTGCATGGTGGGGCACTTGCCAACAGCAGTGAGATTGCTTGAAGGGCACAGTTGGGGCCCTCCTTGCATACTCCAGTTCAAACCAGTTCAGGTAGACGTTGGCTCCCACTCTGGTGCGAAACAGGACAAAGGACATGGGACTATTTTCCCTTCTGTCTGGCCCCTCCTCTAGGAGGGACCCCTGAATCGTTCCACAACTTCCCTTAGGGTACTTAAGGGATTACCTGTGGGTCTGCATCTATATTCATCGTGGAACAAGATTCAGACCAGACACCATTTCATCTTCGACCGTCTGGACACTCTGGTCTTCGCTGGACTTTGCCCTGGGCATTAAGACTGCAACTGGGAAGACTCCTGCTGCTCCTGGTCTTGTCATCCTGGTAGTCTGGTGCAACACTTGTGCCCATGCTCCATACAGGATCCTCTCAAGGCCTGTGGACAACCAATACACCTGAAGGAATCTCTCTTGAAGTGAAGGAGTCACTTCCCTGCATCTGCACGCACCACAACACAGCTGAACGGTCTGCTGATCCGGGGCTCCCACGGACCGCAAAAGGCTCAGCAACACAGGGGTTGGTTCTGTAACTCCCTTCAGACCTGCACTATCTTCTCACCAAGTTTGAGTCCAGTATCGCTTGTCAGAACCACTGGAACAGAACCCCTGTTCACCTTGCCGACTTGCTGCTGCCAATGCTTGTTGGCTCTCTTCCTCAGAGCTCTTCAGACTCCAAGAAGCTCCAACCGCAAGCATCTCCTGCAGCCAAGATCGTCATCCTCACCACATCCCTTGCACTGTGTGCCTACATCTTTGGTGAGCTGCTCGAGGTCCTCTTGCGACTCCTGTGCCTCTGGCCTGTGGGTTCTCTAGAGGGTCTTCTTTGACTCTAGTGGACTCTCCTGATTGCTTGGGGTATACTCTGACTCCCCTGCTTGTGGGAGTCACTAGGACCTAGCTGGTCCTGACACTGCAGCTTTTTCGCTTTCCATGTTGTTTGAAGTTGCCATGGCTTATTTGTGCTTCTGACGGACACCAACCCCTCAGCTCTCGTCACTTGGTCCACACAGCAGCATCTCCAAGGTAACCTTCAACTCCCCTGCATCACCCGATATCAGTGGGCATACAACTTCCGTGCCTCCTGGTCACTCCTGAGTGGCAGAAACTCTGTCCCCTCTGCTTGCAGTTACTTCTTATCTTGAATCCACCTTTGGGTTCCACCGAACACTTTCACCTTCTTCGCCAGTGGCATATTCCTGAAGTCCTCCATTGAGTGCAAAGGCAGTTTCCTATGCCACTTTGCACCTATGCACCCGGCTTCCTGGGTGAAGGTAGCATGGTTCCCAGGGTATTCATGGGTGGGTTGGGTTTCCAACCTCTTGTCTTCCACAGGGTTTCTTCAGGGTCCTCTGGGAAGGGTCCTTCTTTTTTGAAATTGCATCCGTGACTTACCCATTGACTTGAATTCAACACATTGTCGTTTTCCCACTCCGCGCATGACCTCCGTGGGGTTCCTAGGTATTCACCTTGGGTGGATCTTTGTGTCCCCGTCCTCTGGGGCCACTCTTGTCTTAAATCGTAGTTTGCATTCCATTATTTTACTATATGGTTTAGTCTCCCCCTGGAGACCATTTTGTATTTGTGCTACCCATGTACTCTATTTCCTAAGTATTGTGTGTAATGTGTTTATATCTCCAGGTAGGAGATAATACATTGTGTTAGTGAGTGTTTGTAATAAAATAGCTATTTTTATAACTACACTGTGTGATTCTTTTTCACTTAACCAGCATCCTAAGATTAAGTACTGGTAAAACAAGCTGCTTTACACTCCTTCTGGACTTAGCCTGAAGGCTGCTCTCCACGGCTGCCACTTAGAGAGCTTTCTAAGGTTGTCTAAAACCACTAAAATCACCATAAGCGTTGTCTGGATCAGTGCAGGGTGCTACTCTCACATAAGTGAGCACCATATACTAAGCCAGCCTCTCACACAGTGTATATATGCAGGCTTATAAGACAAGATAATAATTAGAAGTACTCCTACTATGCAATCACTACTCTATTTGTGTCTAGAGTGTATGGAGGTGTATATCCAAGAATCCCTCCACAGGATGATCCAGCCCTATTACCTGGTTGGAAAGAATGTAAGACCTTGTCTTGGTCACAAACTGGACACCCCCCATGGAGATATCAGACCTCTGCTTGGTGAAGCCTCATCATTCAGGGAACCCTCAACGTCAGCTGAAGTGTCTCCTCCTCTAAACCCCAGAAATGCTTCTTTATTTATAATAAAAAGCATCCTTTCAATTTATATGCAGATTGGCATTGTAATGGATATGCAGATAGCCCTTTCGCCCTGTGGATGAAGATAGAACAACATGTGTACAGCTTGAGTAAAGGCTTTGTACTCCGTGTTTGGCGCATCATGATAATGGTGTGCGAAGCCAGATGCAAAGCAGTAAGCAAAGCAGTTTTAGAGGAACTAATCCAACTTTGTCACACACGCTAATATGTACAAAAGTCTCAGTACAAAATATATTTGGCAAAAAGAGGACAATGTAAGAAAATTTGCAGCATTTACTACATGGGTCTAACCCGGGCCCATAACACCGACTTCTCATACTAAGGGTCGATCTAAAAAGCTATCTAAAGATATCAGGCCAAATAAAATGATAAAACTGTAAAATCTAAAACTCTTCTAAAATCACCTAAAAGCATTCTCTTAATAAAAAAGTTAAACTCTTAAATAGGCCACCAAGTTTGAAATACCAAGCACACAGAAAGCCAAGATGCCTATTAATAAAGAAAGACAGAAAAACATCAATTTGTATCATTTTGTTAAACAAAACAGGGCAAATAGTTCCCAACAAACAGAATAGCCAATTATTTATGTGTTCTGAGTGGTAGTCGCAACTTTGCAGATGCTGGCAACTGCAGACGACGATCTCAGAGGCGCACCTCGAAGCAGGTTTATAGATCAAAAGTGGTTCCATTCAGTTCCCACTGCAACTACAGAGGGAGGGACTAAATCCTGTAAGCGTTCCAGCGAGCTGATCTCCTGATCACTAGGAGCCAAAGTATCCCAGGGTGGGTCAAAGAGTGCGTTCATCAGCAAAGGAATAAGCTGGAGACAACTATACCCATGGGCCTTTAAAGGGTCCATCAAAGTTTAATGGCGCAGCCAATTGCGATCCGAGCCAGAACGCGTTCATGACTGCACAGCAGGCAGTGGAATACAGGTTATACGCAGTGAGGCACCACAGGCCTGAGCGATAAGAATCAATGCTCATTCCGTTCTTGTTACCAAGGTCTGCCAAAGCAGTGTATCATGCGCTTACCGCATTGCAGCACAAGCAGTGCTGTCTCCATTCCTGTTTGAACTGGGACGTCCATTGCAGAGCAGGAAAATATAAATATTAATCCCCGCTACAAGTAGCAGGATAAGCGGAAGACAGCCATAAACGCTTCCCAGATCAGAGTATATGAATGATGGAATTACTCAGAAAACTGTTTGAAAGGTATTAACCAATCCAGAGCCAATACATATTAAAAAGTGAGCTACTTCCTTTGTATCAGACATGTTAAAGATACGGTGAACCATCTTCCCAAAATACAGTGGGAAGTTAGTATGAAGTAGCATCTGTATTTCGGGCGAAGTCCTCTTAACCTGGAGATAAAATGTCTCTTTGGTGGAGATTAAGGCCACATCCTTTTGAAAAAGCATGGCTTTTGGTTTGCTCAGAGAATCAAAGTGTATGTTGGAAACATTTATCGAAGGCCACAGTGTTGCCGCCCTAACTCTGCGGGCAAGTGGAAACAGTACTTCTCTTCCAGTGAATACTCATTTATAATCATAGGCACTGAATAGTGGCGCCCACGCTCGGGGACCATGGATCATATACAAAATACACACACACATATATATATATATATATATATATATATATATATATATATATATATATATATATATATATATATATATATATATATTGTGGGATAATCTGTGGACTATATTGAGGCTTGGTCCTGCCTCGAGCTACGCACCGCCTGCAAACGAACGCCGAAGAATGCCCGAAATCTGACCTCCCCAAAGCACAACGAAAGCAATAGGGCAGTAGGCGCTCACCAAGACTGGACTTGGTTAAGGTTCCCTAGCTGCCCCAAGTGGTAAGCATGTGGAGATTCTAGACGATTAATAAAGCAGCATTTTAATCGCGCATCACCTACCAAGGTAACAACAAACAAAAGACCAACACTGCACTACGATAACCAGCATGCTTAACAGCAAGAATCAGCCCGCTGAGGTGACCACTAGGGGGCAATTAGCTGTAAATAGCGAAAATGGCGAGTGCACTGTTTTGGCCGTATGGATGCTGTGGCTATTTCCCCCGAAGAAGGTCTGGGATAGACCGAAATGCATCGGGATATAAACGCCTTTGCTGCAACATAATAATAAATGTTTTTAATCACCCAGAAAGAGTGCGGCTCACCTCTGTCTCCAAGTGGGATAATCGGTGGACTATATTGAGGCTTGGTCCCGCCTCGAGCCACGCACCGCCTGCAAACGAACGCAGAAGAATGCCCGAAATCGGACCTCCCCAGAGCACAGCGAAAGCAATAGGGCAGTCGGCGGTCACCAATACTGGACTTGGTTAAGGTTCCCTAGCTGCCCCAAGTGGTAAGTGTGTGGAAATGGGGGTGGGGTCGCACACTACTCACACACCGGCGGTGTCGCCCCTAAGGACTCTGGTCAATGTAGTAAAGTGTTCGCGATGCATCATCTTTCGATCTTCTGCTATCTTCGCTGTCTTCGCCATCCCTGGACACGTGTTTCGGGGTATTACCCCTCATCAGCAGGGATAGGCCGTGTACTGGGGTTGCCGATGGCTGCCAATATCTGCCAGGTATAGTACCACTCAGGCGCGTAGGTGCGGGATCCCAGGCTCGTCAGCCCGCTGCTCAAGGGAGCTTTAAAGTTACAAATGGGGGTGGGGTCGCACACTACTCACACACCGGCGGTGTCGCCCCTAAGGACTCTGGTCAATGTAGTAAAGTGTTCGCGATGCATCATCTTTCGATCTTCTGGGGTACAGGGATGGCGAAGACAGCGAAGATAGCAGAAGATCGAAAGATGATGCATCGCAAACACTTTACTACAATGACCAGAGTCCTTAGGGGCGACACCGCCGGTGTGTGAGTAGTGTGCGACCCCACCCCCATTTGTAACGTTAAAGCTCCCGTGAGCAGTGGGCTGACGAGCCTGGGATCCCGCACCTATGCGCCTGAGTGGTACTATACCTGGCAGATATTGGCAGCCATCGGCAACCCCAGTACACGGCCTATCCCTGCTGATGAGGGGTACAGGGATGGCGAAGATAGCAGAAGATCGAAAGATGATGCATCGCAAACACTTTACTACAATGACCAGAGTCCTTAGGGGCGACACCGCCGGTGTGTGAGTAGTGTGCGACCCCACCCCCATTTGTAACTTTAAAGCTCCCGTGAGCAGTGGGCTGACGAGCCTGGGATCCCGCACCTATGCGCCTGAGTGGTACTATACCTGGCAGATATTGGCAGCCATCTGCAACCCCAGTACATGGCCTATCCCTGCTGATGAGGGGTACAGGGATGGCGAAGACAGCGAAGATAGCAGAAGATCGAAAGATGATGCATCGCAAACACTTTACTACAATGACCAGAGTCCTTAGGGGCGACACCGCCGGTGTGTGAGTAGTGTGCGACCCCACACCCAATGGTAAGCGTGTGGAGATTCAGGACGATTAATAAAGCAGCATTTTAATCGAGCATCACCTACCAAGGTAACAACAAACAAAAGACCAACACTGCACTACAATAACCAGCATGCTTACCAGCAAGAATCAGCCCGTTGAGGTGACCACTAGGGGGCAATTAGCTGTAAATAGCGAAAATGGCGAGTGATGTCATTTGAGATGTCCTCAGTGATGTCACTGACCATGTCATGAATGATGTAATATGTGACATCATCAGCAGCGGGTGCGCGAAATATAGTTAGTACAACTAACTATATAGGAGCAATTTCAATGGTTTTGTATGAGTGAAATGACCGCCAGTAGGTAATATATGTATATATATATATATATATATATATATATATATATATATATATATATATATATATTTATATATATATATATATATATATTGGTTACCAAGCACAATTCCTCTCGATCAAGGATGGCACCGACTCCATGAGTTCAACTAAAGTTTAAAGTTTATTTCCAAAGCTGCATAAAGACGCGTTTCGGCGGAAGCCTCCGCCTTGCTCCAATATATATATATATGAACAGAACTCCTCCAAACAAATGAAGAATAGAGGCCACAGCAGGGGAAACAGTGGAGGCACCTTTATTTAGCAGCAAGACACCCAGTATATATATACATATATATATATATATATATATATATATATATATATATATATATATATATATATATATATATATATGTGTGTGTGTGTGTGTGTGTATATATATAGTACCATCAAACTTACATATAAATGTATGTATACATACATACACATGCATCCTAAACCACCAAATAGGCTAAAATGTCAAAATTGCATTGCATTTTTAATTTAAAATAAAGTCATATCTACTTAGCATTTCTGTAACATTGTACATGCAGGCTCTCACTGTTAAAACATAGCCATTTTTTCAAATAAAATCGCAACGTAATAGAAGGCAGTTAGATCATAAGGTGCATAGAGAAACCGCATCAGAATAAAACTTGCGCCGCTCCTTTAAGACCTACAAGACCTCCATTCTACCATCATGCCCCACAGGTGACAATTAGGTGTGAGAGGCTGGCTTAGTATATGGTGCAGAACTGTTTTTGGGGTAAAGTGCAGGGGCAGTTCATATCCCGTCCGCAATTTCAACAGCAGCCCCAGCCATATCCACAGAATACCTACCAGCCATACAACCGGTCTTTTCAATCCAACACTGCTCAGTCTTATTCGAGAACAGCAGGATACAAGAGGTACCAATCTGCTGGAAAGTGTGGAAAAGTAAATTTTGCCATGTTCTGTGTCCCTACGTGTCATCCATCATATGTTATGTGTGCATGATTAAATATGCATATGTACTCCCCATGTCTGATTAATGACGCAATTACAGTTGTGTCCACCTCTAGTATGCCAGTTTCCAGTCCTCGTGAATACTACGAATATCAGGCCTATGTAAAGCTACGTTGCCACGTTTCTCAGTGTGCACGTTATTCCATTATAAAGTCCCCGTTTCTAGGCCTCAAAAGGGCCCGGACACCAGATTCAGCTCCTGTCTCCTGGAGCCTCGCTGAGGAGCGATACAGCCCCCACCTGTATCCTCGACCCTTCACTTACTTCCTGCCTCGCAGTGCCCGGTGCAGCTTGGCTCAGTCTCTGAGTCTGCCAAAAGTATGTTATAGTTCCAGTTATCAGTTCAGCCCTCCTTCTCTGCATTCCTAAGCTACTGAATTGCATCAATAGTTTCCGTCATTGTCTAGCCTTCACGTCTCCACGTTAGAAAAATACTGCATTTAATGGTCATTTAATATTCTTCATCACGCACTACATGTAGAATAATGCATGGTCCAGTCTTAGAATCAAGTTAGCCTTTCCCCTCTTGACTTATAGTTTATATCAACATGTTCTCTAAACATCAGATACTAGATACTGTTTAGGTACATGTCGCTCCGACCCTCCAGACTTCAGTCTCTGCTCCTAACACAGAGTTCATAGCCCCCAGCTTCTCCTAGTAATACGTCATTGCCAGTTTGCGCGCACCATCAGGTTAGAGGTCCCGGCTCCTTAGGTAGCCCCCTCCATGGTTTCCGCCCCATTCATGACATATCCTGTTACGTTTGCACCACATGTCTATGTATACGCCCAGTTACACCTACTTTTTCCCTTATCTTTCGCGACTGCTACGCGTCACACCTTCTGCTCCACCCACTGCTACGCCTACTGCAATGTAATGCTATGTGTTTGCGTTATGTATATATGCTCATGTATTGTTATTAAAAGTTAGCGCGCTCATCCCAGATCCAGCCCCAGCAGCTGCTGGGCCCTGTCATTCTATTCCTATGCAGGTTGTCCTGTTCCTGTCCTTATGCTGTATTAAACCTGCAAAACTCCTACTACCTCGAATCTTGACTCTTATTTATTGAGCTATCTGTTATGATATATGTCTAGTCAAAAATAGGGTATTATTTACTTATTTACCACATAATGGCGCCCGAATAGGGACTTGCCCTTTCCCCACGCGTCGGTGAAGCCACGCCGACCCCCTGACCCTCTGCAGTCGTGACGGAACTCTTCTGCGCAGTGGCAGATATTTCTGCTCAAGTATCCCTCAGGCCCACGGAGGAGACGGAGGAGGCGGTCCAGCATCCAGACGAGACGGTGGAGGAACGCGGCGAGTCCCGACCAGAGCCCAAGCCAAGAGTCCAAGGTCCGAGGTATCTGGAGGTCCACCCGTAACTGAAGTCCGAAGTCCGAAGTTTGTCGTCCGTCGTCGTAGCAGTCCAGTCCAGTCTGAGGCTTTCCGTTCTTGCTGCCCGGTGAGTACCGTTACTGGGGTGGTATCTAGACAGGGTCCATTTAATTGACTCTGGTCTGTGGGTTGGTGGTACACAGTCCCACAAACGAAGTGTCCACTTCGGTGGATGCGGGTCCTGACGTGTCTCTTTATGAGACTGGTAAGTTTCGTACTGTTTCAGCAGTGCATCTAGTTTCTGTTCTAGTCAGTTTCTGTTCTCGAGAAAATTTATGTGTTCTGTTCTCAGTATTTCCAGGTAGTATTCTGTTCGAACTGTTATTTTAAATGTCATTTTATGTATTTTAATGTCGTGGTATGAATGGGGTATAAGTATCGTGTTCATTGTGTATTGTATTGTGTCTAGATTACAGTTCAGTCATGCCCATATTTTCCAAGTTACGTCAGTTAAAAACTAGAAAGGGTCTGCTGGAAGCAGCAGTTCCCGTCCCGCCCAGGGACAGTCCAGGTCACTTTATGTATCAGAAACATGGCATAAGTGCCATATTGTATCTAGATTTATGGGTAGAGTATACCAAACAGTTAGAAGAAAAGTATAGATGGCCCGTATCGGGTACATGGGATGCCGAGTGCATCATGCGAGTAGAAGAAGCATTATGGAAAAAGAAAGCCAGACAGTCACAGAAAGATGCCATCGAGTTATGGCGCAAAGAAGCTCATAAAAGAACTGAAAAAGAAATCAGAAAATCAGAATTAAGTAGAGAATCTCAAGAACGAGCCCAAGAAAGAGAACTAATCGAGATAGGTGAACAAGTCAAAGCCGAACAGTCAGACAGACAGAGGCATGCCCTTATTAAGGGTATGTATCCTCTTCTTGCCGAGGGCTTGCCAAAAGCGACCCCGGAGGCATCCAGTAATTTCCCGCCACCACTAGTTCCGACCAAGCTACGTCACAAACAGACCGCAGCTGATATTTTTATTTCGTCCTATTTGGACGACACAGTCCCTGAATATGTAAATCCTGTTCGCGCTCCGCCAGTCCCAGTAAATCAGGCACATCCTGCTTCTCCAGACACCGGGGCACCCCATGCAGTACCTGCTACGGTACCCCCGGTCCAGCCAGCATTTCAATTCCCCGCTCCGCCACGAAGAATATCAGTCGACGATTCTAGTTTAGGGGCCGCAGGAGGAGGTCTTCCTCAAACCCCGCCGCCATACAAGCGTTTATCAGCACTCGAATTACATGCTCAAGCATCACAGCGTACTCCTAAAAGTAATAAGTCTGTTGCAGAAATCAGGCAAACCCTTGGCGAATGTGTCTATGACCCAGTTCCAGGCGAGTTTAATATGGTTTTATATTCCGTACGCGTAAGGAGAGTGACCGAGTATCTAGTCACCCTGCCGAATATGAAAGAAGATCTAGACAGGATATATCGTTTCATCCGTACAGGGGATGACCCACAAAGTATTAGTGATGCCATGTCTCAAAGGAAAGCTGAGATCCAGCGTATGATATTAAAGTTTTTAATTAACTGTCTAATAAGAGAACAGGATCATCCGTCTAAAGACCCGGAAGAAATGAAAACTCTAACAAAGTGGAGTGATAATATAGCCGAAGGAAAGCACAATACCATTGGTGCCATGGAAAGTATGTACAAGAAAATCCGTAGAGAGATAATAAAGATACACGAACAGCGTAAAGCAGCACAAGTAAGCGAGAAAGAAAGTACCTCTGATCCTGAAGAAGAAGACGATGAGAATCCCGCCAGAATAGCGTATGTAGGAAGATCTAGATTTCCAGATCGCCATTTACGCCTAGAACACAAGTCAATTTTCCATCATTCAGCACCAGAACAAGGTTCCCTAGAACAAGTATTCCAAGCTACCGATCACATTCTGAAATCACGAATCGGTTACAGTGAGTTAAGTACCATGCATGAACAAGAACTAGCCCGATCAGCAGTCCGATGGATTACTGATTCTACCACTTTTCCAGACGAAATAGTGGCACAAATGTTTCTGAAAATGCCCCCAGCCGAGCAGCGACTGGTGGGTATGTACATGATCCAGCACCTCATTACACTGTATGAGGGACAGCATTCTGATCCAGGTCCGTTACATGATGTTCTGAACGAGTTACTCCAGTATAGATGGAGAGGTCTAGGTACCGATTTAATTAGTGTCATTCTAGAACAGCGCCACAAATATAGAACGTTTCTGAACCCGCATTTTGTTCATGTCTCACCCCCAGAAAGTAAACCATTTTACATAGACAGACAGAACCCGTTACGAGAAGTGCATCCAGTTAAGTCAGAGGACGGTGAAATGCAACGAGTGTTTGTTTACACTCCGATTACAAAGATGGAACTCCTCGAGATGAAGAAATTAATTCCCTGTCATGACAAAGATCCAGCAGGGTTCCATAGAGAATTAAAAGACATGCTCCGTATGGGAGAATACACTTACCCAGATATCATTAAAATGTTAAAGGTCCTGTTGCCCGCCGGGGTGTATGAAAAGCTCAAAGAGAAAGAATGGGAGGTGGGAGAGAAAAAGATAGATTGGACAGTTCTAGAAGCCGAAGACAAGGCACGAGTACCAGGTACTGGTCTAGGAGAGAAATGTAAAGAATTACCAGAATTATTGATTCAAGTTTTACCCAGATTATTGACAACTAGAAAAGAAGACTGGGATGCAATCTCAGCCTGTAAACAGAAACAAGATGAAGATATTAGTGATTTTTATTCTAGGTTTGAAAAGTGCTTTAGTATCAACAGTGGCCTCAAGACAAGTAGTGAGTCATACCCTCACCTTTTTGTTACTAAATTAGTCGAGAATTCAAGCCCGCAAGTTAAAAATCGAGTTTTGAAAGTCGAAAGTACCTGGCAAGCTAATACTCCGTCCCAGATGCTCCAGATGCTTCAGTACCACCAGAATAGAATCAGGGAAGAGCAAGAACACGAAAGAAAACGTATGAAAGACACGAAAATGAAAGTACTAGTTGCACAATCTGTTCCTCACGACAGTCAGAAGAGGGGTCCGAATCAAGCCAGTCATCCTGCAGCTCCCGTTAAAGGGAATTGCAATTATTGTAAACAGCCAGGTCATTTCATAAACGAGTGTACAGTTCTGAATCATAACATAGCTACTGGTAAGACTAAAGAAAGACCACGTCCGCCTAGACAAGAACAAGTTTCACCGACTCCTCAGCCACAGAATGCACAACAGACAGTTACAGTACCGCAGCCTATTGCTGCAACACAGCATGTTACATCGCAGATGTACCAGTATGCACAGTCTGAGTATCCAGAGTACCAGCAGTATTCATGAAACAGCCTAGAGAGGGAGGAAGGCTTGCCTCTCATCGAGATACCTGTAGATCAAGAAGGTCCCTATGTTCACAGTCAAGTATTAGGGAAAGACAGAAAGTTTTTGATTGATACAGGGGCAAGTAGGACCACAATTAGTCACGCCGAAGTTCCAGGGGCTCCGCTCTCAGGCTCAAGAAATGTTTCCCTTGGATTTTCAGGAAAACCTATCATAAATGAGATTTCAAAGCCAGTTACTCTAGAAGTAGGTCCATTGTCCCGCACTACTGATCTGTTACTTACTAAGTCATGTCCAGAAAACCTATTAGGCATTAAAACACTGAAAGAGTTAGGTGCAGTTATATGCTGTTCCCCAGAGGGAATACGATTGTTCCTACGTGACTTCAAGGGTCACTATGTATTACGAGATTTTGATTCAAGACTGTCTAATGTTCCGCAGCATTTATGGGCGCAAGGTCCAACTGATGTAGGTTACATGCAAATCACACCCCATCGTGTGACTCTCAAACCAGGTGTAGTGTTACCACGAATCAGACAGTACAGATTGCCACCCGAGGCTGTAGCAGCCTTATCCAAAATTATTGACGAGCTCATGGCTCAAGGAGTAGTTGTAGAAACTGACTCCAATGTATGTAATTCTCCGATCATTCCAGTCATGAAACGTACTGATCCAAATGCACCCCCAGTATATCGATTAGTGATTGATTTACGAGAACTTAACAAATGTATTATTCCTCAGTACCCAGTTGTCCCAGATATCTCTTCCCTATTGACAGCCATTGATTCCGAAGCCATGTTCTTTACAGTAATCGATCTTAAGAATGCATTTTTTAGTGTTCCCATCCATCCAGACAGCCAGTTTCTTTTCGGATTCTGTTTAAATGGAAGGAGCTATATGTTTACACGAGCTCCTCAAGGTTTCACAGAAAGTCCTAGTATTTACAGTCAAGCACTTAAGAGACAACTTGATAACATTCACATGCCAACTGACACTGCCCTGCTCCAGTATGTCGATGATCTACTGGTCACAGCCCGTTCCGAACGTGACTGCGAGCGAGCGTCACTGACGGTGTTGTATTTCCTAGCCGAGATGGGGCACAAGGTGTCCCCTTCGAAGCTTCAATTCTGTGTCCAGCAAGTGGTCTACTTAGGACACTTACTGTCCAAGAGGGGTAGGCAGTTGACACCAGACCGCATCCAGTTGATAGCGAGTCTTCCTCAGCCCAAGACCCAGAAGGAGGTACGTGCTTTTATCGGCCTTACTTCTTACTGTAGACAATGGATTCCCCAGTATGCATTTCTAGCCAAGCCACTGATACAGTTAACGACACAGAAGGCAGCCGTATCGACTGTCCTCCCTTGGACATCTGAACATACACTTAGTTTCAACGAGTTAAAGAAAGCTTTATGTCAAGCTCCAGTTCTAGCTACACCGAACTACAGTAAGCCTTTTACACTTTTTGTCACAGAACGCGAAGGTACAGCATTATCTGTTCTCACACAAGATCAAGCAGGACAATACAAGCCGTGTGCTTATTTTTCTAGCACATTAGATCCAGTCGCCCAGGCTTTGCCTGCGTGCCTCAAGTCAGTTGCAGCCACAGCACTAGCTATCAGACAAAGTGATTCCATAGTCTTAGGACACTCCCTGACAGTACAAGTTCCACACTCCGTGGAAGTTCTTTTGAATAGAACACAAACACAGCACTTGACAATTGCATGTTTAACAGGTTATGAATTGACAATGTTCCAGCCACACATAGAAATCAGACGCTGCAACATCCTGAACCCTGCTACATTGTTACCATCAGCTAAATCAAATCCTGACCCACATGACTGTGTGGAAGTAGTCAACATTACGACAAAGCCAAGACAAGATCTGACAGATATTCCGTTATCAGATCCCGACCTGACACTTTATGTGGATGGGTCATGTATGAGAACTAGTACAGGAGATTTAGTTGCCGCGTATGCAGTGACTACTGACACTGAAGTTATTGAGACACACCGTATTGACACTCTGTCCGCTCAAGCAGCAGAGTTAGTTGCTCTGACACAAGCCTGTATACACGCCAAGAACTTGAAAGTTAATGTTTACACAGATTCACGTTATGCATTTGGAGTCGTACACGACTTTGGAGTGCTCTGGCAGGAGAGAGGTTTCATGACTTCTCATGGAACCAAGATTCAGCATGGTCTCCTTATCCAAGCTCTGTTAGATGCCATACACTTACCGACATCTATTGCTATCATGAAGTGCAAAGCACATACGAAAGTCACTGACATTATTTCCCAAGGTAATGATCTAGCAGATCGCACAGCCAAGCTTACAGCACAGACTCCAGACATTCAAGTTAATCCGACACAGACACAAACTCCAGATCTGACTACATGTATGACAGTTAAGGACCCTACACAAGATGTCATAGATATCCAGTTACATGCTACTCCCGATGAAATCAAGAAATGGTCCGAACAAGGAGGGGTCCAGACAGATCAAGGATGGTTGACGAAGGGAAGAACTACATGGTTTCTCCCCGACTCTATGGTTCAAGTCATTATTAATACCGCACATAGTCCAGCACATTTAGGAGAAAAAGCTATGTTAGACAGTATCCAGAACATTTGGTTCAACAAGCATTTACGAGCTGCAGCCAAGCAGAAAGTCCGTACCTGTATGATATGTTGTCAGTTTAATCCAGGTAAAAGTGTCCCGGTGGAACAAGGGGGATTCCAGCCCCCTGACCACCCTTTTGAAGTCCTCCAGATGGATTATATTCAGATGGAGCGATGTCGAGGTTTCAAGTATGTTCTTGTAGTTGTATGCGCTTTGTCCAGGTGGACAGAAGCATATCCAGTCCCAGATTACACAGCCGCGACCACTGCCAAGCAGTTGGTTCGTGAATTCTTCCCTCGTTATGGACTCCCTAGAGTCGTATATTCTGACAACGGCCAGCCATTCTCATCTGAGTTAATGAAGCACGTTTCCCTTTTGCTAGGGTACCAGTGGAAGTTTCATTGTGTACGCCATCCTGAAGCAGCCGGTCTCGTTGAGAGACATAACCAGACCCTGAAAATCCGAATTGCCAAAGTGTGTAGAGAGAAGGGTGTGGACTGGCTAGTAGCTCTGCCAGTCGCTTTATTTTATATGCGCATGGTCGCACATTCCAGATCAGGTCTGTCCCCGTATGAGGTCGTTTTCGGCCGCCCCCCAAATATGTGGGGTACTCCTAGACCCCGAAGTATTACCGATGTTTCAAGTAATATGCTGACAGATTACCTAGCTTCCTTGATGTCTGCCCTCAACTCATGTCGTTCACAGGTTGCCGCCGCATTTCCAGACAATACCGAGGTGGCCCCGCATGAAATCGTTCCAGGATCCATGGTGATGGTCCGCAACTTTGACAGATCAAGTCCGCTGGAGCCTCGTTGGAAAGAGCCCCGACAGGTCCTCCTCACCACCCGTACAGCCGTGAAGTTGGAAGGACGCCGCGGCTGGGTACACCTTTCGCACGTCAAGAAATTCTACGGATTAAAGCCGGTCTCCAAGAACATTTCCCAGGATTTAAAAACTTGTCAAAACATTGTTCCCAAGGACTGTCCCGCAAATGACATTGACTCAAAACCCCCCCTGTTAGAGAAAACTCCACAGCAGGAGTATAAACAGAAACTACGGTCTAGTAAATTAAGTCAGCCAGTTTGATTGTCTAAGTCCTCCCCTAGGTGAAACGGTTAGACTGTTTCTGACATGTATAAAATAGACCCCCATAGTGAGAGAGTTAGTCAAAACTCAATCCGATGTATCGTTTTTTTATGTTTCATATTATTTTCCAGCCTTATGACTTCCTGCACCAGTTATGCATTTTACCTATGTTTCCCAGTTTCACATGTAAATAAGTCTGCTAATGCTACAGCAGAGCACACGTTTAGTGATCTGCCTCCTCATGAATATTCATACCGCCTCGCTATGCGTAACAATACTTTTATACGCATGTTACATTATTCACACCAGACCAGCAATGCCACTAATTGTTGGGTGTGTGGTCGACTCCCCCCTTTCCAGATGCCGAAGGGAGTTCTGCCACTTTTTCCTTATCCTTTTTCACATAATGGTTCGTGTGGAGCATGGTCCACGTTAACGTCATCCTCAACAGATATGTCTTTTCTTAACAGTACATGTTTTTCAGACAAGCAAGGTCTCCCTCACCGAACAGGTTTAGATCTAGAAAATGAAGTGTACAATTTAGGTAACTATTCGTCGAATTTTATGGTCCTGAATGTTCAGTCTGATACTACTCCAGACTTACCTGCTATTTCAGTACTACCAGTCAAAGGCGAATTATGTGTTCGTAATTATGGTTCTGTACATGTAGGACATAGTGATTGTACTACTATTGTCAAGTATAGTGACAGTGGGAAATCTATTTTCAAAGCTTCACGTCATTCTTATTTTATTTGTGGTCAAACTGCATATGTTCGTCTGCCCCTCGATTGGGAGGGAACCTGTTACATTGCCTTCCTACTGCCACCTGTTTTTCTAGCCCCACCTGACTACCATAGGAATTCCTACCTAGTACATACTAGACACAAGAGAAATCTCCCGATTGTCGACTATACTGAAACTGCTGCAGAACAATTCATTGATATTGATAAAGGTGTTTTCCCTTATTTAGGTACAGTTGTAAATAGTAAGCTAATCCGTAGGTTAACAAGAACCCTTGAAGCTGTAGTAGATGAGACTGCCTCCGCTCTAGGTAACTTAACTGAAGAGCAATCTGCTATGAGATTTGTCGTTTTGCAAAATCGTCTCGTCCTTGACGTCATACTGGCCGATAGGGGCGGGGCCTGTAGAGTCATCGGATCTAGTTGCTGCATTTTCATTCCAAATAACGCGCCGTCTGTTTATTCAGCTATAACCAGACTCCATAAAATTGCCCATCTGATACACCAAGATCCAGGCACCTGGACATGGTCCGGTTGGTTCTGGAATATAATTTCCGCATGGGGATGGAAAGTCTTGTCCTTTCTAGGTATCGCAGTAGCGATCATATTCAGCTGCTGCCTCTGTATACAATGTGGCCCTGCGATTTGCGGCATGTGTGCTACCTCTTGTATTCCTAGTCCCAAGCCCCGTTCTAAAACTCGTTCCAAGACAATTCGAGATGAACAAATGGTACTGTATGAAATGATAGATGGTATCATGAATATTGATGTTTCCTGATGGAAACGTAGTGACAAGGAGGGAATGTGGAAAAGTAAATTTTGCCATGTTCTGTGTCCCTACGTGTCATCCATCATATGTTATGTGTGCATGATTAAATATGCATATGTACTCCCCATGTCTGATTAATGACGCAATTACAGTTGTGTCCACCTCTAGTATGCCAGTTTCCAGTCCTCGTGAATACTACGAATATCAGGCCTATGTAAAGCTACGTTGCCACGTTTCTCAGTGTGCACGTTATTCCATTATAAAGTCCCCGTTTCTAGGCCTCAAAAGGGCCCGGACACCAGATTCAGCTCCTGTCTCCTGGAGCCTCGCTGAGGAGCGATACAGCCCCCACCTGTATCCTCGACCCTTCACTTACTTCCTGCCTCGCAGTGCCCGGTGCAGCTTGGCTCAGTCTCTGAGTCTGCCAAAAGTATGTTATAGTTCCAGTTATCAGTTCAGCCCTCCTTCTCTGCATTCCTAAGCTACTGAATTGCATCAATAGTTTCCGTCATTGTCTAGCCTTCACGTCTCCACGTTAGAGAAATACTGCATTTAATGGTCATTTAATATTCTTCATCACGCACTACATGTAGAATAATGCATGGTCCAGTCTTAGAATCAAGTTAGCCTTTCCCCTCTTGACTTATAGTTTATATCAACATGTTCTCTAAACATCAGATACTAGATACTGTTTAGGTACATGTCGCTCCGACCCTCCAGACTTCAGTCTCTGCTCCTAACACAGAGTTCATAGCCCCCAGCTTCTCCTAGTAATACGTCATTGCCAGTTTGCGCGCACCATCAGGTTAGAGGTCCCGGCTCCTTAGGTAGCCCCCTCCATGGTTTCCGCCCCATTCATGACATATCCTGTTACGTTTGCACCACATGTCTATGTATACGCCCAGTTACACCTACTTTTTCCCTTATCTTTCGCGACTGCTACGCGTCACACCTTCTGCTCCACCCACTGCTACGCCTACTGCAATGTAATGCTATGTGTTTGCGTTATGTATATATGCTCATGTATTGTTATTAAAAGTTAGCGCGCTCATCCCAGATCCAGCCCCAGCAGCTGCTGGGCCCTGTCATTCTATTCCTATGCAGGTTGTCCTGTTCCTGTCCTTATGCTGTATTAAACCTGCAAAACTCCTACTACCTCGAATCTTGACTCTTATTTATTGAGCTATCTGTTATGATATATGTCTAGTCAAAAATAGGGTATTATTTACTTATTTACCACAAAAGTCCCAGGACTCCAATAGGAGGCATGACGTTTTTAGGACCCTGCAACCATAGTCTATCGCCAAAATCCCGTCTTCTCCACATTCTTTCTGAAACGGAGCTGCATTTCTTCAGACAAATAGGTTTTAGACATCTTCCAGCATGGCCACAACCTGAAAGTCATTCAGCATCCTCCAAATGTTCCACTGCGGAAAGTTCAGTGGAGTCACCTTCTGGATCTCAAAAAGGAGATACAATCACTTCTTCTCAAGCAGGCTGTAGGAAGGTAGATCCCTGACTATGGTTGCCCCCAACTTTTTGCCTGGTGTTTTGCTGATTTTCTGACTTAGTTGACCTGGGGCCCTGCTATTCAGGACCTCAGGCCCACTGCTCTCGCTGTTAAAATGGATTCCATGTACCCTAGGTACATATCTGATTGGATACTGAGTCACCTTATCAGTCCCTGTACAGTATACCTTAGGTATCCAGGGCATAGGTGTACCCAGGGCCTACCAGGGGCTGCAGCATGTATTATGCCACCCCTGGCTGGCCATCCAAAACTGACACAACTGGCTGCTTGACAGCTGGGGCAAGGTGGTGTAATCACCCTTTGCTTTAGATATAGTATACCTATATCTAACCCTAAAATGGACACATATATTCCTATCAGTCACTCCTATGGCAGGCCTTATCAATCCTGAAGGCAGAGTGCTTGGAATAATGTGAAATGGTGCTCTGGCATGAGCTGAGCCCGTTTGCAGCTTGTGGAACCAAGTCCTAATAGCTGTTCCATGATAACGCTATACCATATACTCTTAAGTGCATTATGTACCTCGCGGTCAAATGCTAACTTTGGTATAACATTATCAAAACATGTCGAGTAAGGTGTCATACGAATTGGAATACTAACCCCTCGCCAATTCTGGCGACGGGGTTAGCATTCCACCCTTCTAGAGGGACACGACATGTATGTAGCTGTAACCCCGGTTAAAGCTAACTCAAGCCTCAGCTCCACAAGATGGATGCTGCCACCGAGACACAAGTCTGCCCTCCTGCTGCTGGGAGTCCTTCCAGCAACGGAGGCCTGGACAAAGGGTTTCCTGTCAGGGGCGGTGCCAGCACCATCCCAGACAGGATTTTGTGTATCCCAGGTAGGCAGGGCTTTAGAGGAAGGTGACTGCAAGTGGCACCCCGGTGCTCACTGTGCATAGGCCTGCTCAAATTAGTTCTGGGGGCACACCAGCCCCTGAGCTGGGGAGGGACCGGACAAAGGAGAGGGGTGTAACCACCCCCCTCCTAGTCCCACCCATAGGGCAGGACTTAGTCGCGTGCCAGCCCCTTTTCTCAGGATAAAGGTAGGAGCAGGCCCCCTTCCAGATCAGATCATCTTTGAATCCTGAAACTACTTTCCACGAAAGGAACTCAAGACTCTTCTCAAGATTTCTCCCTTGTGACTAAGGAGTAGTCACCCTGCAGCAGCAGGCACCATCCAAGCATCGCGGTTTGCTGTAAGTCTCTCCTCCGGATCAAGACTGCCCAGCTCGACGAGAACCGGCTTCCCTGGCACCTCTGACCTCTACCTGCATCATCAGCCCAGCTGAGATTCGTGGGTGTGACGAGACCTCGAGGGACCGGCCATCTTCAAGACTGCACGACGCTTGCCCAGCACGACCACCGAGAGACCCTCGAGTAAGTGCTTTGGGGTTTGAGAAGCCCTGAGCAGCTCCAGCACCGAAGTCCAGCCCCCTTGCATCCACGAGATCTGCGTGGGGCCCTTCTGCTCTTTGCTGCTCACCGCGTTGTCCAGGTCACTTGCCCGTTGGCTAGTGACCCTCCCGATGACAAACCACGACGACAACACTGCTGGTCTGGTTGCTCCAGACTGGCCCTTGCTCCCCTCCAACAGAGGAGCACCCCGGACCCTCCTGGACCACTCCAGACGCCATTTTGAGTCCACCGCGTGGGCTTGCATTTGCCAAGAGTTGTTGCCCCAATCCTGGGTCCAGCGACGTCAACAGCAGATACCTCCGTGGGACAGCTCGCACCTCCATCCTGGTCGCCGACAACACCTCCTGGTCCGAGAGACTGCAGAGCCCAGCGTCGCCCACTCACCTGGTCGAGGGGACTTCGTCCGGTGCCATCCTGGTGCCCACCTAATCACTGGCTAGTGATTCAGAACTTGGTCCCCTCTGCTCACAGGTCTCCTTCTTCCCCGATCCAGGCTTGGATCCCTCCGAATCTCTTCACTGGTCGCCTGCCAGCAACTTCTTCTTTCAGGCTCCATAGACTGCAACAAGGATTCCCGACGTCTTTTCAGACCTATGCAGCCGCAGCCCCTGGGCTAGGTAACCTGAGCATTTCGGTGCTCCAGCATAGCTTAACTATCTAAGTGTCCAGGTCCTTTTTCGTTTCAGCTCTATCTAGTCGGATTCGTCCGATAACACTAACTTTACGAAATCTAGCATCCATAGACTTTGTTCCGCATCCCGCGTGAGAGTGCACACTCTGCACCCGATCCCCCTAGGCCTCCTGCTAATAATCTAAAGGTTCAGTAGTACAGTCCTAGCGATCCCAAAGCCTCTGAGATTAGTTACTTACCTGCTAGTATTTCGCATTCCACTTTCATAGTATATGGTTTTTCGTGCCCCTCGGGCATTTGTGTAAATTGTGCGATTTGCAGTATTTCTTTAAGAGTTTTGTATTGTGCTTAGCACCCTGTCCTCATAAAGAGTCCAGGGTTGTTGTGTTATAAATAAATATACTTTATTTTCATAACAACTTGTGTGGTGTCCTTTCACTTGGTGTTCAAGGGGTAAATGTGATGGTAAAACAGCTGGCTTAACACGCCCTCTAGAGTCTAGCCTTAGACTGCTCGTGTCCATGCTACTAGGATAGCTGGTCTATCAGGTTGACTTACAACCAATCATCAATAAGGGTTGTTTGGAATGATACATAGTGATCACTAGAATAGTGAGCACTGCATATCAGGCCAACTTCTCACATTGGTGAGCAGCGGTTGGGATTTGAGCTTGCTGTTGTTTTACCACACGTATCCTAAGAATATCATTTGAAAGATCACATAAGTACCAAGGTACATATAACTTAGCTTAGAATACTCTGAGTTCTACTGAACCGGCTGTTGTAGTTCAACAGGGCCTAGCACACCCTGACTACAACTCTTAGCAAGGGATCAGTAGGCAAACAAATAGTGTAGGTAAGTGCACCACTTGCACCACACTAGAAGCATGTCTACCCATGGAGAGTCTTCAGAGACTCCCCTAGTGGCTAGTGACCCTCCACAGGTCATCTCAAGATATGCAGCTCTCAGTTTCCAGGAGATGAGACAAGTGTGTACCTCCAGGAAACTGAAACAGGGGTCTAACCCCACCATTCCCTTTCTGATAGGTCTCTTAGAGACATATGATGCTAGAAAAGCTTCTCATACAGATGGGAATATGCCAGCCTTAGAGGGTACCCGCGGTGATCCAGACCTCCTTGACACTGAAAATGCAGTTGAGGAGGAGGAAGAAGAGGAACTCTCTGGGGATGAGGCAGACAACAGGCCTGAACTAGTCAGCAGACTTACTAGGGCCAACTTAGACCTACTTGGGGAAGGATCTGGGGGACCCCCAGTACTGACCCTAATGAGGCCTAACCTTGGAGTTAGAAGAGATAGATCTCCTTCTAGGGACTCCAATAGATCTCTGCACTCTAATGCCTCCTCTCAGAGGAGAAGTATGTCTCCCCAGTGGAGATTGACTTCCCCTCAGAGAAGAGAACATGAAGCAAGGATGAAACAGGCTAATCTAAGGATTGAAAGGGAAGAACTTGCCCTGGCCAAAGAAAAGCTTGCCTTTGCTAGAGAGCAGCAGATGAGTGGGACAGTTCCCACTGGTGGCAGCAATCTCCCTAGAGATAAGGAAAGGAGTTTATATACTAAACACCTGAGTAAGATAGTGCCCCCCTTTAAACAAGGGGATGACATCCACAAATGGATGGCTGCTTTAGAGAGGGCCTGCACTGTCCAGTGCATCCCCCAAAGTCAGTGGGCAGCTATACTGTGGCTCTCCTTTGAAGGCAAAGGTAGAGATAAGCTCCTCACTACTAGAGTTGAGGATGCTAACAATTACCAAGTCCTGAAGAATACACTGGTTGATGGGTTTGGCCTAACCACTGAGTAGTACAGGTTGCTGTTCAGGGACACCCAGAAAACTCAGTCTCAGGATTAGGCTGACTTTGTTGATTGTGCCACTAAGGCTTTGGAAGGCTGGCTACTGGGTAGTAAAGTTACTGACTTCACAGGATTGTATAATCTTATTATGAGAGAGCAAGTCTTAAATAATTGTCAGAACCAGTTATTACACCAGCACCCGGTAGACTCTGATCTGACCTCTCCACAGGAATTGGGTAAGAGGGCAGACAAATGGGTCAGAACCAGGATTAGGCCCAAGAACCAAGGTGGTGACCAGAAGAAGGAATCAACCAAGCCTCAAGAGAAGGGTGGGAATAAATCTACAGATCAAACCACATCAGGGCCCCAAAAATCCTCTGACAAGGGTGGGTCCCAGACTCCTTCCAATACCCAAAAGAAACCTTATTGTCATACCTGCAAACAGGTAGGCCATTACAAAACTGATAGCAGTTGCCCACAGGCCAACAACAATAAGGAGAACATACCCCCAAGTAAAACTTCCCAGCCTCCTGTTACTACTAGTAGTAATCCCCCAGGTGGTGGGAGTGCCCCTAGGAATTTGGGTGCATTTACTTTGGGAGTTCCTGGGGACTCTGGCCTAACCAGGTCCCCTGACTTAGATACTCTTGTCTGTGAAAATGGCATGGGGTTTGCCAACTTCACTACTTGTCCCAACACTTTGAGCAAGTACAGACATGAGCCCCTCATCAATGGTATAAAAGTTGAGGCCTATAGAGATACAGGGGCTAGCATCACCATGGTGACTGAGAGCCTAGTCCCCTCAAGGCAACTTTTTCCTGGAGCCACATACCAGGTAACCAACATTGATGGAGTGCAGAGAGATCATCCCATAGCAGTGGTAAATCTCAGCTGGGGAGGTGTCACTGGCCCCAAGAGAGTGGCAGTGTCATCAAACTTGCCTGTAGATTGCCTACTGGGGAATGATTTAGAGATCTCAGCCTGGGCTGAGGTAGAGCAAGAAACCCATTTTAAAATGGTAAACCTCCCTGGTAAGGTTAGTGGGGCAGTGATAGCCACAGCCCCAGTCCAAGATGTCCTCCCTGAACAGGTCAGGAGGGCTGTGCCAGTCACAGCCCAATCTCAGACAACTTCCTTCCCAGAACAGGTTGGCAAGGCTGTGATGGTAACAGCCCATACCCAAACTGAGTCCCCTCCTGAAAAGGTTGGGAGAGTTGTGATGGCCACAGCTCAAACTCAGACAGATAATAGTGTTGTGAAGCCTGAAACTATGGATCACTCCACTCAGACAGAGAGCATTGAGGAGGAAGAGAAATCTCCCTCCCACCAGACGTTAGGAAAGGATCAGCCTCCTCAGGGAACTGATCTGACCCCTTGTGAAGAAACTGCCCCAGAGGTAGTCAGGCCCAGCCTGGCAGAGCCCCTGATGTCAGTGGACCCTTCCAAGGTGGGTCCCAGTCTGGAGCAGGTAACCTGCCCCTCTCTACCCTGCCTCACCCAGCCCAGGGCTGTAGAGGTCAGGGAGGCCAGTGGTGGACCTCAAAGGGCCCCCTGTCCAAAAGAATTCCCCAATCAGCAGATTAAGGGCACTGAAGCTAGTAGTCCTAGCCAAGTGAAAATAAAACAAACTCCTGAGGGATCCCCCTTAAAATTAGCTAGGGACCTCCCCCAGATGGACACTGTTGGGCACAGCCAAACCTGGGACCTAAGGGCCCCAAACCTGACCTGTCCCTCCAGTAAGCCAAACAGAGGGACCCAACCTCCAGCTTTAGGTAGCCAGAGGTTGACCCTGAGAGCTCAACACAACTCAGTCTTGGAAAGAAAGGCCTCTATGGTGGATAATGATTGGAGGAAGCTGAGCCCAAAATTAGTGGAGCCTCACTTCAGTACTCCATCTCAGCACCAGCCTTTTACTTTGCCAAAACACACCACAGGTAGAGATTCCCTATGGTGGAGACCCTCAGACACCCTTAGGGTGAGGGATTGCTTAGTGGACCATGAGATAGGGGGTAACCATGCCAGTGCTGGTACTTCCTTATATGGCCACTTAGGCAATATAGGCTTACCTGGTCAAGGATAGCCTTATCTCCTTTCGTTTGGGGGGGGGGGTTATGTAGGAAGGTAGATCCCTGACTATGGTTGCCCCCAACTTTTTGCCTGGTGTTTTGCTGATTTTCTGACTTAGTTGACCTGGGGCCCTGCTCTTCAGGACCCCAGGACCACTGCTCTCTCTGTTAAAATGGATTCCATGTACCCTAGGTACATATCTGATTGGATACGGAGTCACCTTATCAGTCCCTGTACAGTATACCTTAGGTATCCAGGGCATAGGTGTACCCAGGGCCTACCAGGGGCTGCAGCATGTATTATGCCACCCCTGGCTGGCCATCCAAAACTGACACAACTGGCTGCTTGACAGCTGGGGCAAGGTGGTGTAATCACCCTTTGCTTTAGATATAGTATACCTATATCTAACCCTAAAATGGACACATATATTCCTATCAGTCACTCCTATGGCAGGCCTTATCAATCCTGAAGGCAGAGTGCTTGGAATAATGTGAAATGGTGCTCTGGCATGAGCTGAGCCCGTTTGCAGCTAGCGGAACCAAGTCCTAATAGCTGTTCCATGATAACGCTATACCATATACTCTTAAGTGCATTATGTACCTCGCGGTAAAAATGCTAACGTTGGTATAACATTATCAAAACATGTCGAGTAAGGTGTCATACGAATTGGAATACTAACCCCTCGCCAATTCTGGTGACGGGGTTAGCATTCCACCCTTCTAGAGGGACACGACATGTATGTAGCTGTAACCCCGGTTAAAGCTAACTCAAGCCTCAGCTCCACAAGATGGATGCTGCCACCGAGACACAAGTCTGCCCTCCTGCTGCTGGGAGTCCTTCCAGCAACGGAGGCCTGGACAAAGGGTTTCCTGTCAGGGGCGGTGCCAGCACCATCCCAGACAGGATTTTGTGTATCCCAGGTAGGCAGGGCTTTAGAGGAAGGTGACTGCAAGTGGCACCCCGGTGCTCACTGTGCATAGGCCGGCTCAAACCAGTTCTGGGGGCACACCAGCCCCTGAGCTGGGGAGGGACCGGACAAAGGAGAGGGGTGTAACCACCCCCCTCCTAGTCCCACCCATAGGGCAGGACTTAGTCGCGTGCCAGCCCCTTTTCTCAGGATAAAGGTAGGAGCAGGCCCCCTTCCAGATCAGATCATCTTTGAATCCTGAAACTACTTTCCACGAAAGGAACTCAAGACTCTTCTCAAGATTTCTCCCTTGTGACTAAGGAGTAGTCACCCTGCAGCAGCAGGCTCCATCCAAGCATCGCGGTTTGCTGTAAGTCTCTCCTCCGGATCAAGACTGCCCAGCTCGACGAGAACCGGCTTCCCTGGCACCTCTGACCTCTACCTGCATCATCAGCCCAGCTGAGATTCGTGGGTGTGACGAGACCTCGAGGGACCGGCCATCTTCAAGACTGCACGACGCTTGCCCAGCACGACCACCGAGAGACCCTCGAGTAAGTGCTTTGGGGTTTGAGAAGCCCCGACCCTGAGCAGCTCCAGCACCGAAGTCCAGCCCCCTTGCATCCACGAGATCTGCGTGGGGCCCTTCTGCTCTTTGCTGCTCACCGCGTTGTCCAGGTCACTTGCCCGTTGGCTAGTGACCCTCCCGACGACGAACCACGACGACAACACTGCTGGTCTAGTTGCTCCAGACTGGCCCTTGCTCCCCTCCAACAGAGGAGCACACCGGACCCTCCTGGTCCACTCCAGACGCCATTTTGAGACCACCGCGTGGGCTTGCATTTGCCAAGAGTTGTTGCCCCAATCCTGGGTCCAGCGACGTCGACAGCAGATACCTCCGTGGGACAGCTCGCACCTCCATCCTGGTCGCCGACAACGCCTCCTGGTCCGAGAGACTGCAGAGCCCAGCGTCGCCCACTCACCTGGTCGAGGTGACTTCGTCCGGTGCCATCCTGGTGCCCACCTAATCACTGGCTAGTGATTCAGAACTTGGTCCCCTCTGCTCACAGGTCTCCCTCTTCCCCGATCCAGGCTTGGATCCCTCCGAATCTCTTCACTGGTCGCCTGCCAGCAACTTCTTCTTTCAGGCTCCATAGACTGCAACGAGGATTCCCGACGTCTTTTCAGACCTATGCAGCCGCAGCCCCTGGGCTAGGTAACCTGAGCATTTCGGTGCTCCAGCATAGCTTAACTATCTAAGTGTCCAGGTCCTTTTTCGTTTCAGCTCTATCTAGTCGGATTCGTCCGATAACACTAACTTTACGAAATCTAGCATCCATAGACTTTGTTCCGCATCCCGCGTGAGAGTGCACACTCTGCACCCGATCCCCCTAGGCCTCCTGCTAGTAATCTAAAGGTTCAGTAGTACAGTCCTAGCGATCCCAAAGCCTCTGAGATTAGTTACTTACCTGCTAGTATTTCGCATTCCACTTTCATAGTATATGGTTTTTCGTGCCCCTCGGGCATTTGTGTAAATTGTGCGACTTGCAGTATTTCTTTAAGAGTTTTGTATTGTGCTTAGCACCCTGTCATCATAAAGAGTCCAGGGTTGTTGTGTTATAAATAAATATACTTTATTTTCATAACAACTTGTGTGGTGTCCTTTCACTTGGTGTTCAAGGGGTAAATGTGATGGTAAAACAGCTGGCTTAACACGCCCTCTAGAGTCTAGCCTTAGACTGCTCGTGTCCATGCTACTAGGATAGCTGGTCTATCAGGTTGACTTACAACCAATCATCAATAAGGGTTGTTTGGAATGATACATAGTGATCACTAGAATAGTGAGCACTGCATATCAGGCCAACTTCTCACACAGGCTATAGAGGGAAGTACCCCTCAGCTAACAAAATCGAGGGTTTTATTCACACTTTTTCATCATCAAAAAGAAAACATAAAAATGGATACCGGTCCATTCAGTTTGAAATCCACTCCCAGGGTGTTCACCAAGTGCATGGCACCGATAGCGCCCTTTTTAAGACTTTCAGGTCACCAAGTGTTTCTCTACCTGGACAATTGGCTTATAAAAGCTCCGACTTTCCAAGCGGAAGAAATTTCAACAAGAGCCTGTCAGGATCTCTTCCAGTCTCTAAGTCTTTGCATCAATCTGGAAAAACCGTCTATTATTCCAAGCAAATTACTGATTTTTCTGGGTGCACATCTTGACACGGATCTCGGCATGGTCTTTCCCACTCAAGAAAGAATATTGCCTTTTCAGGATACAACAAATCTTATTTCAAGAAAAAAGTTTGTTTCTGTGAACAAGTACAAGTCAAAGCTGGGGAGGATGTCCTCTTGCATCCTGCTAATCCCCAATTGCCATCCCTGCATGTGACCGCTGCAGGAGCAGCTAGATGAACAGTGGATTTAGTCTTAAGGTTCATTCAACGACAAGGTTCATGTTACAGCAGCAATGAGAGCCGCAATGGCCGGTGGATGGTCAAGGAAAACCTTTCACAAGGTCTCTCTTTCATTCACACTTTGCCACAGCGTGTTATGACCTTGGATGCGTCAATGGATGGATGGGGGCTCACCTTCAAGATTTGCAGGATCTGAAAGAAACAGGTTAGTGTTAGATTCTTACCTTAGAATATCCCCAAGCGTCAGACTGGATCCGGAAAGTTTTGCATAGCAGTACCCCTGCGCGTCGGTAGGGGTCGTCTGCGGCTCCATGTCCATCGTCGGCGTCGTAGTCGCTGGGATAACGTTGTCGGAGTACTGAGCCGCCGCCCTTGTGCGCTGATGTCAGTTTTTCCTTTTTCCGTGCCAGCAAGCTGAGATTCGGGAAGAGCAGTACTCTGTAGTCACTTTTTGACTAACTTTTTTCGATCTGTTTTAGATCTTCTCGAGTCGTTTATCGACTCCGGTGCCGATAGCTATTGCTATTGCTACAGCTATTGCTGTAAAGTTGTGTTGCTTTCTGTACTTCACTCATTTTTTTATAGTGTCTTATTTATTTTACTATGATGCCTGTCGTAACCTATGTCTACAAGAGCAAAACGAAAAGCCCAATAAAAAATGTGGTTAAAAAATAAATAAATCAAACTCCAGGGGCGCTAAGATGTATGGTTTCTTTAACACACCCCTCAATGCCCGATTCATGGACCATGGGATAGGGGCTTTTAGGGGAGGTGGGCTGATGTTGGCCACCCATACTTCCAGGGGTATTTGGAAAGATCATTAGTATTAAAGTGTCCCTGAAACCCTCTCTCACTACATACTATGCAATTCCATCTTATCAAAATGCACTTAGTCCACAGTGGCTCCACTGTGGCCACATGGTCCAGCTCCACAAGAAAAAGACTTCAGACACTTATTCCTTTTGGGATCTTTTTGATGCTATTAACAGCTCCCATTGGGTTGTACACCTGTGTGAGTATTAACACAAAGATTTCTTTCATGCAGGAATCTTGATGTAGTGCAAAGTAATGCTTTCATGGTGCAGGTATTGTTTAGATGAAACTTGACACTATCTTGGAGTGGTAACTGTAGGAAAGTAGGATCTGCTTTCATGGTTACCCCCGCTTCTTGCCTGGTGTCATGCTGTTTGCTGACTAGTCTGACTTGGATCCTGCTAACCATGACCCCAGTCTCTGTGCTCTCTCCCCTAAATTGGCAATGTTAAGTACTTAGGTACACCCCAGATTGGCTACTGGTGTACCCTAGTATCTGGCACCAAGGTACCCAGGGCATAGGTCCACCAGGGGTCTCCCATGGGCTGAAGCATGTTTTATGCCACCCACAAGAGACCCTCAAATTGTGACTCCAGGCCTGCCACTGCTAGCATCACTTACGACAGATATATGTTTTCTTATATCTGAGGTCCCTGAACTTAAAACCTATAAGTCACACCATAAGGCAGGCCTTTCAAACCTGAAGGCATGGTGCTTGGTTCTAAGTGCGTGGGTGACCTGCATGAGCTAGCCACCCCTACAACCTTCTGCGTCCATTCTCCCGGGCTGTAAGTGCATCAGCCATTACGATATATAGAGTGGCCATGCGTCATTACATGATGACCAATCAATCAATCCGTCAATCATTTGTAAAGTGCACTACATACCCGCGAGGGGGGGTGGCGCTACTGATCGAACAGCCAGGTCTTGAGTACCCTCCTGAAGGTCAGCTGGTCTTGGGTCTATCGCAGGCTCAGTGGGAGGGTGTTACATGTCTTGGCGGCGAGGTGGGAGAAGGATCTCCCATCGGTGGTTTTCCTTCGGATTCGCGGGACAGTGGCGAGTGAGAGGTTGGCAGAGCATAGCTGACGGTTGGGGATGTAGAAGGAGAACCGTCTGTTGAGGTAGGCTGGGCCGATCTTGTGGAGTGCCTTGTGTGCGTGGGTGAGGAGCTTGAAGGATATCCTCTTGTTGACGGGGAGCCAGTGCAGGTTTCTCAGGTGGGGGTGATGTGGCCGTGGTGTGGTACGTAGAGGATCAGTCGTGCCGAGGCGTTTTGAATGCGTTGAAGTCGTTTGATGAGATTGGTCGGGCTCCCACGAAGAGGGCATTTCCATAGTCGAGTATGCTGCTGACGAGGTCCTGGGTGACTGCCTTTCTTGTATCTGTCGGGATCCATCTGTAGATCTTGTGGAGCATGCGGAGGGTGTTGAAGGAGGAGGAGGAGACAGCGTTGACTTGCTTGGTCATTGAAAGCGTTGAGTTGAGGATGATTCCCAGGTTGCGTGCATGGTCGGTGGGTGTCGGGGCTGCCCCCAGTGCCGTCGACCACCAGGAGTCGTCCCAGGCTGAAGGGTTGGAGCCGAGGATGAGGACCTCCGTCTTGTCCGCGTTCAACTTCAGACAGCTGGTCTTCATCCAGTCGGCGACGGCCTTCATTCCTTTGTGGAGGTTGGCTTTGGCGGTGATGGGGTCCTTGGTGAGGGAGAGGATCAGCTGAGTGTCGTCGGCGTAGGAGATTATGTTGAGGTCGTGCTGTCGGGCTACGTGTGCGAGCTGGGCCATGTGATTGTTGAACAGTGTCGGGCTGAGTGAGGATCGCTGGGGTACGCCGCAGATGATCTCGGAGGCTTTGGAATGGAATGGGGGGAGGTGGACGCTCTGGGTTCTGCCGGAGAGGAAGGAGTTGGTCCAATCCAGAGCCTTGTCTCGGATCCCTGCGGCGTGCAGGAAGTGTGCGGAGGCAGACGGTGACGAAGGCGGCAGAGAGGTCTAGGAGAATGAGTGCTGCGGTCTCGCCGTTGTCCAGAAGGGTCCTGATGTCATCGGTGGCGGTGATGAGGGCAGTCTCGGTGCTGTGGTTGCTGAGAAACCCTGACTGGGAATGGTCCAGGATTTTGTTTTCTTCGAGGTATCGGGTTAGCCGTCTGTTGACGGTTTTCTCGATGACCGTGGCCAGAAGGGGAGCAGAGAGATGGGCCGGAATTTCTTGAGGTCTCTTGAGTCTGCCTTAGGTTTTTTGAGTAGGCCATTGATCTCGGTGTGTTTCCACATCTCTGGGAAGGTCACGGTCTCGAGGGAGAGATTGATGACGTTGGGCAGGTGGGGTGCAATGGAGCTGCTTGCTCTGTTGAAGATGTGGTGCAGGATTGGGTCTGACGGAGAGCCGGAGTGGATTGTGCGCATGGTCTTGATGGTGTCATCGATGCTCACGCTGGCCCAGGCTAGCAGGGGGTCATAGTCGAAGGTATGCGGAGGGTCTGTTGTGTTGCTGTCTGTTGGGGCTGTCTGGGTGTTGAAGCTGTCGTGGATGTCTGCTATCTTGCGGTGGAAGAAGGTGGTGAGAAAGTCACACAGGGCTTACGACCGCGGGATGTCGTTGGTGTTGGAGCTGGGGTTGGAGAGTTCTTTCACGATGTTGAAGAGCTCCTTGCTATTGTGTGCGTTGTTGTCAAGGTGATCTTTGAAGGAGGTCCTCTTGGCCGGCCTGATGGGATGGTGGTGGTTACGAATGGCGTCCTTGTGTGCTGCGTGGCTGTCTGGAGTTTGTTCACTGTGCCATTTCTTCTCTAGTTTCCGGCAGGCTTGCGTGGAGGCTAGGAGTTCTGGGGTGGGGGTGAACCAGCTGGCCCGCTTATTGGTGTCTCTGTGGGGGGGTTTCTTCAGCGGGGCGAGGGTGTTGGCGCAGTCCTCGATCCTGCGTCTGAGGCTGTGGGCAGCGTCGTCGGTGTTGAAGGGTTCAATGGGTGGGCTGGGAGCGAAGTTTGCGTGTAGTTGTTTTCGGTGATTTTGCCCCAGCAGCGGCGGGTGATCTGTTGGGTGTGGTGGTGTGTGGTGGGCTTCTGGAAGGCGAAGTGGATGCAGCGGTAGTCGGTCCAGAGGAGTTCGGTGGTGTGGCTGACGGAGGCGTGCGGGCTTGAGGAGAAGACGGGGTCGAGCTTGTGGCCGGCGGAGTGGGTGGGCTTTGTGACGAGTTGCTTCAGTCCGAGGTTGGCGAGGGTTGTGGAGTTGTTGTCGTTGTTCTCAAGGTGAAATCTCAGGTCTCCGAGGAGAATGTAGTCGGTGGAGGTCAGGGTGTGAGTGCTGATTAAGTTGGCGATGGAGTCGCTGAACTGGGGGAGGGATACGGGGAGTCGGTAGACGAGGGTGCCTCTGAGGGTGGAGTTAGGGTCTGTGTGGATCTGGAAATGCATGTGTTCGGCAGTGCTGAGCGCGTCATCTGTGCTGGTCGAGACCCTGATGCTGTTCTTGTGGATGATGGCGATTCCTCCTCCGACTCTGTTGGTGCGGTCTCTGCGGGTGATCTTGTAGCCGTCTGGGATGGCTATGGCGATGTCAGGTGCAGAGGAGTCGTTAAACCAGGTCTCTGTCAGGAAGACGACGTCCGGGGATGTTGTGTCGAGCAGGTCCCAGAGCTCGACGGCATGCTTGCGTGCGGAGCGGAAGTTCAGTAGTATGCATTGGAGGTGGTTGGGCTCTTTCTTGGCGGGTAGTTCATCGGCTCTGAGGCTGGTGTAGCTGCAGTTCCGACAGGTGAAGGGGCCGTGTGTGCGTTTCGGGCGGCCTTGAAGCAGGTGTGGCTCCATCCGGAGTTAAGAGAGTGCTGGCGTTGTAGTGGCGGCGGTCGTTGTGGTGGGTGCGGGGGCCAGGGGTTCTGGCACTGGGCGCGGTCCAGGCGTGGATGGGTGCAGACGGGCTTGCCTTAGGCGCGGCTGTGCAGCGGCCGGCATATATGAGGACGTGGGAGGGAGGAGCAGCTGGGCCGTACGGGGGACGGGGCCACAGGAGACGCAGCGGGGAGGGTGGTGAGGGACAACAAAGGGAAAAGAAGGAAAAAGGGGCACAAAACCGAGGGGAAAACGAGTGGCACAGAAGGCAAAAGGGCACAAAAAACGAGTGGAACATAAGGCAAAAGGGGCACAGAAACAAGGGAAAACGAGTGGCACAGAGGGCAGAAGGGCACAAAAAACGAGTGGAACAGAGGGCAGAAGGGCACAAAAAACAAGTGGAATAGAAGGCAAAAGGGGCACAAAAAAAGGGTAAAACGAGTGGCACAGAAAGCAGTAGGGCACAGAAAAGGAGTGGAACAGAAGGCAAAAGGGGCACAAAAACGAGGGGCACAGAAGGCAAAAGGGCACAGAAATACCGGAAAAATTTGTGGCACAGAGGCAAAATACAGAACACATAAATACTGGGGCAGCTAAGAACAGAAGGCAGAATGTGCAGAGAGGCATGGGGGCAGCGAGGGGAACAGAAGGGAAAACCGTGCAGAGACACGGAAGCAGCGAGGGGAGCAGAAGGAAAAACCGGTCAGAGACACGGGGCAGCGAGGGACACAGAAGGAAAGACCGGGTAGAGAGAGCACGGGGACAGCGAGGGGAACAGAGGGAAGAAAAAGGGGCACAGACCATGTACAGGCAGCGGGGGAAGACAGACAACAGCAGTCACAGACACAACAACAAAAATACAGGCAATACAATGAAAGCAATAAAGATGAGGATAAACAAACCTACCTACGGCCTACCACTGGCCACCAGGGATGAGGCGCAGGTGGTAGCCTGAGTGTGGTCGAGGACCTTGAACTTCCTCAGCAGCGGAAGCTGGGGCAGGGCGACACAAGCTGTGCTGTGCGGAGGGGGAGCGACTTACCTGTTGGGGTCAAGGGTCGCTCTTTAAACTGGCTGGAATCATACCCCCACACCGTAAACAGTGTGGGAGTATGGTTCTACCACTGTAAAGCTCCTCCAAGAGGCCCTCAGTGCTTGGTATCAAACATGTTGGAATCATACCACCACACCGTAAACGGTGTGGGGGTATGATTTCATGCACTGTAAAGCTCCCCTGGGAGCTCCCAGTACCTTTCTTTCAGAACCGGAAAGCAAGCTAGGGCTGCTGCTGACCAGAAACATGTTTATGCCCTCCTGCTGCTAAGCCAAGCTCGAGCAGGGGAAGGCAGAACAATAGATATCCTGTCACAGGGAGGTGTGACCACCTCCCAGATATGGGCAGGGTTGGGGCAGGGTGGGGGTGCTTGCCAGCGCCACTGAGACTGCTTGAAGGGCAAACTTGGTACCCTCCCAGCATACTCCAGTTTAAACCAGTTCGAATCATCCCAACCCTTTCCTAAGGGTACTTAAGGGCCTACTTGTTGGTGGGTCCCTAGATTCGTCATTGGACAAGATTCAGATCAGACACCACTTAATCTGGGAACTCTAGACTTTGCTGGACTTTGCTCTGGGCACCAAGACTCCAATTGGAAAGACTCCTGTTACTCTTGGTCCCATTGTCCTGGTCATCTGGTGCAACGTCTGTGCCTGTGCTCCAATCAGGAACCTTCCAAGGCCTGTGGATATCCAAGACACCGAAGGAATCTCCCTTGGAGTGAAGGAGACACTCCCCTACATCTGCAGGCACTGCCACGCAGCTGACCGGTGTGCTGCTCATGTGCTCCCACGGACTCCAAAAGGCTCAGCAACACAAGTGGTGGTTCTACAACTCCCTTGAGGCCTGCACTGTCTTCTCACCAAGTTTGAGGCCAGTATTCCTCATCGGAACCACGGTAACCGAACCCCTGAGCACCACGTCGACTGCCTACAGGCTTGTTGCTCTCTTCCTCAGAGATCTTCGGGCTCCAAGAAGCTCCCACCTCAAGCATCTCCTACAGCCAAGATCGTCATACTCGCCACAGCCTTTGCACCGTGGCCTGCATCTTTGCTGAGCTGATCGAGATCCTCCTGCAACTCCTGTGCCTCCAGCCTGTGGGTCTTCTTGAGGGTCTTCTTCGACTCCAGTGGGCTCCAGTGATTGCTCGGGCCTACTCCGAATCCCCTCCTTGTGGTGAGTCACTCAGACCTTGCTGGTCCTACTGCTGCACCTTTTTTGCTTGCCAAGGCTTGTTGGTGCTCCCGACAGACACCAACCCCTCAGCTCTCATCATCCAGCGTGGGACAGCTCATGAATAGCTCCTGGTCTTCCACAGAATCACCTGGTCCACACAGCTGCAGCTCTAAGGTCATTGTCAACTCTTCTGCATCTCCTGACATTTGTGGGCATTTATCTTCTGTGCCTTCTGGTCACTCCTGAGTGGCATAGACTCTGTCCCCTCTGCTTGCAGATACTTCTCAACTTGAATCCACCTTTGGCTTCCACCGGACACTTTCACCTTCTTCACCAGCGGCATCTTCCTGAAGTCCACCATTGAGTTTGATGCCGGTTTCCGATGCCACTTCACATCTATGCACCCGGCTTCCCTTACGTAGGTATCCTGGATCCAAGGGTATCCACGAATAGGGTAGCTCTTCAAACTTCTGTCTTCCACGGAGTTTCTTCAGGGTCCACTGGGAAGGGCCCTTCTTATTTAAAATTGCAACTGCGACTTACCCATTGGCTCGAATTGAGCACGCGGTCGTGTTTCCACTCTGCACACGGTCTCCATGGGGTTCCTGAGTCCTTACCTGGGGTCGTTCCTTGGGTACCCAGCACTTCTACGTCTTCTGGGTACAGTCGTGGTTTGCATCCTACTATTTTAGTATATGGTTTGGTCTCCCCCTGGCAACCACTGTGTATTCGTGCTACTTACCTTTCTTTATTGCAAAGTATTGTGCGCATTGTGTTATATCTTCGGGTAGGAGATATTGTTATGTGTTAGTGTGTGTCTTATAATTCATAGATGTTTTTATAGATACACTGTGTGGTTCTTTTCGAATTAACCTATACCAATAACATTAAGATCTGGTAAAACAAGCTGCTTTACACTCCTTCTGGACTAAGCCTCAATTCTGCTCTCCACAGCTACCACTTAGAGAGCTTTCTAAGGTTTTCTAAGACCACTAAAATCACCATAAGAGTTGTCTGGATTGGTGCAGGGTGCTACCCTTAAATAGGCGAGCACATATACTAAGCCAGCCTCCTACAGTAACCCAATGAGAAACAGTATAACATATCATTGCAAGAAGACCACCTCAAGCTCATGCCTTTGCTATTAATTGCGCAGAAAATAAGCATTGACAAAATTAATATCAGTGAGTTGTTACAGGCACATTACAAGCATCAGCAAAGCCATTTGTCAAGGAAGACTGATTGGCTTTGCCAATGCTTGTTATTTTTTTTTCCTTCATGTCCTCTGACTTCTGAGCAAGCAGTGCTCATGTTCATGTTCATGTATACAACTTATTGTATTTGCTTTAAAAAACTTATCTCCTATTGAAAAAAAACAGTGCTGTTTTTTGCCTATGGTATGGGAGGGCTTTGTGAAGTGTTTTTACACAGGTATCTAGACAGCTTTTGCTGGCTTTTTTCTATTTTTCCTACGCTGTGTCAAACATTGATGTGGCATTATATTGAATACGATGCACTTTCTTTTCTTTTATTCAAAATATTAAAAATATTAAAACGTTTAGAAGTAAAAAATAAAGTGACTTCCTTAATAATGCCATTTATGATTTTCATTTTGTTAAAGTCTCAGTCTAGCAGTTCTTCTTTTCTAGGCTCTTCCTTCAACAAGACCTCTCCAACTTGGTTGGCTCTGGCCCGCGTAGCTGGTCTTTGCAACCGTGCAGTCTTCCAAGCAGAACAAGACAGCCTTCCCATCAATAAGGTGAGTGAAGACACCCACATCGGTCGAATTAAGACCATTCTGACAAAAAGTATGGTTAAAATAAGTTACCAGCATGCAGTGTTGTAAAATTGATTTGTAATATATGATTCTAATTACAGATTCCTCACCTTTAGAATATCCCCAGGTGCCAAACTGAATCTGAAACATTTTACGGCAGTGCTCCTGTGAGCTGATAGGTGGCACTGTATGCCCCCACAGTGACTCCAGAGTTTGTAGGGGGCCGCTTCTCCATACTTATGCCAATTCCTTACTTTCCACGCCCTCCACAGCTCCCACACCGGCAAAAGGAGGTTGGTGATGGTGATTGCAATGATGATCAGGAGGGGGGGAGAGCGTATATGATTCTCACGATCAGCCTATGGATTAATCAAGTAAACCCTCCTCCATCCAAGAGGGTGAATCGGACACTTTCTTATTTCCTGATAATGTCAGTCCCAAGCCAGCTTCTAATGGCTCACCTCACCTGAGAATAGTGGCTATCCCCGCAGCCTCCTAGAGCAACCAAAGCAAGCTTTCTAATCTACCACTAAACATCTGTCACCATTAGCATCACTTTTAATGCCAAAAAGTACATTTTCAAAGGACTTGGTACTGGAAGCAGCACAGAAGAAATGTAAGTTTAAGGCTAGTAAAGCTTGTGGAAAAAGACACATCTGCATGGATAATTTGCATACCAAGTGCCTTCACTTGGTATGCAACTATGGACACAAACCTAAGAAATGTAACAATTAAAAAACTAAGACATTTAATGGTAGGGAGAAAAGGTTGGTTTTACAAACCTCGAAGGGAAGGTTGAGGATTCCAGCTCTGCAGATCAGGAAAGAACTTCTGAACCAGCTTCAGAGCAGTCAAAGGCACAGTCACGTACCCTCTGTCACTGCTGGTTTGGGCTTGGCAGCTGTT
The DNA here is from genome assembly GCF_964261635.1 of Lissotriton helveticus. Taxonomy (NCBI): domain Eukaryota; kingdom Metazoa; phylum Chordata; class Amphibia; order Caudata; family Salamandridae; genus Lissotriton; species Lissotriton helveticus. The sequence continues at coordinate 57,975,210 of NC_136069.1, read as the reverse complement.
GTCAGTGAGCTGCCTAAGAAACATACTCAGAAAACCATAGGTTGTTGTCTCCAGGGTCAGATTTGCCACTGAAGAAAGGTGGTACCAATTCAGTCAGGTATACAATAGTTGAGAATTGAGACGAGGATGGCGATGACAGAGCAACGTGCATTGCTGATGTTGGTAAAGTCAACGAGGACTAAGGCAAGTCAACCTTCCACGCCATCAGTGAGGGGACACCCATTAAAGCCAATACTGTTGAAGAAACATCCACCATTGACGGTCACTGCTCCTTTGTTGATGACACATCCGTCAGTGGTTGCATTGCAATCATCTGTGTTGTCCATGGTGCTTTCATGCTCTTTGACGAAGCGCTCAATCCTGAGCGATACCTTCACAATGGCAGATTGACATCCATCGATGAACCACCCTTTGACAAGCACTTCATCAACAAGCTTACAGTCAATGACAGATGTTATGCACCCACCTCCAGATGTTTCAGTTCCAACAGTTGTTTCTTTGGCATCATCTGCTCCTGCAGCTTCTCCTTTGTCAACTGTTCTGCCTCTAGAATCCCTCATGGTTTCATCAGTGCCATACTAGAAGGAACATCATGCAGTAGGCATCCTCAAGGCAGGAGAGTGATGACAGGCATGATGAGCCAGATCTGCACTAAATCAATATTTCTTCTATGATGAATAGGTTCAGTGAGAAAATCAAGGAGCCACTAAGTGTACTGACATTAATATCCTATATGTGGTAATAAAAGATGCAGAAGAGGAGGAGGGAAGGCCCAATCGACCTGAACATAGATGTCAAACTGAAGTTTCTGCAATAAGGTGGCATTGGTATCTGATAGAGACGTCTACCTGCAGATTCCTTACCTTTGAATTTCCCAGGCGTCAGGCTGGATCCGGAAACTTTTGCTGAGCAATACCCCTTGCGTGCGCCATTGGATGGCTCCATTTGGCTCCATGTGATGTTGTCGGTTATGTCGTTGCGGTGCCTATATAAGCAGCACACGGACATCAGTTATTTTCTTTCCACGCTAGTTAAGTGCCGAGCCGGGAAGAGCTACCCCTATGTAGCTTTATGACAGGTATTTTTTCAACTTTTTGTTGAATTCGGAATTTGATCCTACTTAGTGTGTGAGGATGCCTAAAAGGAAGACAGGTTTCAAGCCATGCTGTGTCTGCCACCACATGATATCGTTACCAACCCCCACCTCATCTGCCTCTGGTGTCTCAAGCACGACCACGATTGAAAGTTGTGACCGGACTGCCGGGCCATGGCTCTGAAGGCCTTGCGGGAGCGGGCGATGAAGCTCCTTGCGGCCCAGCCATTGACACCGTCCAGCGAAACTCCGCCGAGGTCCCGATAAAAGAAGAGGAGATTGCAGGACCACTCCCGGAGCCCAAGTCCTCTTCACCCACTCGAGGTCCTCGGGACACTCGGGTAAGAGGCACAAGGAGAAGAAGTCCAAGTGGACTTCATCTTCACCTTGGCTGCCGTCTGTCGACGAGATAGGTAAGGAGCACCAACGCTCTAGGCACGGTTCTGCGGAGCTAGAGCCCCTGGGCCCGGCGGGATCAAAAGGGGCCCCATCAAGTTTGAAGTCATCGGCTCCAGCCACGTGCCTGTGGGGCCTCATGGGTCCGATCTCGGATCCGGGTTGACGCCGGTCATGGCAACGCCACCTCCTCTGGCACTGGACCTGCAGTGCTGTCTGTGTCTACAGCTTGCGCCAGCCCCATCCTAATCCCAGACGATAAGGAGTTGGAACGATGTCACTCGACCCCAATTCCAGCATTGATTGAACCCAGGGTTTCTATTTTCTTACTAGAGCACTTTGAGGATGTGCTCGAGAGAGGTATGTGAGGGTTCTGTGAACCCTCTGGAACACCAGGATGACTCTGCGGAGCATTTGGACTAGTATGGGGAACGTGCGGAAGCACACTTCTGCAGATACTGGCATGCTCTCTCCCCCAACAGTGGCTATGGAAGAAGGGGCATCCTATGCTATGGTGCCAATTTGCACCAACGACCTCAACAACATTTGGTTTACGAAGATCAACAGGAGTGCGAGGGTCCTTCCTCCATATGGATTTAACATATATGGTGGTAAAAAGGGCGGCTGAGGTCCTAGGACTAGAACTGCCCTCCTTGCTGGTCAGTACTAATCTGCTTCAACCTGGGGCATCCACTTCCAAAACCCCTTTTACCCTTTATTGAAGCACTTATTGACGTCCTTCTCTAGACATGGTACACGCCTAGCACAGGGGCTCCTGTGAATAGAACAATTGCATGCCGCGATCGCCCAGCACCGGTTGACCTGAAGTTCCTCAGCCAACATCCCATCAATAGAAATTTGCTGGTGCAGGCCTCTACTTCCCAGGGCGCGTTCGCTTCTGCCCCTCCGGATAGGGAATCCAAGAGGTTGTATTCATTTGGGAAGAAGTTGTTTTCTTCCTTCAGCCAGTATTGCGATTGGTGAATATCGCATGCTTATTGGTCCGTTTCTCCCACTCCCTTTGGGAGACGGTTGCGCAAGTCCTGCCACAGGTCCCAGCGGAGCCTGGGCTGCGCTCTCTCAGGCAGTGAAGGACGGGAGAGATGCAGCAAAATTCACCATGAGGTGTGGCCTAGACACAACAGATTCGCTGGGCAGGTCAATTTCAATGACAGTGGCCTAAAGGCGTCACGCCTGGCTTAGGACAACTGGCTTCTCGGGTGATATCCAGGCCAACCTGATGGACATGCCAATCGATGCAACACGTCTTTTTGGGGAAAAGACAGATACGGCCCTGGTGAGGTTCAAGGACGTACGAGCTACGGCCAGATCCTTGGGCCTCTCCTCTACTTCTCGTGGCCAGTCTACCTTTTGCTCTTTTCGTGGCCACGCAAGGGGTTTCCCGCTGCGTTAGCCCTATCCTAGCCACCGCCCTGCGGAGATTTCCCAATCCATGCGGGGACGTGGACGCGGTACATTCCGACCTAGGAATGGAAGACAAAAGTCGTCGGCCACAGTGCCCCCGGTAGCCACAGCCTCCAAGCACTCATATTCGGAATCTGTGAGACCACACTACTCCAGTTTACAGGAGAATCCATCATCATTTCCCCCACTGAAGATCCATAACATTTGTAAGTGGGTCTTGCAGATCATTCAGGAAGGCTATTCCCTGCCTTTCCTTGCTTTTTCTCCTCCCATTCTGCCAAATCAGGAACGGCTGACTGACGATCATCTGAATTTGTGCCAGTAGGAAATTACAGCTCTCTTGGCCAAGGGAGCTATAGAAAGGGTCCCGGTTTTAGAAGTATGCAGTGGTTGTTACTCCCGCTAGTTTTTGATTCCAAAGAAGAACAGAGGGTTGTGGCCATATTAGATCTTCGGACCCTCAATCTCTTCCTCAAGAAGTAGAAGTTCAAGATGTTCACTCTAGCTCAGGCCTTGTCTCCTCTAAACCAAGAAGAATGGATGGTAGCGTTGGACCTGCAGGGTGCATATTTTCACATCCTCATCCTGCTGGGCCACAGGCATTACCTGCGGTTCAAGGTAGGTGTAGGAAGGTAGATCCCTGACTATGGTTGCCCCCAACTTTTTGCCTGGTGTTTTGCTGGTTTTCTGACTTAGTTGACCTGGGGCCCTGCTAATCAGGACCCCAGGCCCACTGCTCTCTCTGTTAAAATGGATTCCATGTACCCTAGGTACATATCCAATTGGCACTGGGCCCTCTCCAAGTCCCTGTACCCAGGGCTGAGGTGCACCGAGAAGTCTCCCAGGGGCTGCAGCATGTATTATGCCACCCCTGGGCTGACTAACTAAATCTGACACAACTGGCTGCACGACAGCTGGGGCAAGGTGGTGTAATCACCCTTTGCTGTAGATATAGTATTCCTATATCTAAACCTAAATGGGCACACAGATCTCCTATCAGTCACTCCTATGGCAGGCCTTAACAATCCTGAAGGCAGAGTGCTTGGAATCGTGTGAGATGGTGCTCTGGCATGAGCTGAGCCTGTCTGCGGCTTTCGGGATCCATCCCTTAGCCGTTTCCATGATATCGCATACCATATACTCTTAAGTGCATTATAATCCTCGCGGTTATATGCCAACTCTGGTATCGCTTTATCAAAACATGTCGAGTAAGGTGTCATACGAATTGGAATACTAACCCCTCGCCAATTCTGGCGACGGGGTTAGCATTCCACCCTTCTAGAGGGACACGACATGTATGTAGCCTGTAACCCCGGTTAAAGTCAAACAGAGCCTTAGCTCCACAAAATGGATGCTGCCACCGAGACACAAGTCTGCCCTCCTGCTGCTGGGAGTCCTCCCAGAGCAGGAGGCAAAGACAAAGGGTTTCCTGCCAGGGGCGGTGCCAGCACCGTCCCAGACAGGGTTTTGTGTATTCTAGGTAGGCAGGGCTTCAGAGGAAGGTGACTGCAAGTGGCACCCCGGTGCTCACTGTGCATAGGCCGGCTGGAACCAGTTCCAGGGGCACTCCAGCCCCTGGCCTGGGGAAAGCCGCCAAAGGAGAGGGGTGTAACCACCCCCCTCCTGGTCCCACCCATAGGGCAGGACTTAGTCGCGTGCCAGCCCCCTTTTCCCAGATAAAGGTAGGAGTAGGCCCCCTTCCAAATTAGATCAGCTTTGGAATCAAGACAGGACTTTCTACGAAAGGACTTCAAGATTTCTTCTTCAAGATTCTCCCTTGTGACTAAGGAGTAGTCACCCTGCATCCGCAGGCACCATCTTAAGAACACTGCGGTCTGCTGCAAGTCCTTCCTCCGGAATCCGACTGCCCAGCTCGACGAGAACCGGCTTCCCTGGCACCTCTGACCTCTACCCACCTCTACAGCCCAGCTGAGAACCGTGGGTGCGACGAGACCTCGAGGGACCGGCCATCTTCAAGACTGCACGACTTCTTTCCAGCACGACCGCCGAGGAATCCTCTGATGAGTGCTTTGGGGTCCGAGAAGCCCCGACCCTGAGCAGCCCCAGCACCGAAGTTCAGCCTCCCAGCATCTCCACGATCTGCGTGGGGCCCTTCTGCTTTTTGCTGCTCACCGCGTTGTTTGGCTACTAGCCCGCTGGCTTGTGGCCTTCCTAACGACGCCCGACGACATCACTGCTGCTAGTCTGGTTGCTCCAGACTGGCCCTTGCTTCCCTCCATCGGAGAAGTACCCTGGACCCTCCTGGTCCACCCAAGACGCCATTTTAGGTCCACCGCGTGGGCCTTGCATTTGCCAAGACTTGTTGCCCCAATCCTGGGTCCAGCGACGTCGACAGCAAGAACCTTCGTGGGACAGCTCGCACCTCCATCCTGGTCACCGACAACGCCTCCTTGTCCGAGAGACTGCAGAGCCCAGCAGCGCCCACTCACCTGACTGCGGTGACTTCGCCCGGTGCCATCCTGGTGCCCACTTAATCACTGGCTAGTGATTCAAGAACTTGGTCCCCTCTGCTTTCAGGTTTTCTTCTTCCCTGATCCAGGCTTGGATCTCTTCGAACTTTTCTTCACTGGCCGCCTGCCAGCAACTTCTTCTTCAGGCTCCTGGTTCGTCAACGAGGAATCCCGACGTCTTTTCAGACCTATGCAGCCGCAGCCCCTGGGCTAGGTAACTTCGGCATTTCGGTGCCCCAGCATAGCCTCATTATCCAAGGGTCCAGATCCACTGTCGTTTTCGACCTACCTAGTCGGGTTCGCCCGAGAACAGTAACTTTGTGAGTTCTAGCTTCCATAGGCTTTTTCCCGCCTTACGCGTGAGAGTTCCCACTCTGCACGTGGCTCCCCTAGGCCTCCTGCTCCTAACCTGAGTGTTCAGTATTGTAGGCCTAGCGTTTCTAAAGCCTCTGAGAATCGTTACTTACCTGCTAGTAATTCGCATTCCACTTTTAGAGTATATGGTTTTTCGTGCCCCTCGGGCATTTGTGTAAATTGTGCGACTTAAAGTATTTTTATAAGAGTTTTGTTGTGTGCTTAGCTCCCTGTCTCATAAAGAGCCAGGGTAGTCTTGTTATAAATAAATACACTGTTTATTTTCATAACAACTTGTGTGGTGTCCTTTCACTGGGTGTTCCAGGGGTAATGTGATGGTAAAACAGCTGGCTTAACACGCCCTCTAGAGTCTTAGCCTTAGACTGCTCGTATCCATGCTACTAGGATAGCTGGTCTATAAGGTTGACTTACAACCAATCATCAATAAGGGTTGTTTGGACTGATATATAGTGATCACTAGAATAGTGAACACTGCACATCAGGCCAACTTCTCACATTTGTGAGCAGCGGTTGGGATTTGAGCTTGCTGTTGTTTTACCACACATATCCTAAGAATATCTTGTGAAAGATCACATAAGTACTAAAGGTACATATAACTTAGCTTAGAATACTCTGAGTTCTACTGAACCAGCTGTTGTAGCTCCTAGGGCCTAGCACACCCTAAACTACAACTCTAGCAAGGGATCAGTAGGCAAACATATAGTGTAGGTAAGTGCACCACTTACACCTCACTAGAAAAGCATGTCTAACCATGGAGAGTCCACTGAGACTCCCCTGGTGAGCGTTGACCCTCCACAGGTCACTTCAAGATATGCAGCTCTCAGTTTCCAGGAGATGAGACAAGTCTGTACCTCCAGGAAACTGAAGCAGGGGTCTAACCCCACCATTCCCTTTCTGTTAGGTCTCTTAGAGACATATGATGCCAGAAAGATTTCTCAGTTACATGAGAATATGCCAGCCTTAGAGGGTACCTCTGGGGATCCAGACCTCCCCAACACTGACAATGCAGTTGAGGAGGAGGATCAAGAGGAACTCTCTGGGGACGAGGTAGACAAAGGTCTTGAGGTAGTCAGAAGGCTAACTAGGGCCAACTTAGACTTGCTTGGGCTAGGATCTGGGGGACCCCCAGTACTGACCCTAAGTAGGCCTAACCTTGGAGTTAGGAGAGATAGATCTCTTTCTAGGGACTCCAATAGATATCTGCACTCTAATGCCTCTTCTCAGAGGAGAAGGAACTTTCCCCAGAGGAGATTGACTTCCCCTCAGAGAATGGAGCATGAAGCTAGGATGAGACAAGCTACTCTGAGGATTGAAAGGGAAGAACTTGCCCTGGCCAAAGAGAAGCTTGCCTTTGCTAGAGAGCAGCAGATGAGTGGGCTATCTCCCACTGGTGGCAGCAATCTCCCAAGAGATAGAGAGAAGGGTTTAGATACTAAACACCTGACAAAAATAGTGCCCCCCTCTAAGCAAGGGGATGACATCCAGAAATGGATGGCTGCTTTGGAGAGGGCCTGCACTGTGCAGTGCATTCCCCAGAGTCAGTGGGCAGCTATACTGTGGCTCTCCTTTGATGGCAAAGGTAGAGATAAGCTCCTCACTACTAGAGTTGAGGATGCTAACAATTACCAGGTCCTGAAAAATGCACTGGTTGATGGGTTTTGCTTAACCACTGAGCAGTACAGGTTGCTGTTCAGAGACACCCAGAAAACTCAGTCTCAGGACTGGTCTGACTTTGTTGATTGTGCCACTAAGGCTTTGGAAGGCTGGCTACTGGGTAGCAAGGTTACTGACTTCACAGGATTGTATAATCTTATTATGAGAGAGCAAGTCTTAAATAATTGTCAGAACCAGTTATTACACCAGCACCTGGTAGACTCTGATCTGACCTCTCCACAAGAATTGGGTAAGAGGGCAGACATATGGGTCAGAACCAGGATTAGGCCCAAGAACCAAGGTGGTGACCAGAAAAAGGAATCAACCAAGCCTCAAGAGAAGGGTGGGAATAAATCTCCAGATCAAACCACATCAGGGCCCCAAAAATCCTCTGAGGGGGGTTGGTCCCAGAATCCTTCTAATAACCAGAAGAAACCTTATTGTTATCCCTGTAAACAGGTGGGTCATTTGAAAACTGACAGCAGTTGCCCAAAGAATAACAATAAGGAGAACATACCCCCAAGTAACATTCCCAAACCTCCTGTTACTACTAGTAGTAATCCCCCAGGTGGTGGGAGTGCCCCCAAGAATTTGGGTGCATTTACTTTGGGAGTTCCTGGGGACTCTGGCCTAACCAGGTCCCCAAACTTAGATACTCTTGTCTGTGAGACTGGCATGGGGTTTGCCAACTTCACAACTTGTCCCAACACTTTGGGCAAGTACAGACAGGAGCCCCTCATCAATGGTATAAAAGTTGAGGCCTATAGAGATACAGGGGCTAGCATCACTATGGTGACTGAGAGTCTAGTCCCCTCAAGGCAACTTTTACCTGGTGCCACATACCAGGTGACCAATATTGATGGAGTACAGAGAGATCATCCCATGGCAGTGGTCAATCTCAGCTGGGGAGGTGTCACTGGCCACAAGAGAGTGGCAGTGTCACCAAACTTGCCTGTAGATTGCCTACTAGGGAATGATTTAGAGCTCTCAGCCTGGGCTGAAGTAGAGCAAGAAACCCATTCTAAAATGGTAAACATCCATGGTAAGGTTAGTGGGGCAGTGATAGCCACAGCCCCAGTCCAAGATGTCCTCCCTGAACAGGTCAGGAGGGCTGTGCCAGTCACAGCCCAATCTCAGACAACTTCCTTCCCAGAACAGGTTGTCAAGGCTGTGATGGTCACAGCCCACACCCAAACTGAGCCCCCTCCTGAAAAGGTTGGGAGAGTTGTGATGGCCACAGCTCAAACTCAGACAGATGATAGTGTTGTGAAGCCTGAAACTATGGATCACTCCACTCAGACAGAGAGCATTGAGGAGGAAGAGAAATCTCCCTCCCACCAGACTTTAGGAAAGGATCAGCCTCCTCAGGGAACTGATCTGACCCCTTGTGAAGAAACTGCCACAGAGGTAGTCAGGCCTAGCCTGGCAGAACCCCTGATGTCAGTGGACCCTTCCAAGGTGGGACCCAGTCTGGAGCAGGTAACCTGCCCCTCTCTACCCTGCCTCAGTCAGCCCAGGGCTGTAGAGGTCAGGGAGGCCAGTGTTGGACCTCAAAGGGCCCCCTGTCCAAAAGAATTCCCCAATCAGCAGATTAAGGGCACTGAAGCTAGCAGACCTAGCCAAGTGAAAATAAAACACACTCCTGAGGGATCCCCCTTAAAATTAGTTAGGGACCTCCCACAGATGGACACTGTTGGGCACAGCCAAACTTGGGACCTGAGGGTCCCAGACCTGACCTGTCCCTCCAGTAAGCCAAACAGAGGGACCCAACCTCCAGCTGTAGGTAGCCAGAGGTTGACCCTGAGAGCCCAAAACAACTCAGTCTTGGAAAGAAAGGCCTCTATGGTGGATAATGATTGGAGGAAGCTGAGCCCAAAATTAGTGGAGCTTCACTTCAGTACTCCATTTCAGCACCAGCCTTTTACTTTGCCAAAACACACCACAGGTAGAGATTCCCTATGGTGGAGACCCTCAGACACCCTTAGGGTGAGGGATTGCTTAGTGGACCATGAGATAGGGGGTAACCATGCCAGTGCTGGTACTTCCTTATATGGCCACTCAGGCAATATAGGCTTACCTGGCAAGGCTAGCCTTATCTCCTTTCGTTTGGGGGGGGGGGTTATGTAGGAAGGTAGATCCCTGACTATGGTTGCCCCCAACTTTTTGCCTGGTGTTTTGCTGGTTTTCTGACTTAGTTGACCTGGGGCCCTGCTAATCAGGACCCCAGGCCCACTGCTCTCTCTGTTAAAATGGATTCCATGTACCCTAGGTACATATCCAATTGGCACTGGGCCCTCTCCAAGTCCCTGTACCCAGGGCTGAGGTGCACCCAGAAGTCTCCCAGGGGCTGCAGCATGTATTATGCCACCCCTGGGCTGACTAACAAAATCTGACACAACTGGCTGCACCACAGCTGGGGCAAGGTGGTGTAATCACCCTTTGCTGTAGATATAGTATTCCTATATCTAAACCTAAATGGGCACACAGATCTCCTATCAGTCACTCCTATGGCAGGCCTTAACAATCCTGAAGGCAGAGTGCTTGGAATCGTGTGAGATGGTGCTCTGGCATGAGCTGAGCCTGTCTGCGGCTTTCGGGATCCATCCCTTAGCCGTTTCCATGATATCGCATACCATATACTCTTAAGTGCATTATAATCCTCGCGGTTATATGCCAACTCTGGTATCGCTTTATCAAAACATGTCGAGTAAGGTGTCATACGAATTGGAATACTAACCCCTCGCCAATTCTGGCGACGGGGTTAGCATTCCACCCTACTAGAGGGACACGACATGTATGTAGCCTGTAACCCCGGTTAAAGTCAAACAGAGCCTTAGCTCCACAAACTGGATGCTGCCAGCGAGACACAAGTCTGCCCTCCTGCTGCTGGGAGTCCTCCCAGAGCAGGAGGCAAAGACAAAGGGTTTCCTGACAGGGGCGGTGCCAGCACCGTCCCAGACAGGGTTTTGTGTATTCTAGGTAGGCAGGGCTTCAGAGGAAGGTGACTGCAAGTGGCACCCCGGTGCTCACTGTGCATAGGCCGGCTGGAACCAGTTCCAGGGGCACTCCAGCCCCTGGCCTGGGGAAAGCCCGCCAAAGGAGAGGGGTGTAACCACCCCCCTCCTGGTCCCACCCATAGGGCAGGACTTAGTCGCGTGCCAGCCCCCTTTTCCCAGATAAAGGTAGGAGCAGGCCCCCTTCCAAATTAGATCATCTTTGGAATCAAGACACGATTTTCTACGAAAGGACTTCAAGATTTCTTCTTCAAGATTCTCCCTTGTGACTAAGGAGTAGTCACCCTGCATCCGCAGGCACCATCTTAAGAACACTGCGGTCTGCTGCAAGTCCTTCCTCCGGAATCCGACTGCCCAGCTCGACGAGAACCGGCTTCCCTGGCACCTCTGACCTCTACCCACCTCTACAGCCCAGCTGAGAACCGTGGGTGCGACGAGACCTCGAGGGACCGGCCATCTTCAAGACTGCATGACTTCTTTCCAGCACGACCGCCGAGGAATCCTCTGGTGAGTGCTTTGGGGTCCGAGAAGCCCCGACCCTGAGCAGCCCCAGCACCGAAGTTCAGCCTCCCAGCATCTCCACGATCTGCGTGGGGCCCTTCTGCTTTTTGCTGCTCACCGCGTTGTTTGGCTACTAGCCCGCTGGCTTGTGGCCTTCCTAACGACGCCCGACGACATCACTGCTGCTAGTCTGGTTGCTCCAGACTGGCCCTTGCTTCCCTCCATCGGAGAAGTACCCTGGACCCTCCTGGTCCACCCAAGACGCCATTTTAGGTCCACCGCGTGGGCCTTGCATTTGCCAAGACTTGTTGCCCCAATCCTGGGTCCAGCGACGTCGACAGCACGAACCTTCGTGGGACAGCTCGCACCTCCATCCTGGTCGCCGACAACGCCTCCTGGTCCGAGAGACTGCAGAGCCCAGCAGCGCCCACTCACCTGACTGCGGTGACTTCGCCCGGTGCCATCCTGGTGCCCACTTAATCACTGGCTAGTGATTCAAGAACTTGGTCCCCTCTGCTTTCAGGTTTTCTTCTTCCCTGATCCAGGCTTGGATCTCTTCGAACTTTTCTTCACTGGCCGCCTGCCAGCAACTTCTTCTTCAGGCTCCTGGTTCGTCAACGAGGAATCCCGACGTCTTTTCAGACCTATGCAGCCGCAGCCCCTGGGCTAGGTAACTTCGGCATTTCAGTGCCCCAGCATAGCCTCACTATCCAAGGGTCCAGATCCACTGTCGTTTTTGACCTACCTAGTCGGGTTCGCCCGAGAACAGTAACTTTGTGAGTTCTAGCTTCCATAGGCTTTTTCCCGCCTTACGCGTGAGAGTTCCCACTCTGCACGTGGATCCCCTAGGCCTCCTGCTCCTAACCTGAGTGTTCAGTATTGTAGGCCTAGCGTTTCTAAAGCCTCTGAGAATCGTTACTTACCTGCTAGTAATTCGCATTCCACTTTTAGAGTATATGGTTTTTCGTGCCCCTCGGGCATTTGTGTAAATTGTGCGACTTAAAGTATTTTTAGAAGAGTTTTGTTGTGTGCTTAGCTCCCTGTCTCATAACGAGCCAGGGTAGTCTTGTTATAAATAAATACACTGTTTATTTTCATAACAACTTGTGTGGTGTCCTTTCACTGGGTGTTCCAGGGGTAATGTGATGGTAATATAGCTGGCTTAACACGCCCTCTAGAGTCTTAGCCTTAGACTGCTCGTATCCATGCTACTAGGATAGCTGGTCTATAATGTTGACTTACAACCAATCATCAATAAGGGTTGTTTGGACTGATATATAGTGATCACTAGAATAGTGAACACTGCACATCAGACCAACTTTTCACAGTAGGCCACAAGCACTTTCAGTTTACCATCCCCCCTTCAGCATTACCAATGCCCCTCGGGTGTTCACCAAGGTGATGGCGGTGGTCTCAGCTCATCTGCTCAGATTAGGGGTGTTAGTCTTATCCAGTATTGGGGTATCTTTCATAGATTTACAGGCCTAAATCATTCCCTGTCACTGAGGTGAGAGTCCCACGGTAAATTACAAAAGTAATGCCATAAGTAAATAATAGTAGTAGGCTAAAAGAAAAAAGCCTGAGCCCTAAATCTTAGTAGCCAATCTACATCATTATAGTAAAAAAGAACCAAAAGTCAGCTCCACCCAATCAGCTGCCAGCACCCTCTAGAACACTCTCAGCAGATGCAGTTCTACAACTTCAGAATGTCTGACAGGAAATCTCTGTTCAAGCCCTGCAGGACCTGTGATAAGATGAGAGGCCATGTTGATGACCAACATAAGGACTGCATTTATTGCCTCTATCCTATGCATGAGGCAAATGATTGCAAGATCTGGCGTACTTTCCCTACCAAGACTCTTAGGGATAGAGAGGCAAGATTGCTTTTGTGGCTCAAATCCTTTTCGGCTGAGTAGGATGACAGAGCCTCGACTTCCTGCAAAAGAGCTAGATCCCATGACAACTCTTCAAGTGAGGTACGAAAACACCATAAATCTTCCCATGATGTTTCTGACCCTTCATAGAGGTCACCTAAGATTTCCTCTTGGTCAACGCTGTCTCTACCCTCCTCATCACTCGAGGAGTCTAAGAAGCCGTCTAATTCAAAAACTGTGAGTAAAAGCCATGTTAAATCTGTCACTTTGACTCCATCGTCGACGATTTCTGTGACTTCTTCTGCCCCATCGTCGACGGCTACTGTCTCAACGATGGCAATTACTTTGCCTATTCTGTCTACGAGAATCACTATCACTACCAAGATGCCCGTTGTTGAGGAATCGTCAATGAGGAATTCGTCGACGAAGATATCATCATCGACAAAGTCCACGTCGTCGACGTCTGCCCTGTCGACGATGTCACCGTCGACAACCATTCCGTCGTTGACGGCACCATCACTGAAAATACCGTAGACAAAGAGCCTGTTGACGATGATCCCGCCGACGAAAAGCCCTAGGTCGACGGATTTACCTATTCAATCTAATATATCAACTGTGACAGTTTTACCTACGCAGTCAACACCTATATCATCTGGACTTTACCAGCTCAAAACTTTTCAGAGACAGGATTACAGTAAGATTTCTCCGCTTCGGCCTTCGCATCTCCCAGAAACTTATGTTGAGGATGATGACGATGAGGACGAAGCGGATGAGGGACCTTTTTGCACAGCTCACCATCCTTCTGAGCAACTCTACTTTCAAGAAGGTCAGTTTCTGTCCGGATGTTTGCTACACTCCTGGGGATGTGCTCTCTGCAATGAATCTCATACCCTTGGCAAGGCTCAAAATGAGACCTCTTCTAGAAGAGCTACACCTTCAATGGCAACAAGCCGTGGGTTCGTTCGACGATTCCATCAGGGTCACACCGCGCATGGTAGACTCTCTGCATTGGTGGCTACAAACAACGAATTTAGCCCAAAGTCTCACATTCCTTCAAACCATTCCAGACTTCGTTTAACAACAGATGCTCCATGGAGGGATGGGGAGGACATCATCAAGATTTTCAGATTGAAGTAGAATGGTCTCAAGTACACAAGCAACAGCTTATCAACAGTCTGGAGCTCTGCACCATCTTTCTGTGTCTACAAGCATTCCTTCCAAGGATTGCGGGTTCCTCAGTGCTGGGCCGTACCGACAATACGACCAGCATGTATTACATCAACAAAAAAGGAGGAACAAAATCAGCTACGCTCTTGCAGGATGCTCAAGAATTGTGGGAATGGGCCATAGTCCACAACATAACCCTGAGAGCCGAGCACGTCAGGGGTCTCCACAATACCCTGGTGGACACGTTGAGCAGGTCTCAATCGGACTGTCACGAGTGGGAACTGGAGTGCTGGCTGGGAACAGCAGCCAGCACTGGATCTATTCGCAACGAGAGAGAACAGGAAATGCCTGCAGGTTCCCTCAAGGGGGAATGCCCTGTCCATGTGACGGTCAGGGATTTGTGCATCCACTTTTCCTCCAATACCATTAATCCCGAAAATGCTCCGCAAGATGAAGCTGGAGGGTTGTCGTCTGATTCTGATTGCACCCTGTTGGCCACGGCAGTACTGGTTCCAGGAACTTCTGCTACTGTCTCAGGACAAGCCGATTCGCCTTCTTCCAACGCCTACGATGTTGTCGAGGGACAAAGGCCAGGTGTTTCATCCGGACCCACAGTCCCTGCATTTGCATGCATGGCTCCTGATTTCTTAGAGTTCAAGGACCTTAACATTTCACAAGACTGTCGTGAATTCTTAGCAAAATCTCAAGCCCAGAGCACAATCAAGACTTATCGCCTAAAATGGAAGCGTTTTTGCTGTTGGTGGGAGGCGAATAATATTCGCCCAGTTCAAGCTCCTGCGAAACAAATTCTCCCTTATTTGCTTTCTCTAGCTAAGTCTGTTTTTTTTTCCATCTTGCTGCCCTCACCAGATTCAGAAAAGGCGCTAAGCTTCCTTCTTTCTGTTCATCTTCACTTGTCAAACAATTCACGAAAGGGCTTTTCCGAGCCTTCCCTCCAGTACGAGCTCCCCCTCCAGAGTGGGAACTCAACACTGTGCTAGTGCAATTAATGAAACGTCCATTTGAGCTGATCCACAAAGCTGAACTCAATTCCTCACTTGGAGGGTCTCCCTGTTACTGGCTCTTACTTTGGCAAGAAGGGTTAGTGAAATCCAAGCTTTCACTATCACGAAACCCTTTCTACATTTCACTCAGGACTACGTAACCCTTCGAACAAATCCTAGATTCATCCCTAAATTACTGTCACAATTCCATTTGAATGAACCGGTAAGATTAAGAACTTTCTTTCCAAATTCATCCACTCCAGCGGAAGGAGCATTGCACTCTCTGGATATTAAGCGCTGTTTAAAATTCTACCTACAGAAAACGAAAGTCGTCAGACAATCCAACCAACTGTTCGTGGCCTATGGCCAAGCAACACTTGGAAATGCAGTCACGAAAGCAACAATCGCCAGATGGCTGGCATCTACGATTCATTTCTGCCATGACAAGGCCAACAAACATTTACAGAGGAAAGCCAAAGCTCATTCTACAAGAACTATGGCAGCTTCTACAGGATTGTTTGCTGCAGTGACTCTGGAAAATATCCGTTGTGCTGCGACATGGAAGAATGTCCACACGTTCATGAAGCATTACTGTCCTCAATCTACACAACAAGATGATGCATATATATATATGTATATATATATATATATATATATATATATATATATATATATATATATATATATATATACATATTAATGTTTATGTATTCATCTTTTATATTGGTAATGTCTTTTAACATAGCTTTGATTTCTTAAAGGCTTGGTTATTTAAAAAAAAATAAGAATCATTTCTCAACATTATGGATGCAGTTTGGGAGTTTATGAACACTCGTCTCCCACCATCCGCAAACAACAGTACTTTTAGTATACTGCTTGCTACTCTGATTCAGGCATGTGAATCTATGAAATACACCGCAATACTGGATAAAAAAACAAGTTACTTACCTGTAATTACAGGTTCGAGGCTTATGAGCTGCAGATTGTACACTTTGCATTAGATCGCCACCTGTTGTTGGGCTCGGATGATTGCATGTTGTTGTCTTCTTGGAAGAAGTCTTTGTAGTCTCGAGATAGGTGTCTCCTCCCTTGGACGATAGTGCGCATGGGCATCGGCTCCATCCTCAGATTGTTTTTTTCCGCCGCTGGGTTCGGATGAAACTTTTCCGCTCAGGTTCGAAATCTACTTTTCAAGTACTTTGACGCGTAAAAACTTATTCAAACTTCACCAAACTACTTTCGATATCGACAAACATCATCTCGACTCCATCAGCTCGATTCCAGTCGTGGACGCGGGCCGTTGGGCCTATCCACGCCGTGAGGCCTACACCTCGTGGAAAGGACGCCATTCAAAAGATGCCCCAAGTGTGGAGCAAAGTTTCCACACAGTGACCATCACGAGGTGTGGAACCTGTGCTTGTCGCCAGAACACGACGAATCCAGCTGTACAGCCTGTGCGTCCTTTCGATCCAAGAAGACCATTCGAGATCGGAGGGCCCGTCGACACGACATGCAGAGATCGGCTTGTTCCCGAAGAAGATTCAGACGATCTCCAAATCGTATCAGAGGCAGACGACTCAGATGACTCCATACCATCGGGTCAGCGCGCGAGTACTACTGCCCCGGCCCCATACCCACCACCCAAATCAAAGGCATAGGTCAACACTCCGCCTCCGGGGCCCAGTCGTGACCGAAAAAACACTTCAAAAGCCCCGCCATCGAGCCCGGCTCTGAATAAAATACTCAAGCCTTCCGGTAGCTCCTTACCAAGCAAGCCGCACATGCTGATCCCACCACCTCCCTCGGCACCGAAACCGAAAGAAGTCTCGACTCCGAAACCGTCGACTTCTAAAGACATACCTATGAAGCCAGCGTCCAACGCCTCTAAGCCGACAAGACCAGCTTCCACTCCGAAGCCATCATCTTCGGTACCGAAACCTACAAGGCCTGAATCCGATGCGCTCAAGCCCTCGAAACAGCCTACCACTCCGAAAACAACACCTTCGGTGCCGAAATCTACGCCAAAGAACACAACTGTAACTCCTAAGGCTAAAGACAAGCAGCAACCACGCCTGGAACCGGAAAAATCAGAAGAACTTTTTCAACCTGATCCTCTACAAAAGAAGATCTACATTGACCCTAAAACAGGTGCTGTATCCACTACACCACACAGGAAGAGGAAATTAGACACAGCACCTGCACCTGCAGTGCCTGTCAAAAAGAAGGACTCTGCCACATCTCCTATGCACCCTTCTTCTCCTATACTTCCTTCTCCTTCATCTCCTGTTCCTCCTAACAATTCACCTCAAATTTCTCCTGAACACTCTCTTCCTCATTCTTCACATACACCTCATAATGACGATGAGTATAGCCTAGGGTGAGGGGTAGACCCAGATCAGCCTTTCCCATACCCTATTGATGATCCAGACTGGGAGTACCCAAACCCATAAGATGTGCCAAATATTCCTGACCCACTACACCACACAGGAAGAGGAAATTAGACCCAGCACCTACACCTGCAGTGCCTGTCAAAAAGAAGGACTCTGCCACATCTCCTATGCACCCTTCTTCTCCTATACTTCCTTCTCCTTCATCTCCTGTTCCTCCTAACAAATCACCTCAAAATTCCCCTGAACACTCTCCTCCTCATTCTTCACATACACCTCAAAATGATGATGAGTATAGCATAGGGGGAGGAATAGACCCAGAGGAGCCTTTTCCATACCCTATTGATGATCCAGATTGGGAGTACCCAAACCCACAAGATGTGCCAGATATTCCTGACCCACGGTCATATCCATCAAAGCCTTCTTCCCCAGAAGATAATATTAGTTTTGGGCACTTGCTGAACAAGGCTGCCATTTACCATGGGGTCACCATGCATTCAGATGAGGCAGAGGAAGATTTTTTATTCGATACATTTGAACAATCGCAAACGTCTGTTCAAATCCTTCCTATGATTAAAGGGGTCATCAAACATGCTCCAGAGGTTTTTAAAGATCCTGTACGTGCTAGGATCCTAAACCCTAGAATTGAGAAGAAATTCAGGCCTGCTCCTGGGTATCCAGCCTACGTTAAAGGACAGCTACCCTTAGATTCACTAGTTGTCTCAAATGCTAGAAAGAGGGCAAAATCACAGACATCAGGTGAAGCACCTCCGCCTGATAAAGAATCCAAGGTGATAAATGCTTCAAGCAAAAGAATAGTTGCACAAGCTACCAATACATGGCATATAGCTAACGCACAAGCCCTCCTTGCAAGATACGACAGGGCTCATTATGAGCAGTTAGAGGCATTACTACAACATCTACCTGACCAATATAAGGCGCAGACAAACAACCTTATACAAGAAGGCAAGTTAATTTCAAATACCTCAATCAAGTCTGCACTTGATGTAGCAGACACTGCATCTAGAGCTGTAAACACTAGTGTCCTACTTAGACGTCATGCATGACTACGCATGTCAGGATGTAAGCAGGAAGTGCAAACTACCATCTTAAATCAGCCATTAAACCAACATCAATTGCTTGAACCAGAGGTAGACAAGGCACTTAAGGAGATGAAAAAAGATACAGATACAGCCAAATCTTTGGGAGCTTTGCAATCCACACAATCTAGAGGCTCCTTTCGTCGCTCCTTCTATAGAGAAGGCTCCAAACAAACTGGAGCAGACAATACTGCTTCCTTCAAGTCCAATACACAGACATCCTCCACTAAAGGATATTTTAGAGGAGGCTACAGAGGCAACAACAACAAAGGAAGAGGTCCAGGTAACAACAATATTCAAACCTCTTCCACCACAAGCCAGCGACTTCCCTCTGCTCCCCCAATAGCATTCCACTCCTGTGGGGGCAGATTAACACAGTTCCTACCTGTCTGGAATTCCATCACAACAGACAGGTGGGTAAGACAAATTATCCAGTATGGCTACTGCCTCGAACTTACAGCGACCTCTACACACATACCACCGGGGCAGCGTCCAATGTCCACAGAACACCTTACGCTGCTCAAACAAGAAGTCCTATCACTTCTTCGAAAAGACGCAATAGAAATAGTTCCTTTACAACATCAAGGGACGGGGGTTTACTCTCTGTATTTTCTAATACCCAAAAAGGACGGGACACTAAGACCAATTCTCGACCTCAGGCCCATCAATCACTATATACAATCTGATCATTTTCATATGATCAATTTACAACAAGTGCTTCCATTGCTGCAACAGGGCGATTTTCTTACAACACTATATCTATAAGATGCCTAATTCCACATTCCTATACATCCTTCTCACAGGAAGTATCTAAGGTTTGTACTAGAAGGACAGCATTATCAATTCAAAGTCCTTCCATTCGGGGTAACAACTGAACCCAGAGTGTTCACAAGGTGCCTAGCAGTAGTAGCAGCACATCTCAGAAGACAACAGATACATATCTTCCCTTATCTAGACGATTGGCTCATAAAAGCCAAGTCATTCAATCAGTGTGTCCAACACACACATCAAACAATTCAAACATTGCATGACTTAGGGTTCACGATCAACTACACCAAGTCGCACCTACAGCCCTCTCATGTACATCAATACTTAGGGGCTACAATAAACACGTCTACAGCTCTAACATATCCCAGTCCAGCAAGGATACAGAGCATTCAAGCCTTAGTCACAAAGTTCCAACATCAACACTCTCTCCAAGCCAGAGTGTTCATGAGACTAATGGGCATGATGGCATCTTGCATCTTCATTGTACCATATGCAAGACTGCAAATGCGTCCGTTACAGGAATGTCTAGCACAATAGTAGAATCAGGCTCAAGGGCAACTAACAGACCTGGTGTTGGTGGACAGCCGCACACATCGCTCTCTGCAGTGGTGGAACACCAAAAACATAAAAAAAGGGCGGCTGTTCCTCGAACTTGTTCCACAAATAGTACTCACAGCAGACGCATCTCTCACAGGATGGGGAGCCCATCTCCTACATCATACAGCTCAAGGGCAATGGACCATGCAACAAAGGTCGTTCCATATCAATCACCTAGAGCTGCTAGCAATATTCTTAGCACTCAAAACTTTCTAAGTACAAGTACAAATCAAAGCTGTCTTGATCCGGACGGACAACATGACAGCTATGTACTATATACAAAAACAGGGGGGGGCACACTCTCTACAGCTGTCCCAGCTTGCACAGAACATTTGGAGATGGGCCATTCCACAAAACATATATCTGTTAGCAGAACACCTTCCAG
Source organism: Lissotriton helveticus (assembly GCF_964261635.1). Taxonomy (NCBI): domain Eukaryota; kingdom Metazoa; phylum Chordata; class Amphibia; order Caudata; family Salamandridae; genus Lissotriton; species Lissotriton helveticus. The sequence goes on along the minus strand of NC_136069.1, from coordinate 57,955,000 downwards.
GAATTCACAATCAGATAGCAGATCTGTTGAGTCGACAGACACAACAAATTCACGAATGGGAACTACATCCGCATGTTTTTCAACCATTTTTTCACAAGTGGGGTCATCCAGACATAGATCTGTTCGCCACACACGAAAACGCAAAATGCACAACCTTTGCCGCCAGGTTTCCACACCCGCTGTCCAAGGGCAATGCGATATGGATGAACTGGTCAGGCAGCTTTGCGTACACTTTTCCGCCACTACCACTAATACCACTAATAGTGCGCACGCTTCGGCAACAGTCGCTCAAACTGATTTTAGCAGCTCCCACATGGGCACGCCAACCGTGGTATACAACTCTGCTCGAACTATCCCTAGTTCCACACCAAAAGCTACATTTGACACCATCCCTGCTAACGCAGAACCATGGAAACATCAGACATCCAGACCCAAATCAACTGAATCTGGCGATCTGGCTCCTGAAGTCTTAGAGTTTGGTTATCTTAACCTACCACCAGACTGTATGAACATCATTAAAGAAGCCAGGAGACCTACTACTGGAGCTTGCTATGCTGCTAAATGGAAAACATTTACCATTTATTGTGACAATAACCAAATTGATCCTCTGGATGCTTCTATCTAAAATATCATTTGCTACCTTCTACATTTACAAAGATGTAACTTAGCATATTCATCTATACGCCTACATCTTGCAGCAATTGCAGCATATTTACAAAATAGACAACATCTGTCTCTATTTAGAGTGCCTGCTATTAAAGCATTTATGGAAGGATTAAAAAGAATCATTCCCCCCAAGTTACCACTGTCTCCAGTCTGGAACCTAAACATTGTTCTTGCAAGGCTCATGGGACCGCCTTTTGAACCTCTACACAAATGTGAACTGCAATTCCTCCCATGGAAAACAGCTTTCCTTATTGTTATTACCTCTCTTAGGAGAGTAAGTGAGATACAGGCTTTCACTATACAAGAACCATTCTTACAATTACACCGTAACAAGGTGGTTCTAAAAACTAATCCTAAGTTCCTTCCAAAAGTGATTACTCCTTTTCATATAAACCAATCTGTAGAGTTACTTGTGTTTTTCCAAAACCCCGACTCTGTAGCAGAAAGAGCTCTACACACACTAGACGTTAAAAGAACTCTTCTCTATTATATAGATAGAACCAAATCCTTTCGTAAAACAAAGCAATTGTTTGTATCTTTCTCTCCACACATAAAGGCAACCCCATCTCTAAAGCTGGAATTGCAAGGTGGATTGTAAAATGTATACAAATATGCTATCAAAAAGCAAAACGTACATTAACAGTTCCTCCTCGAGCGCACTCCACACACAAAGTAGGAGCCTCTATGGCTTTCTTAGGGAACATTCCCCTAGAAGACATCTGCAAAGTAGCAACGTGGTCTACAACACACACCTTCACTAAACCCTACTGTGTTGATGTGCAAGCCAAGCAGCAAGCTGCAGTAGTCCAAGCTGTTCTAAAAACTCTTTTTCAACCTACTGCAACAGATACAGGTGACCACCGCTAGGGGAGACATTGCTGCACAATCTATGCAAAGTGTACAATCTGCAGCTCATATGCCTCAAACGAAATGGATCTGTTCGTGGCATGTAGAGCTGCAGAGTTGTACACGCCCTCCCGCCTCCCCAGGACCTGTATCTGTTCCAGTTTCATCTTATTTAGATATACACATGGACATCCTTTTCTTTATTTCTACTAACTCCATAATTTCCCATCATAGCGAAAAACAATCTAAGGATGGAGCCGATGCCCATGCGCACTATTGTCCAAGGGGGAAGTCACCTATCTCGTGACTACAAAGACTTCTTCCAAGACGACAACAACATGCAAACATCCGAGCCCAACACCAGGTGGTGATCTAATGCAAAGTGTACAACTCTGCAGCTCTACATGCCAAGAACAGATGCATACTGGTAAGTAGCATTTTCCTTATCCAGTATTGGTATCTTTCATAGATTCACATGCACCCACCCTCCTCCCCGGGGAGTCAGTTCTCTATGATTTGGTATACTTTCTTCATACTTGTGCTAAGAAAATATGAGGAGAACTCCCTCTGCTGAGAGTGTTCTAGAGGGTGCTGGTAGCTGATTGGTTGGAGCTGACTTTTGGTTCTTTTTACAATAATGATGTAGATAGGCTACTAAGATTTAGGCCTCAGGCTTTTTTCTTTTAGCCTACTACTATTATTTACTTATGGCACTATTTTCGTAAATTACCGTGAGACTCCCGCCTTGATGACGGAGAATGATTCAGGCATGTGAATCTTTAAAAGATACCAATACTGGATAACTGTAGTTACAGGTAAGTAACTTGTTTTCTTCCCCTACCTCTGTGACTGGCTGCTGAAAGCATCCTCAGCCCAGGCTGTCGTCTCCCAAGTTCAGACTATGGCAGACCTCCTGCATTCGCTGGGGTTCTCTGTAAACGTACCGAAGTCACACTTGACTCCATCTCTGGTACCGCTTTTCATCGGAGCTGATCTGGACACAGTGCAGCTTGAGGCCTTTCCTTCGAAGCATGGAGTCCAGGATACTCAGGTTCTCCTACAGGGGATACTCATCAATAGTCATAAGCACTGAATAGTCCCGCCCACGTGCGGGACCCCGGAGCAATAGCCAATAATATGCATATATCTACATATATATATATATATATAAATACGCATAAAATAACCATATATATATATAGATAATATGCATATACATATACATATGCAGCCCGATATAACCATACTAGGCTAAAAAAACTGCCACAATAGCCTGTAAAAATCTTTACATTTGCTAAATAAAGACATATAAAACACATTATATGATAATGTAAAGAAGAAAACACTGCCTAGGTTTTCTTTGAAACACACAACCTTTATTTTCAAAGGTAAAAACAGGCAGGATCATAGAGGCAGCTTTAGCCTAGATAGGCTGCATTGTAACAACAGAAAAATCTGGCGCCGTGCCTTTAAGACCTGTGTGAGCCTCCAGGCTCCCATCATGCACCACAGGTGACAGTTAGGTCAGTTCTTTTTTCCGGCTCCTTCTGTGAGGATCCTGGAGCATTGAGCTCGCCAGTTGGTGATATATTTTCACTTTCTTCTGGTATTTCTCTAATTTTTTCGTCTTTACTCGACGTCTTTAGTCATTATCTGACTAATCCAACCATTTTTTACTGTTTTTTGGCAATTTTTCCAGTCACAATGCCGGCCTTATTTGCTAAGTGTCCGACCTGTGGTAGAAAAATGGCTAAGACAGACCCTCATTCGGTCTGTGTTGCTTGTCTACCTTCTTCTCACAAGCCAAAACTTTGCTACCACTGCAGCAAACTTCCAAGTAGGACTTTGAGAGAGAGAGAGAAGAGCAGGCTTCAGTCCCTGCATGACAGAGGAGAAACTGTGAGTGGAAGAGAAGATGTTCACTCTAGGAAGCCTTCTTCTCAGCGCAAGGACAAAGGGGAGAAGAGAAAACATCGGTCTCCTTCAACTTCGAGGGACAGATCTTCTTCCAAGGTACCTGTGTGCTCAAAATCGGCATAGAAATCACTGTCGCGGCATACGGCGACGTTGAAGCATCCCTCACCGTCGAAGAAGAATTCGCCGTCGAAGTAAGGTGAGAAGCGACATGAGCGTAGGCGGTCCCGGTCTGGCTCGCCTACGACTGCAAGAGGACGGGACTCGACGTCGTCTCATTGACGTCGACGGTCGCCGTCGAGAGGCTCGAAACAGCAGTCAAGGTCGCCGTCGAGAGGTGCCATGACGTCGACGTCGAACCGGGCAGTAGAGGTTTCGACGTCGAAGAGCCCCAGTCATGCGACGTCGAGGCACACGACGCCGAGAAAATCATCGCCGTCGAAACGCCTGACGTCGACGCCGAAGAGGCATTCGTCGTCGAGGAGGTCGCCGCCGAGTAGGTCGCCGCTGAGGAGGTCGCCGCCGAGGAGGTCGCCGCTGAGGAGGTCGCCGCCGAGGAGGTCGCCGCCGAGGAGATCGCCGCCGAGGAGATCGCCGCCGAGGAGATCGCCGCCGAGGAAGTCGCCGTTGGGAAAATCGACGTCGAAGAGGATGTCTTCGACGTCTCCTGCTGCAAAAAGGCCTAGAACAGTGTCCAAAGACCGGTCTAAGGTTTCTGGGTCTTCTGGGAGGTCCTCTTCCTCACCTGAGTTGCGGATTGTACAAATCTCTCCAGAGCCTTCAAGCGCGCCTTCCCCTACAGGGGCTAACATCTCTCCACGATGGCTGGGTGAGCTCAGAGACTGGAAGATAAGAAAAATTAACCTTCCAAGGTCTCGTTCCAGGTCTCCGGTGTCTGCTAGATCAAGGTCACCTCTGGTACGGGTGGTACACTCTGCAATACGACGTGAGCGTACTCCACCGAGAAAGTCTCCATCGGAGAGGAGGCGAGCTTCACCATCTCCTAAGTCTTCTCGTCGTCACTCTTCCAGAAGACGCGATACTAGATCTTCGACAAGGTCTACATTTCAAAGAGGAACTACTCTCCAACGCTGTCATCAACTCCTCTGAGTAGGATTTCACAAATTGATGACGTGATTACTTTTAATGAGGTTCTCTGTCGTGGTGCAGCGAAACTTCATATCGAGATGCCTGTCTCTACTGCTAAGACAACGGTCATTTTCGAGACCTTACATCAGAAGTTGTCATCAAGGCCTTTGCTTCGTCTGGTTCCGGGTCTGTTGGAACCTGCGGAGCACAAATTCTTAACCCCGGCATCCTTAGGAGCAGTTCCTTCGCGGATCGCAAAGAAATATAAAGCACCGGACAATGATTCTTTATTTCTGAGGTCTGAGCCACAACCTGATTCAGTCATCGTCTCAGCAGCTCGTAAGAATCAGACAGGAGCGGCATCATCCTCTGTGCCCCCTAATAAGGACAGCAAAGCTATGGACTCAGTAGGAAAGAAAATGTGTGCTACTTCTGCTTCCTACATGAAGGTTGCCAGCGCCTCCGCTTTACTGAGTCACTATGACCGTTCTCTTTGGCATTCCTTGTCTCGCTTTACAGAAAAACTTCCAAAAGAAGACAAGCAGGATTTTCTGGAAATCCTTCATGAAGGTGGGCTAGTGGCTAACCAGGTGATTAGCGCAGCTGGCGATGCTTCCGACTTGTCTACACATGGCTATGCCCATGGACTCTGTGCAAGATGCTCAGCTTGGCTAAGGCTTACGGGTCTTAAACCTGAGGCTCAACACCGAATTCTGAATTTGCCGTTGCCCCAGTATTGGAACTTTCATAGATTCCCATGCTTTGTATCATTCCCCGTCGTCGGAATGGGAGCCTCGGTAGTATAAAAAACCATAGAAACAAAAGAGAAACCTAGGCCTCATCTCATTTTGTATCCTATCACCCTCTTTTTGTAAAAAGAGACCAAACTTTTGCCAGGACCAATCACAGAAGTCTCACCCTCTAGAACCTTCCTGAGAGAGCTCAGAGCCTCAGATTTTTCTACCGCACGTTGTGCTAGGGAGTCTCCACTGAGCTCTGCTCAGTTTTTACTACTTTCTGGTTATTTCTTCAAGTTTTTCTGCTGAAATTCGACATGTCTGACAAGGAGAAGAAGGCCTTATTCAGGCCCTGTGCCTCTTGTGGGAAAAAACGACTTTTTGTGGAAGATAAGCATGAAAATTGTATTTATTGCTTATATCCGGACCACAAGGCCACAGAGTGCAAGATCTGTAGAACCTTCTCGAACAAGACTCTTCGGGACAGAGAAGGCCGGCTGTTGACCTGGCTTCAGAAGATGAAGACTCGCAAAGAGGTGCTCTCTTCGGATGAGGAGGATTCCACATCTTTTGCTTCATCTCACAGATCAAGGAAGAGGGGTAGGTCTCCCCCTGGTGCTTCTACATCTGAGCCCACTCTTCAAGCCCCTCATAAGATCTCTGACAGGCCTGAGAGGACTGGTCCCCTTCAATCTCCTCACGGAAGTGAAAAGGAGAGGCAGGGACAGGCTGCTGGAGGGATTACAGCCTTAAAGGACAAAAAGGAGGTTGCTCTCCCTTCTCCTCCGTCCAAAAAGAGCAAATCCAGTGACAAACACTCTTCTGTCACTTCAGGATCTGTGCCGGAGAAAAAACAGCGTCCGTCGATGACAAAAACACCAGGTACGTCGACGACAGTTACTTCTGTTAAAGTTCCCGCTGTTTCTGTGGCTCCGTCGACGGGCTCGTCGGCGGTAGCGATCTCCACGACGACGACTGCGTCGACATTCAAGGTCCCGAGCTCGTCGACGATGACGTCTTCCTTGTCAACGACGACGAGCAAAGTGCTGTCGACGGCATCAACGACGACGAAAACTACGTCGTCGACGACGACAACTTCAACGTCGACGATAATGTTGATGACGACTAGTTCGTCTACGAAGCCGTCGACGATTGTTTTGTCGACGACGAGGATTGTGTCGGCGAAGGCAATGGTACCGTCGACGATTCCTTTGGCAGCTCCGTCGACGATTGCTGCGACGACGGCTCCGTCGACGAGACCGTCGACGGGTCAAAAAATGCATTTTCCACCTCAGAAGATGAAAATAACGCCGGAGATGACGTCTCCGCGACGAGTTTCTTCACATCCGCCAACAATGCTTCTGGATGACGAATCTGAGGAGGATGAGATTGAGGATGATGACAATTATGGGCCTGCCTATAGTCCCTCTGACTTGAATGTAAAGATGCAGGAGACGGACACGGAGGAGTATTACGAACATGCTGGTGGCCCTCAGGTGCGTCCATATGTTCCGGAAGAGAGACACACTCCTGGTTTGGGACAGGGCATGGTGGCCATGCCCTCCTCGCTCATCTCTGATCTACAAATGATGCTACAGGATTATCGTAAACGGTTTCCGTCGGAACCTTCTGGGCAGCCTGCGCTTTCTCCACCGCAGATACAGTCGCAAGTGCAGCCGGCTATTGGTCTTCCAGTGGTGCCCCTCTCACCACCACCAGTGACACCTTCGGTCCGGGTCCGCACACCAGATCCCGACCCAGTTCCTCCTGTCCAACAGGATACCTCTTCGGAAGAGGAGGTCGTACAGGTGGATCCCTTAATTGATCCGTTACAAGTCCCAGACTTGGACCAAGGCGACAGTGGGCTTACAGATCCGGACGCCGCTGGTCGCGACACTTCCATCTCCCCTCCAGTGGATAGAAGGGGTTTTCATCACTTGATGGAAAGGGCAGCGAAGAGGTTTGGACTGCCTGTTACGAGAGAGGAATCGGAATGTTTCCTTTATGACTTTAAGGAACAATACTGGAGATCTGTCAAATCTATTCCCATCATTGAGCATGTATGGGAGGAAGGGATGAAAATTATGCAAAATCCGGCAACGGTTATTCCGGTTCTCCCAAGACTGGAGAAAAAGTATAAAGCTCCAGAAGGCAGTCCAGCTTGCCTTCTTGGTCAGCCAAAGCCTGATTCAGTGATTTCTCAGGCGGCCCAAAGCAAGTCTAAGAATCCGTCCACACCTTTGACCACGCCTCCGGACAAGGACGGTAGACGTCTGGATAACGTTGGGAAGAGATTTTCATCCATGGCCAGCTTGCTTGTTAGGGCGGCAAACGCTCTTGCCATCCTAGGCCGATACGACCGCCAGATGTGGTGCGACATGGAACCATTCGTGGAACTATTACCAGATCCCAGTAAGGAGGAGGCCAAAAAAGTGCTTATGGAAGGGGAGAAGTCTTCCGCAGAAGTTATCGACTGTGCAATGGACATTGCTTCCACGGCGTTTCGAGCCTTAGCAGGCTCAGCAGTGCTAAGGCGCCAGGGCTGGTTAAGAGCCACCTGGTTTCGGCAGGAGGTCCAAAATAGGATCCTGGATCTCCCATTTGATGGGGAACTGCTGTTTGGCAAGCATGTGGATGATACCCTGCAGAACATTAAAAAGGACACGGACACAGCAAAATCCTTGGGGTCACTCAACTACCGTAAAGTCCCCTTCAAGGGCGCAGGAGGCAGAGGATTTACATCGTACAGAGGAAACCAACAAAGATATTCCTCTCAGCCTTCACAGTCTTATAAACCCCAGTATTCAAATCAGCGACAGGGGCAATCGGCGTCTTTCTCTCGCCATCAGCCGCGTGGCCGTCAGAACCGTCAAGGACGGGACAACACCAAGCGACAATAGCGGCCTCCTGGCTCTACCTACTGTTCCTCCCCTCCCAGTCACATCAGTGGGGGGCAGGATATCCCTTTGTCTGAACAGCTGGAAATCTATAACATCGGACCAGTGGGTCCTCAATATTGTAGAGTATGGCCATACGTTGGAATTCCAAGATCTTCCTCCAACAAGAGCTCCGGGCGCCATCCGCACAGGACATCTGGGACTACTCCATCTCGAGGCCCATCAATTGTTCCTCAAGGGAGTGATAGAACCGGTACCTCTCTCTCAGAGGGGCCGGGGTTTCTATTCAAGGTTCTTCCTCGTGCAGAAGACGATAGAGACTTGGCGTCCCATTCTAGACCTCCGGGAGCTCAACACCTATCTCGTCAAGCTCTCTTTCAGGATGGTCACTCTCCAGGAAATTTTTCCTCTCTTGAATCCAGGCGACTACTTGGCGTCCCTGGATTTGGAAGATGCGTCTTTCCATATTCCGATACACCCAGCTCACAGACAATACCTACGCTTCACAGTGGGAAAGAGCCATTTCCAATTCAAGGTGCTTCCGTTTGGCCTGCGGTCGGCACCAAGAGTGTTCACCAAGGTGTTAGCACCAGTAGCAGCTTTTCTCCGGAAGCAATCCCTGGAAGTTTTCCCTTACTTGGACGACTGGCTCGTCAAAGCACCATCTTTCGAGGAAACTTCTCAAGCAGTTTCAACTTGCATCAATTTGTTCCTTCACCTGGGCCTTCAGCTGAACGAACGCAAGTCAGTCCTACTGCCCTCCAGAACCGCCAGATTCCTGGGGGCCATTTTGGACACCACGCAATGTACGGCTCGCCCCTCGGAGGAACGACAACTGAAGTTGATGGTTTCGGCTCGGCAACTGTACCACAAGAAATGCCTTTCAGTCCGCCAATACAAATCCCTTCTCGGGTCGATGTCATCCTGCATACCATTGGTACCGCATTGCAGGCTGCGAATGCGTCCTCTGCAGGAAGAACTAGACAAGCAATGGCGCCAGGCAGAGGGGTCATTCAACAAGGTGTTGGTAACATCTGCAATGAAGAAGGCGACCGAATGGTGGCTTCTAAGAGACAATATCGCCCAAGGTCTGACTTTCAGGATTTCACCTTCTCCCATGATCATGACCACAGACGCCTCGTTGGAGGGCTGGGGTGTAGTGCTCCGAGAGCTTCAAGTCAGTGGCCACTGGAGTCCAGAACAGCGCCAGTGCCATATCAATTTCCTGGAGCTGGCGGACATTCGGTTGGCTTTGCAGGCTTTCCTTCCCAGAGTTCACAACCATACAGTGCTGGTCCGGACGGACAATACGACGGCCATGCACTACGTCAACAAGCAAGGAGGTACCAGATCGCAAACTCTGTCCACAGAGGCTCAACGGATCTGGGATTTTCACTCTGACAGCCGAACACCTGGCGGGCTCACTCAATGTCAAGGCGGATGCCTTGAGTCGACAGACAGAAGTGACTCACGAGTGGGAATTGAATCAGTCCATTCTGGACAGGGTGTTCTCGGTTTGGGGGACGCCAGCCATCGACCTCTTTGCTTCTCCGGAGAACGCCAAATGCCGGTTTTACGCAAGCAAAGTTCACCATCAGGGGTCCCTGGGGAACGCTCTTTCGATGGCTTGGTACAGCGCATTCTTTTACGCTTTTCCTCCAATCCCCCTCATTCCTCGAGTTCTCAGGAAGATGAAGGCAGAGCCCTGCAAAATGATTCTAATTGCTCCGGCATGGCCCAGACAATTCTGGTACACAGAACTTCTGAGGCTCTCCCAAGCTCCTCCAATTCGCTTACAACCCATCCCGTCCCTGTTGTCAAAGAGTCAGGGGCAGGTATACCATCCGGACCCGAAATCGCTCCACTTGACGGCGTGGCTCCTGAACACAGAGAGTTCAGTCATCTAACACTCTCCCAGGAATGCAGAGAGGTTTTGTCTCAGGCCAGAGCACCAAGTACCAATAAGACTTACAAGGCAAAATGGAAACGATTCTGCTTGTGGTGTCAAGGTCTCCATCCTTACAAATCCCAACCTCATCAATTGTTGCCATATTTACTATCTCTGGCTAAGTCTGGCTTGGCACATTCATCAGTAAAGGTTCATCTAGCGGCCATATCAAGGTTTCGACGCAGTTCTTCAGGTCCTTCCTTATGGTCCACTAGGATCGTTAAACAATTCTTAAAGGGCTTATTCCGGATGTATCCGCCAGTTCGTCCGCCTCCACCAGTTTGGCAGCTCAACCTTGTCCTGAGCCTGTGCACAAAGCAGATTTAAAGTTCCTGTCTTGGAAACTTGCCCTTTTCTTAGCTCTAACAACAGCGAGAAGAGTGAGTGAGCTTCAAGCCCTCTCCATAGTGCATCCATTCCTGCAATTTAAAAAAGAGGGTCTTATTCTTCGCACCAATCCCAAGTTTATCCCTAAGGTGCCATCTGAGTTCCACTTGAATGAACCTTTGATTTTGAGATCTTTCTTTCCACACCCTTCTACGCCTGCGGAACGCACGCTACATTCTTTGGACGTTCAGATATGCTTAAAATTTTATTTGGAGCGCACACGTCCCTTTCGGAAGTCAACCCAGTTGTTTGTGTCCTACAGTGCACCACGGACGGGATTTCCTTTGGCAAAGAGTGGCATTTCCCGCTGGATCTCCAGTGCGATTCAATTCTGTCATCAGGAAGCGGGCAAGCCACTGGACAGTAGAGTCCGTGCACATTCCACAAGGTCTGTGGCATCGTCTGTGGCTCTCTTCTCTGGAGTCGCCATTAAGGACATATGCAGGGCAGCAACGTGGAGCAGTACTCATACCTTCACGAAACACTACTGCCTGGAGTCTACAGGACGAGACGACGCGGCTGTTGGTCAGGCAGTCCTGCGGAATCTTTTTCATTGAGAGGTGAGCTTTCCCTACGATCCCTCCATCCTGGTGAGCACATTTTGTTAGTTTTTCTTATGCTATATGTATTACTGATATGGTTATGTGATGCCATGTATTTACAAAATGTGTTCTTGGTAATTTACTGCTAGCTACTCTGATACAAAGCATGGGAATCTATGAAAGTTCCAATACTGGGGCAAGAAAACAAGTTACTTACCTGTAACTTTGGTTCCCCAGTATTGGTAACTTTCATAGATTCCCATGCGCCCACCCTCCTCCCCTGGGAAAGCTCAGTCTTTTTACAGAGATAGTGGCGGTTTGCACAACGGCTACGAAAATCTGAGGCTCTGAGCTCTCTCAGGAAGGTTCTAGAGGGTGAGACTGCTCTGATTGGTCCTGGCAAAAGTTTGGTCTCTTTTTACAAAAAGAGGGTGATAGGATACAAAATGAGATGAGGCCTAGGCCTAGGTTTCTCTTTTGTTTCTATGGTTTATTATACTACCGAGGCTCCCATTCCGACGACGGGGAATGATACAAAGCATGGGAATCTATGAAAGTTACCAATACTGGGGAACCAAAGTTACAGGTAAGTAACTTGTTTTCTTCAATGGTAAATCGCTCTTTGGGTCTCATGCTGACGATGAGATGTCAAGAATGAAGACGGAGCTCGATACTGTGAGAGCTGTTGGTCTTGAAAAGAGAAAGGACAGCTTTAAGAAAAAATACCGTCCTTATGATCGGAGACAGAACCAGCAGAGGGTTCAAACCCCTCAATGGTCGTCACAGCAGAATCAGGGAAGATCTCAGTTCTCCCAGCGTCGTCCTGGTAGAGGAAGAGGGGGCATTTCCAGACAGTCTGCACCTGGAAACAAGCAGCAGCAACAAAACAGTGAGTGCTTGCTTCCCCTGAGCCCGTTACCCACTCCGGTGGGGGGAAGTGTTCGTTTTTGCCTGGACGAGTGGAAAAACATCACAAACGACAAATGGGTGCTGACTATTGTGCAAAATGGATATGCAATCAGATTCAAGTCTCCTCCACCTTCTATTCCTCCTCAAAAGTCTGTGTTCCATCGACTTCATCTTTTGAAGCAGGAGGTGTCTACGTTAATTTTAAAGAAAGCCATCGAGGAGGTCCCGAGGGCACAGCGTCGACAAGGCATTTACTCCCGATACTTTCTAGTTCCAAAGAAAGGTCCAAACAAGGAGTTCAGGCCCATACTAGATCTCAGGCTGTAGTGTAGTTCCTATCTTCCCAATAGGCTCTGCGCATTGGAATAATACCTACAGCAGTAAAGGCCTAGGCCAGACGTTAACTAGGTCTACTACTGTCGATACTAGACTTAAAGTTTTGGGTTTGCCAGCGTAGCTCAGAGTTCGCTAGAAACTTTCTCGAATGTTCAAGGAGGACTTAACTTCCCTGATTAGACAAGAAGGGATTTAGTTTCTGACAACCATAGAACATGACAACTTTGCTCTCCCCTAATCAAGAGTCAATCTCGAGAGTCGTGTGAACAAAAGGCAATTTATTTTACTCAGTCAGTACGTGCATTCTTAGTCTCATCAGAATGTAGAGAAAAGGAAGAGACGGGCGTGTTCAATAAAAAGGTGTTATTTATTGATCAGTCTCTTTTCTCATACATGAGAAATGGATCGATATTATTGCAATACTTATAGTTAAGTAAAGTGCATACATTAAAAGCAATAGTATAAAGTAATACTGTAAAAACATTGATATGGTTTCTAAGCCATAAGATGTTTTAAATGAATAAAATATATTACATACACATATACATTTGACTAAACGTACTCAACTGGTGTTTCTAGATACGCCTACCCCGTGTACCTGACCTAAGTCTAATACGTGGGCGGGAATAGAAAGTTACAGTTTAAGTTAAGTTTGTTTTTGCCAAGTGAATAACTAAAGAATTCTCTGTGAGGGGTTATTCAGTTCTGTACCTGGAATTTAGGATGAATGAGGAATGGTATCTCTCTCTCTGGTCTCGATATTCCAGGCGGCCTGCGAGGGCTGTCCAGAAACGCCGGGGCTGGATTCTCGGCAGGAGAAAGCAGCGCGTCTCTCAGCGCGTCAGGAAGGCGGGGCTGCTGCCAGCGGGGTCTGCTCTGCTCTCGGCTTCGGCAAGTATGGCTGCTCCGTCTCGTCACCACGCGTGTGTTTGCATATGGCAAGATCGGTAATATTTATACCTTTAAGGTGCCGAGATTGACGTAAGGATGGACATAGATACGTCAATAAAGATGTCATACGACTTGCTCGTTAGCACATTCTTTTACTAAAGTTCTCGGTGAAATCAAAACAATGGCCGCAGGGTTTTGCCCAGGTTGTCATAGGTTTGATTTGTTATGAGAACTCCGTATGCCTTATCAGGGGCTGGAGGAATATCGCTTGTCTAATTAGATCGCAAGCGTTATGACCTAATCAGATAACACGTTCCTGTGCCGTAGTGTGACTGCGTCAGATAACGGTATCTGCATCATGGGGAATTTCTGCCTCATGGGCTGACTGCTAGTTAACTTGTTGGTTTGTTTAACTAGAATAGGGTCAGGAATAGGGGGATCGATTCAGAACCGATAGGAATACATGACACCCACTCCACGCTAACTATGGACATATTTACTAATCTAGGCATAGTATAACATAGTACAACATACTATAGAGTAGTGTGTATACCTTACCACCCCAAAATACATAAATGCATTTTCAAATTTTCAAATATACTGAAAAAAATTGCAGACATATATATATGGTATGCACTCAAGCTGTAGAAAAATGCCAAAGTAATCGCATTTGTATACATTATTGCTTATTTGGTATATGAGAATTACACATGAAATGGTTTCTTACAGAAAAAAGTTTCGAGACCATTCCATCACAGAATAAAATATCTTTATGAACATGCCAGCGGGCAGCTAATGTCTATAAGCTATCTAAAATTTAGAAACCTTAGTTCTCTAAGAATAGTTCTTACTTTAAGCAGAAGATAGTGTCCCGAAAAATATGCAAAAATATTTGGGGCTGCTGAAAAAACTGCTGTCCGTGAACTGGAGCGAAAATGTTCATGTGACTTTATTTTTAAAGTTGAAGGCCGAATTCAGGGAACGCCGTGTGCGAGCTTGCTCAAAAGTCTCTATTTCTGTTCGGGTGAGAACATCATATCATTTAGGCTTTCGAAAAAACTGTCAACAGCTTCCTGGGAAAGTTCCACTAACTCGGAAATAGGTGTAATCATGCATTCTTGCGCATGATTGTCTCCATTGACATTCTGATTTGCATTACTGACAGAAGGTCGTACCTGTTCGATGCTGCTTTCATCTTGAACTTCACTACCCATCAATCGTAGTGGTGAAGCTTCCACGAATGCCGTCATCAGGATTGGTAGCCTTTGAGGGCAGCACAAAGCATGAACCTTGATCGGGCTCAACAATGTTTCTGCATCCATCGGCGCATCCGATTGTAGCGTCAGACAGGTGTCTAACACGCATTCTTCTCCGCACAGCAGACACCTCAATACAGGTAAAACACATCTTTGCCACATTGGTCGAAATGATAGAAACCAAGTCATGTTCAGGTCTCTAAGCCGGGAGAGTCCCAGGATTTTTGATATCCGGTCCCGGTATCCAATGGCTAGGATTGTTTCTTCCCTTGTCGCAAGAGTTTTGTCTGTGACATGGGTTGCCATAGCGAAAAATAAGGACTAAGAATAGGATTCCTGCAATTAGTCCCAATATCAGGGGAAGTCCGCCAAAAATCGAATGGACGAAATCTGGAAAAATACCCAGTATGGCTTTGAATGGTGTTAATGCCATCGAAAATACTGTCTTAAATACCTTTGAGACCCCATTGGTATCAGAAATATTTAAGATTTCATTCAGGATTTCCGCGAAATGTACGGGGGAATTAGTTGATAATAATCTTTGAGGATATCTAGGGTCTGGCCTGGTCATTTTGAACCCCTGTGTTTTGTTCAGGAATCTGTCTTGACAGTTATTAGTATCTATGGGCCAGATCAACCATTGTTTCCAATCAGGATGTGTTCTGTTTTGGTTTAATATATGGTTTACGTCTATCTCTTCATCTGTAGAAGTGTTGCTAAACATTGTTGGCTTTGGGATAGACGGTTTATTTAAATCTTTGATTTTGGCTAGGCCAAGACAGGTGGTTTGTTGAACAGTGTCATTTAAAAATATCATTTGTTCTGGGATCATGCAGGCTCTAAACAAAGCTTCTATACCCTGTACTTGCCATTCTTTTGTACCCCAAACACTTTTCAATTCAACATTTTTGTCCCAATAATCAAATCCAAAAGTATTCATTTGTTCAAAAAATGAGTCTGAATATAACAATTTAGTGTTGGTTATCATGGTTTTGGTTCCTGTCTTGTTCGACAATTTAAAATAAAATGTTTCAGCATTACTTGTGTTAAAACCTGAAAAATATGAATGTTTGTCGTAAACGGTTCTTGAGCTCCCTTTTGGAGGTGTTGCACAATGTTCCCATTGATTATAATTTAAAACATTTCTAGGTTGTGCAGATCTATGTAAAAAGTGATTACCATAGTGGTTATAGCAATACATACTATCATAATTTGTAGAACCCTGCAAATAATCATGTTTGGTAAATTTAGCAGACATTACTAAGTCAGACATTATATTATTAATGCTTTCGAAGTCCCAATCATCAGCAAATGAGTTTGGTTTTGCAAAGTCACTCAATGGGATCTTAATTTGGTGTGGATATTTGAGGATCTCGACCGGACCATAAATTTCATAGTCAGTGTTGTCCCAGGCTACCCCACCAGGTATCGGATTGGCTGTGAAGTTGGCTGAGAAAGTTCTCTTTTCTCGACGTGTGAAGATGTGTGTGGTTTGAGGATCAAGTTGATGTTCTGACTTGCTGTGTCCATTTTAGCATATTTTCCCTCAATGAAGCGTCCCAAAGTAAGTACCATGATGAGCCAAAGTATGAGGATAAATGCACCAAAACCCACCCAA
Organism: Lissotriton helveticus; assembly: GCF_964261635.1. Classification (NCBI taxonomy): domain Eukaryota; kingdom Metazoa; phylum Chordata; class Amphibia; order Caudata; family Salamandridae; genus Lissotriton; species Lissotriton helveticus. The sequence continues at coordinate 57,938,964 of NC_136069.1, read as the reverse complement.
AATTCAATCCATGGGGAAATCAGATATGTTTCTTTCAGTTGTTTCAAAAGTTCCTTAGCTTTGTCTTTAAAGGATTTTGATGATGGCTGTGTCTTTGATTCACTGAAGCCTTCAGAGGAATCATCGAAGTTTATGAAGTAGCCGGATGCAGTTCTGTCAATTGTCCCAATTGGTTCAGGATTTTTGTTTCTCGCATTTGCACTTGGTACTTCATTATAGATTGGTGTGTCTCTGCTAAATGTTTTTATTTGGGTTTTCAGAGGTCTGAGTTCTATTGCATTGTTGCATAGTCCTTGTCGTTCTTCTGTAGGCGTTTCGAATGTGATGAGCCTCTTCGTTAGGACCTCTGTACTGGTAGCAAACCTTGGTGTTCTGCTACTTATTGGGAGTCCACTTGGCCTACTGTTTGTTATCGGCCACATGTTGTGGTTTTACCAGGTCGATGGATACAACTCGGTTCTCCTTTTTACCAGCAAGTGGCGGTAGTACAACTGATCTTGTCCCGTTGACAGACAAGACAGGAACTGCTTTTCTGTAAGAAGGCCTGTAGGAGAGTAGGGTCTGCAATCCTATGATCACCCAGATTTTTGCTTTTTGCTGCACTGGTTTACGACTTTCCCTGGCTGTGGGCCTGCTAATCAGACCCACAGCCTAGCTGTTCTCTCTATCCAAATTGTACTCAGGTACTGAATTGGCACTGGGCCCTCTCCAAGTCCCTGTACTCAGGGCTGAGGTGTACCCAGAAGTCTCCCAGGGGCTGAAGCATGTATTATGCCACCCCTGGGCTGACTAACTAAACTGACACAACTGGCTGCACGACAGCTGGGGCAAGGTGGTGTACTCACCCTTTGCTTTAGATATAGTATACCTATATCTAACCCTAAAAATGGACACACAGATCTCCTATCAGTCACTCCTATGGCAGGCCTTAACAATCCTGAAGGCAGAGTGCTTGGAATCGTGTGAGATGGTGCTCTGGCATGAGCTGAGCCTGTCTGCGGCTTTCGGGATCCATCCCTTAGCCGTTTCCATGATATCGCATACCATATACTCTTAAGTGCATTATAATCCTCGCGGTTATATGCCAACTCTGGTATCGCTTTATCAAAACATGTCGAGTAAGGTGTCATACGAATTGGAATACTAACCCCTCGCCAATTCTGGCGACGGGGTTAGCATTCCACCCTTCTAGAGGGACACGACATGTATGTAACCCCGGTTAAAGTCAAACAGAGCCTCAGCTCCACAAAATGGATGCTGCCACCGAGACACAAGTCTGCCCTCCTGCTGCTGGGAGTCCTCCCAGAGCAGGAGATAAGGACAAAGGGTTTCCTGCCAGGGGCGGTGCCAGCACCGTCCCAGACAGGGTTTTGTGTATTGTAGGTAGGCAGGGCTTTAGAGGAAGGTGACTGCACGTGGCACCCCGGTGCTCACTGTGCATAGGCTGGCTGGAACCAGTTCCAGGGTCACTCCAGACCCTGTGCTGGGGAAAAGCCCGCCAAGGAAGTGGGTGTAACCACCCCCCTCCTAGTCCCACCCCTAGGGCAGTACTTAGTCGCGTGCCAGCCCCTTTTTACAGGATAAAGGTAGGAACTGGCCCCCTTCCAAATCAGATCATCTTTGAATCCTGAAACTACTTTCCACGAAAGGAACTCAAGACTTCTTCCTAAGATTTCTCCCTTGTGACTAAGGAGTAGTCACCCTGCATCCGCAGGCACCATCTTAAGAACACTGCGGTCTGCTGCAAGTCTCTCCTCCGGATCAAGACTGCCCAGCTCGACGAGAACCGGCTTCCCTGGCACCTCTGACCTCTACCTGCATCATCAGTCACGCTGAGATTCGTGGGTGTGACGAGACCTCGAGGGACCGGCCATCTTCAAGACTGCACGACTTCTTTCCAGCAAGCCCGCCGAGTAATTTCCTGGTGAGTGCTTTGGGGTCCGAGAAGCCCCGACCCTGAGCAGCTCCAGCACCGAAGTGCAGCCTCCCAGCATCTCCACGATCTGCGTGGGGCCCTTCTGCTTTTTGCTGCTCACCGCGTTGTTTGGCTACTAGCCCGCTGGCTTGTGGCCTTCTGAACGACGCCAGACGACATTTCTGCTGCTGGTCTGGTTGCTCCAGGCTGGCCCTTGCTCCCTCCCAAAAGAGGAGCACCCCGGACCCTCCTGGTCCACTCAAGACGCCATTTTGAGTCCACCGCGTGGGCTTGAATTAGCCAAGGCTTGTTGCCCAATCCGGGGTAACTTCGACGCCGACAGCTTCATCCATCGTGGGACAGCTCGCCTCTCCATCCTGGTCGCCGACAACGCCTCCTGGTCCGTGAGATCTGCAGAGCCAGCGTCGCCCACTCACCTGACTGCGGTGACTTCGCCCGGTGCCATCCTGGTGCCCACTTAATCACTGGCTAGTGATTCAAGAACTTGGTCCCCTCTGCTTTCAGGTTTCTTCTTCCTCGATCCAGGTTTGGATCCATCGAACTTTCCTTCACTGGTCGCCTGCCAGCAACTTCCTTCTTCCAGGCTCCTGGTCCGGCAACGAGATCCCCGACGTCTTTTCAGACCTATGCAGCTGCAGCCCCTGGGCTAGGTAACTTCGGCACTTCGGTGTCCCAGCATAGCCTCACTATCCTAGGGTCAGGATCCACTGTCGTTTTCTTCCTACCAGGTCGGGTTCGCCCGTGAACACTAACTTTGCCTTTACTAGCTCCCATAGACTTTGTCCCGCATCCCGCGTGAGAGTGCACACTCTGCACCCGAGTCCCCTGGGCCTCCTAGTAGTAATCTAACGATTCCCTAGTCAAGTCCTAGCGATTCCAAAGCCTATTAGTACTGTAATTACCTGCTAGTAATTTCGCATTCCACTTTTAGAATATATGGTTTTTCGTGCCCCTCGGGCATTTGTGTATAACGTGCTAACTTAAGTATTTTCGTAAGAGTTTTGTTGTGTGCCTAGCACCCTGTCCTCATAAAGAGTACAGGGTTGTTGTGATTCTAATAAATACACTGTTTATTTTCATAACACTTGTGTGGTGTCCTTTCACTGGGTGTTCAAGGGGTAATGTGATGGTAAAACAGCTGGCTTAACACGCCCTCTAGAGTCTTAGCCTTAGACTGCTCGTATCCATGCTACTAGGATAGCTGGTCTATAAGGTTGACTTACAACCAATCATCAATAAGGGTTGTTTGGACTGATATATAGTGATCACTAGAATAGTGAGCACTGCACATCAGGCCAACTTCTCACAAGGCCCAAATTCCTTCTTTACCGCGATCTTCTCCCTGACTAGATCCCCGACTATTGGAATCCAGACAGGTCTTGCTGGGACAGGTGGTGGTTCTTCAGTGGTTGTTGGCTGTTGTTTCAACTTTATGTTGCTCAGGTCTTTTCTTGTTTTGTTTAAGTCCTGCAAAATAGCCAAACGGTCTTTGATATCAAAGCTTTTTTCTTTCACCACTGAAGTCTGACTATCAATGTCAGAGATCATCATCCTAGTTCCAAATAATAATTCGTACGCACTGAATCCCTTCAGAGAATTTCTTGGCAAGTTATTGAGACTACGTTGGACACTTATTAGATGTTTGACCCACCCAGCTCCCGAACCTAATATCCTTTCCGTTATAGATTGCTTTATGCCTTGGTTTTTTCTTTACACCATCCCGTACCCTCAGGAAGGAAGTGAGAAGATTCCCGCTGGGCTATGCTCATTTGGCCATGTTTCCCCCCAGGCTGGTGGGCCTGAGGGAAAACAATGGTCGAAAGTAGCATGCTCTTAGCGTATATGCCATTTAGACTCGCAAATCTTGTATAACAGTCCGGACGTCAGCCGAGTGCTGGTGATCTACATTATAAGTGGAACTAGCCTGTATATGTTAATCGCAAGCCCTGCTTTTTACTGGTGATATTATCTGCCGTAATACGACGAGGTATCAAACTGTTTCTCTCCCCACTGCGATCTCTATTGCAGTTTGGGCAGCGTTTTACAAACATGGTGTGACGCAGGCTCATGCCTGGCCACCAGTACCGTGATTGTAATTCTTCCAGAGAATCTTTTAGTTTAAGGTGTCTGAGACCCTCGCCCATGTGTGCGTCTGCGATTAACAAGTTTCTCCTGTCCATGTTTGGAATCACCCTATCCCCCACTCCAGGGATTCGAGCAAAAGGGACGGAGTTTGCATCGATTATGTATGTATAATTGACTGGATAGTTGATCAGTAATGCTGAGCAATCGCCTTTTGATGACGTTTTCACCGCCAGCACTGTTTCACCGTCAATGTATTTTAATGTACGCTTTTTTCGAACTACGGGAGCCGATTTAGTGGCTGCCTGTAGGAGAGTAGGGTCTGCAATCCTATGATCACCCAGATTTTTGCTTTTTGCTGCACTGGTTTACGACTTTCCCTGGCTGTGGGCCTGCTAATCAGACCCACAGCCTAGCTGTTCTCTCTATCCAAATTGTACCCAAGTACTGAATTGGCACTGGGCCCTCTCCAAGTCCCTGTACCCAGGGCTGAGGTGTACCCAGAAGTCTCCCAGGGGCTGAAGCATGTATTATGCCACCCCTGGGCTGACTAACTAAACTGACACAACTGGCTGCACGACAGCTGGGGCAAGGTGGTGTACTCACCCTTTGCTTTAGATATAGTATACCTATATCTAACCCTAAAATGGACACACAGATCTCCTATCAGTCACTCCTATGGCAGGCCTTAACAATCCTGAAGGCAGAGTGCTTGGAATCGTGTGAGATGGTGCTCTGGCATGAGCTGAGCCTGTCTGCGGCTTTCGGGATCCATCCCTTAGCCGTTTCCATGATATCGCATACCATATACTCTTAAGTGCATTATAATCCTCGCGGTTATATGCCAACTCTGGTATCGCTTTATCAAAACATGTCGAGTAAGGTGTCATACGAATTGGAATACTAACCCCTCGCCAATTCTGGCGACGGGGTTAGCATTCCACCCTTCTAGAGGGACACGACATGTATGTAACCCCTAACCCCGGTTAAAGTCAAACAGAGCCTCAGCTCCACAAAATGGACGCTGCCACCGAGACACAAGTCTGCCCTCCTGCTGCTGGGAGTCCTCCCAGAGCAGGAGATAAGGACAAAGGGTTTCCTGCCAGGGGCGGTGCCAGCACCGTCCCAGACAGGGTTTTGTGTATTGTAGGTAGGCAGGGCTTTAGAGGAAGGTGACTGCACGTGGCACCCCGGTGCTCACTGTGCATAGGCTGGCTGGAACCAGTTCCAGGGTCACTCCAGACCCTGTGCTGGGGAAAAGCCCGCCAAGGAAGTGGGTGTAACCACCCCCCTCCTAGTCCCACCCATAGGGCAGGACTTAGTCGCGTGCCAGCCCCTTTTTACAGGATAAAGGTAGGAACTGGCCCCCTTCCAAATCAGATCATCTTTGAATCCTGAAACTACTTTCCACGAAAGGAACTCAAGACTTCTTCCTAAGATTTCTCCCTTGTGACTAAGGAGTAGTCACCCTGCATCCGCAGGCACCACCTTAAGAACACTGCGGTCTGCTGCAAGTCTCTCCTCCAGATCAAGACTGCCCAGCTCGACGAGAACCGGCTTCCCTGGCACCTCTGACCTCTACCTGCATCATCAGTCACGCTGAGATTCGTGGGTGTGACGAGACCTCGAGGGACCGGCCATCTTCAAGACTGCACGACTTCTTTCCAGCCAGCCCGCCGAGTAATTTCCTGGTGAGTGCTTTGGGGTCCGAGAAGCCCCGACCCTGAGCAGCTCCAGCACCGAAGTGCAGCCTCCCAGCATCTCCACGATCTGCGTGGGGCCCTTCTGCTTTTTGCTGCTCACCGCGTTGTTTGGGTACTAGCCCGCTGGCTTGTGGCCTTCTGAACGACGCCCGACGACATTTCTGCTGCTGGTCTGGTTGCTCCAGGCTGGCCCTTGCTCCCTTCCAAAAGAGGAGCCCCCCGGACCCTCCTGGTCCACTCAAGACGCCATTTTGAGTCCACCGCGTGGGCTTGAATTAGCCAAGGCTTGTTGCCCAATCCTGGGTAACTTCGACGCCGACAGCTTCATCCATCGTGGGACAGCTCGCCTCTCCATCCTGGTCGCCGACAACGCCTCCTGGTCCGTGAGATCTGCAGAGCCAGCGTCGCCCACTCACCTAGTCGAGGTGACTTCGCCCGGTGCCATCCTGGTGCCCACTTAATCACTGGCTAGTGATTCAAGAACTTGGTCCCCTCTGCTTTCAGGTTTCTTCTTCCTCGATCCAGGCTTGGATCCAACGAACTTTCCTTCACTGGTCGCCTGCCAGCAACTTCCTTCTTCCAGGCTCCTGGTCCGGCAACGAGATCCCCGACGTCTTTTCAGACCTATGCAGCTGCAGCCCCTGGGCTAGGTAACTTCGGCACTTCGGTGTCCCAGCATAGCCTCACTATCCTAGGGTCAGGATCCACTGTCGTTTTCTTCCTACCAGGTCGGGTTCGCCCGTGAACACTAACTTTGCCTTTACTAGCTTCCATAGACTTTGTCCCGCATCCCGCGTGAGAGTGCACACTCTGCACCCGAGTCCCCTAGGTCTCCTAGAAGTAATCTAACGATTCCCTAGTCAAGTCCTAGCGATTCCAAAGCCTATTAGTACTGTACTTACCTGCTAGTAATTTCGCATTCCACTTTTTAAGTATATGGTTTTTCGTGCCCCTTGGGCATTTGTGTATAACGTGCTAACTTAAGTATTTTCGTAAGAGTTTTGTTGTGTGCCTAGCACCCTGTCCTCATAAAGAGTACAGGGTTGTTGTGATTCTAATAAATACACTGTTTATTTTCATAACACTTGTGTGGCGTCCTTTCACTGGGTGTTCAAGGGGTAATGTGATGGTAAAACAGCTGGCTTAACACGCCCTCTAGAGTCTTAGCCTTAGACTGCTCGTATCCATGCTACTAGGATAGCTGGTCTATAAGGTTGACTTACAACCAATCATCAATAAGGGTTGTTTGGACTGATATATAGTGATCACTAGAATAGTGAACACTGCACATCAGGCCAACTTCTCACATTGGTGAGCAGCGGTTGGGATTTGAGCTTGCTGTTGTTTTACCACACATGCCCTAAGAATATCTTGTGAAAGATCACATAAGTACTAAAGGTACATATAACTTAGCTTAGAATACTCTGAGTTCTACTGAACCAGCTGTTGTAGCTCCTAGGGCCTAGCACACCCTAAACTACAACTCTAGCAAGGGATCAGTAGGCAAACACATAGTGTAGGTAAGTGCACCACTTACACCTCACTACAAAAGCATGTCTACCCAGGGAGATTCTACTGAGACTCCCCTGGTCAGTGTTGACCCTCCACAGGTCACTTCAAGATATGCAGCTCTCAGTTTCCAGGAGATGAGACAAATCTGTGTCTCCAGAAAACTGAAGCAGGGGTCTAACCCCACCATTCCCTTTCTGATAGGTCTCTTAGAGACATATGATGCCAGAAAGCTTTCTCAGTTACATGAGAACATGCCAGCCTTAGAGGGAACCTCTGGGGATCCAGACCTCCCCAACACTGCTACTGCAGTTGAGGAGGAGGAGGATCAGGAGGAACTCTCTGGGGATGAGGTAGACAAAGGTCTTGAGGTAGTCAGAAGGCTAACTAGGACCAACTTAGACTTACTTGGGCTAGGATCTGGGGGACCCCCAGTACTAACCCGAAGTGGGCCTAACCTTGGAGTTAGGAGAGATAGATCTCTTTCTAGGGACTCCAATAGATCTCTGCACTCTAATGCCTCTTCTCAGGGGAGAAGGAATCCTCCACAGAGGAGATTTACTTCCCCTCAGAGAAAAGAGCATGAAGCTAGAATGAGACAAGCTGAACTGAGGATTGAAAGGGAAGAACTTGCCCTGGCCAAAGAGAAGCTTGCCTTTGCTAGAGAGCAGCAGATGAGTGGGCTAGCTCCCACTGGTGGCAGCAATCTCCCAAGAGATAGAGAGAAGGGTTTAGATACTAAACACCTGACTAAGATAGTGCCCCCCTTTAAGCAAGGGGATGATATCCAGAAATGGATGGCTGCTCTGGAGAGGGCCTGCACTGTGCAGTGCATTCCCCAGAGTTAGTGGGCAGCTATACTGTGGCTCTCCTTTGATGGTAAAGGTAGAGATAAGCTCCTCACTACAAGAGTAGAGGATGCTAACAATTACCAGGTCCTGAAGAATACACTGGTTGATGGGTTTGGTTTAACCACTGAGCAGTACAGGTTGCTGTTCAGAGACACCCAGAAAACCCAGTCTCAGGACTGGTCTGACTTTGTGGATTGTGCCACTAAGGCTTTGGAGGGCTGGTTGCTGGGTAGCAAGGTTACAGATTACACAGGATTGTATAATCTAATGATGAGAGAACACATTTTAAACAATTGTCAGAACCAGTTGTTGCACCAGCACCTTGTTGATTCAGATCTGACCTCTCCCCAAGAATTGGGAAAGAAGGCAGACAAATGGGTCAGGACAAGGATCAAGCAGAACCAGAACCAGAACCAGGGTGGTCAGAAGAAAGCAGACCAGAAGGGTAATGTTAAGAATGAGCAAAATGACCAGAAGTCTTCACCAGGTCCCCAACAAACCAAAGAGGGTGGGGGTCAGGCTTCCCAGAAGAAGAAGACTCAAGAAGGCCAGTCAAAAAGGTGGTGCCAGTACTGTAAAAGTAAATCTCACTGGTTTAGTGAGTGCACCAAAAGAGGAGGACAAACTCCTGCCACTACAGCCCCTAAGGCAACTGCACCCCCTAGTACAGTCAGTAGTGGTAGTGTACCTCCCAAGGCATTAGTTGGGTTAACCTTGGGTACTGAGGGGTCTGACAACTTAGTTGGCACACTCACTCAGGCTGTCCTTGTCTGTACAGGGGATATGGATATGTCCCCTGAGATAAGTCCCAATACTTTGGGCAAATACAGGCAGACACCTTTGATTAATGGCAAAATGGCTCAGGCCTATAGGGACACTTGTGCCAGTGTCACCATGGTGACACCTAACTTTGTGGACCCTGGACAGATCATGCCAGGTACTGATTTCCTGGTGACCAATGCCAGCAATGTCACTACTAGTCATAGTGTGGCAATTGTGGCTTTCTCCTGGGGTGGAGTGAAGGGACAAAAGAAAGTTGTAGTCAGTTCAGACCTCCCAGTTGATTGTTTGTTGGGCAATGATTTGGAGTCATCACAATGGTCAGAAGTGGAGCAGAGGACTCACATGGAAATGTTAGGCTTGCCAGCACATGTGCTTGCTGTGACTAGGTCACAGGCCAGAAAATGCCCCACTGAACAGGTGCTGGATCCTGAAATGATGGACCAGATACCTTCCAAGAAGAAGAGCAGTAAGGGTAAGGCTTTGCCTTCCCCCTTGCCCCAGGTTGAGGATCAAGTCTCTGAGGAGGCTGATCTGGAAGAGCTGAGGGAAACTGAGCCTAAAGAGCTTGAACTTGATCAAGTTGAGTTTCTGGGCTCAGGGGGACCCTCCAGAGCAGACCTGGGGAAGGAACAGTTGAGCTGCCCTTCCCTTGAACCCCTCAGACAGCAGGCTGCTGCTGAGGCTGCAGGGAATGCCACAGGTGCCCACAGGGTATACTGGGAAGATGGACTCCTGTACTCTGAGTCAAGAGACCCCAAGCCTGGTGCAACCAGGAGGCTGGTCATCCCCTTGTCTCTGAGAGGTTTCCTTCTCACCTTGGCCCATGAAATTCCCCTTGCAGGTCACTTAGGTCAGACAAAGACTTGGGACAGGCTTGTCTCACACTTTCACTGGCCCCATATGAATGAGAATACCAAGGAGTTTTGTCGCTCCTGTGTCACTTGCCAAGCCAGTGGTAAGTCAGGTGGCACAACAAAGGCCCCCCTCATACCACTACCTGTGGTGGGGGTTCCCTTTGAAAGAGTGGGGATTGACATTGTTGGTCCAATGGAACCCCAGACAGCATCAGGGCACAAGTTTATACTGGTGGTAGTGGATCATGCCACCAGGTATCCTGAAGCTATTCCCCTTAGGACCACTACAGCCCCTGTAGTGGCAAGAGCCCTAGTTGGAGTGTTCTCCAGAGTGGGTTTCCCTAAGGAGGTCGTTTCTGACAGAGGTACAAACTTCATGTCAGGATATCTGACTGCAATGTGGAAGGAGTGTGGTGTGAACTACAAGTTCACCACACCCTACCACCCACAATGCAATGGGCTTGTTGAGAGATTCAACAGGACCTTGAAAGGGATGATTCATGGACTACCTGAAACTCTTAGGAGAAGATGGGATGTCCTGATCCCCTGCCTCTTGTTTGCTTACAGAGAGGTCCCACAGAAGAGGGTTGGCTACAGCCCTTTTGAGCTTCTGTATGGGCATCCTGTAAGAGGACCCCTGTGTTTGGTGAAGGAAGGATGGGAGAGACCTCTCAAAAAGCCTGCAACCAACATAGTGGACTATGTACTTGGTCTCCGCTCCAGGATGGCTGAGTATATGGAAAAGGCATCCAAAAACCTTGAGGCCAGCCAAGAACTTCAAAAAGCTTGGCATGACCAAAAGGCTGTTCTGACTGTGTACCAGCCAGGACAGAAGGTGTGGGTGCTGGAGCCAGTGGCCCCAGCAGCTCTGAAAGACAAATGGTCTGGGCCCCACACCATCATTGAGCAAAAGGGAGAGGTTACCTACTTGGTGGACCTTGGAACTCCCAGGAGCCCTCTCAGAGTGCTCCATGTTAACAGGCTCAAGGCATATGTTGACAGGAAGGACATGAGCTTGCTCATGGCCACAGATGAGGGACAGGAGGAAGAGAGTGACCCTCTCCCAGACCTGCTCACTCAGAATCCTGACGATGGATCAGTTGATGGTGTTGTCTTTTGTGGCAGCCTCACTGAACATCAGCAACAGGATTGCAGGCAAGTCTTGCAATCCTTCAGACATATGTTCTCTCTGACACCCAGCCAAACTGATTGGTGTACCCATGATGTTGACACTGGAGACAGTCTGCCTGTCAAGAGTAAAATCTACAGACAGCCTGATCATGTTAGAGACTGCATCAAAACTGAAGTGCAGAACATGTTGGAGTTGGGAGTCATTGAGCCCTCAGATAGCCCTTGGGCTAGCCCAGTAGTTCTAGTGCCAAAGCCTCACACCCAGGGTGGTAAGAAAGAGATGAGGTTTTGCGTAGACTACAGAGGCCTCAATGCAGTCACTAAGACTGATGCCCACCCAATACCAAGAGCAGATGAACTTATAGATAAATTGGCTTCTGCCAACTTCTTAAGTACATTTGATTTGACAGCTGGGTATTGGCAAATCAGGTTAGCTGAGGAGGCCAAACCCAAGACAGCATTTTCTACCCCTGGAGGGCATTATCAATTTGTGGTAATGCCCTTTGGACTGAAGAATGCACCTGCCACCATCCAAAGGTTGGTGAATCAAGTCCTCACTGGGCTGGATGACTTCTGTGCAGCTTATCTTGATGATATTGCTGTCTTTAGCTCCACCTGGGAGGATCACCTGGTCCACCTGAGGAAAGTGTTAGAGGCCCTGCAAAAGGCAGGCCTCACTATCAAGGCCACAAAGTGCCAGATAGGGCAGACACAGGTTGTGTACCTGGGCCACCTTGTAGGTGGAGGCCAGGTTCAGCCACTGGAGAGTAAGATACAGGCCATCAAGGACTGGACTCCTCCAATCACCCAGACTCAGGTTCGAGCTTTCTTGGGCCTGACTGGGTACTATAGGAAGTTTGTCAGAAATTATGGGTCCATAGTGACCCCTCTTAATGACCTAACAAGCAAAAAGATGCCAAAGAAAGTTCAGTGGACAGCAAGCTGTCAGAAAGCATTCAATGACCTAAAGCAGGCCATGTGCACAGCACCTATCCTAAAGAGTCCAGATTACTCCAAGCCATTCATTGTCCAAACAGATGCTTCTGAGTTGGGTGTGGGGGCTGTTCTGTCTCAACTGAATTTTGATGGTAATGATCAGCCTTTTGCTTTCATTAGTAGGAGGTTGACACCCAGAGAGAAAAATTGGTCAGCTATTGAGAGGGAGGCCTTTGCTGTGGTCTGGGCCCTGAAGAAGCTGAGGGCCTACTTGTTTGGCACTCACTTCACCATTCAGACAGACCATAAGCCCCTCTTGTGGCTAAATCAGATGAAGGGTGAAAACCCCAAACTGCTTAGGTGGTCCATTTCCCTACAGGGGATGGATTTTACAGTGGAGCATAGACCTGGTACTGATCACAGCAATGCTGATGGGCTCTCCAGGTATTTCCACTTAGAGCAAGAAGACTCACCTGGTCAAGGTTAGTTTATTGTCCCAAAGTTTGGGGGGGGGGGTCATGTAGGAGAGTAGGGTCTGCAATCCTATGATCACCCAGATTTTTGCTTTTTGCTGCACTGGTTTACGACTTTCCCTGGCTGTGGGCCTGCTAATCAGACCCACAGCCTAGCTGTTCTCTCTATCCAAATTGTACCCAAGTACTGAATTGGCACTGGGCCCTCTCCAAGTCCCTGTACCCAGGGCTGAGGTGTACCCAGAAGTCTCCCAGGGGCTGAAGCATGTATTAAGCCACCCCTGGGCTGACTAACTAAACTGACACAACTGGCTGCACGACAGCTGGGGCAAGGTGGTGTACTCACCCTTTGCTTTAGATATAGTATACCTATATCTAACCCTAAAATGGACACACAGATCTCCTATCAGTCACTCCTATGGCAGGCCTTAACAATCCTGAAGGCAGAGTGCTTGGAATCGTGTGAGATGGTGCTCTGGCATGAGCTGAGCCTGTCTGCGGCTTTCGGGATCCATCCCTTAGCCGTTTCCATGATATCGCATACCATATACTCTTAAGTGCATTATAATCCTCGCGGTTATATGCCAACTCTGGTATCGCTTTATCAAAACATGTCGAGTAAGGTGTCATACGAATTGGAATACTAACCCCTCGCCAATTCTGGCGACGGGGTTAGCATTCCACCCTTCTAGAGGGACACGACATGTATGTAACCCCTAACCCCGGTTAAAGTCAAACAGAGCCTCAGCTCCACAAAATGGACGCTGCCACCGAGACACAAGTCTGCCCTCCTGCTGCTGGGAGTCCTCCCAGAGCAGGAGATAAGGACAAAGGGTTTCCTGCCAGGGGCGGTGCCAGCACCGTCCCAGACAGGGTTTTGTGTATTGTAGGTAGGCAGGGCTTTAGAGGAAGGTGACTGCACGTGGCACCCCGGTGCTCACTGTGCATAGGCTGGCTGGAACCAGTTCCAGGGTCACTCCAGACCCTGTGCTGGGGAAAAGCCCGCCAAGGAAGTGGGTGTAACCACCCCCCTCCTAGTCCCACCCATAGGGCAGGACTTAGTCGCGTGCCAGCCCCTTTTTACAGGATAAAGGTAGGAACTGGCCCCCTTCCAAATCAGATCATCTTTGAATCCTGAAACTACTTTCCACGAAAGGAACTCAAGACTTCTTCCTAAGATTTCTCCCTTGTGACTAAGGAGTAGTCACCCTGCATCCGCAGGCACCACCTTAAGAACACTGCGGTCTGCTGCAAGTCTCTCCTCCGGATCAAGACTGCCCAGCTCGACGAGAACCGGCTTCCCTGGCACCTCTGACCTCTACCTGCATCATCAGTCACGCTGAGATTCGTGGGTGTGACGAGACCTCGAGGGACCGGCCATCTTCAAGACTGCACGACTTCTTTCCAGCAAGCCCGCCGAGTAATTTCCTGGTGAGTGCTTTGGGGTCCGAGAAGCCCCGACCCTGAGCAGCTCCAGCACCGAAGTGCAGCCTCCCAGCATCTCCACGATCTGCGTGGGGCCCTTCTGCTTTTTGCTGCTCACCGCGTTGTTTGGCTACTAGCCCGCTGGCTTGTGGCCTTCTGAACGACGCCCGACGACATTTCTGCTGCTGGTCTGGTTGCTCCAGGCTGGCCCTTGCTCCCTTCCAAAAGAGGAGCCCCCCGGACCCTCCTGGTCCACTCAAGACGCCATTTTGAGTCCACCGCGTGGGCTTGAATTAGCCAAGGCTTGTTGCCCAATCCTGGGTAACTTCGACGCCGACAGCTTCATCCATCGTGGGACAGCTCGCCTCTCCATCCTGGTCGCCGACAACGCCTCCTGGTCCGTGAGATCTGCAGAGCCAGCGTCGCCCACTCACCTAGTCGAGGTGACTTCGCCCGGTGCCATCCTGGTGCCCACTTAATCACTGGCTAGTGATTCAAGAACTTGGTCCCCTCTGCTTTCAGGTTTCTTCTTCCTCGATCCAGGCTTGGATCCAACGAACTTTCCTTCACTGGTCGCCTGCCAGCAACTTCCTTCTTCCAGGCTCCTGGTCCGGCAACGAGATCCCCGACGTCTTTTCAGACCTATGCAGCTGCAGCCCCTGGGCTAGGTAACTTCGGCACTTCGGTGTCCCAGCATAGCCTCACTATCCTAGGGTCAGGATCCACTGTCGTTTTCTTCCTACCAGGTCGGGTTCGCCCGTGAACACTAACTTTGCCTTTACTAGCTTCCATAGACTTTGTCCCGCATCCCGCGTGAGAGTGCACACTCTGCACCCGAGTCCCCTAGGTCTCCTAGAAGTAATCTAACGATTCCCTAGTCAAGTCCTAGCGATTCCAAAGCCTATTAGTACTGTACTTACCTGCTAGTAATTTCGCATTCCACTTTTTAAGTATATGGTTTTTCGTGCCCCTCGGGCATTTGTGTATAACGTGCTAACTTAAGTATTTTCGTAAGAGTTTTGTTGTGTGCCTAGCACCCTGTCCTCATAAAGAGTACAGGGTTGTTGTGATTCTAATAAATACACTGTTTATTTTCATAACACTTGTGTGGCGTCCTTTCACTGGGTGTTCAAGGGGTAATGTGATGGTAAAACAGCTGGCTTAACACGCCCTCTAGAGTCTTAGCCTTAGACTGCTCGTATCCATGCTACTAGGATAGCTGGTCTATAAGGTTGACTTACAACCAATCATCAATAAGGGTTGTTTGGACTGATATATAGTGATCACTAGAATAGTGAACACTGCACATCAGGCCAACTTCTCACACTGCCGCTGCGGCTGTTTCAGCCAATGAATTCCCTACAACGTGAACGCCATCACGCTGATGACTCAGTGAGTGAGTCACGTGAGTCTTTGGTAGTTCTTTTTGTAAAAGAGCTATTTGTTCCCAGAGCAGTTTCTGCTTTATTGGTGCATCTGTGTCATCTTTGTAACCGTTTTGAATCCATGTCTGCAAATCGCTGTTATATGATTTGACGCAGTAATATGAATCTGACACTATTAGTGTCGGGAATTCGCGATCCGCATTATCTAGCGCCATTTTCAATGCTTTTATTTCAGTTTGTTTTTCTGAATTAGTTTCTACTGAGTGTGATTTTGTTAATAGAGGTCTTAGTTTACCTCCGCGCCACACTTCTTTTGTAATCTCACATGTGGGGTTGTATGCCTGTTCTCCCCAAACGGGGGGTTGAGCATGTCCGTCTGTATAGATTACACAGGCGTAATGTCGTAGAGGCAGAATGTTGATTGGCAGAGGGTATGTTTTTTCATATTCAAAATTTTCCATTTCTGCTAGTTCTGGATCAAAGTAGTAGGATACTTTGTCCGTTGTGATTGAATTCACCCATTGTAACCATTCTGGATCCAATGTTGTTGTTGGTAAATTACACGGTGTTGTTAATTCCTCAAAGGCTGATTCAGCTGTTCTGACTGTGATATGTCTACCGTCAGCTATGTCTTTTTCTCTAGCTATTGCGGTTTGAACTGCATGAACAATTTTTTCTTTGTTGCTGAATTTCTGTTCAGCTTCTGTGTACAAGTGTGATTTGAATGCAATTGGTACCTTTTCTCCCTCATTAGAGGTCAGGTATGTGAATCCGCATCTCCCTGGGATGACTCAAATCACAAGATTGCGTGTGTTATCACGTGTTTCTAATTTTGTTTTAATTAGCATGTCTGTTTGTAGGGATCTCAAAATTTCTGTGTGTATTTGAGTCCAACTGGATCTTTTAAAGTCTGGTTTAATTAGATCATAAAGGGGTTTGACCCTTTCTGCGTAATTTGCAATGTATGTTCTTCCGAAATTTAGGAAGCCTAGAATCGACTGTAAGTTTTTTAGTGTTCTAGGTGCTTGGAGTACGGCACATTTCTCTAGGAAATTGTCAGCCAGGCTTTTGCCTTCACTCGATAATTCATATCCTAAGAACAGGACTGTCAGATGGGCAATTCTTGACTTTTTAAAGTTGAATTTGTAACCCTCTGCTGCGAACCCAAGTATTATGGTGTTCACTCTTTTCAAGTGAGTCTCCAAGTCATCATCTGTTAAGTAAATGTCATCGACATAAGATAATGCTTCATCATCATATAGTTGTAGTAATTCTGTTACTCTCGCTGAGAATACTCCCGGGCTGTTCTTGTACCCCTGGGCTAACCGACAGAATTGTTTTTGAGTGCCATTTACTGAGAATGCAGTTAAATATCTGCTCTCTGGTGCTATGTTTTGACAAAAGAATCCATTGGAGATGTCCAAGGTTGTTTTGTATTTTTTGCGCACTATGTTATTCATTAGCGCAGCACTGTGTGAGTTTTGCACTGCAAAAGTTTTGCAACATGTGTTAAGGTGTCGGTAATCCAAAACTAGACGATATGAATTGTCTGGTTTGGAGACCGGAAACAAAGGATTGTTCATTTGTGAGGTGCAAGTTTCAATCACCCCCTGGTATTCTAGCTGATCTAGTATTTCATTTACCTGTTTTTTAGCTTCTTGCTTAATTGGGTACTGCCTTTGTGCAGTAGGTTGTGATTTTAACTGGATTTTGTGAGGAGGAGAATCCTCATCCCATCCTACATGATTTTTATATAAAGCAGGTGCTAGAGCCACTGCCCACTTTCTAGCAAGTGTGTATTTTTTATGAATTGGAATTTGATTTGAGAAGGCAGGCATAATTACTTCTTCGCCATGAGGGCACTCCCTGACAAACTCTGGTGGCCAGTCTTTTTCAGCTAGAAGTATGTCATAGCCTTCGGAGAGGTTATCCCAAAATAGTCCCCTTATTTTCCTAGTCTTATCTCCCTCTATACGTAATGTTATTTCGTATATCTTGTGAGGTTTGCTAACCCTGGTGTCTGCAGTTTCCACTTGAAGATATTCATTCGTGTCCACTGTCTCCAGATGATTCATAAGGACTTTGCGAGCTATGCTCACTTCTGCTGCACTGTCTAGCATTGTCTGAGCCCACTCTCCGTTTTTCAGTTGTGTCCTCAGTATTCTCGGCATTGTTAACTACCTTGATACTGGCTACCTTCTTTTTTGGAAATTGTAATTTCTTTTTTAGCTGAGCAGGTTCCTTGTCTTTGGACTTGGCGTGCTCGTCTCTTTGTTCTGATCGTCCTCTTCTTTCCGATTTCTGCGAGGAAGTCTGAAAAGATTGAGAGGGACGTGTATCAATGTCTTGATATCTATCAGGCTTTTTATTATTATCCCTATTTCTAAGGTTATATCTATTCCCAGAGGGGTCACTCTGCGGTGACCTCTGTCTTCGGTTTGGAGATTTTTCTCTTCGCCTAGGAGACCTTCCTCTGGACTGGAATTTCTTTTCTTTAGGATTGGATTGTTTGTTTCCATCCCAGTTCTTTTTTTGGTGAATTGTTATTAAAAAATATTTTTTCTGGACTTTCAGTCAGTTGCGGTTTTACTGGTATTCCACCTAAACTATCTCTACCTAGTTCCTCATAGGATTTTTCTATGATTCTGGCAATTTCAGCTGGTTGGTCTGCTACATCTGTCTCTTTTAACCTCTGGCGGATCGCCACGTTTGCTGCTTCACCTTTTATATTGGCTAATAATATAGCCGAGACCTACTTGAAGTCTTTCAGTAACTTCATACCAAGAGTTAAAGCAGGTTCTGGACCGTATTCGTCTTGAATTTGTTTTAGCACATCTGGTATCACCGAAATGGATGGAACACCGTGCGTTTTTGTGTAGATAGAAGCAAAGACTGTACCCCAAGTGTCACAGTCCTCTATGTGCGGTGCGATTCCCATTGGAAGACAGATAGTCAGAATCCTGTGTTTTTCTAGTGGGGTGGTGTCAGGAAACACCGCCTCTATTTGGGTAATTTTCTGTGCCAACCAGAATGGTATTGTTCCAGTTTAGCCGGTACTTTACCTAGGCAGGATTGGATGTTCTCTGGTGTAATTTTATTTGTGTTCCCCTGGTGAGGGGTCAGCTGTGGAAGTTTAATCGCTGGCTGAATTGTTGAAGTCCGCATCACATATTGGACTAATTGTCTATGAATTTTTAGTAATTGTTTTAGCTGTATTAACAGCTCTCCTGTAGACATCCCTTCGATGTCTGGGTGTGGTGTGTATCCGGCTAAGACCGGCCACGTTGCTCCTGGTCTACCTAAAGGACCGAGCCTGGTGATGTCATTATTATGTTTTAGGGCGCCATCAAATAAGAGCAAATGCTCTTGAAATTTGAGTGGTACTTCCACCTCCTCGAAAGGAGTGTACTCATTAGGAGGTTCCTCTATTTTGTAATAGTGGAAGTACTTTGTTACAGCATTTGCTGCTGGAAAATGTATCCATGTATAATATACCTCTGTCTGCCGATATTCGTGTGCCTCAATTACGAATATGACTGTACCACCTCTAGGTGTCAGTCCATTTTCTATAAGTTTTAAGGTTATAGATTTCCTTTTGGTGACCGGGATTAGTATTATATCCCCGTCTGCGTCTAGCGCTGCAGCATCAGCTGCTGCGAGTTCAGTTGCTAGTCTAACTGCCTCTCTTTCTTCATCACTGTCTCCCATTTTACCGACAGGATGGTATTATGTTTGTTTGCAGATCAGGTTTCTTATGGAAACAAAGATTAGATGCACAATATTTTGGAACTGTTTATCCTTCAACGTTGACTATACCAAGAACCATACATAGGAGTTCCCTCCTGCGAGGTCTGGCGGATATAACCTTTCACCCACTCCAGACGTCTTTGGAGTATTGTGGGAAAAGGGGTCTGAGTGAGAAAGCACAACTGAGTTACTCTAAATGTCTTACGTTAGTTTTATCGCCCTTTCCAAACGCGTTGGGCGCCATGTAGTGTAGTTCCTATCTTCCCAATAGGCTCTGCGCATTGGAATAATACCTACAGCAGTAAAGGCCTAGGCCAGACGTTAACTAGGTCTACTACTGTCGATACTAGACTTAAAGTTTTGGGTTTGCCAGCGTAGCTCAGAGTTCGCTAGAAACTTTCTCGAATGTTCAAGGAGGACTTAACTTCCCTGATTAGACAAGAAGGGATTTAGTTTCTGACAACCATAGAACATGACAACTTTGCTCTCCCCTAATCAAGAGTCAATCTCGAGAGTCGTGTGAACAAAAGGCAATTTATTTTACTCAGTCAGTACGTGCATTCTTAGTCTCATCAGAATGTAGAGAAAAGGAAGAGACGGGCGTGTTCAATAAAAAGGTGTTATTTATTGATCAGTCTCTTTTCTCATACATGAGAAATGGATCGATATTATTGCAATACTTATAGTTAAGTAAAGTGCATACATTAAAAGCAATAGTATAAAGTAATACTGTAAAAACATTGATATGGTTTCTAAGCCATAAGATGTTTTAAATGAATAAAATATATTACATACACATATACATTTGACTAAACGTACTCAACTGGTGTTTCTAGATACGCCTACCCCGTGTACCTGACCTAAGTCTAATACGTGGGCGGGAATAGAAAGTTACAGTTTAAGTTAAGTTTGTTTTTGCCAAGTGAATAACTAAAGAATTCTCTGTGAGGGGTTATTCAGTTCTGTACCTGGAATTTAGGATGAATGAGGAATGGTATCTCTCTCTCTGGTCTCGATATTCCAGGCGGCCTGCGAGGGCTGTCCAGAAACGCCGGGGCTGGATTCTCGGCAGGAGAAAGCAGCGCGTCTCTCAGCGCGTCAGGAAGGCGGGGCTGCTGCCAGCGGGGTCTGCTCTGCTCTCGGCTTCGGCAAGTATGGCTGCTCCGTCTCGTCACCACGCGTGTGTTTGCATATGGCAAGATCGGTAATATTTATACCTTTAAGGTGCCGAGATTGACGTAAGGATGGACATAGATACGTCAATAAAGATGTCATACGACTTGCTCGTTAGCACATTCTTTTACTAAAGTTCTCGGTGAAATCAAAACAATGGCCGCAGGGTTTTGCCCAGGTTGTCATAGGTTTGATTTGTTATGAGAACTCCGTATGCCTTATCAGGGGCTGGAGGAATATCGCTTGTCTAATTAGATCGCAAGCGTTATGACCTAATCAGATAACACGTTCCTGTGCTGTAGTGTGACTGCGTCAGATAACGGTATCTGCATCATGGGGAATTTCTGCCTCATGGGCTGACTGCTAGTTAACTTGTTGGTTTGTTTAACTAGAATAGGGTCAGGAATAGGGGGATTGATTCAGAACCGATAGGAATACATGACAAGGCGCCTCAATCAGTTCATTCGGCGAGAAAAGTTCAGAATGCTGGTGTTACATCAAATAATTCCACTTCTGCATCAAAGGGACTGGATGTGCTCCATAGATCTTCAAGATGCTTATTTTCACATCCCCGTCGCCCCAAAGCATCGGAAATTTCTAAGGTTTTGCATACAAACCAGTCATTACCAGTACGCAGTCTTGCCCTTCGGGCTAAAGTCAGCTCCTCGCACCTTCTCAAAGTGCATGGCAGTCGTAGCGGCTTTCCTAAGGAAGAGACACATTTTCGTCTATCCCTATCTAGACGATTGGCTACTAAAGAGTGCGTCCCCGAGTCTGCTTCAACAACATCTCACGTTCTGCATACATCAGCTGTGGAGGCTGGGCCTGCACGTGAACTTCAAAAAGTCTATCCTCAACCCCACACAGAGGATACACTATCTGGGCGCACTTCTAGATTCAAAGGACGCAAAAGCGTATCCTTCGGAGGAGAGACTATCCTCTATTCTCCTCAAGTGTCAAACCTTACTAAAGAATCCTCGACCAACTCGTCTCTGCTAGGGTCCATGGCGTCTTGCATTTTCCTCGTTCCGAACGCCAGGCTGCACATGAGACCTCTGCAGCAGTCGCTGGAGGATCAGTGGTCCCAGTTTTCAAACCGTTGGGAAGACAAGCTGTCACTAACTCTGTCAGTACGGATCTCCATTCGATGGTGGATGCAGCGGAGTCATCTGATAGTGGGAGTGCCTTTTCAAGAGGACATGCCCAGACGATCGCTGGTGACAGATGCGTCCCTGCAGGGATGGGGCGCCCATCTGGGGTCCCTTCAAGTTCAAGGAGTGTGGTCAGAGAAAGAAAGACTGTATCACATAAACATGTTGGAACTCAGAGCGGTCCATCTGGCTCTCAAGGCTTTCTCTCCAGCACTCACGTCATCCTCTCTGCTTGTTCAGACGGACAATACAACAACGATGTACTATCTGAACAAGCAGGGCGGAACGAGATCCAGACCTCTGTCGCTGGAAGCGCAAGCAATCTGGAAGTGGCTTCTGGCTCGGGGTATGACAATTTCAGCTGTCCATCTGCCCGGTGTCCTCAACGTCCAAGCAGACGACCTAAGCAGACACTTCGCAGAAGCACACGACTGGGTCTTAAAAGACGAAGTGATAAGAGATGTCTTCCAAGCCTGGGGATCACCAGAAATCGATCTCTTCGCGGACGCCTACAACGCAAAATGCCGCGTCTTCGCATCCATATACCCACAACGAGGGTCCAAGGGGAATGCTCTATGGATGGACTGGTCAGAGAAATTACTCTACGCGTTTCCACCTATTCCACTCATTCCCTTGGTGATCAAGAAACTGTACAAGTCGAAGACAGACATGATTCTAGTGGCTCCGAAGTGGCCTCGCCAATGGTGGTACCCGGATCTCATGCATCTATCCAAAGTGCCGCACAGGAGGCTTCCCTGCTGTCCGGATCTGCTGACGAGGGAGAACGGAAAAGTGTTCCATCCCAACCTGCCGTCCCTGAAGCTAGCAGTATGGTTCCTGAGTTCATCCAGTACGGACATTTAGGCCTTTCACAGGACTGTATGCACATTTTAAGAGAGG
Source organism: Lissotriton helveticus (assembly GCF_964261635.1). Taxonomy (NCBI): domain Eukaryota; kingdom Metazoa; phylum Chordata; class Amphibia; order Caudata; family Salamandridae; genus Lissotriton; species Lissotriton helveticus. The sequence continues at coordinate 57,916,925 of NC_136069.1, read as the reverse complement.
CAAGGAGAGCTTCTACAAGAAAGACGTATGCTTTCAAGTGGAAGCGGTTTTTCATGTGGTGTGCTGCTGAAGGACATGACCCGATTCGAGGTCAGGAACAGGTACTGTTACCATACTTACTTTCTTTGGCCAAAGCAGGTTTACAGTATTCCTCTATTAAGGTCCATCTGGCAGCAATAACAGCATATCGAAAGTCCCCTACCCAGGTGTATTTCTTTCAAATGCCAGTTGTGAAGGATTTTCTCGAAGGTCTCAGGAAAGTGTATCCTCCCGTGAGGGCTCTCTCACCTCCTTGGGAGCTTAATGTGGTTTTGTCTAAATTGATGGGTCCTCCATTCGAACCTATACACAAGGCTTCCCTTCAACATCTGTCGTGGAAGGTGTCCTTTCTTGTAGCGATCACTTCTGCGCGCAGGGTGAGCGAGATTCAGGCCTTTTGTGCTACAGAACCCTATCTTGTTTTCCATGCGAATAGAGTGGTGCTTCGGACTCATCCCAGATTCCTTCCTAAGGTAGTCTCGGATTTTCACATTAACCAATCAGTGACACTACCTACGTTTTTTGCTAATCCGAGCTCTTCAGCTGAAAAAGCTCTACACTCTTTGGATTTGAAAAGAGTTTTGAAGTTTTACCTTGATAAAACTAAAAGTGTTCGAAAGACTGATCATTTGTTTGTAAACTACGGTCCTCTGAATACGGGCTTGCCTGCATCCAAGAGGTCCATTTCTAGATGGATTGTGTCATGCATTTTGTTATGTTATCAGTTGGCACTAAAACAGCTCCCGGGTAGACCGAGAGCTCACTCCACTAGAGGAAAGGCTGCTACTATAGCAATGCTTAAAATTTTTCCTGTTCATGAAATTTGTAAGGCAGCTACATGGCGTTCGGTTCACACCTTTTCTCGCCATTACTGCCTTGATTCTGATACTCAGGCGGATGCAGGTTGGTCAAGCATCCCTGAGGAATTTGTTTTCGTAATATCTATATGAGTGTACCGTTTAGAGAGTCTGATATTGGTCCGCAGGGTATGGGATGGGCTTGCTACTCTATTCAGTGCTTATGACTATTGATGAGTATCCCCTGGAAGAGAAGGATTAGTTACTTACCTGTAATCCTAGTTCTCTTCCAGGGGTATACTCATCAAAGTCATAGGCACACCCACCCGCCTCCCCGGACTAATATCAGAACTATCTCTTTTACATGTTACCCATGCAGTTATCACACTGTTATACGCCGTCCAAAAGAACTGACCTAACTGTCACCTGTGGTGCATGATGGGAGCCTGGAGGCTCTCAGAGGTCTTAAAGGCACGGTGCCAGATTTTTCTGTTGTTACAATGCAGCCTATCTAGGCTAAAGCTGCCTCTATGATCCTGCCTGTTTTTACCTTTGAAAATAAAGGTTGTGTGTTTCAAAGAAAACCTAGGCAGTGTTTTCTTCTTTACATTATCATATAATGTGTTTTATATGTCTTTATTTAGCAAATGTAAAGATTTTTACAGGCTATTGTGGCAGTTTTTTGAGCCTAGTATGGTTATATTGGGCTGCATATGTATATGTATATGCATATTATCTATATATATATGGTTATTTTATGCGTATTTATATATATATATAATTTCAATGACATACAGACTGCATATGGGGTACGAGATTAACGTGGTTAAATCAAACTCTGTATAGCACTATTAGAACCGTCTTTTTATTAACATTATGTTGTTAAAAGGTAGCATATGTAAATTATTATGCACTAGGTTCATATGTTACAATGGATATTTTAACATTTTGTGCTTTCTCAGATTTAAACATTTGAGCTACCACTGTATTGTTAAATCTGTGTTACTATACGTAATAATACGTAATAATTGTACCCCATAGTCTGTTTTCCAGCTCTATCGTGTTTATACACAGCTGTTGTTAATTTTGGCACTGTTCACTTTAAATCTGGCGCCTATCCATGAGTAACGCGTCATGTGATCAAGGTCCAGGTCGGACCGAAACGCGTCATGGCGGCATTAGATGCAGGGCAATAACTTTAAATAAATAAAAGCACAAGTAATTGGGTCCGCGTGTCTATCCTGTTCCGTTGTGGCAGTGGATTGTTGTGGATAGAGTACTGTAGTGTTTCAGTGTCGAACTGCTTCGTCGACACTTGCGGAAAACCCCTCCTTCTTTCTGGGCGTTACGGCATTCGAAGCAACTGGTCTCGTCTTGGCGGGACTTACTCATTTGGCTCTGGTGTGGAGCAAGCCGTACGGAAGCCCCTGGAGACCGTTGAACTGCTCCTACCAAGGAGACTGGAATCAAGGTGGCCGGAGTGTGAATCCGAGCAACTGGAAGATATCTGGCAAGGTAGGAGACTACGGACAATCCAGTAAGGAGAGTGCATAGTGAAAAGCTCAGAACATTGTTGACAAAAGCTTTTCGCTGCTATAGCGCTGTTATTGCCCGAACAAAAATTGCATCATGGCCGCGGAGGCGTTACGAAGCCGAGAGGTGGCTGCGGTCGATATATTTGATGATTCCCCGGCTGGGGCGTCATCAATGGAGGTGCAGCAGGCTGCTGTGCCCCAAGTGAACTCAGGCGCGAGGGATCTATTTAGACGCTTGGAGAAACTAATGCGTGCCGAGCAAGCGAAATGGTGGGAGGAGAAATCACTTGCTCGCTATTTGGAAGTTGGCAGGGTCCCCAGGGGCTTAAGGTTAACTCTGGCCCCCAGCTATGAGGATCCAGACCCGGAAATGCTGGGAGAATGGGCGGACTGCAACCTAGACTCATCTGCCAGGCTGCTACGTATACTGGTCAAATATGCAGCCAAAGACAGGCTTAAACTACAGGCTAAAGTAGAGGAGTTAAATGCAGAAATTGCTCTGATTGAGGAAACTGAAAGTATCAAAAAAATGAGGAAAGAGATGACGATAAAACTACAGAAAGATGAGGACACCATTAAAAAACGTAAAGCCTTCAAATTCATTAGAGACAAACTGGATTACCAGAATGGCACTGTGTTCACCTTTGCTCGGAAATATGGAGCAGTGAAAAATAAGGGCGGTGCGGCTAACTTTCGCAAAATCCAAGGCACTACGGGGGATAGTACACCTTCCCTAACTTCAACTTCTGAACAGAGTGTCACTGGCAGCGAAAATGAAAACGAAGAAGATAATGGCGGACCGTCAAATACAGTAAAAGAAAAAGTTTTAATCATGTCTCGCGCGGAGGAAATGAATGTCCTGTGCCAAGACAGGCGAGACACGCTAAGACCCCGGAAGAAACAGCCGCATCAAAAAGGCTTTCAAATGCCAAGCGGGGGGCAAGGAGGAGGTGCAACCGGAGGCGAAAACGCGAAAAAATCGCCCAAGAAAGCCAAGAGAGGCAGATGGAATCGGAAGTAACTCAGGAAAACACTTCCAACACTGTGATTAACCTCTCGGATATCGTCCTCAACAAAGCGGAATGCCAAATATTATCTCTAGGACTCTCCTTTAGTCCTGAAAGTAACTTCAATTACTCAGAAACACGCATGGACGTTTTTCGTTTCATACGGAAACTGAAATTGCAAAAACACCATAAGCTTAAGGCGGATAAAGAAACGTCCACTGTCCCCACTTATGCTACTAGCCCGCCTCTGATCAACGCAGGTGATGTGGGCCTCTTCTTTGACCTTCGACAACTTCAAACTGAACAAAATGAGACAATTGGTCCACTAGGCTTGGAGGGAATGGACTTGGGCAGTACTATCAAAACACCATTTAAACCTAAATCTATTTTCCAACTGATAATGAGTCATGACAACATAGACAGATTCCACGAATTGGTTGCCTCGGACCTGAAAGATTTATACAGGGTGACTCACCACACTGCCACCACAATGACTATCAAACAACGGTGTTACATTGAACTAATGAAAAAACTGCAGAAAAATGAAGATCTTGTCATAAAACAATCTGACAAAGGGGGCAACATTGTCCTGTGGCCGAGACACATGTATTTGGAGGAGGCATATATCCAATTAAATGATACAACCTGCTATAAACGTAGTAATTTGCAATTTGTGAAATCTTCTTGGTTGGATTACTATGGTAAACTGGTGGCATGGAAGAGTAGTGGGCTTATCAGCAATGATGAACATAAATTCTTGCATAATAGTTACCCCGCTATACCTTCCATGTACTTCCTTCCCAAGGTACATAAGAACATTCTCAAACCCCCAGGCCGCCCAATAATTTCAGCTATTGGTAGTATAACAGAAAACACATCTAAATACGTAGATTATTTTCTACAGGAATGGGTTGTCAAATTACCATCTTATATTAGGGATACCTCAGATTTTTTAAGAAAGATCCAGGAAAGCAATTGGTCTGATGACTTGATTCTTATTACCATGGATGTCACGTCCCTATACACCTCTATTTGCCACCGGGATGGGATCAAAGCGGTTGAACATTATCTTAATCGCAGACCTGCATGCTTTTTGTTACATAACAAAATGTTGATTGATATGATCAAAATGTGTTTGGAACATAATTACTTCACTTTTGAAAATACTGTCTTCCAGCAAATCAGGGGGGTAGCTATGGGGGCCTGCTTCTCCCCGAGCTATGCCTGTTTGCACATGGGCTTGTGGGAGGAGCAGGTTCTTAAACTACAACATGAAGAAACTCTGAACACACATGTCCCCCTATGGCTCAGATACATAGATGACCTCTTCCTCTCGTGGAGGGGGCCAGAGGATCTGGCCTGGGAGTTCATTAAGAAATTGAACATCAATCAACTGAACTTGGAGTTCACAGCACAAATGAGTAAAACATCAGTAATTTTCCTTGATGTTGAGGTTTACATATGTAACAATAAGATCTGTACTAGACTTTTCCGTAAACCAACTGCTGGGAACTCATTATTGCATGCATCCAGCCACCATCCCCAACATCTGATCAACAGCATCCCCTACGGGGAGATGTTGAGGATCAAACGTATTTGTAGCAATGGGGAGGAATGTAAGCTAGCACAGCAAAGCTGCAAGGAGAGGTTTCTCCAAAGGGGTTATAGCAACTCCATTATTGAGAGAGCCATTCATAAAACTGAGTCCTTGACTCGTGACACCACATTGACCCTTAAAATCCCTACTGTACCCAGTGACATTTCCAACAAAGTGAGAGTCATTGTCACTTACAGCAAACAACAAGGTGCAATTAGGAAGATATTAAGGAAACACTGGGATCTATTGCTAAAGGACCCGGTCATTGGGGGTGAATTAATCAAGAGCAATCGCACTCCTCAAATGACCTTTCGGAAAGCTAGATCCATGGGCAATTGTCTAGTAAAAAGTAATTCTGAAATCAGGCAGCCTTCCAACTGGCTTTCAAAACAAAAGGGTTTCTACAAATGCTTTGTTTGCAAAGCATGCAAACATGCTAAAAACACTAAGGAATACACCACTCCGTTCCTGCCCCGGCCAGTCAAAATCAAACGGCGTATTACATGTAAAACTGAATACGTTGTTTACGTTTTGGAATGCCCATGTGCACTCCGATACATCGGTAGCACAAAGTTACCTGTACATATGAGGATTTTACAACACCTCAGGGCAATCACGAATAAAGATCAATCATATCCGGTTGCCAGGCATTTTGAAACCAAGCATGGAAGTGATAACACTCTTCTTTCCTATTTTGCTATTGACTGTATATTGCCGACACGTAAGGGTGGGGACAGAGAAAGTGCCTTACGCATGTTGGAAACCAAATATATCCTGGAACTGAACACCAAGTCTCCGATGGGCCTGAATGCCACGGAAGACTTACACACATGTATATGAATCAACTTCTTGTATACACTATGTTTGGTTGGAGATTCCCAAGTAACCCATGACAGAGAGTCAACTGTTTGCAAAATATACATGTGTTAATGTTTATCTGCTATTTGCCATCTTACACATTTTGGAAACGATTTGCCAAGCATTTAACACATTATCAAATGAATTGAGATGAAGCGCCTTTCCTTTTAATATGAATCTATGCATTTGTTTTTAACATCATATTTCACATACTTATAAACTTTGTTTACACTGGTATAGTTTGATTTTGGATCTATTTAGATCCAACACTGGGTTCACTATTTGTAATACACTTTTTATGTTATGCATTATACAATTCATGCCATTGGCACCTTTGTAGTTGATGCAATCGACCACTGAATTTTTGGATACAGGTTGCCTATTTGCAGTGCTTGCCCACTTGGGCTTAATTCTTCTTTTCAATGACATACAGACTGCATATGGAGTACGAGATTAACGTGGTTAAATCAATCTCTGTATAGCACTATTAGAACCGTCTTTTTATTAACATTATGTTGTTAAAAGGTAGCATATGTAAATTATTATGCACTAGGTTCATATGTTACAATGGATATTTTAACATTTTGTGCTTTCTCAGATTTAAACATTTGAGCTACCACTGTATTGTTAAATCTGTGTTACTATACGTAATAATTGTACCCCATAGTCTGTTTTCCAGCTCTATCGTGTTTATACACAGCTGTTGTTAATTTTGGCACTGTTCACTTTAAATCTGGCGCCTATCCATGAGTAACGCGTCATGTGATCAAGGTCCAGGTCGGACCGAAACGCGTCATGGCGGCATTAGATGCAGGGCAATAACTTTAAATAAATAAAAGCACAAGTAATTGGGTCCGCGTGTCTATCCTGTTCCGTTGTGGCAGTGGATTGTTGTGGATAGAGTACTGTAATATATATATATATATATATATGTAGATATATGCATATTATTGGCTATTGCTCTGGGGTCCCGCACGTGGGCGGGACTATTCAGTGCTTATGACTTTGATGAGTATACCCCTGGAAGAGAACTAGGATTACAGGTAAGTAACTAATCCTTATGATTCCGTTGTTTCAGCCTCTATCCTGGATTTCTGTGAGACTGACTCTGAGTCTGTTGGGCTTCATGTCCTCCTGCATCCTGTTGGTAAAGCATGCCAGGTAGCGTATGCGGGCTGTGCAGTGGGACCTGAAGTTCCAGTGGGCACAGTATCAATGAAATCTCACCAACATTGTCCAGATCTTGGAAGGCACTGCGAGACATCTGCATTGGTGGTTGGGTCAATTGTAGGCCTAGGCCTAGTTCATGGAGTTTCATTACACAGAACTCTGCGAAGTGACAAAAAAACTCCATGGAGTTTCGCAAGCAACTGAGTCCGATGAGAACTGTCGTTTGCGCTGACCTTCCTGCAGCTAGGGTAGAAATTCTACCCCAGCGGCAGCTTGTGCTCGCCATCTTAACGTTTGCGTGTGCGAGTGAGTAAAAAACTCTGCTGTGCTACGTGGAGTGGAGTTTTCTGCACAACTACATGAAAGGAGCAGAGTTCACCTCCCAGGCCCAGTCAACGGCAGACCCCACTCCCTTCCCCAACCAGAACTGATAGTTGTGACAAATGCGTCACTTCTGAGATGGGGTGGCCATCTGGTAGCGGTGGAGCTCAGGGGACACTGGTTTCTGGTGGAGTTGGGGAGCCACATAAATTTGCTGGAGCTCCGAGAGATTCGATTCACATTGAAAACATGTATTGCCTCTATCAAAGAGAAGCTAGTGCAGGTGTTCACCGACAACACCACTGCATGTGGTACTGCAACAAGTAGGACGGGTGGAGTTGTGGGCCCTTTGTTGAGAGGCCCTGCATCTCTGGACATGGCTGGAACAGCAGGGCACAACCATGGTGGTTAAACATCTGGCAGGTTCTCTGAACGCCAGGGCGGACGAACTCAGCCGTCAATGCCGAGCGGATCACGAATGGTGAATCCAGTCGGATGTGGCACAAGGTCTCTTTCAACAGTGGGGAGAACCTTGGTTAGATTTGTTCGCCTCAGAAGAGAACAAACAGTGTCAGCTATACAGTGCGCTGGAGTTTCCAAGGCGGCTATCACTCTGGGGTGCCTTTCGTCACAAGTGGTGCTCAGGCCTGCACTATACCTTTCCGCCCATACCACTCTTGCCCAGGGCTCTGAAGAAGATCAGGAGCTGTTGGGCTAAAGTCATTCTTGTGGCTTCTGACTGGGCAAGGGGAATCTGGTATCCAGAGCTTCTGAAAATGAGCTTTGATCCTCCTATCAGACGGCCCCTTCGGAAGGATCTTCTGTCATTGCAGTAGGGTAGAGTTCTTCACCCAAACCTGTCAATTCTGTGTCTCCACGTATGGAGATTGAGCTGCAGCAGTTGATAGCTTTTGAGCTTCCTCCCGAAGTATGTAACGTTATTTTAGCGGCCCTTCACTAAGATGGTATACACCAGCCGTTGCCAGAATTTTGTATTATACTGTACAGAAAGGTCCATTTACCCTATTTCTGCTTCTCTTTCCACTGTCCTTTTATTTCTTCCGACCCTTGCCCAGCAGGGCTTTGCTTCGGGAACTCTCAAATGCTACCTTTCCGGTCTGCTTTTTTGCAGCTTCCAGACCTGCCATATCTCTTTAAGTCTCCTATTGTACATAGATTTCTAAAGGGCTGGTTCACTTGTTTCCGCCCAAGCCCTTTGTTTTGCTGCAGGGGAACCTTAATTTGGCCGTCTCCTACCTTAAGGGTGCTCCCTTCAAGCCTTTACTTAACTGTCCCCTTTGGCTGTTGACCATCCAAACAGCCTTTTTAGTGGCGGTTACATCTGGCCAGAGGGTGAGTGAGTTTCAGGCGTTATCTTGCACACACCCCTGCACACACCCCTATCTGATGTCTTTTCCAGACAAAGTAGTGCTTCGAACCCAGGCTTCCCTTTTACTAAAGGTCATGACCCCATCCACCTGGGTCAATCCATCATGTTGAGCTAAGAAGGGAATGGCAGTGTAGTGCAGAAAAGGACCATCTCTCTCTAGGTCGTTCTCTGCATTAAGATCTGCTATGCCCTGGCAAAGAATTAGCCCCCTGAGGGATTAAGGGCCCACTCTGTCAGGGAAAAAGCTGCTACTACGGCCTTGGCTCGGGGTGTTCCAAGCCTAGACATCTGTCACGCAGCAACATGGGCATTTTTGCACATGTTTAAAAAACACTACTGCCTGGACAATCAAGTCCGCAGGGACAGGTATTTTGCCCTCTTGGTCCTGCAGGGCTACCTAGTATAGGATATTGGCCCACAACCCACCTGGCTTGCATATCTAATTGAAAGGTTAGGAATCTGCAGGTAGAAGTCCCTATCAGATATACAAGTTACTCACCTTCGGTAACACCTTATCTAATAGAGACTCCAACTAGCTGCACATTCCTTACAGCCCCACCCATACCTTTCCGCTGTATGGACTAATGTTGTAGGGCTTGGGTTACTCCCCGTTCAGGGCCCTAGTTTTGCATACGACCACGTCAGTTCGTTCGTGGCTCTGCGATTCTGATGTGGAAAAAACTAAAAGTACTGACGTCCTCACACCTGGGTGGCGCCTATATAGGTAGTAAATGTAAAAATGTAAATGTCGGAATTTGTAAAGCGCACAGCTACCTCCACCGGAGGTGTCCCGGCGCTGTCCGTATACCACTTAGGAACCCTTCCTGGCTTTCCTGGGAAATGTCCACTCCTGGGCACCCCCCAGGTGCAGCCAGGCATCCCAGCACTTTTGGGGCCGTTGTGGAGACTAAGGCCCAGATGTAGGTAGCCAAATACCGGTCGGTAACGGCCGATTTCGGCCGTTACCGACCGGTATTTGGCTTTTGAGATGTAGGGGGATTGCAACAGGCCATTTCGGTAATTTTACCGATTCGGTAAATATACCGGTCGGTAAATTTACCGACCGGTATTTTTACAGAATCGGTAAAATTGAGATGTAGGTGGGACTCTTCTGAGTCCCACAAGCCCTACAAATTCGGTATTTTACCATCAAATTCAATTTGATGGTAAAATACCGATTCAGGTGTGCATGCACATATGTGCATGCACACCTGTGCCATATGACAGTAAATGGAACATCTGGATGTTCCTACATACCCCCCCTTCTTATTTACCGATTCTTAATTACCGAATCGGTAAAATTCGGTAATTAAGAATCGGTAAATAAGTTCTACCTACATCTGGCCCTATGCAAGCTATTGCCCAGAGTTGCAGCGTGGGACCCATGATCAGAACAGGCACTGAGGCGAGAATATCCAGTCAGGGGAATTAATGAGCCGGGGACCCGCCCAGGCGGGAATCGAACCCTGGTCCCTGGCCAGAGCTCTGCATCAAGGTCTGCCTGCTCTAACCATTGAGCCACACTTCTCCATGAGACCTCATAACCGATGCTACCAATGCTGCTGGCGTCATGCGGAGCCAAATGGAGCCACCGAACGGTGCGCGCAAAGGGTATTGCTTAGCAAAAGTTTTCAAATCTAGCCTGACGCCTGGTAAATTTAAAGGTAAGGATTCCACAGCTAGATAGAGTCTTTACCAGATAATGCGTTACCAAAATTAAGTAACTTGTTCATTTATGTATGTATGTATGTATGTATTATGGATACAGGTCTATAAATGTGCGTTGAGCATGGGCTATATAGATTTGGGCATATTTGATCAATATCTATAGCAGATTCATATCTCTAATTGCATCTTTTCATCTCTGTGGGTTCTATGCTTGATATGACCCTTGTAGTGCTCAATTTGTCTTATAATGTTCTTTTTTTCCAAGGATGGACGTGGATGCGCATTAGTCTTTGTACCTGGATTGGTCTTCTCAACCTTGTGATAAATGCATTTATTCATCTTGGTTTTAATGAGGCTGTGTCTGGAAGCCCTTTTTTCTGGAATTCTCAGGACAGGTTTCCCTCAAATCCTTCTTTACTCATGAAAGAGGCTGTAGTTTACATAGCGTTCGCTATTGCCTTGAGCCGTCCTGGTCCAGGGCCTTATTTTACCCTTTAGGGAAACTCTCCTACTGTACTCTGTTGTCTTCTGACAGAGTATTATCCTGCATCATTTGAGGCATTGATTTTTCCAGTGCCTACAGGGTTGTTTTTATTTACATTGGTTGTGGTTTTTGCCACAGTTTTTGTAAGGCGCTCATGCTCCTTTTCATTTAAATCCTATGTGCGTCTGGTCTCTTGTTAATTTTCAACGGCTGATTCTCTCTGAAAACTTTTGTTTCATTTGTGCGCAGCCTCTCCTCCAGGTGTGGTATAGTTATGGCATTCAATTCAAAAGTTGAGGAATCTGAAGCTAGATGTCTCTATCAGATGAACAAGTTATTTACCATCGGTAACACATTATCTTATAGGACATAGTCTGGCCGCATATTCCTTAACGCCCTGCCCATCCTCCTTGCTCTGCAAACAATTTACAGGGTGAGCGGTATTTCCTTTGATGATACTGGGTGATATACCAGCGGTCAGTGTTTCACTTAGCCTAGGGCTTGGTTGAACCATTTGATATTTCCTTATGGACCTTGTCTAGATATTAACATACCATTTATTTCCACTTTTTAATTAATATTTCAAAGATATGTTGATCTTTTTTGGCACACTGTTTCCACGGGCAGTTTCTATGGTGGCTCTGCGTTGTGGCATGGAAGGTTTCTCAAAAGAAACTGAAGTCTGCGCACCACAGAGGACTTTTATGACTCCACTGACATCACAACAGGTCCACTTCATCATGGAATCGTATGATGCCATCCCCCGGCACGCAGAGGTACTTTTGAAAAATTTCCGAATCCAGTCTGGCGCCTGGGGAGAATTCAAAAGTTAAGAAATCTGCCGTTAGATTATGTCTCTACCTGATAATGCGTTACCAAAAGGTAAGTAACTTGTTCTAGAGGCCCAGGGTTATCTATGGAGATCTCCTCTGAATACTCAAGGCCATGTCCAGAGCCAGAAGTACTAGGTATCTCTTGCCCCAGCTCTGTGGGGTCACCTCCCTCACCAATGTCTCCCGGCCTATCAGGATTTTGTAGGTCATCCTAAAGGAGTACCTCTATGAAATAAGACTTAGTAGGATTTCTAACTTTCTTTAGGTTTCCAGCCTTACAAAATGTCCTAAGTTCCACTAACCTAAGGGTACTGTACCCAGACACCTGGGTCTGACTTGGTTGCTCATTAGAAGACATGGTACTTGTGTAGTGTAAGTGTATCTACTCTACCCTAGTGTTCTAAACTTCTAAGGGATAGTAGCAAGGGTTGTATTAGACCGTTGGCACTCAATCCAAAAAGCTTAGCAAACAAATACCTACTCTGGTACAGGTATTGTGTATACCTAAGTTGGTAGTGGTTTCCTGTGAAAACTTCACATATGACTAAGTGGTAAAGCAATGCAAGTCTTTATCTCAACCACTGCACCACCAATGTAGGAGTCTATCTCAGTAAATGGTGTACACCTATTGGTGATACACCCTGCACTGAGTACAGGCAACCATTAGTGATAGTGTAAGTGGTCCCTGATAACCAATGTTCTTAAAGTGTAGCTGTGGAGAGCAGTCAAGGTTTATCCAGGAGGGTGTAAAGCAGGTGCAATTACCACACAATATATTCAGTGATGTCCAACTAGGAAAGAACCACACCAGTGTTAGAAAAATAGGTACTATTTATTACAAGACAAATCACTAATTACACTTAAAAACATATGGGCCCAAATGGGAGAGCAAAACCATATACTAAGTAAGTTGAATGCAAAAGGGATATCTAACCATGACGGCCACCCAAGGATCTGTAGGCCAGGGTAAGCACAGATACACCCAAGATAAGTAACTAGGAGTCCCTAGGCACCCCAGTGCAGAGTTGATACCCAGGCTCAGTGTCCGTAGGATACCATGGAAAAGTCACATTTAGGATTTTGCAGATTTAGGACCCTTCCCAGAGGACCCCAAGGAAACCCATTGGAACTTGGAAGGTTGGAGAGCACCCCCAACTGTGGATACCCACAGAAGCAGAATACCTACAGCAGGGACCCTGGGTGGATAGGTGCGAAGTGGTGTCAGAACCGCTCCTTGAAGTCAATAGGGAACCTCAGCTGTCCAGCTGCTACATTGACATGTGGACCAGGTTGGTGGAACCCAGGCATGGATTCCAGACATGAAGCACCTCTGTAAAGTGGAGACAGAGTCGAAACCACCCGGTGTTTCCCAGGAGGTGCAGGGGCAAAATGCCAGCCCTTCTTGGGGCGACATCACTCTAGGATGGAAGCCCAGAAGTTGCAGCTGTGGAGTCCTGGCGATGCTGTAGGAGCTTAGAAGCCATCCACAAGGTGTCCCATGCCGGTCGACGAATCGCAGGAGGGTCTGTGGCAAGAAGGACCACGAACAAGCCTCAGCAAATGGAGCAGACACATCGTAGAATAGGATGGAGAAATGGGGACCAGCAAAGTTGTAGAGAACTCAGCCACCACAAGTAAGTGAGAGCTGGCCCTCAGCAAGAAGGAGAGCCAGCAGGAATCAATCAAGACCCTGGAGGGACCTTCTGGAAGCAGGCACAGGGAGTGAAGGGGAAGCCTCATCAGCACAGGTGTTTGATTCTAGCAGCTCCACAAGGGATTGCAGTCTTCCACATTGCACATAATACAGTTCAGGCCTCAGGAGAGTCACCAATCCACCACCTGTGTTGCAGAGCCTTGGAGAGTCCATGGGACAGCAGGAATCACAAGCCGGCCGTCGTCGTCGAGGTGCCTGCGGCTGCAGGGGAGTGACTCCTTCACTCCAAGGGAGATTACTTCTTTCTGTCTTTGATACTCACAGAGTACTTGTGACCCTGGAGGATGCACAGGTATGGAGATTGCAGAGTCTTTACAGAACACGTGGAAAAGGTTGCAGTAGGGGCCCTCCTACTAGTAGCACAGTCTTGTCTTGTTTCCTGGCAAAGTCCAGCAGCAGAATCCAGCAGTTCTGTCAAAGAGCCTGGTCATCGGGTCCTTACTGAGTTGACGCAGTGATGGCGATTGCCAGAGGTGTAGTTGTAAGGAGTTCCAGGTCTTCACAGTGAGGTAGGAAGAGGATCTTCCTCCAGCCGAGGTCTTGCGCTTCCTTCGGATAGTGGCCAGGGCCAGTTGGGCGGAGGGCAGATATCTAGTCAATGTGTAGAAGGAGAGGCAGTGGATGAGGTATTCGGGTCCAGCGTTGTGGAGGGCTTTCTAGGCGTGTTTGAGGAGCTTGCAGGTAATTCTTTTGTTGATCAGAAGCCAATGGAGGTCTCTCAGGGAATATAGCACTTGAACTGCGTTGTTACATCGCATACGATTACAATGCAAGTCGTTACAAGGACTTGCTGTAGGGGGAAAGCTGGACTTATGAATAGTATAATTTACTATTCCAACTCCAGTGTGTGCAACAGTAGGGAAGGTGTTGGAATTATACTATTCCTAAGTCCAGCGTGCCCCCTACAGCAAGTTGTTGTATCGATTTCGGTTGTAATTGTATGTGATGTAACAACGCGGTCACTGTAACAAATGCGTTGTAATGGTATGCGATGTAGCGCATGCGATGTGAAGGCTGTTTCCCCTCTCAGGTGACTGGAGATTTGGCTTTGGTGGGGGATGTCCTGGATAAGTCTGGCGGAGGCACTCTGAATGTGCTGCATTTTCTTTTGGATTTTTTGGATCATGACGGTTTAGAGTGCCTTACCGTAGTCAAGTTTGCTGCTGACAAGCGCCAGTTCCCCAAGTCTCAGTTGGGATCCACTTGAAGAGCTTTCTGAACAAGCCTAGTGTGTGGAAACAGGATGATATGACGTTGATTTGGCAGTTCATAGAGAGTGAGGATTCGAGGATCGTGCAGAGGTTGCGTGCATGGTCCGTGGGTATGTGGGGTGTTCCAAGTGCTGCTGGCCACCAGGAGTCGTCCCAAGCTGAGGAAGTGGGGCCTAGGATGAGGACTTCGATTTTGCCAGAGTTGATTTTGAGGCAACTTTTCTTCATTCAGGCAGCTACTGCCTTCATCTCAATGTGGAAGCTGTTCTTGGTGGCTGTAGGTTCATTGGTGGGAGAGAGAATCAGCTGTGTGTCGTCGGCGTAGGAGAGGATGTTGAGTCTGTGGTTTCTGAATCCCTATGTACTACAGTCTAAACAAACTGACGCTAGGCATAAAGTGGCGGCAACCATGATGGAAAGATCCTACTTTCCTACAGTAAGGCTTTAATAATGATGAAGAATCTGATGACAACTTCAGTGAAACTGTCGCACATGGAAACAAAGTAAGGTTACTGACACTGCTCTAGTATGTATACTCAGCCAGGCCAAGGCTGAGCCTGTCACAACACACATCTAGAAATTCCTCAAGACTTCAGATTCCAATTCAGTATAAGTTGAGTCAAACGTGGGACGCCATGGCAAAACTTGTGAATGTTCTAACAGCTGATGATTTTAAAATTGCCAATGCCTCTGTAGTTGAAGCGAGATTCGAGCATCAGTTACGGTGCGATACAGTCCCATTTTAAGATAACCTACCAGAAAAAGACAATATTAAAGCAAGAGCAGTTGTGAAGGACGGGAAAGAGACATCCGCCTTTTTGATTGATGCAGCAATGAATGCTTCACTATGTGAAGTTTGTCACATTGGAAATGGCACAATGAGGCATTATGAATGGCTGAAGAGTACATCCTTAGACCGGAGGTACAATAAAAGATAATGGACACACCAGAATGTTTTTCGCAAGAAAGTTAATCTCTTCAGGTGTTCAGAGTGCATACATAAACTTAAGAATAGACAGCCTTATATTAACTATAGATTATATAATCAGACACCATTTCAGCAAGGTTTCCTTTTTCTTATAGACAGACAGTACATGAATTATGGAATCTAACATAGCCAGCCTAACAAGCAAGGCCAAGGTTATAGAGACAAACAGATTTAAAAATTTGGAGACAAAGAAAGTTGAGTACATTTGGCTGAAACACTCCCTGAAAAAGAATGAATTAACGAAAAAAAGAAAGCAGGAATCTAATAATAAACACTACACATAGTGAAAAAGGACTCCACTTTTTGGTTGAAAGCTTGTATTAGTTCATCGTGCCAGGCAAGGTAACAGACTGTCTTTCTGCAAAACTTATGTTCGAGGCATATGAGCTGCAGATCTTACACTGTGCATTAGATCACCACCTGGTGTTGGGCTCGGATGATTGCATGCTGTTGTCATCTTGGAAGAAGTCTTTGTAGTCACGAGATAGGTGACTCCTCCCTTGGACGATAGTGCGCATGGGCATTGGATCCATCCTTAGATTGTTTTTTCCGCCACTGGGTTCGGATGCAACGTTATCGCTCCGGTTCGAAAATCGACTTTTCGAAGACTTCGACGCGCAACACTTTATAAAACTAACTTTAACTTCAACATACATAGACTTGACCTCATCACTTCGATTCCGTTCGTCGACGCGGGCCATCGGGCCTACCCACGCGGTGAGGCTTACACCTCATGGAAAGGACACCATTCAAAAGATGCCCCAAGTGTGGAGCAAAATTTCCACACAGCGACCATCACGAGGTGTGTAACTTGTGTTTATCACCGGAACACGACGAGTCGAACAGCACAGCTTGTGCGTCCTTTCGATCCAAGAAGACCATTAGAGATCGGAGGGCCCGGCAATAGGACATGCAGAGATCAGCTCCGGAACCGGTGGATATCTTCGACGAAGGTCCATGTGTCCCTGAGGAAGATTCCGATGATCTCCAGATCGTATCTGAGGCAGACGACTCCGATGACTCCATACCATCAGGTCAACGCGTGAGTACGACTGCCCCTACCCCAGCCCAACCCCCTAAATCAAAGGCTAAGGTCAAAACTCCGTCTTCGGGGCCCATTCGAGACCAAGGCATTGCTTCTAAAGCCCCGCCATCAAGCCCGGCTCCGAAGAAAATATTAAAGCCTTCTGGTAGCTCCTTACCGAGCAAACCACACATGCCGATACAACCAGCTCCCTCGGCACGGAAACCGAAAGAAGTCCCGGTTTCGAAAAAGGCCCAGAAACCGTCGACTCCTAAAGACAATACGGCACCGAAACCAATGAAACCTGCCTCCACCCCAAAATACCACTAAACCTGTTTCTGATGCCTCCAAGCCCTCGAACCAGGCCTCGACTCAGAAAACGATACCCTTGGTTCCAAAAACTACGCCACAGGACTATACAACAACTCCTAAGGCTAAAGACAAACAAAAACCAGGCCCGAAGCCGAAAAAATTGGCGCCGAAAGCAATTTCTGAAGAAGAAGAGCTTTTCAGACCTGATCCTCTGCAAAAGAGGATATACATAGACCCAGAAACACGACATGTTTCCACCACACCACACTGGAAGAGGAAGTCAGATACAGCACCTACACCTCCAGTGCCTGTCAAGAAGAAGGACTCTGCCACATCTCCTATGCACCCTTCTTCTCCTGTATCTCCCTCTCCTGCTATCCCTTTAAACATTTTACCTCAAAATTCTCCTCTTCATTCTCCACAACATACACCTCCTCAGGATGCTGATGATGATCAGTATAGCATGGGGGGAGGGAAAGACCCAGTTGACCCTTTTCCCTACCCTACAGGTTCACCAGACTGGCAGTATCCAAACCCACATGATATACCAGATATTCCTTACCCGCATATATATCCATCTAAACCTTCTCCTCCAGAAGACAATATTGGGTTTGGACACTTAATTAATAGGGCTGCTATCTACCACAATGTCACCATGCATTTAGATGAGACAGAAGAGGACTTCTTACTAGACACTTTTGAAAAATCCCCAAAATCTCTGCAAATACTGCCAATGATAAAAGGAGTCATTAAACATGCGCCAGAAGTGTTTAAAGATCCTGTACGGGCTAGAATCTTAAACCCAAGGATAGTGCAAAAGTACAGAGCAGCTCCTGTGGATCCTTCTTACATTAAAGGACAGCTACTCTTAGACTCCCTAGTAGTTTCAAACGCTAGGAAAAGGGCAAACTCACAAACATAAGGAGAAGCACCACTTGCTGATAAAGAATCTAAAATCATAGATGCTTCAGGGAAAAGAATAGCTGCCCAAGCTAGTAATGCATGGCGCATTGCTAACACACAGGCCCTCCTAGCAAGATATGACAGGGCTCACTATGATCAGCTAGAGAAGCTCTTACAACATCTACCTGATCAATATAAGCCACAAGCAGATGACCTCATACAAGAAGGTAAACATATCTAATGCCTCCATTAAATGTGCACTAGATGTAGCAGACAATGCATCCAGGGCAATAAACACCAGTGTTCTTCTTAGACGTCACGCGTGGCTACGCATTTCAAGATTTAAGCAAGAGGTACAAACCACTATCTTAAATCAACCATTCAACCAACAACGATTGTTTTGTCCAGAAGTAGACACAGCCCTTGAAAAAATGAAAAAAAACACGGACACAGCCAAGTCTATGGGAGCTCTGCAGTCCACCCAAGCTAGAGGCTCCTTCCGTCGCTCCTTCTACAGAGGAGGCTCAAAACAAGCTGGAGCAGACAATTCAGCTTCCTTCAAGACAAACACACAAGCATCCTCTTATAAAGGATACTTTAGAGGGGGCTACAGAGGTAATAACAATAAGGGAAGAGGTCGAGGTAAAAACAACAATCGATCCTCTTCCACCATTAAACAGTGACTTCCTTCAGCTCCCCCAACAGCATACCACTCCTGTAGGGGGGAGATTAACACAGTTCCTACCTGTCTGGAACTCCATCACAACAGACAGGTGAGTAAGACAGATTATCCAGTATGGTTACTGCCTAGAGCTTATAGCTACGCCGTCAAATATACCACCCAGACAGCGTCCAATGTCCACAGAACATCTAACGCTGCACCAACAAGAGGTTCTCTCATTACTACAAAAAATATGCATTAGTGCTAGTTCCATTGCAACATCAAGGAACAGGGGTCTACTCACTCTACTTTCTAATACCCAAAAAGAATGGGACACGAAGACCAGTTCTAGATTTGAGGCCTCTCAATCTGTGCATTCACTCAGATCATTTTCACATGATCACTTTACTACAAGTGCTCCCATTATTGCAACTAAACTATTTCCTCACTACACTAGCCCTCAAAGACGCCTACTTTCACATTCCCATACATCCTTCTTACAGGAAGTATCTCAGGTTTGTGCTAGAAGGACAACACTATCAATTCAAAGTCCTTCCATTCGGGGTAACAACGACACCAAGAGTGTTCACAAAGTGATTAGCAGTAGCAGCAGGGCATCTCAGAAGACAACAGATCCATGTCTTCCCATACTTAGACGATTGGCTTATAAAGGCCAAGTCATTCAACCAGTGTGTTCAACACACCTCTCACACAATTCACACAATGCACAACTTGGGGTTTACAATAAACCACACTAAGTCACATCTACAGCCCTCTCATGTACATCAATACCTAGGTGCTATCATAAACACCAGTACAGCTCTAGCTTATCCCAGTCCAGCCAGAGCATTCAAACCTTAATCTCAAGGTTTCAAAACCTACTCTCTCCCAGACAGAATGTTCATGCAACTAATAGGCATGATGGCATCTTGCATTGTTTTTTACCATATGCAAAACTGCAAATGCGTCCATTACAGGAATGTCTAGCACAACAGTAGAATCAGGCACAAGGACAACTGACAGACCTGGTGTTGGTAAACAGCCGCACACATCGCTCTCTGCAGTGGTTGAACATCAAAAACGTGTCTAGAGGGTGGCCGTTTCTCGAGCCTGTTCCACAGATACTACTGACAACAGACGCATCCCTAACAGGATGGAGAGCACTTCTGCTCCACCACACAACTCAGGGAAGATTGGCTGCTCAACAAAAGGGGCTTCACATCAATCACCTAGAGTTGATGGTGATTTTCCTGGCACTAAATTCCTTCCAAGTACACATACAAAACAAAGCTGTCTTAATTTGAACGGACAACATGACAGCCATCTACTACATACAGAAACAAGGAGGCACACATTCCCGGCAACTGTCCCAGCTCGCACAAAACATTTGGAGATGGGCCATTCCACAAACGATATATCTGCTTGCAGAACACCTTCCAGGAGTTCACAATCAGATAGCCGATCTGTCAAGTCGACAGACACAACAGATTCACAAATGGGAACTACACCTGCAAGTTCTTCAACCATTCTTTCACAAGTGGGGTCATCCAGACATAGATCTGTTTGCCATACACGAAAATGCAAAATGCCCAACCTTCGCTGCCAGGTTTCCACACCCGTTGTCCAAGGGCAATGCGATATGAATGATTTGCATACGCTTTTACGCCAACCCCACTAATACCACTAGTGGTACGCAGGCTCAGACAACAGTCTCTCAAACTGATCATGGAAGCTCCCACATGGGCACGCCAACCGTGGTTCACCACACTGCTAGAACTCTCTCTAGTTCCACACCAAAGACTGTCTCTGACACCATCAAAGCTAACGCAGAACCATGGAGACATCAGGCATCCAGATCCAAGTCAACTGAATCTGGCTCCTGAAGTCTTAGAGTTTGGTTACCTTAACCTATCACCAGACTGTATGAATATCATTAAAGAAGCCAGAAGACCTACTACTAGAGCTTGCTATGCTACAAAATGGAAAAGATTTGCCATTTACTGCACTAACAATCAAATTGATCATCTAGATGCTTCCATCCAAAATATCATATGTTACCTTCTCCATTTACAAAGATGTAATCTAGTATATTCATCTATACGTTTACATCTTGCTGCCATTGCAGCATATCTGCAAAACAGACAACATGTGTCATTATTTAGAGTACCTGCAATCAAGGCTTTTATGGAAAGATTAAGATAAAGATGGGCCCCCCTTTTGAACCTTTACATAAATATGAACTGCAATTTCTCACGTGGAAAACAGCTTTCCTTATTGCTATTACCTCTCTTAGAAGAGTTAGTGAGATACAAGCTTTCACTATACAAGAACCATTTTTACAATTACACCGTAACAAGGTGGTTCTAAGGACTAATCCTAAATTCCTTCCTAAGGTAATTAGTCCTTTTCATCTAAATCAATCGGTAGAGTTACCAGTGTTTTTTCAAAACCCAGACTCTGTAGCAGAAAGAGCTCTACACACACTAGATGTAAAAAGAGCTCTTCTCTATTACAGTGATAGGACCAAATCCCTTCGTAAAACAAAGCAACTGTTTGTAGCTTTCTCTCCACCACACAAAGGCAACCACATTTCAAAATCAGGAATTGCAAGGTGGATTGTTAAATGTATACAAATATGCTATCACAAGGCAAAACGCACATTAACTGTTCCTCCTAGAGCGCATTACACACGCAAACCAGGAGCCTCCATGGCTTTCTTAGGGAACATTCCCCTAGAAGACATCTGCAAGGCAGCAACATGGTCTACAAACACACGCCTTCACTAAACACTATTGTGTTGATGTGCAAGCTAAGCAGCAAGCTGTCCTCAAAACCCTTTTTCAAACTACTGCAACAGATACAGCTGACCACCGCTAGGGGAGACACTGCTGTACAATCGATTCACAGTGTAAGATCTGCAGCTCATGTGCCTCGAACCGGAAGTGCTACTTACCAGTATGCATCTGTTCTTGACATACAGAGCTGCAGATTCTTACCCGCCCTCCCACCTCCCCGGGGCCTGTATCTGTTCCAGTTCTATCTTAATTAGATATACACGCAAGGACATCCTCTCTTCTTTCTACAAATAATAAATATTAATTTTGTATTTGTATAGCGCACATATCACCCCCAGGGGTCTCAAAGCGCTGGTACGCATACCGCTGTGGAACCCATCCTGGCTTTTCCTGTGAAGTGCCCACTCCTGGGCACCCCCAAGGTGAAGCCAAGCATCCCAGCATTGTTGGGGCCGTTGTGGAGATTAAGCAAGCTATTGCCCAGAGTTGCAGAGTGGGACCCATGATTAGAATAGGCACCTAGGCGAGAATTATCGAGTCCGCGGACACTGAGCCCAAGATCCTGCCGCGTCGGGTCTTGAACCCTGGTCCCGGGCCTGACCTCTGCTTCATGGTCTGCCACCTCTAACCAGTGAGCCACACTTCTCCACAATCTCCATCATTTCCCATTATGGTGAAAAACAATCTAAGGATGGAGCCAATGCCCATGCGCACTATCGTCCAAGGGAGGAGTCACCTATCTCGTGACTACAAAGAATTCTTCCAAGAAAACAACAATATGCAATTATCCAAGCCCAACACCAGGTGGCGATCTAATGCACAGTGTAAGAATCTGCAGCTCTACATGCCAAGCACAGATTTATACTGGTAAGTAGCATTTTCCTTTTGGTTGGAAGCATCATTTTGCTTGAGGTTTTCTGACCCCATTCCACAACTTTGGGCATCGTGGTTGCCTCTAGTGTTTTTTTCTGAAAAAAGCAAACATTTCTTTATTTTTCTTCCTTGTGGACCTAAACTGCCTTCTGCCTGAAATCATCGTTTTAAAAGTACAGCTTCTGAAGGGAAGAGATCTTGGAATGATGACAAAGGGGTCTACACTGTCTGTCTTCCTGACTCTCATCTATTAAGGATTGTGACATTTATAAGAAGATGTTGTACATAAGGTTGAGGAACAGGAAACAGGAACAGGAAAGGTGTCTGTCTTTGGACCCTTCAGAACATTATTCAGTGTCGAAGCATTCAATATCAAGATATTTCTGTATCTTGGCGTTCCTGTACTGTGACATTATGAGGTTTGGAGTACTCAGGGTCCATGTCAAGGCACCTCTTGATGTTGGTGAGGTGGTGTCACATTGGAGAGGCTCTGCGAATTCCACAGTGCCTCCCTCCTGCCTAGAGCTGGTTTGCCTTCTTTACATGCTTGGAAAAGGACAGGACAGCCTTCACCATCACCTCCAACAGTGGCAGGTACTTTATTTCAGCATAGGATGTTGCTCAGTCAGACTCTTTTGTGGAAGGGGTTCAACCTCCTAAGCACTTGGCAGCAGCAGTTGTGCCTTCTGTTGCACCTTGTTCGAAAGGTGATGTAGCTGATGAAAATGGATGTGTGTGCAGAGATTTTTCTATTTTATTATGTGCCCAGTGAAAAGGCTACTTGAAAGAACATTCAGGTCTGCAGATTTGGATCTAAAAATTAAAAAAGAGAGATGATATCCACCAATTCTCTGGTGGGATCTGCAGCAAAACTAAAATACAATGATGCAGGTTCAGCCTATTTAAACCTGGAGAAAGAGAGCAGAAGATGGGTCTCTATGGCAACCTTGTTGGTACTGTCAGAGCGGCCACCTCCTCTGCCTTTTATAGATGTTATGATAGAGCTCCTTGGAATGTATGAACCAGTTTCAAGAGTTTCTCTCGAGGTGGAAAGGAAGATGTTTTAGAAATCATGAAGAAAGGATGATCATCTCTGATAGCCTGGGTAGGGTGGTTAAGGATACATCTACCCTAGCTATTGCGGCTATCTTCTACAGTGTCATCATCGGTTGATGTTCTTGGCTCATGCTTACCTTTGACATCACATGCTTAACAAAAAATGTTGACGTTTCCTTTCAGTGACTCATCTTTGTTTGGACCAGAGCTGACAAGGAAATTAAAAAATGAAAATGGAGGCAGAAGCCTTAATATGAAATGGGTCCGGGAAAAGAGATCACAATTTCCTTGTGCCCCTTTCGAAGGCTCTTCATACGGTAAACAGCATGTGTACGTCCATTTGTGGAAACGTCAGGTTCGAAGATAAAAGCAGCAGCATCTGTAGACCTTTCAGCGGCAAATGTCCACTAGTGGAAGAGGATCTGGTCGGCAGCCTCTGCAGCCGCTAGAAAGGCCAGAGCAGGGCATTGACTCTCTTCTTCTGCCCCCACCATTGATGGAAGGGAGTATTTCTTTCTACCTATCTACCAGGTAGGTAAGAACAAGGGGCAGGTATCGTTCTAGGTATTGTGCAGAAGGGGTACACAATCGCTTTTTCCTGTTTGTCTCTACAGATTACACCAAAGGGGATGAAACATTCCTTACTGGACTGGTTGGTTGGGAAAACTCAATCACTTCTGGATGAGAATGCAAAATAATCTGTTCCCAAACACCAATGGCACTCAGGCATCGATTCACACTATTTCCTAATCAAGGAGGGACCCAAGCATGATTTTTGGCTAACACTAGATCTCAAAAGATGATCCCTCATTTGTGGCAAGTTAACTGGCTGTGTGGTTGAGATCTTCAAAAAGCTTACTTTCATGTGTCCATTTGTGCCACATTGAGGAATCTCCTAGGTTTCGAGATTGGAAAGCTAATACAAGTTCCTACCATTTGGACTGAAATCAGCTCCCAGAGCCAGTGGTTCCATCTCAGACCTAATTTCGGACCTCTCTATTCTCCCTTTGACCTCTAAAATGTTTGAAAAAACGGTCAACCATCAACTTTCCAAATATTCTCTTGGATAAATCTCTAGCTAAAATATACAGTTCCTTGACATTATCTCTGTGTCGCTCACCGTCCCTTATCCGTTTTAGTGCCATATTGACAACTCTTCATTTTAATCAATGTAATACAGAATTGGTTCCTGGTTACCTAGCACTATGGAGTTACAGCATACAAGCGTCCTATAAATAATAATTAATGTAGCAAAACCTGGTAATCCTAGGCGGGTGGTAGCAGTGGGTGGGTCCAGGTGCACAACCTGTTGTAAGGAGACAGAATCCTAACTGGCCTCTGCACAGTACCAGTGGGATCCACAGAACTCAGTGATATCAGTCAAGCACAGAGAAATCTAACAGAAGAAATGGGAGGGGCCATCTACAGCTGTATAGAGCACCCATTGCTGGTCCCACAACAAATTGACATATCTTCTGTACACTCCAACAATGCCACAGGCTGGGGACATGACCAATATTATTTCTTTATACACTGACGATGCGTTAATCTACCGGTGGATCCGGAACAATCGGTGCCTCGGCTTCTGCTGCTAATGGGGCATTTTGGAGATGTCTTGGGACTCTGTATCAACCACCAAAAGAGGGTGCCGTTTCCCTGATGGCGCTGGCTTATTTTATTGCCCCTGAGCTCCCACGGTGGTATTGCTGTGGGAGATGTTGAGCTTCCGCTATCTGGGAATGCAGATAGCCCATGATCACTAATTGCAGTATGATTTGAATATCAGCAGGATGATTGCCAGACTCACTACCTCCTTATGGGTTTGGACCACCCAGCTGCTGTCAGTTATGGGCAGGGCGACATTGAGCAAAATGTTCTTACTGCCCCACTGTAGGAAAGTGGGTTTCTGATGCCGAAACCACCCCTCACTCTTTGCCAGATTTCTCATGCACTTTGACTTGATGTGCCCTGGGTCCTTGCCAGTCAAGTTACCAGGGCCTGTGTTCGTTCTCAAAAATGTACATTTGACTCCGCAATTGGAACATTTCTGGCCACATCTCTGGCCACAGGTAAGCCCCTTGTAAAAGATACCTCAGCTACCAAGGGCACTGTGGCCAGGGAAGCCCTCTAAGGGCTGCAGTACCTATTGTGCCACCCTCAGGGACCCAGTACATTAACACCCACACACTGCCTGAGAGATGTTGGCCTGGCATATGCTGCTCACTATTTAAAGTGGGCACCTTGCACCAGTCCAAACGACCCTGATGATGTATGAGGTCAAAAATACCCTTTAGAAAGCTATCCTATTGGTAGCTGTGGAGAGCAGCCTTGAGGCTTAATCTTGAAGGAATGTAAAGCAACTTGGTTTACCAGAATATCACCTTTAGTATTAATTAAATGAAAGGAGACCCACGCATTAATTATACAAATATGTATTTATTTTTATAACACCCTCTAGTATCCTTTACACGAGGGTACAGCACAAAGCACAAAATACTTTACCAAAGTAACATTTGTAAGTAGCTGTTGGACTTGGCCCTTTTTCCTGGAATTTTTCTCCCCCCCCCCCCCCCCCCCCCACGCCCCACCCCCTCCATTAGAGGATATCACCCCTATGTTAGAGGAATGTATAAGCCATGTGTGGTGCGAGATGCAGTGATACATGAGTTATTTTCACCTTTGCAGGAGGGTTACTTTTAAAATGGACGCCATTGCTGTGTGCTTGTGCCTGTCTGCAGTTGTCAGTCTAGTTGTTTGTTTCCCAGCAACCCCAGCTTTTGGAGGGAAACCTGGCAGGCAGGATGCTGGACACCTCCCCCTAGACCAGTTAGGACCAGTTTCCCCAGATGCTTCTAGAAGCTTCTGGCACTGTCTGGTAGGTGGGGTGAGGGGCATATAAATAGGGGGTCTGTGCCTCCATGTGGTCAGTCTGAGCGGGGACTTCACTGTGAGGGGATATACTGCCAGGAGGTACCGCCGCAAGGGCCTGTGTGCTGGCCCCTGTGCCCATCTGTTTCCCCTCTGCTGTCTACAGGGCCAGTGAGAGCCTGTACTGGAGTGCAGACTGTATGCCAGGAGGAGTGCCACGCTATGAGGGTTGCCTGTTTCCGGGAAAATCTGTCCTATACTGATGTGGGCCCCCTGACTGCTGATCTGACCCAGCATTACCTACCTGCTCTCCCACCCTAGCGCCTCGTGAGCGCTCTACTTTGTCCACCTGACTGGCCAGGAGGTGAGGAGCGTGGGCGCTACACATAAAGGACTGTATTCCCTGCCTGCACCCTAGCGCCTTGTGGGACCCTGACTGCATCTGTGTAAGGAGAGCGCTATAGTCAAGTTGCCTGGGGTAGGTGAGCGCTATATTTGGTGGGCGCTATACTTTAATTGACTGTTTCCTGCCTCCATGGGATCTAGCGCCTAGTGAGTGTTACAACTATGCCCCGTGGGAAGCGAGAGAAGCGCCTGTCCTCTGCAGCGCTGTAATGCCCAAGCGCTACATGCAAATGGCCAGTGAAGAGAGAGGAGCGTGGTTCTGCAGCAATGAGGACGCAACTTGCTGAGGAAGATTCCCGGAGTGTGAAGGGCCCCCTCCTACAGCGTGAGATTGGCGGGAGCCTACCTCACACTATCACCGCAATTGCTTGCCTGAATTCACGAGCTGCTGTGGTGTCGCAAAGGGGTGCTTATTAAAATTAGCGGGAGCTTACCCCGCATTATCGCCGCCCTCTTGCCGATTCAACCTCAGGCGGGTGCCCACCCCGCCTTTGTGTACACTGTGGCCTTAGTTGGAATTAAAGGTGGGAGCCAACCCTGCACTTTAAACTTGCCGCAATTTACCGCCGCGGGAGAACAGTCCCGGCCCGACCAGGAAGCCAGGCACGCTTGACTGACTATGGGCGGGGCCTACAAAACCGCGAGATCTTCATTGAAGTCCTAGGTCCAAGGAGGGGGCCCGGGTGAAGCTGGGAGAGGTGCTGCGGTGGTCGGGGCTCCCAGGAGAGGAGGAGAGCCCTGTGGAAGCTCCTGAGGCCATGGAAAGAGAACGTGCAACGCTTGCAAGGCTCTGCATGGTGAGGGATTCCTACATGTATGTATGTAATGTATGTATACTTGTAAAGCGCACTGTTACCTCGTTACGTGGTGTCCTGGCGCTGTATACCTCTGGGGAACCCGTCCTGGCTTTCCCTGTGAGAGGGCACCCCCAAGGTGAAGCCAGGCATACCCGGCGCTGCTAGGGCCGTTGTGGAGATTAAGCAAGCTATTTCTCAGAGTTGCAGAGTGGGACCCATGGTTAGCGTAGGCACCCAGGCGAGAATTATCAAGTCCGCGGACATTGACCCAAGACCCTGCCGCGTCGGGAATTGAACCCTGGTCCCGGGCCGACCTCTGCTTCAGGGTCTGCCGCTTCTAACCAGTGAGCCACACTTCTCCATGAAGCCGCAGAAGAAGCCGGAGCAGTGCGTGCTCCATTCCGGCTGCCAACAGGAAGAGGCTGCTGGCGTCCAGGAGACGGTAGGAGAGCCCCGCATTGCCAGAGGAAGTCCCAGAGTGCGAAGCTCTCTGGTCCTGTCCCCTGCCACCCACGGAGACCGACCCAGGACTGCCAGTGAGTGGGGCTGGCCTGGGGAGGAACGGCGAGGCACCGGACCATGCCTGTATGCCTGAGCGGCCCTGTAAGAACAGCGACCCGCACCAACGACGGGGCACATTGCCGGTGCCCGCCCCCAGCACCAGGATTCCTTTGGGGGGCTCCTAGGAGCATCGCGGGTACCGGGAGGGGCACCAGCAGTGCCGCATTGGTTTTCTGCACAGCTGCTCCGCCTGACAGTGGGCAGCTGCAACAAGGGGGTATTCTTGACTTCTGAGCCCCAGAGAAGGGGACTTCAGCTTGCCCAGTGTTCTTTTGGGTGCAATATTGTTTAAGTCCCAGAGTAGGGATGCACCCCACTGGACATTGTCAGGCCAGGACTGACTTGAAACAAGAGCCCCGCTAGACAGTGGGCAGTGGTAACGTTGGTGGCACGCATAACCGGCACAGCTGCTCCCTAATGGTTCCAATGGCACAATGTATCTGGTGATGCCCAATGCCCATATTCGTGCCTAATGTCTTCCTTAATGGTTGCAGTGCTGATTTGATGCCTGACGTCTTGGTTATGTTCGCAGGCCCACTTGGCCTAATGCAAAGGTGTTTTTTTGCTAATGGCATGCATAATGTGTTGTTTATGCTAAGGGAATGCTCGCACTGCTGGGTTTATTCCTAATGTACCTGATATAATGCTTTTACGCCTATTGAGATGCATCCTGTTTTTATGCCAGGATGTCTACATAATGCATCTATGCCTAATGCGTTTATCCTAATGATGATGCCCTTGCTCATGGTTTTATGCCTAATGTTCTAGGCATTTTGGGCTCTAATGCATAATGAGTTTTCATGCCTGCTGTTATATGCCTACTGTTTTCCTGCCTACTGATAAGGCCTGAGGTGTTCTGGCTCATGGCGATGCCTACTGCATGTGATTTTGCCTATTGTGATGCCATGATGTTTTCATTGCAGGTTTTATGCTAATGCTATGCCCACGTAGTTGCTCATGGTGTTATGTGGATGAGGATTCCCTATGCTAATGTGTGAAAGCCTAATGCCTGACCTAATGGTCTTCGGAGATGTCCTAGGTTCTGGCCTGATAACGTTTTCCGCCTCATACTAATGTGTCCCATGCCTAAGATCTTTTATGATGTACCATTCCAATATGTTACCCCTATATTGCTACTGACTTTCATTGACCCTGTTTATGCCTGGTGAAGATTCTGGCAGCGGCCCGATTTTCCCTGCCCTGTAAATAGTCCCCCTTTGTATGCCATGAGACCTCACGGTGATATGTGCGCTATATAAGAACGTTTGACATTTGGTGCCAGTTGGCGCCGTGTTCCCAACTGTGATTGCATTCTACTGTGTTTGGTATAATACACAAGTTATTCGTCATGCAACCTGGTGTGGAGTCAATTTTTGTAGTGTGTCTGGTGTGTCGTCTGTGTGTGCTGTGCGGATGCTTTACACATTTCCTCCGGAGTTTGGCCTGCCCGCTCTGCACCACGCTACCCGTTTCTAACAGTAGCACAATACACAGTGTGCTCCAGGGGGAGACCAAATCATATACTAAAATAGTGGTATAAGAACCACGACTCGAGTTGAGATCATGTCTAGAGCACGTAGAATCGCTGGGACCCCAACTAACCTCCCATGGTGAGTAAACAGGGACAGACAGGTGCAGTGCGGGATCACTACAGCTAGCTCTGTACAATTCTATGGGTAAGTCGCGGTTACACTTTTAAAGTTTAAGGTCCCTTCTCGGTGGACTTCGAGGAAACCCTTTGGAACTTAAGAGGTTGGAGAGCCACCCCACCCGTGGATACCGGAGTACCTGAGTTACCTATCCCAGGAGAGCCGGGTGCATAGGTCTGAAGTGGTGTCAGAAACCACTGTTGTTCTCAATGAGGGACTTCAAAGAAGAGCTGCTGTCAGGAAGGAAGAATAGTTTCAGTTGAAATCCAAGGGTGGATTCATGATGGAAGGAACTTGAAAGTAGAGGGGGACAGAGTCTGGGTCACTAGTGTGACCAGGGGCTCAGTAGACGAATGCCCACCCATGCCAGGTGCTTCAGGTGTGAAGAGGGGATACTTGACTCTGCAGCCACGAGGACCAGGAGACCTCGAGGCTGACCAGGAGCCAGATGCTAGCTGTCCCACAAAGGATGTCGACTGCTGAGGGGTCGGTGTTCGGCTGGAGCACCAACAAGCCTTGGCAACAGCAACCCACACAGGAAAGTCAAGCAGGTTACGGTGTGGACCGGCAAGGTCCAGGGGACTCACCAAGCAATGGGGAGTCAGGGCACATCTGGAGCAACCAGAGAAGCCCAACATAATTCAATATGACCCTCAGGAGGACCCACAGGTCAGATGACCAGGAGTTGCGAGAGGACCTCAAGCAAGATCACAAAGCATTAGCCCACGGAGCACTCGGTGCGAGAAGGCCGGAGTTCTTTACTAGAAATACTACTCAAGGTCAGGACCATACGGAGTCCAATGCACAAGTTCGGGAATCACCAACAAGCATATGCACTTGCAAAAGTACGTGGTGCACAGGGGTTCAGGTTATGCGGTCCCCACGAGGGATACTGGCCTCAAACTCAGTGAGAAGGCAGCTGGACCTCAAGTAACATAGGACCCATCTCCTGCGTTGCTTGAGCCTTCGGAGTTTGCAGGAGCTCAGGAACAGCAGACCCGTCAGTTGCGTTACTGTGCCTGCGAATGCAGAGGAGTGACTCCTTCACCCTAAGGGAGATTCTTCCGCTGTCCTTGATGCTCCACAGGTCCTGCACAGAGCCTGTATAGTGCACAGACACAGATGATGCTTTGGACAGAGAGGGGGACGAAGTCGGGCCCAGTCTATGTCCAGCGAAGTCCAGAGTGTCCAGACGGTCAAAGGTTGGTGGTTTTTTGTACAGAATCTTGTCCACGTCAAATCTAAGGTCCTACAGCCAGGTAAGCCCTTATGTACCCACGGGATAGGGTTGGACAGATTCAGAGGACCCTCCTAAGGGAGGGTCAGGACAGAAGGGAAGTTACTCCCATGTCCTTTGTCCAGGTTCACGCCAGAGCAGGAGCCAACGGCTCCCACAACTGGTTTGAACTGGACTATGCACAGGGACACCAAGTTTGCCCCTGTTGCAGACTTTCAGGTACTTTGGAAGTGCACCCACCCAGCCCCAATACACTAAATCTTGTCTGGGAGGTGGTCACACCTCCCTGTGACAGGATACCTATTGTTCTGCCTTCCCCTGATTGAGCTTGGCTCAGCAGCAGGAGGACAGAAATGTGTCTCTGGTCGGCAGCAACCATTTTGGGCTGCTAGGGTCAAGAAGGCTGGTACCGGAAAGACCACTTGTTGTAGACGAATCTAGGACTCTAGTTAAATATTCCCGATTTATGCCCTGATGTGGTTGTATCAAATAATATCCTTATATAGGCATAAGAATCATACCCATATTAAGACATAGCCAATGCAGTCCAAATACGGCACGGCTACTCCCATAGACTCCTAGAAAGCACAACGTTTTCTTAAACAAACCAAGCCTCCAGCAGCCCGGGAAATCCCCCTGCTTCTGTATTGATTTGTCCTAGAACTCCTGGAGTCCTGAAAGAACTGCGAGTTCTTAGTGACGTCTTATGTCCAACCTTACGTCAAACTCGGCACCTTCCAGGTATAAATATACCAGCATCTACCCTAGCAAAACACACGCTGGTTTGGAGCAGATCGACTATCTACTTGCCCGACGCCCTGCTGTAGCAAGTGCCGAAGGAAGCCGACCCTCCCATTGACGCACTGAGAAAGACGCTGTCTTTTCTCCTGCCGAGAAATCCAGCTCCAGTGTTTCCCTGTCACCCTTGCGGGTTGCTGGGATATCGAGTCCTGAGAGAGAGATACAAGACCTCCTTCATTCTATAACCAAGGTACGGAGCTGATTAGACCCTTAGAGAATTCTTGATTAGATTCTTGGCAGAAACTACCTTAACCAAAAACTATATCTCACTTACTCCTTCCCACGTACTAGGCTTAGGTTAGGTACACCGGGGTAGGCGTATCTTAGAAGCACCAGTTGAGTACGTTTAGTACTTATTTCATCATTGTATGTATTGTGCCCATTTTTAAACACCGTATGGCTTAGAAACCATACCATGCTTTTACAGTATTACTCTTTTTACTGTACGCACTTTACTTTACGACAAGTATTGCAATTGTAGCAATTCACTTCTCTTGCATGAGAAAGAAGACTGTTCAATAAATAACCTCTTTTATTGAAAACGCCCGTCTCTCTGTTTCTCTGCTCTTCTGTTGTAACTAAGCATGCACGATTGACTGAGTAAAAGAGCTATCTTGTTTCCGCAACTCTGGAGGTATACTCCTTATTCTGGAGGGAGCAAAGTTGTCATGTTTATGCGGTTGTCAGAAACTAATCCCTTCTTGTGTACTCAAGAAAGTTTCTAGTGACCTCTGAGCTAGCTGGAATTTCATAATTAAGTCTAACATATTCAATAGAGACCTAGTCAACCTCAGTCCTACGTCTAAACTATCGTTGATGTTATTCCCATGCGCAGAGCCTATTGGGAATATAGGAATTACACTACACACTGACCCCATGAATTAACGGTTCCCGGTGTGGAGGTATGATTCCAAGTTGTTTGACACCAAACATGACATGTTTTGTTTCAACTATTTTCGAGATAGCATTTACTGCGAGGTTATAATGCACCTCTACTTATATGTCTGGCTGTGTCACACAGAAACTGGAGAATGGTCTCTGAAGGCTAGAGAGGGGCTTTGCTCATGCAGGGGCACCCTCTCATGTAAAACCCAGCACCCTGCCTTCAGGATTGTCAAGGCCTGCTATAGGGGTGACTTATAGATTTTAAGTGTAGTGACCAATAGATATAGTAAATCCAGCTTACACAGGCTGCAATGGCAGATCTGTAGTTCCATTTTGCATGGCCTCTCATGGGTGGCATAATACATGCTTCAGCCCATGGGATGCCTCTGCTGTACGTATGCCCTGGGTACATGTGTACAATATACTAAGGACTTTTAAGGGTGCCCCAGTATCCAATCTGGAGTGTACCTAAGTACATGTCTAACAATTTAAGGAGAAAGAAGATAGACTGGGGTCCTGATTAGCAGGATCCCAGTCAGACTAGTCAAAAACAGTGCAAACATCAAGCAAAAAGTGGGGGTTAACCATAAGAAGCAGATCCTACTTACATACACTGCCATTGCAGGCTGGGTGGTTTTGCACATAGAAAATTGAAGAGTCGACACAACACACCTCCCTGTGGCCAGGCCTGCAACCCATTGCCTGTGCCCTAGATAATTCACCCCTCTGGCAGGGTGTACTAGACCACATGTGATGAAACAGTTGCATGAGCACTGTACAGCTATAGTGTCTAAGTCCATTGTTAGACATTGTAAGTGCAGTAAAGCCACAAAGAGTATATGGTCTGGGAGTTGGTCATTATGAGCTCCACAGCTCCTTAATGGCTTTACCGAAACCTGGTGTAGAAGGCTGGCTTGGTATTTGGTGCTCACTTAAGTTAGTGTAGCACCCTGCACCAATTTGGACAACCATTGTGGTGATTTTAGTGGTCTTAGACAACCTTAGAATGCTCTCTAAGTGGTAGCTGTGGAGAGCAGCCTTCAGGCTTAGTCTAGGCGTAGTGTAAAGCAGATTGCTTTACCAGATCTTAATCTTATTGGTATAGGTCAATTGAAAAAGAACCACACAGTGTATCTAAAAAATATGTATTTATTATAAGACACTCACTAACACAGAACAATAATACAATGCACACGATACTTTGTAATAATAATAATAATAATAATAATAATCCACATTTGTAAAGTGCACAGTCACCGTAAGGGTCTCTAGGCGCTGGGGGCTGTCGGGAAGATTAAGCAAGCTATTGCTCAGAGTCACATGGTGTTGGGCTAATCTGCCGCCCATCGAACCGTGATCCCCAGATTCTGGAGTCAGTCGCCCTAGCCGCGGCGCCACACCTCCTCCCTAGGTAAGTAGCACGAATACACAGTGGTCACCAGGGGGAGACCAAACCATATACTAAAATAAAGGGGTGCAAAACATGACTGGAGTCAAGACTGTACCCAGAAGACGTAGAAGTCCTGGGGAACCAAGGACCACCAAAGGTAAGTACCCAGAAATCCCACGGAGGCCATGTGCAGAGTGGGAACACAAACATGTGTTCAATTCAAGTCAATGGGTAGGTCGCGGCTGCAATTTTAAAGAGGAAGGACCCTTCCAAGTGGACCCTGAAGAAGCCCCGTAGAAGACAGAAGGTTGAAGAGCCACCCCACCGGTGGATACCCTAGGAACAAGGATACCTACACCAGGGAAGCCGAGTGCATAGGTGTGGAGTGGCATCGGAAACCACAGTCAAACTCGATGGAGGACTTCTGGAAAATGCAGCTAGTGAAGAAGGTGAAAGTGTCCGGGAAAAGCCAAAGGTGGATTCAAGTTGAGAAGTACCTAAAAGCAGAAGGGACAGATGCAACTCAAGATTGACCAGGAGGCTCAGAAAACGAATGCCCACTGCGGGCGGGAGATGCAGGAGAGTTGAGATGACCTTGGAGTTGCAGCTGTGTGGACCAGGCTATGTTGTGGAAGACCAGGTGCCATTCATGAGCTTTCCTACGCCAAATGACGACAGGGTCGGAGTCCCCCGGGAGCACCAACAAGCCTTGGCAACTGCAAACAACGTGGCAAGGGGAAAAGGTGTAGAGTTAGGACCAGCAAGGCCCAAGGGACTCACCACAAGCAGGGGAGGCAGAGTAGGCCCAAGCAATCAGGGGAGCCCACTGATTCAAAGAAGACCCTCAGGAAGATCCACAGGCCAGAGGCACAGGAGTCACAGGAGAACCTCAAGCAGCTCACCAAAGCTCACCATGCAAAGGATGTGGTGAGGACGACGATCTTGGCTGCAGGAGCTGCTTGGAGTTTCTTGGAGCCCGAAGATGAAGAGGTGTCTGATCTGAATATTGTCCCACAACGCTTTTAGTGACTCACCCATAGGTAAGCCCCCTAAGTAAAGGGCTGGAACGATTCAGGGGTCCCTCCCAGAGGAGGGGCTGGATAATGGGTCCTTTGTCCAGTTTTGCGCCAGACCGGGAGCCAATGGCTTCCTGAACTTATTTGAACTGGAGTATGAAAGGAGGGCACCAAGTGTGCCCTTCAAACAGAAAGAGTGGCGCCGGCAAGCGCCCCACCCTGTCCTAATACACTAAGTCCTGTCTGGGAGGTGGTCACACCTCCCATTGACAGTATACCTATTGCCCTGCCTTCCTCTGTTTGAGCTTGGCTCACCAGCAGGAGGGCAGAATCGTGTCTCTGGTCGCAGCAGCCATAGTTTTCTCACCGGGTCTAGAAGACTGGTACCGGGAGCACTGAGGGCCTCCCGGAGGAGCTTCACAGTTCATGGAATCATACCTCCAAGACCGTTTACCAAACGCAACAGGGTTTGTTCTAGCCAGTTTAGAGATGGTCATTGTGTAATGACGCATGGCCACTCTATGTATCATATTGGCTGATGCACTTACAACCTGGGAGAATGGACTCCACTGCCTGTGCACCTAATACCTGCCTGGGACATGGTCACTGTTCTGCTATCGGGCCTGATCTGCAGAACACCCAGACCAGGAACACAGATTTCAAATGAACTTTTACAATTTAAGCATATATATGTGTGTTTGTTAGCTCCCAACATTCAGTTCCAGTTCAGCTTGTTTCTTCAAACCCCACATAGATGCTAAGGAGCAGTTCTGTCCCCTGTCATATATTCACCTCTTTCTGTCCCATGCCAGCAGATAGGCCAACCCACTGGACAGTCCACTGCCTGTCCCAGACTCCTGTCCATCTGCTTCTGTCTAATGTTTGGACTTGTTTTTGATTGTCCTTTTAGTACACTGCTGTTGTTTGTGTGGCTCTGTTTGAAGCCATATTTTTAAAAGCATATGTTGAATGTGCAAATTGTTTAAAAAGCTTAAAAAATAAACTAAACACCTAATTTATAGAGGTGTAATCTTGCGGTTTCTTATTGTCTTTTCTTAGAGGTCAGTGGCCGGTGATGCGTCTGAAACTGCACTCCTGAAGTTCATCGAGTTGTGCTTCGGGTCTGTTACGGAAATGAGGGAAAAAAACACCAAAATGGCCGAAGTCCCCTTCAACTCCACCAATAAGTTCCAGGTAGGAGAACAACCCTTGTGATAGTCTCTACTTGAACTGTTCATGCTGCTGCCTTTTGCCAGGTACAAGAGACAATGCAGAAAGACTGTAGAAGTAGCTGTCTTCATTGTGTCTGGAATCGACCAATTGCACACTGTGACGCTGTGCAAAGTTGCAAATATTTATCTGTCTAAACCAAGTGAATATTGTCTCAAACCATAGCAAACTCTGAAACCTAGTTGAAGGCTGCAGAGTTTTGTTTTTTTTAAGTAATGAAAAAACACACAAAAGTAGGTATTGCAGAACAAAGGCCCTCAATACTCACTTTTACTGGAAGAATTATCTCACGATAAAGTATTCTCGGGGAAAATTCTTCAGCAAAAAATAATATTTCCCTGGAATTTTCAGACCATCCTCAAATGAGCTCGCTAGTGCTTCACAGTGATGTGTGAGGAGGTCCTCGGATTAGTAGTCAGGTGCTTCATGCCTGTTTCATATTAACTTGTACTCAAAACAATAGTTCACCTGGAGTTTATTCATGCAAATGATATAGATAAGCAAAAAGAAATACTCTAAGCATGCAGTTAATGTGGTAAAACCACTAACACGCTTTGCTCTATATTTCTTTACTTATATCAACGTTTGTATGAATGAATTCCTTGGGAACCACTATTTGCCCCAGTATTGGAACTTTCCTAGATTCCCATGCTTTTGTATCATTCCCCGTCGTCGGAATGGGAGTCTCGGTAACAAAATAAAATAGCAGTAGGTACAAAAGAGAAAGAAAAAGGCCTAGGCCTAATTCCCTTTTGTATCATATCCGCCTCTTTTTGTAAAAGAGACCAAACTTAGGCATCAGCCAATCAGAACCCTCCTGAAGGAACCTCAGAGCCTCATATTTTCTACTGCACGTTGTGCTTAGGGAGTCTCCTTTGACCTCTGCTCAATCTCTACTCTTTCAGTAGTTTTTTATTCAGGATTTCTCTCAAGTTGTTGGCTGTTCCTTCCAGGATGTCAGACAAAGAAAATAAGAAGACCCTTTTCAAGCCATGTTCCACCTGTGGCAAGAAAAGGCTATTTGTTGAGGATAAGCATAAGGATTAAATCTACTGCCTCTATCCTGATCATAAAGCTGCAAACTGTAAGATCTGCCGCACTTTTTCAACCAAGACCCTCTGAGATCGTGAGGGTAGGCTTCTTACATGGCTCCAGAAATTGAAGTCCAGGAAAGACACAGTCTCCAGTGATGAGGACTCTTCTTCAGAGTCATCAGCTAGAAGGTCAGTCAAAAGGGGTAGAGGTTCCCCTTCTTCTTCGGTGGAGCATCCTTCTAAGGCCTAAAAAAAAAAACAGAGAGTCTGAGAGCCAAGTTCCAGTCCAATCTCCTCACCATGGTGAAAAGGAGAGGGTAGGACCATCTACACCTTCTTTGGGTATGAAGACTGTTCCAGCCTTCAAGAAACCCTCTTCTCAGTCTTCTGGAAAGTCTGACAGACGTTCCAAGTCGTCGATGATGAAGGCGTCGTCAACGGAGGCTCCGTCGGCGAAGAAATTGAAGCCTAAACTTAAAAGGGTACCGTCGACGGGCTTGTCCACGGAGCAATCGACGTCACTGTGTCGACGACGGCAGTTGTAGCGGTGTTGAGGAAGATTCCGACGACGACAGCGACGTCGACGAGGGTGTCGACGAGGATGTCGATGGTGACGACGAAGTGTTCGTCGACGGTAGTGACGACGACAGTGTCGTCGTCGAAGGCTTCGTCGACTACAACAATGACGACGACGACGGCAGGAGCGACGGCGGTCTCATCGTCGACGGCATCGACGACACCCATCTCGTTGTCGAGTGTTCTTTCGTCGACGACGACTGTTCCGTCGACGAGGCCGGCGACCGCAGTATTAACAGCGCCATTGTCGACGGGATCGTCGACGATTTTGTCATCGGAGAAAAGAATTACAATTTCAATGACCAGAATTATACCGGACATGACATCTCCTAGGAGAGTTACCCCCTTGCCTCCAGCTCTACTTTTAGAGAAGGATAAGGATGAATCAGAGGATGATGATCAGGACTCTTATGGCTATGCCAACAGCCCATCCCAGCTTCTGGTTAAATGCCAAGAGACAGATTCGGACGGAGAGTACAACCAGGAATGTGGTTATCATCATCATTCTGTCCAACCACAACAATACTCGAGACAAGACATGGTGTCGGTACCATCGTCTCTCTTTCAGGACCTCCACAGTATGCTACAGGACAATAAGTCTAGGTGTTCATAACCTGCTGCTGCTCCAGTTGCTCAAGCCATGCCAGTCCCTGCGACTTCAACATTGGCTGCACCAGAATTGCCGTCCCAAGAGATCTCTCGGCCACAGACACCAGTTCCACAGGAGTCTTCAATTCCAGTGCACACCAATGATGATTCCTCGGATGAGGATCAAAATTTTGATGACAGGACTGATCAAGATACCGAATGGGATGAATATGTCATCCCGGACCCAGCATCTCCATGTCCGGATCCGGTGGACTCCCCGCCAGCTGATATAGGGGGATTTCATAAGCTAACGGAAAGGGCGGCTGGGAGATTCAAACTGTCTATGCCCTCTGTTGCCACGAATGTTTCTTGTACGATTTTAAAGAGCCTTATAAGAAGACGACAAGATCTATCCCTATTGTCCAGCATCTTTGGGATGAGGGTCTTAAGGCAATGAAAAATCCAGCGAGGGTGGTCCCTGTGCTATTGCGCCTCGCCAAGAAATATAAAGCGCCTAAAGATGGTCCGGCATCTCTGACGGGACATCCGAGACCGGACTCGGTTATTTCTCAAGCGGCGCAGAGAAAGTCACGCAACCGCTCAGCTCCATTGACAACTCCTCTGGATAAAGAGGGCAGGAGGTTAGATAATGCCGGAAAAAGATTCTCTTCCATGGCGAGTCTAGTACTGCGGGCAGCTAATGCCTTGGCGATATTGGGGAGATATGATCGCCAACTATGGTGTGATGTTTCGCCGTACTTGGAGTAACTTCCTCCAGAGGGAAAAACAGAGGCTAAAAAGGTTTTACAAGAAGGTGAGGCTACATCGATGGAAATCATTGACTGTGCAATGGACATTGCCACGACGGCATTCCGCTCTTTGGCTGGTGCTGCGCTCCTTCGTCGCCAGGAGTGGCTTAAGGCGACTTGGTTTAGACCTGAAATCCAGAATAAAATCCTGGATCTTCCTTTTGATGGAGAAGCATTATTCGGGAAATTAATAGATGAAACTCTCCAAGATATTAAAAAAGATACTGAGACCGCTAGATCTCTGGGTACGCTTCAGTACTGTAAGGCTCCTTTTAGAGGTTCCAGAGGCAAAAGCACCAACTACAGAGGCTCTTATCAACAGCAAAGGTACTCATCCCATGGCTCAAGTTCACAACAATACCGCCAACCTTATCAACAAAGGCAGGGCCAGTCCTCAATTTTCTCGAGACCTAATAACAGAGGGAAGCAGGCTCGCCACGGGTGTGATACGTCCAAGAGACAATTGCGGCCTCCTAGCTCTTCCTACTTTGCCCACCTCCGAAAGATCATCGGTAGAAGGCAGGTTGGCACAATACCTTCAGAACTGGTCCAGGATAACATTAGACCGCTGGGTACTAAACATCATTCGAAAGGGCCATTGTAGTGTAGTTCCTATATTCCCAATAGGCTCTGCGCATTGGAATAACATAAACGATAGTTTAGACGTAGGACTGAGGTCGACTAGGTCTCTATTGAATATGTTAGACTTAATTATGAATGCCAGCTAGCTCAGAGGTCACCAGAAACTTTCTCGAGTAAACAAGAATGTGTTAACTTTCCTGAATAGACAAGAAGGGATTAGTTTCTGACAACCGCATAAACATGACAACTTTGCTCCCTCCAGAATAAGGAGTAAATCTCCAGAGTCGCGGAAACAATAGACAGCTATTTCACTCAGTCAATCGTGCATGCTTAGTTTCACCAGGAGTGCAGAGAAATAGAGAGACGGGCGTTTTCAATAAAAGTGGTTATTTATTGAGCAGTCTTCTTTCTCATGCAAGAGAAGTGAATTGCCACAATTGCAATACTTGTCATAAAGTAAAGTGCGTACAGTAAAAGGAGTATTATGAAATAATATTGTAAAAGCATTTATATGGTTTCTAAGCCATAAGATACTTAAAACGGATAAAATACATACAATGATAAAAGTTGACTAAACGTGCTCAACTGGTGCTTCTAAAATACGCCTACCCCGGTGTACCTAACCTAAGCCTAGTACGTGGGAATGAGTAATTGAGTTACACTTTTAGTTAAGATAGTTTTTGCCAAGAATCTGAATCAAGAATTCTCTAAGGGTCTAATCAGCTCTGTACCTTGGTTATAGAATGAAGGAGGTCTTGTATCTCTCTCTTAGAACTCGATCTCCCAGCAACCCGCAAGGGTGACCGGAAAACACTGGAGCTGGATTTCTCGGCAGGAGAAAAGACAGCGTCTCTCTCAGTGCGTCAATGGGAGGGTCGGCTTCCTTCGGCACTTGTTTCTGCAGGGCATCGGGTAAATAGATAGCCGATCTGCTCCAAACCACTGTGTGCTTGTTAAGGCAGATGCTGGTATATTTATACCTGGAAGGTGCCGAGTTTGACGTAAGGTTGGACATAAGACGTCACTAAGAACTCGCAGTTCTTTTAGGACTCCAGGAGTTCTTGGACAAATCAATACAGAAGCAGGGAAATTCCCGGGCTGCTGGAGGCTTGGTTTGTTTAAGAACGCGTTGTACTTTCTAGGAGTCTATGGGAGTAGCCTTGCCGTATTTGGACTGCGTTGGCTATGACTTAATATGGGTATGATTCTTATGCCTTTATAAGGATATGATTTGATATAACCACATAAGGGCATAAATCGTGAATATTTAAATAGGGTCCTAGATACGTTCACAACACCCACTTCACGTATAATGTCCATCATTACTAAATACTAAGCAATATTAAACATATAACTATGCACGTGTTTTCCAGCACACCCCAAAATACATCAAAAGTATGGTATATACACGAAAAATGAGTATTATACTGGACGTTTTCAAGCAATGGTATCATTCAGATAATGCATATATAGTATGATGAAATATTGGCTGAATGAAGTGCTAAAATTAGATTTATGAAATGGCTCTTAATACAGAAGAGACAGTCGAGACCATTTCATCACATATTTATACAAGACTGTACATGTGCTAGAGGCTAAGTCAAAATATTGTCTCTAAAGATTCTAAAAGTAGAAATCTTGTTCTCTAAGAATAGTTCTACTTTAAGCTGAGTATCATGTGCCAAAAAAAAAGTAAATATTCAGTTCAGGGTTCAGGGAACGCTGTGTGCTCGCTTTTTTCTTTCAAAAGTTATTCTCGTTAGGGGAGAACATTAACTCAGATAGGCTGGCAAAGAATTAGTCTTCAACAGTAGGTGAAAGTTGGACCAAGTACGAAAAAGTAGAAATAGTGCAAATGTGAGAGGCATGGCGTCATCGGTGTCTAGGTCAGCAATGGTCACAAAAGGTTGTACCTGTGTGCCGCTTTCATCTCGTACTTCACCGCCACCTAATCGGAATGGTGAGGTCTCAACGAATGCAGTCATCAGAATAGGTAGCCGCTGGGGACAACACTTTGTATGAACCGTTACCGAACCAAGCAAAGTATCGATATCCAAAGGTACTGCTGATGGAAGTGTGAGACAGATGTCTAACACGCATTCTTCTCCGCATAGCAGGCATCGTAGAACAGGTAAGATGCAATCTTGCCAGATTGGTCTGAATGAAAGAAAACAGGTAATATTCAGATCTCTTAGCTTAGCCAAGCCGAGGACTTTAGCAATCCGCTCTCGGTATCGTATTGCTAGGATTGTGTCTTCCATTGTTGCCTGAGTTTTGTTTGTGGCTGGATTTGCCATATAGGAGCAGAAGGAACAAAAATAAGATTCCTGCTACGAGTCCCAAGATGAGAGGCAAGCCGCCGAACACAGAGTGCACGAAATTCGGGAGGTGCTCAGGACTGCTTCAGAGGGTGCTAATAGTCCCGAAAAAATTGTCTTGAATACATGTGCGATGCCACTGGTATCTCACATGTTTAAGATTTGACTTAACATTTCTAAAAAATGCACGGGGCAATTTGTTGATAATAATGCATGTATCTCTGCTGCTGTCCTTGCAACTTGCAGATCATACGTTTCTCTAGACGAGGTTAAAGGCACAGTTGTCTGTAAAAGAATAGACTTCATTCTGCTTAAAGTATCAATTTGAATAGAAGAGATATTTAGAGAAGGCCATATTGCTGCCTCCTTGTCTGGTTTGCTGTTTGGATACAATACTTGCATACAGCAAATGACCCTGGAAGTAACGCTCACGAGATAGGCCGTTCCTGGCACCATGCCACAACAGCTGTGGTCACTTATTATAACGTAACTGCCATTGGAAAGTTGTCTAAAAAAAGGCTCTATCTGTGTAGCAGGGGTGCCGTGCAGGTGACATGAAAGGTTATTTGATGAACCTTCGCAGGCTCCATGCAAGTTAATACCTTGACACAGAATTGTACCGCTTAGTGAATTTTTACAGTTGTTACCACTAAGAAATACCTCTTTTTTCCCTTCACTATAACATCTATGTGTATAAGGTATAATCCAGGTTGATTTGATGTATCCTTTACCCAACCTTTCATACAGGCCTGCTGGTATATGGTTTTGGCAATATTGAAACGGAAAAGTCGTTATCGGAATTGTAATTGTACCATGTATTATCCATTCAATGACAGGTCGTCAATGGTAATTTTTCTAATTTTTCAATGCTCAGCACCGTATAGTCTGCTCCTTTTTGTGCCAAAGAGATGTGTTTTTCTTCAAGGTTAAAGATAGAAAATAATGACGTTGTGTTGATTAGACGCCATGGCACGTAGCCTGAACGGAGGTTTTGTAAAGTCCAGCCTAACTGTACAATAGAACGTAATTGGGACTGGCCATGTTGTAACATTAGCTTATCCTGTCCTATTATATCAATAGCAGATGATACAATGCTGTCCAGTGAATAAATTCTGGAGTACAGAGTCGTTAACCCATTGTCCACTACAGACAGTGATTTTTCTAAATGAATACGATCAATTTCTCGTATTTTTTCAGCAGTTTCAATTTGCGTTACTTTCCAAGCTTCGTTGTAAGCAGCGTATATACCGGCGTATATGAAACGTTTTTGACGCTGTTTGTGAGGTCCTATTAAGAAAGCACCTTCTTTAAGTAAAGTCAAGTGTTGCTTAATTTCAGGTAGTGTGGATTTCTGTAGCCACTGGAGGCATAGTTTTCCTACGCTGTATGTTGTTATTATACCTGGATGTTGTCTCTGGGAATATCTTGGGTCTGGCCTGTTCTGTTTGAACCCCTGTGTTTTGTTCAGGAATCTATCTTGACAGTTATTAGTGTCTGTGGGCCAGATCAACCATTTTCTCCAATCAGGATTTGTTCTGTTTTGGTGTAAAATATGGGATACGTCTATCTCCACATCTTTAGTGCTATTACTATCAGGTATGGGCTTTGGAATAGACAATTTGTTTAAGTCTTTTATCTTGGCTAGGCCAAGATAGGTTGTTTGTTGAATGGTGTCATTCAGGAATATTATCTGTTCTGGGATCATGCAGGCTCTGAATAGTGATTCTAAACCTTGCACCTGCCAGTCTTTTGTACCCCAGACAGTTTTTGTCTCAATGTTGTTTTTCCAAAATTCAAAACCAAATGTAGAAATTTTTTCATAAATTTTTTCAGAATAAATCAGTTTAGTATTTGTCAACATGTTTTTCATTCCTGTCTTATTTATGATTTTAAAATAAAATGTTTCTGGATCTGAGTTGTTAAACCCTGGGAAGTATGGGAATTTCTCATAAAATGTTTTCGAACTGCCTTTTGGCGGTGTTGGACAATGCTCCCATTGATTATAAGTAAAAACATTTCTAGGATTAGCAGATTTATGCAAATAGTGATGACCATAATGATTAAAACAATACATTTCTTCATA
Organism: Lissotriton helveticus; assembly: GCF_964261635.1. Lineage (NCBI taxonomy): Eukaryota > Metazoa > Chordata > Amphibia > Caudata > Salamandridae > Lissotriton > Lissotriton helveticus. Next base: position 57,872,860 of record NC_136069.1, on the reverse strand, counting down.
ATCTGATGAACCTTGTAAATAAATATGGTTTGTAAATTTTGCTGACATTTCTAAATCTGTCATCATATTATTAAAATTTTCAAAGTCCCAATCATCAGAGAAAGTACTAGGTGATACAAAGTCAATTAAGGAAACCTTGAACAGATGTGGATATTTAAAGAGTTCAACCGGGCCATAGATTTCGTAATCAGTAGCCTCCCATGCTACACCACCAGGTATAGGAATGGCTGTGATGTTCACTGATGACAGTTCTCTTTTTTCGATGTGTAAAGATCTGTGAGGTTTGAGAACCAAGTTGATGTTCTGACTTGCTGTGCCCATTGTACTATATTTTCCATCAATAAATCTTCCCAAGCTTAAAACCAAAATGAGCCAAAGTAGGAGGAAAAGTACACCTAACACAATCCACAATTCTATCCATAGTGAAATCAGATATGTTTCTTTGAGTTGATGAAAGAGTTCTGTGATTTTGTCTTTGAAAGTTTTGTTTGCTGGCTTGTCCTCGTGTTCACTTGGATCATCGGAAAAGTCATCGAAATTGATGAAGTAGCCAGATGCAGTTCTGTCAATTGTTGGTATTGCTTCCGGATTTTCATTAATCTTTGGATCTTCCTTTGTCATATTAGTATAATAAGAGGCTGCATCATTGTAGACAGGTGTTTCTTGACGAACTGTTGCAATTTGGGTTTCAAGAGGCACAAGTTCCATGACTTTGTTGCATAGTCCTTTTTTATTCACTGCAGGTTTATCAAATGTGATTAGTCTCTCAGTTTGAACCTCTTGGATTGTAGCAAGGTTTGGTCTTCTGCTACTTCTTGGGAGTCCACTGGGCCTACTACTTATTATTGGCCACATGATTGTGGTTTTACCAGGTCGATTGATACAACTCTGTTCTCCTTTTTACCAGCAAGGAGCGGTAGTATTACTGATCTTGTTCCGCTGATTGCCAAGACAGGTACAGCTTTTCTGTAAGAAGGCCCAAATTCCTTCTTCACCGCGATCTTTTCTCTGACCAGATCCCCAATCTTTGGAATCCAGACAGGCCTTGCTGGGACAGGTGGTTTTTCTTCAGTGGCCGTTGGCTTTAGCTTTGTGTTACTTAGACTTCTTCTTGTTTCATTTAAGTCCTGTAAAACAGCCAAACGCTCTTTGATATCAAAAGTTTTTTGTTTGTTCCACAACTGAAGTCTGACAATCGAGGTCTTCGATTATCATTCTTGTACCAAACAAAAGTTCATACGGAGTGATTCCACCCAGAGAATTTCCTGGCAGATTATTAAGACTATGTTGGACACTTATTAGATGTTTGACCCACCCATCACCCGAACCTAATACCCTCACTGTTATAGATTGCTTTATGTCCCGGTTTTTTCTCTCCACTACCGCATTTCCCTCGGGATGGAATGGACTAGAGTACCGCAATGCAATGCCCATTCCGGCCCTGGCTTTCTTGTAAGCCCGAGAGCTAAACGCAGGACCCTGGTCAGAATGCAGCATGCCAATTGCATATGTGCCGATAAAGACTCGCAAATCTTTTATAACAGTTCTGGCGTCAGCCGAGCGCTGGGGCCACATCCAAATGAATCTCGTCTTAATATTTATGGGATCGCATTTTTCCGTGTGGATGTCTGCGTGTTGTCGCAGGGTTTCTGTTCTCCCACAGAACTGTGCACAGAGGATTGGAACCTCGGCGAATTAGGGTGACCCAAAACTCACCTCAGTACCCAACAAACCCCTTACCAGGCTAGCTACAGTGTCTCATTGGTCATAACAAAACTCCCAATGCTTAGACAAACCAGAACATGAACTTACAATACCTCAGGTAACGTGGAACACATGAACACTCTTTTGTTATACAATCATTTCAACCCAGAACGTGGAGTAAATGAGGACACGTGCACGTTTGAAATATTTATTTACTAATGCCGTTTTCTCAAGCGCAGTATCTTAGATAATACAAGGAAACATATTATCAGAAGCAAAGTTATCAGCATAGTTACTAGTCCATAGAAAGCGAATGGTGACAGCATGCTATTATGCTGAAATGACTAAGTGCTAATCACACATAGTTCACACCCTCCCTATCTGGTATATTATATTAATATATAGAAGGTCTCTTTGGGTTTTAGCAGGGCGGGCCCATACCTTGAGATCCTAGTATGAAGAGATCACATCTGCTCCCCACAGCTCTCTGCATGCGAACCGCATCAAGTGTGTTTGTGTGCTTTTAGTGTTGCAATATAAAACGCGCCTAAAGCCTGAACTTGGCAGGAGATGCACTTATGTTTTGTCTATGGAGGTGCGGATCAGTTCTCACAACAATCTGTATCGTGTTATTCTTGTTGCTTCAGCACTCACTGTGCAGACATAGTTTATTAAGCAAAGCTGATTTGAGAGCAATAACATATTATTCTCATGTAAACTATTAGGTCGAAAGCTAAATCAACAATTATGTAGCGTGTGCAAAAGCAGCAAAAGGAAAAATGGCGTTTAAACATTTAATGAGCCTAGGCTAACTTAACACAGTTATCAGATTAAACAGTAGCTATATGACACCCCCCCATGATCCGTGGACGGATAAGATAAAATAAGATAAGGGCCATCACTCGAGAGCAGAGTTCAAGAACAAACGAACTCGGTGCATGAACAAATTGGTGAAAAAATGGCATATTTAAAAAGTTTGAAAACAGCCAAGAGTTTATATTTGCTCAAGCCAATGGGCAAGGGAAGGTAAAAAAGCGTAACACAATTTTCCAAAACAATGTCAACGAAATGTTAGTTGTCAGCATGCCATGCCAGGTAGGAAGTTCTAAAAGTTACTAGGACATGACCGTGTATGCAAAATAAGCAGCAACAGCCTCCAACATGAAATCACCGTCTTCATCCGAAAACAGTTCAGCCATCCAATTTAAAAGTGGAAAAGACATACGTGTTCCTCCAGTACCGGAGCCTCTATCACCATCGGAGGAGAACTCGGTGGGTTTTCAAGAAAGCTTAGTGCCAAGAAATCTTGCGCTGCTGCGAGTATATTCCAGGGACCCATTAGTCCATGCATCGCTGCTAATGCCATAATCCTTTCGCTACTACAAACCAACTCGTGAGTAACGACGGGACCCATCAGCTGATTAAAGTCGACGTCAGGAGAAACTGGTCGGCAGAGACACAAATCAATGGCCCAATCGAAGTCACAGCTTAGGCAGTGAAATACAGGCTGGACACAGGTGAAGTAGGAAAATCGAAACGATAATCCATATGCCGTGCTTAAAGTCGCAAGGGGCAGTGTGCCATAATATTCAAGCATCCGGTTGCGAAACTGCGCCAGAAGGGGCTGGGCGGCGTCTTGCACAGGAAGGACATCCATATTTAAAGAAACAGAAAATAACCAGAGCGCCTGCCGCAAGTGCCAGTAGAACCGGGAATCTACCAAATAAACTCGAAAAAATGGAATGAAAAAACGCAGGAATGACTCCAAATATTTTTTGAAAGGAAGTCACGAGACCACTGCTAACTATTTTAAAAAAATGCGCCAAGCCAGTTGTGGAGGACGCGTTAAAAATAGAATGTACCATCTCACTGAAATGCAACGGTAAATCAGTATTTAACAGGGCCTGAACCTCTGTACGGGTGTTGGCTATGTGAAGCACGAAAGTTTCACGAGCCGAACTCAAGGCCACTTCTTTTTGGGACAATAGAGCCCTTATTCTGCTCATGCTGCTGAACTCTGCTGTCAAGGTTGGGATGCGCGGCCAGATGGAAGCCTCCCTATTTCCATGTGTGGGTGGGTACAGAACATTTCTGCAGCAAACTACACGTTCAGTTACAGTTACCACATAAGGAACACCTTTTATTAACCCACAACAATCTTCATTATTCAAAAGTAAATAACTACCATTCCCCAATAAGGTAAAAGTTGGGATGATTGCTGGAACCGGTGTACCTTTTAAAACACAGGCTAAATTTGGTCGGTCTTGGTTGCATGAACCGTGCAATTGTATGTGTCTACACATTAATGAATGATCTGGTGTTTCTGTACACTCCTCCCCATTCAGATAAACCTCCTGATCATCTTTTAAACATCTGTAAGTATATGGAAGGGACCAGACTTCATGAAGGAAACCGCTACCTAATGGTTCATATCGACCAATAGCCACATATCGCATACAATTAGTGAATTTATACAAAGCAAAAGGCAGCGTTATTAAACCGTGGATAAGCCACGTTGCAGCAGTGGCCTCTGCCACAGAAAAAGGCAACGATTCTAATCTTTCAATATGCAACATAGAAAAAGATGCATCACGCATGGAAAGCAAGCGCTGTTTGTCAGTCAAATTAAAAGGGGCAAAGAGCGATGAAACGTTCATGTAGGTCCATGGCACTTTGCCAGATTTCAAAGTTTGCAGGGTCCAAGCAAATTGCATGATTGAGCGCAATTGATTTTGGCCATGGTATAATACTGACACCTCATCTTGTACAATATCCACAACAGAGGACACAATATTATCTAACGTGTAAATGCGGGAGGAAAGCATGTTAATACTATTATCAACTACTGCAAGCACTTTCTCAAGATTAGCTTGATCAATCGCTCGAAGGCGTGTTGCAGCCTCAACCTGTGATGTTTTCCAGATTTCATTGTAAATAGCATATATCCACCTATCTGAAAGAAACAGGTTAGTATTAGATTCCTTACCTTAGAATATCCCCAGGCGTCAGTCTGGATCCGGAAACTTTTGCGTAGCAGTACCCCTGCGCGTCGGTAGGCGTCGTCTGCAGGCGTCCCCTGCGGCTCCGCGTCGTCGGCGTCGTGCGCCGTGATGACGTCGCTGGAGTATATAGACGCCGCCTCCGCGCGCTGACGTTTGTTCTTCTTTTTTCCGCGCCAGTTAGCGCAGATCCGAAGAGCAGCACTCCGGTCTTTTGACCAAGTTTTTTGTTATATCTTACTCTTTCTTCAGGTGCCGGTAGGATGCCCGGTTTTAAGAGTTGCGACGGGTGCGACCGCCTGATGTCGGTCACCGACCACCATTGACTCTGCCTCCGGTGTCTGGGCGCGGACCACGACGTGGAGTCCTGCGTCGACTGCCGGGCCTTGACAAGTAAAGCTAGGCGGGAGCGGTCCCGCAAGCTGCTCGAGCTCCGCGTGTCGGCCCCGCGTCGAGAGCGGTCCCGGTCCGGTCGGAGGTCGAGGGAGCGGTCGAGAGAACGATCGCGGAGCCGCCATGAGCGCTCCGGGAGTCGCCACCATTCCTCCGGTTCCTCAGGTAAGCGACACAAGAAGTCGGGGCGTCGTCATCGTACCCCCGACTCCCCCCGATGCCCGCGTGATGCGGCCGGGGGTTCGGGTGACCCCGCGTGGGTCGCCGACGCCGTCTGCCCCATACCCGTCGGTCCCTGGGGAAGGCGCGTCACGCGAGGAGATTGAGGAGTTCCTCATGGCTATGAGGGCGATGTCTCCTCCGGCGGGGCCTACGGCGCCTGCGGGCCCGTCGGTCCCGTCTGGGGGCCCGAGCGGTTCGGGTGCACCTGCCCCGACGCCGCCGGGTGCTCCGGCCCCGACGCCGCCGGCGGCTCCGGCCCCGGCGCCGCTGGGCCCTTCAGGGTCGTCGCCGGCTGGTCAACCGGCCTCTCCGGCGCCGATTCCATTGGGGCAACCCGTGGTGCCGCCTCCGCGCGGCGCCGTGACTCCGCCGTCGGTTCCGGCCGGCGTCGGGGCTCCGGCGCCGGCGCCGCGCGGCGCCACCCCCGTTCCCTCTCCGACTCCTGACGCGGAGTCGGACCGGCATCGTCCGACGCCGAGTCTGGCGCCGTTGGGGCCCCTTGGCTCCGAGGAGCCGGTCTATATCGTCGACTCGAACTATGGCGATGAGGACGATTATGGAGAGGGTTGGGAGGGGTCTGAGGACCCTTTGTCACGAGCATGCCAGTACGACGTGGACTGGGTAGGTGACTTAGGTGATGCCAGTGGTCTGGACGAATCGCCTAACCCTGGGTTTGTCTCGCCTTCCCCTGTGGCGTCGGAGGCTGGGGCTGCCTATTCGGTGGTACTGATGAGGGCTGCCAAGGCCTTGAGCCTTGAGCTCCCCGTCGCTAAGGTGAAGCCTAACATCCTCACCGAAGTATTTAAACCGCAGTCATGCCCACAGGAGCCTCTGCTGCCGTTTAATGAAGCCCTGACGGATGTCCTTTTAAGCACCTGGTCCAGGCCCGCTTCCGGTTCACCGGTTGACCGAAACGTTGCCAGGCGTCACCGTCCGTGTTCGGACGACCCTGCCTTCCTCTCCACCCATCCCTCCCCGGAGAGTCTGGTGATCCAAGCCTCCACTTCCCAGTCCGCATTCCCGTCGGCCCCTCCCGATCGGGAATCTAAGCGATATGACCAATTTGGCAAGAAGGTCTTTTCGTCTTTGAGTGCAGGACTGCGGTCTTGCAATACCGCATGCCTCTTGGGCCGCTACACCCACTCTCTCTGGGATACGTTCGCGGAGTGTCTGCCGCAATGCCCGCAGGAGGTGCGGGACAAGCTCAACCAGGCCTTGATTGAAGGCCGGGACGCGGCGCGGTATTCCATACGGTGTGGTCTTGACACGACCGACTCGCTGGGACGGGCTATGTCCACGACGGTGGCGATTCGTCGCCATGCTTGGCTGAGATCCGCCAACTTCTCGCCGGATGTCCAGAATGCCCTCATGGACATGCCTTTCGATGGCAGTCGCCTGTTCGGTGACAAAGCGGACAACGCGCTTGAGCGCTTCAAGGACTCCAGGGTCACGGCCAAGTCCTTGGGTCTTTCGACCCAGCGCCAGCAGACGGGTTCGTTTCGCTCCTTTCGTGGCCACGGAAGGGGCGGTCCCACACGTGCTGCCAGCCACGCGCCGCAGAACGCTCCTCAGCGCGGTGGCGGCCGTGGATTCCGCCGGGGTGGCGGTAGGGGACAGCGGCGAGGTCAGTCCACACCTCCCCCCGCAGCAGCCTCCAAATCTTCCTAGTCCGAGCTTTCGGGCCCATGTGAGGCCAGTGGGTGGCAGGGTTCGCCATCACCACTCCCGCTGGCGCACGATTACGTCGGACAGGTGGGTGCTGCAGCTCGTCCGAAGGGGCTACTCCCTCCCCTTCGAGTCCACTCCTCCAGCCATGCCACCGCAGAACCACCGTGTGTCGGGGGACCACTTGACACTTCTGCAGGAGGAAGTTACGGCCCTCTTGGCCAAGGGGGCCATCGAGCGCGTTCCTGGGCCAGAAGTAGGGTGTGGTTGCTACTCCCACTACTTTCTGGTACCCAAGAAGGACAAAGGGGGCCTACGTCCTATCTTGGACCTATGGAACGTCAACGGCTTCCTCCGGAAGGAGAAGTTCAAGATGTTGACTTTGGCTCAGGTCTTGGCTGCTCTAGACCCACAAGACTGGATGGTAGCGTTGGACTTGCAGGATGCGTATTTTCACATCCCCGTCCTGCCGGCCCACCGGCGTTACCTGCGGTTCACGGTAGGCCACGAGCACTTTCAGTTTATCGTGCTCCCATTCGGCCTTACCAGCGCCCCACGGGTGTTCACGAAAGTGATGGCGGTGGTCGCAGCTCATCTGCGCCGGTTAGGGGTTTCAGTCTTCCCCTACCTCGACGACTGGTTGTTGAAGGCGGGCTCGCCCCAGACAGTCGTCCACCACCTTCAGATGACGGCAGACCTCCTGCACGAGCTGGGGTTTTCCATCAATGTGCCGAAATCACACCTGTGTCCCTCTCGAAAGCTCCTTTTCATCGGAGCGGTTCTCGACTCGGCGCAGTTTCGGGTTTATCCTCCGGAACGGCGGGTCCGGGATATTCAGGCTCTGATTCCCATCTTTCAGCCGTTGTCCCGGGTTTCGGTCAGGTTGACGCTGCGGCTTCTGGGGCTGATGGCCTCCTGCATCCTTCTGGTGCATCACGCCAGGTGGCGGATGCGGGCTCTGCAGTGGGACCTGAAGTTTCAGTGGGCCCAGCATCAGGGCAACCTATCCGACCATGTCCTGATCTCGGAGGGCACTGCGAGACAGTTGCAGTGGTGGCTTACGGACCGCGATTGGGTCAGAGGCAGATCCCTCTCCCTTCCCCAACCGGAGCACGTAGTTGTGACGGACGCGTCCCTCCAGGGCTGGGGAGGCCACTTGGGAGAGGCGGAGATCAGAGGCATCTGGTCTCCGGCGGAGTCCCGGCTCCATATCAACATGTTGGAGCTGCGGGCGATTCGCCTAGCACTGAAGGCATTCCTCCCCTTTGTCAACGGGAGTGTAGTGCAGGTGTTCACGGACAACACCACCGCCATGTGGTACTGCAACAAACAGGGCGGTGTGGGGTCGTGGACCCTTTGCCAGGAGGCTCTGCGCCTCTGGCAATGGCTGGAACGTCAGGGCGTGACTCTGACGGTTCAACACCTGGCAGGTTCTCTGAACGCCAGGGCGGACGAACTCAGCCGTCGGTGCTCGGTGGATCACGAATGGCGTCTGAACTCGGACGTGGCGAACGGCCTCTTTCAGCAATGGGGAGAGCCTTGGTTAGATCTATTCGCCACAGAAGAGAACGCGCAATGTCATCAGTTCTGCGCGTTGGAGTTTCCAAGACGGCACTCGCTCGGCGACGCCTTTCGGCGCGAGTGGAGTTGCGGTCTGTTGTACGCCTTTCCGCCTATACCACTTCTGCCCAGAGTGCTGAAGAAGATCAGGCGCGACCGGGCACAAGTTATCCTTGTGGCTCCGGACTGGGCTCGAAGATACTGGTATCCCGAGCTACTCAGCATGTCAGTCGGTCCCTCGATCCGCCTGCCCCTTCAGGAGGACCTTCTGTCGCAGCAGCAGGGGACGGTCCTCCACCCGAACCTGTCCAGCCTCCACCTCCATGCGTGGAGATTGAGCGGCGACAGTTGAGGCCATTCGACTTGCCTCCTGAAGTCTGTGATGTGATTCTGGCAGCCAGGCGTCCCTCCACAAAGTCGGTATACGCCTGCCGGTGGAACAGATTTGTGGCATGGTGCACAGCAAAGGCTGTGGATCCCCTTTCTGCCCCTCTTTCCGAGGTTCTCCTCTTCCTTCTTTCTCTTGCCCAGCAGGGCTCTGCTCTGGGCACTATCAAGGGCTACCTTTCTGCCCTTTCCGCCTTCTTAAGGCTACCTGATCAGCCATCTTTATTCAAGTCCCCTATTGTACTGAGATTCTTGAAAGGCATCACGCACATGTATCCACCTGTTCCGTTCGTGATGCCTCAGTGGGACTTGAACCTGGTTCTGACATTCTTGATGTGTGCTCCCTTTGAGCCGCTTCATTCCTGTCCTCTCCGTCTTCTCACTTTAAAGACGGCCTTCCTGGTTGCCATCACCTCTGCCAGGAGAGTGAGTGAGCTCCAGGCTCTTTCTGTTAAACCTCCTTTCTTGTCCGTCCATCCTGACAAGGTGGTTCTTAGGACTAGGCCTTCTTTCCTGCCCAAAGTAGTTTCTGCTTTTCACATCGGGCAGTCTATCACCTTACCCTCCTTCTTCCCGCCTCCGCATCCTTCAAAAGATGAAGAGCGGCTCCATCGTCTGAACCCAAAACGTGCGCTTTCATTTTATATTGATCGCACACGCCAGTTCCGGGTGGATGACCAACTGTTTGTTGGCTACGTGGGTGAGAAGAAGGGAAGGGCGGTACAGAAACGAACCATCTCTCGGTGGGTCGTCCTGTGCATCAAAGCATGCTACTCTTTGGCTCGGAAGGAGCCTCCTGTTGGGCTGAGGGCCCATTCCACTCGGGCCACGGCGGCTACTACTGCCCTGGGCCGGGGAGTCCCTTTGCAGGACATTTGCCAGGCGGCTACGTGGGCCTCGCTGCACACCTTTGCGAGGCATTACTGCCTGGACAGTCAAGTCCGGAGGGACGACTTCTTTGGCCGTTCGGTCCTCCAGGATTTTCTGGTGTAGGATTGTATTGGTTCGCAGACCTACCACCGGGGTTGGTATTGCTGGGGTATCTATTCTAAGGTAAGGAATCTAATACTAACCTGTTTCTTTCAGATGAACAAGTTACTTACCTTCGGTAACGATATATCTGTAAGAAACAGTAGTTAGTATTAGATTCCTTACCGCCCCACCCGTCCTCCCCGTTCTGCGAACTGATACCTAGGGTTAAGGACATCCCTTTCAGGGCCCTAGTTTCAAATGGCACCAGTGTTAGTTCTTACATGGCTCTGCGTGTTCTGGCGCGGAAAAGCTGTGTGCAAAGAACTGACGTCAGCGCGCGGAGGCGGCGTCTATATACTCCAGCGACGTCATCACGGCGCACGACGCCGACGACGCGGAGCCGCAGGGGACGCCTGCAGACGACGCCTACCGACGCGCAGGGGTACTGCTACGCAAAAGTTTCCGGATCCAGACTGACGCCTGGGGATATTCTAAGGTAAGGAATCTAATACTAACTACTGTTTCTTACAGATATATCGTTACCGAAGGTAAGTAACTTGTTCTTTTGACCTACCGCTAGCCGGGCCTTTTATGAAATCATTCAAATCTACATCTTCATTCAGGTTCGAAAGGTGACTTTTAACCGCAGGCAATGTAGAATGTTTCAGCCAATTCTGACATAACTTGCCCACAGAATAAGTCGTGACAATGTGGACCATGTCAAAACGGGGATCCGATCTAACCTGTTTAAAGCCTTCTGATAAACCCAAAAAACGGTGTTGGCAAGAATCAGCGCTGCGTTGCCAAAGCAGCCATCCCTTAGGATCCAAACTGGATATGTTAAAAGAAGAATTAAGCAAGAGGGCGTGTAATTCACTAATGGACAATTGTGTAAAATTACTCCAGCCATTATATTCCTCTAAATCTGGGATGGTCGGGGTATTTAATTTTTTAGAAGTAGCCAATCCAAAGCAAGTGGTCTGGGAAATTGTTTCATTCAAAAACAAAATATGATTCGGGATGAGACATGCACGGTGCAAAGCCTCTATGCCTTGTACCTGCCAGGCTCTTGAACCCCAGACCGATTTAAGGTCAATTGTTTCCTTCCACAGTTCGTAGCCTCCAGTAACTAACTGATCAAGGAAGGACTTCAAATACAATAATTTGGTATCGGTAAGTCTAACCTTGGATGCCGGCTTCTTTGAAATTTTAAAATAAAAAGACTCGGGACTAGACTGATTAAAGTCAGTAAAATAAGTGTACTTTTTCAAAAAAGTTCCCGAACTGCCCTGTTTAGGTGCTGGGCAATGTTCCCACTGGGTAAAATTAACAGAATTCCTCCTGGAAGGTGTTTTGTGTAAGAAGTGATTGCCAAAATGTTGGAAGCAAAACAAATCACCATAATTAGCGGATTCTAAATATAAATCCTGAGCATCAAAGGCAGCATAGTATTTCAAATCAGAAAACAAACTTTCTACTGCATGAACATTCCAATCATCAGAACGTATGTTTTGTTTCACTACATCCCCCATGTTCACTCTAAGGACATTAGGAACATTAACCACTTCCGTAGGGCCATGCATTTGAAACCTAACTGCATCCCACACAATACCATCAAGGACAGGCCAGGCTGTTATGTTAACAAATGTCAAGTCTCTTTTCAATCTGTGTTCAGAATGTGATGAGGAAAGTGGGGTCAAAGTTCCATTGATATGTCTAATGCATGTTCTTTCCTTGACATAGTGTCCATTGACGAGTCGAAAAAAATAAAACACAAAACCAATTGACATTAATCGAATAAAGACTTCTTGAAGCTGAAACTGATATAAAAAGTTAAACAGAAAAAAGTATCAGCCAAATATATGTCCAGGGTGCAATTAAAAAATGTTTTTTAAATAATGTGGCATAAACTGCAAAACGTGAGGGTTTCTGCGAGGCAATGGAAACAGTGTCAAATGAAAATCTTGATTCAGTGGTGTGAGAAGTTGGCCTGATGTGCAGTGCTCACTATTCTAGTGATCACTATATATCAGTCCAAACAACCCTTATTGATGATTGGTTGTAAGTCAACCTTATATTTAAATTTAATTTAATTTAATTGCAAGTTTATATAGCGCTAGGATCGACTCCCGGAGGAGTATCTCCGCGCTTCGACCGCTGCGAAACCCTTCCTGGCTTCCCTGAGAGATGGTCCCTTAATGGGTACCTCCAGGGTGAGACCAGGCATCCCCGGCGGTCTGGTGGGGCCGCTAGTGAAGATGAGGCAAGCTAATGCCCAGAGTTGCCGAGTGTGATCGCTGATCAGAGTGGGCACCGAGGCGAGAGAATTATCGAGTCCGCTGACCCTGGTCCAGAAACCTGCCGCGTCTGGAATCGAACCCTGGTCCCAGGCCGTCCTCTGCTCTCGGGTCTGCCGCCTCTAACCAGTGAGCCACACTACTTCACCAGCAGATAGACCAGCTATCCTAGTAGCATGGATACGAGCAGTCTAGGGCTAAGACTCTAGAGGGCGTGTTAAGCCAGCTGTTTTACCATCACATTACCCCTTGAACACCCAGTGAAAGGACACCACACAAGTGTTATGAAAATAAACAGTGTATTTATTAGAATCACAACAACCCTGTACTCTTTATGAGGACAGGGTGCTAGGCACACAACAAAACTCTTACGAAAATACTTAAGTTAGCACGTTATACACAAATGCCCGAGGGGCACGAAAAACCATATACTTAAAAAGTGGAATGCGAAATTACTAGCAGGTAAGTACAATACTAATAGGCTTTGGAATCGCTAGGACTTGACTAGGGAATCGTTAGATTACTTCTAGGAGACCTAGGGGACTCGGGTGCAGAGTGTGCACTCTCACGCGGGATGCGGGACAAAGTCTATGGAAGCTAGTAAAGGCAAAGTTAGTGTTCACGGGCGAACCCGACCTGGTAGGAAGAAAACGACAGTGGATCCTGACCCTAGGATAGTGAGGCTATGCTGGGACACTGAAGTGCCGAAGTTACCTAGCCCAGGGGCTGCAGCTGCATAGGTCTGAAAAGACGTCGGGGATCTCGTTGCCGGACCAGGAGCCTGGAAGAAGGAAGTTGCTGGCAGGCGACCAGTGAAGAAAAGTTCGATGGATCCAAGCCTGGATCAAGGAAGAAGAAACCTGAAAGCAGAGGGGACCAAGTTCTTGAAACACTAGCCAGTGATTAAGTGGGCACCAGGATGGCACCGGGCGAAGTCACCTCGACTAGGTGAGTGGGCGACGCTGGCTCTGCAGATCTCACGGACCAGGAGGCGTTGTCGGCGACCAGGATGGAGAGGCGAGCTGTCCCACGATGGATGAAGCTGTCGGCGTCGAAGTTACCCAGGATTGGGCAACAAGCCTTGGCTAATTCAAGCCCACGCGGTGGACTCAAATTGGCGTCTTGAGTGGACCAGGAGGGTCCGGGGTGCTCCTCTTTTGGAAGGGAGCAAGGGCCAGCCTGGAGCAACCAGACCAGCAGCAGAAATGTCGTCGGGCGTCGTTCAGAAGGCCACAAGCCAGCGGGCTAGTAGCCAAACAACGCGGTGAGCAGCAAAAAGCAGAAGGGCCCCACGCAGATCGTGGAGATGCTGGGAGGCTGCACTTCGGTGCTGGAGCTGCTCAGGGTCGGGGTTTCTCGGACCCCAAAGCACTCACCAGGAAATTACTCGGCGGGCTTGCTGGAAAGAAGTCGTGCAGTCTTGAAGATGGCCGGTCCCTCGAGGTCTCGTCACACCCACGAATCTCAGCGTGACTGATGATGCAGGTAGAGGTCAGAGGTGCCAGGGAAGCCGGTTCTCGTCGAGCTGGGCAGTCTTGATCCGGAGGAGAGACTTGCAGCAGACCGCAGTGTTCTTAAGATGGTGCCTGCGGATGCAGGGTGACTACTCCTTAGTCACAAGGGAGAAATCTTAGGAAGAAGTCTTGAGTTCCTTTCGTGGAAAGTAGTTTCAGGATTCAAAGATGATCTGATTTGGAAGGGGGCCAGTTCCTACCTTTATCCTGTAAAAAGGGGCTGGCACGCGACTAAGTCCTGCCCTAGGGGTGGGACTAGGAGGGGGGTGGTTACACCCACTTCCTTGGCGGGCTTTTCCCCAGCACAGGGTCTGGAGTGACCCTGGAACTGGTTCCAGCCAGCCTATGCACAGTGAGCACCGGGGTGCCACGTGCAGTCACCTTCCTCTAAAGCCCTGCCTACCTACAATACACAAAACCCTGTCTGGGACGGTGCTGGCACCGCCCCTGGCAGGAAACCCTTTGTCCTTATCTCCTGCTCTGGGAGGACTCCCAGCAGCAGGAGGGCAGACTTGTGTCTCGGTGGCAGCGTCCATTTTGTGGAGCTGAGGCTCTGTTTGACTTTAACCGGGGTTAGGGGTTACATACATGTCGTGTCCCTCTAGAAGGGTGGAATGCTAACCCCGTCGCCAGAATTGGCGAGGGGTTAGTATTCCAATTCGTATGACACCTTACTCGACATGTTTTGATAAAGCGATACCAGAGTTGGCATATAACCGCGAGGATTATAATGCACTTAAGAGTATATGGTATGCGATATCATGGAAACGGCTAAGGGATGGATCCCGAAAGCCGCAGACAGGCTCAGCTCATGCCAGAGCACCATCTCACACGATTCCAAGCACTCTGCCTTCAGGATTGTTAAGGCCTGCCATAGGAGTGACTGATAGGAGATCTGTGTGTCCATTTTAGGGTTAGATATAGGTATACTATATCTAAAGCAAAGGGTGAGTACACCACCTTGCCCCAGCTGTCGTGCAGCCAGTTGTGTCAGTTTAGTTAGTCAGCCCAGGGGTGGCATAATACATGCTTCAGCCCCTGGGAGACTTCTGGGTACACCTCAGCCCTGGGTACAGGGACTTGGAGAGGGCCCAGTGCCAATTCAGTACCTGAGTACAATTTGGATAGAGAGAACAGCTAGGCTGTGGGTCTGATTAGCAGGCCCACAGCCAGGGAAAGTCGTAAACCAGTGCAGCAAAAAGCAAAAATCTGGGTGATCATAGGATTGCAGACCCTACTCTCCTACATGACCCCCCCCCCAAACTTTGGGACAATAAACTAACCTTGACCAGGTGAGTCTTCTTGCTCTAAGTGGAAATACCTGGAGAGCCCATCAGCATTGCTGTGATCAGTACCAGGTCTATGCTCCACTGTAAAATCCATCCCCTGTAGGGAAATGGACCACCTAAGCAGTTTGGGGTTTTCACCCTTCATCTGATTTAGCCACAAGAGGGGCTTATGGTCTGTCTGAATGGTGAAGTGAGTGCCAAACAAGTAGGCCCTCAGCTTCTTCAGGGCCCAGACCACAGCAAAGGCCTCCCTCTCAATAGCTGACCAATTTTTCTCTCTGGGTGTCAACCTCCTACTAATGAAAGCAATAGGCTGATCATTACCATCAAAATTCAGTTGAGACAGAACAGCCCCCACACCCAACTCAGAAGCATCTGTTTGGACAATGAATGGCTTGGAGTAATCTGGACTCTTTAGGATAGGTGCTGTGCACATGGCCTGCTTTAGGTCATTGAATGCTTTCTGACAGCTTGCTGTCCACTGAACTTTCTTTGGCATCTTTTTGCTTGTCAGGTCATTAAGAGGGGTCACTATGGACCCATAATTTCTGACAAACTTCCTATAGTACCCAGTCAGGCCCAAGAAAGCTCGAACCTGAGTCTGGGTGATTGGAGGAGTCCAGTCCTTGATGGCCTGTATCTTACTCTCCAGTGGCTGAACCTGGCCTCCACCTACAAGGTGGCCCAGGTATACAACCTGTGTCTGCCCTATCTGGCACTTTGTGGCCTTGATAGTGAGGCCTGCCTTTTGCAGGGCCTCTAACACTTTCCTCAGGTGGACCAGGTGATCCTCCCAGGTGGAGCTAAAGACAGCAATATCGTCTAGATATGCTGCACAGAAGTCATCCAGCCCAGTGAGGACTTGATTCACCAACCTTTGGAAGGTGGCAGGTGCATTTTTCAGTCCAAAGGGCATTACCACAAATTGATAATGCCCTCCAGGGGTAGAAAATGCTGTCTTGGGTTTGGCCTCCTCAGCTAACCTGATTTGCCAATACCCAGCTGTTAAATCAAATGTACTTAAGAAGTTGGCAGAAGCCAATTTATCTATAAGTTCATCTGCTCTTGGTATTGGGTGGGCATCAGTCTTAGTGACTGCATTGAGGCCTCTGTAGTCTACGCAAAACCTCATCTCTTTCTTACCACCCTGGGTGTGAGGCTTTGGCACTAGAACTACTGGGCTAGCCCAAGGGCTATCTGAGGGCTCAATGACTCCCAACTCCAACATTTTCTGCACTTCAGTTTTGATGCAGTCTCTAACATGATCAGGCTGTCTGTAGATTTTACTCTTGACAGGCAGACTGTCTCCAGTGTCAACATCATGGGTACACCAATCAGTTTGGCTGGGTGTCAGAGAGAACATAAGTCTGAAGGATTGCAGAACTTGCCTGCAATCCTGTTGCTGATGTTCAGAGAGGCTGCCACAAAAGACAACACCATCAACTGATCCATCATCAGGATTCTGAGTGAGCAGGTCTGGGAGAGGGTCACTCTCTTCCTCCTGTCCCTCATCTGTGGCCATGAGCAAGCTCATGTCCTTCCTGTCAACATATGCCTTGAGCCTGTTAACATGGAGCACTCTGAGAGGGCTCCTGGGAGTTCCAAGGTCCACCAAGTAGGTAACCTCTCCCTTTTGCTCAATGATGGTGTGGGGCCCAGACCATTTGTCTTTCAGAGCTGCTGGGGCCACTGGCTCCAGCACCCACACCTTCTGTCCTGGCTGGTACACAGTCAGAACAGCCTTTTGGTCATGCCAAGCTTTTTGAAGTTCCTGGCTGGCCTCAAGGTTTTTAGATGCCTTTTCCATGTATTCAGCCATCCTGGAGCGGAGACCAAGTACATAGTCCACTATGTTGGTTGCAGGCTTTTTGAGAGGTCTCTCCCATCCTTCCTTCACCAAACACAGGGGTCCTCTCACAGGATGCCCATACAGAAGCTCAAAAGGGCTGTAGCCAACCCCCTTCTGTGGGACCTCTCTGTAAGCAAACAAGAGGCAGGGGATCAGGACATCCCATCTTCTCCTAAGAGGTTCAGGTAGTCCATGAATCATCCCTTTGAGGGTCCTGTTGAATCTCTCAACAAGCCCATTGCATTGTGGATGATAGGGTGTGGTGAACTTGTAGTTCACACCACACTCTTTCCACATGGCAGTCAGATATCCTGACATGAAGTTTGTACCTCTGTCAGAAACGACCTCCTTTGGAAAACCCACTCTGGAGAACACTCCAACTAGGGCTCTTGCCACTACAGGGGCTGTAGTGGTCCTAAGGGGAATAGCTTCAGGATACCTGGTGGCATGATCCACTACCACCAGTATAAACTTGTGCCCTGATGCTGTCTGGGGTTCCATTGGACCAACAATGTCAATCCCCACTCTTTCAAAGGGAACCCCCACCACAGGTAGTGGTATGAGGGGGGCCTTTGTTGTGCCACCTGACTTACCACTGGCTTGGCAAGTGACACAGGAGCGACAAAACTCCTTGGTATTCTCATTCATATGGGGCCAGTGAAAGTGTGAGACAAGCCTGTCCCAAGTCTTTGTCTGACCTAAGTGACCTGCAAGGGGAATTTCATGGGCCAAGGTGAGAAGGAAACCTCTCAGAGACAAGGGGATGACCAGCCTCCTGGTTGCACCAGGCTTGGGGTCTCTTGACTCAGAGTACAGGAGTCCATCTTCCCAGTATACCCTGTGGGCACCTGTGGCATTCCCTGCAGCCTCAGCAGCAGCCTGCTGTCTGAGGGGTTCAAGGGAAGGGCAGCTCAACTGTTCCTTCCCCAGGTCTGCTCTGGAGGGTCCCCCTGAGCCCAGAAACTCAACTTGATCAAGTTCAAGCTCTTTAGGCTCAGTTTCCCTCAGTTCTCTCAGATCAGCCTCCTCAGAGACTTGATCCTCAACCTGGGGTAAGGGGGAAGGCAAAGCCTTACCCTTACTGCTCTTCTTCTTGGAAGGTGTCTGGTCCATCATTTCAGGATCCAGCACCTGTTCAGTGGGGCATTTTCTGGCCTGTGACCTAGTCACAGCAAGCACATGTGCTGGCAAGCCTAACATTTCCATGTGAGTCCTCTGCTCCACTTCTGACCATTGTGATGACTCCAAATCATTGCCCAACAAACAATCAACTGGGAGGTCTGAACTGACTACAACTTTCTTTTGTCCCTTCACTCCACCCCAGGAGAAAGCCACAATTGCCACACTATGACTAGTAGTGACATTGCTGGCATTGGTCACCAGGAAATCAGTACCTGGCATGATCTGTCCAGGGTCCACAAAGTTAGGTGTCACCATGGTGACACTGGCACAAGTGTCCCTATAGGCCTGAGCCATTTTGCCATTTATCAAAGGTGTCTGCCTGTATTTGCCCAAAGTATTGGGACTTATTTCAGGGGACATATCCATATCCCCTGTACAGACAAGGACAGCCTGAGTGAGTGTGCCAACTAAGTTGTCAGACCCCTCAGTACCCAAGGTTAACCCAACTAATGCCTTGGGAGGTGCACTACCACTACTGACTGTACTAGGGGGTGCAGTTGCCTTAGGGGCTGTAGTGGCAGGAGTTTGTCCTCCTCTTTTGGTGCACTCACTAAACCAGTGAGATTTACTTTTACAGTACTGGCACCACCTTTTTGACTGGCCTTCTTGAGTCTTCTTCTTCTGGGAAGCCTGACCCCCACCCTCTTTGGTTTGTTGGGGACCTGGTGAAGACTTCTGGTCATTTTGCTCATTCTTAACATTACCCTTCTGGTCTGCTTTCTTCTGACCACCCTGGTTCTGGTTCTGGTTCTGCTTGATCCTTGTCCTGACCCATTTGTCTGCCTTCTTTCCCAATTCTTGGGGAGAGGTCAGATCTGAATCAACAAGGTGCTGGTGCAACAACTGGTTCTGACAATTGTTTAAAATTTGTTCTCTCATCATTAGATTATACAATCCTGTGTAATCTGTAACCTTGCTACCCAGCAACCAGCCCTCCAAAGCCTTAGTGGCACAATCCACAAAGTCAGACCAGTCCTGAGACTGAGTTTTCTGGGTGTCTCTGAACAGCAACCTGTACTGCTCAGTGGTTAAACCAAACCCATCAACCAGTGTATTCTTCAGGACCTGGTAATTGTTAGCATCCTCTACTCTTGTAGTGAGGAGCTTATCTCTACCTTTACCATCAAAGGAGAGCCACAGTATAGCTGCCCACTGACTCTGGGGAATGCACTGCACAGTGCAGGCCCTCTCCAGAGCAGCCATCCATTTCTGGATATCATCCCCTTGCTTAAAGGGGGGCACTATTTTAGTCAGGTGTTTAGTATCTAAACCCTTCTCTCTATCTCTTGGGAGATTGCTGCCACCAGTGGGAGCTAACCCACTCATCTGCTGCTCTCTTGCCAGGGCAAGCTTCTCTTTGGCCAGGGCAATTTCTTCCCTTTCAATCCTCAGTTCAGCTTGTCTCATCCTAGCTTCATGCTCCCTTCTCTGAGGGGAAGTAAATCTCATCTGTGGAGGATTCCTTCTCCCCTGAGAAGAGGCATTAGAGTGCAGAGATCTATTGGAGTCCCTAGAAAGAGATCTATCTCTCCTAACTCCAAGGTTAGGACCACTTCGGGTTAGTACTGGGGGTCCCCCAGATCCTAGCCCAAGTAAGTCTAAGTTGGTCCTGGTTAGCCTTCTGACTACCTCAAGACCTTTGTCTACCTCATCCCCAGAGAGTTCCTCCTGATCCTCCTCCTCCTCAACTGCAGTAGCAGTGTTGGGGAGGTCTGGATCCCCAGAGGTTCCCTCTAAGGCTGGCATGTTCTCATGTAACTGAGAAAGCTTTCTGGCATCATATGTCTCTAAGAGACCTATCAGAAAGGGAATGGTGGGGTTAGACCCCTGCTTCAGTTTTCTGGAGACACAGATCTGTCTCATCTCCTGGAAACTGAGAGCTGCATATCTTGAAGTGACCTGTGGAGGGTCAACACTGACCAGGGGAGTCTCAGTAGAATCTCGCTGGGTAGACATGCTTTTCTAGTGAGGTGTAAGTGGTGCACTTACCTACACTATATGTTTGCCTACTGATCCCTTGCTAGAGTTGTAGTTTAGGGTGTGCTAAGCCCTAGGAGCTACAACAGCTGGTTCAGTAGAACTCAGAGTATTCTAAGCTAAGTTATATGTACCTTTAGTACTTATGTGATCTTTCACAAGATATTCTTAGGGCATGTGTGGTAAAACAACAGCAAGCTCAAATCCCAACCGCTGCTCACCAATGTGAGAAGTTGGCCTGATGTGCAGTGCTCACTATTCTAGTGATCACTATATATCAGTCCAAACAACCCTTATTGATGATTGGTTGTAAGTCAACCTTATAGACCAGCTATCCTAGTAGCATGGATACGAGCAGTCTAAGGCTAAGACTCTAGAGGGCGTGTTAAGCCAGCTGTTTTACCATCACATTACCCCTTGAACACCCAGTGAAAGGACACCACACAAGTGTTATGAAAATAAACAGTGTATTTATTAGAATCACAACAACCCTGTACTCTTTATGAGGACAGGGTGCTAGGCACACAACAAAACTCTTACGAAAATACTTAAGTTAGCACGTTATACACAAATGCCCGAGGGGCACGAAAAACCATATACTTAAAAAGTGGAATGCGAAATTACTAGCAGGTAAGTACAATACTAATAGGCTTTGGAATCGCTAGGACTTGACTAGGGAATCGTTAGATTACTTCTAGGAGACCTAGGGGACTCGGGTGCAGAGTGTGCACTCTCACGCGGGATGCGGGACAAAGTCTATGGAAGCTAGTAAAGGCAAAGTTAGTGTTCACGGGCGAACCCGACCTGGTAGGAAGAAAACGACAGTGGATCCTGACCCTAGGATAGTGAGGCTATGCTGGGACACCGAAGTGCCGAAGTTACCTAGCCCAGGGGCTGCAGCTGCATAGGTCTGAAAAGACGTCGGGGATCTCGTTGCCGGACCAGGAGCCTGGAAGAAGGAAGTTGCTGGCAGGCGACCAGTGAAGAAAAGTTCGATGGATCCAAGCCTGGATCAAGGAAGAAGAAACCTGAAAGCAGAGGGGACCAAGTTCTTGAATCACTAGCCAGTGATTAAGTGGGCACCAGGATGGCACCGGGCGAAGTCACCTCGACTAGGTGAGTGGGCGACGCTGGCTCTGCAGATCTCACGGACCAGGAGGCGTTGTCGGCGACCAGGATGGAGAGGCGAGCTGTCCCACGATGGATGAAGCTGTCGGCGTCGAAGTTACCCAGGATTGGGCAACAAGCCTTGGCTAATTCAAGCCCACGCGGTGGACTCAAAATGGCGTCTTGAGTGGACCAGGAGGGTCCGGGGTGCTCCTCTTTTGGAAGGGAGCAAGGGCCAGCCTGGAGCAACCAGACCAGCAGCAGAAATGTCGTCGGGCGTCGTTCAGAAGGCCACAAGCCAGCGGGCTAGTAGCCAAAAAACGCGGTGAGCAGCAAAAAGCAGAAGGGCCCCACGCAGATCGTGGAGATGCTGGGAGGCTGCACTTCGGTGCTGGAGCTGCTCAGGGTCGGGGTTTCTCGGACCCCAAAGCACTCCCCAGGAAATTACTCGGCGGGCTTGCTGGAAAGAAGTCGTGCAGTCTTGAAGATGGCCGGTCCCTCGAGGTCTCGTCACACCCACGAATCTCAGCGTGACTGATGATGCAGGTAGAGGTCAGAGGTGCCAGGGAAGCCGGTTCTCGTCGAGCTGGGCAGTCTTGATCCGGAGGAGAGACTTGCAGCAGACCGCAGTGTTCTTAAGATGGTGCCTGCGGATGCAGGGTGACTACTCCTTAGTCACAAGGGAGAAATCTTAGGAAGAAGTCTTGAGTTCCTTTCGTGGAAAGTAGTTTCAGGATTCAAAGATGATCTGATTTGGAAGGGGGCCAGTTCCTACCTTTATCCTGTAAAAAGGGGCTGGCACGCGACTAAGTCCTGCCCTAGGGGTGGGACTAGGAGGGGGGTGGTTACACCCACTTCCTTGGCGGGCTTTTCCCCAGCACAGGGTCTGGAGTGACCCTGGAACTGGTTCCAGCCAGCCTATGCACAGTGAGCACCGGGGTGCCACGTGCAGTCACCTTCCTCTAAAGCCCTGCCTACCTACAATACACAAAACCCTGTCTGGGACGGTGCTGGCACCGCCCCTGGCAGGAAACCCTTTGTCCTTATCTCCTGCTCTGGGAGGACTCCCAGCAGCAGGAGGGCAGACTTGTGTCTCGGTGGCAGCGTCCATTTTGTGGAGCTGAGGCTCTGTTTGACTTTAACCGGGGTTAGGGGTTACATACATGTCGTGTCCCTCTAGAAGGGTGGAATGCTAACCCCGTCGCCAGAATTGGCGAGGGGTTAGTATTCCAATTCGTATGACACCTTACTCGACATGTTTTGATAAAGCGATACCAGAGTTGGCATATAACCGCGAGGATTATAATGCACTTAAGAGTATATGGTATGCGATATCATGGAAACGGCTAAGGGATGGATCCCGAAAGCCGCAGACAGGCTCAGCTCATGCCAGAGCACCATCTCACACGATTCCAAGCACTCTGCCTTCAGGATTGTTAAGGCCTGCCATAGGAGTGACTGATAGGAGATCTGTGTGTCCATTTTAGGGTTAGATATAGGTATACTATATCTAAAGCAAAGGGTGAGTACACCACCTTGCCCCAGCTGTCGTGCAGCCAGTTGTGTCAGTTTAGTTAGTCAGCCCAGGGGTGGCATAATACATGCTTCAGCCCCTGGGAGACTTCTGGGTACACCTCAGCCCTGGGTACAGGGACTTGGAGAGGGCCCAGTGCCAATTCAGTACCTGAGTACAATTTGGATAGAGAGAACAGCTAGGCTGTGGGTCTGATTAGCAGGCCTACAGCCAGGGAAAGTCGTAAACCAGTGCAGCAAAAAGCAAAAATCTGGGTGATCATAGGATTGCAGACCCTACTCTCCTACAAGTGGCCAAACGGGTTTGCAGGTCAGGCATCGATAAGTCAGTGGGGTAAGGGTAATCGATATCATCATGGTCTGTACCAGGCAAAGTACTTAATAAAGGACTGGAAAGGGCGGGTAATTCGATGGCCACATCAGGCTCAGGATTAGATGTAGTTGCCAAAACTGAATTTCTCACCATGGAAGGACAGGATACAGCTGGTGTCATACTAAGAAGAATCGGCCATTCTGTGTACCTTGACATTGTCAATGGAGATAAACCTGTTTTCCTTACGACCTGGAAGAGGGGGTAAAATGACTGTTCTTGTGCCCTTCACTCCAAGGACTGTGACCGGAGCTCGATAGGAAGGTCCAAATTCTTTCTTGTTTTCGATCTTCTCGCGAACCAGTTCTCCAACTTGGGGTAGCCAGCCAACTACCGGGATCTGCAACGCAACATCCGATGTGGAGGGCAAATGTTCCTTTGCAAGACTGTCTCTGGTCTTTTGTAGATCCTGTAAAACATTGCAATGTTCATCTGCGTCAAAGGTTGTGGCGCGAACCACACAGTCTAGATCGTCAAGGTCAGGGACGTACATCTTGATGCCAAAGAGCATTTCGTATGGGGTCCGCCCACCCAGAGACCTTCTAGGGAGATTATTAAGAGCACGCTGCACGCCATTGAGATGGGCCTGCCAGTTTCTGCCAGTGCCTATAACTCGAGCTGTCAAAGATTGCTTTAAGTCGCGGTTCATTCGCTCAACTACACTGTTACCCTCAGGTCTGTAGGGAGACGAAAACTTGACTTGGACCCCCATCGAACTCATGGAATCCTTGTACGCCTTAGAGGCGAAAGCCGGACCCTGATCCGAATGGAAGGTACCACAGGCAAAAATTCCCACAAAGACACGCAAATCTCTGATGACAGTCCGTGAATCAGCGCTGCGATGGGGCCAAACCCATACAAAGCGTGTGCATGAATCAACAGCTACTAAGATGTACTTATATGCAGTATCAGAGGAAAAAGGACCGCAGTGATCCAAATAAACACATCCGAGCGGTTTATTCGAGATGTACAACTGTGTCTGTGGCGGAGGCGCAGCAGTAGAAGGTTTCATTTGCTGGCATATGTCACATTGAAGAACATATTCGCGCGTCTGTTTGTACAGTCCCCGCCACCAGAAACGTTGTTGTAATTGAGTTACAGTGGCAGAGACGCCCGCATGCGCAGACGCCACACCTTCATGAGCCGCTGTAATCAAGTCAGCCCTGCGATCCGAGTTGGGAATCAAGCGTTCGCCAACATCAGGTATTTTCACAAAAGGAACCTTATCGGGACTTAAGTGGTATGTGTACTTCGAAGGGAACCCCGCAGGATGTTTACCTCCCTTCTCAGTGGCAGCTACTGCCGCCAAGATGTCATTATCGATCTTACTTTTGGACCGTGTAACTGCTGCAACTATATACTTAGAAACTGCTAATTTTGCTGCTTCATCAGCAAGCGAGTTACCGACAGCGTGAACTCCCACACGCTGGTGGCCGAGAGTATGAATTACAAAAACAAGTGGCAGTTGAGCCTTAAGCTCAGCCACTCGAACCCAGATCATCTTGTGTTTTATTGTGCTACCCTTGGAATCACGAAATTCATTCTGAATCCAAAAGAACAAGTTCTCATTGTAAGACTGGACACAGTAGTAAGAATCACTCACAATAAGAGTTGTCACACTGGGATCTGCGTACTCTAACGCTAGTAAAAGAGCACGAAGCTCTGCCAATTGTGCGGTGCAGTCCCCTAGAGTCTGCGATTGTACTACCCTGGACTTGAACTCATCGTTCACCATGGCACCGACCACAATAGCGCATGCGGAAACGTAGGCGTGTTTAGAGCCATGCGCAACCTGCGCTGAACCATCAGTGTAAATGATGCAATGGAAATCCTCCAAAGGTCGCATTGCCAGAGGAGCGGGATGAACGAATTCATACTGCAAGTACTCCTGCGACCGCAATGAGGCGTCAAAAATAAACGTGACATCCGTGGATGTCAAGGAAGCAGCCCATTGAATCCACCGAGGGTGCAAAGCTTTCGAATTTGGTACACTGGCTTTCGTAACCGCCTCCAAGTGAGGGCATGGTGTAACAACTAACATGCGTTTTCCCTGTGACAGCGCACGTACCTTAAGAATCGCCATCTGCACTGCTGTCAAAACTTTTTGCACAGTGGAAAAACGCATTTCAGCCGAAGTGTACAAGTGTGACTTGTAAGCAATAGGTACTGTATCTCCTTCATTAAAAGTCAGGTACGTGAAACCCACCGTCCCAGGTATAATTCTTACCACCAGGTTAGTGTGGTTATCACGAGTCAGTAGAAATTTAGAAGCTAGCAGATCAGCCTGCAAAGATTGCAAAATGGCTGAGTGCTCAGGCAGCCAGCATGATTTGGAAAAAGTCGGTTGTACCAAAGCATACAAAGGCTTGATACGCTGGGCATATTCCGGAATGTATGTCCTTCCGAAATTTAAAAATCCCAGTAAAGACTGTAATTTTTTCAGTGTTGTTGGAGCGCGCAACTGTGCGCATTTCTCCAGGAAGTGAGGAGCCAAACCTCTACCTTCATTGTTGAGCTCATAGCCCAGGAACAACACTGTGTACTCTGCAATGTGCGACTTTGCAAAGTTAAATTTGTAACCCTTGTCTGCAAAGGTACAAATTATACTGTTGACGCGACACAGATGCTCCCAAATTTCGTCGTCTGTGAGATAAATGTCATCCACATACGAACAAGCATCCGGATCGATTCTCTCTAAAAGAGAGACTATGCGGGCAGTGAAAATCCCAGGACTATTCTTATAGCCCATTGGAAGACGCCGGAATTGTTTTTGGACCCTGGCTGAGGTAAAACTGGTCCATTGGGAACTAAGACCGTCTAACCTGTGGGCATAAAAACCGTTGGAAATGTCAACCGTCGTCTTAAAACGCTTACGCACAAGACTATCCACGAGTGCAGAGCCGTGAGTATTCTGTACTGCACAGTTACGGCAATGCGAGTTCAAATGCCTGTAATCCAAAACCAAACGATACGTTCCGTCTGGCTTTGTCACAGTGAAAAGGGGGTTGTTCATCGGAGACGCACACGTTTCAATCACACCTTGATATTCCAATTGTTCAAGGATCGCCGCGACGGAAGCCTTGGCTTCTGGACGGATGGGATATTGAGGTTGAGGCTGCGGCTGAGACCGCAAAGGAATCTCGTGGCTTGGTGATAATTTATCCCAACCACATTGGTTGCGGTACAGAGCCGGGGCCAGAGCCAGAGCCCACTCTTCTGCAAAATGTTGCGCATGCTCTTTCGAGACAGTGTTCGCGAAACTAGGGAGGATCACCTCCTCCCCTCGCGGCGCTGCGAGCACAAAAGGTGGGGGCCAGTCAGCCTCCGAAAGCAAAATGTCATACGTAGACAAAAGGTTTTCCCAAAACACCCCTTTAATAGTGCGTTGTATGTCTCCTTCAATTAACAGGACAATTTCAAAAAGTCTATCAGAGGGAGCTACTCTCGTGTCTGCTGTTTCTATTACAACATAAACGTCAGTCGCTGTCACCCTCAGTAGTGGACGCAGGGCCTCTCTCACTATGGTGATCTCCGCCGCGCTGTCCAGCAAGGTCAGAGCCCACGTCAGATTCCGAAGCCGCGTTCTCACTATCTGTGGCATATCGATGCGCTGTTAAAGCCGCAACCTTTTTCTTCGCAAACTGCGGTCTTTTCGGCGTTGAGTCTTCCTGCTTCCCTGCACCGTCAGTCTGGCAGGGCTGGCCACGTCCTTGTTGGCCACCACGTCCCCTCCCGCCTCCTCCTCCACCGGTCTTCGGGGCCGATGAGTCCTGAAAGGAACGAGGAGAGCGTTGATCAGAAACCTGAAATCTATCAGGTGATTTAATCAATGCGCTATTGCGCAAATCATAAACTCGTTCTGTTGGCGCAGGTTGCTGAACCGCAGGATAAGATTCCTGTGTTTGCTGTTGTTGCTTCCCCTGTTTCTGTTTTTTAGGCCAATTTTGTTTCTTGGACTTGGGCTGGACATCTGCATCAGCAGATTGCCCTTGTGGTTGTTTCTTCTCCTTAACCGCGAAATACTTTAAACCCTTACTTGTGCGACCAATAGTTTTATAAGCGGCCACAACAATCTTCGCCAACTGGCGGGGTCTTTCGGCCTCGGGTATCGCTGCCAAAACATTAGACACCTGAAAGTTCACTGCGTCCCCTTTTACATTGGAGAGAATGAGATCGCTAACAATCTCAAAAGAACCACACAGGCGCATACCCAATTCAACCGCTGCTTCCGGTCTGTGATCATCCTGAACACGTTTAATGATCGTAGGCAGTACAGCCATAGACGGGGTGCCAAAGCACCTCCCATAAACAGCCGCAAAAGTCTTCCCCCAACTCTCACAGTCAACGAGTTCAGGAGCTAAGTCCTTAGGTAAAGTAATCGTCAACATTCTATGTTTATCAGCAGGAGTAGAGTTCGGAAACACAGCCTCCAGTTGATCAAACTTCTCGGCAAGCCAGAAAGGAAAATCATCCCTATCATCTGGGCGTTTACCAAAAACAAAACTGACCATCACCGGATTGAGTTTTAAACCGCCATGTTCCGTTCGCACAGCCGGACCCCCCGGGGGACCACCCGGGAGATGTCGACCTATGTATTGCACTAATGCACGAATCACGGCAATCGAGACAACATGTAGTCTACGAACCTCCGCCAAGGTACAATTGCCGTGTTGAGGGTGAGGAGTAAATCCCACCAAAGCAGGCCAATTAGTGCCTGGAATGGACAAAGGACCTAACCTCGCAGCGGACAAAGAATGGGGTAGGGCGCCACCAAACCAAACGCGATGCTGCCAATGATCAATAGGTATTTCCAGTGCCCTGTACGGTGTATATTCAGCCGGTTCAGGCGAGGGGGTGTAGGTGTGGAACACACCAGAATTTGCGTCCAGTGCCGGAAACGTGACCCGTGAATAAAACAGTTCGAACGGGTACGCCGGATCCGCCGACACCACCAAAATCACAGCCAAGCCATCCACTGGGACTTGAAAAGTCTGTAAATGGTTGCGCACCGTGATGCGACTATGCACCGGGATGTCCACAGCCTGTGCCATGATGCACCTGAACTACAGAGAAACAAAGCAAACTTTGTAGCACAACTGGGTAGTAATTCAAAGAAAACCATTTTAGATAGATTCAAGCTTGAAAAGACCTATTGCTTAAATAGGTGGGTTTATCCGACACCACCGTTTTCCGGAAACGACAGTGAAGGGGTTAAGGATTGAATGAAAGACTACTCAAGTGTCATGATATACGACCACCGAAACGTTGGGCGCCATGTCGCAGGGTTTCTGTTCTCCCACAGAACTGTGCACAGAGGATTGGAACCTTGGCGAATTAGGGTGACCCAAAACTCACCTCAGTACCCAACAAACCCCTTACCAGGCTAGCTACAGTGTCTCATTGGTCATAACAAAACTCGCATTGCTTAGACAAACCAGAACATGAACTTACAATACCTCAGGTAACGTGGAACACATGAACACTCTTTTGTTATACAATCATTTCAACCCAGAACGTGGAGTAAATGAGGACACGTGCACGTTTGAAATATTTATTTACTAATGCCGTTTTCTCAAGCGCAGTATCTTAGATAAATCAAGGAAACATTTTATCAGAAGCAAAGTTATGAGCATAGTTACTAGTCCATAGAAAGCGAATGGTGACAGAATGCTATTATGCTGAAATGACTAAGTGATAATCACACATAGTTCACACCCTCCCTATCTGGTATATTATATTAATATATAGAAGGTCTCTTTGGGTTTTAGCAGGGCGGGCCCATACCTTGAGATCCTAGTATGAAGAGATCACATCTGCTCCCCACAGCTCTCTGCATGCGAACTGCATCAAGTGTGTTTGTGTGCTTTTAGTGTTGCAATATAAAACGCGCCTAAAGCCTGAACTTGGCAGGAGATGCACTTATGTTTTGTCTATGGAGGTGCGGATCAGTTCTCACAACAACCTGTATCGTGTTATTCTTGTTGCTTCAGCACTCACTGTGCAGACATAGTTTATTAAGCAAAGCTGATTTGAGAGCAATAACATATTATTCTCTTGTAAACTATTAGGTCGAAAGCTAAATCAACAATTATGTAGCGTGTGCAAAAGCAGCAAAACGAAAAATGGCGTTTAAACATTTAATGAGCCTAGGCTAACTTAACACAGTTATCAGATTAAACAGTAGCTATATGACAGTGTAGATAGCCTAATGCTGTCTAACAGAGGTGTCCGGGCTGGTATCTGGTCCGGTTCACAACTGCGATCTCTATTGCAGTCCTGACAGTTCATTGCAAAATTATAAATTTGCACGCTCATCCCCGGCCACCAGTATTGTGATTGCAATTCTATTAGAGATTTCAAGATCTCTTGGTGCCTCAGACCCATTCCCATGTGTGCTTCTTGACTCAAGTAAGCCCTCTGGTTCGTGTTTGGAATTACTCTGTCCCCCACTCCAGGGATTCGAGCAAAAGGAACGGAGTTCGCATCAATTATGTATGTATTATTGAGTGGATAATTTAGAAGTAATGCCGCATAGTTGCCTTTTAATGAGGCTTTTACTGCCAGCATGGTTTCTCCATCTATTTGTTTTTTAGGAACGCTTTTTTGTAGCTACGGAAGCCGGTTGAACAGCTGCCGCTGTGGCTTTGTTAGCCAATGAATTCCCTGCAACGTGAACGCCATCACGTTGAAGACTCTGCGTATGTATCACGTGAGTCTTTCGTAGTTCTTTCTGTAAAAGAACTACTTGTTCCCATAGTTTTTTATGCTTTATTGTGACACCTGTCTCATCTTTGTAACCGTTTTCAATCCAGGTCTGCATGAAATTCTTGTAAGATTGGACGCAGTAATGCGAATCGCACACTATTAGTGTGGGGAATTCGCGATCGGCATTTTCAAGCGCCATCTTTAAAGCTCGTAGTTCAACTCGCTGAGCTGTACAGTTTCTGAGTGATTCAGTTTTAGTGACCATTGGTCTGAATTTACCTATGCGCCAGCGACCTTTAACAATCGCGCATGCTGCATTGTAAGTTTTTTTATCCACAACGTAGTGTTGTGCAAATCTGTCTGTGTAGATTACACAGGCGTACTGTTCTAGAGGCAGAATTTCGATCGAAAGAGGACATTAATTTTGTATTCTAGATGTTCTAGTTTTTCCATTTTGGGATTAAATGCGTGTATCACGTCAGTTGCAGCAAGAGAATTAACCCATTGTATCCATTCTAGATTTAATGCCACAGCATTTGGAATGCTCGGTCTTGTTACTGCCTCAAGGGCTGATACTGCTGTTAGGACAGATATGCTTTTCCCTTGAGCTAGGGCTCTTTCTTTTGCTACAGCAGTTTGAACCGCAGTCAGAATTTTTTCAGGTGAACTGAATTTCATTTCAGCTTGTGTGTACAAGTGTGATTTATAAGCTATTGGTACCGTTTCTCCCTCATTAGAGGTCAGGTACTTAAATCCGCATCTTCCTGGGATGACTCGGATTACAAGGTTGCGTTCGTTTGCGCGTGTTTGCAGTTTTGTTTTAGTTAACATGTCTGTTTGTAATGATCGTAAAATTTCTGTGTGTTTCTGAGTCCAATTAATTGGTTTGAAATCAGGTTTTATTAATTCGTAGAGAGGTTTAACCCTCTCTGCATAATTTAGAATGTAAGTTCTTCCGAAATTCAGGAAACCTAGAATTGATTGTAAGTTTTTCAGCGTTTTTAGAGCTTGGAGTACTGCACACTTCTCTAAGAAGTTGTCTGCTAGACTTTTGCCTTCACTTGATAACTCGTATCCTAAGAATAGGACAGTGAGGTGGGCAATTTGTGACTTTTTAAAGTTGAATTTGTACCCTTCAGATGCGAACCCAAATATGATGGTGTTCACTCTTTTCAAGTGTGCCTCCAGGTCATCGTCTGTGAGATAGATGTCATCGACATAAGATAATGCCTCATCATCATACATTTGTAGTAACTCTGTTACCCTGGCTGAAAATAATCCTTGGCTATTCTTGAATCCCTGTGGGAGATGACAAAATTGCTTTTGGGGCCCCATACAGGAGAAAGCGTTCAAATACCTGCTTTCTGGTGCAATGTTTTGACAGAAGAAACCATTTGAAATATCTAATGTCGTTTTATATTTTTTGCGCACAATGTTATTCATTAGTGCTGCACTGTGTGAATTTTGTACTGCAAATGTTTTGCAACAAGAGTTGAGGTGTCTGTAGTCCAAAACTAGACGATATGAATTATCTGGTTTGGAGACAGAAAACAAAGGATTGTTCATTTGTGAGGTGCATGTTTCAATCACCCCCTGATATTCAAATTGATCTAAGATCTCCCTGACTTGCTGTTAGACCTGACATCATTGGCATGAGTCTCTCCTCCATTTTTTCTGTTTGCCTCCTCTGTTTACGATGTTTTTGCTGGTATATTGCTTTGGGCACTGTGCCACCGCTGATCAGTGCCACAGTGCAAGTGCTCCCTATGTGAAATTGCTGTATTGATTGAATTCCATGTTTGGCTTATTTGGTTTACTGTCAGTCCCTAGTAGAGTGCACCAGGAGTGCCAGGGCTTGTAAATACAAATGCTGCTAGTGGGCTTGCAGCACATGTTGTGCCACCCACAGAAGCGGCCTAGTAAAAGTATGTCTACAGGTCTGCCATTGCTAGACCTACGTGCAGTCTGGTACTGTCACGCAGACTGCGCAAGTACACCTACTTGCCAGTCCCTAAACCTTCCCTTAACTTCATGTTAGTCACCCCTATGGTAGGCCCAAGGGCAGGGTGCATTGTAAGCATAAGGTAGGACAAGCCTGACAAGGTTGGCATGTCCTAATAGTGAATTACAGCCATATTCGCTTTTCACTATTGTAAGGTTACCTGCTCTCCATCAGTTAGAATGGGCTGCCAGGATTATTAATGCTATAATCCTAGCGGGCTCGGGGAGCATGGTGCAATGTCGAGTTTGGTATCCTTGAACTCAGGGTTTAATAACGCATCCGTTTGGGTGGATGGTTTTTGGACTCTGTGTTTGAAAATAGCACTTTTAGAAAGTAGCTATTTTCTTGTCTAACTGTCTACCGGTCTCTGCTGGTTCTGGTGTGCGTGTGACAGGAGCTGGGTGGCTCCAGAGGTCTGAATGAGTCAGTGTGGGGTGAGTGGGGCATTTGCATTGAGAGTAGGGGAAGAGTAGCTCCTGATAGCCTGCCCTGCCTGATACAATGCTGGCTCGCCCCCCTGCCAGGCGACTGATGAATCTGTGCCTGCCAGGGACTTTCCTGGCCCCACCTCCTGCCGGGCAACTGATGGCCCTGCCCCTGCCAGTGACAATGCTGGCTCCGCTCCTGCTGGGCGGCTGAAGACTCTGCCCTGCACAGTGAATAGGCCAGGTGCCTATCAACACCCACAACAAACCCAAGATGGGGGGAAATTCCCCTGCATGGACAAAGGGATCAAAGCCAAAAAGGGGTATAAGAGAAGGACCCCTGAACCAAGAATTTAGATCACTTCTGACAAGGAAACCTGAACCGAGGACAAGAAGCCTGCTGATCCAAGGACTGCCTACCCCTTCTGCCAGAGTGCTGTTTGTTGGGGGAATCCTGCAGTTGCTTCTTTATTTTTGCCAAGGAACCAGGAGAGAGGAACTGAGTGTGTACTCTCAAACTTGCTATAGAAAATCTCCAACGGTTGGAAGAGTGCCAGCCTCCTGTTGAAGTCACAGGGCCAAAGGACTTCATCTATTTGCTAAAAGTGCTTGTTGCTGGAACCTGAAATCCAGCACCTCTGAAGAATCCAGCAATCTCGACGCCGACGGACGCCGCCGAATCCAGCTCGACATCGTGAGTAACGGCTCCATTGTCCCGCACCTTCGACGCCGGACGCCGAGCCCGATCGACGCCAGTAGCGACGCCAGTGAGTAGCGAGTTCGGCTCCAGCTCCAAGTGACCCTGTGTCGACGCCGCCGCTGATCGCATCGACCCTGAGCCCTCTCCACGCCGTGAGCGCTGCTCACTCTTGCAACATCGACATCGACGACGCCGTATCCTGCTTCATCTCGTGAGCGCTGCTCCTGCCTGACTTCGGTCGACGCCGCTGCAGATCGCCCCGACTCCGAGGCCCGATCGATGCCGAAGACGCGACGCCGGACATCTCGACGCCGCTGATCATCGAGTGCTTCACTTTTCCAAGGTACTGTGTTGTTGGGGTCTGTGCGACTCCGGGCTCGACGTAGCGCTCCTCGCGGTCGACGCCGAACCTTTGGATTAACTTTGCCTTGACGTCGTGTGACTCCCGTGTGGGTTACATTGTTGCCAAGAACTGTGTTTTAAAGAAGAAGAGTTGCTTTTGTTACTAAAGACTTTGTGCTAAGAAGAAACCGTGCTTGAACTATTATTTTTCCTTCCAAGAGTATTTATTAAGATTGTGGTATATTTTTGTCGTTATTTGGTCTTGTGCTAAGCCTTATATAAACATCCTTATTTTTATAATACTACTGTGTCGTGTCCATTTGTAGTGTATTCACTTTATTACTGTATGTGGTCATAAATGCTTAACGCACTGCCTCTGAGATAAGCCTGTCTGCTTTGCCAAGCTACCAAGGGGGTGAGCAGGGGTTATCTAAGTGTGTGATCCCCTTGCCCTGACTAGAAAAGGTGTGTCCCTATTTGTCAGAAGTGTATACCTCTGCCAACTAGAGACAGCCGCTTCTAACATTGGTGGGTCAGCGGTGAGGATTTGAACTTTGCATTTATGACCCATGTGCAGTGATTAGTGTGAGCTACATAGTGAAAGCAGACCATAGCGCAGCCACAATCTGTTTTGGTTGGATATCCTATTTTTGTTCTCCGCTTTCCTGGAGCTTGATTTTTGAAACTGCCAGTTTTGACCATGAGTGATGCCGGAGTCACTACCCCTGTTGTTGTTGTGGAAGAATTTGATAGGAGTAAGATAAACGACTATCCAGTAAAGCAGCTGAAATCCTTTTGCAAGCAGTTTAAAGTTCCTACCCCAGGCATCACAAGGAAAGAAGATTATCTCAAAGCATTGGAGGCCTGGTTAGAGGCCAGAAATCCCTCTGATCCGGTGGTGGTACCGACAGGGGAAGGGGAGGAGGAGGTGCCAGTGAATGGGCCCACATCCCCTCCTGGCAGCTGTGTTTCCTCCAAAGGTCTTTCCCCTGAAGAAAGAGAAGAAAGGGCGAAGGAGCGAGCATACAACATGGAGATGGCAAAACTTAAGATAGATGGGCAGTTGGAGATAGAGAATGCAAGAGGCAGGAGAGAAGCTGATATGGAGATCAAAAGGTTGGAGTTTGAAAGAGAAAAGTTAGCTTTTGAGCGTGAGAAAATGGTGAGGGACATGGAGCTCAAAGCTAAGAATTTAGAATTGAATCCCTCTGGTGGCAGCATCCCATCTGTGCCTGCAGAAAGTAGGTTTTATTTTCCTAAAGATGTGATCAAAGATTTTCAGAAGAATGAGGATATTGGTCAATGGTTTAAAGCATATGAGTTAGCATTGTTGGCCCACCGGGTCCCTGAGAAGGATTGGGGAGCGGGGTTGTGGGGTCGCTTTGTGAATGTGGGAAGAGATACCCTGTTAGACATGCCTGTTGAGGATAGGATGTCTTATACTCATATGAAAGATGCTTTAATGTTAAGGTATGGCCTAACCCCAGAAAAGTACAGACAAGCCTTTAGAGAATGTAAGAAATTGCCTGGTACTACGTGGGTTGAATATGTGTCATTTTTTTGCAGAGCCATGGATGGTTGGGTAAAGGGCAGCAAAGTGGAAAGTTATGATGCTCTTTATGATTTGTTTGCTTGGGAGCACTTGTCTAATAACTGTTTTCCAGAGCTGCGCCAGCACCTTATTGATAGCAAGATATCTAACCCTAGAAAACTTGCTGAGGAGGCGGACCGGTGGGTCAGTACCAGGGTCCACAAGGGTCCAGTGGGAGACTCAGCCAAAGGTGGACAGGGTCCCCAGCAGAAGAGTGGGGGGGACAAGGGTAAACAGAGGGAGTTCCAGAAAGGGCCCCAAAGTAATCCCCAAGGGAACCAAGGGAAGGGTTCCCAGCCTCCCCCTGTGAAGAAATCAGAGGCCCCGCCAGGTAAACCTGGTCATAGGGGCCCAATGACCTGCTTCGCTTGTAAGCAGGTGGGACACCGTTTTTATGATCCTCAGTGTCCCTTGAAGAACTCTAGTGCACCACCCCGTGCAGCCCCCCGTCAGTTGGCGAGTGTAGCCCTGGGAGGGGAGGAGATGGTTGCCCATGGTGGGGAGGGTCCCGCAGAGATGTCCCTGGTCTCTTTAGGAGACATGGAAATGGTCCCTCCACCCCCTCTGCCTAGTAACACTAAGAAATATAGGCAGTGGGTGACCATTAATGGCCATAGAGTGGAAGCTCTCAGAGACACCGGAGCGAGTGTGACAGCTGTCAAGTGTCACTTGGTGTCCAGAGAGCAGGTTGTTCCCCACGCATTCTACCCTGTGATAGCTGCTGACAACTCCCAGAGAGAGTGTGAGGTAGCTCAGGTTCCCTTTGAATGGGGGGGAGTTTCAGGTACTCTTCAAATCAAATTTCAAAGCTTTATTCGACTTTTAGTCATAAAAGCAAACCTCCTAACCATGATACAATAAACACTAAACATAAGAATAATTCATTAAAAACATATTAAACAGCAAAAGTCGAATGCTAATAATTCTAAAAAATGTGTACATACATTTTTAAAAATTCATTCGAAAAAGTTAAAAAGAAACGAGCAAGTTTAAACAGGCAGTTGGTAATTCATATTAACCAGTAGGGTTTAAAATACGTGACCTAAGTACCCACGCCCAGGCCAGGAATTTTGCTACGGCTATTACCAATGGTGTTGAGGAATCAGATGTTAAAATTCTTAGGGCTTGTGAGCAACAGCGGGTGCCCATATTTTTGCAAACTGGTTTTAGCCACTTTCGCCGGGGAATGGCATACAGGGGGCAGGAAAAAAGCAGGTGCGCAATGTCCTCTGTTTGGTTTTTACAATGGTCGCAGTAAGCGTCCTGCAATGGGGACCAGTGTTGTCTAAAAGCGTTCACTGGGAGTGTTCCCACACGAAATTGGAAATATAGTTTCCTATCAAATGGACGTTCAATTACATCCCAATATTTTTCATATAATGGAAGTTGTTTAGTGTCCAAAAAGCATGATAACAGGGTAGATTGCAAACCTTTACGATACAGTGTTACATAAACTGACTCCAAATAAATATCCTTCAGTTGCTTTTTCGAAGGAAATAAGGCAACATCCTTATTACCCCACAGATGGTCCAGGCCCAACTTCACCAATGTACCCCGAAGTTCCTTTAACCATGCAATGCAATGGAAACGATCAAAATTCACAACATCAAAAAAGGCTGATGCATAATGACTTCACTCTGGGGTTACTATTAGACGCCTCCAATACAACAGAGGACGTAGGCGGGCAATATCTTCAATATTTTTCCTACCTAGGTCCATCTTTAGTGGGATTATGGGGGTACTTTGTGGGGCCCTAACAAGCCCCTCGCAGAAATCTATTTTCCGCCCGCCCCAAATCTCCTAAATTTAAAAAACCCCAGAGCTCAGACCCATATAAGCATGCACTCAGTACTTTCATACTATAAACTTCGAGTGCACAATTTATAGGTCTTGTCAGAGATGTGTTATGTTTGATGGTAACTGCACCTGCTAGCTGACTAAATTTTAGAGATGCCATATTAATGTGTGATTTCCATTTCATGTCATGTTGTAGGATAATTCCTAGATAGGCAAAGGCATCTACTTTTTCCAATGGTTCGCCTTTGTGTTTTATCACCCCCTTGAAAGCTGATTGGGCACTCAGGCACATAAATTGAGTTTTGCTGGTGTTTAGTTCCAGACCACGACTATCGCAAAAGTCCCCAAAAGCGTCAACCGCTTTCTGCAATCCACTAGGCGTATGTGATAGTAAAAGCGTATCGTCCGCGAACATTAGTACGGGGACGTGTACACCTGCTACAATTGGAGCGTCATTTGGGGATTTATTTAAATGCTCCACAATTCCATTTATATAGATTGAAAAAAGCGTTGGGGCCAGGACACACCCTTGCCTCACCCCTCGTTCCACTGGGAAAGGGGCCGTCACTTCCCCCTGTTTGCCCCACCTTATTTTTGCAAAATTGTTTTCATGGAGGCGCACCAGCAAGGTAAGGAGCTCATGACTTATTCCCACATCAGCCAGGGTTTCCCACAGTTTTTCTCTCGGGACCAGATCAAATGCGGCTTTTAAGTCCACAAAAACTGCATACAATGTGCCATTTCGCAGCGTGACATTTCTCCAGTAAATGGCTAGAAAATAAAAAACTTGGTCAACACTACTAGTCAAGGGGCGAAATCCCGCTTGGTATGGCGACAATATATTTTGGTCTTCAATCCACTGCTGTAGTTTATTCTGGACTAGTCGACCCATTATTTTCTGCGCAGTGTCAATCAAACTAATGGGTCTGTAATTTTTTGCCTGGGTTTTATCCCCCTTTTTGAATATAGGGATGATTTCAGCCCCTTTCCACGAGGCTGGGACTTCTCCACCCATAGCTATTGCATTTGCCAACCATGTGAAATATGTGCACCAAGAAGTCCGATCAGATAAAAAAACATCTGCTGGAATGCCATCCATACCCGGCGCTTTTCCCCCTGGCACGCAATCCAGTGCCAAGCTGACATCTTTTTCAGTAAATATTTGATCATTAAAAAAGACAGTTTGGGGGGGAGATATGGATGCATATATCGGACATCTGGCATACTGGGGTTGAAAAAAATCATTCCAGCCATCTTTTGACACATGGTTTTGTGGTTGGGCAGCTGCCCCACCCCTGTTCCATTTAACTAAGGCCCAAAACCGCTTGGAGTCTTTATTGGTACAGGCCTGTTTTAGCTCACTCCGGCCCTCTTCATCCCAACACCTCTTTGCTTGCTTTTGCGTCAGCCTATAAATATCTCTTGCCCTTTTAACAGCTATTGGGTTTCCTATTTTCAATTCTACACTTAAATTTTGCCTTGCCAATCTACAGCTTTTATCATACCAGCCTTTAACGGCTTGATGTTTTTTGGCTGCGGTTGGGTCTACTGTTTTAATAAAAAAACTTTGCAGTTTGTTAAATAAAATTTTGTGGGCCTCCATCATGTATTCCTGGAAATTAGGATTCCCATAATGCGCCTTGATATTGCTCACTTCCTCTTTTACTTGATTTTTCAAATGTTCTAATTTCCTTGCATCCCCTAGCAACATTCCCCATTTCAGATGTCTTTGATTATTAGAGCACACAACATCTTGTGTTACCATCTGCTTATTATTTAAGAGTACTCTAGGCTCTTGATAAGGGTGAAATGTCATATACAGGGGATGGTGGTCACTCTCTATTCGTGATACAACTGCCATGTCTAATAGCTTGGACCATGCTCTTACATCAATTAAAAAATAGTCAATCCTGCTTGTTGCACGACCATTGTCAAAGGTAAAATTCCCATTTAAGTCAGATGGTGTTCTCCCATTCGTGGCTCTCAATCCTCTGGAGAGGCAGAGACTCTTTATCCTAATGGCCGTAGCACTCCATCTTTTTATGGGAGGAATCTCCAGTTGCGGTATTCCCCATCTACTATCTTCCTCTTCCGTTAAGCTCCTATCCTCTTCTCCTAGGGGCTCAAAAGTTGAATTAAAATCACCGCCCACAATGATATGAGGATTAGGTGGAAGGGATTCAACATCTTGTTCTAGGGTGGTAAATACATCAGATGGAATATCTGCACCGACCCCCCTAGCGTAGATGTTGTACAGAGCTACTTCTTGGCCATTGGGCCATCTGATGTTCATTGCTAAGATGTCATTGGATATTATTTGCATTTGTGAAATAGTGCAAGTCATTGCTTGACGAACCCATATCAACAGTCCTCCAGAGGGACGTCCTTTTCCACCTCTAGATGCAGGTTTGTAAAAATTTAAATACCCCATACGAAATACTGGGTTAATTGACCAAGTTTCATGCATCATAACTATATCATGCCTGTCAATATAATCAGCCCATTCTGGGGTATCTAGGTTACTCGCTATGCCTGCTATATTCCAAGACATAAAAGTCAATGACCGTTCTCCTTGAATTGGGCCTAATGTACATTGCACCTCCATATTTCTCCTAGGGTCCACACTTAGCAGTCCCCCCAGCTCAGGGCTTAAATCATCCCCAGATATTAATCTAGTATTAATAGAACCATCTGACCCTATTATAGGTACATTACTATTTGAACTTAGGGGGACCTTATAATCTGGTTCTAGGTTTTTTATGTGTTGGTCTAGTACTTTGTCTAATTGACATATGGGATGACTCGACTGATGTTCCACTAATAGTCCTTTATCTATTGTGAGTCAATCGCACTCGTTTAAATTAGACAATGCTGTGGTAAATCTATTATCCAGGTTTAACCCCCAGACATTAGATGGACCCTCCCTTGCACTTCTACTGGCCACTGTAGACCATTTGGTTCTCAGAACACTCGGGTTTGACGCTAAGCCTTTCCTATTATAGAAAAAGTCCAGGGTAAGTGGAATTAGTTCTGCCGTTCTACGTTGGGGAGGAAGAAGATTATTCAAGATTTCAGGTAAAACTTCGGGGCTTTTAAGGTTCAAAACCACACAGTCCCCGGAGAATTTCTTAATCCTGCTCCCTATCCATTTTACCCGTCTTGCCGTTAGCAAGTCTTCTGCCAACTTATGTTTACCCCCAGGACACATATGCATGTTGTTACTTAGCCATTGAAGTGCCTTATTTAATAGGGATTCAGGGTGTTCTATCTGGCCTGTATTTAAAGGGGGAATATTAGCAAGTACCAGAATAAGAGGTGAAGCTTCTACAATTAGCTCCACAGGGTTATTTTCTGTGTTAGATCCCTGCAGTATACAATTCCCTACAGGCTCTATAGGGACAGCACCAGCAAGATTAGTTTGATCTGGACCAGGCTTGAGTCTAACCTGCTGGTTCTGTGGTTGCTCTACTACACCTGGACATACACTTTCTAATGGAGTTTTTTCAGCCAATTTTTCTACAAGCATAGTCGGCAATTCCTCCACTCTATCAATAGTTGTTTTTATATAGGCCTCCATTTTATTTATTTTAGCCGTGAGGTGATCAATTTTTGACAGTAGGGGTTTTACTAGCTGATTTAACTTGATGTCCAGCATGCCCATAAGTTTTTTTAATATGCCATCATCCCAACCTTGGCTCCCATCTCCTTCGCCCGCATTCCCATCTGCATTTTTCTTGTTGGGCAGGGTAGCTGGCCTTTTCCTGCTAGACCTTAACCCTTCCCTTTTTGTAGAAATCTTGGTGGTCGCTTTTGTTACCCTTGGGGCAGGAACAGGGGGTGAGGGAGAGCTGGAATCTACTACCTCCAGGTCTGGGTCTAGATCATGCAAAGAAACATCCAGATCCCCCGTTGCCGTTTCAGCATTAGTGGCTGGGTTTACCGTGAACGATACATTTTGTGATACCCCCATATCCAGCCCATGAGAAGCTGGGGATAAGTCAATTAAAGTGCCCGGAAGAATTGAGTCCGTACTTAAGTTCTCATTTTGGGGCAATGTCAGTGGGGTGCCAAGACCCAGCGAGGACCTCCGTTCATGATGAATTTTTTCCACAACTTGTACCAAGTAATTGTCCATGGTATTACCCGGGACAATGGGATTTTTTAGCTTAGACATTTGAGTACCTGGCAGTTTTCCTAATAAC
The DNA here is from genome assembly GCF_964261635.1 of Lissotriton helveticus. NCBI lineage: Eukaryota > Metazoa > Chordata > Amphibia > Caudata > Salamandridae > Lissotriton > Lissotriton helveticus. Next base: position 57,832,076 of record NC_136069.1, on the reverse strand, counting down.
CTTTGCCCCACTATAGTCAGTGTAGTCAATGGGAATCACAGAAGCCTCGTTACCTTCCAGCTTAGCTGTCCAAGCGGTCCAGGTTCAAGGCAGGCCAAAATGAGGAGGTAGTGAAAGCTTTTGTAGACTGTAGGTAGGCGTAAATCCAGGTTATCTAGGTGACGGTGAATCGTTGGTATATTAAGTGAAAGAGGAGTGGCCCGTCCCGTCACCTTAGGTCCCCTGAGGGCCACAGAGGGCCCGCCCTTTGCCCGGGCTTTGCTCCGGGCGTCCCGCGAGGCGGTGGTGACGCCGTTTTTATGCGCCTCCTGGCGCTTCCTTCACACGCGGACCCCAGCAGGGCTTCTGGGTGTCGTAGTCCTGCCCCTCGCCGGTCTCCGTTCGACGGCTCCCGCTGCAGGTGGAAAAAGCGGTAGAGCGGCGGGAGACTGGCGGGCGGGTCCGCGGAGGGCTAGGGCGGAGGGCTAGGCGGGACACAGAGGGTCTTTTCAAAATGCAGCAGCACAGCGAGAGTTAGCACAAGCAGACAGGAAACCCACAATCTGTGGTGGTGACGCCATTTTTATGCGCCTCCTGGCGCTTCCTTCACACGCGGACCCCAGCAGGGCTTCTGGGTGTCGTAGTCCTGCCCCTCGCCGGTCTCCGCTCGACGGCTCCCGCTGCAGGTGGAAAAAGCGGTAGAGCGGCGGGAGACTGGCGGGCGGGTCCGCGGAGGGCTAGGGCGGAGGGCTAGGCGGGACACAGAGGGTCTTTTCAAAATGCAGCAGCACAGCGAGAGTTAGCACAAGCAGACAGGAAACCTCTTCAAGTTGCTGTAAGGCCCGCCATGCCTGTTGATTGTCTCCTGGGCAATGATTTGGAAGACTCCCCTTGGGCTAAGGTGGAGAGGGAGACACATTTGAAAATGTTGGGTGTGCCAGAGTGGGTGTGTGCAACCACTCGATCGATGACAGCAAGTAAGGGTGTTGATGGGGTTCTGGAGCCTGAAAGTATGGCCCTGGACCCAGCTGTGAAGAGAAGAGGCAGGGGGCGCGGGAAACCGTCCCCCGTAGTTCCCGTGGTCCAGGAGGAGGCAGACCTTGAGGGGTATGCCCTGGAACCCACAGGTGAACAAGTTGCTGAACTGGGAGACCTGCCCGAGCTGACCCACTGGCAGCAGGATGGTGGTCCCTCCAGGGAAGAATTTTGTGCAGAACAGAAAGTGTGCCCTTCTCTTGTGGGTATGAGGCAGCAGGCCTCAGCCCAGACAACAGGTGATCAGTCAGGGTCACATTTGGTCTACTGGGAGAACGATCTCCTATATAGCGAGCCTAAGGCTGCTGAGCCTGGGTCAGCCTGTGTGCTGGTGGTACCCCAGCGCTTCAGAGCCTTCCTACTGGGTTTGGCTCATGACGTTCCGTTAGCTGGACATCTGGGGCAGGACAAGACCTATGACAGGCTTGTCACCCATTTTTATTGGCCTCAGATGAGAAGGGATACAGATATCCATTGCAAGACCTGTCAAACTTGCCAGGCAAGTGGGAAAAGCGGGCGGAAGCATAAGGCTCCCCTCCAACCTTTTCCAACCTTTTCCCGTAGTCAGTACCCCGTTTGACCGGGTGGGGATTGACATTGTTGGGCCCCTGGACCCCAAGACAGCCATGGGCAACAGGTTCATCCTGGTCTTGGTGGATCATGCCACACGGTACCCGGAAGCCATCCCTCTCAGAACAGTGACGGCCCCCGTGGTGGGACGGGCACTGATGGGTGTTTTTTCCCGAATGGGGTTCCCCAGAGAGGTGGTGTCAGACCGGGGCACCAACTTCATTTCCAACTATATGAAGTCTCTGTGGAAGGAGTGTGGGGTAACCTACAAGTTCACCACTCCTTACCACCCTCAAGGTAATGGGTTGGTTGAGAGATTCAACCGTACCCTTAAAGGCATGATTATGGGTCTTGAAGAACCAATGAGGCGTAAATGGGACGTCCTCTTGCCATGCCTGTTGTTTGCTTACCGTGAGGTGCCACAGAAGTCTCTAGGGTTCAGCCCCTTTGAGCTTTTGTATGGACACCCGGTAAGAGGACCTTTGAAGGCTGGGAGCAATCTCCCAGGAAACCTCCCCAGGATGTATACAGTTACATGCTGGCCTTTAGGAACCAGACTAGGCGCTTCAGAGATCTTGCTCAGGCAAATCTGGAGGCCAGCCAGGAAGAGATGAAGCGGTGGTACGACCAGAATGCCACTCTGGTGGAGCTTCAGCCTGGACAGAAAGTTTGGGTCATGTCCCCTGTGGAACCTTGTGCGCTCAAGGACAGGTGGACTGGACCATTTGAGGTTGTGGAGAAAAAGAGCCATGTCACCTACATGGTGGACTTGAAGTCTCCCAGGAACCCCTTGCGGGTCCTGCATGTCAACCGTTTGAAACCCCACTTAGAAAGGTCCGAAGTGGGCATGATCCTAGCTACAGATGCTGGGATGGAGGAGGAGAGTGATCCTCTTCCTGACCTCCTGTATGCAAAAGAGCAAGATGGGTCAGTGGATGGTGTTGTCCTCTCTGACACACTGACCCCTGAACAGCAGCAGGATTGTCGCCAATTGTTGGGACAATTCCCCGATCTGTTTTCCTTGATTCCTGGTGTTACTCAGTGGTGTGTCCATGATGTGGACACCGGGGACAGCACTCCTGTGAAGCACAAGGCTTACAGAGTGGCTGACAAGGTCAGAGCATACATCAAGGAGGAGGTCTCCAAAATGTTTGCCTTAGGGGTGGTTGAGTCCTCTAGCAGTCCTTGGGCCAGCCCAGTGGTCTTGGTCCCAAAGGCTGCAGCGCCTGGTGCTTCACCAGAACTTCGGTTCTGTGTGGATTACCGAGGACTCAATTCAGTCACCAAGACTGACGCGCACCCCATCCCCAGAGCTGATGAGCTCATAGATCGGTTGGGGGCTGCCCGGTACCTCAGTACGTTTGATCTAACGTCTGGGTATTGGCAGATCGCCTTGACTGATGGGGCAAAAGAGAGGTCAGCATTCTCCACACCAGATGGGCACTACCAGTTCCGGGTTATGCCCTTTGGGATGAAGAATGCCCCTGCCACCTTCCAGAGGTTGGTCAACCAGGTCTTGGCTGGACTGGAGGATTTCAGTGCCGCCTACCTGGACGACATCGCAGTGTTCAGCGCCAGCTGGGAGGAACACTTGCGCCACCTCTAGGAAGTGTTGTTGGCCCTGAGCAGAGCAGGCCTCACAATCAAAGCCAGTAAGTGCCAGATTGGGCAGGGTTCAGTGGTGTACTTGGGGCACCAAGTAGGGAGCGGCAAGGTGGCCCCCCTGCAACCCAAGATTGAAACCATCCTGGCATGGGCACCGCCCAAAACCCAGACTCAGGTGAGAGCCTTCTTGGGTCTTACGGGTTACTACAGGAGGTTCGTCAAGGATTATGGTAACATTGTGCACCCCTTGACTTCGCTGACTTCCAGGAAGCAGCCATGACTTGTGATCTGGACTGACGCCTGTCAGACGGCCTTTGACACCCTGAAAACTGCAATGTGCACAGCACCCATACTCCAGGCACCCAACTTTTCTAAAGAATTTGTTGTCCAGACAGACGCTTCAGAGCATGGCGTGGGGGCTGTTCTAGCTCAGGTGAATGAAGAGGGCCGAGACTTACCTGTAGCCTTCATCAGTAGGAGGTTACTTCCCAGGGCACAGAGGTGGAGTGCGATAGAGAGAGAAGCATTTGCTGTGGTCTGGGCGCTGAAGAAGCTAAGACCCTACCTGTTTGGGACTCACTTCCGGGTTCAGACAGACCACAGGCCCCTCAGATGGTTGATGCAGATGAGGGGTGAGAATCCAAAGCTGTTGAGGTGGTCCATTTCCCTACAGGGGATGGACTTCACGGTGGAACACCGCCCTGGCACAGATCACGCCAATGCTGATGGTCTGTCCAGATTTTTCCGCCTTAGTGATGAGGACTCCCTAGGGTAAGGGTAGTTCTCCCCACATTTCAGCTGGAGGGGACACGTGTTAGACCTGACATCATTGGCATGAGTCTCTCCTCCATTTTTTCTGTTTGCCTCCTCTGTTTACGATGTTTTTGCTGGTATATTGCTTTGGGCACTGTGCCACCGCTGATCAGTGCCACAGTGCAAGTGCTCCCTATGTGAAATTGCTGTATTGATTGAATTCCATGTTTGGCTTATTTGGTTTACTGTCAGTCCCTAGTAGAGTGCACCAGGAGTGCCAGGGCTTGTAAATACAAATGCTGCTAGTGGGCTTGCTTCAGAAAAGGGGGTGGTGATGAACAGAGTGCCTGAATTAAGCAGACCACTCTTACCCAGTCCAAAGATCAGGGCTTGATCCATCACCGTTTTTTAGCTCACTGCACCATCCCAGCTCAGAACTTGGCTATATGCAAATTAGTCTGTTCCTGTCCCAGTGCATGATGGGAACAGGGCAAACCAAACTACCAAGCCAATTCTTATACTGGGAAGGAAACAAGCTTCCGGGGACCGGTTTCTGCCATTTCAGGCGTCGTCGGCCCGGCTTGCTTGAATCCTGATGGTGCAAAGAGCAAGGGACTCACATCTGTGTATACCCTTCCACGCTTATGGTGGACAAAATGATTCAGAAAAGGGGGTGGTGATGAACAGAGTGCCTGAATTAAGCAGACCACTCTTACCCAGTCCAAAGATCAGGGCTTGATCCATCACCGTTTTTTAGCTCACTGCACCATCCCAGCTCAGAACTTGGCTATATGCAAATTAGTCTGTTCCTGTCCCAGTGCATGATGGGAACAGGGCAAACCAAACTACCAAGCCAATTCTTATACTGGGAAGGAAACAAGCTTCCGGGGACCGGTTTCTGCCATTTCAGGCGTCGTCGGCCCGGCTTGCTTGAATCCTGATGGTGCAATGAGCAAGGGACTCACATCTGAGTATACCCTTCCACGCTTATGGTGGACAAAATGATTCAGAAAAGGGGGTGGTGATGAACAGAGTGCCTGAATTAAGCAGACCACTCTTACCCAGTCCAAAGATCAGGGCTTGATCCATCACTGTTTTTTAGCTCACTGCACCATCCCAGCTCAGAACTTGGCTATATGCAAATTAGTCTGTTCCTGTCCCAGTGCATGATGGGAACAGGGCAAACCAAACTACCAAGCCAATTCTTATACTGGGAAGGAAACAAGCTTCCGGGGACCGGTTTCTGCCATTTCAGGCGTCGTCGGCCCGGCTTGCTTGAATCCTGATGGTGCAATGAGCAAGGGACTCACATCTGAGTATACCCTTCCACGCTTATGGTGGACAAAATGATTCAGAAAAGGGGGTGGTGATGAACAGAGTGCCTGAATTAAGCAGACCACTCTTACCCAGTCCAAAGATCAGGGCTTGATCCATCACCGTTTTTTAGCTCACTGCACCATCCCAGCTCAGAACTTGGCTATATGCAAATTAGTCTGTTCCTGTCCCAGTGCATGATGGGAACAGGGCAAACCAAACTACCAAGCCAATTCTTATACTGGGAAGGAAACAAGCTTCCGGGGACCGGTTTCTGCCATTTCAGGCGTCGTCGGCCCGGCTTGCTTGAATCCTGATGGTGCAATGAGCAAGGAACTCACATCTGAGTATACCCTTCCACGCTTATGGTGGACAAAATGATTCAGAAAAGGGGGTGGTGATGAACAGAGTGCCTGAATTAAGCAGACCACTCTTACCCAGTCCAAAGATCAGGGCTTGATCCATCACCGTTTTTTAGCTCACTGCACCATCCCAGCTCAGAACTTGGCTATATGCAAATTAGTCTGTTCCTGTCCCAGTGCATGATGGGAACAGGGCAAACCAAACTACCAAGCCAATTCTTATACTGGGAAGGAAACAAGCTTCCGGGGACCGGTTTCTGCCATTTCAGGCGTCGTCGGCCCGGCTTGCTTGAATCCTGATGGTGCAATGAGCAAGGGACTCACATCTGAGTATACCCTTCCACGCTTATGGTGGACAAAATGATTCAGAAAAGGGGGTGGTGATGAACAGAGTGCCTGAATTAAGCAGACCACTCTTACCCAGTCCAAAGATCAGGGCTTGATCCATCACCGTTTTTTAGCTCACTGCACCATCCCAGCTCAGAACTTGGCTATATGCAAATTAGTCTGTTCCTGTCCCAGTGCATGATGGGAACAGGGCAAACCAAACTACCAAGCCAATTCTTATACTGGGAAGGAAACAAGCTTCCGGGGACCGGTTTCTGCCATTTCAGGCGTCGTCGGCCCGGCTTGCTTGAATCCTGATGGTGCAATGAGCAAGGGACTCACATCTGAGTATACCCTTCCACGCTTATGGTGGACAAAATGATTCAGAAAAGGGGGTGGTGATGAACAGAGTGCCTGAATTAAGCAGACCACTCTTACCCAGTCCAAAGATCAGGGCTTGATCCATCACCGTTTTTTAGCTCACTGCACCATCCCAGCTCAGAACTTGGCTATATGCAAATTAGTCTGTTCCTGTCCCAGTGCATGATGGGAACAGGGCAAACCAAACTACCAAGCCAATTCTTATACTGGGAAGGAAACAAGCTTCCGGGGACCGGTTTCTGCCATTTCAGGCGTCGTCGGCCCGGCTTGCTTGAATCCTGATGGTGCAATGAGCAAGGGACTCACATCTGAGTATACCCTTCCACGCTTATGGTGGACAAAATGATTCAGAAAAGGGGGTGGTGATGAACAGAGTGCCTGAATTAAGCAGACCACTCTTACCCAGTCCAAAGATCAGGGCTTGATCCATCACCATTTTTTAGCTCACTGCACCATCCAAGCAAGCCGGGCCGAAGAGGCTGAAATGCCAGAAACCGCTCCCCGGTAGCTTGTCTCCTTTCTGGTGAAGAATTGGCTTGGTAGTTTGGTCTGCCCTGTTCCCATGATGCACTGGGCCAGGGACAGACTAATTTGCATATAGCCAGGTTCTGAGCTGGGATGGGACAGTGAGATAAATAACGGTGATGGATCAAGCCCTGATCTTTGGACTGGGTAAGAGTGGCCTGCTTAATTCAGACACTCTGTTCATCACCACCCCCTTTTCTGTATCGTTTTTGGCCACTATAGGTGTGGCAGGGTATACTCAGACATGAGTCCCTTTCTCACTGCTCCATCAGGATTCAAGCAAGCCGGGCCGAAGAGGCTGAAATGCCAGAAACCGGTCCCCGGTAGCTTGTCTCCTTTCTGGTGAAGAATTGGCTTGGTAGTTTGGTCTGCCCTGTTCCCATGATGCACTGGGCCAGGGACAGACTAATTTGCATATAGCCAGGTTCTGAGCTGGGATGGGACAGTGAGATAAATAACGGTGATGGATCAAGCCCTGATCTTTGGACTGGGTAAGAGTGGTCTGCTTAATTCAGACACTCTGTTCATCACCACCCCCTTTTCTGTATCGTTTTTGGCCACTATAGGTGTGGCAGGGTATACTCAGACATGAGTCCCTTTCTCACTGCTCCATCAGGATTCAAGCAAGCCGGGCCGAAGAGGCTGAAATGCCAGAAACCGGTCCCCGGTAGCTTGTCTCCTTTCTGGTGAAGAATTGGCTTGGTAGTTTGGTCTGCCCTGTTCCCATGATGCACTGGGCCAGGGACAGACTAATTTGCATATAGCCAGGTTCTGAGCTGGGATGGGACAGTGAGATAAATAACGGTGATGGATCAAGCCCTGATCTTTGGACTGGGTAAGAGTGGTCTGCTTAATTCAGACACTCTGTTCATCACCACCCCCTTTTCTGTATCGTTTTTGGCCACTATAGGTGTGGCAGGGTATACTCAGACATGAGTCCCTTTCTCACTGCTCCATCAGGATTCAAGCAAGCCGGGCCGAAGAGGCTGAAATGCCAGAAACCGGTCCCCGGTAGCTTGTCTCCTTTCTGGTGAAGAATTGGCTTGGTAGTTTGGTCTGCCCTGTTCCCATGATGCACTGGGCCAGGGACAGACTAATTTGCATATAGCCAAGTTCTGAGCTGGGATGGGACAATGAGATAAATAACGGTGATGGATCAAGCCCTGATCTTTGGACTGGGTAAGAGTGGTCTGCTTAATTCAGACACTCTGTTCATCACCACCCCCTTTTCTGTATCGTTTTTGGCCACTATCGGTGTGGCAGGGTATACTCAGACATGAGTCCCTTTCTCACTGCTCCATCAGGATTCAAGCAAGCCGGGCCGAAGAGGCTGAAATGCCAGAAACCGGTCCCCGGTAGCTTGTCTCCTTTCTGGTGAAGAATTGGCTTGGTAGTTTGGTCTGCCCTGTTCCCATGATGCACTGGGCCAGGGCAGACTAATTTGCATATAGCCAGGTTCTGAGCTGGGATGGGACAGTGAGATAAATAACGGTGATGGATCAAGCCCTGATCTTTGGACTGGGTAAGAGTGGTCTGCTTAATTCAGACACTCTGTTCATCACCACCCCCTTTTCTGTATCGTTTTTGGCCACTATAGGTGTGGCAGGGTATACTCAGACATGAGTCCCTTTCTCACTGCTCCATCAGGATTCAAGCAAGCCGGGCCGAAGAGGCTGAAATGCCAGAAACCGGTCCCCGGTAGCTTGTCTCCTTTCTGGTGAAGAATTGGCTTGGTAGTTTGGTCTGCCCTGTTCCCATGATGCACTGGGCCAGGGACAGACTAAATTGCATATAGCCAGGTTCTGAGCTGGGATGGGACAGTGAGATAAATAACGGTGATGGATCAAGCCCTGATCTTTGGACTGGGTAAGAGTGGTCTGCTTAATTCAGACACTCTGTTCATCACCACCCCCTTTTCTGTATCGCTAGTGGGCTTGCAGCACGTGTTGTGCCACCCACAGAAGCGGCCTAGTAAAAGTATGTCTACAGGTCTGCCATTGCTAGACCTACGTGCAGTCTGGTACTGTCACGCAGACTGCGCAAGTACACCTACTTTCCAGTCCCTAAACCTTCCCTTAACTTCGTCACCCCTATGGTAGGCCCAAGGGCAGGGTGCATTGTAAGCATAAGGTAGGACAAGCCTGACAAGGTTGGCATGTCCTAATAGTGAATTACAGCCATATTCGTTTTTCACTATTGTAAGGTTACCTGCTCTCCATCAGTTAGAATGGGCTGCCAGGATTATTAATGCTATAATCCTAGCGGGCTCGGGGAGCATGGTGCAATGTCGAGTTTGGTATCCCTGAACTCAGGGTTTAATAACGCATCCGTTTGGGTGGATGGTTTTTGGACTCTGTGTTTGAAAATAGCACTTTTAGAAAGTAGCTATTTTTTTGTCTAACTGTCTACCGGTCTCTGCTGGTTCTGGTGTGCGTGTGACAGGAGCTGGGTGGCTCCAGAGGTCTGAATGAGTCAGTGTGGGGTGAGTGGGGCATTTGCATTGAGAGTAGGGGAAGAGTAGCTCCTGATAGCCTACCCTGCCTGATATAATGCTGGCTCCGCCCCCCTGCCAGGCGACTGATGACTCTGTGCCTGCCAGGGACTTTCCTGGCCCCACCTCCTGCCGGGCAACTGATGGCCCTGCCCCTGCCAGTGACAATGCTGGCTCCGCTCCTGCTGGGCGGCTGAAGACTCTGCCCTGCACAGTGAATAGGCCAGGTGCCTAGGCCGGGCAACACCCACAACAAACCCAAGATGGGGGGAAATTCCCCTGCATGGACAAAGGGATCAAAGCCAAAAAGGGGTATAAGAGAAGGACCCCTGAACCAAGAATTTAGATCACTTCTGACAAGGAAACCTGAACCAAGGACAAAAAGCCTGCTGATCCAAGGACTGCCTACCCCTTCTGCCAGAGTGCTGTTTGTTGGGGGAATCCTGCAGTTGCTTCTTTATTTTTGCCAAGGAACCAGGAGAGAGGAACTGAGTGTGTACTCTCAAACTTGCTATAGAAAATCTCCAAGGGTTGGAAGAGTGCCAGCCTCCTGTTGAAGTCACAGGGCCAAAGGACTTCATCTATTTGCTAAAAGTGCTTGTTGCTGGAACCTGAAATCCAGCACCTCTGAAGAATCCAGCAATCTCGACGCCGACGGACGCCGTCGAATCCAGCTCGACATCGTGAGTAACGGCTCCAGTGTCCCGCACCTTCGACGCCGGCCGCCGAGCCCGATCGACGCCAGTAGCGACGCCAGTGAGTAGCGAGTTCGGCTCCAGCTCCAAGTGACCCTGTGTCGACGCCGCCGCTGATTGCATCGACCCCGAGCCCTCTCGACGCCGTGAGCACTGCTCACTCTTGCAACATCGACATCGACGACGCCGTGTCCTGCTTCATCTCGTGAGCGCTGCTCCTGCCTGACTTCGGTCGACGCCGCTGCAGATCGCCCCGACTCCGAGGCCCGATCGACGCCGAAGACGCGACGACGGACATCTCGACGCCGCTGATCATCGAGTGCTTCACTTTTCCAAGGTACTGTGCTGTTGGGGTCTGTGCGACTCCGGGCTCGACGTAGCGCTCCTTGCGGTCGACGCCGAACCTTTGAATTAACTTTGCGTCGACGTCGTGTGACTCCCGTGTGGGTTACATTGTTGCCAAGAACTGTGTTTTAAAGAAGAAGAGTTGCTTTTGTTACTAAAGACTTTGTGCTAAGAAGAAACCGTGCTTGAACTATTATTTTTCCTTCCAAGAGTATTTATTAAGATTGTGGTATATTTTTGTCGTTATTTGGTCTTGTGCTAAGCCTTATATAAACATCCTTATTTTTATAATACTACTGTGTCGTGTCCATTTGTAGTGTATTCATTTTATTACTGTATGTGGTCATAAATGCTTAACGCACTGCCTCTGAGATAAGCCTGTCTGCTTTGCCAAGCTACCAAGGGGGTGAGCAGGGGTTATCTAAGTGTGTGATCCCCTTGCCCTGACTCGAAAAGGTGTGTCCCTATTTGTCAGAAGTGTATACCTCTGCCAACTAGAGACAGCCGCTTCTAACACTTGTTTTTTAGCTTCTTGCTTAACAGGATACTGCCTTTGTGCAGTAGGTTGATTTTTTAACTGAATTTTATGGTGAGGAGAATCCTCATCCCATCCTACATGATTTTTATATAATGCAGGTGCTTGAGCCACTGCCCATTTTCTAGCATATGTGTATTTTTTATGAATTGGAATGTGATTTGAGAAGGCAGGCATAATCATTTCTTCGCCATGAGGGCCCTCCCTGACAAAATCTGGTGGCCAGTCTTTCTCTGCTAGCAGGATATCATAGCCTTTAGATAGGTTCTCCCAAAAGAGACCTCTTATTTTCCTAGTTTTGTCCCCCTCTATACGTAATGTTATTTCATATAATTTATGGGCTACGCTAACTCTGGTGTCTGCAGTTTCCACTTGAATGTATTCATTCGTGTCCACTGTCTCCAGAAGATTCATCAGGATCTTGCGAGCTATGCTCACTTCCGCTGCGCTGTCTAGCATTGTCTGTGCCCACTCTCCGTTTTTCAGCTGTGTCCTCAGGATCCTCGGCATGATTGATTATTTTAATACTGGCTACCTTCTTTTTTGGAAATTGTAATTTTTTACTTTGATGAGCAGGTTCCTTGTCTTTGGACTTGACGCGCTCTTCTTTATGTTCTGACCGTCCTCTTCTTTCCGATTTCTGTGAGGAAGTCTGAAAAGATCGAGAGGGACGTGTATCAATATCTTGATATCTGTCAGGTTTTCCTAAATTGTCCCTATTTCTAAGGTTGTATCTTTTTTCAGAGGGCTCCCTTTGTGGAGACTTGCCCCCCGTTCTGGAGATCTATCTCTCCGTTGGGGAGACCTTCCTCTGGACTGAAACTGTTTTTCTCTGGGAGTAGTTTGTTTATTACCCTCCCACTTTTTTTTGGGAGTAATGAGATTATTCTTAATAAACGTTTTTTCTGGATTTTCAGTTAGTTGTGGTTTTAGTGGTTTCCCACCCAAACTATCTCTACCTAGTTCTTCATAGTATTTTTCAATTATTCTGGCAAGTTCAAAAGGTTGTTCTGCTATATCGGTTTCTTTTAATTTTTGGCCGATCGCCAGAGATGCTGCTTCTCCTTTTATGTTGGCTAGTAGTATAGCCGAGACTTGCTTAAAGTCTTTCAGTAATTTCATACCTAGATTTAAAGCAGGTTCTGGACCGTATTCATTTTGAATCTGTCTTAGTACGTCTGGTATAACCGTCATAGACGGAACACCATTTGTTTTTGTGTATATTGAAGCAAAGACTGTTCCCCAAGTGTCACAGTCCTCCACATGTGGTGCGATCCTCATTGGTAGGCAGATTGTCAGAATTCTGTGTTTTTCATGAGGTGTAGTATCAGGAAATACTGCCTCTATTTGAGTAATTTTTTGTGCTAACCAAAGCGGAATTTGTTCCCGTTTTGCTGGTAATTTGCCAATGACTTATTGTATAGTCTGTGGTGTAATTTTATTTGTGTTCCCCTGGTGAGGGGTGTGCTGTGGAATTTTTATTGCTGGATGGACTGTTAAAGTCCGCATGACATATTGTACCAATTGTCTGTGTATTTTATTAGTTGTTTTAGCTGAACTAAAAGTTCTCCGCTTGACATTTTTTCAATGTCAGGATGTGGTGTATAGCTGGCTAGAACCGGCCACGTGGCTCCTGGTCTACCTAGTGGACCGAGCCTGGTAATGTGATTTTGATGTTTTAGGGCGCCATTAAACCAGAGCTCATGCTCTTGGTAAGTTAGTGGAATTTCAACGTCCTCGAAAGAGGCGTATTCCTCTGGAGATTCCTCTATTTTGTAGTAGTTGAACTTGTGTGTCACAGCATTTGCTGCTGGAAAATTATCAATGAATAGAACACCTCTGTCTGCCGATATTCATGTGCCTCTACCACAAATATGACTGTACCACCTCTTGATGATACTCCATTTTCTATAAGTTTCATAGTTATAGTTTTTCTTATATTTACCGGGATGAGTATAGCATCCGGTTCATTTTGTTGGAGACTTGTGTCTTCCGCTAAAAGTTGAGCTGCTATTCTAGCTCTCTCCCTTTCGTCATCACTTTCTGACATTTTTGCTGACAGAAAGTTTGCAGAGCAGGTTTTCAAGGACACAAAGATTAGGTGCACAATATTTTGGCACACTGTATCCTTCAACGTTGACTAAACCAAAACTAATACATAGGAATCTCTTCCTACTAAGTTCTGGCGGATATTAACATTCTACCCACTCCAGACGTCTATTGGAGTTTTTACGGGAAAAAAGGGGTCTGTGTGAAAAGCACGACTGAGTTACTCTAGTATCTAGCGTTAAATTATCGCCTTACCAAATGTTGGGCGCCATATAGTGTAGTTCCTATATTCCGAATAGGCTCTGCGCATTGGAATAACAGAAACGATAGTTTAGACGTAGGACTGAGGTCGACTAGGTCTCTATTGAATATGGTAGACTTAATTATGAATGCCAGCTAGCTCAGAGGTCACTAGAAACTTTCTCGAATAAACAAGAAGGTGTTAACTTTCCTGAATAGACAAGAAGGGATTAGTTTCTGACAACCGCATAAACATGACAGCTTTGCTCCCACCAGAATAAGGAGTATATCTCCAGAGTCGCGGAAACAATAGACAGCTATTTCACTCAGTCAATCGTGCATGCTTAGTTTCACCAGGAGTGCAGAGAAATAGAGAGACGGGCGTTTTCAATAAAAGTGGTTATTTATTGAACAGTCTTCTTTCTCATGCAAGAGAAGTGAATTGCCACAATTGCAATACTTGTCATAAAGTAAAGTGCGTACAGTAAAAGGAGTATTATGAAATAATACTGCAAAAGCATTTATATGGTTTCTAAGCCATAAGATACTTAAAACGGATAAAATACATACAATGATAAAAGTTGACTAAACATACTCAACTGGTGCTACTAAAATACGCCTACCCCGGTGTACCTAACCTAAGCCTAGTACGTGGGAAGGAGTAATTGAGTTACACTTTTATTTAAGATAGTTTTTGCCAAGAATCTGAATCAAGAATTCTCTAAGGGTCTAATCAGCTCCGTACCTTGGATATAGAATGAAGGAGGTCTTGTATCTCTCTCTCAGAACTCGATCTCCCAGCAACCCGCAAGGGTGACCGGAAAACACTGGAGCTGGATTTCTCGGCAGGAGAAAAGACAGCATCTCTCGCAGTGCGTCAATGGGAGGGTCGGCTTCCTTCGGCACTTGTTTCTGCAGGGCGTCGGGTAGGTAGATAGCCGATCTGCTCCAAACCACCGTGTGCTTGGTAAGGCAGATGCTGGTATATTTATACCTGGAAAGTGCCGAGTTTGACGTAAGGATGGACATAAGACGTCACTAAGATCTCGCAGTTCTTTTAGGACTCCAGGAGTTCTTGGACAAGTCAATACAGAAGCATGGGGATTTCCCGGGCTGCTGGAGGCTTGGTTTGTTTAAGAACGCATTGTACTTTCTAGGAGTCTATGGGAGTAGCCTTGCCGTATTTGGACTGCATTGGCTATGACTTAATATGGGTATGATTCTTATGCCTTTATAAGGATATGATTTTGGTATAACCACATAAGGGCATAAATCGGGAATATTTAAATAGGGTCCTAGATACGTTCACAACACCATACTTTGGAATTCACACAAATCCCTCCATCCAAGCCCCCTGCTGCCATTCCATCAAAACATCTGTGTCTCCTGCTCGATGTTCATTAAATGCTCCTGAAGGGTGCTATAGAGCCGGTCCCCTCTGCTCAAAGAGGAGAAGGATTCTATTCCAGGTTCTTCCTGGTAAGGAAGACGCTAGAGTAATGGCGCCCCATTTTAGATCTCAGGGAGCTCAACACCTATCTCATCTCCCTGTCTTTCCGGATCGTCTCTCTTCAAGACATTCTACGTCTAATCAACCCGGGAGATTTCATGGCCGCGATCGATCTCGAAGATCCGTACTTTCATGTTCCAATTCACCCAGCACACAGAAGGTTTCTACGATTTACAGTAGCCAAGAGCCACTTTCAATTCAGGGTTTTAGCCTTTGGTCTTCGCTCAGCCCCGAGAATATTCATGAAGGTGCTGGCACTAGTAGCAGCGTTTCTACGGAAAAATCACTTTCAGGTTTTTCCTCACCTGGACGATTGGTTACTGAAGGCTCTGTCCAGGGAGGCCGCGAGGGATGTGGTCGAGGCATGTACCAACCTGTTTCAGAATTTGGGTCTCACCTTAAACAAAGAGAAGTCTTCTCTGGTCCCGTCCAGAACAGCACGCTTCCTGGGAGCCATCTTGAACTCGGATCTCAAGAAAGCTTTGCCAACCTTGGAGAGACAAGTAAAACTGCAGATTATGGCGCTAGACCTACAGAAAAGAAGGTGTCTTTCAGTACGCCGCTACAAATCTCTTCTGGGGGTGATTTCATCATGCATTCCTCTAGTTCCACACTGCAGATTGAGGATGCGTCCTCTTCAGGAGCAGCTGGACATCCAATGGAAACAAGTCCATGGGTCGTTCGACGACAAGGTGACCATCACCTCGGCAATGAAAAAAGCGGCCTTGTGATGAACAAAGCAGGAAAACTTGTCCCAAGGTCTATCCTTCGTAAGCGATCCGTCTCCTCAGGTGGTGACGACGGATGCGTCATTGGATGGTTGGGGAGCAGTGCTGCAGGACCTGCATGTTAGTGGACATTGGTCTCCTCAGACCCGTCGGCTCCACATCAATCTCTTGGAGCTCAGAGCAATCAAACTGGCTCTTCCAGCTTTTCTCCCTCACCCGAGAGGTTCAAAGGTTCTCATCCGAACGGACAACACCACGGCCATGCATTACGTCAACAAAGAAGGAGCAGCAGATCTCTCCCATTGTCTCAGGACGTTCAAGAAATCTGGGAATGGGAGATCCTGCACAAGATATCTCTGCAGGCAGAACACCTGCCAGGGGTTTTGAACGAGAGTGCAGACAGACTAAGCAGATTATCTTTGATCAGTCACGAGAGGGAACTGAATCAACGGATTCTGGACGAGGTCTTTCAACAGTGGGGCAAACCCACAATAGTTCTATTTGCCACACCGACCAACAAGAAATGCCGGTGTTATGCAAGCAGGCTTCACCACCGAGGATCATTGGGGAATGCTCTTTCGATAGCCTGGTCAAGGACATTTGTCTACGCCTTTCCACTGATCCCGAGACTCATCAGGAAGATCAAAGTGGAACCTTGCAGGATGATTTTGATAGCCTCTGCTTGGCCGAGACCGTTCTGGTTCACGGAACTCCATCTGTTGTCGCTGGCTCCTCCTTTTCCCTTGAGAACCATTCCAGACCTTCTCACAATGTCGGAAGGACAAATTTGGCATCCGGATCCGGAGTCTTTGCACCTGACAGCATGGCTCCTGAGCAGCGAGAATTTATGAATCTTCCTATCTCTAATGAAATAAAAGAAGTTTTCTCCCAGGCTAGAGCCACTTCCATGAACAAGACTTACCATCTCAAATGGAAGAGATGTTGTATTTGGTGCAGAAAGGAAGGGGTTCAGCCCTTTTCTTAAAAACCTCATCAACTTCTGCCTTAGTCTTTCAGGATAGTGAAACAATTTCTCAAAGGGTTGTTCCGTGTCTACCCTCCAGTGAGGCCTCCACCTCCTGCTTGGCAATTGAATTTGGTCCTCACTCAACTCATGAAGGGCCAATTTGAACCAATACATCGAGCAGACATGAAATTCCTTTCTTGGAAATTGGCTCTCCTCCTTGCTCTCACATCTACAAGACGCATTGGAGAGTTGCAGGCTCTTACGATCCAAGAGCCGTTTCTCCAGTACAAAAATATACGGTAATCTTGAGAACAAATCCGAAATTCATACCCAAGGTGCCCTCGGACTTCCACTTAAATGAGCCGCTTATTCTTAAAGCTTTCTTTCCTCACCCTACTACCCCAGCGGAAAGATCATTGCATTCTCTGGATATACAATGGTGCTTAAAAGTTTATTTGGATTGCACCAAGGGATTCCGTAAATTCTCCCATTTGTTCATTGCTTTTGGTGGTCCTTGCAATGGTCTCCCTATATCAAAGCAAGGTATTGCGAGGTGGGTTACAAGTGCCATTCTACATTGCCATACTGCATCGGGTAAGCCACTAACCAGCAAAGTTAGAGCGCATTCCACAAGATCGGTGGCCTCTTCAACAGCTCTCTTCGCGGGAGTACACATCAAAGACATTTGCAGGGCTGCGACTTGGAGCAGCGTGCCCACCTTTACGAAGCATTACTGCTTGGACTCCTTGCAACAGGAAGACACAGCTGTGGGCCAGGCAGTCCTGAGGAACCTTTTCGACTGATTGGTGAGCTTTCCTTTCTATCCCACCTTCCTTTTTCTGCACATTTTGTTTACATCGTGTACTGATGGCTATTGCAATGTATGTTTACGCCACAAAATGTGTTTTTTATTGCTGACTGCTTGCTACTCTGATACAAAAGCATGGGAATCTATGAAAGTTCCAATACTGGGGCAAGAAAACAAGTTACTTACCTGTAACTTTGGTTCCCCAGTATTGGTAACTTTCATAGATTCCCATGCGCCCACCCACCTCCCAGAGGAAAGCTCAGCCTCCAGCAGATATGATTGGCTGATGCCTAAGTTTGGTCTCTTTTAAAAAAAAATGATACAAAAGGGAATGAGGCCTAGGCCTTTTTCTTTCTCTTTTGTACCTACTGCTATTTTATTTTGTTACCGAGACTCCCATTCCGACGATGGGGAATGATACAAAAGCATGGGAATCTATGAAAGTTAGCAATACTGGGGAACCAAAGTTACAGGTAAGTAACTTGTTTTCTTTGTGTATAAACTGAATGCCTAGGTTCTTGCATACTAGTATACGGGCTGCTCCTGTCATTGATAGCAGTTTCATACTAACAGACCATCTATTGAAGAGAAGAAAGATGTGCAAGGACATTCGCAATGATGTATGAGGACGTCCTCAAATGACTGGTCAGGAGCTTCACACTGCTTTGTATTATCTGGCATCTCTTGAGGAACAGGAATATGTGTGAGGACATCCTTAAAAGACTGGTCAAGTGTATCACAATGATGTGTGAGGATGTCCTCATATGTCTTTCGCAAGAGCTTCATAATGATGTATGAGGACGTCCTCATATGACTGGTCAGGAGCTTCACACTGTTTCTTATTATCAGGCATCTCTTGAGAGACAGGAAGATGTGTGAGGTCATTATCATGTGAGTGGTAAGCAGTACCACAATGATGTGTGAGGATATCCTCACATGAATAGTCAGGAGGTTCACGCTGTTTTGTATTATCAGGCATCTCTTGAGGAACAGGAAGGTGTGCGAGGACATCCTTAGATGACTGTTCAAGAGTTTCACAATGATGTGCAAGGATGTCCTCAGGTGATTGGTGCAGGAAAGTTGGATCTTTCCTTATGGTTATCCCTACTTTTTGCCAGGTGTCAGTATGTTTTGACAATAAGAACAAAAACACAAAGAAGGTTGAGGCAAGAATCCTGCACCTATTACCTATGGTGGCTTGATAATATGGCGATGGTGCTAAAAAACCAGTGCACCCCTCTCCACTTCCTATTGGGTAAGACCCAAATACAATCAAAAACCAGAATTGGAATTAGCACCCATCAATTAGAAATCTCATTATAGTTCATTAAAGCATCAAATATCCGTGATGAGTAGTAGAAAAAGCAGGTCTGTATTTTTCTTATGGCCCACACAGTATTAATAATTCTCCAGTATTGGGGTGTCTTTCATTGATTCACATGCTTGAATATTCCCCGTCGTCGAAGTGGGAGTCCCATGGTACATAACATAGCAATGTAGCCATAACACAAGCATATATACATAGAAAAAGCAAAAACCATAGAGTTTTTCCTAGCTAGACAACGTATCACTTCTTTGATATATCATAGTCATTGTGTTTTGGTCCAAATTCCGGCCAATCAGGCGTCACACCCTCTTAGAATGTTCTCCTCAGAGGCTTAGGCCCTCAGATTTTCTACCGCACGTTGCGTGAAGAGAGTCTCCCTGAGCTCTTCTCAGTTTTCTTCTCAGAAATCCAATTTTAAGATGTCTACCACCAAGAAGTCCCTCTGCTTCGTCGACGGTGGCTTCGTCGGCGGTAGCCTCGTCGGCCGTGGCATCGTCGACGGTGGCTTTGTCGATGTTGCCTTCGTCGGCGGTGGCTTCGTCGACGGTAGCTTCGTCGACGGGTGCTTCGACAGCAACTGTGACAACTGCTTCCAAGGACTTAGTACCATTGAAATCTTCAAGTTCTCTACTCTTCTTTGGATACACTAATGCCAATCCAAACTTCTTCTCAACCTCCAGCTGCGTTATTTTCTTCAGATGATGAAGATTCTGAAGATGATGACAGATTCCGGGCTGCTCGCAGTCCCTCTGAACTTCTTATAAAGTGTCCGGACCTGGATGAGGATGAAGACCTAGAGGAGGAAGACGAAGATTATTCTACTTGTGGCACGCAACCTGAGCCAGAACCTATTATGGCACAGATGCCTTTAACACCCATTTCAAATCTACAATTCATGCTGGATGATTATTACCGCCGTTTTCAGAGTTCAGTACAGGCCTCTCCAGTACCTCAAACACCTATGCAGCTTCTTCCTACTAAAGAGCCATTAATCACACCGTCTACATCGACGGCCAAGACTCAACATCAAGATACTCCTCAAGTCATAGCAGAGGACAATGACGATGATAATGATGATGAGGATGATGACAGAGAGGAAGGTGAGCTGGACGACAGATCCATTCTTTATAAATGGGACAACTACCAAATCGAAACGCCATCTCCTACTCCAGCTCCCCTGGACTCTCCACCTGTAGACATTGGTGGTTTTAATTTACTCATGGAAAGAGCGGCAAAAAGATTCCAACTTCTTATTGCGTCAAACAATCTTGCGAATTCACTGAGCAGGTCTTCTACACCCAACCACAAGTGGGAATTACATCAACCCACACTTGTCATGACGACAACAGAAGAAGATTGTTTCTGATATGATTTTAAAGAACTGCCTCAAAAACAAGTGGGTTCTATTCCCATCATCGATTTTATTTGGCAAGAAGGGCTTAAAATCATGCAAAACCCCAATTCAATAGCAGCTATTCTGCCGAGGCTGGATAAAAAATACAAGGCACCTACAAATACACCTGCTTGTCTAATTTCTCAAACAAAGCCTGATTCCTTTATTACTCAGGCAGCACAATGTCGGTCTAGAAATCCTTCATCTCCAATATCTGCACCACGTGACCGAGAAGGTAGACGCCTTGATGTTATAGGCAAAAAAATTTCTACAATGGCAGCAACTATAGTGCGTTTGGCCAATTCAATGGCTATCCTTGCTCGTTATGACCGGCAAATGTGGTCAGATATTTCCTGTCTTGTAGAATTGATACCAGAATCTTCTAAAGCTGAGGCATTGAAAATTCTTCATGAAGGAGAGAGGATTTCTTCTGAAATGATTGATTGTTCTATAGACGTATCTTCCACTGGTTTCCGCCTTTTGGCTAGTGCTGCTATTCTCAAGAGACAGGGCTGGCTAAAGGCCACGTCTTTTCGTCAAGGTGTAGATGAAAATATTAGACATGCCTTACGATGGCAAATCTTTATTTGCCCAACATATTGATGATGCCCTTCAAACAATAAAGAAAGACACCGACACGGCCCGTGCTCTCAGAACTCTCCAATTTAAAAAGCAAACTTTTCGAGGCGCAAGAGGTCGTGGATCCTTGTCTTCCTTTCGAGGAAATTCCACTCAGTACAAAACAAGGACAACAACGTTACTCCTCCCAAGGTCAACAGTCGTACCGGCAACAGCATTCTTCGTACTACAGACAATACTGAGGAAAGGACTCTTCCAAAAAACAATGACTTGCACCACTCACCATCTCTAACTCCGCCCTTTTGTTCAAGGGTTGGAGGTTGAATCTCCCACTTTTACTCAAAATGGTCACTGATTACTACAGACCAATGGGTTCTGGATATTGTACGCAGGGGACATGCATTAGAGTTTCTAAAGATTCCTCCCAATTCTCCACGAAGAGGTCCACCTCCTGCCCATCTGAAAGAACTTTTAAACTTACTCACAATTCTGTTAAGAAAAGATGCAATCGAAGTGGTACCAAAACTACAAAGAGGCAGAGGTTTTTATTCGAGGTTCTTCCTCATACAGAAAAAGCTGGGAGAATGGCGCCCCATCCTGGACTTACGTGCCCTAAACAAATACATCAAAAAGCAAACGTTTCCCATGTTGTCCCTTCCTTTGCTCTCTCAAGTAGAGTGTATGACAACTTTGGATCTCCAAGATGCTTATTTTCATCTTCCAATTCTGCGGAGACACAGAACATTTCTCAGATTCAAAGTAGCCGGGAAGGACTTCCTTTTCAAGGTTCTTCCATTCGGCCATCGTTCCTCTCCCCGTGTGTTCACGAAAGTCCTTGCACCGGTGGCAGATTACCTTCTTCTGCAAGGAGTACAAATCTTCCCATACCTAGGCGACTGCCTGCTGAAGGCACAGTCCTTCGAGCAGGCTTCCAAACACACTGTTCTTGGGAGCCATTCTAGACACCAAGCTAGCAAAAGCTTTTGTGTCGCACGAACGACGTCTGCGTCTTCACAACTTAGCAGCCTCCCTCCTATTGAAAGAGTCCGCTTCTGTCTGACAGTTGAAAACTTTCCTAGGGATGTTGTCCTCTTGCATCCCTCTTGTCCCTCACTGCCGGGTAAAAATGATATCTATTCAGGAGGAGTTGGACAAACAATGGGCTCAAGTTTCCGGAAACTTCAACGATATAGTCAGAGTCACATCTCGAATGAAAACGGTCTCTTGTGGTGGACTTTCGAAAAGAACGTCTCTTCAGGTCGTCCGTTCCTGATGGACGCTCCAAGCTTCACTCTCACAACAGATGCGTCCCTAGAAGGCTGGGGTGCTCATCTTCAGGGGCTAAAAGTAAAAGGAAAGTGGAACATTCAGCAAAAGACCCGGTAAATCAATCTACTAGAGTTGCTGCCCATTTTTCTAGCACTAAAAGCATTTCCGTTTCATCATACAGGGAGCATCAGTGTTGGTTCGAACGGACAACACAACGCACTTGCGCTACAAAAAAAAACAAGGAGGCACAAGATCCATCCTACTGTCCCATCAGGCTCAGCAGATTTGGGATTGGGCGATTCAACATCAAGTCGTCCTTTCAGCAGTGTATGTTCCAGGAGCGTCAAACAATCTTGCGTATTCATTGAGCAGGTCTTCTACAACCAACCACGAGCGGGAATTACATCAACCCACACTGGATCACATTTTTTGTGTATGGGGTCGCCCAAATCTGGATCAGTTCGCAACACATCTGAACCGCAAATGCCTGTTCTATGCAAGTTGGCTTCCCCAACCAGAGTCATGCGGAAATGCCTTTTTGATGAATTGGTCGAAAATATACGCCTATGCTTTTCCACCAATACCTCTAGTTCCCGGAGTTCTTCAAAAAATGAGGACGGAACCCTGTCACATTATTCTAATAGCTCCCAGATGACCTCGACAAGTCTCGTTCATGGAACTCCTGCTTTTGTCAAAGTGCGACCCGATCATTCTATTGCCTCTTCCAAATCAACTAACCGTGGATCAGGGCCAAGTTTGTCATTCCGACCCAGCATCTCTACGCTTAGCGGCTTGGTACCTGAGCGCTATGAATTTCTGAATTTAGACATTCCTTCAGATTGTAGAGAGGTCCTGGCAAACGCGAGAGCAGCTTCCACTGTGAAAACATATAAACTCAAATGGAAAAGATTCTATTCATGGTGCAATGATGCCCAGATACATCCTATACATTTCACGCTGGAGCACCTTTTGCCTTTCTTTTTACACTTGGCAAAGTCAGGCCTCTCGTTTGCTACCTAGCAGCAATCTCACGGTTCTGTCAAGATGGCTCTTACTCTCTTTACTCTTCCAGAGTCATTCAGCAATTTTTTTAAAGTTCTTTATCGGATGTTCCCACCAATTCGTCAACCACCTCCTCCTTGGCATTTGAACTTTGTATTGGCACAACTAATGAAACACCCGTTTGAGAAAATCCATAAGGTCAATATTAAAAACATTACTTGGAAGACTTCTCTACTTCTGGCTCTCACTTCCTCACGCCGAGTCAGTGACATACAGGTGTTTACTATGAAACCGCCTTTTCTTCAGTTTACCAAAGACTCAGTCTTGCTCCGTACCAATCCAACCTTTATTTCCAAAGTGCCATCGGACTTCCACCTCAATGAACCAGTTGTTTTAAAGTCATTTTTTCCTACTCAACAAACACCAGGAGAAAGAGCACTTAATTCTTAGGATATTAAGAGTGATATAAAATTCTACCTTCAAAGGACGGCTACTATACGTAAATCTGACCAGCTGTTTGTGGCCTACGGGCAGATGCGAAAAGGACATCCAGTCACCAAACAAACAATTGCACACTGGATATCTACTGTGATTGCTTTTTGCCATCAGGAAGCAGGAAAACCACTTACTGCAACTGTTAGAGCGCATTCTACTAGAAAGGTTTCCTCTTCTACAGCGCTGTTTGCTGGTGTGCCTCTTCATCACATTTGCAGAGCTGCAACATGGTCCAGCAGGCACACCTTTACCAGACATTACTGCCTGGATGCTGCGGATAATGCTGACTGGGACAGGCAGTGCTACGAAATCTTTTTAAATAAGGTGAGCCTCTGTTGCTTCCCTCCTCCTGTATACAAGGTACTTTCTTTTTCTTTGATATATACTTCAGTCTTTTCATACTGTGTATTATTATCATTATTATTATCATTAATATTTTCATTATTGTAGGAGAGTAGGGTCTGCAATCCTATGATCACCCAGATTTTTGCTTTTTGCTGCACTGGTTTACGACTTTCCCTGGCTGTGGGCCTGCTAATCAGACCCACAGCCTAGCTGTTCTCTCTATCCAAATTGTACTCAGGTACTGAATTGGCACTGGGCCCTCTCCAAGTCCCTGTACCCAGGGCTGAGGTGCACCCAGAAGTCTCCCAGGGGCTGAAGCATGTATTATGCCACCCCTGGATTGACTAACTAAAACTGACACAACTGGTTGCACGACAGCTGGGGCAAGGTGGTGTACTCACCCTTTGCTTTAGATATAGTATACCTATATCTAACCCTAAAATGGACACACAGATCTCCTATCAGTCACTCCTATGGCAGGCCTTAACAATCCTGAAGGCAGAGTGCTTGAAATCGTGTGAGATGGTGCTCTGGCATGAGCTGAGCCTGTCTGCGGCTTTCGGGATCTATCCCTTAGCCGTTTCCATGATATCGCATACCATATACTCTTAAGTGCATTATAATCCTCGCGGTTAAATGCCAACTCTGGTATCGCTTTATCAAAACATGTCGAGTAAGGTGTCATACGAATTGGAATACTAACCCCTCGCCAATTCTGGCGACGGGGTTAGCATTCCACCCTTCTAGAGGGACACGACATGCATGTAACCTATAACCCGGTTAAAAGTCAGACAGAGCCTTAGAATCCACAAAATGGATGCTGCCACCGAGACACAAGTCTGCCCTCCTGCTGCTGGGAGTCTTCCCAGAGCAGGAGATAAGGACAAAGGGTTTCCTGCCAGGGGCGGTGCCAGCACCGTCCCAGACAGAGTTTTGTGTATTGTAGGTAGGCAGGGCTTTAGAGGAAGGTGACTGCACGTGGCACCCCGGTGCTCACTGTGCATAGGCTGGCTTAAACCAGTTCCAGGGACACTCCAGACCCTGTGCTGGGGAAAAGCCCGCCAAGGAAGGGGGTGTAACCACCCCCCTCCTGGTCCCACCCCTAGGGCAGGACTTAGTCGCGTGCCAGCCCCCTTTTCCAAGATAAAGGTAGAGACTGGCCCCCTTCCAAAACAGATCATCTTTGGAATCAAGATACCACTTTCCACGAAAGGACTTCACGATTTCTTCCTCAAGATTCTCCCTTGTGGCTAAGGAGTAGTCACCCTGCATCCGCAGGCACCATCTAAGAACACTGCGGTCTGCTGCACGTCCTTCCTCCGGAATCCGACTGCCCAGCTCGACGAGACCCGGCTTCCCTGGCACCTCTGACCTCTACTCACCTCTACAGCACAGCTGAGAACCGTGGGTGCGACGAGACCTCGAGGGACCGGCCATCGCCAAGACTGCACGACTTCTGCACAGCAAGCCCACCGAGTAATTTCCTGGTGAGTGCTTTGGGGTCCGAGAAGCCCCCACCCTGAGCAGCTCCAGCACCGAAGAGCAGCCCCCCAGCATCTCCACGATCGGCGTGGGGCCCTTCTGCTTTTGCTTTGCTCACCGCGTTGTTTGGCTACTAGCCCGCTGGCTTGTGGCCTTCCGAACGACGCCCGACGACAACACTGCTGCTGGTCTGGTTGCTCCAGACTGGCCCTTGCTTCCCTCCATCGGAGAAGTACCCTGGACCCTCCTGGTCCGGCTGAGACGCCATTTTAGGTCCACCGCGTGGGCCTTGCATTTGCCAAGACTTGTTGCCCAATCCTGGGTCCAGCGACGTCGACAGCAAGAACCTTCGTGGGACAGCTCGCACCTCCATCCTGGTCGCCGACAACGCCTCCTGGTCCGAGAGACTGCAGAGCCCAGCAGCGCCCACTCACCTGACTGCGGTGACTTCGCCCGGTGCCATCCTGGTGCCCACTTAATCACTGGCTAGTGATTCAAGAACTTGGTCCCCTCTGCTTTCAGGTTTCCTTCTTCCTTGATCCAGGCTTGGATCCATTGAACTTTCCTTCACTGGTCGCCTGCCAGCAACTTCCTTCTTCCAGGCTCCTGGTCCGGCCACGAGATTCCCGACGTCTTTTCAGACCTATGCAGCTGCAGCCCCTGGGCTAGGTAACTTCGGCACTTCGGTGTCCCAGCATAGCCTCACTATCCAAGGGTCAGGATCCACTGTCGTTTTCTCCCTACCAGGTCGGGTTCGCCCGTGAACACTAACTTTGCCTTTACTAGCCTCCATAGACTTTGTCCCGCATCCCGCGTGAGAGTGCACACTCTGCACCCGAGTCCCCTAGGTCTCCTAGAAGTAATCTAACGATTCCCTAGTCAAGTCCTAGCGATTCCAAAGCCTATTAGTACAGTTACTTACCTGCTAGTAATTCGCATTCCACTTTTAGAGTATATGGTTTTTCGTGCCCCTCGGGCATTTGTGTATAACGTGCTAACTTAAGTATTTTCATAAGAGTTTTGTTGTGTGCTTAGCACCCTGTCCTCATAAAGAGTACAGGGTTGTTATGATTCTAATAAATACATTGTTTATTTTCATAACACTTGTGTGGTGTCCTTTCACTGGGTGTTCAAGGGGTAATGTGATGGTAAAACAGCTGGCTTAACACGCCCTCTAGAGTCTTAGCCTTAGACTGCTCGTATCCATGCTACTAGGATAGCTGGTCTATAAGGTTGACTTACAACCAATCATCAATAAGGGTTGTTTGGACTGATATATAGTGATCACTAGAATAGTGAGCACTGCACATCAGGCCAACTTCTCACATTGGTGAGCAGCGGTTGGGATTTGAGCTTGCTGTTGTTTTACCACACATGCCCTAAGAATATCTGGTGAAAGATCACATAAGTACTAAAGGTACATATAACTTAGCTTAGAATACTCTGAGTTCTACTGAACCAGCTGTTGTAGCTCCTAGGGCCTAGCACACCCTAAACTACAACTCTAGCAAGGGATCAGTAGGCAAACATATAGTGTAGGTAAGTGCACCACTTACACCTCACTAGAAAAGCATGTCGACTCAGGGAGACTCTACTGAGACTCCCCTGGTCAGTGTTGACCCTCCACAGGTCACTTCAAGATATGCAGCTCTCAGCTTCCAGGAGATGAGACAGATCTGTGTCTCCAGGAAACTGAAGCAGGGGTCTAACCCCACCATTCCCTTTCTGATAGGTCTCTTAGAGA
Source organism: Lissotriton helveticus (assembly GCF_964261635.1). NCBI lineage: Eukaryota > Metazoa > Chordata > Amphibia > Caudata > Salamandridae > Lissotriton > Lissotriton helveticus. The sequence continues at coordinate 57,805,221 of NC_136069.1, read as the reverse complement.
CATATGATGCCAGAAAGCTTTCTCAATTACATGAGAACATGCCAGCCTTAGAGGGAACCTCTGGGGATCCAGACCTCCCCAACACTGCTACTGCAGTTGAGGAGGAGGAGGGTCAGGAGGAACTCTCTGGGGATGAGGTAGACAAAGGTCTTGAGGTAGTCAGAAGGCTAACCAGGGCCAACTTAGACTTACTTGGGCTAGGATCTGGGGGACCCCCAGTACTAACCCGAAGTGGGCCTAACCTTGGAGTTAGGAGAGATAGATCTCTTTCTAGGGACTCCAATAGATCTCTGCACTCTAATGCCTCTTCTCAGGGGAGAAGGAATCCTCCACAGAGGAGATTTGCTTCCCCTCAGAGAAGGGAGCATGAAGCTAGGATGAGACAAGCTGAACTGAGGATTGAAAGGGAAGAACTTGCCCTGGCCAAAGAGAAGCTTGCCTTTGCTAGAGAGCAGCAGATGAGTGGGTTAGCACCCACTGGTGGCAGCAATCTCCCAAGAGATAGAGAGAAGGGTTTAGATACTAAACACCTGACTAAGATAGTGCCCCCCTTTAAGCAAGGGGATGATATCCAGAAATGGATGGCTGCTCTGGAGAGGGCCTGCACTGTGCAGTGCATTCCCCAGAGTCAGTGGGCAGCTATACTGTGGCTCTCCTTTGATGGTAAAGGTAGAGATAAGCTCCTCACTACAAGAGTGGAGGATGCTAACAATTACCAGGTCCTGAAGAATACACTGGTTGATGGGTTTGGTTTAACCACTGAGCAGTACAGGTTGCTGTTCAGAGACACCCAGAAAACTCAGTCTCAGGACTGTCTGACTTTGTGGATTGTGCCACTAAGGCTTTGGAGGGCTGGTTGCTGGGTAGCAAGGTTACAGATTACACAGGATTGTATAATCTAATGATGAGAGAACAAATTTTAAACAATTGTCAGAACCAGTTGCTGCACCAGCACCTTGTTGATTCAGATCTGACCTCTCCCCAAGAATTGGGAAAGAAGGCAGACAAATGGGTCAGGACAAGGATCAAGCAGAACCAGAACCAGAACCAGGGTGGTCAGAAGAAAGCAGACCAGAAGGGTAATGTTAAGAATGAGCAAAATGACCAGAAGTCTTCACCAGGTCCCCAACAAACCAAAGAGGGTGGGGGTCAGGCTTCCCAGAAGAAGAAGACTCAAGAAGGCCAGTCAAAAAGGTGGTGCCAGTACTGCAAAAGTAAATCTCACTGGTTTAGTGAGTGCACCAAAAGAGGAGGACAAACTCCTGCCACTACAGCCCCTAAGGCAACTGCACCCCCTAGTACAGTCAGTAGTGGTAGTGTACCTCCCAAGGCATTAGTTGGGTTAACCTTGGGTACTGAGGGGTCTGACAACTTAGTTGGCACACTCACTCAGGCTGTCCTTGTCTGTACAGGGGATATGGATATGTCCCCTGAAATAAGTCCCAATACTTTGGGCAAATACAGGCAGACACCTTTGATAAATGGCAAAATGGCTCAGGCCTATAGGGACACTTGTGCCAGTGTCACCATGGTGACACCTAACTTTGTGGACCCTGGACAGATCATGCCAGGTACTGATTTCCTGGTGACCAATGCCAGCAATGTCACTACTAGTCATAGTGTGGCAATTGTCGCTTTCTCCTGGGGTGGAGTGAAGGGACAAAAGAAAGTTGTAGTCAGTTCAGACCTCCCAGTTGATTGTTTGTTGGGCAATGATTTGGAGTCATCACAATGGTCAGAAGTGGAGCAGAGGACTCACATGGAGATGTTAGGCTTGCCAGCACATGTGCTTGCTGTGACTAGGTCACAGGCCAGAAGATGCCCCACTGAACAGGTGCTGGATCCTGAAATTATGGACCAGACACCTTCCAAGAAGAAGAGCAGTAAGGGTAAGGCTTTGCCTTCCCCCTTGCCCCAGGTTGAGGATCAAGTCTCTGAGGAGGCTGATCTAGAAGAGCTGAGGGAAACTGAGCCTAAAGAGCTTGAACTTGATCAAGTTGAGTTTCTGGGCTCAGGGGGACCCTCCAGAGCAGACCTTGGGAAGGAACAGTTGAGCTGCCCTTCCCTTGAACCCCTCAGACAGCAGGCTGCTGCTGAGGCTGCAGGGAATGCCACAGGTGCCCACAGGGTATACTGGGAAGATGGACTCCTGTACTCTGAGTCAAGAGACCCCAAGCCTGGTGCAACCAGGAGGCTGGTCATCCCCTTGTCTCTGAGAGGTTTCCTTCTCACCTTGGCCCATGAAATTCCCCTTGCAGGTCATTTAGGTCAGACAAAGACTTGGGACAGGCTTGTCTCACACTTTCACTGGCCCCATATGAATGAGAATACCAAGGAGTTTTGTCGCTCCTGTGTCACTTGCCAAGCCAGTGGTAAGTCAGGTGGCACAACAAAGGCCCCCCTCATACCACTACCTGTGGTGGGGGTTCCCTTTGAAAGAGTGGGGATTGACATTGTTGGTCCAATGAAACCCCAGACAGCATCAGGACACAAGTTTATACTGGTGGTGGTGGACCATGCCACCAGGTATCCTGAGGCTATTCCCCTGAGGACCACCACAGCTCCTGTGGTGGCAAGAGCCCTAGTTGGAGTGTTCTCCAGAGTGGGTTTTCCAAAGGAGGTCGTTTCTGACAGAGGTACAAACTTCATGTCAGGACATCTGACTGCAATGTGGAAAGAGTGTGGTGTGAACTACAAGTTCACCACACCCTATCATCCACAGTGCAATGGGCTTGTTGAGAGATTCAACAGGACCCTCAAAGGGATGATTCATGGACTACCTGAACCTCTTAGGAGAAGATGGGATGTCCTGATCCCCTGCCTCTTGTTTGCTTACAGAGAGGTCCCACAGAAGGGGGTTGGCTACAGCCCTTTTGAGCTTCTGTATGGGCATCCTGTGAGAGGACCCCTGTGTTTGGTGAAGGAAGGATGGGAGAGACCTCTCAAAAAGCCTGCAACCAACATAGTGGACTATGTACTTGGTCTCCGCTCCAGGATGGCTGAGTATATGTAAAAGGCATCCAAAAACCTTGAGGCCAGCCAAGAACTTCAAAAAGCTTGGCATGACCAAAAGGCTGTTCTGACTGTGTACCAGCCAGGACAGAAGGTGTGGGTGCTGGAGCCAGTGGCCCCAGCAGCTCTGAAAGACAAATGGTCTGGGCCCCACACCATCATTGAGCAAAAGGGAGAGGTTACCTACTTGGTGGACCTTGGAACTCCCAGGAGCCCTCTCAGAGTGCTCCATGTTAACAGGCTCAAGGCATATGTTGACAGGAAGGACATGAGCTTGCTCATGGCCACAGATGAGGGGCAGGAGGAAGAGAGTGACCCTCTCCCAGACCTGCTCACTCAGAATCCTGATGATGGATCACTTGATGGTGTTGTCTTTTGTGGCAGCCTCTCTGAACATCAGCAACAGGATTGCAGGCAAGTTCTGCAATCCTTCAGACATATGTTCTCTCTGACACCCAGCCAAACTGATTGGTGTACCCATGATGTTGACACTGGAGACAGTCTGCCTGTCAAGAGTAAAATCTACAGACAGCCTGATCATGTTAGAGACTGCATCAAAACTGAAGTGCAGAAAATGTTGGAACTGGGAGTCATTGAGCCCTCAGATAGCCCTTGGGCTAGCCCAGTAGTTCTAGTGCCAAAGCCTCACACCCAGGGTGGTAAGAGAGAGATGAGGTTTTGCGTAGACTACAGAGGCCTCAATGCAGTCACTAAGACTGATGCCCACCCAATACCAAGAGCAGATGAACTTATAGATAAATTGGCTTCTGCCAACTTCTTAAGTACATTTGATTTGACAGCTGGGTATTGGCAAATCAGGTTAGCTGAGGAAGCCAAACCCAAGACAGCATTTTCTACCCCTGGAGGGCATTATCAATTTGTGGTGATGCCCTTTGGACTGAAAAATGCACCTGCCACCTTCCAAAGGTTGGTGAATCAAGTCCTCACTGGGCTGGATGACTTCTGTGCAGCATATCTGGACGATATTGCTGTCTTTAGCTCCACCTGGGAGGATCACCTGGTCCACCTGAGGAAAGTGTTAGAGGCTCTGCAAAAGGCAGGCCTCACTATCAAGGCCACAAAGTGCCAGATAGGGCAGACACAGGTTGTATACCTGGGCCACCTTGTAGGTGGAGGCCAGGTTCAGCCACTGGAGATTAAGATACAGGCCATCAAGGACTGGACTCCTCCAATCACCCAAACTCAGGTTCGAGCTTTCTTGGGCCTGACTGGGTACTATAGGAAGTTTGTCAGAAATTATGGGTCCATAGTGACCCCCCTTAATGACCTGACAAGCAAAAAGATGCCAAAGAAAGTTCAGTGGACAGCAAGCTGTCAGAAAGCATTCAATGACCTAAAGCAGGCCATGTGCACAGCACCTATCCTAAAGAGTCCAGATTACTCCAAGCCATTCATTGTCCAAACAGATGCTTCTGAGTTGGGTGTGGGGGCTGTTCTGTCTCAACTGAATTTTGATGGTTATGATCAGCCTATTGCTTTCATTAGTAGGAGGTTGACACCCAGAGAGAAAAATTGGCCAGCTATTGAGAGGGAGGCCTTTGCTGTGGTCTGGGCCCTGAAGAAGCTGAGGGCCTACTTGTTTGGCACTCACTTCACCATTCAGACAGACCATAAGCCCCTCTTGTGGCTAAATCAGATGAAGGGTGAAAACCCCAAACTGCTTAGGTGGTCCATTTCCCTACAGGGGATGGATTTTACAGTGGAGCATAGACCTGGTACTGATCACAGCAATGCTGATGGGCTCTCCAGTTATTTCCACTTAGAGCAAGAAGACTCACCTGGTCAAGGTTAGTTTATTGTCCCAAAGTTTGGGGGGGGGTCATGTAGGAGAGTAGGGTCTGCAATCCTATGATCACCCAGATTTTTGCTTTTTGCTGCACTGGTTTACGACTTTCCCTGGCTGTGGGCCTGCTAATCAGACCCACAGCCTAGCTGTTCTCTCTATCCAAATTGTACTCAGGTACTGAATTGGCACTGGGCCCTCTCCAAGTCCCTGTACCCAGGGCTGAGGTGCACCCAGAAGTCTCCCAGGGGCTGAAGCATGTATTATGCCACCCCTGGATTGACTAACTAAAACTGACACAACTGGCTGCACGACAGCTGGGGCAAGGTGGTGTACTCACCCTTTGCTTTAGATATAGTATACCTATATCTAACCCTAAAATGGACACACAGATCTCCTATCAGTCACTCCTATGGCAGGCCTTAACAATCCTGAAGGCAGAGTGCTTGGAATCGTGTGAGATGGTGCTCTGGCATGAGCTGAGCCTGTCTGCGGCTTTCGGGATCTATCCCTTAGCCGTTTCCATGATATCGCATACCATATACTCTTAAGTGCATTATAATCCTCGCGGTTAAATGCCAACTCTGGTATCGCTTTATCAAAACATGTCGAGTAAGGTGTCATACGAATTGGAATACTAACCCCTCGCCAATTCTGGCGACGGGGTTAGCATTCCACCCTTCTAGAGGGACACGACATGCATGTAACCTATAACCCGGTTAAAAGTCAGACAGAGCCTTAGCATCCACAAAATGGATGCTGCCACCGAGACACAAGTCTGCCCTCCTGCTGCTGGGAGTCCTCCCAGAGCAGGAGATAAGGACAAAGGGTTTCCTGCCAGGGGCGGTGCCAGCACCGTCCCAGACAGAGTTTTGTGTATTGTAGGTAGGCAGGGCTTTAGAGGAAGGTGACTGCACGTGGCACCCCGGTGCTCACTGTGCATAGGCTGGCTTAAACCAGTTCCAGGGACACTCCAGACCCTGTGCTGGGGAAAAACCCGCCAAGGAAGTGGGTGTAACCACCCCCCTCCTGGTCCCACCCCTAGGGCAGGACTTAGTCGCGTGCCAGCCCCCTTTTCCAAGATAAAGGTAGAGACTGGCCCCCTTCCAAAACAGATCATCTTTGGAATCAAGATACCACTTTCCACGAAAGGACTTCACGATTTCTTCCTCAAGATTCTCCCTTGTGGCTAAGGAGTAGTCACCCTGCATCCGCAGGCACCATCTAAGAACACTGCGGTCTGCTGCACGTCCTTCCTCCGGAATCCGACTGCCCAGCTCGACGAGACCCGGCTTCCCTGGCACCTCTGACCTCTACTCACCTCTACAGCACAGCTGAGAACCGTGGGTGCGACGAGACCTCGAGGGACCGGCCATCGCCAAGACTGCACGACTTCTGCACAGCAAGCCCACCGAGTAATTTTCTGGTGAGTGCTTTGGGGTCCGAGAAGCCCCCACCCTGAGCAGCTCCAGGACCGAAGAGCAGCCCCCCAGCATCTCCACGATCGGCGTGGGGCCCTTCTGCTTTTGCTTTGCTCACCGCGTTGTTTGGCTACTAGCCCGCTGGCTTGTGGCCTTCCGAACGACGCCCGACGACAACACTGCTGCTGGTCTGGTTGCTCCAGACTGGCCCTTGCTTCCCTCCATCGGAGAAGTACCCTGGACCCTCCTGGTCCGGCTGAGACGCCATTTTAGGTCCACCGCGTGGGCCTTGCATTTGCCAAGACTTGTTGCCCAATCCTGGGTCCAGCGACGTCGACAGCAAGAACCTTCGTGGGACAGCTCGCACCTCCATCCTGGTCGCCGACAACGCCTCCTGGTCCGAGAGACTGCAGAGCCCAGCAGCGCCCACTCACCTGACTGCGGTGACTTCGCCCGGTGCCATCCTGGTGCCCACTTAATCACTGGCTAGTGATTCAAGAACTTGGTCCCCTCTGCTTTCAGGTTTCCTTCTTCCTTGATCCAGGCTTGGATCCATCGAACTTTCCTTCACTGGTCGCCTGCCAGCAACTTCCTTCTTCCAGGCTCCTGGTCCGGCAACGAGATTCCCGACGTCTTTTCAGACCTATGCAGCTGCAGCCCCTGGGCTAGGTAACTTCGGCACTTCGGTGTCCCAGCATAGCCTCACTATCCAAGGGTCAGGATCCACTGTCGTTTTCTCCCTACCAGGTCGGGTTCGCCCGTGAACACTAACTTTGCCTTTACTAGCCTCCATAGACTTTGTCCCGCATCCCGCGTGAGAGTGCACACTCTGCACCCGAGTCCCCTAGGTCTCCTAGAAGTAATCTAACGATTCCCTAGTCAAGTCCTAGCGATTCCAAAGCCTATTAGTACAGTTACTTACCTGCTAGTAATTCGCATTCCACTTTTAGAGTATATGGTTTTTCGTGCCCCTCGGGCATTTGTGTATAACGTGCTAACTTAAGTATTTTCATAAGAGTTTTGTTGTGTGCTTAGCACCCTGTCCTCATAAAGAGTACAGGGTTGTTGTGATTCTAATAAATACATTGTTTATTTTCATAACACTTGTGTGGTGTCCTTTCACTGGGTGTTCAAGGGGTAATGTGATGGTAAAACAGCTGGCTTAACACGCCCTCTAGAGTCTTAGCCTTAGACTGCTCGTATCCATGCTACTAGGATAGCTGGTCTATAAGGTTGACTTACAACCAATCATCAATAAGGGTTGTTTGGACTGATATATAGTGATCACTAGAATAGTGAGCACTGCACATCAGGCCAACTTCTCACAATTATGTTGAATGATAAGTACCTTGTATTGTAGTGTGTTTATCTAGGTACCTGAATCGATATTTCTATTCTTTGCCCTTGTCCGGTTATAAATCAATAATATCCCTACAACGGCATAGAAACCCTTTTCATAATTCAGTCATAGATCATGCTGTCACATTAAGCAAGCCTACTCCTCCAGCCCCCTAGAAAGCACACCGAGTTTTTAAACACATCCAAGCCTCCAGCAACCTGGGAAATCCCCGCTGCTTTGTTTTGATTTCGTCCGAGAACTCCTGTAAAGCACTGTAAGAACGACCAGTTCTTAGTGACATCTTTATTGACGTCTTATGTCCAGCCTTACGTCAAACCCGGCACCTTTCAGGTATAAATATACCAACGTGCCTTAAGCAAACACACGGTGGTGATGAATCTGGAGCAGCTACTACTTGCCCGAGAGCCCAGCTGATGCGAGAGCCCACGGACGCTGCCCCTCCCTTTTGACGCGCTGAGAAAGACGCTGTCTTTTCTCTTGCCGAGAAATCCAGCCTCCGGCGTTTCCAGCTTACCCTTGCGGGTGACTGGGATACCGAGTCCTGAGAGAGAGATACCAGCCCTCCTGCCTTCTAATACCCAGGTACTGAACTGACTAAACCCTTACAGAGAATTCTTGAGTCAGATTCTTGGCAAAACAAACTTAACTTAAACTGCTACTTACTTACTCCTTCCCACGTAATAGGCTTAGGTCAGGTACACCGGGGTAGGCGTAGTTAGAAGCACCAATTGAGTACGATTAGTCAATGTATATATGTATGTATCTATTTTATCCGTTTTAAAGTATCATATGGCTAAGAAACCATATCAATGCTTTTACAGTATTATTTCATAATCCTGCTTTTACTGTATGCACTTTAATTAACTATAAGTATTGCAGTTGTAGCAATTCATTTCTCTTGTATGAGGAAAGAGACTGCTCAATAAATAACACCTTTTATTGAAAACGCCCGTCTCTCTTTTTCTCTGCAGTCTGGTGAAACTAAGTACGCATTTTTTGGCTGAGTGAAATAGCTGTCTTTTGTTTTCACACGACTCTAGAGATACACTCTTATTCAGGGAGAGCAAAGTTGTCATGTTTTATGGTTGTCAGAAACTAAATCCCTTCTTGTCTATCCAGGGAGGTTAAACTCCTCCTCGCTTATTCGAGAAAGTTTCTAGTGAACTCTGAGCTAGCTGGCAAAAAACTTAAGTCTAATATAGTCAGTAGAGACCTAGTTAACCTCAGTCCTACGTCTACACTACTGAAGATATTATTCCAATGCGCAGAGCCTATTGGGACTATAGGAACTACACTACATGGCGCCCAACGTTTGGTAAGGCGATAAATCTAACGCAAGACGTTATAGTAACTCAGTCGTGCTTTTTCACACAGACCCTTTTTCCCGTATATACTCCAAAGACGTCTGGAGTGGTCAAAGGTTAAAATCCGCCGGAACTTAGTAGGAAGAGATTTCTATGTATAGTTTTTGGTTTATTCAACGTTGAAGGATACAGTGTTCCAAAATATTGTGCACCTAATCTTTGTTTCCTTGAAACTTGATCTGCAAGAAAAACCTTTCTGCCAGTAAAATGGGGGAAAGTGAAGAAGAAAGGGAGACAGCTAGAATAGCAGCTCGACTCCTAGAGGATGACAATAGTCTCCTGCAGACCGACCCGAATGCAATACTCATTCTGGTCAACATAAGAAAAACTTTAACTCTTAAACTTATAGAAAATGGACTGACATCGAGAGGTGGTACAGTCATATTCGTAATTGAGGCACATGAATATCGGCAGACAGAGGTATTCTATTCATGGATAAACTTTCCAGCAGCAAACGCTGTCACACATGACTATTACAAAATAGAGGAACCTCCGGATGAATACACTCCTTTCGAGGAGGTTGAAATCCCATTAAAATACCAAGAGCACCTGCTCTGGTTTAAAGGCGCCCTAAAACATAATAATCACATCACCAGGCTCGGTCCACTAGGTAGACCAGGAGCAACATGGCCGGTTCTAGCCAGCTACACACCACATCCAGACATCGAAAAAATGTTGATACCAGAACTTCTAGTCCAACTAAAAGTACTAATTAAAATACATAGACAATTAGTACAATATGTAATGCAGACTTCAACAGTTCAACCAGTTCAACCAGCTATTAACATTCCACAGCTGACCCCTCATCAGGGGAACACAAATAAAATTACACCACAGAACATACAGTCATGTCTGGGTAAAGTACCCATAAAACGGGAACAAATTTTATTCTGGTTAGCACAAAAAAATAACTCAAATAGAGGCAGTATTTCCGGATACTACCCCTGTTGTGAAACACAGAATTCTGACTATCTGTCTTCCAATGGGGATCGCACCACATGTGGAGGACTGTGACACTTGGGGCACAGTCTTTGCTTCCATTTACACAAAAACACATGAATACGGTCCAGAACCTGCTTAAACTCTGGGTATGAAATTACTGAAAGACTTCAAGCAGGTCTCAGCTTTATTATTATCCAACATAAAAGGAGAAGCAGCATCTGTGGCGATCCGCCAGAAACTGAAAGAAACAGATATAGCAGAACAACCATTTGAACTTGCCAGAATCATAGAAAAATCCTATGAAGAGCTAGGAAGAGATAGTTTGGGTGGGAAACCAGTAAAACCCCAACTAACTGAAAATCCTGAAAAAATATTTATTAAAAATAATCTAAACACTCCAAAAAAAGAGCTGGGATGGAAATAAACAATCCACTCCCAAAGAAAAAAGATTCCAGTCCAGATGAAGGTCTCCTCAGAGGAGAGAAAGATCTCCGGACCAAGGACACAAGTCTCCCCAGAGGGAGCCCTCTGAGAAAAGATACAACCTTAGAAATAGGGATAATTTGAAGAAACCTGATAGATATCAAGATATTGATACACGTCCCTCTCGATCTTTTCAGACTTCCTCGCAGAAATCGGAAAGAAGAGGACGGTCAGAACACAGGGAAGAGCACGTCAAATCCAAAGACAAGGAACCTGCTCATCAAAGTAAAAAATTACAATTTCCAAAAAAGAAGGTAGCCAGTATTAAAATAATCAATCATGCCGAGGATCCTGAGGACACAGCTGAAAAACGGAGAGTGGGCACAGACAATGCTAGACAGCGCAGCAGAAGTGAGCATAGCTCGCAAGATCCTGATGAATCATCTGGAGACAGTGGACACGAATGAATACATTCAGGTGGAAACTGCAGACACCAGAGTTAGCAAACCTCATAAAATATACGAAATAACATTACGTATAGAGGGAGATAAGACTAGGAAAATAAGGGGTCTATTTTGGGATAACCTCTCAAAAGGCTATGACATCCTTTTAGCTGAAAAAGACTGGCCACCGGAGTTTGTCAGGGAGTGCCCTCATGGCGAAGAAATGATTATGCCTGCCTTCTCAAATCATATTCCAATTCATAAAAAATATACACTTGCAAGAAAGTGGGCAGTAGCCCAAGCTCCTGCATTATATAAAAACCATGTTGGATGGGATGAGGACTCTCCTCCTCACAAAATCCAGTTAAAAAATCAACCAACTGCACAGAGGCAGTACCCAATTAAGCAAGAAGCTGCAAAACAGGTCAGGGAGATCTTAGATCAACTTGAATACCAGGGGGTGATTGAAACTTGCACCTCACAAATGAACATCCTTTGTTTCCTGTCTCCAAGCCAGACGATTCATATCGTCTAGTTTTGGACTACAGACATCTAAACTCATGTTGCAAAACTTTTGCAGTACAAAACTCACATAGTGCAGCACTAATGAATAACATCGTGCGCAAAAAATACAAAACAACATTAGACCTCTCTAATGGCTTCTTTTGTCAAAACATAGCACCTGAAAGCAGGTATTTGACCGCTTTCTCAATAATGGGCTCGCAGAAAAAATTCTGTCGACTCCCACAGGGGTTCAAGAACAGCCCAGGATTATTCTCAGCAATAGTAACAGAGTTACTACAGATGTATGATGATGAGGCATTATCTTATGTCGATGACATCTATCTAACAGATGATGACTTGGATACTCACTTGAAAAGAGTGAACACCATAATACTTGGGTTCGCAGCAGAGGGTTACAAATTTAACTTTAAAAAGTCATGAATTGCCCATCTAACTGTCCTGTTTTTAGGATATGAATTATCAAGTGAAGGCAAAAGCCTGGCAGACAATTTCTTAGAGAAATGTGCTGTAACCCAAGCACCAAGAACGCTGAAAAACTTACAATCAATTCTAGGTTTCCTGAATTTCGGAAGAACTTACATTCTAAATTATGCAGAGAGGGTTAAACCTCTCTATGAACTAATAAAACCAGATTTTAAAACAATCAATTGGACTCAAAAACACACAGAAATTTTGAAATCATTGTAAACAGACATGTTAGCTAAAACAAAATTGCAAACACGCGATAACACACGCAACCTTGTGATCCGGGTCATCCCAGGTAGATGCGGATTCCCATACCTAACCTCTAATGAGGGAGAAACGGTACCAATAGCATACAAATCACATTTGTACACAGAAGCTGAAAAAACATTCAGTATTAAGGAAAACATTGTAAATGCGGTTCAAACAGCTGTAGCAAAAGAAAGAGACAAAGCCGAAGGCAGACGGATTACTGTTATAACAGCAGAATCAGCCTTTGAGGCATTAACAAGCCCATGTAATTTAACTACCGTGGCATTAAATCCAAAATGGATAGAATGGGAAAATTCTCTTGCTACAGACAAAGTAAAATACTATTTTGGCCCAAACATGAAAAGATTAAAAAATCTAGAATATGAAAGAGAATATCCTCTGCCAATCGACATTCTGCCCATACAACAGTACGCCTGTGTAATATATACAGACGGATATGCACAACCCTCAGTTTGGGGAAAACAAGCCTATAACGCCACATGCGAGATTGTTAAATACGTGTGGCGCGGAGGTAAATTGAGACCTCTGGTAACAATATCACACTCTGTAGAGAACAATTCAGATCAACAAACTGAAGTAATAGCTTTAAAAATGGCGCTAGATAATGCCGATCGCGAATTCCCGACACTAATAGTGTGCGATTCATATTACTGCGTCAAATCATACAATAACGACTTGCAGAAATGGGTTCAAAACGGTTACAAAGATGACACAGGTGCCACAATAAAGCAAAAATCGCTTTGGGAACAAGTAGTTCTTTTACAGAAAGAACTACCAAAGACTCACGTGATACATTCACTGAGTCATGAACGTGATGGCGTTCACGTTTCAGGGAATTCATTGGCTGGGACACCCACTGCGGAAGCAACTAAACCGGCTTCCGTAGCTACAAAAAAGTGTTCAGAAAAATACATAGACGAGGAAACGATGCTGGCATTAAAAACGTAATCAAAAGGCGACTGTGCAGCGCTACCCGTCAACTATCCACTCAATTATACATACATAATCGATGCAAACTCCGTTCCTTTTGCTCAAATCCCTGGAGTGGGGGATAGGGTCATTCCAAACACGAACAGGAGAAACTTATTAATAGCAGACGCACACATGGGTAAAGGTCTAGGGCATCGAGGGATCTTGAAATCTCTGAGAGAATTACAATCAGAATACTGGTGGCCGGGAATGAGCCTGCAAAACTACAAATTTGCATTTTATTGTCAAAACTGCAACAGAGATCGCAGTGGCGAACTGCCCGGAGTATTACCATTGCCCTTCTTTTAGATATCACAAGAATATCAATAAGAAATACCCAGAAAAAATGTGTCCCATTAATATTATTTAAGACTAGATTCACTTAAAATGTAGACCCCAGCTCTCGGCTGACGTCTGAACTGTTATAAAAGATTTGCGAGTCTATAGCGGCATAGACGCAGTTGGCATGCTACATTCTGACTAGGGTCCTGCTTTCAGCTCTCGAGCTCATAAGGAGGCCATGACCAGCATGGGCATTGCATTGCGGTAATCTTATCACTTCCTTCCTGAGGGAAATGGGATGGTGGAAAGAAAAAACCGAGACATAAAGCAATCTATAACGGCAAAGGTATTAGGTTCGGGGGTTGAGTGGGTCAAACATCTAATAAGTGTCCAACGTAGTCTTAACAATCTGCCAAGAAATTCTCTAAAAGGTTTCAGTCCGTACGAACTATTGTTCGGGACTAGAATGCATATCCAGGACCTCGATAGTCAGACTTCAGTGGTAGAAAGAAAATGCTTTGATATCAAAGATCGTTTGGCTATTTTACAGGACTTAAATGAAACAAGAAAAGACCTGAGCAACATAAAGTTGAAACAACAGCCAACAGCCACTGAAGAGAAACCACCTGTCCCAGCAAGGCCTGTCTGGATTCCAAAGATTGGGGATCTGGTCAGAGAGAAAATCGCGGTGAAGAAGGAATTTGGGCCTTCTTACAGAACAGCAGTACCTGTCTTAGCTGTTAACGGAACAAGATCAGTTGTACTACCGCCCCTTGCTGGTAAAAGGAGAACCGAGTTGTATCCATCGACCTGGTTAAACCACAATCATGTGGCCAATAATAAGTAGTAGGCCAAGTGGACTCCCAAGAAATAGCAGAACACCAAAGTTTGCTACAAATCAAGAGGTTCAAACTGAGAGACTAATCACATTTGATAAACCTACAGTGAATCAACAAGGACTATGAAACAAAGCCATGGAACTTATGCCTCTTAAAACCCAAATTGCAACAATTCGTCAAGAAACACCTGTCTACAACGATGTAGCCACAGACTATGCTAATGAAACAAAGAAAAATCCAGAAGCAATTCCAACAATTGACAAAACTGCATCAGGCTACTTCATCAATTTCGATGACTTTTTTGAGGATCCGAGCGAACCTGAGGAACAGCCAACAACAACAAAAACTTTTAAAGACAAAGCTAAAGAACTCTTTCATCAACTACAAGAAACCTGTCTGATTTTCCCATGGATTGAATTTTGGGTGGTGCTAGGTGTACTTTTTCTCCTGCTTTGGCTCATCATGGTGCTATGCTTGGGACACTTCATTGAGGGAAAATATATTACAATGGACACAGCAAGCCAGAATATCAACCTGGTCCTAAAGCCACACAAGTCTTCACACATCGAGAAAAGAGAACTTTCTTTAGTAAACTTCACAGCCAATCCGATACCCGGTGGGGTAGCATGGGACAAAACAGATTACGAAATATATGGCCCGGTCGAGCTCTTGAAGTATCCTCATCAATTTAAGGTATCATGAAGTGACTTTGTAAAACCGAGCACATTCTTTGATGATTGGGACTTTGAAAGTATTAATGATATGATGTCAGACTTAGTTATGTCAGCAAAATTTACAGAACATGATTATTTACAAGGTTCATCAAATTATGAACAGATGTACTGCTACAATCACTATGCTAACCATTATTTGCATAAATCTGCTCAACCTAGAAATGTTTTAAATTATAATCAATGGGAACATTGTGCAACTCCACCAAAAGGTAGTTCAAAAACATTTTATGAGAAATTCCCATACTTCTCAGGGTTTAACACAAGTGAAGCAGAAACGTTTTATTTCAAACTGTTAAATAAGACAGGAATGAAAACCATGCTGACAAATACAAAATTAATCTATTCAGAAATATTTTTTTTAAAAATGAATACATTTGGTTTTGATTTTTGGAAAAATAACATTGAAACAAAAAGCATCTGGGGTACCAAAGATTGGCAAGTACAAGGTATAGAATCATTATTCAGAGCCTGCATGATCCCAGAACAAATTATATTTTTGAATGACACAATTCAACAAACAACCTGTCTTGGCCTAGCCAAAATTAAAGACTTAAACAAACCGTCTATTCCAAAGCCAACACCTGACAGTAATAGCACTACAGATGTTGAGATAGACGTATCCCATATTTTAAACCAAAACAGAACACATCCTGAGTGGAAAAAATGGTTGATCTGGCCCACAGACACAAATAACTGTCAAGATAGATTCCTGAACAAAATACAGGGGTTCAAATTGACCAGGCCAGACCCTAGATACTCCCAGAGACAACATCCAGGGATAGTAACAACATACAGTGTAGGAAAACTCTGCCTTGAATGGCTACAGACATCCACACTGGCCGGAAATTAAGCAACACTTGACTTTACTTAAAGAAGGTGCTTACTTGCGTGATTTCATTATGGGACCACGCAAACAGCGTCAAAAACGTTTCATAGCGGCCTCTATATATACAGCTTATAACGAAGCTTGGAAAGAAACTCAAATTGAAACAGCAGAGAAAATACGGGAAATTGACCGTATTAATTTGGATAAATCACTTTCTGTTGTGGACAATGGGTTAATGACTCTGTCTTCCAGAATATATTCACTGGACAGTATTGTATCATCTGCAATCGATATAATAGAGCAGGACTTACTAATGTTACAATATGGTCAGTCCCAATTGCGTTCTATTGCACAGCTTGGCTGGACGTTACAAAATCTGCGTTCAGACTACGTGCCTTGGCGTTTAATCAACACAACGTCATTGTTCTCTATCTTTAACCTTACTGATACACAAATCAGCTTGGCACAAAAAGGAGCAGAATATACAATTCTGAGCATTGAAAAACTTGAGAGATTACCATTGACAATGTCAGAACGACCTGTCATTGAATGGATAATACACGGAATAATAACTATTCCGATAACAACTTTCCGATTTCGATACTGCCAAATGTATATACAGACGGGTCAGTATGAAAGGTTGGGTAAAGGATACATTAAGTCATCATGGAAATTACCTTACACACACACATGTTATAGTGAAAAAGGACAGAATGTATTTCTTAGTGGTAATAATTGTGAAAAATCACTAAGTGGTATACTTCTGTGTCAGGGTATAAATCTACATGGGGCCTGTGAGGGGACTTCAAATAACCTTTCATGTCACCAGCTTGGCACACCTGCAACTCGAATAGAGCCATTCTTTAGACGGCTTTCGAACGGGAGCTACATTCTAATAGTGGACCACAGATGTTGTGGCTTGGTGCCAGGAAAAGCTTATCTAGTAAGCGTTTCGTCCATGGTCACTGGTTGTATGCAAGTATTGTATCCGAACGACACTCCAGACAGGGAGGGAACAATTTGGCCCAGTTTGAAAATCTCTTCTATTCGAATTGATACTTTAAGCAGAATGAAGTCTGTTCTTCTACAGACGCCTGTGCCCTTGACGTCATCAAAAGAAACGTATGATCTCCAAGTTGCAAGGACAACGGCAGAGATACATAACCTTTTATCAACAAATTGTCCCTTACACTTCGCAGAAATGCTAAACCAAATCCTAAACATTTCAGATACGAATGGTATCCCGAGTGTATTTAAGACAATTTTTTCGGGACTGTTGTCACCTTTTAAAGCAGTCCTGGGCATCTTTCCTAATTTTGTCCATTCAATCTTTGGCGGCCTTCCACTCCTGTTGGGACTCG
Organism: Lissotriton helveticus; assembly: GCF_964261635.1. Lineage (NCBI taxonomy): Eukaryota > Metazoa > Chordata > Amphibia > Caudata > Salamandridae > Lissotriton > Lissotriton helveticus. Next base: position 57,788,181 of record NC_136069.1, on the reverse strand, counting down.
TAGCAGGCATTTTATTTTTGATACTCCTGCTTCGTTATGGCAAGCCATGTCACAGACAAGACTCCAGCAACAATGGAAGAAACGATCCTAGCTATACGCTATCGGGACCGCATAACTAAAGTCCTTGGATTAGCCCAGCTAAGAGATCTGAATATGACCTGGTTTCTTTCATTCAGACCCATCTGGCAGAATTGTATCTTACCTGTGTTAAGATGTATGCTGTGCTGAGAAGAATGCGTGTTGGACATCTGTCTTACACTACAATCAGAAGTACCATTGGATACAGATACTTTGCTAAGTCCTGTAACGGCTCATGCATCGTGTTGTCCCCAGCGGTTACCCATCCTGATGACGGCATTCGTTGAGACTTCACCACTGCGATTAAAGGGTAGTGAAGTGCAAGATGAGAGCAGCATCAACCAGGTACGACCTTCTGTGAGCAATGCTGATCAATACATCGATGATAGCAATCAATCTCACGACTGCACAGTTGCGGCATTTTCCAACTTGGTCGAACTTTCACCTGAAGAGGTAAACTGCTTTTTTGAAAGTCTGTCTGAAATGATGTTCTCCCCTGAACAAAAAGAATAACTTTTAAGCAAATGAGCACTCAGCGTTCCCTGAACTCTGAATTTGGCCTTCAGCTTTGAAAAACAAAAGCTTCTGGAAATATTTGGAACTGTTTTGGCTTCTTCCCCTGAAAAACGAAATTATTTTTTCCCCCGATTCCAAAATATTTACCTTTTTTGGCACTCATCCTCTGCTTAAAGTGGAACTATTCTTAGAGAACAGAGCTTCTATTTTTAGGAACTCTAGAGACAATATATTACCTCAGCCTCTAGCATATTTACAAATAACTGTATTTATATGTGATGAAATGGTCTCGCACTTTTCTTTTCTGTATTAAGAGCCATTTTCATGTGTAATTTTCGCAAAATCATTCCGCTGATATATATGCATCCTATTTTATGAATGATTACTCTGCTTGAAATACTGTACCTATACTCATTTTTCGTGTATTTCGCATATGCCATTTCAGATGCAAAAAATGTATTTTGGGGTGGATCGGTATACACATGCACCGTTAGATATGTTTGCTATTGCTTAGTTTAGTAATTATGGACATGAATTCGTGGAGTGGGTGTAGTGTGTTTATCTAGGTACCTGAATCGATATTTCTATTCTTTGCCCTTGTCCGGTTATAAATCAATAATATCCCAACAACGGCATAGAAACCCTTTTCATAATTCAGTCATAGCGCATGCTGTCACATTAAGCAAGCCTACTCCTCCAGCCCCCTACAAAGCACACCGAGTTCTTAAACAAATCCAAGCCTCCAGCAACCTGGGAAATCCCCGCTGCTTTGTTTTGATTTCGTCCTAGAACTCCTGTAAAGCACTGTAAGAACGACCAGTTCTTAGTGACATCTTTATTGACGTCTTATGTCCAGCCTTACGTCAAACCCGGCACTTTTCAGGTATAAATATACCAACGTTGCCTTAAGCAAACACACGGTGGTGATGAATCTGGAGCAGCTACTACTTGCCCGAGAGCCCAGCTGATGCGAGAGCCCACGGACGCTGCCCCTCCCTTTTGACGCGCTGAGAAAGACGCTGTCTTTTCTCTTGCCGAGAAATCCAGCCTCTGGCGTTTCCAGCTTACCCTTGCAGGTGACTGGGATACCGAGTCTTGAGAGAGAGATACCAGCCCTCCTGCCTTCTAATACCCAGGTACTGAACTGACTAAACCCTTACAGAGAATTCTTGAGTCAGATTCTTGGCAAAACAAACTTAACTTAAACTGCAACTTACTTACTCCTTCCCACGTATTAGGCTTAGGTCAGGTACACCGGGGTAGGTGTAGTTAGAAGCACCAGTTGAGTACGATTAGTCAATGTATATATGCATGTATCTATTTTATCCATTTTAAAGTATCATATGGCTAAGAAACCATATCAATGCTTTTACAGTATTATTTCATAATCCTGCTTTTACTGTATGCACTTTACTTAACTATAAGTATTGCAATTGTAGCAAATCATTTCTCTTGTATGAGGAAAGAGACTGCTCAATAAATAACACCTTTTATTGAAAACGCCCGTCTCTCTTTTTCTCTGCAATCTGGTGAAACTAAGTACGCACTTATTGGCTGAGTGAAATAGCTGTCTTTTGTTTTCACACGACTCTAGAGATACACTCTTATTCAGGGAGAGCAAAGTTGTCATGTTTTATGGCTGTCAGAAACTAAATCCCTTCTTGTCTATCCAGGGAGGTTAAACTCCTCCTCGCTTATTCGAGAAAGTTTCTAGTGAACTCTGAGCTAGCTGGCAAAAAACTTAAGTCTAATATAGTCAGTAGAGACCTAGTTAACCTCAGTCCTACGTCTACACTACTGAAGATATTATTCCAATGCGCAGAGCCTATTGGGACTATAGGAATTACACTACAGTATTATTCTAACTCTACTGCTCACTATTCTTATTAAAGCATGTGAATCTATGAAAGACACCCCAATACTGGAGAAGAACAAAAGTTACTTACCTGTAAACTGTGGTTCTTCAGTATTGGCGTCTCTCATAGATTACATGCGACCCATCCTCCTCACCTCAGAGGTTCCCTCTTTATCTCTTGGCTCTTTATTATTCTTGTGCTACGAAAATCTGAGGGCCTGAGCCTCTGAGGAGAACATTCTAAGAGGGTGCTGATGCCTGATTGGCCGGAATTTGGACCAAAACATAATGACTATGATATATCATAGAAGTGATATGTTGTCTATCTAGGAAAAACTCTATTGTTTTTGCTTTCTCTCTCTCTATATATATATGCTTGTTGTAGGAGAGTAGGGTCTGCAATCCTATGGTCACCCCAGATTTTTGCTTTTTGCTTCACTGGTTTACGACTTTCCCTGGCTGTGGGCCTGCTAATCAGACCTACAGCCTAGCTGTTCTCTCTCTAAATTGACATCCATGTACTTTAGGTGCATTTACCAATTGGTACTGGGACACCTTATCAGCCCCTGTACAGTGTACCTTAGGTACCCAGGGCATAGGTGGACCCAAGGCCTACCAGGGGCTGAAGCATGTATTATGCCACCCCTGGCTGGCCATCTAAACAGACACTACTGGCTGGTAAGACAGCTGGGGCAAGGTGGTGTAATCACCCTTTGCTGTAGATATAGTATACCTATATCTAACCCCAGAATGGACACATATACTCCTATCAGTCACTTCTATGGCAGGCCTTATCAATCCTGAAGGCAGAGTGCTTGGAATTATGTGAGATGGTGCTCTGGCATGAGCTGAGCCCATCTGCAGCTTGCGGAACCAAGTCCTAATAGCTGTTCCATGATAACGATATACCATATACTCTTAAGTGCATTATAATCCTCGCGGTTATTGCTAACTTTGGTATAGCATTATCAAAACATGTCGAGTAAGGTGTCATACGAATTGGAATACTACCCCCTCGCCAGTTCTGGCGACAGGGGTAGCATTCCACCCTTTTAGAGGGACACGACATGTATGTAACTCTGAACCCTGGTTAAAGTTAACTCGAGCCCCAGCATCACAAATGGATGCTGCCACCACAGACACAAGGCTGACCTCCTGCTGCTGGGAGTCCTTCCAGCTAGGGAGGCCTGGACAAAGGGTTTCCTGCCTTGGGAGGTGCTAGCACCACCCCAGACAGGATTTTGTGTATTAGGTAGGACAGGCCTGAAAGGAATGAGACATGCCTGGGGCACACAAGGTGCCCTGTGCATACACCGGTTCAAACCAGTTGCTGGGGCACTCCAGCCCCAGCGCGAAACTGGACAAAGGATATGGGGTGTAACCACCCCCCTTCCTGGTCCCACCCATGGGAGGGACCTAATCACGAGTGGAGCCCCCTTTAGGAGAATAAAGGTAGGAGCTGGTCCCATTCCAAATTAGATTATCCTGAATTGAAACTCTACAAGAAGAAACTCTGTACTTCGACGTTCTGCTCCACAGAACACTGAAGAATCTCCCTTGTGGGCAAGGAGTGTCCACCCTGCAACTGCAGGCACCATCAAGCGTCCTAGCGGTTCACTTTGTCGTCCTTCCTGCCGGAACCAGACTTCAGAGCCCGACGAGATCCGGACTTCCAGACCTCTCCGACCTCAACCTACATCTGCAGCACAGCTGAGATCCGTGGGTGCGACGAGACACCTGGGACCGGTCATCTTGAAGAAACGGCACTTCGCTTCTAGCACGACTTTAGAGGCATCCTCGAGAAAGTGCTTTGGGGATTGAGAAGCCCCAGTCCCGAGCAGCTCCTGCACCGAAGACCAGCCCTCCAGCATCCACGAGATCTGCGTGGGGCCCTTTTGCTTGGTTGCTGCTCGACACGTTGTCTGGTCACTTGCCCGCTGGCTAGTGGCCTCCTAGACGACGATCCTTGAAATATTCACTGCTGGTCTGGTTGCTTCAGACTGGCCCTTGCTCCCTTCCAAAAGAGGAGCACCCCGAACCCTCCTGGTCCGCAGCAGACGCTGTTTCCACTCACCGCGTGGGTTGCCTTTTCCAAGGCCTGTTGACTCCAAATCCGGATCCGACACCACCGACAGCGAGAGCCTGCGTGGGACAGCTCGTGCCTCCATCCTGGTCGTCGAAGAGACCTCCTGGTCCACGTGGCTGCAGAGACAAGCGTCCACTCTTCACCTGATCGCGACAACAGCACCTGGTTCCTTCCTGGTTCCACACCGGTCACTGGCTAGTGACTTTGAACACTGTCCCCTCTGCTTTCAGGTCCTCTTCTTCCTCGATCCACCCTCGTATCGAACCGGACATCTTCCACTTGGTCGCCTGCAGCATCTTTCTTCAAGGCTCCATAGACTTCGACGCGGAAACCCGACACACTTTGACACCTATGCACCCGCAGCCCGTGGGTGAAGTAACAAGAGCATTTCGGTGCTCAAGGGTAGATTAACCCTCCTAGGGCCATATGTATCATAGTACCGTTTTGCGAATTCTAAATCACGATTTTTAATGAGTCGCTATTTAGAATTCGCAAAACAGTATGTATGTACAAAATCGCTTTTTTATAGCGATTCCTTACCATTCCTAATTTGCAATTAGCAAATTGCTAATCGCAAATTAGGAATTTTTTCAAGGGTGCAGGGGTGTCTCAAGAACACCCTGCTGCACCCCTGAAAATGACATGTGGGGGCATATGGCGCACATACATGCCCTAAGGGCATGTATGAGCGTCATATGGCACCTTTGGTTTAAAAAAAAAGAAGCTTTTTTTAAAGAATTTGCAACTTACCACCAACTAGAAGTTGGTGGTAATTTGCGAATCTTTATGGGCATTTTTTGGATATTTTTTCTTTGATACATTGCCTTTAAGGAATCGCAAAATTTGCGATTCCTTAAGTGCAATTGCAAAATAAGGAATAGCAAATTTTGCGATTCCTTATTTTGCATCAAACATGTTACATACATACCATTTAGTTAATTAGCATTCGCATTCGGCCTTTGCGAATGCTACTTAGCTTGATAGATATGGCCCCTAGTGCCAGATTTCCAGTCATATTAGTCCTAGATAGTAAAGACTGTCCATACTCACCTTTTTCGTAAACTGTACTGTCCATTGACTCTGTTCCGCATCTCGTGTGTGAGATCACACTCTACACACGCGTCCCGTGGGTCTCCTGTCACTTACCTAAGGTTAGGATAGTGTAGTCCCAGCGATCCTACAGCCTCTGGACAGCTCCATTCCTTCTATTGATTTCCTTATACCATTTACTTAGTATATGGTTTGTCGTGCCCCTAGGGCACCATTGTAAATTTGTGCAACTTATCGTATTTTTCCTAAGAGATTGTCATGTGCTTAGCCCTCTGATCTCATAAAGAGTTCAGAGGTGTTTGTTATTAATAAATACATTGTTTATTTTCATAACAGCCTGTGTGGTGTCCTTTCATCTGGTATTCAAGGGGTTATATGTGGTAAAACAGCTGGCTTCACATGCCAAAAGAGTTTAGCCTAAGACTGCTTTGTCCATGCTACCATTAGGATAGCTGGTCTATAAGGTTGACTTACAACCAATCACCATAAGGGTTGTTTGGACTGATACAAGGTGATCACTAGAACTAGTGATCATCATATATCAGGCCAACTTCTCACACTTGTGTTATGGCTACATTGCTATGTTATGTACCGTGGGACTCCCACTTCGACGACGGGAAATATTCAAACATGTGAATCTATGAAAGACACCAATACTGGAGAACCACAGTTTACAGGTAAGTAACTTTTATTAATATATTCAGATGCTTAAAATCCAATGATCACAAAGATTCTTGTAAAAGCCTCGAGCACGGACGTTTTCGATTGTTGTTGGCCACCCTGCCTTTTCTTGTTATCGTTTTCTACGTTCATCACATCAAGATGACTATCATGGCACTATATTTATTTGTGTCTCTGAGTTCTTTTTGCTAGTGGAATATGATCTAACAACATATATTAAATTCTAAGCCCGATAGAGACTAAACGCGGTGGCTAAAAGAATCTTTGTGATCATTGGATTTTAAACGTCTGAATATATTGATTAATAAAGAACAATTGTGTGGACCATAGGAAAAATCTGGACCTTCTTTTTATACTGCTCATCACGGATATTTGATGCTTTAATGAACTGTAATAAGATTTCTAATTGATGGGTGCTAATTCCAATTATTGTCTTTGATGTTTTGACAGTAGTTTGCTAGGCTCCTGCTAACCAGGACCCCAGCATATATGCTCTCTCCCCCAAAATGGCTTTGGTTAGTACTTTAGTATCTCCACAATTGACTACTGGTGTACCCTTCTAAGTCCCTAGTATATGGAGCTAAGGTACCTAAGGCAGAGGATCACCAGGGGTCTCCCAAGTGCTGCAGCATGTATTGTGCCACCCATAGGAGTCCACTTAAACTCTGACTACAGCCTGTGTGAGACCTCTCACTACAGATATAAGTTTTCTTATAGCTGAGGTCACTGCACTTCAAACCTGTAAGTCAACCCTATGGTAGACCCTTTAGTCTTGAAGGCAAGATGCTTGGTTAAAGTGTGAGGATGCCCCTGCATTAGCAGGACATCCCTACAAACCCTGGAATTGATTCTCGAGGCTTTGTAAGTTAGCAAGATAGGTAATGTAAAGGCAAACAAAAAAAGGTGCACATGTAAGGCACACACATGACCAAGGGGCATGTGTGCGCCACATGGCACTTTGAAAAATGTAGTTTTGTGCATTTTTCAAAGTATGCACATATTAGCATAAACTTTAAGTTGATGCTAATTAGCCTTTCCTAAATGCGCAGATCTGAAAGAAACAGGTTAGTATTAGATTCCTTACCGTAGAATATCCCCAGGCGTCAGACTGGATCCGGAAATTTTTGCGTAGCAGTACCCTTACGCGTCGGTAGGCGTCGTCTGCGGCTCCACGTCGGTCGTCGGCGTCGTGGCGCCGTGATGACGTTGTCGGAGTACTTAGACGCCGCCTCCACGTGCTGACGTCAGTTCTTCTTTTTTCCGCGCCAGCAGCGCAGATACGGAAAAAGTGGATCCTTAGTCATTTTTTTTTTTTATAAATCTTTTTATTATTATAACACAAGAGGAGAAATATACATATCAGATGTCGTCATCGAATACAACACATCTGTGGACGGGCAAGTGAGTGAAGAAATACCGTATAGTCAGAATCAGCAAAGAAAGCAACGCCAGCGTAAAGCAGAAGCAAAACAATGGGATAGCAATGACCGCAGGCACCCTCCCACAGTACCCGCCCACCAGGAGTACAGGATATACGAGGCAGACATACGACACCCAGATACATTTAGGCAAAAATCAGGAGAATACGCCACATCTCTTGTGAAGAAGGGAAAAGGGAAATAGAATGGTCATAGAAAATAACAAAGGAAAAAAAAAAAAAAAAAAACACAACCCCCCACCCTACACCCCTGAGGATGGCTACGACCTAACCCCACTAGCAGCGCGCCTGTCGCCCCCTAAACTACGCCCCAAGGAAGGGAAAAGTTGGAGGAGGAGGATGTTGCAAAACTATACGAGCTCCCGGACTCCCATCTCCCCGCCAAAAGCAGACACCCCCCACCGTAGTAGCAAGCAAAGTTCAGCAAATCAAAAGACAGTCCGTAGGGGAGCCGCAAACAGAAAAAGGACCATCCCGCCCGACCCCCGGCACCGCAGAGGCAGCAAATCCCTGCCCGAGCATATCAGACTAATAATCAGACAATCAGATTCACATCTGGCCCTCGTTCCCACAGATACCACCCAGCAAAGACAAAAGAAACAGTGCATCAAAGTCCAATCAAGTTCAGCCCAAACGCTCGCGATCCATCATGATGACCCCGTCCAGTACAAATAGGTCGCTGCGTTTCTCCACGCAGGCTCTGTCCAGCCGAACCGCCATCACAACAAGATTAACAGAAAATAGTAGAGTGTCAAGATCAATTTGATAGGAGGGAAAGCATGATAGACGGGCACAGAGTCCAAAAGTCAAAGCAAATCCACTGCCCTCCAGCGAAAAATCAGCAAAGCGGTTTTGAGCACTCACAAAAAGAGGCAAAGGTGTAGGCCGACAGATGTTGGAGAAGTCACAATGGCGTACAAAGATAGTCACTTCCATCTCGGGCGGGGTCGACATAGGGCTAAAGAAACGTCCAGTTCTTTCGGGCTCGATAGCCGCCATCTTAGGGTCGCAGTAGATGTCCGTGTCGGTATCCTGCACTGGGTCCTCGGTAACAATCAAGGCGTTCTCCGCGGAAGAAGTGTCTCGGCTCTCCAGGAACAAAGGGCCGGAGTCCGGTCCCAAGCCTATATGATCGGCAATCATGATCATCTCCTGGAAGGTGGCGGTGAATCGTGTGTGGAGCTCCAAAATGGCGGCCATTACAGTGCGTAGCAACGGCGTAGTTTCAGCCCGCTCCATCGCCCCTCAATGAGCGACCAGGCGGGTGTACGAACCTCGGAGGTCGACTTCTCCGGGGCACAGGGCAGAGGCAATGTAGAAACCACCATTAACACGTCCAAAGCACGATAGTGGTACCGTCGCTGCCCACGAGGAACCGAGCCCAGAAAACCCCGGGAGCTCAACAGGGCCTCCGGGCAGCGGAACCCCGGACAAATATTCGGTACAATAGGCCACCGTAGGTGCTGGGTAGAGCTGTCACCAATCACCATCCAGAACGGGAGAGGGAAAACGCCACTTCTGAAGACCGGAGCCGCCCACGGTCCGCGGCCGATGTTGTTCAACTCCAACTCGGCCGGATTAAAACTCGAGGCCCCGGCTTCAAATCTGGGGCAGGCCAAGAATGGCATACGACCTATCTTTGTCGTCCGAGCCGCTAGAAAATCCGGGAGTGCACCTTTCGAGTCAGGCGCAGTTCACCTGCACAGGGGTCCGGCGGGAAATCAGGATAGGAGTCAGGATTCATGAGCTTCTGGCGGAGGTCGGCGGAGCCGGGAGCTTATGCGGCCATCTTGGTTACGAACGTAGCCCCTCCCCCCCTTAGTCATTTTTTGACTAAACTTTTTTGATCCCTTTTGATAATTTTTCGAGTCTTCGACTCTGAACGGTGCCGATAGGGATGCCAGGTTTTAAACCCTGTGAGGATTGCGACCGACTGATGTCGGTCACCTACCCTCACCGTCGGTGTCTCCACTGTCTCGGCGTCGACCACGACGACAAGACTGTAGGAGAGTAGGGTCTGCAATCCTATGGTCACCCCAGATTTTTGCTTTTGCTTCACTGGTTTACGACTTTCCCTGGCTGTGGGCCTGCTAATCCGACCCACAGCCTAGCTGCTCTCTCTCTAAATTGACATCCATGTACTTTAGGTGCATTTACCAATTGGTACTGGGCCACCTTATCAGTCCCTGTACAGTGTACCTTAGGTACCCAGGGCATAGGTGTACCCTGGTCCTACCAGGGGCTGAAGCATGTATTATGCCACCCCTGGCTGGCCATCTAAACAGACACAACTGGCTGGTAAGACAGCTGGGGCAAGGTGGTGTAATCACCCTTTGCTATAGATATAATATACCTATATCTAACCCTAAAATGGACACATATATTCCTATCAGTCACTCCTATGGCAGGCCTTATCAATCCTGAAGGCAGAGTGCTTGGAATTATGTGAGATGGTGCTCTGGCATGAGCCGAGCCCGTCTGCAGCTTGCGGAACCAAGTCCTAATAGCTGTTCCATGATAACGCTATACCATATACTCTTAAGTGCATTATAATCCTCGCGGTTGAATGCTAACTTTGGTATAGCATTATTAAAACATGTCGAGTAAGGTGTCATACGAATTGGAATACTACCCCCTCGCCAATTCTGGCAACGGGGGTAGCATTCCACCCTTTTAGAGGGACACAACATGTATGTAACTGTGAACCCCGGTTAAAGTTAAACGAAGCCTCAGCATCACAAAATGGATGCTGCCACCACAGACACAAATCTGACCTCCTGCTGCTGGGAGTCCTTCCAGCGAGGGAGGCCTGGACAAAGGGTTTCCTGCCTTGGGAGGTGCTAGCCCCACCCCAGACAGGATTTTGTGTATTAGGTAGGACAGGCCTGAAAGGAATGAGACATGCCTGGGGCACACAAGGTGCCCTGTGCATACACTGGTTCAAACCAGTTGCTGGGGCACTCCAGCCCCAGCTCTGGCAGGAAACCGGACAAAGGATAGGGGGTGTAACCACCCCCCTTCCTGGTCCCACCCATGGGAGGGACCTAGTCACAGTACAGCCCCCTTTATGAGAATAAAGGTAGGAGCTGGTCCCATTCCAAATTAGATTATCCTGAATTGAAACTCTAAAAGAATAAACTCTGGACTTCGACGTTCTGCTCCACAGAAGACTGAAGAATCTCCCTTGTGGGCAAGGAGTGTCCACCCTGCAACTGCAGGCACCATCAAGCGTCCTAGCGGTTCACTTTGTTGGCCTTACTGCCGGAACCAGACTTCAGAGCCCGACGAGATCCGGACTTCCAGACCTCTCCGAGCTCAACCTACATCTGCAGCACAGGTGAGATCCGTGGGTGCGACGAGACACGTGGGACCGGACATCTTGAAAAAACTGCACTTCGCTTCCAGCACGACTTCTGAAGTGCTTTGGGGATTGAGAAGCCCCAGCCCCGAGCAGCTCCTGCACCGAAGACCAGCCCTCCAGCATCCACGAGATCTGCGTGGGGCCCTTTTGCTTGGTTGCTGCTCCATGCGTTGTCTGGTCACTTGACGGCTGGCTAGTGGCCTCCTAGACAACGATCCTTGAAATCTTCACTGCTGATCTGGTTGCTCCAGACTGGCCCTTGCTCCCTTCCAAAAGAGGAGCACCCCGGACCCTCCTGGTCCGCACCAGATGCCGTTTCCACTCACCGCGTGGGTTGCCTTTGCCAAGGCCTGTTGACTCCAAATCCGGATCCGACACCGCCGACAGCGAGAGCCTGCGTGGGACAGCTCGTGCCTCCATCCTGGTCGTCGAAGACACCTCCTGGTCCACGTGGCTGCAGAGACAAGCATCCACTCTTCACCTGATCGCGACGACAGCACCTGGTTCCTTCCTGGTTCCACACCGGTCACTGGCTAGTGACTTTGAACACTGTCCCCTCTGCTTTCAGGTCCTCTTCTTCACCGATCCACCCTTGGATCGCACCGGACATCTTCCTCCTGGTCGCCTGCAGCATCTATTCTTCCAGGCTCCATAGACTTCAACGCGAGAACCCGACACACTTCGACACCTATGCACCCGCAGCCCGTGGGTGAGGTAACAAGAGCATTTCGGTGCTCAAGGGTAGTTTAACTGTCCTAGTGTCCAGATCCACAGTCGTTTTAGTCCTAACTAGTCAGGATTGTCCGTACTCACCTTTTACTTGAACTGTACTGTCCATAGACGTTGTTACGCATCTCGCGTGTGAGTTCACACTCTGCACACGCGTCCCGTGGGCCTCCTATTACTTACCTAAAGTTAGGATAGCGTAGTCCCAGCGATCCTACAGCCTCTGGACAGCTCCATTCCTTCTATCGACTTACTTGTACCATTTACTTAGTATATGGTTTGTCGTGCCCCTAGGGCACCATTGTAATTTTGTGCAACTTGTCGTATTTTTCGTAAGAGATTGTCATGTGCTTAGCCCTCTGACCTCATAAAGAGTTCAGAGGTGTTTGTTATTAATAAATATTCTGTTTATTTTCATAACAACCTGTGTGGTGTCCTTTCATCTGGTACTCAAGGGGTTATATGTGGTAAAACAGCTGGCTTCACATGCCAAAAGAGTTTAGCCTAAGACTGCTTTGTCCATGCTACCACTAGGATAGCTGGTCTATAAGGTTGACTTACAACCAATCACCATAAGGGTTGTTTGGACTGATATAAGGTGGTCACTAGAACTAGTGAACATCATATATCAGGCCAACTTCTCACATTGGTGTGCAGCGGTTGGGATTTGAGCTTGCTGTTGTTTTTACCAAATATAATCTTGAGATATCATTTCAAAGATCACATAAGGTACTATAGGTACATATAACAAGCTTAGAAATACTCTGAGTTCTACTGAACCAGCTGTTGTAGTAGAAAGGGCCTAGCACACCCTGACTACAACTCTTAGCAAGGGATCAGTAGGAAAACCCATAGTGTAGGTAGGTGCATCACTTACACCTCACCAGAAAGCATGTCTACCCATGGAGAGACTCCAGAGACTCCCCTAGTGGTTAGTGACCCTCCACAGGTCCTTTCCAGATATGCAGCTCTCAGTTTCCAGGAGATGAGACAATTGTGTACCTCCAGGAAATTGAAACAGGGTTCTAACCCTACCACTCCTTTTCTGTTAGGTCTCTTAGAGACAAATGATGCTAGAAGGGCTTCCAACACAGGCCCCTCTAATCCAGATGGGAGCATGCCCCCCTTAGAAGGTACACCTGGTGATCCAGATGCCAACCTCCCTGAAACAGAGAATGTAGCTGAGGAGGAAGAGGAAGAGTCCTCTGGGGATGAGGCAGACAAAGGTCCAGTAGTAGTCAGCAGACTCACAAGGGCCAACTTAAGCCTACGTGAAGATGGTACTGGGGGAGCCCCCAGACCATCCTCAAGCAGGCCTAACCTTGGGAATAGACGAGTTATATCTCACTCCAGAGGCTCTAACAGATCTATTCACACCCATGTCTCTCAGGCATCTTCTCAGAGAGGGATGACATCCCCTCAGAGAAGAGAGCATGAAGCAAAGATGAGGGAAGTAAATCTGAGGATTGAAAGGGAAGAACTTGCCCTTGCCAAAGAGAAACTTGCCTTTGCCAGAGAGCAACAGTTGAGTGGGGTAGTCCCCACTGGTGGCAGCAATATCCCTAGGGATAAAGAAAGGGGTTTTGATTCTAGAAACCTGAGTAAAATAGTGCCCTCCTATAAGACAGGAGATGATATCCACAAGTGGATAACTGCTCTGGAGAGGGCCTGCAAAGTACAGCAGGTACCCCAGAGTCAGTGGGTAGCTATATTGTGGCTCTCCTTTAAAGGTAAAGGAAGAGACAAGCTCCTCACTGTTAGAGATGAGGATGCTAATGATTACCAAGTCCTGAAAAATGCACTGATTGATGGGTTTGGCTTAACAACTGAACAGTACAGGTTAATGTTCAGAGATACCCAGAAAACTCAGGCTCAGGATTAGACTGACTTTGTTGATTGTGCCACTAAGGCTTTGGAGGGCTGGTTACTGGGAAGTAAAGTTACTGATTTCACAGGATTGTATAATCTAATTATGAGAGAGCGAATCTTAAATAATTGTCAGAACCAGTTGTTGCATCAGCACCTGATTGACTCAGATCTGACCTCTCCCCAAGAATTGGGAAAGAAGGCAGACAGATGGGTCAGAACCAGGGTTAAGCAGCAGAACCAGAACCAAGGTGGTGGCCAAAAGAAAGCAGACCAGAAGGGTAATAATGAGAATAAGCAAAATGACCAGAAATTTCAACAGGGCCCCAACAACCTAAGGAGGGATGGTCCCAAAATTCCCAAAAGAAGAAGAATGATGGTCCTAAGAAACCATGGTGCCAATACTGTAAAAGTAAGACTCACTGGTTTAGTGAGTGCACCAAGAAAGGCCAAACTCTTACCACTACTGTCCCTAAGACACCTGCACCCCCTAGTACAGTTAGTAGTGGTAGTGTACCTCCCAATGCTATAGTTGGGTTAACCCTGGGAACTGAGGTGGATTCTGACTTTGTCAGGATACCTACTCAGGCAGTTCTTGTTTGTACTGGGGACATGGATATGACCCCTACTGTAAGTCCTAGTACTCTGGGCAAATACAGGCAAACGCCTTTAATCAATGGAAAAATGGCTCAGGCCTACAGGGACACATGTGCCAGTGTCACTATGGTGACACCAACATTTGTGGACCCTGACCAGATCATGCTAGGTTCAGACTACCTAGTGACCAATGCTAGCAATGTCACTACCAATCACAGTATGGCAGTTGTTAATTTCTCCTGGGGAGGGGTAACTGGCCTCAAAAGGGTTGTAGTTAGTTCAGACCTCCCAGTAGATTGTCTTTTGGGCAATGATTTGGAATCCTCACTGTGGTCAGATGTGGAGTACAGGACTCATGTAGAAATGCTAGGTCTCTCCTCACATGTCCTTGCTGTGACCAGGTCACAGGCCAAGTAATGCCCAGCTGAACAAGTGCTGTATCCTGGAAGAATGGACCAGACACTACCCAAGAGGAAGAGCAGTAGGGGTAAGGCTAAGCCTTCCCCCCTGCCTCAGGTTGAGGATCAGCCCTCTCAGGAGGCTGACCCAAAGACCCCAGAAGGAACTGTCCTAGAGGAGCTTGAGCCTGGACAGGTTGAGTTTCTTGGGACAGGGGGACCTTCCAGGGCAGACTTGAGGCAGGCACAGTTAGACTGTTCCTCCCTTGAACCCCTCAGACAGCAGGCTGCTGCTGAGTCTGCAGGGAATGCTATAGGTACCCACAAGGTGTACTGGGATGATGGACTCCTATACTCTGAGGCAAGAGACCCCAAGCCTGGTGCTATCAGGAGGCTGGTCCTCCCCTTGTCTCTTAGAGGTTTCCTTCTTACCTTAGCCCATGAGATTCCCCTTGCAGGTCACTTAGGCCAGAACAAGACTTGGGACAGGCTTGTTCCACACTTTCACTGGCCTCATATGTCTGAGGACAACAAAGAGTTTTGTCGCTCATGTGTCACCTGTCAAGCCAGTGGCAAATCAGGTGGCACAACAAAGGCCCCCCTTATACCACTACCTGTGGTGGGGGTTCCCTTTAAAAGAGTGGGGATTGACATTGTTGGACCAATGGACCCCCCAACAGCATCTGGGCACAGATTTATACTGGTGATAGTGGATCATGCCACCAGGTAGCCAGAAGCTATTCCCCTTAGGACCACAACAGCTCCTGTTGTGGCCAGGGCCCTACTTGCAGTTTTTACCAAAGTGGGGTTTCCTAAGGAGGTTGTCTCTGACAGAGGTGCAAACTTCATGTCAGGATACTTGACTGCAATGTGAAAGGAGTGTGGTGTAAATTACAAATTTATCACACCCTATCACCCACAATGCAATGGGCTTGTGGAGAGATTCAACAAGACCCTCAAAGGGATGATAAAAGGGTTACCAGACAAGCTTAGGCGAACATGGGACATCCTTTTACCCTGCCTTCTGTTTGCTTACAGAGAGGTCCCACAGAAGGGGGTTGGTTACAGCCCTTTTGAGCTTCTATTTGGGCATCTTGTAAGAGAACCCCTATGTCTTGTGAAGGAAGGACGGGAGTTACCTCTCACAAAGCCTAAACTTGACATAGTGGACTATGTACTTGGTCTCCACTCCAGGATGGCAGAGTACATGGAGAAGGCATCTAAAAACCTGGAGGCCAGCCAAGAACTTCAAAAAGCTTGCCATGACCAAAAGGCTGTCCTTACTGTTTACCAGCCTGGACAGAAGGTGTGGGTGCTGGAGCCAGTGGCCCAGCAGCTCTCCAAGACAAATGGTCTGGACCCCATACCATCATTGAACAGAGGGGAGAGGTCACCTACCTGGTGGACCTTGGAACTCCCAGGAGCCCTCACAGAGTACTTCATGTGAACAGGCTCAAGGCATTTGTCTGCAGGGAGGACATGGGCTTTCTCATGGCCACAGATGAGGGACAGGAGGAAGAGAGTGACCCTCTCCCAGACCTGCTCACTCAGAACCCTGATGATGGGTCAGTAGATGGTGTAGTCTTTTCAGACAGCCTCTCTGAGCATCAGCAAAAGGATTGTAAACAGGTTCTTCAATCCTTTAGACAAATGTTCTCACTGACCCCCAGTCAGACCAACTAGTTCACCCATGAGGTGGACACTGGTGAGAGTCTGCCTATAAAGAGTAAAATCTACAGGCAACCTGACCACGTCAGGAACTGCATAAAGAAAGAAGTACAAAAGATGTTGGAGTTGGGAGTCATTGAACCCTCAGAGAGCCCTTGGGCTAGTCCTGTAGTTCTAGTGCCAAAACCTCACACCCAGGATGGTAAGAGAGAGATGAGGTTTTGTGTAGACTACAGGGGTCTCAATGCTGTCACTAAGACAGATGCCCCCCAATACCTAGGGCAGATGAACTCATAGACAAGTTGGCTTCTGCAACCTTCTTGAGTACATTTGACCTAACAGCTGGTTATTGGCAGATCAGGTTAGCTGAGGATGCCAAGGCCAAGACAGCATTTTCTACTCCAGGAGGTCATTACCAATTTGTGGTGATGCCCTTTGGTTTGAAAAATGAACCTGCCACTTTTCAAAGGTTGGTGAATCAAGTTCTCACTGGGTTGGATGACGTTTGTGCAGCATATCTAGATGATATTGCTGTCTTTAGCTCCACCTGGGAGGATCACCTGATCCACCTGAGGAAAGTTTTGGAGGCCCTGCAAAAGTCAGGCCTCACTATCAAGGCCACCAAGTGCCAGATAGGACAGAGTCAGGTTGTGTACCTGGGCCACCTTGTGGGTGGAGGCCAGGTTCAAACATTGGAGAGCAAGATACAGGCCATAAAGGACTGGGCTCCTCCAACCACCCAGACTCAGGTCAGTGCTTTCTTTGGCCTGTCTGGTTACTATAGGAAGTTTGTCAAAAATTATGGGTCCATTGTGACACCACTTAATGACTTGACAAGCAAGAAAATGCCAAAGAAAGTTCAGTGGACAGTTAGCTGTCAGAAGGCATTCGATGACCTAAAGCAGGCCATGTGTACTGCACCTATTCTCAAGAGTCCTGACTACTCCAAAACCTTCATTGTCTAAACAGATGCATCTGAGTTGGGTGTGGGAGCTGTTCTATCTCAACTGAATATTGATGGTCATGACCAGCCCATTGCTTTAATAAGCAGAAGGCTGACCCCTCGAGAGAAATGTTGGTCATCTATAGAGAGGGAGGCCTTTGCTGTGGTTTGGGCCCTGAAGAAGTTGAGGCCCTCCTTGTTTGGAACTCACTTCAAGATTCAGACCGACCATAAGCCCCCTTATGGCTAAATCAAATGAACGGTGAAAACCCCAAACTTCTTAGGTGGTCCATTTCCCTACAGGGGATGGACTTTATAGTGGAGCACAGACCTGGGACTGACCATGGCAATGCAGATGGTCTCTCCAGGTATTTCCACTTAGAACAGGAAGACTCACCTGGTCAAGGTTAGTTTAATGTCCCTAAGATTGGGGGGGGGGGTTATGTAGGAGAGTAGGGTCTGCAATCCTATGGTCACCCCAGATTTTTGCTTTTTGCTTCACTGGTTTACGACTTTCCCTGGCTGTGGGCCTGCTAATCAGACCCACAACCTAGCTGTTCTCTCTCTAAATTGACAACCATGTACCTTAGGTGCATTTACCAATTGGTACTGGGCCACCTTATCAGTCCCTGTACAGTGTACCATAGGTGCCCATGGCATAGGTGTACCCAGGGCCTACCAGGGGCTGAAGCATGTATTATGCCACCCCTGGCTGGCCATCTAAACAGACACAACTGGCTGCACGACAGCTGGGGCAAGGTGGTGCAATCACCCTTTGCTGTAGATATAGTATACCTATATCTAACCCTAAAATGGACACATATATTCCTATCAGTCACTGCTATGGCAGGCCTTATCAATCCTGAAGGCAGAGTGCTTGGAATTATATGAGATGGTGCTCTGGCATGAGCTGAGCCCGTCTGCAGCTTGCGGAACCAAGTCCTAATAGCTGTTCCGTGATAACGCTATACCATATACTCTTAAATGCATTATAATCCACGCGGTTAAATGCTAACTTTGGTATAGCATTATCAAAACATGTAGAGTAAGCTGTCATACGAATTGGAATACTACCCCCTCGCCAATTCTAGCGTCGGGGGTAGCATTCCACCCTTCTAGAGGGGTATGACATGTATGTAACTGAGAACCCCAGTTAAAGTTAACTCGAGCCTTGGCATCACAAAATGGATGCTGCCACCACAGACACAAGTCTGACCTCCTGCTGCTGGGAGTCCTTCCAGCAAGGGAGGCTTGGACAAAGGGTTTCCTGCACCACCCCAGACAGGATTTTGTGTATTGGGTAGGACAGGCCTGAAAGGAATGAGACATGCCCGGGGCACACAAGGTGTCCTGTGCATACACCGGTTCAAACCAGTTGCTGGGGCATCCCTGCCCCAGCTCTGGTGCAAAACTGGACAAAGGATAGGGGGTGTAACCACCCCCCTTCCTGGTCCCACCCAGGGAGGGACCTAGTCAGTAGTGCAGCCCCCTTTAGGAGAATAAAGGTAGGAGCTGGTCCCATTCCAAATTAGATTACTCCTGAACTGAAACTCTACAAGAAGAAATTCTGGACTTCGACTTTCTACACAGAAGACTGAAGAAATCTCCCTTGTGGGCAAGGAGTGTCCACCCTGCACAAGCAGGCACCATCAAGCGCCCAGCGGCTTCACTTTGTCATCTTCCCTCGAGGATCCAGACTTCAGAGCCCGACGAGACCCGGATTCCCAGACCTCTACGACCTCTACCTACATCTGCAGCACAGCTGAGATCCGTGGGTGCGACGAGACACGTGGGACCGGCCATCTTGAACGAAACTGCACTTCACTTCCAGCACGACTTCTGAGGTAACCTCGATGAAGTGCTTTGGGGACTGAGAAGCCCCAGCCCCGAGCAGCTCCTGCACCGAAGATCAGCCCTCCAGCCTCCACAAGATCTGCGTGGGGCCCTTCTGCTTGCCTGCTGCTCGACTCGTTGTCTGGTCACTTGCCGGCTGGCTAGTGACCTCCTAGACGACGAACCTTGAAATCTTCACTGCTGGTCTGGTTGCTCCAGACTGGCCCTTGCTCCCTTCCAAAAGAGGAGCACCCCGGACCCTCCTGGTCCACTCCAGACGCCGTTTCCACTCACCGCGTGGGTTGCCTTTGCCAAGGACTGTTGACGCCGAATCCGGATCCAACACCGCCGACAGCTCGTGCCTCCATCCTGGTCGTCGAAGACACCTCCTGGTCCACGTGGCTGTAGAGACTAGCGTCCACTCTTCACCTGATCGCGACAACAGCATCTGGTTCCTTCCTGGTTCCACACCGGTCACTGGCTAGTGACTTTGAACACTGTCCCCTCTGCTTTCAGGTCCTCTTCTTCACTGATCCACCCTTGGATCGCACCGGACATCTTCCTCCTGGTCGCCTGCAGCATCTTTTCTTCCAGGCTCCATAGACTTCAACGCGAGAACCCGACACACTTTGACACCTATGCACCCGCAGCCCGTGGGTGAGGTAATGAGAGCATTTCGGTGATCAAGGGTAGTTTAACTGTCCTAGTGTCCAGATCCACAGTGGTTTTAGTCCTAACTAGTCAGGATTGTCCGTACTCACCTTTTACTTGAACTGTACTGTCCATTGACGTTTTTACGCATCTCGCGTGTGAGTTCACACTCTGCACACGCGTCCCGTGGGCCTCCTATCGCTTACCTAAAGTTAGGATAGCGTAGTCCCAGCGATCCTACAGCCTGTGGACAGCTCCATTCCTTCTATCGACTTACTTATACCATTTGCTTTGTATATGGTTTGTCGTGCCCCTAGGGCACCATTGTAATTTTGTGCAACTTGTCGTATTTTTCTTAAGAGATTGTCATGTGCTTAGCCCTCTGACCTCATAAAGAGTTCAGAGGTGTTTGTTATTAATAAATATACTGTTTATTTTCATAACAACCTGTGTGGTGTCCTTTCATCTGGTACTCAAGGGGTTATATGTGGCAAAACAGCTGGCTTCACGTGCCAAAAGAGTTTAGCCTAAGACTGCTTTGTCCATGCTACCCCTAGGATAGCTGGTCTATAAGGTTGACTTACAACCAATCACCATAAGGGTTGTTTGGACTGATACAAGGTGGTCACTGGAACTAGTGAACATCATATATCAGGCCAACTTCTCACAGATGGGACATCCTTTTACCCTGCCTCCTGTTTGCTTACAGAGAGGTCCCACAGAAGGGGGTTGGCTACAGCCCTTTTGAGCTTCTGTTTGGGCATCCTGTAAAAGGACCCCTATGTCTTGTAAAGGAAGGATGGGAGTTACCTTTCAAAAAGCCTAAACTTGACATAGTGGACTATGTACTTGGTCTCCGCTCCAGGATGGCAGAGTACATGGAGAAGGCATCCAAAAACCTTGAGGCCAGCCAAGAACTTCAAAAAGCTTGGCATGACCAAAAGGCTGTCTTGACTGTTTATCATGCAGGACAGAAGGTGTGGGTGTTGGAGCCAGTGGCCCCAGCAGCTCTCCAAGACAAATGGTCTGGACCCCATACCATCATTGAGCAAACGGGAGAGGTCACCTACCTGGTGGACCTTGAACTCCCAGGAGCCCCCACAGGGTGCTTCATGTGAACAGGCTCAAGGCATTTGTCAACAGGGAGGACATGGGCTTGCTCATGGCCACAGATGAGGGGCAGGAGGAAGAGAGTGACCCTCTCCCAGACCTGCTCACTCAGAACCCTGATGATGGGTCAGTAGATGGTGTAGTCTTTTCTGACAGCCTCTCTGAGCATCAACAAGACTATTGTAAACAGGTTCTTCAATCCTTTAGACAAATGTTCTCCCTGACACCCAGTCAGACAAACTGGTGCACCCATGAGGTGGAAACTGGTGACAGTCTGCCTCAATTATGATCCGGGGGCTAGATTGGCCTATAAGTCTATGGTTAAATCATACCATCGGGATATTCTCCGGGAGAAAAGAGACTATCTGGCGAGAAGGATTGATGCCGCCTCCAACTCTTGTAAAGAGATTTTTACGGTGGTCAGGGAGTTTATGGCCCCCAGATCTAACCTCCCCCAAGGTGTTCCATCGGAGCTGTGGGTCTGTGACTTGGCCAAATTCTTCACGAATAAGATTAAATCTATCCAGGACTCGTTCACAGTGGAGTCTTCAGGGGAGGGTGCGAGTGTGGGGACAGGACCGGCACGGCTGTCCGCGCCGGCTGCGGTTCTCGCAGAGTTTCCTGTTATTTCCATCGATGCCTCCCTAGCGCTCTTGGCCAATCTTAAATCGGGTTCGCCTCTAGACCCCTGTCCGGCCAAATTTTTGGCTAAGATGGCTACCGTGGTTAACCCACTGGTCAATCCACTTGTGAATCTGTCTCTTAGTGTGGGGAAGGTCCCGTCGCCCTGGAAAAGGGCCATGGTGATCCCCCTCCTCAAGAAGGCCGGTTCGGACCCAGAGGTTTTGGCCAATTACAGGCCGATCTCCCTTCTCCCAGCGTTGGCTAAGATCACGGAGAAGCATGTGCATGGCGCCCTCTCCAGCTATCTAGAGTCCAGTGATCTGCTTCACCCTTCACAGTCCGGTTTCCGCCCTAATTTAAGCACGGAGACGGCACTGTTGGAGGTGTCGGAGATCATCAGGGAGACTCTGGATGCTGGTGGTAGGGCCATGCTGGTCATGCTTGACCTGTCGGCGGCCTTTGACACCGTCCCCCATGAGGTGCTCCTCGCCAGACTACATGACATCGGTCTGAGGGGGACGGTGTTCAACTGGTTTACATCTTTTCTTGAGGGTCGCCGACAAACAGTCTGGGCCTCTCCGAGCTCCGCCGAGATGCCGCCATTGGGAGTCGGGGTCCCACAGGGCTCTGTGTTGAGCCCGACTCTCTTCAACATCTTTATGACACCTTTGGCGGCATTGGTGGAGTCTTTTGGGGCCCGGATCGTGTCCTACGCGGATGACACGCAACTGTTTTTTGCGTGTGGGAAGGATCAGGCCTTCGATGGAGAGAACATACAGGGGTGTTTGGAGCTGGTCTTTAGCTGGCTTCAGCGGAACAGCCTTAAGGCCAACCCCAGCAAATCGGAGGTGCTGTTCTTCGGCTGCTCCCATGACCCTGACTGGCGGGCGTGGTGGCCCATGGATAGGTGTCCCCCTGCCCAGGCATCGCTGGTGGCTAAAAATCTGGGAGTAAAGTTGGACAATAGCCTGACGTTGATTCCACATATTCAGGGTCTGACGGGCACCTGCTATGGGATACTCAAGATGCTCCGGAAGTTCCTACCTTTGCTCACAGAAGAGCATAGGAAGATTACCGTGCAAGCCTTAGTGGGCTCTAGATTGGATTATGCGAACGCCCTCTATATAGGTCTCCCGGACTATCTTGTTCAGCGGCTGCAGGTTGTGCAGAAATCCGCGGCCCGCGCGATCTTCGGCCTTCATAGGCGAGCGAGAGCCTCCGGATTGGTGCAGTCGCTCCACTGGCTGCCCATCCGAAAGCGGGTCATGTTCAAGGTTTTGACCTTGGCGCATAACGCGCTATTTGGCGCTGGAGCAAAGTATCTACAACGCAGGATGGCCTTCTACCGTCCGACTAGATCACTGCGGTCAGAGTCTTTGTTTCTGGCCATGGTGCCTCGAGTCCGGAAGGCACGCACTGGGGGTCGCTCCTTTAGCCTGAGGGCCCCTCAGTTGTGGAATACCCTGCCTTTGGCGCTACGATCTTCCCCAAATTTGCTCCTGTTCAGGAAAGGCCTGAAGACTTGGCTTTTTAATCTCTAGGATTCCCATTTCTTTTCTTTACTTTGTCTGTTGTCTGCATTGGTGTTATGTTTTTTATTCTGAGCTGCCTCGATAAAGCGCCGGGACACTCCTCGGAGTAGCCGTGCGCCATAGAAATAAATTTATAACATAACATAACATAACAAGAGTAAAATCTACAGGCAACCTGACCACGTCAGGGACTGCATAAAATAGGAAGTACAAAAGATGTTGGAATTGGGAGTCATTGAACCCTCAGAGAGCCCTTGGGCTAGTCCTGTAGTTCTAGTGCCAAAACCTCATACCCAGGATGGTAAGAGAGAGATGAAGTTTTGTGTAGACTACAGGGGTCTCAATGCTGTCACTAAGACAGATGCCCATCCAATACCTAGTTGCAAAAAACACAGTTGATGGACAGAATGTAGAACAATGTCATACATTCACCCCAGTACAAGGATCTGGGCCTAAATCCATCGTTTTTTTTGCACTCCCACCACCCTGGGTTAGACACTGGCAAATATGCAAATCAGCTCTGACCCTGTGCCTCATGGGAACAGTCCAGTCCGAACTACCAAGCCATGTCTTTCCCAGACCGGAATCAAGCATCCAAGGACCGGTTTCTGGCTATCAGCCTTCATTCAGCCTGGATAGCTTGACTCCAGTGGTGTGGAGAGCCTGGGACTCACGTCTGAGCATACCCAGCCCACTCGGGGTGAAAATTGCAAAAAACACAGTTGATGGACAGAATGTAGAACAATGTCATACATTCACCCCAGTACAAGGATCTGGGCCTAAATCCATCGTTTTTTTTGCACTCCACACCACCCTGGATTAGACACTGGCTATATGCAAATCAGCTCTGACCCTGTGCCTCATGGGAACAGTCCAGTCCGAACTACCAAGCCATGTCTTTCCCAGACCGGAATCAAGCATCCAAGGACCGGTTTCTGGCTATCAGCCTTCATTCAGCCTGGATAGCTTGACTCCAGTGGTGTGGAGAGCCTGGGACTCACGTCTGAGCATACCCAGCCCACTCGGGGTGAAAATTGCAAAAAACACAGTTGATGGACAGAATGTAGAACAATGTCATACATTCACCCCAGTACAAGGATCTGGGCCTAAATCCATCGTTTTTTTTGCACTCCACACCACCCTGGGTTAGACACTGGCTATATGCAAATCAGCTCTGACCCTGTGCCTCATGGGAACAGTCCAGTCCGAACTACCAAGCTATGTCTTTCCCAGACCGGAATCAAGCATCCAAGGACCGGTTTCTGGCTATCAGCCTTCATTCAGCCTGGATAGCTTGACTCCAGTGGTGTGGAGAGCCTGGGACTCACGTCTGAGCATACCCAGCCCACTCGGGGTGAAAATTGCAAAAAACACAGTTGATGGACAGAATGTAGAACAATGTCATACATTCACCCCAGTACAAGGATCTGGGCCTAAATCCATCTTTTTTTTGCACTCCACACCACCCTGGGTTAGGCACTGGCTATATGCAAATCAGCTGTGACCCTGTGCCTCATGGGAACAGTCCAGTCCGAACTACCAAGCCATATCTTTCCCAGACCGGAATCAAGCATCCAAGGACCGGTTTCTGGCTATCAGCCTTCATTCAGCCTGGATAGCTTGACTCCAGTGGTGTGGAGAGCCTGGGACTCACGTCTGAGCATACCCAGCCCACTCGGGGTGAAAATTGCAAAAAACACAGTTTATGGACAGAATGTAGAACAATGTCATACATTCACCCCAGTACAAGGATCTGGGCCTAAATCCATCGGTTTTTTTGCACTCCACACCACCCTGGGTTAGACACTGGCTATATGCAAATCAGCTCTGACCCTGTGCCTCATGGGAACAGTCCAGTCCGAACTACCAAGCCATGTCTTTCCCAGACCGGAATCAAGCATCCAAGGACCGGTTTCTGGCTATCAGCCTTCATTCAGCCTGGATAGCTTGACTCCAGTGGTGTGGAGAGCCTGGGACTCACGTCTGAGCATACCCAGCCCACTCGGGTGAAAATTGCAAAAAACACAGTTGATGGACAGAATGTAGAACAATGTCATACATTCACCCCAGTACAAGGATCTGGGCCTAAATCCATCGTTTTTTTTGCACTCCACACCACCCTGGGTTAGACACTGGCTATATGCAAATCAGCTCTGACCCTGTGCCTCATGGGAACAGTCCAGTCCGAACTACCAAGCCATGTCTTTCCCAGACCGGAATCAAGCATCCAAGGACTGGTTTCTGGCTATCAGCCTTCATTCAGCCTGGATAGCTTGACTCCAGTGGTGTGGAGAGCCTGGGACTTACGTCTGAGCATACCTAGCCCACTCGGGGTGAAAATTGTAAAAAACACAGTTGATGGACAGAATGTAGAACAATGTCATACATTCACCCCAGTACAAGGATCTGGGCCTAAATCCATCGTTTTTTTTGCACTCCACACCACCCTGGGTTAGACACTGGCTATATGCAAATCAGCTCTGACCCTGTGCCTCATGGGAATAGTCCAGTCCGAACTACCAAGCCATGTCTTTCCCAGACCGGAATCAAGCATCCAAGGACCGGTTTCTGGCTATCAGCCTTCATTCAGCCTGGATAGCTTGACTCCAGTGGTGTGGAGAGCCTGGGACTCACGTCTGAGCATACCCAGCCCACCCGGGGTGAAAATTGCAAAAAACACAGTTGATGGACAGAATGTAGAACAATGTCATACATTCACCCCAGTACAAGGATCTGGGCCTAAATCCATCGTTTTTTTTGCACTCCACACCACCCTGGGTTAGACACTGGCTATATGCAAATCAGCTCTGACCCTGTGCCTCATGGGAACAGTCCAGTCCGAACTACCAAGCCATGTCTTTCCCAGACCGGAATCAAGCATCCAAGGACCGGTTTCTGGCTATCAGCCTTCATTCAGCCTGGATAGCTTGACTCCAGTGGTGTGGAGAGCCTGGGACTCACGTCTGAGCATACCCAGCCCACTCGGGGTGAAAATTGCAAAAAAACACAGTTGATGGACAGAATGTAGAACAATGTCATACATTCACCCCAGTACAAGGATCTGGGCCTAAATCCATCGTTTCTTTTGCACTCTACACCACCCTGGGTTAGACACTGACTATATGCAAATCAGCTCTGACCCTGTGCCTCATGGGAACAGTCCAGTCCGAACTACCAAGCCATGTCTTTCCCAGACCGGAATCAAGCATCCAAGGACCGGTTTCTGGCTATCAGCCTTCATCAGCCTGGATAGCTTGACTCCAGTGGTGTGGAGAGCCTGGGACTCACGTCTGAGCATACCCAGCCCACTCGGGTGAAAATTGCAAAAAACACAGTTGATGGACAGAATGTAGAACAATGTCATACATTCACCCCAGTACAAGGATCTGGGCCTAAATCCATCGTTTTTTTTGCACTCCACACCACCCTGGGTTAGACACTGGCTATATGCAAATCAGCTCTGACCCTGTGCCTCATGGGAACAGTCCAGTCCGAACTACCAAGCCATGTCTTTCCCAGACCGGAATCAAGCATCCAAGGACTGGTTTCTGGCTATCAGCCTTCATTCAGCCTGGATAGCTTGACTCCAGTGGTGTGGAGAGCCTGGGACTTACGTCTGAGCATACCTAGCCCACTCGGGGTGAAAATTGTAAAAAACACAGTTGATGGACAGAATGTAGAACAATGTCATACATTCACCCCAGTACAAGGATCTGGGCCTAAATCCATCGTTTTTTTTGCACTCCACACCACCCTGGGTTAGACACTGGCTATATGCAAATCAGCTCTGACCCTGTGCCTCATGGGAATAGTCCAGTCCGAACTACCAAGCCATGTCTTTCCCAGACCGGAATCAAGCATCCAAGGACCGGTTTCTGGCTATCAGCCTTCATTCAGCCTGGATAGCTTGACTCCAGTGGTGTGGAGAGCCTGGGACTCACGTCTGAGCATACCCAGCCCACCCGGGGTGAAAATTGCAAAAAACACAGTTGATGGACAGAATGTAGAACAATGTCATACATTCACCCCAGTACAAGGATCTGGGCCTAAATCCATCGTTTTTTTTGCACTCCACACCACCCTGGGTTAGACACTGGCTATATGCAAATCAGCTCTGACCCTGTGCCTCATGGGAACAGTCCAGTCCGAACTACCAAGCCATGTCTTTCCCAGACCGGAATCAAGCATCCAAGGACCGGTTTCTGGCTATCAGCCTTCATTCAGCCTGGATAGCTTGACTCCAGTGGTGTGGAGAGCCTGGGACTCACGTCTGAGCATACCCAGCCCACTCGGGGTGAAAATTGCAAAAAAACACAGTTGATGGACAGAATGTAGAACAATGTCATACATTCACCCCAGTACAAGGATCTGGGCCTAAATCCATCGTTTCTTTTGCACTCTACACCACCCTGGGTTAGACACTGACTATATGCAAATCAGCTCTGACCCTGTGCCTCATGGGAACAGTCCAGTCCGAACTACCAAGCCATGTCTTTCCCAGACCGGAATCAAGCATCCAAGGACCGGTTTCTGGCTATCAGCCTTCATCAGCCTGGATAGCTTGACTCCAGTGGTGTGGAGAGCCTGGGACTCACGTCTGAGCATACCCAGCCCACTCGGGGTGAAAATTGCAAAAAACACAGTTGATGGAAAGAATGTAGAACAATGTCATACATTCACCCCAGTACAAGGATCTGGGCCTAAATCCATCGTTTTTTTGCACTCCACACCACCCTGGGTTAGACACTGGCTATATGCAAATCAGCTCTGACCCTGTGCCTCATGGGAACAGTCCAGTCCGAACTACCAAGCCATGTCTTTCCCAGACCGGAATCAAGCATCCAAGGACCGGTTTCTGGCTATCAGCCTTCATCAGCCTGGATAGCTTGACTCCAGTGGTGTGGAGAGCCTGGGACTCACGTCTGAGCATACCCAGACCATGTCCATTACGGATCCGCATGAATGCTCCTTATGGTGTCTTAGCTCCGACCATGACGTCGCAGACTGACGGTCATGTAAAAAGATGACACCTAAGGCCCTCCGGGAGAGAGAAGCTAAGCTTCTTGTGGCGAAGCTTAAAGGAAGTAAGGAGAAGAAGAAGAAATAGAGGTCGCGGACTCGACGCTCGAGGTCAAGATCTCGCTGGAGGTCGCGATCGGACTCTCCCTCGGCCCATGCTTCGAGATCGTCTAAAAAGAAGCATAAGAAGAGGTCCCATGAATCCAGACATCGCTCGAGGAAGGATTCCGGTTCTAAGCCGAAGTCGCAGGTGAAGCTGGTTGAGAAAGAGGTAGTGTCTTTGGCTTCGGAAGATCAGGACGCCGGGGTTCAGGCGTTGCTTCCGGATTCGCCAGGTTCGCCGAAGCAGACAGAGAATCCATCTCTGGTTCCATCCCATCCTCCGGATTGGGAGGATGAAGGTGAGGGGGAGATGGTTGGAGAGGGAGAGGCTCCGTTGCCCGAAGGTCTGTCGACTCCGGTGCACCAGCCTGAAGAGGAGGTCGACGTCGTATCGACTCCACGCCCTCAAGAACAGCCTGGGGGTTCGTATCCAGCCTTTCCAGCTCCAGGTCAGGATCCGACGCATTTTCTAAATGCGATGTATGGTATTTATTCCAGGGCTATGTACCCCTCTGGGGCTCCTGTTGGTCCCAGGGGTCCGATGGCGTTTGGTCTGGGTGTTCCCCAAACCTATGCTCCTGCGCCCTTTATGCCGGCTTCAGCGCTGCATTGGCATTTTCAGACGCCGGCGAGGGCTTCGACTCCGAAGCCATCGACGCCGAAGTCGACGCCGCCGAATCCTTTGACGCCGATTCCATCATCCCTGATGCCGAACCCTGAGCGACGTCGTGGGATTCTTCCTCATCCGGCGTCGGGCTCGGTGCCGGCTCCAACTTCAACGGAGCCGACAGTGGATCCGGCGGCTTCGAATGTGAAGCACAGGTCGAGGCGTGAAGCCCAGAGGCTGATGGAGGAAGAGAGCTATCGTGAGGAGTATTTGGAGAAGGGTGAGCTGCAGGATCCTGAGGACACTTTTGAGGATCTTTCAGTTGCCAGTGGCCTTAAACTGTCCCCTGAGTGGGATTTGGTTTCAATACCGGACGAACCATCTAAAGATGCGGCTCTTTACCACGTTGTGATTAAGAAGGCTGCAAGTTTGTTGAACATTGTTTTACCCTCTGCTGAGTTCACGTCTAATCTTCTCACAGAGGTCCTTTACTCTCCATCTTCGGTGACTGAACCATTACTGCCCTTTAATGATGCCCTTAAAGATCCAATTTTAGAGGTTTGGAAGAAACCCTTGTCAGCTCCTGCTATGTCTAGGGCTGTTGCCAGAAGGTACAGGGCTGCTCCTGATGACCCAGAATTTTTATCCACTCATCCTCTGCCTGAGAGTTTGGTGGTGCAGGCGGCCTGTTCCAAACAATCAACGGGAGCTTTTCCTCAGGTTCCAGCTGAAAAAGAGTCGAGGAAGCAGGATCAGCCTGCTAAAAAGGTTTTCTCCTCCGCCAGTATGGCGCTGAAGTCGACAAATGCGACCTGCCTGATGGGGCGTTATATTCACGCCCTTATGGACACTGTAAAACAGTTGGTGCCCAAGTTGCCGGAGGAGGATAGAAAAGACTTCCAGGAGGCTATCTCTGACACTCAGGCTGCAGCAAGGCAGGTGATTCAGAGTGGTTTGGACACGGCGGACTCTGTGGCAAGGGTCATGGGCTCTTCTGTAGCTACGCGGAGAGCTGCGTGGCTGAAGTCGAGTGAATTTTCATCAGATGTCCAATCTACGTTGTTGGATCTCCCGTTCAACGGATCTGGTTTATTTGGCAAGAAGGCAGACGCTGCTTTAGAATGCTTTAAATACAGCAGGGTGACAGCCAAGTCATTGGGCCTTCAAACCAGGGGCACTTTTGGAAGGCGTACTAGAGAGTTTAGCAGATCTTCCTTTCG
Source organism: Lissotriton helveticus (assembly GCF_964261635.1). Classification (NCBI taxonomy): domain Eukaryota; kingdom Metazoa; phylum Chordata; class Amphibia; order Caudata; family Salamandridae; genus Lissotriton; species Lissotriton helveticus. The sequence goes on along the minus strand of NC_136069.1, from coordinate 57,758,220 downwards.
ATCCTACAAGTCAACGCAGCAGCAGCCGCAGCAGCAGCAAAACACGCTGTACAGGTCTTATAGGGGCAAGCAAAGAGCCCATTCTCGAGGCCGTCAAATCTCCTCCTCTTCCTCCTCTTCCCCGTCCCAGCCCCCTGCCAACGCAGCAAAGCAGCCCTAGATCCGCCATTCCGGATCATGTGGCACCGGTGGGGGGTCGGCTTACCCATTTCCTACAAGTTTGGGAATTGATAACATCGGATCTTTGGGTTCTCAATCTCGTGGGGAATGGGTATGCTCTTCCCTTTCGGGAGTTTCCCCCAAATTACCCTCCTTGCCAGAGTTATTGTTCGGAGGACCAACTGCTTCTCCTGCAGGAAGAAGTCCTGGCACTGTTCAGAAAAGGTGCAATAGAGGTGGTTCCGGAGCAGGAGAGGGGTCAGGGATGCTACTCCCGGAATTTTTTATCCCCAAGAAGGATGGCAGGCTTCGGCCAATCCTGGATCTCAGGATCTTGTACCTTTACCTGAAACAGGAAAGGTTCAAGATGCTCACTCTTGCACAGGTTCTTCAAGCGCTGCTGGAAGAGGACTGGATGGTGTCGATCAACTTGCAGGATGCGTATTTTCATATTCCCATCTTGAAGTCGCACAGAAAGTATCTCCGTTTTACGGTTGGGTCGCAACACTACCAGTTTGCGGTCCTTCCATTTGGTCTTACTACTGCGCCTCGAGTCTTCACCAAGGTGATGGCAGTGGTGTCAGCACATCTCAGAAGGTCGGGGATTCCTGTATTCCCGTATCTGGACGACTGGCTGATCAAAGCGGAGTCGCCAGAGAAGGTGCTCCTTCCTCTGCAAGAGACAACTCAGTTGTTACACAGGTTGGGTTTTTCGATAAATTTACCCAAGTCTCACCTGGTGCCCTCGCAGCGCAACCTGTTCATAGGTGCGGTACTGGACACTACTGTATGTCGGTCATTCCCTCCTCCTTAAAGGATTCACGACATACAGGAAATGATTCCTTTATTCTTCAATGGAGCGGTTGTTCCAGTCCTGAAGGTCTTACGTCTGCTCGGTCTGATGGCTTCTTGCATTCTGTTGGTCAACCATGCACGCTGGCACATGAAGGCACTCCAGTGGTGCCTCCGCAGACAGTGGTATCAGCACAACGGAGATCTCAGGGAGTCAGTGAGGATCTCCAGAGAAACTGCAGCGGATCTGTCTTGGTGGAGCGTGGAAGGCAATCTGTGGCAAGGAAAGCCTTTTCAACTTCCTCCATCGGTGGCCACAGTGATAACGGATGCATCCACTCTAGGGTGGGGTGCTCATCTGGGAGACCTGGAGGTCAAGGGTCTTTGGTCTCCAGAAGAAAAGTTGCTTCACATCAACCTGCTGGAATTACGGGCGATGCGTCTGGCGCTCAAGGCCTTCCTCCCTTCCCTACGCTGGCGTTCAGTTCAGGTCCTGACGGACAACACGACCGCGATGTGGTACATCAACAAGCAGGGAGGAGTGGGGTCGCAGTGTCTCTGCAGAGAGGCTCTGTGTCTCTGGTCCTGGGTTCAGGACCACCAGATTTGTCTGATGGCAAATCATCCGGCTGGAGTTCTGAACGTTCGTGCAGACAGTCTCAGTCGGCGGTTCTCTGCCGACCACGAGTGGAGGCTTCATCCAGAGGTAGTTCGTCACGTCTTTCGGACGTGGGGAACTCCTCCGGTGGATCTGTTCGCCACTCGCCAGAATGCTCACTTTGGGGGACGCGTTTCAGTTGAGTTGGGGCCCGCAACTCCTTTACGCGTTTCCTCCCATACCCTTGATTCCTCGGGTTCTGAGGAAAATTCGCCAAGACCGGGCTCAAGTTATATTGATCCCCCCGGATTGGCCAAGAAGGGTGTGGTACTCAGACCTTCTCCACCTCTCCTCTCACCCGCCGCTCCGTCTCCCTCACAGGGCAAATCTCCTCTCCCAGATGGAGGGGCAGGTTCTACACCCCCACCTCCAGACCTTACACCTTCATGCCTGGAGATTGAACGGGGCAACCTGAGTTCCTTTTCTCTCCCACACGATGTGGTGGATGTCATTTTGTCAGCCAGGCGTGACTCCACTAAGTCCATTTATTCCTATAGATGGTCAAAGTTCGTTGCTTGGTGTGGGGAGAAGTCCATTGACCCTTTAAGGGCTTGTTTGTCCAATATTCTTCAATTTGCTCTTTCCTTGGCCCAGCAGGGTTTTGCGGTGGCAACCATTAAGGGTTATTTGTCTGCCTTATCGGCTTTCCTTTGTTTGCCTGACCAGCCCTCTTTGTTTAGGTCACCTATTGTTTTACGGTTCATCAAGGGCCTTACCAATAAATTTCCTTCCACTCCTTTTATTGTACCTCAATGGGACTTGAACCTTGTTCTTACATTTTTGATGGGTTCACCTTTTGAGCCTTTACACTCATGTCCCATGAGGCTTTTGTCTTTCAAGACGGTCTTCCTTGTAGCAATTAGGAGGGTAAGTGAGCTTCAAGCTCTTAGATTAAAGCCCCCGTTTTTATCCATTCATGCTGATCGAATGGTTCTTAGGACCAGGGCTGCTTTTCTGCCGAAGGTGGTAACTCCTTTCCACCCGGGGCAATCCGTTACCCTTCCTACCTTCTATCCTCCCCCTAACCCTTCCAAGGAGGAGGAGAGACTTCACCGCCTGGACCCTAAGAGAGCGGTGAGCTTCTACCTGGACAGGACAAGAGAGTTCAGGTTGGATGACCAGCTGTCCGTTGGATTTGCTGGCTGCAGGAAAGGAAGATCTGTGCACAAGCGCACGCTTTCAAGATGGATAATTTTATGCATCAAGATCTGCTACTCCCTGGCGGGTAAGGAACCTCCAGAGGGTATAAGAGCTCATTCTACTAGAGCTAAGTCTGCAACATCTGCTCTTTCTAGAGGTGTGCCTGTAGAGGACATTTGCAGAGCCGCGACTTGGGCCTCCCTCCACACTTTCGCGAAGCATTACTACTTGGATACCGAGTTGAGGAGGGACGGCCACTTTGTGCGCTCTGTCCTCCAGGATTTCTTGGTATAGAAGAGTGGACACCCTCCTCCGGGAGTGGGGACTGCTGTGGGACTCTATTCACAAGGTGAGGAACCCACAAGGCAGATGTATCTATCAGAAGAAGTTACTTACCTTCGGTAACGCTTTTTCTGGTAGATACAGTATCTGCCTGTGGATTCCTCACTGACCCACCCACCTCCCGGTTGTCCACTCTTGTATACCATGTTTATTGTATATATTTATTTATATTTATTGTCAAAGGAACTGTTTATTGCATTTTGCTTTCCCTTATTGTTTTCACACTATATGTGTAATCTGGACATTGTGTAGGGTGTATACTTTGTATTGTTCTACTGCCATTTGTCCGTCCGTGTGCCTCGAAGGCACGGAAAAAAGGGGCGGAACTGATGTCATCACGCCGGCGTGGGCCTAATATGGGGTCGGTGACGTCAGCGGAGTCGCGCGCGATGTCCTGCCTCTGGGACGTCGGTCCACGTCGGCGCAAAGCTACAAAAAGAATTTCCGGAAGCTGCTGACGCAGGGGGATATTCACAAGGTGAGGAATCCACAGGCAGATACTGTATCTACCAGAAAAGCGTTACCGAAGGTAAGTAACTTGTTCGTTTGGAACTCACTTCAAGATTCAGACCGACCATAAGCCCCTCTTGTGGCTAAATCAAATAAAGGGTGAAAACCCCAAACTTCTTAGGTGGTCCATTTCCCTACAGGGGATGTACTTTACAGTGGAGCACAGACCAGGGACTGACCATGGCAATGCAGATGGTCTCTCCTGGTATTTCCACTTAGAACAGGAAGACTCACCTGGTCAAGGTTAGTTTAATGTCCCTAAGTTTGGGGAAGGGGTTATGTAGGACAGTAGGGTCTGCAATCCTATGGTCACCTCAGATTTTTGCTTTTGCTTCACTGGTTTACGACTTTCCCTGGCTGTGGGCCTGCTAATCAGACCCACAGCCTAGCTGTTCTCTCTCTAAATTGACATCCATGTACTTTAGGTGCATTTACCAATTGGTACTGGGCCACCTTATCAGTCCCTGTACAGTGTACCTTATGTACCCTGGGCATAGGTGTACCCAGGGCCTGCCAGGGGCTGAAGCATGTATTATGCCACCCCTGGCTGGCCATCTAAACAGACACAACTGGCTGGTAAGACAGCTGGGGCAAGGTGGTGTAATCACCCTTTGCTATAGATATAGTATACCTATATCTAAACCTAAAATGGACACATATATTCCTATCAGTCACTCGTATGGCAGGCCTTATCAATCCTGAAGGCAGAGTGCTTGGAATTATGTGAGATGGTGCTCTGGCATGAGCTGAGCCCGTCTGCAGCTTGCGGAACCAAGTCCTAATAGCTGTTCCATGATAACGCTATACCATATACTCTTAAGTGCATTATAATCCTCGCGGTTGAATGCTAACTGTGGTATAGCATTATCAAAACGTGTCGAGTAAGGTGTCATACGATTTGGAATACTACCCCCTCGCCAATTCTGGCGACGGGGGTAGCATTCCACCCTTTTAGAGGGACACGACATGTATGTAACTGTGAACCCCGGTTAAAGTTAAACGAAGCCTCAGCATCACAAAATGGATGCTGCCACCACAGACACAAGTCTGACCTCCTGCTGCTGGGAGTCCTTCCAGCGAGGGAGGCCTGGACAAAGGGTTTCCTGCCTTGGGAGGTGCTAGCCCCACCCCAGACAGGATTTTGTGTATTAGGTAGGACAGGCCTGAAAGGAATGAGACATGCCTGGGGCACACAAGGTGCCCTGTGCATACAACGGTTCAAACCAGTTGGTGTAACCACCCCCCTTCCTGGTCCCACCCATGGGAGGGACCTAGTCACAGTACAGCCCCCTTTAGGAGAATAAAGGTAGGACCTGGTCCCATTCCAAATTAGATTATCCTGAATTGAAACTCTACAAGAATAAACTCTGGACTTCGACGTTCTGCTCCACAGAAGACTGAAGAATCTCCCTTGTGGGCAAGGAGTGTCCACCCTGCAACTGCAGGCACCATCAAGCGTCCTAGCGGTTCACTTTGTCGTCCTTCCTGCCGGAACCAGACTTCAGAGTCCGACGAGATCCGGACTTCCAGACCTCTCCGACCTCAACCTACATCTGAAGCACATCTGAGATCCGTGGGTGCGACGAGACACGTGGGACCGGCCATCTTGAAGAAACTGCACTTCGCTTCTAGCACGACTTTAGAGGCATCCTCGAGAAAGTGCTTTGGGGATTGAGAAGCCCCAGTCCCGAGCAGCTCCTGCACCGAAGACCAGCCCTCCAGCATCCACGAGATCTGCGTGGGGCCCTTTTGCTTGGTTGCTGCTCGACACGTTGTCTGGTCACTTGCCGGCTGGCTAGTGACCTCCTAGACGACGATCCTTGAAATCTTCACTGCTGGTCTGGTTGCTCCAGACTGGCCCTTGCTCCCTTCCAAAAGAGGAGCACCCTGGACCCTCCTGGTCCGCACCAGACGCTGTTTCCACTCACCGCGTGGGTTGCCTTTGCCAAGGCCTGTTGACTCCAAATCCGGATCCGACACCGCCGACAGCGAGAGCCTGCGTGGGACAGCTCGTGCCTCCATCCTGGTCATCGAAGACACCTCCTGGTCCACGTGGCTGCAGAGACAAGCGTCCACTCTTCACCTGATCGCGACGACAGCACCTGGTTCCTTCCTGGTTCCACACCGGTCACTGGCTAGTGACTTTGAACACTGTCCCCTCTGCTTTCAGGTCCTCTTCTTCCACGATCCACCCTTGGATCGCACCGTACATCTTCCACTTGGTCGCCTGCAGCATCTTTCTTCAAGGCTCCATAGACTTCAACGCGGAAACCCGACACACTTTGACACCTATGCACCCGCAGCCCGTGGGTGAGGTAACAAGAGCATTTCGGTGCTCAAGGGTAGATTAACTCTACTAGTGTCCAGAATTCCAGTTGTTTTAGTCCTAGATAGTAAAGACTGTCCGTACTTACCTTTTTCGTAAACTGTACTGTCCATTGACTTTGTTCTGCATCTCGCGTGTGAGTTCACACTCTGCACACGCGTCCCGTGGGCCTCCTGTTACTTACCTGAGGTTAGGATAGTGTAGTCCCAGCGAACCTACAGCCTCTGGACAGCTCCATTCCTTCTATTGATTTCCTTACACCATTTACTTAGTATATGGTTTGTCGTGCCCCTAGGGCACCATTGTAATTTTGTGCGACTTATCGTATTTTTCCTAAGAAATTGTCATGTGTTTAGGCCTCTGACCTCATAAAGAGTTCAGAGGTGTTTGTTATTAATAAATATATTGTTTCTCTTCCAGGGGATCCTCATCAATAGTCATAAGCATTAGAATATTCCCGCCCATGTGCGGGACCTCGGAAACACTATATTATATGTGCCCCACATATATATACTTATATATATATATATATATATATATATATATATATATATATATATATATATATATATATATAAAAATACATATATATATATATATATATAAAAACCTGCAATAGCAGCCAAATAAAATCAGAGCTGAAATATGCTGTGCAGAATTTCCACCATACATGAATAATAAGCATTAGAAACATGAGAAACAACAACAAAGTTTGTTTAGAAACTGTTTTAATGCTCAGAAAGCAGTAGAAATTCTCATAACTCACTGGAAGCATAGAAAGCTCCCAGGCTGCATTGCAAACACACAGTCTAAAAAGACTGAAAAGCTAACCTGTAGCTGCATAGCAATAAACTGACACCGTGCCTTTAAGGCACTCATGACCCCCAGTATCCCATCATGCCTCAGGGGTGACAGTTAGGTCAGTTGTAATTTCCGGCTCCTTCAGGAAGGATCCTGGTTACACAGCTCCACTAATTTTCTGTTTTCTGACAGAAAAATACTTCACTTTTGTCTTTTTTTACACTTACTTCGACATTTAACATCAAGTCAAGTAAGATACTGAGTTTTTTAGTCAGTTTTGTGAGCATTTTCTTCAGAGAATGCCTTCACTCTTTGACAAATGCCCTTCTTGTGGCAACAAGAAGGCAAAATCAGACAATCACGACGTCTGTATATTGTGTCTGCCTGAAGAACATGATCCAGACACCTGTCCTCACTGTGAACACCTGTCAGGAAGAACTCTTAAGGACAGGGAGAGGATTCGCATTTATGGCCTGGTCACAGGTCATCCAGAGGAAGATCTCCGGTGAAGAAGGGCTCCAAGAAGGCTCAAACATCTTCAAAAAAGAAGTCTTCACACCCTTCGACTTCAGCGTCGGGCTCGGCGCTGAGAAAAGAACCACCGGTGGATCAGCTCTCGTCAAATCTACCGAGCCCGTCAAAGAGAAGACCAGGTACGTCGACGACGTCGAAGGATCCAGTCCCGTCGTCGAAATCCCCTCCGCCGTCGTCAACCGGGCAACGATCGGCGTCGAGAAATGTGACTCCGCCGCCGTCAACCGGGCGACGGTCGGCGTCGAGATCAAAGGCCCCTCCGCCGTCGTCAACCAGGCGGCGGTCGGCGTCGAGGGAGGTCACTCCTCCGCCGTCGTCATCCAGACGACGTCCGGCATCGAGAAGTGTGACCCCTTCGCCGTCGTCTAAGAAACGACGTTCGGCGTCGAGGACCAAGACCCCTCCGCCATCGACAGGGAAACGTTGATCGGCGTCGAGGACGCAGTCTCTGTCGACGTCTCGCCGACTCTCGGCGTCGAGGGTGTCCAATACCCCTCCGCCGTCGTCGCACGGACACTCGACGTCGAGACAGAGGGCTCCGTCGACGGCTGGTCATCACCGTTCGACGTCGAGCCAGAGGACTCCGTCGACGGCTGGTCGTTACCGGTCGACGTCGAGACAGAGGACTCCGTCGACGGCTGGTCATCACCGTTCGACGTCGAGGCAGAGGACTCCGTCGACGGCTGGTAATTACCGGTCGACGTCGAGACAGAGGACTCCGTCGACGGCTGGTCATCACCGTTCGACGTCGAGGCAGAAGGCTCCGTCGACTGGGGGTCATCACCGGTCGACGTCGACAGACCATAGATCCTCGCATCGGTCGCCGTCGAAGCATTCGAAGTCGAGATTGTTCGACCCGCCGACCCCCCAGAGGCGTTCGGCGTCGAGAAAAGAACGCTCGACGTCGAGACAATCAGAAAGAAACTCTGTTATCATGGTTACGGAGTCAGCTTCTCGTCATTCCACTTCACAGTCTTCTGGTTCCTCAACAGCATCCTCGAGGTCCAGAAGCCCTATCCGCAAGTCTCCTGTGCGTCAGCCAGATCCTTCGGCTGCGGAGATCAGACTGTCACCTAGATGGTACAGATCATTGGACCATTGGCGAAATTCAGGTGCTGCCAAACGTATGTATGAGTATGCCAGCTCTCAACACGGTTCTCCTCTTCAGAGTCTGGTGGAGGAGATGGACAAGCGTAGTCCTCCCAGGCGCAAATCATTTGTGAGAAAAACAACCAAATCTCCCAGAAGGGAACTTCCGGTTAGACCCCGATCTCCCAGAAAAGACAGTCCGGTCAGGCCTCCCTCGCCCAGAAGGGAAGATCGGGTCAGATCTCGCTCTCCTAGGAGGAAAGAGCATTCAAGAAGATCGCATGAGAGGAGGCACAGTGCTCACCGTAAACGTCGAAGGACTCCGTCTACTTCATCTACCTCTTCGACCAGGTCTTCCAAAAGAGATTACTCACCTACTCTGACGGATAGTCCTATCTCTAGATCCTCTCCAGTGGATGACATCGGCACTTATCTGGATGTCCTGCAGAGAGGAGCTCAGAAGCTGAGCATTGAAATGTCTGTCCCGCAAGTTACTACGACAGTAATTTTTGAAACTTTGCACAAAAAATCCATCTCTCGACCACTGCTGCCTTTAGTCCCGGGGATCATGGACCCTGTCAAGGATGTTTTCCTAACCCCAGCGGCTATCAGAGCGGTTCCAGCCCGCATACAGAAAAAATACAAACCTGCTTCTTCGGACCCAGTTTTTGTAAAATCTGACCCTCCGGCAGATTCTGTAATAGTGGCAGCGGCGAGAAAGACACATGCAGTGGCCGCTACCTCTTCAGTCCCACCAGACAAGGACAGCAAATCTCAAGACTCCTGGGGTCGTAAGGTTTGCAATTCAGCTGCCTCCACGCTGAAGGTCTCCAGTGCGGCTGCGCTGCTGGGCAGATACGACAGAGCCTTATGGGACTCCATGGAACGGTTCAAGTCCAAACTGCCTAAGGAAGACCAGAAGGACTATGAAGAGACTATGACGGAAGGATGTTTGGTGGCGAACCAGTTAATAAGCACAGCTGCGGATGGTGCAGTGCTAGCAGCACATTCCTACTCACATGGGGTTTGTGCCAGGAGGTCGGCTTGGTTGCGCCTTACAGGGCTGAAGCCGGATGCGCAGCATCGCTTCCTCAATCTTCCCTTTTCAGGTTCCTCTCTCTTCGGGGAACATGCTGATGAAGAGATGACCCGTATGAAGACAGAACTGGACACAGTAAAAGCGGTGGGTTTGGAAAAGAAAAAAGAGTTCAAACGCCGCTTTAAGACCAACAGAGGGAGAGGGGCTCAACAGAGGGTTCAAACCCATCAGTGGTCCCAAAATAAGAACCAGGGAAAAACCCAGTTTCAAGGCAAAGCCAACAGAGGTAGAGGAGGTCACCAACAATCCTCTAACACCACGAGAGGAGGAAAGGCCTGAGCAGTGGCTTCCTCTGGCGCCGTTGCCCACTCCAGTGGGAGGAAGTGCTTCACAACACCTGGCAGAGTGGGTCAGCATCACAAAGGATCAGTGGGTGCTGAATATACTGCGCAATGGATACAAGCTTCGTTTCGGTGCGCTCCCAAAGAACATTCCTCCCAAGAACTCTTGCCCTCATCAGCTAAACTCGCTCCGAAGAGAGGTGAAAGTTCTACTACAAAAAAGAGCTATAGAGGAGGTTCCCCTCTCTCAAAAAGGAAAGGGAGTCTACTCCAGGTACTTTCTTGTCCCCAAAAAAGATCAGGAGGACAAGTTCAGACCAATACTCGATCTGCGTCTCTTGAACAAAGTCATCGTCAGAGAAAAGTTCAGCATGTTAGCTCTTCACCAAATATGCCCACATCTTCAAACCGGAGATTGGATGTGTTCGGTGGATCTGCAAGATGCATACTTTCACATTCCGATTGCTCTACAGCAGCGCAAGTACTTGAGGTTTGTAGTGGGAAGCAAACACTACCAGTACAAGGTGCTACCCTTCGGTCTCAAGTCCGCACCACGAGTCTTTACCAAATGCCTGGCAGTAGTGGCGGCTTTTCTTCACAAAAAGGGTCTCTTCATCTACCCATACCTGGACGACTGGCTCCTAAAGGGCTCGTCTCCGGTTCAGGTAACGCAAGATCTGCAACTTTGCCTACACCTTTTGCACAGACTCGGTCTCCATGTCAACTTGGAGAAGTCAGTCCAGCGGCCGACACAGTCCATCCACTACCTAGGCTCCGTTCTGGACACAAAATTGGGAAAAGCATTTCCTTCGGAGGAGAGACTTTTTTCCATGAGTCAGAAATGCATGATTCTGCTAGAGTCTCGCTTTCCAACAGTCCGACAGGTAGCATCCCTGCTGGGTTCCATGGCGTCCTGCATTTTCCTCATTCCAAACGCAAGGCTGAGAATGCGTCCTCTGCAACAAGCTCTAGAGGACCAGTGGGACCAAGCGACAGGGCATTGGGAAGATCGTATCACTCTTTCCCAGGCGACGAAGGATGCCATCAAATGGTGGACTCGGAGAAAGAATGTGCGGGTCGGAGTACCTTTTCACCAACCTCTTCCATCCCAGTCGATAGTGACGGATGCCTCTCTACAAGGCTGGGGTGCGCACATGGGTCCACTTCAAATACAAGGTCAGTGGTCTGCGCAGGAGTAGACATACCACATCAACATGCTGGAACTCAGAGCAGTTTTTCTAGCTCTCAAAGCTTTCTTTCCAGCGATCGAGTCCAACTCAGTCCTAGTTCAGACGGACAATACGACCACCATGTTCTATCTGAACAAGCAAGGAGGCACATGATCTCGCCCACTCTCCCGAGAAGCTCAAACAATCTGGCACTGGCTTCTCTCTCTAGGCCTGACAGTAGCGGCGGTGCACCTTCCAGGCGAGTTGAACGTAAAAGCAGACGCACTCAGCAGGCACTTCGAAGATCAGCCAGACTGGGTGCTAAACGACAAGGTGGTAGAAGAGCTTTTTCGTTGCTGGGGTCGTCCAGCCATAGACTTGTTTGCAGACGACGAAAACGCCAAATGCCACGCCTTCCCGTCCAGGTTCCACTGACCAGGGACGCAGGGGAATGCCCTTCTGATGGATTGGTCAGGAACATTCGCTTACGCGTTTCCTCCCCTGGCTCTGATTCCGAAGGTAGTGTCCAAGCTCCTCAGGTCGGACATGGAGATGATCTTAATAGCTCCGGATTGGCCACGGCAGTGGTGGTACCCGGACCTTCTACATTTCTCTGTGTGTCCACACAGACGACTTCCTTGCAGGCCGGACCTGTTGAGCAAGATGAACGGGAGGATACTACATCCCAACCTCCCATCGCTGAACCTAACAGCATAGTCCTGCAATATGGACATCTGAACTTGCCTCCCGAATGCATGAACATTTTAAAGGAGGCTAAGAGGCCTTCCACGAGAGCGTCTTATGCGTTTAAGTGGAAGAGGTTTTACTTGTGGTGTAGGGATCATCAGCTGGATCCTACTAAAGGGCAGGAGGAGGTATTCCTGCCATACCTCCTTTCCTTGGCAACTTCTGGTTGAAATATGCTTCCACTAGGGTGCATCTGTCAGCCATAGTGGCGTACAGGAAATCGCCTCATCAGATTCTTTCTTTCAGGTTCCGGTGGTTAAGGACTTCCTCCAGGGGTTGAAGAAAGTCTATCCCCCTGTGCGAAATCCTTCTCCTCCTTGGGAATTGTACCTGGTTCTGTCCAGGTAATGTCACCTCCTTTCGAACCTATCCACAAGGCTTCTTTACAACATCTATCTTGGAAAGCAGCCTTTTTAGTGGCAATCACATCAGCGCGCAGAGTAAGCGAGATACAAGCTCTCTGTACGAAGGAACCATATACTGTTTTCCATCACAATAGGGTTGTCCTGAGGGCTCACCCTTCCTTCTTACCTAAGGTGGTTTGTGATTTTCATATAAATCAGTCCATTGCCCTCCCTTCTTTTTTCCCAAATCCAGCGACCCCAGCAGAGCGGTCGTTGCACTCGTTAGATTTAAAGAGAGGGCTCAAGTTCTATTTGGAAAAAAACAAGGGAATCAGGAATTCGGATCAGCTGTTCGTGAACTTTGGTTCGATGAGAACAGGCTTTCCGGCGGCCAAGAGGTCCATCTCTAGATGGATTGTCTCTTGCATTAAATTGGCCCACCAGCTTGCAGGCAAGCCTTTGTTGGTGCCACCCAAAGCGCATTCTACTAGAGGGAAAGCGGCCACAGTAGTTATCTTGCACGACATTCCAATGTCAGAAATATGCAAGGCTGCTACATGGAAATCATTTCATACCTTTACGAGGCATTACTGCCTAGAATCTGATTCCAGGGCCGATACTCAAGTAGGACAAGCCTCTTTGAGGAATCTATTTGGGTAGCCTGCGGCCTGTACGAGCTTAGTTGCTACTAGGCTTAGTATGGGTATTACTGTATTGTTACTCCTTTGCCCGCAGGGAGATGAGGTGAGGCTCGCTATTCTATTCTAATGCTCATGACTATTGATGAGGATCCCCTGGAAGAGAAGGATTAGTTACTTACCTGTAATCCTAGTTCTCTTCCAGGGGTATCCTCATCAAAGTCATAAGCAACCCTCCCGCCTCCCCGGGCAAAGGACATTCTTTAATAAGGAGATATTGTTAACCTATTTGTTACTGGGTTTGTTTTCAGTCTCCGAAAAGAACAACTGACCTAACTGTCACCCCTGAGGCATGATGGGATACTGGGGGTCATGAGTGCCTTAAAGGCACGGTGTCAGTTTATTGCTATGCAGCTACAGGTTAGCTTTTCAGTCTTTTTAGACTGTGTGTTTGCAATGCAGCCTGGGAGCTTTCTATGCTTCCAGTGAGTTATGAGAATTTCTACTGCTTTCTGAGCATTAAAACAGTTTCTAAACAAACTTTGTTGTTGTTTCTCATGTTTCTAATGCTTATTATTCATGTATGGTGGAAATTCTGCACAGCATATTTCAGCTCTGATTTTATTTGGCTGCTATTGCATGTTTTTATATATATATATATATATATATATATATATGTATTTATATATATATGAGTATATATATGTGGGGCACATATAATATAGTGTTTCCGGGGTCCCGCACATGGGCGGGAATATTCTAATGCTTATGACTTTGATGAGGATACCCCTGGAAGAGAACTAGGATTACAGGTAAGTAACTAATCCTTATTTTCATAACAACCTGTGTGGTGTCCTTTCATCTGGTATTCAAGGGGTTATATGTGGTAAAACAGCTGGCTTCACATGCCAAAAGAGTTTAGCCTAAGACTGCTTTGTCCATGCTACCATTAGGATAGCTGGTCTATAAGGTTGATTTTCAACCAATCACCATAAGGGTTGTTTGGACTGATACAAGGTGATCACTAGAACTAGTGAACATCATATATCAGGCCAACTACTCACAAAGACCTGTTCAGATTGCCGGGCCCTGACTTCGAAAGCTAGGCTGGAGCGGTCACGCAAGCGACGCGAACTCCGGCAGTCGGCCCTGGGTCGCAAGAGGTCCCGGTCCGGACGGGGGTCGAGGGACCGGTCGCGGGGTCGGAGCCATCATAGCTCCGGGAGTCGACATCACTCCTCAGGTTCGAAGTCGTCAGGTAAGCACAAGAAGTCGAAGAGACGTCATCGCTCTTCCGACTCCCCCCGACGCTCGCGCAACGCGGCAGGGGGTTCGGGTGACACCGCCCACGTGGCTCCGTCAGAGTCGCGGGCGTCGCGTCCGGCCCCATACCCTCCGGTCTCTGGGCCACACGCGACGCCGGAGGAGATCGAGCGGTTCCTCATGGTCATGAGGTCTCTCACTCCTCCGGCGGGCTCCGTGGCGCCTTCGGGCCCAGCGGACCCGTCTGGGGGCCCTAGCGGGTCAGGGGCTTCGGCCCGACGCCGTCAGGTGCTTCGGCCCCGGCGCCGCAGGGCCCCACTGGATCCCGTTCCGGATCGTCGCCGGTTGACCTGATGACCTCACCGGCACCGGTCCCTCAGGTGTCACCTCTGGTGCCGTCTACGGGCGGCGCCGTCCCCGATGCCTCCCTCGATCTGGTTCCGGCGTCGGAGTGGCTTTCGCCGCCATTTGGAGAGTTTTACTTCAATGAACCGGCCCCATCCTTTCACACCCCTGAATATCAGGAGATGGGTGATGAGGAGAATTGGGAGGGATCTGAGGACCCTCTGACACGGTAGTGTCAGTCCCAGGAGGACTGGACAGGTGGACTTGGGGATACCAGGGGTCTGGATACCTCGCCGGACACTGGTTTTGTCTCACCTCCTACCGTGGCTACGGAGGAGGGGGCAACCTACAGTGTGGTGCTGACGTGGGTGGGCAAGGCCTTGGGCCTTGAGCTCCCCGTCGTGGCCGTGAGGATTAACCTCCTCACTAAGGTCCTTAAACCGCAGTCAAGCTCGGCTGAGCCTCTGCTGCCGTTTAATGAGGCCCTAACCGACGTTATTTTGGACACCTGGTCCAGGCCCGCTACAAGTTGGCCTGTAGATAGGAACGTGGCCAGACACCACCGCCCGGCCCCGGGCGACCCTTGTTTCCTGTCCACCCACCCCACCCCCGAGAACCTGGTTATTCAGGCTTCGAATTCCCAGACCGCATTTCCGTCGGCTCCGCCTGACAGGGAATCCAAGAGGTATGAGCAATACGGCAAGAAGGTATTCTCCTCCCTGAGTCTGGGACTGCGGTCTTCCAACACCACATGCCTCTTGGGCCGTTACACCCACTCTCTGTGGGATACGGTCGCGGACGTGCTGCCAGAATGCCCGTTGGAGGTACGGGCTAAACTCGGCCAAGCCCTTGTGGAGGGCCGAGATGCGGCACGTTATTCTATCCGGTGTGGACTGGATACCACCGACTCACTGGGCAGAGCGATGGCAACGACGGTGGCGATTCGTCGCCACGCCTGGTTGAGGTCCGCCAACTTCTCGGCTGATGTCCAGAATACACTCATGGACATGCCGTTTGATGGCCTTCACCTTTTTGGCGACAAGGCGTACCATGCGCTTGAGCGCTTTAAGGACTCCAGGGCTACGGCCAGGTCCTTGGGCCTCTCGGCCCGCGCCAGCAGATGGGTGCCTTTCCCTCCTGTCGTGGCCAAGGAAGGGGCGCCCCCACACGTGCTGCCAGCCACGCACCGCAGAGTAATGTGGAGTGGTGTGGCTCACTGGTTAGAGGCGGCAGACCCGGAAGCAGAGAACGGCCCGGGACCAGGGTTCAATTCCCGACGCGGCAGGGTCGTGGACCAGGGTCAGCAGACTCGATAATTCTCTCGCCTCGGTGCCTACTCTAACCAGGGATCACTCTCGGCAACTCTGGGCATTAGCTTGCCTCATCTCTACAACGGCCCCCCACATTCGCCGGGGATGCCTGGTTTCACCTTGGAGATACCCAGTAGGGACCATCTCACAGGGATAGCGAGGATGGGTTCCCCAGCGGTCTACAGCGCCAGGACGCCTCAGGGCAGCAGTGCGCTTTACAAGACACATACATTTACATTTACATTTACATTTACCCAACGCGGTGGCGGCCGTGGAAACCGTCATGGCGGCGGTCGGGGACAACGGCGAGGACAGTCCACACCTTCCCCCGCAGCATTCGCCTCAAAAGCCTCCTAGTCCGTGCTTTCAGGCCCATGTGACGCCAGTGGGGGGCAGGGTTCGCCATAACCTCCTCCACTGGCGCACTGTCACGTCGGACAGGTGGGTGCTGCAAATCGTCCGAAGGGGCTACTCCCTCCCCTTCGAGGCGACCCCTCCAGCCATGCCACCGCAGAACCACCGTGTATCGGGGGATCATTTGCGACTTCTGCAGGAGGAAGGTACGGCCCTCTTGGCCAAGGGGGCCATCGAGCACGTTCCTGGGCCAGAAGTAGGGTGTGGTTGCTACTCCCACTACTTTCTGGTACCCAAGAAGGGCAAAGGGGGCCTACGTCCTATCTTGGATCTGCGGAATGTCAACGGCTTCCTCCGGAAGGAGAAGTTCAAAATGCTGACACTGGCTCAGGTCTTGGCTGCCCTGGACCCAGGAGACTGGATGGTAGCATTGGACTTGCAGGACGCTTATTTTCACATCCCCGTCCTGCCGGCCCACCGGCGCTACCTGCGGTTCACAGTTGGCCACGAGCACTTTCAGTTTACCGCGCTCCCCTTCGGCCTTACCAGCGCCCCACGGGTGTTCACAAAGGTGATGGCGGTTGTGAGAAGTTGGCCTGATATATAGTGCTCACTATTCTAGTGATCACTCTGTATCATTCCAAACAACCCTTATTGATGATTGGTTGTAAGCCAACCTGATAGACCAGCTATCCTAGTAGCGTGGACAAAAGCAGTCTTTAGGCTAAACTCTAGAGGGCGTGTTAAGCCAGCTGTTTTACCATCACATATACCCCTTGAACACCAAGTGAAAGGACACCACACAAGTTGTTATAAAAATAAAGGATATTTATTAATAACAAGTCTACCCTGAACTCTTTATGAGTCAGGGAGCTAAGCACAATACAAAACTCTTAAGAAAATACTGTAAGTTGCACAAATAACACAAATGCCCGAGGGGCACGAAAAACCATATACTTTAAAAGTGGAATGCGAAATACTAGCAGGTAAGTAACACGATCCAGAGGCTTCAGGACCGCTAGGACTACCTTACTGAACCCTCAGGTTAGGAGCAGGAGGCCTAGGGAACCCGGGTGCAGAGTGGGAACTCTTACGCGGGATGCGGGACAAAGTCTATGGATGCTAGCAATTCTAAAGTTACTGTTTCCGGACGAATCCGACTATGTAGACTAAAAACGACAAAGGATCTGGACACTAGGATAGCGAACCTGTGCTGGAGCACCGAGATGCTCGAGTTACCTAGCCCAGGGGCTGCGGCTGCATAGGGTTCAAAAGACGTCGGGAATCCTCGTTGTAGTCTATGGAGCCTGAAAGAAGATGTTGCTGGCAGGCGACCAGTGAAGATGTTCGGTGTGATCCAAGGCTGGATCTGTGAAGAAGATGACCTGAAAGCAGAGGGGACTCAGTTCTCAATCACTAGCCAGTGATTGTGTGGGCACCAGGATGGCACCGGATGAAGTCACCGCGATCAGGTGAGTGGGCGACGCTGGACTCTGCAGCTACACGGGCCAGGAGTCGTTGTCCTGTGCACTCACTCGAGGATCCCTCGGCGGTCGTGCTGGTTAAGCGTCGTGCAGGTCTTGAAGATAGCCGGTCCCACGGGTCTCGTCGCACCCACGAATCTCAGCTGGGCTGATGATGCAGGTAGAGGTCAGAGATGGCAGGGAAACCGGGTCTCGTCGAGCTGGTCAGTCTTGATCCGGAGGATGGACGTGCAGCAAACCGCAAGCGCTTAGATGGTGCCTGCTGGTGCAGGGTGGCTACTCCTTAGCCACAAGGGAGAGTCTTCAGAGAGTGACAAGAGTTCCTTTCGTGGAAAGTAGTTCAAGTTTCAAGATTATCCAATTTGGGAAGGGTGCCCGCTCCTACCTAAATTCTAAAAAAAAGGGTCTGGCACGCGACTAGGTCCTGCCCATGGGTGGGACCATGAGGGGGGTGGTTACACCCCTCTCCTTTGTCCGGTCTTCCCCCAGCTCCGGGGCTGGTGTGCCCCTGGAACTGGTTTGAGCCGGCATATGCACAGTGAGCACCGGGGTGCCACTTGCAGTCACCTTCCTCTCAGCCCTGCCTACCTGGGATACACAAAATCCTGTCTGGGATGGTGCTGGCACCGCCCCCTGACAGGAAACCCTTTGTCCAGGCCTCCCTCGCTGGAAGGACTCCCAGCAGCAGGAGGTCAGACTTGTGTCTGTGGTGGCAGCATCCATTTTGTGATGCTGAGGCTCGAGTTAGCTTTAACCGGGGTTCACAGTTACATACATGTCGTGTCCGTCTAGAAGAGTGGAATGCTAACCCCGTTGCCAGAATTGGCGAGGGGTTAGTATTCCAATTCGTATGACACCTTACTCGACATGTTTTGATAATGCTATGCCAAAGTTAGCATTTAACCGCGAGGATTATAATGCACTTAAGAGTATATGGTATAGCGTTATCATGGAACAGCTATTACGACTTGGTTCCGCAAGCTGCAAACGGGCTCAGCTCATGCCAGAGCACCATCTCACATAATTCCAAGCACTCTGCCTTCAGGACTGATAAGGCCTTCCATAGGAGTGTCTGATAGGAATATATGTGTCCATTTTAGGTTTAGATATAGGGAACTATATCTAAAGCAAAGGGTGATTACACCACCTTGCCCCAGCTGTCGTGCAGCCAGTTGTGTCTGTTTTGGATGGCCAGCCAGGGGTGGCATAACACATGCTGCAGCCCCTGGTAGGCCCTGGGTACACCTATGCCCTGGATACCTAAGGTATACTGTACAGGGACTGATAAGGTGGCCCAGTACCAATTGGTAAATGCACCTAGGGTACATGGTTGTAATTTAGAGAGAGAACAGCTAGGCTGTGGGTCTGATTAGCAGGCCCACAGCCAGGGAAAGTCGTAAATCAGTGAAGCAAAAAGCAAAAATCTGGGGTGGCCATGGGATTGCAGACCCCACTCTCCTACATCGGTGATCGCAGTTCATCTGCGCAGGTTAGGGGTTTCAGTCTTCCCCTACCTCGACGACTGGTTGTTGAAGGCGGGCTCGCCCCAGACAGTCGCCAGCCACCTCCAGACGACGGCAGACCTTCTGCACCTGCTGGGGTTCTCCATCAATGTGCCGAAGTCACACCTGTGCCCCTCAGCGGGTTCGGGATATTCAGGCTCTGATTCCACTCTTTCAGCCTTTATCCCGGGTCAGGTTGACGCTGCGGCTTCTGGGGCTGATGGCCTCCTGCACCCTTCTGGTGCATCACGCCCGGTGGCGGATGCGGGCTCTGCAGTGGGACCTGAAGTTTCAGTGGGCCCAGCATCAGGGCAACCTGTCCGACCTTGTCCTGATCTCGGAGGGTACTGCGAGACAGCTGCAGTGGTGGCTCACGGACCGCGATTGGGTCAGCGGCAGATCCCTCTCCCTACCCCAACCGGAGCACGTAGTTGTGACGGATGCGTCCCTCAAGGACTGGGGAGGCCTCATGGGAGAGGTGGAGATCAGAGGCCTCTGGTCTCCGGCGGAGTCCCGACTCCATATCAACCTTTTGGAGCTGCGGGCGATTCGTCTAGCACTGAAGGCATTCCTCCCCTCTGTCCGGGGGAGTGTAGTGCAGGTGTTCACGGACAACACCACCGCCATGTGGTACTACAACAAACAGGGCGGGGTGGGGTCGTGGACCCTTTGCCAGGAGGCTCTGCGCCTCTGGCAGTGGCTGGAACATCAGGGCGTGGCCCTGGTGGTTCAACACCTGGCAGGTTCTCTGAACGCCAGGGCGGACAAACTCAGCCGTCGATGCATGATGGATCACGAATGGCGTCTGAACTCGGACGTGGCGCAAGGCCTCTTTCAGCAGTGGGGAGAGCCTTGGTTAGATCTATTCGCCACAGAAGAGAACGCGCAAATTCATCAGTTCTGCGTGCTGGAATTTCCAAGGCGGCACTCGCTCGGAGACGCTTTTCATCGCAAGTGGAGTTGCGGTCTGTTGTACGCCTTTCCGCCTATACCACTTCTGCCCAGAGTGCTGAAGAAGATCAAACACGACTGGGCCCAAGTCATCCTTGTGGCTCCGGCCGGACTGGGCACGAAGGTACTGGTATCCAGAGCTACTCAGTATGTCAGTCGATCCCCCGGTTTGTCTGCCTCTTCAGGAGGACCTTCTGTCGCAGCAGCAGGGGACGGTCCTCCACCCGAATCTGTCCAGTCTCCACCTCCATGCTTGGAGATTGAGCGGCAACAGTTGAGGCCATTTGACTTGCCTCCTGAAGTCTGTAATCTCATTCTGGCAGCCAGGGGTCCCTCCACAAAATTGGTATACGCCTGCAGGTGGAATAAATGTGTGGCATGGTGCACAGCAAAGGCTGTGGATCCACTTTCTGCCCCTCTTTCTGAGGTTCTACTCTTCCTTCTTTCTCTTGCCCAGCAGGGCTCTGCTCTGGGCACTATCAAGGGCTACCTTTCTGCCCTTTCAGCCTTTCTAAGGCTGCCTGATCAACCTTCTTTGTTCAAGTCCCCTATTGTAACTCGTTTTCTGAAGGGCATTATACACATGTTCCCTCCTGTTCCGTTTGTGATGCCCCAGTGGGACTTGAACCTTGTTCTTACCTTTCTGATGTGCGCTCCCTTTGAGCCACTTCATAACTGTCCTCTCCACCTTCTTACTCTGAAAACTGCTTTCCTGGTTGCCATCACCTGTGCCAGGAGAGTAAGTGAGCTCCAGGCTCTTTCATCTAAACCCCCTTTCCTTTCTGTCCATCCGGACAAGGTTGTGTTGCGGACTAGGCCATCTTTACTGCCCAAGGTTGTCACGGACTTCCACATCGGGCAGTCTATCACCTTGCCCACCTTCTTTCCGCCACCGCATCCCTCTAAAGAGGAAGAGCGGCTCCACCGTCTGGACCCAAAACGTGCGATTTCTTTCTATCTAGATCGCACACGCCAGTTCCGGGTGGATGACCAACTCTTTGTTGGTTACGTGGGCGCTAAGAAGGGACGGGCAGTGCACAAGCGGACCATCTCTCGGTGGGTCGTCTTGTGTATCAAGGCATGTTACTCCTTGGCGAGGAAGGAGCCTCCTGTTGGGCTGAGGGCCCATTCCACTCGGGCCACGGCGGCTAGCACTGCCCTGGGCCGGGGAGTCCCCTTGCAGGACATCTGTCAGGCAGCTACGTGGGCATCCTTGCACACGTTTGCAAGACACTACTGCCTGGACAGCCAAGTCCGGAGGGATGGCTTCTTTGGCCGTTCTGTCCTTCAGGACTTTCTGGTGTGATTATTGGTTCGCAGACCCACCTCCGGGGTTGGTATTGCTCGGGTATCTATTCTAAGGTAAGGAATCTAATACTTACCTGTTTCTTTTAGATGAACAAGTTACTTACCTTCGGTAACGATAAATCTGTAAGAAACAGTAGTTAGTATTAGATTCCTTACCGCCCCACCCATCCTCCCCGTTCTGCAAACTGATATCTAGGTTTAAGGTCATCCCCTTTCAGGGCCCTAGTTTTAATGGCACAAGTGTGGGTTTTTAACATGGCTCTGCGTTTCTGGCGCGGAAAAGCTGGGTCTAAGAACTGACGTCAGCACGCGGAGGCGGCGTCTAAGTACTCCGACGACGTCATCACGGTGCCGACGACCGACGCGGAGCCGCAGACGACGCCTACCGACGCGGAGCCTCAGACGACGCCTACCGACGCGCAAGGGTACTGCTACGCAAAAATTTCCGGATCCAGTCTGACGCCTGGGGATATTCTAAGGTAAGGAATCTAATACTAACTACTGTTTCTTACAGATATATCGTTACCGAAGGTAAGTAACTTGTTCTTCGCATTTAGGAAAGGCTTCTTGCATATGCATTAGGGAATTGCAAACTGGAATTCCCTATTTGCATTCGCAATTTAGGTAATCAGAAGAAATTGTGATTACTTAAACTGTGAATCCCAATAACTTTCATGCATTGCAAAAGGCCATTTTGCGATCACAAACGGCTGATATTTGCGAATCACTCTTTGCGATCGCAAAATACCTTAATGCATGTGCCCCTTAGTGTAGTGGGCTGGGGTGGAGGGACTTTCCAGTGCCACCATACTGCATTGAAGTGCACATTTGGTTCCTTCCTTGCATACACCGGTTTTAGCCAGTTTAGGAACCCTTACTTCCTGCTCTGGCGCAAAACTGGACAAAAGACAGTGGATTATCCTCCCCTCTGTCCAACCCCTCCCCTGGGAGGGATACCCGAGTTGTTCCGATACTTTCCTTGGGTATTTAAGGGCTCCCCTGTGGGTGGGTTTTCAGATTTGTCATCAAACAAGACTCATCTCTAAAACCAAGACACTCTCCAACCGCCTGGACACTTGACTTTGCTGGACTTTGCCTGGAACTGATATGGATAAGTATGCTTTGCATTTAACTGGTTGCTATTCTGATTGAAGCATGCAGATCCATGAAAGTTCCAATGCTGTATAAGAAATAAGAGGTTGAGTTATAGTTTGGTGGGTGGTGGTAATCTGTCGCGATGGCAGAAGATATTGCCCCACAATCCTGAGGGACCTCTGCCCACCAAAGTAGAGTTGCCTGCCAGCCCAGCAAGCAACTCTACACATTATCAGGAACCGCAGTCGCAGCGCTTACTGTCAGTGTTGTAAAAGTTTGACTTTTGGCTCTGCCAAACATAATGGCCGCCTGTCAAACTTTTAAAGAGTTTTTCAGTTTTCAAAAGCAAACTTCCAAAGCAGAAGTTTGTTTTTGAAAATTGAGAAACGAATGACAGCCACACCCTGGGAATTGTCTTCCATTGTGCGAGGGTCATTATTTTTTCTGTCCCGCTGCAAAAATAACCTTGTCTGACCGCCCACTCTCAATAGGGCAGGTATTCGGATTGGTAAGCAACAGTCTTCACTACTGTTGAGCAAATTGTTTTTCAGCCTAAACGTTTCAAGATCTCAGATACAGTTTGTTTTTTCTTCTGTCTCTACAATTACTGTATTCTCACAGACATGGACTCTCTGAAAATCTTGTGAGGATGGTGGAGCCGGGAAGATCTGCACTAAATCAGGCCATAATCCTAAGGTCTGTGAGATCTGTGCCACCTTCTCTGACAAAACTCTAAAAGGCAACAAGGGCAGGCCGCTGTGTTTTCTAAATGCGAATTTCCTGGGGCTTCATCAGAAAAGGCACTGTAAAGATAAGTGTAAGTTAGAGCCATCTACATCAAAATACTGAGCATTTGAGGTAATTTCATTGATTTGTGGAAGACCTTAAAAAAAGTCTCTTCAGAGAGGCTGAAAAGTCTCACAATGAAAGAGGAGGTCTGAAAAGAACATTAAAGTTGATCCTCCACCAGCTAATAAACTTTGTCATCTTTAAAATGATTGAGTATAATAATGTTATACATGCTGTTGACGAAGTGTCCACGTAAGTGTTCATCTCTGAAGGGGTGTCACTGTTGAAGAAGACCTCATCATTGATGAGTATGTCTACTTTAAAATACCCTATGGCGAACAACTTGATGTTAACAACTGTTCCAATGGTGACATTTGCAACACCGTCTATGAAGACACCATTGATGAAGGAATTGTCAACAAAGTCAAGTCATCCAATCATCTGTCAGCGAGTACAACACCTATGATGATGAAACGATTAACGACAAAGACACGAAAGGCCACGTTGTCAACGAAGACACAACTGTCAGTCAAATTTCTTTATTCGGTTTTTAAAATGTAGAAAAACCATTAAAGTTCAATGATAAAAAGCAGTTGTGTAAAAACAATAAGCCATTTACATTAGTATTATAATAAATATGTTTAAAAAGAAGAAACAGGATTAATATTTACCAATTGCTAAAGGGACCATTTCATATAACAAGCGTGCAAATATACAAGAAATCCAAGTTTGTGGTTAAGACAGACGTAGTGATTCAATAAAACAGATACACAGAGGATATCCTGCTTTATGTGGCATGGAGTTACTTCAGTTCATCAATTCTAGGTTTGGTCTATGTTTTATACAGAGTTTCAAAAATCTAGCCACACTCTTTGCAAAACACTCTGTTTCCAGATATTGAATTGCCTGAAAAGCTGGATGACATTGTCGCTACCCCAGGTTCTTTAATAGTGGTATAACCCACTTCGTCCTTGCTTCCTGCTAATATTTACAAAACATGACTACATGACTGTAAAGTCCATCCCGCGTAGGGAAATGGACCACCTAAGAAGTTTGGGGTTTTCACCCTTCATTTGATTTAGCCACAAGAGGGGCTTATGGTCGGTCTGAATCTTGAAGTGAGTTCCAAACAAGTATGGCCTCAACTTCTTCAAGGCCCAAACCACAGCAAAGGCCTCCCTCTCAATAGCTGACCAACGTTTCTCTCTGGGGGTCAGCCTTCTACTTATAAAAGCAATGGGCTTGTCATGACCATCAATATTCAGTTGAGATAGAACAGCTCCCACACCCAACTCAGATGCATCTGTTTGGACAATGAAGGTTTTGGAGTAGTCAGGACTCTTGAGAATAGGTGCAGTACACATGGCCTGCTTTAGGTCATCGAATGCCTTTTGACAGCTAACTGTCCACTGTACTTTCTTTGGCATTTTCTTGTTTGTCAAGTCATTAAGTGGTGTCACAATGGACCCATAATTTTTGGCAAACTTCCTACATTAACCAGACAGGCCCAAGAAAGCTCTGACCTGTGTCTGGGTGGTAGGAGGAGCCCAGTCCTTTATGGCCTGTATCTTGCTCTCCAATGGTTGAACCTGGCCTCCACCTACAAGACGGCCCAGGTACACAACCTGACTCTGCCCTATCTGGCACTTAGTGGCCTTGATAGTGAGGCCTGCCTTTTGCAGGGCCTCCAAAACGTTCCTCAGGTGGATCAGGTGATCCTCCCAGGTGGAGCTGAAGACAGCAATATCATCTAGATATGCTGCACAAAAGTCATCCAACCCAGTGAGAACTTGGTTCACCAACCTTTGAAAAGTGGCAGGTGCATTTTTCAAACCAAATGGCATCACCACAAACTGGTAATAACCTCCTGGGGTAGAAAATGCTGTTTTGGCCTTGGCATCCTCAGCTAACCTGATTTGCCAATAACCAGCTGTTAGGTCAAATGTACTCAAGAACGTGGCAGAAGCCAGCTTGTCTATGAGTTCATCTACCCTAGGTATTGGATGGGCATCTGTCTTAGTGACAGCATTGAGACCCCTGTAGTCTACACAAAACCTCATCTCTCTCTTACCATCCTGGGTGTGAGGTTTTGGCACTAGAACTACAGGACTAGCCCAAGGGCTCTCTGAGGGTTCAATGACTCCCAATTCCAACATCTTTTGTACTTCTTTCTTTATGCAGTCCCTGACGTGGTCAGGTTGCCTGTAGATTTTACTCTTGACAGGCAGACTGTCACCAGTGTCCACCTCATGGGTGCACCAGTTTGTCTGACTAGGTGTCAGTGAGAACATTTGTCTAAAGGATTGAAGAACCTGTTTACAATCCTCTTGTTGATGCTCAGAGAGGCTGTCAGAAAAGACTACACCATCTACTGACCCATCATCAGGGTTCTGAATGAGCAGGACCCACACCTTCTGCCCTGCATGATAAACAGTCAAGACAGCCTTTTGGTCATGCCAAGCTTTTTGAAGTTCTTGGCTGGCCTCAAGGTTTTTGGATGCCTTCTCCATGTACTCTGCCATCCTGGAGCGGAGACCAAGTACATAGTCCACTATGTCAAGCTTAGGTTTTTTGAGAGGTAACTCCCATCCTTCGTTCACAAGACATAGGGGTCCTCTTACAGGATGCCCAAACAGAAGCTCAAAAGGGCTGTAGCCAACCCCCTTCTGTGGGACCTCTCTGTAAGCAAACAGAAGGCAGGGTAAAAGGATGTCCCATCTTCGCCTAAGCTTTTCAGGTAACCCTTTTATCATCCATTTTAGGGTCTTGTTGAATCTCTCCACAAGCCCATTGCACTGTGGGTGATAGGGTGTGGTAAATTTGTAATTTACACCACACTCCTTCCACATTGCAATCAAGTATCCTGACATGAAGTTTGCACCCCTGTCAGAGACAACCTCCTTAAGAAACCCCACTCTGGAGAAAACTCCAAGTAGGGCCCTGGCCACAACAGGAGCTGTAGTGGTCCTAAGGGGAATAGCTTCTGGATACCTGGTGGCATGATCCACTACCACCAGTATAAATCTGTGCCCAGATGCTGTTGGGGGGTCCATTGGTCCAACAATGTCTATCCCCACTCTCTCAAAGAGCACCCCCACCACAGGTAGTGGTATAAGGGGGGCCTTTGTGGTGCCACCTGATTTGCCACTGGCTTGGCAGGTGACACATGAGCGACAAAACTCTTTAGTGTCCTCAGACATATGAGGCCAATGAAAGTGTGGGGCAAGCCTGTCCCAAGTCTTGTTCTGGCCTAAGTGACCTGCAAGGGGAATTTCATGGGCTAAGGTGAGAAGGAAACCTCTAAGTGCCAAGGGGATGACCAGCTTCATGGTAGCACCAGGTTTGGGGTCTCTTGCCTCAGAGTATAGGAGTCCTCCATCCCAATATACCTTGTGGGCACCTGTAGCATTCCCTGCAGCCTCAGCAGCAGCCTGCTGTCTGAGGGGTTCAAGGGAGGAACAGTCTAACTCTGCCCGTCTCAAGTCTGCCCTGGAAGGTCCCCCTGTCTCAAGAAACTCTACCTGTTCAGGCTCAAGCTCTTCTAGGACAGTTCCTTCTGGGGTCTTTGGGTCAGTCTCCTGAGAGGGCTGATCCTCAACCTGAGGCAGGGGGAAGGCTCAGCCTTACCCCTACTGCTCTTCCTCTTGGGTGATGTCTGGTCCATTCTTCCAGGATCCAGCACCTGTTCAGCTGGGCATTTCTTGGCCTGTGACCTGGTCACAGCACGGACATGTGAGGAGAGACCTAACATTTCTACACGAGTCCTGTACTCCACATGTGACCACATGGAGGATTCCAAATCATTGCCCAAGAGACAATCTAGTGGGAGGTCTGAACTAACTACAACCCTTTCGAGGCCAGTTACCCCTCCCCAGGAGAAGTTAACAACTGCCATACTGTGATTGGTAGTGACGTTGCTAGCATCGGTCACTAGGTAGTCTGAACCTAGCATGATCTGTTCAGGGTCCACAAAGGCTGGTGTCACCATAGTGACACTGGCACATGTGTCCCTGTAGGCCTAAGCCATTTTCCCATTGATTAAAGGCGTTTGCCTGTACTTGCCCAGAGTACTGAGACTTATAGTAGGGGTCATATCCATGTCCCCAGTACGAACAAGAACTGCCTGAGTAGGTATTCTGTCTAAATCAGAATCCACCTCAGTTCCCAGGGTTAACCCTACTAAAACCTTGGGGGGTACACTACCACTACTAACTTTACTAGGGGGTGCAGGTGTCTTAGGGACAGTAGTGGTAGGAGTTGGGCCTTTCTTGGTGCACTCACTAAACCAGTGAGTCTTACTTTTACAGTATTGGCACCATGGTTTCTTAGGACCATCATTCTTCTTCTTTTGGGAGTTTTGGGACCCACCCTCCTTAGGTTGTTGGGGCCCTGTTGAAGACTTCTGGTCATTTTGCTTATTCTCATTATTACCCTTCTGGTCTGCTTTCTTTTGGCCTCCACCCTGGTTCTGGTTCTGCTGCTTGACCCTGGTTCTGACCTATCTGTCTGCCTTCTTTCCCAATTCTTGGGGAGAGGTCAGATCTGAGTCAATCAGGTGCTGATGCAACAACTGGTTCTGACAATTATTTAAGATTTGCTCTCTCATAATTAGATTATACAATCCTGTGTAATCAGTAGCTTTACTTCCCAGTAACCAGCCTTCCAAAGCCTTAGTGGCACAATCAACAAAGTCAGTCCAATCCTGAGCCTGAGTTTTCTGGGTATCTCTGAACATTAACCTGTACTGTTCAGTTGTTAAGCCAAACCCATAAATCAGTGCAGTTTTCAGGACTTGGTAATCATTAGCATCCTCATCTCTAATAGTGAGGAGCTTATCTCTACCTTTGCCTTCAAAGGAGAGCCACAATATAGCTGCCCACTGACTCTGGGGTACCTGCTGTACTTTGCAGGCCCTCTCCAGAGCAGTTATCCATTTGTGGATATCATCTCCTGTCTTATAAGAGGGCACTATTTTACTCAGGTTTCTAGAATCAAAACCCCTGTCTTTATCCCTAGGGATATTGCTGCCACCAGTGGGGACTACCTCACTCAACTGTTGCTCTCTAGCAAAGGCAAGCTTCTCTTTGGCAATAACAAGTTCTTCCCTTTGAATCCTTAGATTAGCTTCCTTCATCTTTGCCTCATGCTCTCTCCTCTGAGGGGAAGTCATCCAGCTGCATGAGAGGCATGAGAGTGAACAGATCTGTTGGAGTCCCTAGAATGAGATCTATCTCTTCTGACCCCAAAGTTAGGCCTGCTTATGGATAGCACTGGGGTCCCCCAGTTCTCTCCCTATGCATGTCTAAGTTGGCCCTTGTAAGTCTGCTGACTAAAGGTTGCCCATTTTCTGCCTCATCCTCAGATACATCTCCCTCTTCCCTACCATCTACATTCTCTGTTTCAGGTAGGTTAGAGTCTGGATCACTCGGATCACCTTCTAAGGGGTGCATGCTCCCATCTGGATTAGAGGGGCCTGTGTTAGAAGCCCTTCTAGCATCATATGTCTCTAAGAGACATAACAGAAAGGAGGAGGTAGGGTTAGAACCCTGTTTCAGTACCCTGGAGGTACACAATTGTCTCATCTCCTGGAAACTGAGAGCTGCATATCTGGAAAGGACCTGTGGAGGGTCACTAACCACTAGGGGAGTCACTGAAGTCTCTCCATGGGTAGACATGCTTTCTAGTGAGGTGTAAGTGATGCACCTACCTACACTATGGGTTTTCCTACTGATCCTTTGCTGAGTCAATCAGGTGCTGATGCAACAACTGGTTCTGACAATTATTTAAGATTTGCTCTCTCATAATTAGATTATACAATCCTGTGTAATCAGTAGCTTTACTTCCCAGTAACCAGCCTTCCAAAGCCTTAGTGGCACAATCAACAAAGTCAGTCCAATCCTGAGCCTGAGTTTTCTGGGTATCTCTGAACATTAACCTGTACTGTTCAGTTGTTAAGCCAAACCCATAAATCAGTGCAGTTTTCAGGACTTGGTAATCATTAGCATCCTCATCTCTAATAGTGAGGAGCTTATCTCTACCTTTGCCTTCAAAGGAGAGCCACAATATAGCTGCCCACTGACTCTGGGGTACCTGCTGTACTTTGCAGGCCCTCTCCAGAGCAGTTATCCATTTGTGGATATCATCTCCTGTCTTATAAGAGGGCACTATTTTACTCAGGTTTCTAGAATCAAAACCCCTGTCTTTATCCCTAGGGATATTGCTGCCACCAGTGGGGACTACCTCACTCAACTGTTGCTCTCTAGCAAAGGCAAGCTTCTCTTTGGCAATAACAAGTTCTTCCCTTTGAATCCTTAGATTAGCTTCCTTCATCTTTGCCTTATGCTCTCTCCTCTGAGGGGAAGTCATCCAGCTGCATGAGAGGCATGAGAGTGAACAGATCTGTTGGAGTCCCTAGAATGAGATCTATCTCTTCTGACCCCAAAGTTAGGCCTGCTTATGGATAGCACTGGGGTCCCCCAGTTCTCTCCCTATGCATGTCTAAGTTGGCCCTTGTAAGTCTGCTGACTAAAGGTTGCCCATTTTCTGCCTCATCCTCAGATACATCTCCCTCTTCCCTACCATCTACATTCTCTGTTTCAGGTAGGTTAGAGTCTGGATCACTCGGATCACCTTCTAAGGGGTGCATGCTCCCATCTGGATTAGAGGGGCCTGTGTTAGAAGCCCTTCTAGCATCATATGTCTCTAAGAGACATAACAGAAAGGAGGAGGTAGGGTTAGAACCCTGTTTCAGTACCCTGGAGGTACACAATTGTCTCATCTCATGGAAACTGAGAGCTGCATATCTGGAAAGGACCTGTGGAGGGTCACTAACCACTAGGGGAGTCACTGAAGTCTCTCCATGGGTAGACATGCTTTCTAGTGAGGTGTAAGTGATGCACCTACCTACACTATGGGTTTTCCTACTGATCCTTTGCTAACAGTTGTAGTCAGGGTGTGCTAGGCCCTTTCTACTACAACAGCTGGTTCAGTAGAACTCAGAGTATTTCTAAGCTTGTTATATGTACCTTATGTGATCTTTCAAATGATATTTCAAGATTATATTTGGTAAAAACAACAGCAAGCTCAAATCCCAACCGCTGCACACCAATGTGAGAAGTTGGCCTGATATATGATGTTCACTAGTTCTAGTGATCACCTTGTATCAGTCCAAACAACCCTTATGGTGATTGGTTGTAAGTCAACCTTATAGACCAGCTATCCTAATGGTAGCATGGACAAAGCAGTCTTAGGCTAAACTCTTTTGGCATGTGAAGCCAGCTGTTTTACCACATATAACCCATTGAATACCAGATGAAAGGACACCACACAGGTTGTTATGAAAATAAACAGTATATTTATTAATAACAAACACCTCTGACCTCTTTATGAGGTCAGAGGGCTAAGCACATGACAATCTCTTAGGAAAAATATGATAAGTTGCACAAAATTACAATGGTGCCCTAGGGGCACGACAAACCATATACTAAGTAAATGGTATAAGGAAATCGATAGAAGGAATGGAGCTGTCCAGAGGCTGTAGGTTCGCTGTGACTACACTATCCTAACCTCAAGTAAGTAATAGGAGGCCCACGGGACGCGTGTGCAGAGTGTGAACTCACACGCGAGATGCGGAACAAAGTCAATGGACAGTACAGTTTACGAAAAAGGTAAGTACGGACAGTCTTTACTATCTAGGACTAAAACGACTGGGAATCTGGACACTAGGAGAGTTAATCTACCCTTGAGCACCGAAATGCTCTTGTTACCTCACCCACGGGCTGCGGGTGCATAGGTGTCAAAGTGTGTCGGGTTTCCGCGTCGAAGTCTATGGAGCCTTGAAGAAAGATGCTTCAGGCGACCAACTGGAAGATATCCGGTGCGATCCAAGGGTGGATCGAGGAAGAAGAGGACCTGAAAGCAGAGGGGACAGTGTTCAAAGTCACTAGCCAGTGACCGGTGTGGAACCAGGAAGGAACCAGGTGCTGTCGTCGTGATCAGGTGAAGAGTGGACGCTTGTCTCTGCAGCCACGTGGACCAGGAGGTGTCTTCGACAACCAGGATGGAGGCACGAGCTGTCCCACACAGGCTCTCGCTGTCGGCGGTGTCCGATCCGGATTTGGAGTCAACAGGCTTTGGCAAAGGCAACCCACGCGGTGAGTGGAAACGGCGTCTGGTGCAGACCAGGAGGGTCCGGGGTACTCCTCTTTTGGAAGGGAGCAAAGGCCAGTCTAGAGCAACCAGACCAGCAGTGAAGATTGAAAGGTTTGTTGTCTAGGAGGCCACTAGCCAGCCGGCAAGTGACCAGACAACGCATCGAGCAGCACTCAAGCAAAAGGGCCCCACGCAGATCTCGTGGATGCTGGGGGGGCTGGTCTTCGGTGCAGGAGCTGCTCGGGGCTGGGGCTTCTCAATCCCCAAAGCACTTTCTCGAAGATGCCTCTGAATTTGTGATGGAAGCGAAGTGCAGTTTCTTCAAGATGGCCGGTCCCACGCGTCTCGTCGCACCCACGGAGCTCAGCTGTGCTGCAGATGTAGGTTGAAGTCGGAGAGGTCTGGAAGTCCGGATCTCGTCGGGCTCTGAAGTCTGGTTCTGGCAGGAAGGACGACAAAGTGAACCGCTAGGACACTTGAGGGTGCCTGCAGTTGCAGGGTGGACACTCCTTGCCCACAAGGGAGATTCTTCAGTCTTCTGTGGAGCAGAAGGTCGAAGTCCAGAGTTTCTTCTTCTTAGAGTTTCAATTCAGGATAATCTAATTTGGAATGGGACCAGCTCCTACCTTTATTCTCCTAAAGGGGGCTGTACTGTGACTAGGTCTCTCCCCTGGGTGGGACCAGGAAGGGGGGTGGTTACACCCCCTATCCTTTGTCCAGTTTTGCGCCAGATCTGGGGCTGGAGTGCCCCAGCAACTGGTTTGAACCGGTGTATGCACAGGGCACCTTGTGTGCCCCAGGCATGTCTCATTCCTTTCAGGGCTGTCCTACCCAATACACAAAATCCTGTCTGGGGTGGTGCTAGCACCTCCCAAGGCAGGAAACCCTTTGTCCAGGCCTCCCTCGCTGAAAGGACTCCCATCATCAGGGGGTCAGACTTGTGTCTGTGGTGGCAGCATCCATTTTGTGATGCCAAGGCTCGAGTTAACTTTAACCGGGGTTCACAGTTACATACATGTTGTGTCCCTCTAAAAGGGTGGAATGCTACCCCCGTCGCCAGAATTGGCGAGGGGGTAGTATTCCAATTCGTATGACACCTTACTCGACATGTTTTGATAATGCTATACCAAAGTTAGCATTCAACCGCGAGGATTATAATGCACTTAAGAGTATATGGTATAACATTATCATGGAACAGCTATTAGGACTTGGTTCCGCAAGCTGCAGACGGGCTCAGCTCATGCCAGAGCATCATCTCACATAATTCCAAGCACTCTGCCTTCAGGATTGATAAGGCCTGTCATAGGAGTGACTGATAGGAATATATGTGTCCATTTTAGGGTTAGATATAGGTATACTATATCTATAGCAAAGGGTGATTACACCACCTTGCCCCAGCTGTCTTAGCAGCCAGTTGTGTCAGTTTAGATGGCCTGCCAGGGGTGGCATAATACATGCTTCAGCCCCTGGTAGGCCCTGGGTACACCTATGCCCTGGGTACCTATGGTACACTGTACAGGGACTGGTAAGGTGGCCCAGTACCAATTGGTAAATGCACCTAAAGTACATGGATGTCAATTTAGAGAGAGAACAGCTTGGCTGTGGGTCTGATTAGCAGGCCCACAGCCAGGGAAAGTCATAAACCAGTGAAGCAAAAATCAAAAATCTGGGGTGACCATAGGATTGCAGACCCTACTCTCCTACACTCACCTTGTGAATATCCCCCTGCGTCAGCAACGTTCGGAAAATTCTTTTGTAGCATGCCGGCGTGGACGACGTCACAGGAGCACAGCATCGCGCACGACTCCGACTGACGTCACTGACTCCTTATTAGGCCTACGTCGACCTGATGACATCAGTTCCCTTTTTTCTGCGTCGTCGACGCTAACGGTTTCTTGGGCTCTTCTGTTGTACGGATAGTAACTTTGTAACTTTTGTGGATTTCTGGTTTCTGTATCTGTTTGGTGTTATTGTCTTCTGTCGAGATGTCATCGAGGAAGACAGGATTTAAGCCATGCAAATCATGTGGGAGGATGATGTCCATTACCGATCTTCATGGTGACTGTCTATGGTGTCTGGGTTTGGATCACAACGTCAAGGGTAACGAGAGGCAAAACTGCTTGTTGCCAAATTGAAGGGTAAGGATACCGAGAGAGCTTCGAGGTCAAGATCGGGATGCTCGAGGTCAAAGTCGAGGTCGAGGTCCTGGTCGAGGTCGGCTGCGAAGTTGGCTTCGGGTCATGCTTCTGGTTCATCAAAAAAGAAGCATAGGAGAAAGAAGCACAGTTCGAGACATCATTCCAGCAGGGAGTCGGACTCGAAAAAGAAGTCGTCTTCACGAAAACATCGTACGGGCATGATATCTCCCTCTCCAGTTCGTAATCCTGAAGGTGAGGCCATGCCTTTACAATCTTGGGAGCCTACACCGGCTACGGAATGGAATCCGTCTCCGGATCCGTATCAGACTTCGGAGCATGAAGGAGAAGAAGAAGTTCCTCAGGGTTCAATGACTCCGGTACATCATCCCGAGGAACAAGAGGTACAGGAAGAGTCGAATCCGGTGCAGCCTACTCAGGAGCAGCCGGTAGGTTCATACCCTCAATTTCCTGGTCCTGGTCAGGACCCTTCGTATTTTCTAAACGCCATGTATGGCGTATATGCGAGAGCTATGTACCCCTCTGGTGCACCGGCTGGTCCCATGGGTCCATTAGCGTATAGTCTGGGTGTGCCGCAGGCTTATGCTCCGGCTCCTTACCTGCCGTTTATGCCGACGCCGACTCCAACATGGCTTCTATCCGCGCCTCCGAGGTCATCGACTCCGTGCACTGCTTCACCGGCTCCGGAGTGACCTTGAGATCCAAATTGAAGTTCGACGCCTTTACCAGCTTCACATTCGAAGGCGGCTCCGGCTCCAGCTTCGACTCCATCGGAGTTGTTATCGGATCCGACGACGTTGGTTCGAATGGAGTGGTCGAGGCGTAGAGTGCAGCTCCTTTTGGAAGAAAGAAATTATGGAGAAGCTGAACTTGAAGAAGGCGAGCTTCAGGATCAGGAGGATTATTTTGAAGAGTTGCATGATGCAAGTGGTCTAGAATTTTCACCAGAATGGGGGTTGCCCACGGTATCTGATGCTACTTCTAAGGATGTGGCGCCTTACCATGTGGTAATTAAGAAGGCTGCAGAACTCTTAAATTTGACTTTGCCATCTGTGGAGTACAAGTCGAACATTCTTACTGAAGTTCTCCATTCTCCATCCTCCGTGGTTGAGCCAATTCTTCCATTTACTGAGGCTCTTACTGATCCTATATTGGAGGTATGGAGTAAACCTCTTACTGCTCCTGCAGTCTCAAAGTCAGTGGCAAGGCGCTACAGAGTGGCGCCTGGAGATCCTGAATTGTTAGCCACACATCCTTTGCCAGAGAGTTTGGTGGTTCAGGCTGCTTGCTTGAAAAGATCTGCAGGTGCATTTCCCCAGGTTTCTGGAGATAAAGACTCTAAGAAGCCGGATCAGAATGAGAAAAAAGTATTTTCGTCAGGCAGTATGGCCCTAAAATCGACAAATGCTAATTGTTTGATAGGCAGATATATCCATGATTTGATGGATACAGTGAAAGAGCTATCTCCTAAGCTTCCTGAGGAGGATAGAAAGAACTTTAATGAAGTGATATCTGACACGCAGGCTGCAGCTCGGCAGGTCATACAAAGTGGTATGGACACAGCAGATTCAGTTTCTAGGATTATGGGGTCTTCGATCGCCACCAGAAGAGCTGCTTGGCTAAAGACTTCTGAGTTTTCTGTGGATGTTCAGGCTGCTATGATGGATTTGCCTTTTGAATGCACAGGCCTTTTCGGAAAGAAAGCTGATGCTGCTTTGGAAAGGTTTAAGGATAGCAGAGCAACAGCAAGATCTTTGGGTTTTCAAACTAGAGGCTCTGTCGCCAAAAGATACAAGGGTTTTGGGAAGGTCTAATTTTTGTACCTATAAGCAGACCCAGCAGCAACAGCAGCAGCAAAATCCTTTGTACAGGTCCTACAGAGGCAGACAAAGGGGTCGTTCTCGTGGACGTCAAGCCTCCTCCTCCTCCACTTCCTCCTCTTCTACCCACCCCCGCCTACAACAGCAAAGCAGCCCTAGATCCACCATTCTGGATCATGCGGGTCCTGTGGGGGGTCGGCTTACTTATTTTCTACAGGATTGGGAATCGGTTACATTAGATCTTTGGGTTCTCAATCTTGTAGAGAATTGGTGTGCTCTTCCCTTTTGGGAATTTCCCCCAAATTACCCTCCATGCCAAGGTTTTTGCTCGGAGGACCACCTGTTGCTCCTACAGGAAGAAGTACAAGCATTGTTCAAAAAGGGTGCGATAGAGGTGGTTCCGGACCAGGAAAAGGGTAAGGGATGCTACTCCCGGTATTTCCTGATTCCCAAGAAGGATGGCAGAATTCGTACAATCCTGGATTTCAGGATCTTGAACTTTTACCTAAAGCAGGAGAAGTTCAAGATGCTCACTCTTGCGCAGGTTCTTCAGGCGCTGATGGAAGAAGACTGGATGGTGTCAATCGACTTACAGGATGCTTATTTCCATATACCCATTCTGAAGTCGCACAGAAAGTATCTCCGCTTCACGGTGGGATCGCAACACTACCAGTTTGCGGTTCTACCCTTTGGTCTTACTCCTGCGCCTCGAGTCTTCACCAAGGTGATGGCTGTGGTGGCTGCACATCTCAGAAGGTCAGGGATTCCAGAATTCCCTTATCTGGACTATTGGCTGATCAAAGCGGAATCTCCGGAGATAGTGCTCCATCATCTGCAAGAGACAACTCAGTTGTTGCACAGGTTGGGTTTTTCGATAAATGTACCCAAATCTCACCTGGTGCCCTCCCAGCGCAACCTGTTCATAGGTGCGGTACTGGACACAACTGTATGTCGTGCATTCCCTCCACCTCAAAGGATTCATGACATACAGGAAATGATTCCTTTATTTTACAATGGAGCAGTTGTTCCAGTCCTGAAGGTCCTTCGTCTGCTCGGTCTGATGGCTTCTTGCATTCTGTTGGTCAACCATGCACGCTGGCACATGAAGGCACTCCAGTGGTGCCTCCGCAGGCAGTGGTATCAATACCAAGGGGATCTCGGGGAGTCAGTGAGGATCTCCAGAGAAGCTGCGGCGGAACTGTCTTGGTGGGGAGTGGAAGGAAATCTGTCTCAAGGAAAGCCTTTTCAAACTCCTCCGTCGGTGGCCACAGTGATAACGAATGCATCCACTCTAGGGTGGGGTGCTCATCTGGGGGATCTGGAGGTCAAGGGTCTTTGGTCTCCAGAAAAAAGGTTTCTTCACATCAACCTTTTGGAATTGCGGGCAATGCGTCTGGCACTCAAGGCCTTCCTCCCTTCCCTTCGTGGTCGGTTAGTTCAGGTCCTGATGGACAACACCACCGCGATGTGGTATTTCAACAAACAGGGAAGAGTGGGATCGCAGTGTCTCTGCAGAGAGGCTCTGCGTCTCTGGTCATGGGTTGAGGAACATCAGATTTGTCTGGTGGCAAATCATCTGGCCGGAGTACTGAACTTTCGTGCAGACAGTCTGTCGGCGGTTCTCTGCCGACCACGAGTGGAGGCTTCATCCAGAGGTAGTTCGTCATGTCTTTCGGACATGAGGATCTCCTCAGGTGGGCCTGTTTGCCACTCACGAGAATGCTCACTGCCCGTCATTCTGCAGTCTCCAGTATCCGATGAAATGAGCATTGGGGGATGCGTTTCAGTTGAGTTGGGGCTCGCGAATCCTTTACGCATTTCCTCCCATACTATTGATTCCTCGGGTTCTGAGGAAGATACGTCAAGACCGGGCCCGAGTTATATTGATCGCCCCTGATTGGCCAAGAAGGGTGTGGTACACAGATTTTCTCTACCTCTCCTCGTGCCCTCCGCTCCGTCTCCCTCTCAGGGCAGACCTCCTCTCGCAATCGCAGGGGCAGGTTCTAAACCCCCACCCCCAGACCTTACACCTTCATGCCTGGAGATTGAACGGGGCAACCTGAAGTGGGTCTGGCAGTGGCGGATATCCTGTAGCTGCGTAGGAAGGCGATCGAAGAGGGACTGTTGGACATTCAGCGGCCGTACAGCAGAGACCTGGATTATCGGCCTTTAAACAGACAGGGAAGTAGGGAAGGCTCAGAGATGCTCCCCATT
Organism: Lissotriton helveticus; assembly: GCF_964261635.1. Classification (NCBI taxonomy): domain Eukaryota; kingdom Metazoa; phylum Chordata; class Amphibia; order Caudata; family Salamandridae; genus Lissotriton; species Lissotriton helveticus. The sequence continues at coordinate 57,720,849 of NC_136069.1, read as the reverse complement.
CACATACTAGTCGCCAAATCCAATTTGCTCTTTCATTGGGGCAGCAAGGTTTTGCTGTAGCTACGGCAAAGGGATATCTATCAGCTTTATCTGCTTTTATCTGTTTACCAGATCAACCATCTTTGTTTAAATCGCCTGTTGTATTGAGATTTTTAGAGGGTTTAACAAATTGTGCCTCAATGGGACTTGAACTTGGTTCCTACATATTTAATGGGTTCTCCGTTTGAGCCTCTACACAGGTGTCCTTTGAGACTTTTGTCTTTTAAGACTGTTTTTCTTATCGCAATTACCTCGGCAAGGAGGGTAAGTGAGCTTCAAGCTCTTAGTTCAAAGCCCCCGTTCTTGACCATTCTTGCTAAACGAATGGTTCTTAGGACCAGGGCTGCTTTTCTGCCTAAGGTGGTAACTCCCTTCCATCTAGGACAGTCCATTACCCTTCCTACCTTCTATCCTCCCCCTCACCCTTCCAAGGAGGAGGAGCGACTTCACCGTCTGGACCCCAAAAGGGCTGTGAGCTTTTATCTTGATAGGACAAAAGACTATTGAGTGGATGACCAGCTCTTTGTTGGATTTGCTGGCTGCAAAAAAGGAAGGGCTGTGCACAACCGCACACTCTCAAGATGGATTATACTATGCATCAAAATCTGCTACGCCCTGGCTGATAAGGAACCTCCAGAGGGTATAAGGGCTCATTCTACTAGAGCAGAGTCATCAACATCTGCTTTGTCTAGAGGTGTACCTGTAGAAGACATTTGTAGAGCGGCGACATGGGCCTCCTTCCACACTTTTGCAAAGCATTACTGCTTGGATAGCAAGATGAGGAGGGATGGCCATTTTGCGCGCTCTGTCCTTCAAGATTTTCTGGTATAAAACAGTGGACACCCTCCTCCGGGAGTGGGGACTGCTGTGGGAATCTATTCACAAGGTGAGGAATCCACTGGCAGATGTATCCTTCAGAAGAACAAGTTACTTACCTTCGGTAACGCTTTTTCTGGTGGATACAGTATCTGCCTGTGAATTCCTCAGATGCCCACCCACCTCCCCGTTGTCTACTCTTTTATATCTGAGTTTATGACAATGTTTAAATGCATTGATGTGTTTATAAAAATATATATATGTTATATATGGTGTTTTTCATGCATTATCTTCACACTATGGGGCCCATTAGGATGTCGTGCGGATTGCCCCCGCCAGGCTGGCTGTAGCCACCGCCAGCCTGGCGGGGGCAATCCCCCCGACATCCTCACTCGTTTCCCCCCCGCCATATTAGTATGGCGGGGGGACCTCGGCGGACGGAAAGACCGTCCGCTGCTTTTCCGCCCCGGTCGCCTTGCGGCTGGGGCGGAAAAGGAATAATATGGTGGCGGTGTCTATCAGACACCGCCAGCCATATTACAATGGGCATTTTACAATGCCTTTGCCGCCACGGAAAGGCATGCGGTCTTCATGGGGGTGGGGGGTGCACACGGGGGGGTACCTGTGGTACCCCCTGCATTTGCATATACAATGCTGTAGGCACTGCGTGGTGCCTGCCACTTTGTGTATGCAAATGCATACATGCATTTATGGCATTGTGGCGGGCGGTGCAGAGAGCACCGCCCGCCACAATGTTATAAATGCAGGATGCGGCCGCCACTGTGGCGGCCGCATCCTAATACCACCCACGGAACCCCCGCCCTTATGGCGGGCGGTCCGAATCCCCGTCAGGATGGCGGGCGGGCGGGCAAAGTCCGCCCGCCATCCTAATGACCCCCTATGTGTGTACTTTTGGAAATTATGTACTGGGTACATTGTATATGTATATGTCTACTATCATTGGTCCGTCCGGGTGCCTCGAAGGCACGGAAAAAAGGGCGGAACTGATGTCATCACGCCGACGTAGGCCTAATAAGGAGTCAGTGACGTCGGTCGGAGTCGCGCGCGATGCCGTGCTCCTGTGACGTCATCCACGCCGGCGTGCTACAAAAGAATTTTCCGAACGTTGTTGACCCAGGGGGATATTCACAAGGTGAGGAATCCACAGGCAGATACTGTATCCACCAGAAAAAGCGTTACCAAAGGTAAGTAACTTGTTCATCAGGTTCACGAAGAATTCGATGTCTTGAAGGAATTTGGCAAGATTGGGGCAGGAAATAAACATGTGAATCGTGTCGGCAGCCCATGCCCCACACCTACTGCATGAATTACCCCGTTGGCCAGCCCATTTAGAGATCTTCACCGGAGTATAATATAAGTCAAATACCGACATAAAATGTTGGGTCCTCAGGCTGCTGGTAATTAGAATCTGGTTGGCAAGTTCCAGAGACAGTTCTAAGTTAATACCTTCTTTACTGAACTTCCTTCCCCATCTATCGATCTGGATAGACCGGTCATCTAGGAGACTGGCCAGCAGCGTTTGATTTATTGTCCCAATACGAGATCTATTCCCTATTATGTCTACCAGGGGTATTTTTCCCATGTTTGCGTCTGTTTGTGCCATAGTTTTACCCAGGAACCTCCCGATCTGCAAGAATTTGAAAAAAATGTCTCATAGAGAGACCAAACGTCTCTTGTAGGTTAGAAAAAGAGGCGATTTGTCCCCCACAGCAGACATCCCCCAGGACATTAATACCTAAGTTTCCCCAGCTAGACACGGTTAGATCTTGAAAGATTGAGGTAAAGAGTCTATATGATGAGAGCGGGTGTAAGCATTGATATTCGAAATGCCAAACCTCCGTTGTATCTTTTTCCAGATAGAATAGGTAGGCTGATTGAATGATTTTAAATTTGTTTTTTTTTTAATAACTCATCTCTAAAAATGTTACTAGACATTGACCAGCAGCCTCGCCAAGTACTACCTCATAAATAGTAGGTCCAACGGCAACGGGAACTACTGTGTTAGCCCCAACCATCAATATCCCCATGTGTTGTTTCAGTGCAGCCCAGTGACAAAGGAGAAGGCTGGCCATCCCCCATTCCCCCTACGTCTAGGTAAAATCATCCATTTGAGTGCTCTTCTGGCTCTGCAATACCCCCGAAGGAATCTAACACATGCCTTTTGGCCTTAGAGATTCAAGATTCCAGGAATTCTAAAGGTATGGTCCGAAATAAGTATAAAAATTTAGGAAAACTCTAATTTTGATGACATTGCATCGACCTTGCATTTATAGATGTAGATGGCCTAATCTCTCTAGTATCTTATTAATATTCCTTATTATCGGCAGGATATATAGCTCTGTTATATGCTCCACTGATGCCATAATCTTTACTCCCAGATATGTTGCTAAGGATACAGTTGGAACTTCTTCCAGGAATGAAGTAGCCAAATGTAAAATCTGGGTTTTGTCAATATTTAATTTGTATCCCAACACAGAACCAAATATCTTTTTATTTTAAAAGTTTTTTGAGATAGTAATTATTATACCTGGTGTTACAGCACACCGTACAGCAGAACATAATATGACACAAATAAATCTTAGACATATTTTACAAAACTTAGACACAATTTACACATCTCTTTGCAGTTCTATAAGCAGTACCCCAATAGAATAAAACCAAAAGGGGTAAACAAACTCAGCACAAAATATAATACAACGATGATACTGCCTATCCTGGTGTACTGTTCAATCCCCTTTTCCATTGCTCAATGGGATACCAATTTTTTTTCCCCAGTGTTCTGCCCCTGCGGCCTTTCTTGGCATAAATTGAATTTTCCAAATTATAAGCAGCCAACAACCTAGCTAACCAGAGATGGAGGGTACGGGGCGCCTTGACTAGCCACGCCTTTGCTATGCATATGCGTAGCACTGCCGCAGCCATGAAGAGAAACTCTGTATGCAGGCCCCCTGCCTCGCCCTCGACCCTTAAGACGATTAACTCTGGTGACAGGATGATCTTGATGCCCAATGACGTGTCAATAAATTTCTCAATAGCCCTAAGAATAGTATAAAGTTGTGGGCAAGTAGCAAAGATATGTATTATATCTGCCTCCATGGAGTCACAACTTGGGCAGGTAATACCTGATGTGCCCCTCCCCACTGTGCTATCCTAGCAGGTGTATAATACAGAGAGTACAAGGTTTTGTAGTGTTGTGCTTGTAGAGAGGCTGAACGAAGTATAGTACGCCCCAGACCCAGGGAAACCTGAAACCCCTCCTGAGTAATACCTAATTTCTCTGCCCATTTAGTGGCGTATTTCTCGCAATTATCTGGTTTGGCTATAGTCAGTTCTACATAAAACTGACGTATCGAACAATCCCCCCTGCCCTCAATGGCATCTAAAATGCGATTTTGGCCAAATCCTAAAGGTCCCCCACGCTTGCTAGTAAAAAAACTCCTAACCTGCAGGTACTTAAAAAAACTCCTACTGTCTATAGCAAATGTAGATTGTAGTTCCAGGAACTGGAGCACTCCATTAGGGCCCAAGAGATCGCCTACCTTCTGTATGCCGCGGCTCTCTCAATCCAGCATAACTGAATCCCTAAATATTTCTCCCGGAAAGGAGGCATTCGCTGAAAAAGGGGTATATCTGTTGAACATTCCCAACCCGAATTTCTTAGAAAAAGCCGTCCAAATTTTATACGCTGCTTGTAATGTCTTAAACTTAGTTCGTTTATAGTAACTGAAGTCAATACTATTTAAAAAGCAATTACTTGCATCCCCTCCCAGCAAGCTATCATATATGTTAGTGTATTTAGGCCAGTTTCCTGAGTCTCTACTCCCTGTTCCAGCGCCTTCTATTAACCCCTGGATGTATTGCAGAGCTGCCGACCAGTAATACATTCTAAAATCTGGAGCCCCCCAACCACCTCTTTCTCTTGGTAGGCTGATGTAACAATACGCTCTCCTTGTTTTCCCGTGGGCCCAGATGAATCTATTCAGTATGTGTTCTAATTTCTTGAACCAAATGTGTTAAAAAAACAGCGGGATTGCCCTAAACAGATACAGAAATTTGGGCAGTATAAGCATTTTAACAGCATTGGTGCGCCCCACTAGAGTTAGATGTAGATTGTGCATCCTTTCAAGATCCCCTTTAACCTTGGTTATTAATGGTAACATATTTTGCTCTACCAGGCTGTTCAAATCTGAAGTTATCCTGATCCCTAGGTATGTAGCTGATGAAACCACCCTATCGTCCTCTCAGAGGACGAATGCGTTCCTAACTATTTGGGTTTTAGCTCTGTTAATTGCGTATCCTGAAAATAACCCGAAATTCCTCGTCTCCAATTCAATTTCCTTAATAGCCTCGGTTGGAGCTGACGTGATGACGGCCACATCGTCTGCATAAGCAAACGTTTTGTACTCCACACCATGCATGACAACTGGCGGAATCTTATTATTGAGTTCCAGTCTACATAGTAGCGGATCCATATACAAAGCGAATAGCAGTGGAGAGGAGGGACATCCCTTCCTAGTCCCCCTCTTAATCTGCAGTGTGCTTGTGAATCCTTTATTAATTTTCACCCTAGCTGACGGGTCTCTATACAAAGCCTGCATTGCCCTTACATATTCTTCCCCTATACCACACCACCTCATAGCCAACCATAGATAGTCCCAGGAAACCCTGTCGAAGGCCTTCTCCGCATCTAAAAACATGGCCGCGGCAGGGTCCCTTGAGACCTCCGTTGCATCCAACAATGTAATCATCTGTCTTGTATGCTGTGTAGTGCCCTTCCCGGGGATGAACCCATGTTGCGTGTGGCTGAGCAGACTCTCAATCACCCTACCTAACCTTGTTGCCAGTATTTTAGAGAATACTTTGGCATCTGCGTTCATGAGGGTAATAGGTCTGTATGAATACGGCTCCAAGGGAGGGTTAACTTTTTTTAAAATAACTATTATGTCCGCACCCCCCCATGAACAAGGTATCAAAATCCCTTGCTGTGCTTGTGTGAGGGTAGTATGTAGTGACCCCCTAAAGACTTTATAAAATTCGGCGGGTAGTTGATCCGGACCTGCTGCTTTCCCCGAGGGGAGATTCTCCAGAGCTGTGGCTATTTCCTGTAGTGTTATAGGGAAGTCCAGCGCATCTTTCTCCTCTTCGGAAAGTACTGGGTGTGGGATACCTTCAAGGTACTCCTTTATACTATTTGTGGGTACTGGCTGATGTTGATCGTCTAAAGTCCTCCCTTATTTCTTCAGGGTCATTAGCCAACCCCCTTGCCATCGGAAATGTCCTTGATTTCCCCCGCTGCCAATTTCTGCCTTGTGCGAATTGCCAAGATATGCCCTACTCTTTCGCTAAACTCGTAGCAGCTTTCTCTCTTAATTAGGTAGTTAATAGCCGCCTTACTGGCGATACACTCACTTGCCTCTGCTTTATTAAGATTAATCCTGAGCAGGACATCCTCCAACGGCTCCTTTCCTGCTATGGCTGTATTCACTCCCCTATTCGCAATTTTTGAGGATTAGATGGAACTGTTCCTCAAAAGAGGACTATTTCAGAGAAGCATCCATTCTCAGCGGTGTCAGGGTACACCCTAAGACTCCGAGTTCTTCCTGCTCAGACTACAGAAACACAGATTCTTCTAGGTGAAGTCAAAGATCGAGTTTATTGGCTGCAACCAAGTAACAGGCGTCCTAGAAGTACAACACGGTGTATATTCTCAGGAGACTGCTCAATCTTACAAAGCCAGCCTTCTCTTTTTATACAAAATATTACGCTTTAGGCAAACATTCTTTGTTTTACAGTTGGTCATTCACATATTTTCACTACAAAGAAAAAGCAGAGTCATGATGAAAAGCCCATATTTCAGTTTGTCCAGCCCACAATCAATTAACCCGGCAAGGCCCAGTATTTCCATCAGATATCGACGGACCCCCAATAAAAACGGGCAGCTCCTCCTCATAAAGCAAGTCATAAAGTAGGAAACAGGGACAGGTGTGTGCAAGATTAGGCGTGGTTTGTGTGCGATGAAAGGTTTATGGCATGTTGTGCCTTGATACGATCTCGTTCGGCCACTGGGAGAGGAACTGACCGAACAGGTTTGGCCTTGGGCAGTGGAGTCAGCTTTCCCGGGTCACAGGGAAGTCAGGAAAGGTGTACGTGTCCTTCAGGATCGTGTTTGGCCTTAATCATTGGCCTATGTGAGGGCAACTCACAAAATGGCTGCCTGTCTCCGAACAACTGTGTCAACACTGACAATGCACAACCTTCTTTCTCATGGACATACAATGTAAAGGGCTTACTGTAGTCGGGGGTACCCAACACAGGAGCCGAACATAATGCATTGCGCAATTCGGAAAAACTTTTCTGACATTCTTCAGACCATGGAAGGGGATTCGGTGTATCTTTACAGGTTAATGCCACCAAGGGCTTGGCCAGCAAAGAAAAATTTGGTATCCATTGTCTGCAATATGATGTAATGTCCAAGAAAGCACGTACTTCTCTCTGTGTTCTTGGCACACTCAATTTCGCTATTGCCTGAATTCTTTCTGGGGTCAGTTTCCTTCCCTCCTTCGATAAGAGATGACCTAAGTAGGTCACTTCTTGTCGACAATATTGCAATTTGGAAAGAGACACTTTGTGGTGCAAATCAGACAAATGACGCAACAATGACAACGTTGCTTCTTTACAGATTTCCTCAGTATCTGCAGCAACAAGTAAATCATCAACATACTGAATAAGGGTAGCGCCATCAGGTAAAACAATCGTATCAAGCTGTGTTTTTAAAGCCTGACTATATATGGATGGGCTTTCGCAGTAGCCCTGGGGAGCGCGTTTGAAGCGGAAGCTTCGTCCTCCTAAACTGAAGCCACAAATATCCCTACTCTCCTCGGCAATCGGGATGCTGAAGAAAGCATTCTTCAAGTCAATCACCGAAAACCAAGTCGCGGAAGCTGGAATCATAGTCAATAGGGCAGTGATATCAGGAACAACTGGAAATTGTGGCACAACTATTTTATTGACCTCTCTAAGATCAATCACGAATCTGTACACAGGTGGCTGAGTAGGGTCAGTACGTTTCAAAACAGGCAGAACAGGACTATTGCAAACGTTGCCTCTTGTCTCTTCAATTACATCTTTTTCAATCAAATCGTAAATGATCGCTAGCAACGCTTTTTCACCTTCACTAGAAATCTTATATTGGGGAATGCGTGGCATTTTCACATTAGCTTTCAATGTCACAACATATGGCGGTATTTCCAAAAGACCTACAGCATTAGGACCAGTAGCCCAAAGAATATCAGGAAGAAATGACAATTCTGTTGGAAGTTTGTCCTTCGACAAATACATTGGAGAGATCACTTTCCTACCCAGTGTAAGTTGCGCTCCTGAAGGAGAACAATACAAAGTCGCATACAATCTTTTCAACAAATCCAACCCTAACAAGTTTTCACCACAACCTGTCGTCAGAATAAGGGGTGCTTCGAATTCACAAGGTCCAACAGAAAGGGGCATAGGACTAGAAACTGGGTTCCTAACCGGGGCGCCAGAAAAATCAACTGAAACATTCGTTTTGCCAGACAAAGGTGCGCCCGGGAGTTTTGAGTGCATAATAGAACTCTTTGTAGCATGTAGCACCAGTATCCAACAGAAAAGGCTCTGACACACCTGATGTAATCACCTCAACATAAGGTCCACTCTGATCTACTGGAACTGAAACAACTCCCTCTCTTTGTCTATGGCTGTCCTAGCAATCATTACCTTCCATATGTTCATCTTCTAGTAGTCATCAGCATAGTACTGAGCTGTCCTACCAGACGCATTATTCTGCTGAACAAACCTATTCATTGAATTTTGAGGCGGGAAAGAATGCGCGTTCTGGGGGAAATTTCCACGTCCTCTACCTCTAGGCGCTTGTTGAACACCTCGACCTCGTGCACCAGAAGCACCATTCGTACGTTGTAACAAGATAGGACAACTATACTTGAAATGACCCTCTTCTTTACAATATGAACACTGATTGGGACCTACAGGAACACGTGGTTGAGAAAACTCGACCCTTTGCGAGTTTCTTTGATACTGTTGAGGTTGCTGATAGTTATTCTGGCCACCACGTGGCGGATACGCTTGTTGTAACAGAACCTTTGTTTTCAACTCTTTAGTTTTCTTGTCTGCCCTATCCTTCTCATCTTTATCTCGATTTTCATAATACTGTTCAGTAGCCAATATCTGTGCTGAAGAGGAAACGGCCCATGAACTTTCTGAATCTTTTAATTTCTTACACAACTCGGGTAACAAATTGTGCACGAACTTGTCAACGAACAACCGTTGCCCACCTTCTGTACTCATATCTTGACCACTGTGGTCGATAAACGTCTCTTCAAACCTGGTGAAGAAATCAGACACCGTTTCATCTTTCTTCTGCTTACACGCAGACAATTTATCCCAATTCACACGCATCGCTGGCATTAAAGTTTTCATGTAATTAAGGATTCTACCAGGGAGGTCTGCTACTAAAGGCTCTGGTTTAGCACCACCAACTTGTCTGCCATCTGCAGCAGCAATATTAGCCCACGAGTCACCTAACTCTTGATCATGATCCGCATGACAAATCTTTCCCCATAAAGGCTGTGGAACAACATTTCCAAACAACATGTCTATATCAGCTAAATTCATAATGCAGGAGCCTGCAGTCTGTGACAATTCCTTGTAATACCCTGCAGGATTTTTACGGGGATCAGGCAATGTTTGCTTAAGGGCCAAGACTTCAGCTCGCTTCCATGGAACATGTACCCAGACACGCTGAAAGTGTGGTGGAATGATCGGATTAGCATTCGGGTCCCCATCTCTCCAAACTGGGGGAACTTCTCTCATGGGATACTGTCTCGCCTTCTTTTTAACAGAGGAATCAGACTCAAACAATGACCGAGAAACACCTTCAGTCCTGAATGACAGCAATGTCGCAACTGCTTTCTCAGCATCTGAACCTACAATTGCGCCTTTCCCAAACTCGAACCGTATACGACACAACTCAGGTGGATTGGGCTCCAAATCATTCTCTTCTAAATCCTCACAAAGGAAAGTACACATTTTCTCAAAAACGTATCTCTGTTTTGGTGCTTCCCACTGACGGAAGACATCCATAACAGACTCTAACTCATATCTTATCGGGTCGGTAACCCATTTATGTGCCAAATAATTCAATGTTTCCTTCTCCCTAGAATCAGGCAGTTGGCTACGCAACTGTTTACACTCTGAGACAGGGGTTACACTTGTTGCTCCAAAGAGAGGATATAGAAGGCTAGCAACAGTGCTAGTCATTCTCTGGCGAACAGAGGGAGAAGTCGATGAAAGGACAGGCAGAAAAGCAGAGTGAGGCAAGGCAGACGCAGAGGCAGTGCCAGGAGGAATACCAGGAGTGGTAGTCGATATAGTGGTCAAAGTCGTAGGAAGCAAAGGCAGAGCAGATGTCAAAGTCGGTGGCCCTTGAGCAGGCTGCACCGGAAGAGTAGGAGCCAACTGAAGAGCAGCTGGTAGCTGTGGAAGAGCAGCAGGAGGCAATACAACCAAAGATTGTGCGGCTAAAGGTTGCGGAGGTGCCGTAGCACTCTGCGCATAAGGGGGTGGCGAACTCAATAAATGTGACATTAGTGGGTCTTTTTCAAGATCTTTTGCTGCATCTTGCTGAAGAGGCGGCAAAACTGGATAACATTTATCGATTACCATTTTACGTTGCCTGTGCAACTGCTCGCTCATCTGTTCTTCTTCGTTATCTTTATACTGCATAGCAGCTTGCATTATCAAGATACCCCTTTCTCTCTTATTTTTCTTCGCTAATTTAATTTCCTTCTGTTTGGCTTCCTCACGCCATAGGCGGAAAGAGTCAAACATCGCCGGCCGGGCTTTCTTCTTAAAAAGTTTAACCTCGAGATTATCTAAGATTTCCGTGTCAAAGCTACCATATTGGGGGCATTTTAAAACACCATCCTTTCTGGTGTATCTGATCCACACTTCATTATATGTGATGGGGCCTACTCCATGTTTCACATACAGTTTATAGGTTGGAGTTCCAATCGGAGGAACCGGACACGAGTCCTCCAATCGGGAATCCCTATTACAACCAAGACAAAACAAATTTCCAAGTCTGCTAAGACCAGGCATCTTCACTCTCTAGTCTAGCTTCAAACTTCAAAGGATTATCGAATACGATATTTTCGTGAATACACGAGTCCTTCGGCTTTGGTACTTGCAAGTTCCAAATCAAAGATCCCAAGGGGATACCCAAACTAAGAACCAAACTAAGGACTGGGAGACGCTCCACTTATACTTAACTGAGGTATCGATGACGTCACCAGAAGACTCGTCTATCGTTTCGCTCTACCAAACGTCAAGGGTCCAAAGCAGGGCGATAGCCAGGGCAGCAGTCCTTCGTAGCCGTCGGGAAGCGGGGAACCTCGCAGCAAAGACTTTCGGACCACGTCGACATGCAGGGGTCGATGAAGTGGCGGCCTTCCTCCAGAATTTTCACACGAAGCTCCTCACGAACCTCTGGCTTGGACCGGTACTGCTGATATCGCCCCACGTTTGGCGCCAGATGAAGTACTGGGTTTTTCGGAACCCAGCGGTGTCAGGGTACACCCTAAGACTCCGAGTTCTTCCTGCTCAGACTACAGAAACACAGAGTCTTCTAGGTGAAGTCAAAGATCGAGTTTATTGGCTGCAACCAAGTAACAGGCGTCCTAGAAGTACAACACGGTGTATATTCTCAGGAGACTGCTCAATCTTACAAAGCCAGCCTTCTCTTTTTATACAAAATATTACGCTTTAGGCAAACATTCTTTGTTTTACAGTTGGTCATCCACATATTTTCACTACAAAGAAAAAGCAGAGTCATGATGACAAGCCCATATTTCAGTTTGTCCAGCCCACAATCAATTAACCCGGCAAGGCCCAGTATTTCCATCAGATATCGACGGACCCCCAATAAAAACGGGCAGCTCCTCCTTATAAAGCAAGTCATAAAGTAGGAAACAGGGACAGGTGTGTGCAAGATTAGGCGTGGTTTGTGTGCGATGAAAGGTTTATGGCATGTTGTGCCTTGATACGATCTCGTTCGGCCACTGGGAGAGGAACTGACCGAACAGGTTTGGCCTTGGGCAGTGGAGTCAGCTTTCCCAGGTCACAGGGAAGTCAGGAAAGGTGTACGTGTCCTTCAGGATCGTGTTTGGCCTTAATCATTGGCCTATGTGAGGGCAACTCACAAAATGGCTGCCGTTCACAAAATGGAAACTGAGGGTTCAGGACGAAAACTACGATTTCAAGGTGAAATCATCACTCGAATATGACGAGAATGCTTGTGCATAATGTACTATCCATCCTCGGTCTTCTGATATCAAAATCGTCATGGTACGATGATGTTTATAACACGAGTCCAGAATTTTAAGTACTACAGCTAAAAGATCGAGGCTATCTAAAAGAATTGTTCGGAATGCTTCCAAACGTGCATGGTATTGCCCCCGCGAGGTCGAAAAACGAACTTGAACGAATTGCTTGCGTAACCACTTTCTCTCCAGTGTCGACAAAATACGCAAATTGATATTGCATCGCTGGCCAATAATCAATGCAGGTGGCCTTAAGATAGAGAGACCATTGTTTGCATTTCGCAAAAGTAAGAATCTGAAAGACTATCTAGTCAGAGCAGCCTCGCTCACTCCCTCTTCCCACACCACATTAGATTCGGTCTGGGGACTCACCCCCATTGTAGGACATGCAAAATGCGGTGGATGTAACGTGTGTGAGTTCACTATTGAAGGGGAAAACGTCACCTTCAATAACATCACAGTGAATTATCACACCTTTTCTAATTGTAACACATGTAATGTGATTTTTCTAATACACTGTCCATGCATGAAACTGTACGTAGGCCAAACGACCCAGAAAGCCAAAACAAGAATCGGACAACACAGAAGCCGCATCAGATGTAAAACACTGAATGCACCACTGGTGGACCATTTCGCCGCTGCTAACCACAGTGAAGACGACATTCGCTGGACAATTTTGAAACTTCTTAAACTGCCGCAAAGAGGAGGCAACATGGCTCAATTGCTAAACCGAGAAGAGCTAAAGACAATAATACTTTTTGACACAATTCGAACTGGCCTCAACAGAAGTGAGGATTGGACCACGTTATTATGACACTGCCTTGAAAACTCCCTGTCCCAAATCGCTTCACTTTGCTCCCTGATTGTGTAATCACATCTGCACTGTAACTCGCAAAAAGTGAATTTCCATGTTCTAATTTTCCTTCCCCATTTATTGTAAATATGGTTTCACTGTAAATATGGCTTTATTATGTCACTTATCACCCTCACTCACTTGGGCACTGGTTTTAATAGCGACCCGCGAGACCTTCTGCTATTAATTTTCACTCAATAGGGCTCCGTTGTACATGTGGCTATAATGTATTATACCTTGTGACTCACGAACGCACGGGGTCACACATTCAATCGCAAGACATCCGCTCAAATACTCACACAAGATGGCGGGCGCACTTCCCAGCAACCGCCTCCAGTCCGCTCTCTCTTTCTCCTACTCGCTGACTCATTCCCAAAATGGCGAGCGCGAGGTTGCATTTAACCGGGCTCCTCGCCTCCCACATTCAGTTCCGGCCATCGCGCTGTATATTGAAGAGCACATCGCTGCTGGACTTCGCCATAAGCACACCGTTGCACTGATACCATCACCACCGTAATCTAGGTAAGACGCGGACACCGCCGGGGCCAAGCCCAAAAATCCACCCTCCCCGCTATAAGAGGTCCCACTTACACAGCGCTTCTCCTTACTCTGCAGCGGATCCTCCCTCTCAAACCCTTGACCACGAGGTATTCACTTGGCAGCCCTCCCAAGGACCCCAACGACCGGCTGGTCTCCCCTGGCTAGGGGCCACATGTTGCCTTCTCAGACCAATGAGGTAGGGGCCATGATTCCGGTTTGGAACTTACTTACCACTTGATTAGGGTTACCTCATTTAAACCCCTTGTTCATTCATTCACAGCGGTCGGAATCTTCCCTGCTCAGACCGGTTGCTGCTCTAATCCTCACCCACATAGGCACGTGCCCGTTATGGACGGTGGCCCCTGGTAAGCCCTCCTTCAATCAACCTACTTCGTTCCAGATAGTCACTTTTAAGATTCACCCGACATTCTAACTAAGACACACCAGACTGGTCGTCACGCTTTCGCCCGCGCCGAGTCAGAGGGTTGCAATCAGCTTATGCTAATTAGGATGAGCACCAACACCGCACGGCGCCGTTTTATGTCACGAATTGCGCACTTTTTCAGTGGCCACCACTTGTGTCTAGGCACTTACTCAGATCCCTATGGACAGGAACGGATAACGGATTAAACATGTAAATTGAATGTTTATATGTCCAGCACAGGATCGGAGAATGGAGTAACATGTAACTCGAATGTGTTTCTATATCCACCACAGTACCTTAGACCTTAATAGGTTTTTGAGCATGGGCATTCATTACGATTACGAAATGTATGGTTCTCCAAAAACACTCCTTGTCACGAATGTGTCACAGGCACAACCACCTTTACTTCACTTTTTATTCCACAATCTTTATAGTCTGAAATCGACCAAAGTGTGCTTTTAATATCTACTAGCTGTCAGATTCTAATTCCTTCATGTTTTTTGTGATTCTTATCGGACACTTTCCTTTTTGTTTTCCTGTTTTTTTCTTCAACAGGCCGTAATTAAATACACCAGGCAAATGTTAATTTCTAGTCCTGATGATGATCCCAATTTATTTTTGAGCAAGGGATCGAAACGTCGACGTTCTCTAATAGTGCCACAAGTAACCATTGTGTCTAACCTTTGTGACCACTATTTCTGGCTATACTTGATGTATCTTTGTCACTGAATACAAGTGGCCACAAAGCTCAGTCTTTGCCTGTAATTGCTGTTTGTGTAAACTATGTTAGTTAATCTATTTCCCCGCACTTCCCCTTTGCTGTAAGGTACAGGACTGTGCCCTACTATAAATGTTTTTGTTCATGCATTTTTGATTTCATCTCTTGAACATAATATAAATAAAACTCCATGTCCGGCTGGACATTGAAATTATATAGTAACCTAACACGGTCTATATTTCATTTCTTTTCTATTGTTAAACAATTGTTTAGGACCTTTGTCTTTTTAAGTAATATTGATACCCGTGGTCCTCAGCCTCTTTTGGGTCCCCTTGTGTAGACAGAAACTATGGCTGTATTCAACTGCTCCTCCAAATCTGCTAGATTTTTTGTAATTCTTACCATTCTAGTCGTCTCCTGCTTATTTCTATGTAATGTAAAGCTTAATGTTTCCCCTCTAATACCAGCTTTAAAAGCATCCCAAGCTACACCAGGTGGGGCACTATCTCTGTTAATCTCCCAAAACATAACGATCCAGTCCTGCATGTCTTTGACATATTTCTCATCTTTCAAGAGAGCCCTCTCAAAAGTCCAGCTGGATTCTTTAATCGGGGCCTTCCGTAGTTTAAGTGTAAGTATTAAGGGGTTATGGTCAGATATGATTCTCGGTTGCTTATCTAACAGAGTTCTTACTAAAGAGTTAGAGATCAGGAAGTAATCCAATCTGACAGTGATCCTGTGGGGCGCTGAGTAAAACGTACTGCCAGAGCCGACTGGATTACAGCGAGCCCACAGATCCACTAGTGAGTTATGGTGTGCCAGATTGAGTATTGCTTGGCATGTCTGCTTCTTACGACCAGAGTAGGCCTGCCCAACCTCCGTACCTAAACCATCCACCCCGTTAATGTTGAAATCTCCACGGCAGATAATAGGTTCTGGCCAAAGGGGGAGTTCGGTGTCCAAAAACTCGAATATGTCTGAGTCATCCTCAGTGGACCCGTAGACAGAAACTAGCGTAAAAATCTCACCCCTGATATTACCATCCAGAATTACCCACCTCCCCCATTGATCCTCTTTTTTCCTTCTCACTATGATGGTCCCCCTTTTTGCGAGTATGGCCACCCCTCAAGTTTTAGGCCCCTGTTTTGTGTATGCTGCTACTGCAAAACCCAGTTGTTCCAGAAGATAGCATTTAGTCCCCTCGATGTGGGTCTCTTGGAGACATATTATGTCTAACCGCATTGATCTCAGAAGCGCAGCCACCCGCTGCCTTTTATTTCCATCATTGAGGCCGCAGACATTTATTGAAGCAATTCTAATGCTCATTAATGTATGTCATATTGTTTTCCTACCGCTTCTGTGTCAGTTTTGTTGAACCAATACTTGAGAGTGTAACTGTGTAACTGTGTAGTGCTGTGCTGCGGTGTGCTGTACAAACCAACCATCCAGAGTCCTTCCCCCCCCCTCGCCAACCCTCCCTGGTTCCCCCCCGCCCTTCCTTCCCCACACAGAACTTGTCCCCCCTGACCTATGTGTGGCTGCTTTTGGATCCCAGCTGTCACATCCCTCTCCCTCCTGTGCCTATAAATCCCTGCTGTGTTACCCCCCTTCTACGGTGTGTCCCGCCCGCCCCTGCTAGCTACCAGATGACTTAACCTAACCACCCTTCTGATCCTTTCGTTACTCCAAATATTGCTGTGCTTTGATTTCCGAGAAAAACATCCTTACATGCCCTCTCGTGATTACCTTAAGCCTAGCTGAAAACAAAAGATATGCCTCTGAGCCTAGAGCCTGGAAGGGCGAGATTAGCTGCCTAAGTTTCCACCTCCTTTCCACCGTGACATGACAGAAATCGGGTCTAGCAAAGAAGGTGGTGCCATTAAACGAGCGTTTGGAATCTGGCCTTGTCTTGTCAATAAGTTCCTGTCTAAGCAGGTAATTATCTACGTTCACCAACATAGCCCAAGGCATACTCTCCTGACCACCTCCCCTCCCTTTCTTCATCGTCAGTGGGAACCTGTGTGCCCTTTGCACCTCATTCTCCCACTGCCATTGCGCTTCAGGGAAGGCTCCCTTTAAAAGGTTGATCACGAACCGCCTGGTGTCCTGCCCCTCTGCCCCCTCCGCCACCCCAAGCAGTCTAACATTATTCCGCCGCTGACGGTTTTCAAAGGCCTCCATCTTCCACTGCATGTCCTCTGACATTTTTTTCCAGCGCCGATTTAAAAGTCTGCCAGCTAACCATAACGTCTTCCAGTCTTCCCGTTCTTTCCTCCACATGTGTCACTCTGTTTGCCACTTCCTCATATAGTTTATTCACTTTCCTCAATGTGTTCTGGATTTTTTTAGTAGCCTGCCTAGCCCTACGGCTCCCAGGTCTTGCTTCCCCCTGCATTTGTTTTAGGGTGTTGAACAGCAAGTCCAGTAAAGCATATTGGGGTGGAGTCTTGGCAGGAGCCCCCTTGATGTTAGTGGTAGGGTGTTTCCTTTCTGATATACTTGGGAGGTGGCTGAGTAATCCCAGATGAGCTTTTTATTCATGACTGAGGGGGACTCTGAATCGTGCAGCCTTGCTTTAGATCTCCTTTTTTTCTGAGTGCTCTTATTGCCTGAGGTGGTGGAGCCCGTGTCTGAGCCATCCCCCAAGCTTGCTTTGCTGGAGAGTAGAGACTCAGAGTCCTCAGCCAATGATTAAAGCAGTCCCTCTCTGGTAAGCCTCCCCCTCTCTCCAGCCTCACCTGCGTAATGTCTTTTGTTTTAGAGCTCTGCGCCGCCAAACTGGTATTGCTTCCCCATTTACTCACGGTTAGATGTGGGGTACTCAGGCCTGCCTCCATCAGTAGCAAAGCGTTCAACATTTCCTTATTGCCTGTACTTGTGTCATCCAGCACTACAGCAGCGCCCGTGGGCTCCTCTTGTCTCCTGTTGCCCACCGCTACACCTCCCAAGTGCGTGTCTGCCTAATCTCCCGCTGCTGAGCCCGTTCCCAGATGTTGCCTAGCAACCTTGCTTGTAGCGTCCTCGAGGACGGCCCCGTCACTGCACCCATTGCTGTTCGGCTGCTCTCCCTGTTCTGCCGTCTGATCTACGGGCTTCAAACTGAAAGCTTCCGTGAGGGTAGGTTGCCTAAGTGTTGTGTCCTTCTGGTGAGTGCCTTCTTTCATGATCCTCTGTGTCCGCTCTGTATGGCCCGGATCACCTATTTTACCCCGCTGCTCCGTCTTCTTCTTTGACGCGGGAGCTGCCGGCTTCCTTATGGCACCGAGGGAGCGCTGCGTCTGTCCAGGAGCCGATGTATCCTTTTTTGTCATTTTATCCGCTCCCCCTTTGCCATGGTGGAAGGTTCTGTCTGTGCCTTCTCCTGCTTCTGGGAACGTAGGGACATCCTGAAGGCAGGTTTATTGCGGGTAAAAAAAACGAACAGGTTGTGCAGGCTGGTTTTCAGGACAGCGAGGCCCAAATATCCCTGCTGATTCCTTTAATGCCGGAAGAGCTGATCTTATATTGGACGTGAAAACGGCAATGTCATCGGCATACGCTAATGTTTTATAAGCGGTACCGTTGACCATAGCAGCTTTAATCGATGTATTTGCGTCCACTTTATTCAGAAAAGGATCAATATAAATTGCAAATATTACCAGGGTGCAGGGGCACCCCTGCCGGTGTTTTGTTCGATTTTAGCTCCGGATGCATTTCCAGATACATGCCCTTATATAGGTATATTTCACATTGCCCTTCTATAGGCATAGATATCCAGTCCTTATTTATGTATAGTTAATGCTACCCAAATACAGGCATGGCTACTTCCATTCGTTCATCTACGTCACAACGAGTTCTAGGAAAATCAGGCTCTTAAACTGTTAGGGACTTCCCCTTGCTTGGATATTGATGTCTCCAAGAACTCATTTATTATGCATGAAAATCTATTCCTTAGGGGTTCATTCATGACGTTCATATGCCCGACTTTCCATCAAAGCTGGCATTCCTAAACACCTTCAAGGTATAAATATACCTTCACTTGCTATGGCAAAGCACTGTGTGGTTCGGTGCAGTTCGACTACCTACTTGCATGACGCAGCTCGCTACAGCAAGTGCCGAAGTAAGCCAACTCTCCAGCTGGCGCACTGATCAGAAGCTGCCATCCTCCTGCCAAGAAATCCAGCTCCAGTGTTTCTGACTCCCCTTGCGGGGTGTTGGGAAATTGAGTATCGAGACAGAGATACCAACTTCTCATTCCAAGGTATGTAGCTGATTAGAACCTAGAGAAACCTTTGGCAATTCTTGGCAGAACTAAACCTGTGCTAAAGACAAACACCTACTTCTTCCCTTGTACTAGACCTAGGTTAGGTACACTGGGGTAGGCGTATTTTAGAAGCACCAGTTGAGTATTTTAACCTATGTTATTTATGTATGTAATTTTATACGTGTCACAGCAACAGACAATGCTATTACAATATTATTTTATATTACTGTTTACGCTGTATGCATTATACTTCGCATTCTGTCTAACGATTGTAGCAGTTCACCTCTCTTGCATGAGAAAGAAGACTGTTCAATAAATCCTTTTATTGAAATGCCCGTCTCTCTATTTTTGTGCAACTCGGTAGAAATGAAGCATGCACGATTAACTGAGTGAACTAGTTATCTATTGTTTTCACGACTCTGAAGATATTGTTCCGGTTCCGGTTCTAGGGGAGATAAAGTTGTCGTATTTATGCGGTTGTCAGAAACTAATCCCTTCTTGTTTATTTGATAAAGTTTCTAGTGACCTCTGAGTTAGCTGGCACACACACAATTACGTTTAGTATACTCTATAGAGACATACTGACCTCAGTCCTATGTCAAATCTATAGTGTATATTATTCCAATGCGCAGAGCCTATTGGGAATATAGGAAGTACACTACATGGCGCCCAATGGCTTGGTAAGGCACTAATTTAACGCTAGATACTAAAGTAACTCAGTCGTGTTTTTCTCAAAGACCCCTTTTTTCCCCGTAATACTCCAATAGACGTCTGGAGTGGGTAAAAGGATAATATCCGCCATAGCAGAGTAGGACGAAAATCCTATGTATTAGCTTTTTGGTTTGTTCAACGTTGAAGGATACAGTGTCCCAAAATATTGTGCACCTTATCTTTGTTCCCTTGAAACTTGCTCTGCAAACTTTCATTAAACAAAAATGACCGAAAACTAGGACAACAACTCGATTGGAGCTGCAGGCGAAAACGCCGTACCATCTTTTAACATTACAGGTTTCATAGAAACCGATGAGAATGCTGTAGTCATTCCTCCAAATTTAAGGAAAGCCATCGCTATAAAACTTATAAAACATGGCCTAACATCAAGAGGTGGTAGGGCAGTTTTTGTGATAGAGGCCAATGAATATCACCAGACAGAGATATTCTATTCATGGATAGTTTTCCCAGAAGCAAATCCAGTAACACATATGTTTCACTCCTACAAAGAAGATGATCCACCAGAGGAATACATTCCTTTCGAGGATATTAAGATTCCACTAACATACCAGGAGCATGAGCTCTGGTTTAAAGGCGCCCTAAAACATTTAAATCACATTACCAGGCTCGGTCCACTAGGTAGACCAGGAACAACATGGTTGGCTCGAGCCGGCTACACACCTGACCCTGACATTGAATCAATGTTGGATGAGGACTTACTTAGTAACATACAAAATGTAATAGAATCATACAGTTAAAAATCTTTACTAAAAACACTCCGACTACTTCTAGAAAGAAGTGGGAAAATAGCAAACAAACTTCTAAAGATAAGCGTTCTCATTCCGGTGGTAGGTCTCCTCAAAAGGAGCCCTCTGAAAGGAGGTATAACCTCAGGAATAGGGATAATTTAAGAAAACCTGATAGATATCAAGATACTGATACACGCTCCTCTCGAACCTTTCAGACTTCATCACAGAAATCCAAAAGAAGAGGACGGTCAGAAAACAAAGAAGAACGTGTGAAGTCCAAAGACGATCAACACATTCAGAAAAACAAGAAACCTCAATTCACCAAAAAGAAGGCAGCAGGTCTAAAAATCAGACATGCCGAGGATCTTGAGTACACAACTCAAGAATGGAGAATGGGACAGCGCAGCAGAAGTCACAATAGCTCACCAGAACCTGAAGGATCTTCTGGAGACAGTGGACTTGAATGAATTCATTCAAGTTGAAACTGCAGATACCAAGATTAGTTCTCCACATAAGTTATATGAAATATCACCCCAAATGGAGGGAGACATACCAAGAAAAATAATAGCAGTCTTTTGGGAGCGACTTTCTAAGGGTTATGACATTCTTCTATCTTAACAAGACTGGCCACCAGAATTTGTCAGGGAGTGCCCACATGGTGAAGACATCATTATGCCAGCCTTCTCTAATCATATTTCAGTATATTTAAAATATACTTATGCCAGGAAATGGTCAGTCGCCCAAGCTCCAGCACTATATAAAAATCATGTAGGATGGGATGAGGATTCTCCTCACCATAAAATCAAGTTAAAAAATCAACCAACTGCACAAAGGCAGTACCCAGTTAAGCAAGAAGCTAAAAAACAGGTACGCGATATATTAGATCATCTTGAATACCAGGGGGTGATTGAAACTTGCACCTCATCAATGAACAATCCTTTGTTTCCTGTATCCAAACCAGCCAATACATATCATCTAGTATTGGACTACAGACATCTAAACTCTTGTTGCAAAACATTTGCAGTGCAAAATGCACACAGCACAGCATTAATGAATAAGTAGGGGCCGATTCACCGAACTAACTTTAGACAAAATCCTAAACTAACTACTTTTGGTATTCACAGAAGGCATTTAGTGGTAGTAAAGTTAGGATTTTGTCTTATGTTTGACTTAAGACAGACTTAAGATAAACTTAAGACCGACTTAAGACAGACTTAAAACAGACTTAAGATTCAAACAAAATCCTAACTTAACTACTACTAAATGCCTCTGTGAATGCCAAAAGAAGTAAGTTTAGGATTTTGTCTTAAGTTAGTTCTGTGAATCGGGCCCTGCGTGCCTAAAAAATATAAAACCACATTAGATATTTCTAACGGTTTCATTTGTCAAAACATTGCACCAGAAAGTAGGTATTTGACCGCTTTCTCAATTATGGGGACACATAGTCATTTCTGTCGTCTCCCTCAGGGATTCAAGAATAGTCAAGGTTATTCTCAGTAAGAGTAAGATAGTTACTAGGGGGCCGATTCACAGAACTAACTTAAGACAAAATCCTAAACTTACTACTTTTGGTATTCACAGAAGTTAGGATTTTGTCTTAAGACAGACTTAAGTTAGGATTACGTCATAAGTCTGTCTTAGAAATATAAACAAAACGGGACTGAAAAATATGTTGACAAATACCAAACAGATTTACTCTGCAGCCTTTTATGCCCAACTGTCTAAATTAGGTTTTGACTTTTGGAAAGACAACATTGAGACGAAACTGTCTGGGGTACAAAAGAGTGGCAGGTACAGGGTGTAGAAGCTATGTTTAGAGCCTGTACCATCCCTGAGCAAATTATGTTTTTGAATGACTGTCCAACAGACATCTTTCCTTGGGTTAGCCAAGGTCAAAGACATGAACAACCCGTCCATACCTACACCTACACCTGATAGTGATAACACTTCAGAGGGGGAGGTCGTCGTACATACTATTATTTAGCATCACAACAGATCAGATCCAGATTGGAATAAATGGTTGATCTGGCCCACAGACACAAACAACTGTCAAAATAGATTCCTGAACAAAACACAGGGTTTCACATTCAATAGTCCAGACCCGAGATATGTTCAAAGACAGCATCCTGGAATAGAAACAACATACAGTGTAGGGAAGCTCTGCCTTGATTGGCTACAAAGATCTACACATAAGGATGTAAAGCAACACTTATCTTTACTTAAAGATGGCGCTGATCTTAGGGAATTTTTGATAGGACCTAGAAAACCGCGTCATACAAGTTTAATATATGCTGGTATCTATGCTGCTTATAATGAAGCATGGAAGATTACGCAATCAGAGACTGCAGAAAGAATACGAGAAATTGATTGTATTCATTTAGAGAAAACTCTCTCTGTGGTTGACAATGGGTTAACGACTCTGTCGTCCAGGATATATTCATTGGACAGCATAGTGTCTTCTGCCATAGACATCATGGAACAGGACTTGGTCATGCTGCAACATGGTCAGTCGCAATTACGTTCTATCATGCCATTAGGCTGAACGTTGGAAAACCTTCTTTCAGGCTATGTGCCTTGGCGTTTAATCAATACTACGTCACTGTTTTCAGAATTCAATTTCACTGATAAACAGATCAAAGTGACAAAGAGGGGAGCAGACTATATGGTGCTGAGCATTGAAAAACTGGAAAGATTGCCATTACAGTAGCAGAGAAACCAGCTTCTGACTGGATAATACATGGAACAATTTTCCATTTTCAGCTCATGTGTGGCCTGCGAGTTCAGTGAACAAACAAAAACTTTAGATCTGGGACTACGCACTGTATGGGAACAGAGATCCCACACTAACTGTAACTCGGAATCAGTAGTCTACCTTATCAAATGCCCTTGTGGACTAATGTATAAAGGGTAGGGTGAGCCGAAAAACAAAAATACGTTTCAGTGAACATCGAAGCACAATCAGGAGAACAATCACAGCCACCCGATTAACAGCCCACTATGTTGAGAAACAACACAAAGACACAGACTTACAATGGACGATAATTGAACAGGTGAAAGGCACTGGTAATTTTCAAAAGAGACTCCTACAGAGGGAACAACGTTGGGTATACTGTTTAAAAACCCATATAAATGGCCTTAACGATGGTATACCTTGGAGCCAACTCAATAAGTGAATCTGAGTATTTCTTTACACTCTCATGGCTCATCAACCTCTGACCAAGACGTACTGTCTGAATTGAGCACAATTGCCCTTGCTTTTCTGTCATGGTATATAATTCCCTACCATCTCTACTGGCTTATTCACCATGACTAATGAATAATTATAAACATTGACCAAAAGCCCCTCTTGCACATACATACACAAATAATCCATCGTAGTTCTCCCCGAGTTGGTGTAGAACTAAAAAATGGACTGGAAACGACATATCCCAACCTGTTCCGCCCCTCACGCATTGCGCACGCATGACGTATTACGTCATTTCTGTATACGTGGGGTGTGACCCACGGCAACCTACGATGCCGCTAGCTGGGCTTTATTAACGACCATCCCAATCACTCCGGCTGCCCAAAGCCGAGGACCGGAAGTGATCTAGGTACT
This sequence comes from Lissotriton helveticus, assembly GCF_964261635.1. Classification (NCBI taxonomy): domain Eukaryota; kingdom Metazoa; phylum Chordata; class Amphibia; order Caudata; family Salamandridae; genus Lissotriton; species Lissotriton helveticus. The sequence goes on along the minus strand of NC_136069.1, from coordinate 57,696,768 downwards.
ATGCGGGGTGAGACCTTCAATTGAGGTAAGTGACTCTGTACGCCGCGCAGTCGGGAAGATACCGCCCACGATCTTACGATATAACCCGCTGGCAGCGACTACTACAATATAACCCCTCCATAATTCATTATCATTAGGACCACCCACATTTTTTCCGGTCCTGTGTAAAGCAAGCCGACTTCCCTAATTGGGTACAGTATCTCGAACCACGCAAATGTGCATGACAATATGTGTGATGATGTGAATAGAATCGGAATAACTGAGAACTTTCCTTTTTACTAATTGAGTGGATACGATTGAGACTAACTCTTGGGGTGCATGTGTAATGTTGGTATATGTATATACACAAGTCGTATTTTGATGCAAAATGTTAGAATGCGATTAAGTCGCCATTGAGACATTATTTCGGTCACGTGATCCTTGATATGTCACGGAAGCATGTACTTGAATGGCACAAGTAGGGGTTGGATACCTCTATACAGGCGTGCACTACAATCATGGTGCATGCTCACAATAGTGGCACACGTTCCAGACCCCTCATGTCACCGCAGAAAACAGGATTCTGCATATATGTATATGATGTCGTTTGTGCTTGTCTTCCTTTCCAGACGCAGCCTGGCAGTTGACACACACACTACACTCTATACTTTGAGGAGCAGCTACTCTGCCCTCAAACACCGTCAGGATAGGGAATCCCATCCTTTTTTCCCTCACATAGGGGGCTAGCCTTGCCCTGAAGAAAGTCCCAGACCTTTATGGCCTCTGTGGACTGAAACATGTTGGCACTAGGGTCATAGGACCATAATACCCTGACAAGACCCAATTGTATAAATAATTTCTATACAATATTATAACTTCTCAGATAGACCCGAAAATAAAGGGATACCGGGGATCTATCTGGATGATTTTATTTTATTTAAAGCCCCCTCTTTGAACATATCAGAAGAGCTTCCAAAACACTGTGGTCGAGCCCACCCCGATGATGAAGCATGACACCACTAGAGTGTGTGAGGGTAATATAAACAAGCTAGTTTTTTCCCCCACATACGTGGTTGCGCTAGACACAACCTTATAGTAGAAAAAAAATGTCCCCCCTACTTTCCTGTTTTCTAGACCGCAGGTACAGTTTTTATCCCTCACTCAACTGACCATTACGCGGTCCATTAGAGTATTGTTTTGTGTTAAACTTCTCTGGGAGGATATACTCCGGTTATTACCTCTCCTACCCTCAGGGTACCCGGTTCACTCCAGTGCCCACTCGTGTTATCATGTTTCCAGGTATACCATATCTAGTAAGTGTGTCAGGCAGGGTCACTTGCTGTATGCAAGTATTGTTTCCTAAAACTAAGAGACAGGGAGTCGCCTTTATATATATTCATTGGACAGCATAGTGTCTTCTGCCATAGACATCATGGAACAGGACTTGGTCATGCTGCAACATGGTCAGTCACATTTACGTTAAATCATGCTATTAGGCTGAACGTTGCAAAACCTTCTTTCAGGCTATGTGCCTTGGCGTTTAATCAATACTACGTCACTGTTTTCAGAATTCAATTTCACTGATAAACAGATCAAATTGACACAAAGGGGAGCAGACTATACGGTGCTGTGCATTGAAAAACTTGAAAGATTGCCATTACAGTAGCAGAGAAACCAGCTACTGACTGGATAATACATGGAACAATCACTCTGCCTGTTACAATTTTCCATTATCAGTATTGCCTAAAGCACATACCAGCAGGCACATATGAAAGGTTGGGTAAAGAATACATTAACCCCTTCCCTGCTAGGCCTTTTCCCCTCCTGTGCTAAGCCTTTTTTTGGTGATTTGGGGTAGTGCGCGCTTAGGCCCCTGTAACTTTTTGACCACATAAGGTATCCACGCCAAATTTGCGTCCTTTTCTCCCAACATCATGTGGATTCTAAAGGTGCCCAGGGTTTGTGGATTCCCTTCGAGGGGTCCCAGAAATTGACGAAAATACAGTGAAATTTTAGTTTTTTTCAGAAAAATGCGAAAAACGGGCTGCAAATGAAAGCCTCTGGGTTTTTCCCTGCAAAATGTTATCAAAAAAGGGTTTGTGGGGCTGAAATCTCCATTTTCTCAGCTTTTAGGGAATGACAGTCTTTTGTCAGAGAACCAACATTTTTTACACAGTTTTGGCATTTTTCTGGGACATAGCCTATTTTTGCTATTTTTAGAGCTTTCAACCTCCTTCCAGTTAATGATAGAAATGAGTTTGAAAGCAATAATAGATCCTGGAAAGCTATACATTTTCGGAAAGTAGACAAAGTTCTGAATTCAGAAAGGGGTCATTTGTCTAAATCCATGAAGGTTTCTTTATAGAAACTAACAGTTAAATATTGGAATAATTGAAAATGTGTTGAAAAAAACAGCCTTTTGTCTCAACGTTTTCACCTATAACTTCTTGTAATTTTGACAGATCTTGGAAAGCAATATACCGTTATATCCGTTAGACCTTCCTGGTTGTGGGGATATATAGGACTTGTAGTTTCAACAAGAACTGGACGAACTCAGATCCAAAAACTGAGCAGCAACTTGCAATGGTATTAATTTATTTACTGGGTATAGAGCCCTTATTCTTGGAAATTGTGTACATGGAAAACTCTGTATGAAAGACACCTATGTATTTCTGAATTGGGTAAAAATGATAGAGTTTAGAAACAGTATATATTTGCACATTTTCAAAATTGGGAATACTCATACTAGCATGAAAATTATTGGTCATTTTTCAAAAAGATTTTTTTTTTACACAATGTCTTTCATTGGGAAGGGAGAAATGCATGACAACTCAATAGGTAATAACAGTTGATTTACAAATCTGAATTACCCTAAGTCTCCCGATAAAAATGGTACCTCACTTGTGTGGGTCGGCCTTGTGCTGCGACAGGAAACGGCGCAAAATGCAACGTGGTCACACCTCAATTTTGCAGTTAAAAATTGACCCTTTTATGGCAAAGTGCCTAGCTGTAGTTTTTGCACCCTAGCTCTGCCGGCACCTAGGGAAACCTAGCAAACCTATACATTTTTTTAAACTACACACCCAGGGGAATTTAGGATGGGTTACCCAGTGATGCCACGCTTTCCCACACAAAATAGTGTGAAAAAACTGTTTTTTCAGATAAAATTGAGGTTTGCAAGGGATTCTGGGTAAAGGAACGTTTGAGGATCCACGCAAGCCATACCTCCTTGGAAGCCCCCGGGTGTCTACTTTTCAGAAATGTGTGGGTTTGGTAGGTTTCCCTAGATGGCTGTCTAACACGGGCCAAAAATGCAGGTTACCCCTCTTGCAAAAGCTGGTGGTTTTGACATTCCCCCAAGCCTTCCTAACCAGAATTCCTTGCAAACCTTAAAATTAGGTAAAACAATCAATTTTCCAAACTTTGGGGGATCCACGCAAGCCATAGCTCCTTGAAAGCCCCTGGGTGTCTACTTTGTAGAAATGTGTGGGTTTGGTAGGTTTCCCTAGATAGCCGTCTAGCACGGGGCCAAAAACCCAGATGTCCCCACTAGCAAAAGCTGGAGGTTTTGACATAGGCGACTCCAACATTGACTCTGTCAAACCCACCAGCTTTTGAAAGTGTGGTCATCTGGGTTTTTGGCCCCGTGCTAGATGGACATCTAGGGAAACCTACGAAACCCACACATTTCTACAAAGAAGACACCCGGGGGCTTTCAAGGAGCTATGGCTTGTGTGGATCTCCCAACGTTCTTTTACCCAGAATCCCTTTCAAACCTCATTTTTTGCTGAAAAAAAACGTTTTTATCACACCTTTATGTGTGGGAATGCGTGGCACCACTGGGCTCACACAAATTTCCTCAAGCCCAGTGTCCCCCCAGGTCTCCCAATAAAAATGGTACCTCACTTGCGTGGGTGGCTCAAGGACCCGCGACAGGCAAGGGCCCCAAACCTAAGGAGGCGACATCAAAATAACCTATCACTAACCAACCTGGTTTTGCAAGGGGGTTCCCATGAGTTTTTGGCCCGGGGCTCGGCGGCCATGTACGGAAACCTACCTAACCCACACATTTCTGGAAACTAGACACCCAGGGGAGTCCAGCGAGGTATGGCATGCATGGGTCCCCCAATGTTTGCCTACCCAGAACTCCCTGCAAACCTTAAAATTAGGTTAAAATAACACTTTTTCATAAATTGTTGCGTGGGATCTCCGTGCCGGCACAAATGTCCTACAGCCCAGTGTTCCCCTTGTTCTCCCGAGTCAAATGATACCTCACTTGTGTGGGTGCCCCAAAGCAGAACAGGCTAAAAATGAATTTTTAAAAATTGTAGTGTTTGGGATTCACAAATTAAGCACCTCACCTTAGTCACAGGCCTTTGGCCCACCCACACAAATGAGGTATCATTTTACTCGGGAGAACAAGGGGAACGCGGGGTGGTAGGTCATTTGTGCCGGCACGGAGATCCCACGCAAAAAAGTTTGGAAAAGTGATTTCTTTTACCTAAATTTAAGGTTTGCAAGGAATTATGGGTAGGAAAACATTGGACGACCCACGCATGCCATACCTCCCTGGACTCCCCCGGTTGTCTAGTTTTCAGAACTGTTTGGGTTTGGTAGTTTCACAAGTTTGCCGCCGAGCCCCGCGCCAAAAACTCCGGTGCCCCCCCCCCCAAAAAAGAAGGTAGTTTTGCTATAGGTTATTTTAAATTCTCCACCGTACGATTTGGGCATTTTCCTGTTGCAGCCACTATGCCTACCCACGCAAGTGAGGTACCATTTTTTCCGGGAGACCTGGGGGAACGCGGGGTGGGTGGAAATTTGTTGATCCACGCAGATTCCAGAACTTTCCACTACAAAAATGTGAGGAAAATGCATTATTTTGTCAATTTGTAAGGTTTGCAAGGGATTCTGGGTAACAGAACCTGGTGGGAGGCAGTCGTGTCACCCCATCCTGAATTCCCCTGGGTGTCTAGTTTTCAAAAATGTACCGGGTTGCTAGATTTCCCTATGTGCCAGCTGCGCTAGGGCCCAAAATCCACTGGTAGGCATATTGCTAAAAACAAATCCGTGCCTAGTCGGCTTTCTGCTGCCCTTGGGGGGAAGATTTCAGGGCTGGGGTTGCCCCGATATGCCCCCAAGGGGGGCAGAAACATTGTGGCTCAATTTTGGAGGGGAGGGGGCATTGGTATGCCCATTCTGGGCAGCCCCCACCCCCACACATAAAAAAGCCAGCGTAATCGTTGGCGTCAAGTGGGCTTTTTGCCCCCCGGGGGGGGCAGATTCGGGGCTACTGCCCCCATCCTCCCTCCAGGGGGGGTAGAAAGGCTGTCATTGTTGCGGGTGGGGGGTGGGGGCATTGGCATGCCCATTTTGGGCAGCCTCCAACCTAAGACAAATGTGCCCAAAAATCCTGTGTGTCTGGTGGGTTTTTTGCCCCCCGGTGGGGGGGGCAGATTGGGGCTACTGCCCCATCTGTCCCCGGGAGGGACAGGAAGGCTGTAATTTTAGCGGGGGAGGGGGTGGGCATGGGCATGCAAGTTTTGGGCAGCCCCACCCTATTTCAAATTTGCCCCCCAAAAAAATCCCTGGCGTCTAGTGGACTTTGTGCCCCCCCCCGGCAGGGCAGATTGGGGGTAATGCCCCCATCTACCCCCAGGGGGGTCAGAAAGTCCACTAGACGCCAGGGAGTTTTTGGGGCAAATTTTGATTAGGGTAGGGTCTGCCCAAGACGGGCATGCCAATGCCCCACCCTAATAAAAATTTGCCTAAAATAATCCCTGGTGTCTAGTGGACTTTTTGCCCCCCCCTGGGGGGCCGATTGGAGGCTACTGCCCCATCAGCCCCCAGGGGGGGCAGGAAGGCTGGTATTTTTGTGGGGGAGCGGGTGGAGGCATAGGCATGCCCGTTTTGGGCAGCCGATCCAAATTCAAATTTGCCCGCAAAATAATCCCTGGCGTCTAGTGGGCTTTTTGCCCCCCCCCCGGTGGGGCAGATTGGGGGTAATGCCCCCATCTACCCCCAGGGGGGTCAGAAAGTCCACTAGACGTCAGGGAGTTTTTGGGGGAAATTTTGATTAGGGTGGGGTCTGCCCAAGACGGGCATGCCAATGCCCCCACCCTAATAAAAATTTGCCTAAAAAAATCCCTGGTGTCTAGTGGGCTTTTTGCCCCCCCCTGGGGGGCCGATTGGAGGCTACTGCCCCATCAGCTCCCAGGTGGGGCAGGAAGGCTGTTATTTTTGTGGGAGAAGGGATGGGGGCATAGGCATGCCCGTTTTGGGCAGCTCATCCAAATTCAAATTTGCCCGCAAAAAAATCCCTGGCGTCTAGTGGGCTTTTTGCCCCCCCCCCAGGGGGGTCAGAAAGACCAGTAGACGCCAGGGAGTTTTTTGGATAAATTTTAATTAGGGAGCGGTCTGCCCAAGACGGGCATGCCAATGCCCCCACCCTAATAAAAATTTGCCTAAAAAAATCCCTGGTGTCTAGTGGACTTTTTGCCCTCCTGGGGGGCAGATTGGGAGCTACTGCCCCATCTGCCCCCCAGGGGGGGGGCAGAAAGTCTGTACAGAAAGTCTGTAATGGTGGTGGGGGTGGGGGCATTGGCGTGCCAGTTTCGGGCAGCCCCCACCCTAAAAAAAGTGCACAAAATGAAATCCCTGGTGCATAGTGGGCTTTCTGCCCCCCCCGGGGGGGGGCAAATTGGGGGCTACTGCTCCCATTTGCCCCCCAGGGGGGGCAGAAAGGCTGTAATGGTACCGGGGGGGTGGGGGCATTGGCGCGCCCATTTCGGGCAGCCCCCACCCTAAAAAAAGTGCCACCAAAAAAATTCCCTGGTGTATAGTGGGCTTTCTGCCCCCCCCGGGAGGGGGCAGATTGGGGGGCTGTAGGAGAGTAGGGTCTGCTATCCTATGGTCACCCCAAATTTTTGCTTTTTGCTTCACTGGTTTTCGACTACTGAGGCTGTGGGCCTGCTGATCAGACCCCCAGCCTGCTGTTCTCTCACTAAATTACTGACACATGTGCTATAGGCACATACCAATTGGAAATGGACTCCTTGTCAGCCCCTGTAGAATGCACTATAGGTGCCCAGGGCATAGGGGCCACCAAGGCCTACCAGGGGCTGCAGCATATCTTTTGCCACCCCTGGCTGGTTCTTAAATTGACACAACTGGCTGATCACTCAGCTGGGGTAAGGTGGTGTAAACACCCCTTGCTTAGATATAGTATACCTATATCTAAACCTATATCTGGACACATGTAAACCTGTGAGCCACTCCTATGGAAGGCCTCATCAATCCCGGTAGCTTGTCTCCTTTCTGGTGAAGAATTGGCTTGGTAGTTTGGTCTGCCCTGTTCCCATGATGCACTGGGCCAGGGACAGACTAATTTGCATATAGCCAGGTTCTGAGCTGGGATGGGGCAGTGAGATAAATAACGGTGATGGATCAAGCCCTGATCTTTGGACTGGGTAAGAGTGGTCTGCTTAATTCAGACACTCTGTTCATCACCACCCCCTTTTCTGAATCGTTTTTGGCCACTATAGGTGTGGCAGGGTATACTCAGACATGAGTCCCTTTCTCACTGCTCCATCAGGATTCAAGCAAGCCGGGCCGAAGAGGCTGAAATGCCAGAAACCGGTCCCTGGTAGCTTGTCTCCTTTCTGGTGAAGAATTGGCTTGGTAGTTTGGTCTGCCCTGTTCCCATGATGCACTGGGCCAGGGACAGACTAATTTGCATATAGCCAGGTTCTGAGCTGGGATGGGGCAGTGAGATAAATAACGGTGATGGATCAAGCCCTGATCTTTGGACTGGGTAAGAGTGGTCTGCTTAATTCAGACACTCTGTTCATCACCACCCCCCTTTTCTGAATCATCAATCCTGGAGGCAGAGTGCGTGGTTTTATGTGAGATGGAGCTCTAGCATGAGCTGAGCCTGTCTGCAGCTGTCGGGAACAACTCCCTAAGCTGTTTCAGGATAATGCCATCCCATATACTCTTAAGTGCCTTATAATCCTCGCGGTTAAATAGCAACTTTGGTTTGGCTTTATCAAAACATGTCGTGTAAGGTGTCATACGATTTGGAATACCATCCCCTCGCCAGTTCTGGCGACGGGGATGGCATTCCACCCCTCTAGAGGGGTAAGACATGTTGCTTTACTGAAACGCGGTTAATTTCTCCAAAGACCTTAGATCCACAAAATGGATGCCTCTGCCACAGACAAATGTCTGGACCCCTGTAGCTGACCGAAACTCAGCCAAAGGGGTCCTGGACAAAGGGTTTCCTGTCACAGGAGGGTGTCACCGCCCTCCAGACAGGAGATAGTGGATTGTAGCAGGGAGGTTTGAAAGAAACCAGACACTGCCTGGGGCGCACAAGGCTGCCCCTTGCATAATCCGGCCAAACCGGTTCTGGGGCACTCCAGCCCTCGTGCCAGGGCGGCCTGGATCAAAGGAAGGGGGTGTATCCACCCACTTCCTGGGTCCCACCCATAGGGGGGGACCTAGCAGGTAATCACGCCCCCCAGATTCGAATAAGAGTGGGAGCAGTGCCAATGCACATCAGATTTCCTGGAAGAAACATTTGAAACGAAATTCTGGACCCTTCGCCCTCCATCTCAACGTGGAAGCCCGAAGAATCTCCCTTGTGGTCAAGGAGTGACCACCCTGCAGCAGCAGGCACCATCCAGCCCTCGACGTCTACTTAGTTGCAGTTCCCGCCGGAACTCGAGCGACTGAGATCGACGAGATCAAGCCTGCCTGCCTTCTAACAGCCCGATCCACAGTCCCTGCAAAGCTGAGACCCGTGGAGGCGACCGGAAGCGTGGGGCACGCCATCTTGAATTGACCACGAGACGCTGACCGTGCAGCCCATGAGTGACCCTCGAAGCTGTGCACCGGGGTTTGAGAAGACCCCACCCTGAGCTACTCCTGAGCCGAAGTTCAGCCCTCCACACTCGACGAGTGCTGTGTGGGGCCCTTCTGCTCTATTTGCCTCAACGCGTTGGCCCGGTCACTTGCCAGCTGGCTAGTGGTCCCTGTGCCGACGAAACGACTAAGAAGACTCGTGAATCTGGTTGCTCCAGATCCACACCAGCTCCCCTGAAAAGGAGCCCCGACTCTGACCTTCCTGGTCCGAGTGAGAAGCAATCTTCCGATCCCGCGTGGATTGCTCTTGCCAAGGCTTGTTTGCTCCAAACTGAAGCCGACTGCACCGACGGTGAGAGCCTGCGTGGGACAGATCGTGACCTGCTCCTGGACGTCGCAGATGCCCCAGAGCCCACGTGACAGCGGAGAGAAGCTCCTCGACGACCACCTGATTGCGCCCGACATTGCCTGGTTCCGTCCTGGTTCCACCCTGGTCACTGCTGAGTGACCCAGACTCTGTCCCCTCTGCTTTCAGGTACCCTTCGACTTGAGTCCACCCTTGGACTCCACCGGACACTTCATCTTTAACCCGCCTGCAGCCCTTTCAGCTTCAAGCACCAAGAGCCTGCGTGTCAGAACCCGACGCCACTTCGACCCTGTGCACCCACTTCCTGTGGGTGAGGTAACTTTGCTCCGCCGGTGTTCCCACACTGGTGCACACCTCTAGGGTCTGTGTGTTAAGTTTTGTTCCTCTAGGTTCAGCGGAAGTGTCCTTTAACTTTAACTTTACAACTTTTACGCACCATTGGTTAACATTGGTGCATGCGTGCGCTTTCTGCACATCTCCCGAATCCCGAGGGCCATTCCCGACTTCAGCATTGCTTGTCCTGACTGCTCCCAGCGATTCCCTAGGCCCTAGGCCTAACCACTGCTCGAGTGACATCTCTTATACCACTTGTTTAGTATATGGTTTGAGTGGCCCCCTGCCCTCATCCATAATTGTGCAACTTTGTATGTTTAAACAGTGCTTTTGATTTAACGCTTGTGCCCCTTTATTCATAAAGAATACTGGGGATTGTTTTTAGTAATAAATACATATATTTTTATAATATATACTTGTGTGGTGTCCTTTCATTTGGTATTACAGGATTGTATGTGGTAAAACAGCTCGCTTAACACGACCTCTTAAGTTAAGCCTTTAGGCTGCTTAGTCCATGCTACCCCTAGGATAGCTTGTCTAATAAGGTTGACTTACAACCAGACACCATAAGGGATTGTTTGGTCTGATAACAGGTGGTTCCAGAATTGGAAACATCACCTATCAGGCCAACTTCTCACATTGGTGAGCAGCGGTGAGGATTTGAGCTTGCTGTTGTTTTACCATTGCAATCTTTGTATCAAATTGAAAGATCACATCAAGTACCTCTAGGTACATATAAATCAAAAGCTTAGCATATTAAGTTCTACTGAACTTAGTAGTTGTAGATTAAAGGGATTAGCACACCCTGACTACAACTCACTAGCAAGGTACAGTAGGAAAACACTTAGTGTAGGTAAGTGCACCACTTACACCTCACTAGTAACCATGTCTGACACAGGAAAAGCCTCAGGGTCTACTCCTGTGACAGTTGACCTTACCCAGGCAACTTTTGGATATGACAAATTAACCCGTAGAGACTTGATTGCCTTGTGCAAAGCAAGAGGGTTAAAAAGGGGCAGAAGCCCCACCTGCCTAATCCTGGTAGAAATCCTAGAACAGGATGACTTAGAAAAGGCGAAGCAAGCTTCCCTAGAAACAGGAAATGGAGGGAACCCCCCTGTAACTGACCCCCCTCAGGAGGAGGATGATGATGAAGAAGAGGAGGAGGAGGACTCAGAAGTTGAGGACTTAGAAGATCAGGATCAGAGGGGTAGCCAGGTTCCAGTTGCCAGGCTTAGCCAGGCCAACTTGGACCTACTGGGGAATGGAGAGGGCCAGCACCTCCCCAGAACCCACCATGTTATTCTCCCAGGCAACAGAAGAGTGAGATCTCCCTCAGGGGACTCTCATGTTTCTAGTGTCTCCAGAGAATCACAGAGAGGCATGAGTGCTTCTCAAAAGCTAGAGCATAGGGCCAGAATGAGGGCTGTCAAACTCCAGATAGAGAGGGAGGAGGTAGCCTTGGCTCAAGCTAGACTTGCCTTGGCAAGAGAGCAGAAATTAAGTGGCTTAGATGTCACTGGTGGCAGCAATTTTCCAAGAGAAAAAGACAGGGGCTATGACAATAGAAACCTGACTAAAATTGTGGCTCCCTTCAAAGAAGGGGATGACATCCACAAATGGATGACTGCTCTTGAGAGAGCCTGCATGGTACAGCAGGTTCCTGAGGAACAGTGGGCTGCAATTTTGTGGTACTCCTTTTCTGAGAAAGGGAGGGACAGGCTCCTCACAGTTAGACCTGAGGATGCCAAAAACTACTCTGTTTTGAAGAGTGCTCTTATTGATGGGTTTGGCCTAACCACTGAGCAATACAGGTTGTTGTTCAGAGACACCCAAAAAGCACAGACTCAAGACTGGACTGATTTTATTGAGTGTGCCACTAAGGCTTTGGAGGGTTGGTTGCAGGGAAGTAAAGTTTCAGACTATACAGGATTGTACAATCTTATGATGAGAGAACAGATCCTTAATAACTGCACAAACCAGCTGTTGCATCAATACCTTATTGACTCTGATCTAACCTCTCCCCAAGAATTGGGAAAGAAGGCAGACAAATGGGTCAGAACAAGGATTAAGCAGAAACCCCAGACCAAGGTGGTGACCAGAAGAAAACAGACCAGAAGGGTGGTAATCAGAATCAGAAAGATAAAGAAAAAGACCAGAAGTCTTCAGGCCCCCAAACTAATAGTAAGGAGGGTGGTTCCCAAAATGGAAACAAGAAGAAGAAGAACAAAGGTCCAAAGACACCTTGGTGTAATACCTGCAAATCAGTTTCACACTGGGGCAGTGAGTGCACCAAGGCAAATCCAGTTCCCACCACTACAGCTCCTAAAGCAACTGCAACCCCAAGTACAGTAAGCAGTGGTGGAACACAGTCCAAGGGTGTAGCTGGGTTGACCCTGGGTATTGAAGTAGGATCTGGCCTAGTCAGAATCCCTACACAGGCAGTTCTCCTGTATGATGTGGACATTGAGTTGCCCACTGCAGTGAGCCCCAGTAACCTGGGCAAATACAGGCAGACTCCCTTAATTAATGAGAAACTGGCTCAAGCCTACAGGGACACATGTGCCAGTGTCACCATGGTGACACCTGACTTTGTGGACCCTGGACAGATTGTACTAGGAGAGAGCTACCTAGTAACCAATGCAAGCAACTCCACTACTTCCCATAGTGTGGCAGTTGTGAACTTCTCCTGGGGAGGAGTTGATGGCCTAAAGAAAGTTGTGGTGAGTGCAGACCTACCAGTAGACTGTCTGTTAGGCAATGACCTTGAAAGCTCAGCATGGTCAGAAGTGGAGTACAGGACTCATGCAGAAATGCTAGGGATTTCAGAGCATGTCCTTGCCATGACAAGGGCTCAGGCTAAGAAGTGCCTTCCTGAACCAGTGGTGGATCTTGGAACAATAGACCATCCACAACCCAAGAGAAGGAGCAAGAGAGGAAAGGCTGGGCCTTCCACCTTGCCCCAGGTTGAGGATCAAGTTTCAGAGGAAACTGATTCTGCAGTCCAAGAGGAGACTGTCTCTGAAGAGCTTGAACCTGACCAGGTTGAGTTTCTGGGGACAGGGGGACCCTCAAGGGCAGACCTGAGGCAGGCTCAATTAGATTGCCCTTCCCTTGAACCCCTCAGACAGCAGGCTGCTGCTGAGGCTGCTGGGGATGCCCAAGGTACCCATACTGTGTATTGGGATGATGGACTCCTTTACTCAGAGGCTAGAGACCCCAAGCCTGGCATGACCAGGAGGTTGGTTATACCTCTGCAGTTTAGGGGGTTCCTTCTTACCTTGGCCCATGATATTCCCCTTGCAGGACACTTAGGCCAGAACAAGACGTGGGACAGGCTTGTCTCACACTTTCACTGGCCTCACATGTCAGAGAATGTCAAGGAGTTTTGTCGCTCCTGTGTCACTTGCCAAGCCAGTGGTAAGTCAGGTGGCACAACAAAGGCCCCCCTAATACCACTACCTGTGGTGGGGGTCCCCTTTGAGAGAGTTGGAATTGATATTGTGGGTCCAATGGACCCCCAAACAGCATCTGGGAACAGATTCATACTGGTGGTAGTGGATCATGCCACCAGGTATCCAGAGGCCATTCCCCTAAGGACCACCACAGCACCTGTGGTGGCAAAGGCCCTCATTGCAGTTTTCTCAAGAGTGGGCTTTCCTAAGGAGGTACTATCAGATAGAGGCACGAATTTTATGTCTAGCTATCTGAAAGCAATGTGGAAGGAATGTGGAGTAAACTATAAGTTTACCACCCCATATCATCCACAGTGCAATGGGCTTGTGGAGAGATTTAACAAGACCCTTAAAGGCATGATAAAAGAATTACCAGAGAAGCTCAGGCGGAAATGGGACATTCTTTTACCCTGCCTGCTCTTTGCTTACAGAGAGGTCCCACAGAAGGGGGTTGGCTACAGCCCTTTTGAACTTTTGTTTGGCCACCCTGTGAGAGGTCCATTGTGTTTGGTGAAAGAAGGATGGGAGTTACCTCTCAAACAACCCAAACTAGACATAGTGGACTATGTACTTGGTCTCCGCTCCAGGATGGCTGAGTACATGGAAAGAGCATCTAAAAACCTGGAGGCCAGCCAAGAATTACAGAAAGCTTGGCATGACCAAAAGGCTGTGCTGGTAGAGTTCCAACCAGGACAGAAGGTATGGGTACTGGAGCCAGTGGCTCCAGCAGCACTCCAAGACAAATGGAGTGGACCCTATCCTATTATTGCAAAGAAGGGAGAAGTCACCTACTTGGTGGACTTTGGAACACCCAGGAGCCCTCACAGGGTAATCCATGTGAATCGCTTGAAAGCATTTGTGGACAGGGAGGACATGAGCTTGCTCATGGCCACAGATGGGGAACAGGAGGAAGAGAGTGACCCTCTCCCAGACCTGCTTTCTCAGAACCCTGATGATGGTTCAGTTGATGGAGTAGCCTTGGCAGGCAGCCTCACTGACCAGCAACAGATGGACTGCAGACAAGTTTTGCAGGCCCACAGGCATTTGTTTTCACTCACACCCAGCCAGACTGACTGGTGTACCCATGTAGTGGACACTGGTGACAGTCTGCCTGTCAAGAATAAGATCTACAGGCAACCTGACCATGTCAGGGATTGCATCAAGGCTGAGGTGCAAAAGATGTTAGAGCTTGGAGTGATTGAGCCATCAGAGAGCCCATGGGCCAGCCCAGTAGTCCTGGTGCCAAAACCTCATACCCAAGATGGAAAGAGAGAAATGAGGTTTTGCGTGGATTACAGGGGTCTCAATGCTGTCACTAGGACAGATGCTCACCCCATTCCAAGAGCAGATGAGCTCATTGACAGATTGGCTTCTGCCAAGTTTCTGAGCACATTCGATCTGACAGCTGGCTACTGGCAAATCAGACTAGCTGAGGAGTCAAAAGCCAAGACAGCATTCTCTACCCCTAGTGGACATTATCAGTTTGTGGTAATGCCCTTTGGTTTGAAGAATGCACCTGCCACTTTCCAAAGGTTGGTGAACCAAGTCCTTACTGGGTTGGATGACTTTTGTGCAGCTTATCTAGATGATATTGCTGTCTTTAGCTCCACCTGGGAGGATCACCTGATCCACCTGAAGAGAGTTTTGGAGGCCCTGCAGAAGGCAGGCCTAACTATCAAGGCCACTAAGTGCCAGATAGGGCAGAGTAAGGTTGTATACCTGGGCCATCTAGTAGGTGGAGGCCAGGTTCAGCCACTGGAGAGCAAAATCCAGGCCATACAGGACTGGGCTCCTCCAGTTACCCAGACACAAGTCAGAGCCTTCTTGGGCCTGCCTGGGTATTACAGGAAGTTTGTGAAGAACTATGGGTCTATAGTGACACCATTAAATGACTTGACATCCAAGAAGATGCCAAAAAAGGTTCAGTGGACAGTTAGCTGTCAGAAGGCATTTGATGACCTGAAGAAGGCCATGTGCTCTGCACCTATCCTGAAGAGTCCTGACTACTCCAAACAGTTCATTGTACAGACAGATGCTTCTGAGTTGGGGGTGGGAGTTGTGCTCTCACAACTTAATCAAGATGGTCAAGACCAGCCTATTGCTTTCATTAGCAGGAGGCTGACCCGAAGAGAAAAACGTTGGTCAGCCATTGAGAGGGAGGCCTTTGCTGTGGTTTGGGCATTAAAGAAGTTGAGGTCCTACTTGTTTGGAACTCACTTCCTGGTGCAAACAGACCATAAGCCCCTCTTATGGCTTAATCAGATGAAGGGTGAAAATCCCAAACTGCTCAGGTGGTCCATTTCCCTACAGGGGATGGACTTTACAGTGGAGCACCGCCCAGGGACTGACCATGGTAATGCAGATGGTCTCTCCCGGTACTTCCACTTAGAACATGAAGACTTATCTGGTCAAGGTTAGTTTAATGTCCCTGCGTTTGGGGGGGGGGTTGTGTAGGAGAGTAGGGTCTGCTATCCTATGGTCACCCCAAATTTTTGCTTTTTGCTTCACTGGTTTTCGACTACTGAGGCTGTGGGCCTGCTGATCAGACCCCCAGCCTGCTGTTCTCTCACTAAATTACTGACACATGTGCTATAGGCACATACCAATTGGAAATGGACTCCTTGTCAGCCCCTGTATAATGCACTATAGGTGCCCAGGGCATAGGGGCCACCAAGGCCTACCAGGGGCTGCAGCATATCTTTTGCCACCCCTGGCTGGTTCTTAAATTGACACAACTGGCTGATCACTCAGCTGGGGTAAGGTGGTGTAAACACCCCTTGCTTAGATATAGTATACCTATATCTAAACCTATATCTGGACACATGTAAACCTGTGAGCCACTCCTATGGAAGGCCTCATCAATCCTGGAGGCAGAGTGCGTGGTTTTATGTGAGATGGAGCTCTAGCATGAGCTGAGCCTGTCTGCAGCTGTCGGGAACAACTCCCTAAGCTGTTTCAGGATAATGCCATACCATATACTCTTAAGTGCCTTATAATCCTCGCGGTTAAATAGCAACTTTGGTTTGGCTTTATCAAAACATGTCGTGTACGGTGTCATACGATTTGGAATACCATCCCCTCGCCAGTTCTGGCGACGGGGATGGCATTCCACCCCTCTAGAGGGGTAAGACATGTTGCTTTACTGAAACGCGGTTAATTTCTCCAAAGACCTTAGATCCACAAAATGGATGCCTCTGCCACAGACAAATGTCTGGACCCCTGTAGCTGACCGAAACTCAGCCAAAGGGGTCCTGGACAAAGGGTTTCCTGTCACAGGAGGGTGTCACCGCCCTCCAGACAGGAGATAGTGGATTGTAGCAGGGAGGTTTGAAAGAAACCAGACACTGCCTGGGGCGCACAAGGCTGCCCCTTGCATAATCCGGCCAAACCGGTTCTGGGGCACTCCAGCCCTCGTGCCAGGGCGGCCTGGATCAAAGGAAGGGGGTGTATCCACCCACTTCCTGGGTCCCACCCATAGGGGGGGACCTAGCAGGTAATCACGCCCCCCAGATTCGAATAAGAGTGGGAGCAGTGCCAATGCACATCAGATTTCCTGGAAGAAACATTTGAAACGAAATTCTGGACCCTTCGCCCTCCATCTCAACGTGGAAGCCCGAAGAATCTTCCTTGTGGTCAAGGAGTGACCACCCTGCAGCAGCAGGCACCATCCAGCCCTCGACGTCTACTTAGTTGCAGTTCCCGCCGGAACTCGAGCGACTGAGATCGACGAGATCAAGCCTGCCTGCCTTCTAACAGCCCGATCCACAGTCCCTGCAAAGCTGAGACCCGTGGAGGCGACCGGAAGCGTGGGGCACGCCATCTTGAATTGACCACGAGACGCTGACCGTGCAGCCCACGAGTGACCCTCGAAGCTGTGCACCGGGGTTTGAGAAGCCCCCACCCTGAGCTACTCCTGAGCCGAAGTTCAGCCCTCCACACTCGACGAGTGCTGCGTGGGGCCCTTCTGCTCTATTTGGCTCAACGCGTTGGCCCGGTCACTTGCCAGCTGGCTAGTGGTCCCTGTGCCGACGAAACGACTAAGAAGACTCGTGAATCTGGTTGCTCCAGATCCACACCAGCTCCCCTGAAAAGGAGCCCCGACTCTGACCTTCCTGGTCCGAGTGAGAAGCAATCTTCCGATCCCGCGTGGATTGCTCTTGCCAAGGCTTGTTTGCTCCAAACTTGAAGCCGACTGCACCGACGGTGAGAGCCTGCGTGGGACAGATCGTGACCTGCTCCTGGACGTCGCAGATGCCCCAGAGCCCACGTGACAGCGGAGAGAAGCTCCTCGACGACCACCTGATTGCGCCCGACATTGCCTGGTTCCGTCCTGGTTCCACCCTGGTCACTGCTGAGTGACCCAGACTCTGTCCCCTCTGCTTTCAGGTACCCTTCGACTTGAGTCCACCCTTGGACTCCACCGGACACTTCATCTTTAACCCGCCTGCAGCCCTTTCAGCTTCAAGCACCAAGAGCCTGCGTGTCAGAACCCGACGCCACTTCGACCCTGTGCACCCACTTCCTGTGGGTGAGGTAACTTTGCTCCGCCGGTGTTCCCACACTGGTGCACACCTCTAGGGTCTGTGTGTTAAGTTTTGTTCCTCTAGGTTCAGCGGAAGTGTCCTTTAACTTTAACTTTACAACTTTTACGCACCATTGGTTAACATTGGTGCATGCGTGCGCTTTCCGCACATCTCCCGAATCCCGAGGGCCATTCCCGACTTCAGCATTGCTTGTCCTGACTGCTCCCAGCGATTCCCTAGGCCCTAGGCCTAACCACTGCTCGAGTGGCATCTCTTATACCACTTGTTTAGTATATGGTTTGAGTGGCCCCCTGCCCTCATCCATAATTGTGCAACTTTGTATGTTTAAACAGTGCTTTTGATTTAACGCTTGTGCCCCTTTATTCATAAAGAATACTGGGGATTGTTTTTAGTAATAAATACATATATTTTTATAATATATACTTGTGTGGTGTCCTTTCATTTGGTATTACAGGATTGTATGTGGTAAAACAGCTCGCTTAACACGACCTCTTAAGTTAAGCCTTTAGGCTGCTTAGTCCATGCTACCCCTAGGATAGCTTGTCTAATAAGGTTGACTTACAACCAGACACCATAAGGGATTGTTTGGTCTGATAACAGGTGGTTCCAGAATTGGAAACATCACCTATCAGGCCAACTTCTCACAGGGGCTATTGCCCCATATGCCCCCCGGGGGGGCAGAAAGACTAAATACTATTAATTTATTTATGGGGGGAGTGAAGGCCCTTGCCCAAGGGGCCGCTCCCCCCTCCCAGGTGTCTAGTGGGTGGATCCCTGCTTGGGGATCGCCCTCCTCGGGAGGGGTACCATTGGAAAGGGGAGATTCCCCCCTTTCCAATGATACCTCTCCCGTCTTTCTACGTGCTCAGGGGGCTGAGATAGCCCACTGAGCATGTAGAAAGTGAAACTGGAATGAGCCTAAAGGCTCATTTTAGTTTCGGTTTGTGTTCAATGACGACAGCGCGACGTGCGCGCTGATCGTCATTGAACAGAAACCAGGGAGGGGGCCTCGGGAGCTGGGGAAGCTCTTCCCCAGCTCCCAAGGTCAGAGGGGTGAAAAGGAAATCCCTCTGCTGTCTGCAGCAGAGGGATTTCGTGCCCCTGGCCTCATGACGGAATGGTTCCGTCATCAGCACAGGAGCACCGATGCTCATGACGGAACCATTCTGTCATGAGCATGGAAGGGGTTAAGACATCCTGGGAATTACCATACACACACAGATGTGGGAGTGGGGGATGTGAAGTGTTTCTTAGCAGTAATTTATCCTGCCACCTGCAAGGTTAACCAGCTGCAGTGATTGATCCACATTTTTGGACAACTTTCAAATGGAAGTTACTTCATGTTGAACGATCACAGCTGCTGTGGCATGTTGCCAGGTATTATTATTGGGGGGAAGCAGGGGGAACCTACTTGTAGAGAGCACTGTTCCTACAGGGAAAAGAGACCCTTTTCCAGTACTACAACAGCAAATTCAAAGTAATCAATACTATAGAACTATGTTAACTTACACATTTAGTATTTTATTTTACTACATATATGTGTAATGTATCCATTTTAACAGAGAAAACATCATGGCTGTAAGTCTTTTTGTACATAAAAGTAAAATTTTAAGCAAATGAATATTAGTTAATGCTTTCACAGTTGATGAGTTGAAGACCATATGTGTTGCTGACTCATCTCTTTGTCAGCTGAGGAACCATAATTCATAGTCACTCATAAAGCTGTTGACTCAATTAACTGGCGACATGGTGCCCAATGCATTTCGGGACCTGAAGGTACCCTTCGTCAGGGGAAAAATCCTCTGTAGTGTTATGGGGCTGTGGAATGGATTCCTATGCTCTGGTGTATAAACTTAGGCTTTCCTAGACACGTGGTGGCTGCAAAGCTAAATCGTATTGAGCCTACGAGTACTAGCAGGTTACTGGAGGATGCCCGGGATTATACGATAAAAGGGAAATCGTCAAGCCTTTCAGGAAAAAACTGTATTAGTCTCTAAAGTGCAAAAAATGCGATCTGCAAATGCCGTGAAGCATAAGAAATATCTCGTCCAGACTTCTGTGTCTCTGTAGTTGCTGGCAGGGAACCCGCAGCATAAATGCGCGTAAAGGAACACGTGTAGCGTGTGGTTACACAATAGTTTCGTCGCCAAATCTGTTAGATCGGTGTGGTACACAGTCTCGGTGTGTGCTCGATATGTGAAACCATCGGTTTCGTCGCCGATCTAACAGATTTGGCGACGAAACTATTGTGTAACCACACGCTACACGTGAGTAGCGTCTTGAACTGCGGGAAGGAGGCGGTCATTCTGATATGGGTGGGGGATGGAGTTCCAGATCCTGGGGGCATTACCCGCAAAGGATTTGTTTGAGGTTTTGTGTTTCTTTGATTTCAGAGGGATGAGTAGGAGCGTGTTGGAGCTTCTGAGGTTCCTGGACTGACCAGCCCTTTTGAGTTTGGTGGCAAGATATTCTGGTTTGCCTGTGTGCAGGGCTTTATGTGTGAGGCAAGCTGTATGGAAGCTGGCTCGTTGGTCTATCTATGGCCACTTCAGTTTTTTGAGTGCCGGAGAGATGTGTTCATATTCCTGTGATCATTCTTGCTGCTGTGTTGAGGGTGGTGGTAAGAGGCCCCAGGTGAGATTTGGCTGTTCCAGTCAGTACTGCGATGCCATAGTCAATTCTGGAGAGCACCAGTGCCTGAGTGGCCCGTTTCAGATCTTTTGGGGGGAGGCAGGTTTAATTTTGTAGGGAAGTTTCATATTGAGTAATGCACCTTTAGCTGTTTTTGAGATGTGTTTTTTCATGTCAAGTTTGGGGTCTAGAGTGATCCCTAGGGATTTTGCGGAGTCCGTTGGCGCCAGAGAAACATTGAGGGCGTTTAAGGCTTTGAGCCATTCCACTATTTAAGGTTATCATCATTATTTGAGATGAATAGTACTTCCGTTTTTTCTTTATTCAGTTTGAGGTGGTTGGCTGAGAGCCAGTGTTGGACCTCCATGAGTGTACCATTTAGTCTGTGAATGTCTGCAATCGATGTGGTTTCCAAATAGAGTTGTGTGTCATCTGCGTAGAGGTGGTTCTAAACGAGGTAATCCAACTTTCACCGACAATGGTAGACGACTTTTTGTCAACAGACATAGAAGATTTTATGTTTTCTCCTAGCCCTAACACTGACTTTTGATTTTGGCACACAGTGTTCTGAGAGACTTTGAATTTGACATTCATTTTTCAAAACAAGGTACTAACTTTGGAACTCTTTTTCCTATGATTAATTTTTTTTCTCCAAATTTGTATTTTTTCTTTTTTGGCACAAAGTAATGTGCTTACAGTAGACCTATTCATAGAGAACAAGAATTCTTTGAATACTTCCAGAGACAATATTTGACCTTGTCCACATACAAACAGTTTTCTGTAATCTGACATGAAATGGTTTCGGCTTTTTTTCTTCTGTATTTAACAAACCATTTCATAAATGTATATTTTCATGATTCATTCAGTTAGCATTCACATGTCAAAAAACTGTGCTTTGAATGAAACATTGCTTTAAATGCGTACAGCACCAATGCATATTTTATGTGTACAACCAATTCTAATGCATTATTTATGTGTATTTTGGGTGGGTTTTTAACACTTCATGTTTAGATATGTTTATCTGAAAGAAACAGGTTAGTATTAGATTCTTTACCTTAGAATATCCCCAGGCGTCAGACTGGATCCGGAAACTTTTGCGTAGCAGTACCCTTGCGCGTCGGTAGGAGTCGTCTGCGGCTCCGCGTCCGCCGTCGGCGTCGTTGGTGCCGGGATGACGTCGCCGGAGTACTTAGACGCCACCCTCGCGTCAGTAACGTCAGTTCTTTTTTTTCCGCGCCAGCAAATGCCGATCCGGAAAAAGTTGTACCCTAGTCAATTTTTGACTAACATTGTCAATCCTTTTTGATCATCTTTCGAAGTCTTTCGACTCAGACGGTGCCGGTAGGGATGCCCGGGTTCAAACCCTGCGTCGATTGCAACCTACTGATGTCGGTTACCGACCCCCATCGCCGGTGCCTTCACTGTCTGGGCCCCGACCACGACGACAAGACCTGCTCCGACTGCCGGGCCCTGACGTCCAAAGCTAGACGGGAGTGGTCCCGCAAGCGTCTCGAGGTCCGGCTGTCCGCCCCGCGCCGCTCGAGGTCCCGGTCCGGAAGGAGGTCGAAGGACCGGTCGCGGGGCCGGAGTCACCACAGTTCCAGGAGTCCTCATCAGTCTTTGGGCTCGAAGTCCTCAGATAAGAGGCACAAGAAGTCGAAGAGGCGATATCGCTCTTCTGACTCCCCGCGACGCGGCCGGGGGTTTGGGCGACTCTGCCACAGGCTTCGCGGCCTGCTCCATACCCGCCGGTACCTGGGCAGAACGCGACGCCGGAGGAGATTGAGTCCTTCCTCATGGCCTAAGGTCGCTTGCTCCTCCGGCGGGTTCCACGGTGCCTTCGGGCCAAGCAGCCCCGTCTGGGTCCTCATGCGGGCTGGGTGCTTCGGCCCCGGCGCCGTTGGGTGCTTCGGTCCCGACGCCGCAGGGCCCCACCGGATCTGGCTCCGGATCCAGGTCGTCGCCGGTCGACCTCATGACCTCGCCAGCGCCGGCACCCAGGGTGTCGCCCCCGGCGCCGTCCCAGGACGACGCCGTTCCTGGTCCTGCCTTCGATTAGAGTCCGGCGTCGGAGCGGCGTCCTCGTCCTGCCGGCCCACCGGCGCTACCTGCGGTTCATGGTAGGCCAGGAGCACTTTCCGTTTACCGTGCTCCCCTTCGGCCTTACCAGCGCCCCACGGGTGTTCACGAAAGTTATTGCGGTGGTCGCAGCTGATCTGCACAGGTTAGGGGTTTCAGTCTTCCCCTACCTCGACAACTGGTTGTTGAAGGCGGGCTCGCCCCAGACAGTCGTCAGCCACCTCC
This sequence comes from Lissotriton helveticus, assembly GCF_964261635.1. NCBI lineage: Eukaryota > Metazoa > Chordata > Amphibia > Caudata > Salamandridae > Lissotriton > Lissotriton helveticus. Next base: position 57,674,293 of record NC_136069.1, on the reverse strand, counting down.
AGACTACGGCCGACAACTGCACCTGCTGGGGTTCTCTATCAATGTGCCGAAGTCACACCTGTGTCCCTCCCAGAAGCTCCTCTTCATCGGAGCGGTTCTAGACTCGGCGCAGTTTCGGGTTTATCCTCCCAAATAGCGGGTTCGGGATTTCCAGGCTCTGATTCCGATCTTTCAGTCGTTATCCCGAGTCTCGGTCAGGTTGACGCTGCGGCTCCTGGGGCTGATGGCCTCCTGCCTCCTTCTGGTGCATCACGCCAGGTGGCGGATGCGGGCTCTGCAGTGGGACCTGAAGTTTCAGTGGGCCTAGCATCAGGGCAACTTGTCCAACCATGTCTTGATCTCGGAGGGCACTGCAAGACAGTTGCAGTGGTGGCCCATGGACTGCGATTGGGTCAGCGGCAGATCCCTCTCCCAACCGGAGCACGTAGTTGTGACGGACTCGTCCCTCCAGGGCTGGGGGGGCCACATGGGAGAGGAGGCCTCTGGTCTCTGGCGGAGTCTCGGCTCCACATCAACCTTCTGGAGCTGCGGGCGATCCGGCTTGCACTAAAGGCATTCCTCCCCTCTGTCTGGGGGAGTGTAGTGGAGGTGTTCACGGACAATACCACCGTCATGTGGTACAGTAACAAACAGGGCGGGGTGGGGTCGTGGACCCTATACCAGGAGGCTCTGTGCCTCTGGAAGTGGCTGGAACATCAAGGCGTGAACCTGGTGGTTCAACACCTGACAGGTTCCCTGAACGCCAGGGCGGACAAACTCAGCCGTCGGTGCATGATGGATCACGAATGGCGTCTGAACTCGGACGTGATGCAAGGCCTCTTTCAGCAGTGGGGAGAGCCTTGGTTAGATCTATTCGCCACAGAAGAGAACGCGCAATGTCATCAGTTCTGCTGTTGGAATTTCCAATAGTATAGACAACAATTGGTCCTCGACACAATTTTACCATTGAAAATAATCATAACATTTGGTCAAGTTGATTTACTCCACACCAAGACTCAATCTATAGTCTTAATAACATAGATGATACTAGCCCACATCCACAAAAATCTTTACAATAAGTGCCAATAAACCAGTGCAACCGAAAAAAGTCCAATTGGGACGATCAATTTAATATACAATATAACAATGTTTGAAAATCAATGTATCTATGTACATATATTTACATGAATCATAAGGAAAAATAAACTTTTCTTAAAAAAGAGACCGTGCACAGAGAAAGATAAAGTATGTGCTCAAGTGAATGATCAAGAAGATCAGAAAAACAGTGTGGATCATTTATATACAAAGAAACATGAGCCTGTCCTATGTAATGCTTGTAAAAAATTTCTTCTTTTTTACTAGCTTAATGCTATCTACAATTCCTTGATCCTTAAATTGCACCAATGGCAATAGAGTTGCCAGGAAAAAGGGGGTGGGGGGTAGACAAGGGACAAGGGTCAGTAGGTACAGGCTCCCAAAAGGGAATGTCGTCGACGTTTCGACCCAACCATATAGTGGGTGGTTCAAGTCCTCAACAACGGGTCTTCATCAGGACGGAGTAGTAGGGGAATGTCTCTCAGAGTGCACGTCAATTAAAAACGACTATCGTAAGGCACCCTTCCGTGGTGCCTTGACAAGAAAATTGTGCGACGGTTGGTCCGCACTCACAATATGATAGTATCCAAAGTTATACCAATGCGTGTGTTCACGGGTGTATTTTTCAAGATTATTATCCAAACGAATTTGACATCGAGTGCCCGTGTCTTCGGTGAAAGCGTAGGGTATTAATTCCTTGTAGCTCCGCTCAGTGGTGCACAGCTTCCCACCTAGACTCGGAAGTCTAAATTTCACATTGCCCTTATATAGGCATAGATATCCAGTCCTTATTTTGGCATAGTCCATGCTACCTAAATAAAGGCATGGCTACTTCCATCCGTTCATCTACGTCACAACGAGTTCTAGGTAAACGAGGCTCTTAAGCTGTTATGGACTTCCCCTTGCTTGGATATTGATGTCTCCAAGAACTCATTTATTATGCATGAACATCTATTCCTTAGGGGTTAATTCATGACGTTCATATGCCGGACTTTACGTCAAAGCTGGCATTCCTAAACACCTTCAAGGTATAAATATAACTTCACTTGCTATGGCAAAGCACTGTGTGGTTCGGTGCAGTTCAACTACCTACTTGCACGACGCAGCTTGCTACAGCAAGTGCAGAAGGAAGCCAACTCTCCAGCTGACACACTGATCAGAAGCGGTCATCCTCCTGCCGAGAAATCCAGCTCCAGTGTTTCTGACTCCCCTTGCGGGTGTTGGGAAATCAAGTCACGAGACAGAGATATCAACCTCTCATTCTAAGGTATGGAGCTGATTAGAACCTAGAGAAACCTTTGGCAATTCTTGGCAGAACTAAACCTATTCTAAAGACAAACACCTACTTCTTCCCTCGTACTATACCTAGGTTAGGTACACTGGGGTAGGCGTATTTTAGAAGCACCAGTTGAGTATTTTAGCCTGTGTTGTTTATGTATATATTTTTATATATGTTACAGCAACAGATAATGTTATTACAGTATTATTTTATATTACTGTTTACGCTGTATGCGTTATACTTCGCATTCTGTCTAACGATTGTAGCAGTTCACCTCTCGTGCATGAGAAAGAAGACTGTTCAATAAATCCTTTTATTGAAACAAACGTTTCTCTATTTCTTTTTTTTAATTTATATTTTATTTTCACAGTTCAGCAAACGAGACTTACAGCCACAATAAAATGTACTAGCATGATACAGATTTATAAATGATATAACAGACATATAAGAGCATGAAAAACAAGAAAGCGAAAATCAGAGGCCTAGCATCATGCAATTATAAATTCTGAAAAAACTCCCCATATATGCTCTCCTAATTTTCGTTTCCTAGTTCCTTTTATACAATACAAGCTTGTTTCTAAATTTGCTAAATTATACATTTTCATACGCCAAATTTCAAACCTTGGCAGTTCAGGACAAAGCCACTCAGAGGCTATACATAATCGAGTCACAGTCATTGCCACAACTAAGAAATTCAGCTGTTTATTAAAAAAAAATCCTTTGTTAACCACTTGCCCAATCCATAAAAGCATTAGAGCTGGTGTAATAGTGAATGGTGCTTTAAACATCTTAGATTAATAATTTTCAATATCCTGCAAACTAAAGAAAATATGAAGGCTTTCTGCATCATATCCCCCCAAAACGGAAACATTTGCCATCATATCGATCTCCCCACTTATGCATTCGTGCCGGAGTGTAGTACAAGTTAAATGCAGTTTTAAAAAATTGTACTTTTAAATTTGTGGACAAAAAGACTTCATTAGACCTGTCAATTGCCTCTTCTAATGATATTTACTCTCCAATGTGACAATCCACGGTGCGTTGTGTTTCTACAAGTCGTCCATTCTATATGAAGATAATATTTTATACAATACTCCTATATTCCCATACGATCTAACAGCTTCAATGAGTGGATTTGGCCTCAATTTCAACTTTTTACGACTTAGGAAATCTTGTATTTAAAGGAATTAAAAAAATTGGGAATGAGACAGCTGGTTTTGTTTTACCAGGTCTTCATACTGTATAATAAGTCCCCCATCGCCATTTAAATCTCCTAACTGGGAAATACCCTTATCTCTCCATCCTGGAGCCACCTTATCCCGAAATATTATTGGCAGTAACTTCACCGCATTTATTAGAGTATAACATGTCAAGCCTTCTAGATCAGTTAATTTACGTATTTTCCTCCAGACTTTAAAAGCTGCTTCCAAAACCTTAAACGTGGTCCTTTTATAATAGCTCCCATCAATTTCTCTATATAAGCAACACTTTGCCTCAGACCCTAAAATTAGCTGGAAGATTAAGGGAGGTGCTGTAGTACTATCCCTTTTTTCTCCACTCAATATTACTAACATTTTTTGCAGAAAACAAACATAATAGTAAAGCGCAAAATCTGGTATCGCCAAACCGCCCCTTGCAATTGGAAGTGTCATAAATCTGATAGCTCTCCGAGGTTTCCCTGGGGCGCAAAAAAATTTGGAACAAAGTGATTGTAAGCTTTGCAGGTGGGTTGTTGTTACTTCAAGTGGTATAGATCTAAATAAATATAATACCCTTGGAAGTATATTCATCTTTAAAACATTCCCTCTGCCTATTTAGGTAAAATTTAGCCGTCCCCATCTATCCAGAGAGTTCTTGATATTACAGAGTAATGCTCCCCAATTAGCATCTACCAGTTCTATCATCGATGTCCTAATTTTAATGCCCAAGTGTGAGGCCTCAGAATCTACTCTAGAATCTTGTATTGCAACGTTATCAGTACGAACCAGTTGTGTTTTAGTGATATTTAATTTATAGCCCGACACCTGACCAAATTCGAGTGCTAGCCGTTCAACTTCTAAAAGTGCAGTGCCGGATCCTCAGACATCACCGCAATGTCATCTGCATATGCAAATACTGAGTGAGGGACATCATGAACAATAAAGGGTCGGATCAACTGGCTCTTACAAAGCATGTCAACAAAAGGATTATTATATAACGCAAAAAGAAAAGGGGAGCAGGGACATCCCTGCCTCGTCCCTCTGGTAATTCTTACTACCTCAGAAGTCCTCTATTTCTGTGCAACTCTGTAGAAACGAAGCATGCACAATTGACTGAGTGAAATAGTTATCTATTGTTTCCACGACTCTGAAGATATTGTTCCGGTTCTAGGGGAAACAAAGTTGTCATGTTTATGTGGTTGTCAGAAACTAATCCCTTCTTGTTTATTCGAGAAAGTTTCTAGTGACCTCTGAGTTAGCTGGCACACACACAATTATGTTTAGTATACTCGATAGAGACACACTGACCTCAGTCCTTTGTCCAATCTATAGTGTATATTATTCCAATGAGTGGAGCCTATTGGGAATATAGGAACCACACTTCACCAGGATCCTCTGCTTATAGTAAATGATTTAGGCCCAGATGTAGGTAAATCTTATTTACCGACTCTAGAATACCGAATTTTACCGATTCGGTATTCTAGATTCGGTAAAGCAGATGTAGGTAAAAATTCGGTAATTTTTACCCAATCTGTAACATTCGGTAATTACCAAATCGATATTGACCGATTCGGTAATTGCCATTGATTCCTATGGGCCTTGAGGCCCATAGGAATCAATGGCAATTACCGAATCGGTAAATACCGATTCGGTAAAATTACCGATTTTGCAAGGGTGACAGGGTGTCACTTTGACACCCTGTTGCACCCCTGATTTTGGTTTGTGTGCCATGTGACACACATACATGCCCTTCGGGGCATGTATGTGCATGTACACAGGTATTCGTTATTTACCATGCAATAGAATTACATGGTAAATAACGAATCGGTAATGGCCTGTGGCATTGTTTGAAGTGCCACCTACATCTGGATTTACCGATTCGGTATATTTACCGATTCGGTATTGTACAGAATCGGTCGATTTACCGAATCGGTAAATTTACAGATTCTGTATATTTTAAGGCCCCTACATCTCCATTTGCAAATACCGGTCGGTAACGACCGAAATTGGCTGTTACCGACCGGTATTTGCCGACCTACATCTGGCCCTTAGATACCTGATCAGATATTCAGATACAGGCCTCAAGAAGTACATAAAGTGTCTGTACTGCTTAGATGAAATCCTTAGGTAGGCCTTTTGCATTCAGGGCGGACCAAAGAAACCCCCAGGAGACCCTGCTAAACGCTTTCTCTGCGTCCAACAGGATCATCCCGAGGGGTGTCTTCGTAGCCTGAGCGCAATCAAACAGAACGATGGCGTGCCTGACGTGGTCCGATGTGTCTCGACCTGGGATAAACCTGTGTTGGCGGATGTTAACGAACGGAGTAATAACCTTGCCCAACCTTAGGGCAATTCATTTGGAGTAGATCTTACTGTCAGCACATATCAGAGAGATGGATCTGTATGATGATGGGCTGCGCTCAAGTTTATCCTTTTTTTTAAAACTACTATGGTGGTTTTTTTGCCAGGGAATCTGGCTCTTCTGGGCCAGTTGGAATAAAGAGTCAAGCTTGCCTCAGAGTGTTTGCCGGAACGTGCGGAAAAAAGCCCAGCGGTATTGCATCAGGGCCGACAGCCTTATCGGCTGCTTGCGAGGTTAGAGCAAGCTCGACCTCATCCCCCATAATTTAAGCAGACAGCATCTCACTTTGTTCCGGGGTAACCTTTGAAGTTTCGTGGTCCCGCAGAAATTCCTCCCCAGACATCGCTTCTACGTGTCTATCGGCAGTATATAACTCCTGGTAGAAATCCTGAAAAACCTTCAGGACCTCCACCGGTGAGTCCTGAATCTGGCCTGATTTATCGTGAATGCTACGGATTCTATTAAAAACTCCCCTTTGTTGCATACGTTTAGCCAACAGTCTGCCTGAATTCTCCCCAAATTCATATATGTCCGCCAGATGCTGTGCGAATTCGATAGCCAAACCATCCCCATAAAATTGGTGTATTCTGGCGTTTGCAACTGCTATCTGCTGCAGACATTCATCCGGTTTTTGCAAGTCCCTGATTACCCACATAAGCTCTTCCTCGTTCTTCTGCAGCTGTTCCACCCAGCCATTGATCTTCTCAAATACCATCCTTTGTCGGTAAAGGGAGAAGCTGAGAGTCTGGTCCCGTACAGCCGCTTTGAAAGCATCTTAAACTATTATTTCAGGTGCAGTGCCCTTGTTTATGTTAAAACACTTGATAATCTATTTGGTCATGTGTTGACAGTATGCCTGATCTAACAATAACTTCCTATCAAACGTCCAGGTCGTAAGAAAGTTGTATAAAGCAGCTCATTGTAAACTCGAACACTAACGGGTTGTGGTCTGATATTATCTTTGGAAAATGCTCGATATTAGCCTTTTCTACGATTTGATCAGAAACAAAAAGTAGTCCAATTGGACAAATTTAAGGTGAGGAAATGAAAAATAAGTTTACCCTGGCTCCGTCTGTCTGTGTCTATGCCAAGTATCGACCGGTCCGTGTTTCCTAATCAGCTCCTGCAGAGCCCTAAAAGTCTTGCCCTTTCTTCCCTGATGAGGAATATTACTAAAAAGGTTGAAGCTGCTATTCAAGTGGATATTAAAATCACTACAAAGGACTTCAGGAGCAGGCCATGAAGACAATTCTATACTAAAAAAACTCAGGATTTGTGGATCATCCACATTAGACCCATACAAGAACAGATAGTGAGAGGGTTGCCCAGAATTACAACTTCAGCGATTACCCATCGACCTAAATTATCCTCCTTGATTCGCGTACTAATTGCGATGTGTGAGAAGTTGGCCTGATGTGCAGTGTTCACTATTCTAGTGATCACTATATATCAGTCCAAGCAACCCTTATTGATGATTGGTTGTAAGTCAACCTTATAGACCAGCTATCCTAGTAGCATGGATACGAGCAGTCTAAGGCTAAGACTCTAGAGGGCGTGTTAAGCCAGCTGTTTTACCATCACATTACCCCTTGAACACCCAGTGAAAGGACACCACACAAGTGTTATGAAAATAAACAGTGTATTTATTAGAATCACAACAACCCTGTACTCTTTATGAGGACAGGGTGCTAGGCACACAACAAAACTCTTACGAAAATACTTAAGTTAGCACGTTATACACAAATGCCCGAGGGGCACGAAAAACCATATATTCTAAAAGTGGAATGCGAAATTACTAGCAGGTAAGTACAGTACTAATAGGCTTTGGAATCGCTAGGACTTGACTAGGGAATCGTTAGATTACTTCTAGGAGACCTAGGGGACTCGGGTGCAGAGTGTGCACTCTCACGCGGGATGCGGGACAAAGTCTATGGAGGCTAGTAAAGGCAAAGTTAGTGTTCACGGGCGAACCCGACCTGGTAGGAAGAAAACGACAGTGGATCCTGACCCTAGGATAGTGAGGCTATGCTGGGACACCGAAGTGCCGAAGTTACCTAGCCCAGGGGCTGCAGCTGCATAGGTCTGAAAAGACGTCGGGGATCTCGTTGCCGGACCAGGAGCCTGGAAGGAAGAAGTTGCTGGCAGGCGACCAGTGAAGGAAAGTTCGATGGATCCAAGCCTGGATCAAGGAAGAAGGAAACCTGAAAGCAGAGGGGACCAAGTTCTTGAATCACTAGCCAGTGATTAAGTGGGCACCAGGATGGCACCGGGCGAAGTCACCGCAGTCAGGTGAGTGGGCGCTGCTGGGCTCTGCAGTCTCTCGGACCAGGAGGCGTTGTCGGCGACCAGGATGGAGGTGCGAGCTGTCCCACGAAGGTTCTTGCTGTCGACGTCGCTGGACCCAGGATTGGGCAACAAGTCTTGGCAAATGCAAGGCCCACGCGGTGGACCTAAAATGGCGTCTTGGGCGGACCAGGAGGGTCCAGGGTACTTCTCCGATGGAGGGAAGCAAGGGCCAGTCTGGAGCAACCAGACTAGCAGCAGAAATGTCGTCGGGCGTCTTCGGGAAGGCCACAAGCCAACGGGCTAGTAGTCAAACAACGCGGTGAGCAGCCAAAAGCAGAAGGGCCCCACGCAGATCGTGGAGATGCTGGGGGGCTGCACTTCGGTGCTGGAGCTGCTCAGGGTCGGGGCTTCTCGGACCCCAAAGCACTCACCAGGAATTCACTCGGCGGGCTCGCTGGAAAGAAGTCGTGCAGTCTTGCAGATGGCCGGTCCCTTGAGGTCTCGTCGCACCCACGGTTCTCAGCTGGGCTGTAGAGGTGGGTAGAGGTCAGAGGTGCCAGGGAAGCCGGTTCTCGTCGAGCTGGGCAGTCTTGATCCGGAGGAGAGACTTGCAGCAGACCGCAGTGTTCTTAAGATGGTGCCTGCGGATGCAGGGTGACTACTCCTTAGTCACAAGGGAGAAATCTTAGGAAGAAGTCTTGAGTTCCTTTCGTGGAAAGTAGTTTCAGGATTCAAAGATGATCTGATTTGGAAGGGGGCCAGTTCCTACCTTTATCCTGTAAAAAGGGGCTGGCACGCGACTAAGTCCTGCCCTAGGGGTGGGACTAGGAGGGGGGTGGTTACACCCACTTCCTTGGCGGGCTTTTCCCCAGCACAGGGTCTGGAGTGACCCTGGAACTGGTTCCAGCCAGCCTATGCACAGTGAGCACCGGGGTGCCACGTGCAGTCACCTTCCTCTAAAGCCCTGCCTACCTACAATACACAAAACCCTGTCTGGGACGGTGCTGGCACCGCCCCTGGCAGGAAACCCTTTGTCCTTATCTCCTGCTCTGGGAGGACTCCCAGCAGCAGGAGGGCAGACTTGTGTCTCGGTGGCAGCATCCATTTTGTGGAGCTGAGGCTCTGTTTGACTTTAACCGGGGTTAGGGGTTACATACATGTCGTGTCCCTCTAGAAGGGTGGAATGCTAACCCCGTCGCCAGAATTGGCGAGGGGTTAGTATTCCAATTCGTATGACACCTTACTCGACATGTTTTGATAAAGCGATACCAGAGTTGGCATATAACCGCGAGGATTATAATGCACTTAAGAGTATATGGTATGCGATATCATGGAAACGGCTAAGGGATGGATCCCGAAAGCCGCAGACAGGCTCAGCTCATGCCAGAGCACCATCTCACACGATTCCCAGCACTCTGCCTTCAGGATTGTTAAGGCCTGCCATAGGAGTGACTGATAGGAGATCTGTGTGTCCATTTTAGGGTTAGATATAGGTATACTATATCTAAAGCAAAGGGTGAGTACACCACCTTGCCCCAGCTGTCGTGCAGCCAGTTGTGTCAGTTTAGTTAGTCAGCCCAGGGGTGGCATAATACATGCTTCAGCCCCTGGGAGACTTCTGGGTACACCTCAGCCCTGGGTACAGGGACTTGGAGAGGGCCCAGTGCCAATTCAGTACCTGGGTACAATTTGGATAGAGAGAACAGCTAGGCTGTGGGTCCGATTAGCAGGCCCACAGCCAGGGAAAGTCGTAAACCAGTGCAGCAAAAAGCAAAAATCTGGGTGATCATAGGATTGCAGACCCTACTCTCCTACATGACCCCCCCCCCAAACTTAGGGACAATAAACTAACCTTGACCAGGTGAGTCTTCTTGCTCTAAGTGGAAATACCTGGAGAGCCCATCAGCATTGCTGTGATCAGTACCAGGTCTATGCTCCACTGTAAAATCCATCCCCTGTAGGGAAATGGACCACCTAAGCAGTTTGGGGTTTTCACCCTTCATCTGATTTAGCCACAAGAGGGGCTTATGGTCTGTCTGAATGGTGAAGTGAGTGCCAAACAAGTAGGCCCTCAGCTTCTTCAGGGCCCAGACCACAGCAAAGGCCTCCCTCTCAATAGCTGACCAATTTTTCTCTCTGGGTGTCAACCTCCTACTAATGAAAGCAATAGGCTGATCATTACCATCAAAATTCAGTTGAGACAGAACAGCCCCCACACCCAACTCAGAAGCATCTGTTTGGACAATGAATGGCTTGGAGTAATCTGGACTCTTTAGGATAGGTGCTGTGCACATGGCCTGCTTTAGGTCATTGAATGTTTTCTGACAGCTTGCTGTCCACTGAACTTTCTTTGGCATCTTTTTGCTTGTCAGGTCATTAAGAGGGGTCACTATGGACCCATAATTTCTGACAAACTTCCTATAGTACCCAGTCAGGCCCAAGAAAGCTCGAACCTGAGTCTGGGTGATTGGAGGAGTCCAGTCCTTGATGGCCTGTATCTTACTCTCCAGTGGCTGAACCTGGCCTCCACCTACAAGGTGGTCCAGGTATACAACCTGTGTCTGCCCTATCTGGCACTTTGTGGCCTTGATAGTGAGGCCTGCCTTTTGCAGGGCCTCTAACACTTTCCTCAGGTGGACCAGGTGATCCTCCCAGGTGGAGCTAAAGACAGCAATATCATCAAGATAAGCTGCACAGAAGTCATCCAGCCCAGTGAGGACTTGATTCACCAACCTTTGGAAGGTGGCAGGTGCATTTTTCAGTCCAAAGGGCATTACCACAAATTGATAATGCCCTCCAGGGGTAGAAAATGCTGTCTTGGGTTTGGCCTCCTCAGCTAACCTGATTTGCCAATACCCAGCTGTCAAATCAAATGTACTTAAGAAGTTGGCAGAAGCCAATTTATCTATAAGTTAATCTGCTCTTGGTATTGGGTGGGCATCAGTCTTAGTGACTGCATTGAGGCCTCTGTAGTCTACGCAAAACCCCATCTCTCTCTTACCACCCTGGGTGTGAGGCTTTGGCACTAGAACTACTGGGCTAGCCCAAGGGCTATCTGAGGGCTCAATGACTCCCAGCTCCAACATTTTCTGCACTTCAGTTTTGATGCAGTCTCTAACATGATCAGGCTGTCTGTAGATTTTACTCTTGACAGGCAGACTGTCTCCAGTGTCAACATCATGGGTACACCAATCAGTTTGGCTGGGTGTCAGAGAGAACATATGTCTGAAGGATTGCAAGACTTGCCTGCAATCCTGTTGCTGATGTTCAGTGAGGCTGCCACAAAAGACAACACCATCAACTGATCCATCATCAGGATTCTGAGTGAGCAGGTCTGGGAGAGGGTCACTCTCTTCCTCCTGTCCCTCATCTGTGGCCATGAGCAAGCTCATGTCCTTCCTGTCAACATATGCCTTGAGCCTGTTAACATGGAGCACTCTGAGAGGGCTCCTGGGAGTTCCAAGGTCCACCAAGTAGGTAACCTCTCCCTTTTGCTCAATGATGGTGTGGGGCCCAGACCATTTGTCTTTCAGAGCTGCTGGGGCCACTGGCTCCAGCACCCACACCTTCTGTCCTGGCTGGTACACAGTCAGAACAGCCTTTTGGTCATGCCAAGCTTTTTGAAGTTCTTGGCTGGCCTCAAGGTTTTTGGATGCCTTTTCCATATACTCAGCCATCCTGGAGCGGAGACCAAGTACATAGTCCACTATGTTGGTTGCAGGCTTTTTGAGAGGTCTCTCCCATCCTTCCTTCACCAAACACAGGGGTCCTCTTACAGGATGCCCATACAGAAGCTCAAAAGGGCTGTAGCCAACCCCCTTCTGTGGGACCTCTCTGTAAGCAAACAAGAGGCAGGGGATCAGGACATCCCATCTTCTCCTAAGAGTTTCAGGTAGTCCATGAATCATCCCTTTGAGGGTCCTGTTGAATCTCTCAACAAGCCCATTGCATTGTGGATGATAGGGTGTGGTGAACTTGTAGTTCACACCACACTCTTTCCACATTGCAGTCAGATATCCTGACATGAAGTTTGTACCTCTGTCAGAAACGACCTCCTTTGGAAAACCCACTCTGGAGAACACTCCAACTAGGGCTCTTGCCACCACAGGGGCTGTGGTGGTCCTCAGGGGAATAGCTTCAGGATACCTGGTGGCATGGTCCACCACCACCAGTATAAACTTGTGCCCTGATGCTGTCTGGGGTTCCATTGGACCAACAATGTCAATCCCCACTCTTTCAAAGGGAACCCCCACCACAGGTAGTGGTATGAGGGGGGCCTTTGTTGTGCCACCTGACTTACCACTGGCTTGGCAAGTGACACAGGAGCGACAAAACTCCTTGGTATTCTCATTCATATGGGGCCAGTGAAAGTGTGAGACAAGCCTGTCCCAAGTCTTTGTCTGACCTAAGTGACCTGCAAAGGGAATCTCATGGGCCAAGGTGAGAAGGAAACCTCTCAGAGACAAGGGGATGACCAGCCTCCTGGTTGCACCAGGCTTGGGGTCTCTTGACTCAGAGTATAGGAGTCCATCTTCCCAGTATACCCTGTGGGCACCTGTGGCATTCCCTGCAGCCTCAGCAGCAGCCTGCTGTCTGAGGGGTTCAAGGGAAGGGCAGCTCAACTGTTCCTTCCCCAGGTCTGCTCTGGAGGGTCCCCCTGAGCCCAGAAACTCAACTTGATCAAGTTCAAGCTCTTTAGGCTCAGTTTCCCTCAGCTCTTCCAGATCAGCCTCCTCAGAGACTTGATCCTCAACCTGGGGCAAGGGGGAAGGCAAAGCCTTACCCTTACTGCTCTTCATCTTGGAAGGTGTCTGGTCCATAATTTCAGGATCCAGCACCTGTTCAGTGGGGCATCTTCTGGCCTGTGACCTAGTCACAGCAAGCACATGTGCTGGCAAGCCTAACATCTCCATGTGAGTCCTCTGCTCCACTTCTGACCATTGTGATGACTCCAAATCATTGCCCAACAAACAATCAACTGGGAGGTCTGAACTGACTACAACTTTCTTTTGTCCCTTCACTCCACCCCAGGAGAAAGCCACAATTGCCACACTATGACTAGTAGTGACATTGCTGGCATTGGTCACCAGGAAATCAGTACCTGGCATGATCTGTCCAGGGTCCACAAAGTTAGGTGTCACCATGGTGACACTGGCACAAGTGTCCCTATAGGCCTGAGACATTTTGCCATTAATCAAAGGTGTCTGCCTGTATTTGCCCAATGTATTGGGACTTATTTCAGGGGACATATCCATATCCCCTGTACAGACAAGGACAGCCTGAGTGAGTGTGCCAACTAAGTTGTCAGACCCCTCAGTACCCAAGGTTAACCCAACTAATGCCTTGGGAGGTACACTACCACTACTGACTGTACTAGGGGGTGCAGTTGCCTTAGGGGCTGTAGTGGCAGGAGTTTGTCCTCCTCTTTTGGTGCACTCACTAAACCAGTGAGATTTACTTTTACAGTACTGGCACCACCTTTTTGACTGGCCTTCTTGAGTCTTCTTCTTCTGGGAAGCCTGACCCCCACCCTCTTTGGTTTGTTGGGGACCTGGTGAAGACTTCTGGTCATTTTGCTCATTCTTAACATTACCCTTCTGGTCTGCTTTCTTCTGACCACCCTGGTTCTGGTTCTGCTTGATCCTTGTCCTGACCCATTTGTCTGCCTTCTTTCCCAATTCTTGGGGAGAGGTCAGATCTGAATCAACAAGGTGCTGGTGCAGCAACTGGTTCTGACAATTGTTTAAAATTTGTTCTCTCATCATTAGATCATACAATCCTGTGTAATCTGTAACCTTGCTACCCAGCAACCAGCCCTCCAAAGCCTTAGTGGCACAATCCACAAAATCAGACCAGTCCTGAGACTGAGTTTTCTGGGTGTCTCTGAACAGCAACCTGTACTGCTCAGTGGTTAAACCAAACCCATCAACCAGTGTATTCTTCAGGACCTGGTAATTGTTAGCATCCTCCACTCTTGTAGTGAGGAGCTTATCTCTACCTTTACCATCAAAGGAGAGCCACAGTATAGCTGCCCACTGACTCTGGGGAATGCCCTGCACAGTGCAGGCCCTCTCCAGAGCAGCCATCCATTTCTGGATATCATCCCCTTGCTTAAAGGGGGGCACTATTTTAGTCAGGTGTTTAGTATCTAAACCCTTCTCTCTATCTCTTGGGAGATTGCTGCCACCAGTGGGAGCTAACCCACTCATCTGCTGCTCTCTAGCAAAGGCAAGCTTCTCTTTGGCCAGGGCAAGTTCTTCCCTTTCAATCCTCAGTTCAGCTTGTCTCATTCTAGCTTCATGCTCTTTTCTCTGAGGGGAAGTAAATCTCCTCTGTGGAGGATTCCTTCTCCCCTGAGAAGAGGCATTAGAGTGCAGAGATCTATTGGAGTCCCTAGAAAGAGATCTATCTCTCCTAACTCCAAGGTTAGGCCCACTTCGGGTTAGTACTGGGGGTCCCCCAGATCCTAGCCCAAGTAAGTCTAAGTTGGCCCTGGTTAGCCTTCTGACTACCTCAAGACCTTTGTCTACCTCATCCCCAGAGAGTTCCTCTTGATCCTCCTCCTCAACTGCAGTAGCAATGTTGGGGAGATCTGGATCCCCAGAGGTTCCCTCTAAGGCTGGCATGTTCTCATGTAACTGAGAAAGCTTTCTGGCATCATATGTCTCTAAGAGACCTATCAGAAAGGGAATGGTGGGGTTAGACCCCTGCTTCAGTTTTCTGGAGACACAGATTTGTCTCATCTCCTGGAAACTGAGAGCTGCATATCTTGAAGTGACCTGTGGAGGGTCAACACTGACCAGGGGAGTCTCAGTAGAATCTCCCTGGGTAGACATGCTTTTCTAGTGAGGTGTAAGTGGTGCACTTACCTACACTATATGTTTGCCTACTGATCCCTTGCTAGAGTTGTAGTTTAGGGTGTGCTAAGCCCTAGGAGCTACAACAGCTGGTTCAGTAGAACTCAGAGTATTCTAAGCTAAGTTATATGTACCTTTAGTACTTATGTGATCTTTCACAAGATATTCTTAGGGCATGTGTGGTAAAACAACAGCAAGCTCAAATCCCAACCGCTGCTCACCAATGTGAGAAGTTGGCCTGATGTGCAGTGTTCACTATTCTAGTGATCACTATATATCAGTCCAAGCAACCCTTATTGATGATTGGTTGTAAGTCAACCTTATAGACCAGCTATCCTAGTAGCATGGATACGAGCAGTCTAAGGCTAAGACTCTAGAGGGCGTGTTAAGCCAGCTGTTTTACCATCACATTACCCCTTGAACACCCAGTGAAAGGACACCACACAAGTGTTATGAAAATAAACAGTGTATTTATTAGAATCACAACAACCCTGTACTCTTTATGAGGACAGGGTGCTAGGCACACAACAAAACTCTTACGAAAATACTTAAGTTAGCACGTTATACACAAATGCCCGAGGGGCACGAAAAACCATATATTCTAAAAGTGGAATGCGAAATTACTAGCAGGTAAGTACAGTACTAATAGGCTTTGGAATCGCTAGGACTTGACTAGGGAATCGTTAGATTACTTCTAGGAGACCTAGGGGACTCGGGTGCAGAGTGTGCACTCTCACGCGGGATGCGGGACAAAGTCTATGGAGGCTAGTAAAGGCAAAGTTAGTGTTCACGGGCGAACCCGACCTGGTAGGAAGAAAACGACAGTGGATCCTGACCCTAGGATAGTGAGGCTATGCTGGGACACCGAAGTGCCGAAGTTACCTAGCCCAGGGGCTGCAGCTGCATAGGTCTGAAAAGACGTCGGGGATCTCGTTGCCGGACCAGGAGCCTGGAAGGAAGAAGTTGCTGGCAGGCGACCAGTGAAGGAAAGTTCGATGGATCCAAGCCTGGATCAAGGAAGAAGGAAACCTGAAAGCAGAGGGGACCAAGTTCTTGAATCACTAGCCAGTGATTAAGTGGGCACCAGGATGGCACCGGGCGAAGTCACCGCAGTCAGGTGAGTGGGCGCTGCTGGGCTCTGCAGTCTCTCGGACCAGGAGGCGTTGTCGGCGACCAGGATGGAGGTGCGAGCTGTCCCACGAAGGTTCTTGCTGTCGACGTCGCTGGACCCAGGATTGGGCAACAAGTCTTGGCAAATGCAAGGCCCACGCGGTGGACCTAAAATGGCGTCTTGGGCGGACCAGGAGGGTCCAGGGTACTTCTCCGATGGAGGGAAGCAAGGGCCAGTCTGGAGCAACCAGACTAGCAGCAGAAATGTCGTCGGGCGTCGTCGGGAAGGCCACAAGCCAGCGGGCTAGTAGCCAAACAACGCGGTGAGCAGCCAAAAGCAGAAGGGCCCCACGCAGATCGTGGAGATGCTGGGGGGCTGCACTTCGGTGCTGGAGCTGCTCAGGGTCGGGGCTTCTCGGACCCCAAAGCACTCACCAGGAATTCACTCGGCGGGCTCGCTGGAAAGAAGTCGTGCAGTCTTGCAGATGGCCGGTCCCTTGAGGTCTCGTCGCACCCACGGTTCTCAGCTGGGCTGTAGAGGTGGGTAGAGGTCAGAGGTGCCAGGGAAGCCGGTTCTCGTCGAGCTGGGCAGTCTTGATCCGGAGGAGAGACTTGCAGCAGACCGCAGTGTTCTTAAGATGGTGCCTGCGGATGCAGGGTGACTACTCCTTAGTCACAAGGGAGAAATCTTAGGAAGAAGTCTTGAGTTCCTTTCGTGGAAAGTAGTTTCAGGATTCAAAGATGATCTGATTTGGAAGGGGGCCAGTTCCTACCTTTATCCTGTAAAAAGGGGCTGGCACGCGACTAAGTCCTGCCCTAGGGGTGGGACTAGGAGGGGGGTGGTTACACCCACTTCCTTGGCGGGCTTTTCCCCAGCACAGGGTCTGGAGTGACCCTGGAACTGGTTCCAGCCAGCCTATGCACAGTGAGCACCGGGGTGCCACGTGCAGTCACCTTCCTCTAAAGCCCTGCCTACCTACAATACACAAAACCCTGTCTGGGACGGTGCTGGCACCGCCCCTGGCAGGAAACCCTTTGTCCTTATCTCCTGCTCTGGGAGGACTCCCAGCAGCAGGAGGGCAGACTTGTGTCTCGGTGGCAGCATCCATTTTGTGGAGCTGAGGCTCTGTTTGACTTTAACCGGATTTAGGGGTTACATACATGTCGTGTCCCTCTAGAAGGGTGGAATGCTAACCCCGTCGCCAGAATTGGCGAGGGGTTAGTATTCCAATTCGTATGACACCTTACTCGACATGTTTTGATAAAGCGATACCAGAGTTGGCATATAACCGCGAGGATTATAATGCACTTAAGAGTATATGGTATGCGATATCATGGAAACGGCTAAGGGATGGATCCCGAAAGCCGCAGACAGGCTCAGCTCATGCCAGAGCACCATCTCACACGATTCCCAGCACTCTGCCTTCAGGATTGTTAAGGCCTGCCATAGGAGTGACTGATAGGAGATCTGTGTGTCCATTTTAGGGTTAGATATAGGTATACTATATCTAAAGCAAAGGGTGAGTACACCACCTTGCCCCAGCTGTCGTGCAGCCAGTTGTGTCAGTTTAGTTAGTCAGCCCAGGGGTGGCATAATACATGCTTCAGCCCCTGGGAGACTTCTGGGTACACCTCAGCCCTGGGTACAGGGACTTGGAGAGGGCCCAGTGCCAATTCAGTACCTGAGTACAATTTGGATAGAGAGAACAGCTAGGCTGTGGGTCTGATTAGCAGGCCCACAGCCAGGGAAAGTCGTAAACCAGTGCAGCAAAAAGCAAAAATCTGGGTGATCATAGGATTGCAGACCCTACTCTCCTACACGATGCCATGCCTAACTAGAATAGCTACCCCCATGTGGTTGTGGCCTGACGAGAGCATGCAATGAGATCAAAGCCCGAGGCAAGATGGCGGCTGCACCTGCGGCCGAGTGAGCTGACCACACACTCCTTCCCTGCGAGACCCCTCCGTCCCGACTTTGAACAGATTTTTCGGGCAAGAGACAGATGTAGCGGTGATGTAGCGGCGTAAACCTACCAGTCCACGCTGTCAATGATTTGGTGCTGGGGTCCCGATGCCCTGTAGGTTAACGACTCGGAAAAACCACATTCTGACAGCCTCTCTTGCTTTGGATATCGGCGCAGCTCCATCCATGCCGGCGAAGTCAATTTCCAGGAGCCTTAAGGCGCAGGGGCCACCGGTGGGCTCTGGCAGTCCTGGAAAAACTGCTCCGGTCCAAAGAGGAAGTCCTGGTGCTGGAAGACGCCGCTCTGTCATGGAAATGCAGGGCGTTGGTGCACAATTCAAGGGCAGGGACAGCGCTGACACTTGTGCAAAGCAGACGGTTCCTGCTCTGTTCAAAGCTCAAATCTCGAAAAATCAGCCGGCAGCATGAGTCAAATTTAACCAAAAAATGTGTACCCCGATGTACTGTCGAAAGACACGGTCTAGTGTCTCAGTTCTTCTGTAATAGCACAACTAACACCCACCCACCACCAGGCGTCATAGGTCAGATGACCCTGGTCAATAAAAGGGGCTGAGCGCACCTGCTCAGGGCCCATTACCTATCCCCAGGCGCGCAACACCCATTAGCCTCACCGGGCTTCAGCCCCCCCCCGTCGTCTTCTTCAGCCCGGGCTAATTGACACGCACTGAAATGACTGCGCATCAGAGCTGAGAATGTCATTTTTATTGCTGCATTCTGAGAGGCCCAGCAGCCCGAGCCAGCCAGCCTCTGAACAGTTTCAGTGAAGCCCCTGCCCCCACCTCTTGCTTTCCTTTACTGGCGCCGAGGTGATATCCTTGCCTGAAGGCAGGGATTTCACCTAAGCACTTGATGGGTTCAGCATGGGGTGGGAGTGGGAAGATGCACACAGCAGGGGGAAAGGGACGGCCAGTGCAGGTGATGCTTTTCCTTTGTAAAGGAATTTCTGCTGGTGTCATAGCCCAGGGTTTGCTGTCTGTGCACTTGTATGGATGTGTATTCCATACAAGTGCACAGACATCAAACCCTGGGCTATGACGCCAGCAGGAATTAATTTACAAAGGAAAAGCTTCACCTGCACTGTACATCCCTTTCCCCCTGCTGTCCTTGCACTTGTAGGGAATTCACATCCACAGCGCAGCTCACCAGACAAATAGTGAACAGGACCATGGATCTTTCTCTAAAGAAGAGAGTCCCCTCCGAATATGTATATGTAGTGTAAGTTTGTACTGTTCATTTTTTGGGGTGCTAGTGGGTAATTTTAGGGTTCAGGGTTGGTTACGGATTGGGGTGCCAGGGGGTAATTGTAGGGTTCTGAGTGGGTATGGGTTTTAGGGTTTTAGGGATAATTTTAGGGTTCAGGGTAGTAATGGGTTTTGGTGTGCCAGGGGCAATTTTAGGGTTCAGGACGGGTATGGGAACCAGGAGGGTAATTTAGGGGTTCAGGGTGGGTGTGGGTTTTGGGGTGCCAGGGGTAATTTTAGGCTTCAGGGTGGGTATGGGTTTTGGGGAACCAGGGGTAATATTAGGGTTCAGCGTGGGTATGGGTTTTGGGGTGCCAGGGGTAATTTTAGGGTTCAGGGTGGATATGGATTTTGGTGGGTAAGGGTGTAATTTTAGGGTTCCGGGGGTAATTTTGGAGGTCAGAGTGGTAATGGGTTTTAGGGTGCCAGGTGTAATTTTAGGGTTTAGGGAGGGCATGGGTTTTGGGGTTCCGGGGATAATTTTAGGGTTCAGGGTGGTAATGGGTTTTAGTGGGCCATGGGGTTGTTAGGGTTCAGGGCGGGTATGGGTTTAAGGGAGTGAGGGGGTGGAAATTTTAGAGTTTAGGGTGGGTGTGGTTTTCGGGTGTCAGGGGGCAATTTTAGGGTTCACGGTGGGTATGGGTTTTGGGGTGCCAGGTGGTAATTTTAAGGTTTAGGGTGGTTAAGAGTTTTGGGGTGCTATGGAGTTCATTTTAGGGTTCAGGGTGGGTATGGGTTTTCGGGTGTCAGGGGGGCAATTTTAGGATTCAGGGTGGGTATGGGTTTTGGGGTGCCATGGGGTTCATTTTAGGGTTCAGTGCGGGTATGGATTTTAGGGTGTGAGGGGGGGACATTTTAGGTTTCAGTTTGAGGTGGTTGGCTGAGAGCCAGTGTTGGACCTCCATGAGTGTACCATTTAGTCTGTGAATGTCTGCAATCGATGTGGTTTCCAAATAGAGTTGTGTGTCATCTGCGTAGAGGTGGTTCTAAACGAGGTAATCCAACTTTCACCGACAATGGTAGACGACTTTTTGTCAACAGACATAGAAGATTTTATGTTTTCTCCTAGCCCTAACACTGACTTTTGATTTTGGCACACAGTGTTCTGAGAGACTTTGAATTTGACATTCATTTTTCAAAACAAGGTACTAACTTTGGAACTCTTTTTCCTATGATTAATTTTTTTTTCCAAATTTGTATTTTTTCTTTTTTGGCACAAAGTAATGTGCTTACAGTAGACCTATTCATAGAGAACAAGAATTATTTGAATACTTCCAGAGACAATATTTGACCTTGTCCACATACAAACAGTTTTCTGTAATCTGACATGAAATGGTTTCGGCTTTTTTTCTTCTGTATTTAACAAACCATTTCATAAATGTATATTTTCATGATTCATTCAGTTAGCATTCACATGTCAAAAAACTGTGCTTTGAATGAAACATTGCTTTAAATGCGTACAGCACCAATGCATATTTTATGTGTACAACCAATTCTAATGCATTATTTATGTGTATTTTGGGTGGGTTTTTAACACTTCATGTTTAGATATGTTTATCTGAAAGAAACAGGTTAGTATTAGATTCTTTACCTTAGAATATCCCCAGGCGTCAGACTGGATCCGGAAACTTTTGCGTAGCAGTACCCTTGCGCGTCGGTAGGAGTCGTCTGCGGCTCCGCGTCCGCCGTCGGCGTCGTTGGTGCCGGGATGACGTCGCCGGAGTACTTAGACGCCGCCCTCGCGTCAGTAACGTCAGTTCTTCTTTTTTTTCCGCGCCAGCAAATGCCGATCCGGAAAAAGTTGTACCCTAGTCAATTTTTGACTAACATTGTCAATCCTTTTTGATCATCTTTCGAAGTCTTTCGACTCAGACGGTGCCGGTAGGGATGCCCGGGTTCAAACCCTGCGTCGATTGCAACCTACTGATGTCGGTTACCGACCCCCATCGCCGGTGCCTTCACTGTCTGGGCCCCGACCACGACGACAAGACCTGCTCCGACTGCCGGGCCCTGACGTCCAAAGCTAGACGGGAGTGGTCCCGCAAGCGACTCGAGCTCCGGCAGTCCGCCCCGTGCCGCTCGAGGTCCCGGTCCGGAAGGAGGTCGAAGGACCGGTCGCGGGGCCGGAGTCACCACAGTTCCGGGAGTCCTCATCAGTCTTTGGACTCGAAGTCCTCAGATAAGAGGCACAACAAGTCGAAGAGGCGATATCGCTCTTCTGACTCCCCGCGACGCGGCTGGGGGTTTGGGCGACTCTGCCACAGGCTTCGCGGCCTGCTCCATACCCGCCGGTACCTGGGCAGAACGCGACGCCGGAGGAGATTGAGTCCTTCCTCATGGCCATGAGGTCGCTTGCTCCTCCGGCGGGTTCCACGGTGCCTTCGGGCCAAGCGGCCCCGTCTGGGTCCTCATGCAGGCTGGGTGCTTCGGCCCCGGCGCCGTTGGGTGCTTCGGTCCCGACGCCGCAGGGCCCCACCGGATCTGGCTCCGGATCCAGGTCGTCGCCGGTCGACCTCATGACCTCGCCGGCGCCGGCACCCAGGGTGTCGCCCCCGGCGCCGTCCCAGGACGACGCCGTCCCTGGTCCTGCCTTCGATTAGAGTCCGGCGTCGGAGCGGCGTCCTCGTCCTGCCGGCCCACTGGCGCTACCTGCGGTTCACGGTAGGCCAGGAGCACTTTCCGTTTACCGTGCTCCCCTTCGGCCTTACCAGCGCCCCACGGGTGTTCATGAAAGTTATTGCGGTGGTCGCAGCTGATCTGCACAGGTTAGGGGTTTCAGTCTTCCCCTACCTCGACGACTGGTTGTTGAAGGCGGGCTCGCCCCAGACAGTCGTCAGCCACCTCCAGACTACGGCCGACAACTGCACCTGCTGGGGTTCTCTATCAATGTGCCGAAGTCACACCTGTGTCCCTCCCAGAAGCTCCTCTTCATCGGAGCGGTTCTAGACTCGGCGCAGTTTCGGGTTTATCCTCCCAAATAGCGGGTTCGGGATTTCCAGGCTCTGATTCCGATCTTTCAGTCGTTATCCCGAGTCTCGGTCAGGTTGACGCTGCGGCTCCTGGGGCTGATGGCCTCCTGCATCCTTCTGGTGCATCACGCCAGGTGGCGGATGCGGGCTCTGCAGTGGGACCTGAAGTTTCAGTGGGCCTAGCATCAGGGCAACTTGTCCAACCATGTCTTGATCTCGGAGGGCACTGCAAGACAGTTGCAGTGGTGGCTCATGGACTGCGATTGGGTCAGCGGCAGATCCCTCTCCCAACCGGAGCACGTAGTTGTGACGGACTCGTCCCTCCAGGGCTGGGGGGGGCCACATGGGAGAGGAGGCCTCTGGTCTCTGGCGGAGTCTCGGCTCCACATCAACCTTCTGGAGCTGCGGGCGATCCGGCTTGCACTAAAGGCATTCCTCCCCTCTGTCTGGGGGAGTGTAGTGGAGGTGTTCACGGACAATACCACCGTCATGTGGTACAGTAACAAACAGGGCGGGGTGGGGTCGTGGACCCTATACCAGGAGGCTCTGCGCCTCTGGAAGTGGCTGGAACATCAAGGCGTGAACCTGGTGGTTCAACACCTGACAGGTTCCCTGAACGCCAGGGCGGACAAACTCAGCCATTGGTGCATGATGGATCACGAATGGCGTCTGAACTCGGACGTGATGCAAGGCCTCTCTCAGCAGTGGGGAGAGCCTTGGTTAGATCTATTCGCAACAGAAGAGAACGCGCAATGTCATCAGTTCTGCCGTTGGAATTTCCAAGGCGGCACTCGCTCGGAAGCGCTTTTCATCGCGAGTGGAGTTGCGGTCTGTTGTACGCCTTTCCGCCTAAACCACTTCTGCCCAGAGTGCTGAAGAAGATCAGGTGCGACCGGGCCCAAGTCATCCTTGTGGCTCCGGACTGGGCACGAAGATACTGGTATCCTGAGCTACTCAGCATGTCTGTCGATCCCCCGATTCGTCTGCCCCTTCAGGAGGACCTTCTGTCGCAGCAGCAGGGGACGATCCTCCCCCCGAACCTTTCCAGTCTCTTCTTACATGCGTGGAGATTGAGCGGCGGCAGTTGAGGCCATTTGACTTGCCTCCTGAAGTCTGTAATGTGATTCTGGCAGCCAGGCGTTCCTCCACAAAATCGGTATACGCCTGCAGGTGGAACAAATTTTTGGCATGGTGCACAGCAAAGGCTGTGGATCCCCTTTCTGCCCCTCTTTCAGAGGTTTTCCTCTTTCTTCTTTCTCTTGCCCAGCAGGGCTCTGCTCTGGGCACTCTGAAGGGCTACCTCTCGGCCATTTCCGCCTTCTTAAGGCTCCCTGATCAACCTTCTTGGTTCAAGTCCCCAGTTGTAAATAGGTTTTTGAAGGGCATCACTCATATGTTTCTTCCTGTTCCTTTCACGATGCCTCAGTGGGACTTGAACCTTGTACTGACGTATCTGATGTGCGCTCCCTTCGAGTCACTGCATAACTGTCCTCTTCGCCTCTTTACTCTTAAGACTGCATTCCGGGTTGCCATCACCTCTGCCAGGAGAGTGAGTGAGCTCCAGGCCCTTTCTTCTAAACCTCCTTCCCTTTCTGTCCATCTGGACAAATTTGTGTTGCCGGCGCGACCCTCTTTCCTGCCCAAGGTATTCACAGCCTTCCACATCGGGCAGTCCATCACCTTGCCCACCTTCTTTCCGCCTTCGCATCCCTCGAAAGCGGAAGAGAGGCTCCACCGTCTGGACCCATAACGTGCGCTCTCATTCTATCTGGATCGTACACGCCAGTTCCGGGTGGATGACCAACTCTATGTTGGTTAAGTGGGCGCTAAGAAGGGATGGGCGGTGCACAAACGGGCCATTTCTCGATTGGTCGTCTTGTGCATCAAGGCTTGTTACTCTCTGGCTAGAAAGGAGCCTCCTGTGGGGCTACGTGCCTATTCCACACGGGCCACGGCGGCTACTACTGCCCTGGGCTGAGGAGTCCACTTGCACGACATCTGTCAGGCAGCTACGTGGGCCTCACTGCACACGTTCGCAAGACACTACTGCCTGGACAGCCAAGTCCGGAGAGATGGCTTTTTCGGCCGTTCCTTTCTCCAGGACTTGCTGGTGTGATCATTGGTCTGCAGACCCATCACTGGGGTTAGTATTGCTGGGGTATCTATTCTAAGGTAAGGAATCTAATACTAAGCTGCTTCTTTCAGATGCACAAGTTACTTACCTTGGGTAACTATATATCTGTAAGAAACAGATTCCTTAAGAAATTCCTGTAAGAAATTAGGTTCCTTACCGCCCCACCCACCCTCCCCGTTCTGCGTACCTATATCTAGGGTTAAGGTCATCCCCTTGCAGGGCCCTAGTTTCATGGCACCAGTGTTGGTTTTTATCATGGCTCTGCGTTTCTCGCGCGGAAAAGCTGTGTATAAGAACTGACGTCAGCGCGCGAGGGCGGCGTCTTTAGTACTCCGGTGACGTCATACCGGCGCCAACAACGCCGACGTCGGACGCAGAGCCACAGACGACGCCTACCGACGCGCAAGGGTACTGCTACGCAAAAGTTTCCGGATCCAGTCTGATGCCTGGGGATATTCTAAGGTTAGGAATCTAATACTTACTACTGTTTCTTACAGATATATTGTTACCGAAGGTAAGTAACTTGTTCAACGTGTTTAGAACTTAGTAACGTCGTACATAAGAAAGTGGAGTGGGTGTTGTGTTCGATTTTAGATTCCGTATGCATTTCCCGATGCATTCCCTTATATAGGTATAAATTTCACATTGCCCTTATATAGGCATAGATATCCAGTCCTTATTTAGGCATAGTCCATGCTACCTAAATAAAGGCATGGCTACTTCCATCCGTTCATCTACGTCACAACGAGTTCTAGGTAAACAAGGCTCTTAAGCTGTTATTCATCACCACCCCCTTTTCTGAATCATTTTGTCCACCATAAGCGTGGAAGGGTTTACTCAGATGTGAGTCCCTTGCTCATTGCACCATCAGTATTCAAGCAAGCCGGGCCGACGACGCCTGAAATGGCAGAAACCGGTCCCCGGAAGCTTGTTTCCTTCCCAGTACAAGAATTGGCTTGGCAGTTTGGTTTGCCCTGTTCCCATCATGCACTGGGACAGGAACAGACTAATTTGCATATAGCCAAGTTCTGAGCTGGGATGGTGCAGTGAGCTAAAAAACGGTGATGGATCAAGCCCTGATCTTTGGACTGGGTAAGAGTGGTCTGCTTAATTCAGGCACTCTGTTCATCACCACCCCCTTTTCTGAATCATTTTGTCCACCATAAGCGTGGAAGGGTATACTCAGATGTGAGTCCCTTGCTCATTGCACCATCAGGATTCAAGCAAGCCGGGCCGACGACGCCTGAAATGGCAGAAACCGGTCCCCGGAAGCTTGTTTCCTTCCCAGTACAAGAATTGGCTTGGTAGTTTGGTTTGCCCTGTTCCCATCATGCACTGGGACAGGAACAGACTAATTTGCATATAGCCCAGTTCTGAGCTGGGATGGTGCAGTGAGCTAAAAAACGGTGATGGATCAAGCCCTGATCTTTGGACTGGGTAAAGTGGTCTGCTTAATTCAGGCACTCTGTTCATCACCACCCCCCTTTTCTGAATCATTTTGTCCACCATAAGCGTGGAAGGGTATACTCAGATGTGAGTCCCTTGCTCATTGCACCATCAGGATTCAAGCAAGCTGGGCCGACGACGCCTGAAATGGCAGAAACCGGTCCCCGGAAGCTTGTTTCCTTCCCAGGACAAGAATTGGCTTGGTAGTTTGGTTTGCCCTGTTCCCATCATGCACTGGGACAGGAACAGACTAATTTGCATATAGCCAAGTTCTGAGCTGGGATGGTGCAGTGAGCTAAAAAACGGTGATGGATCAAGCCCTGATCTTTGGACTGGGTAAGAGTGGTCTGCTTAATTCAGGCACTCTGTTCATCACCACCCCCTTTTCTTAATAATTTCTTGGCCAGGGAAGCCCTGTATGATCTAGCAATGCCAAATCGGAAAAGGGCCGGCAAGGGGTACAAATTCTTTGTGTGGCATGACTTCTGCCAGCTGACTGTTGAAAAGAGATGGTTATTGCGTCAATTAATCCCGCTATTCCAGGCAAAGGGGTCACAGGCTTTTTTGCTTAACCCGGCTGAATTGAAGGTGGTATTTCAGGGGCAGACTCATTATTTCAAGTCTGAAATTCAAGCAAAAGAATTCATGCTTTCACTACAGGAGTCTGTTGGTTGAATGTGATTTGCATTGTACTATATTTGTCTGACCCCATGGGCTTTCCTTCGTGCTCGATAATTTAAGTATGGCTTGCCTTTTTAGCTTTTTTGCTTTTACTCACAGCATGGGACACATTTTTGGGAGGGGGGGGGTTCTAGCTTAGTGGAAGGGGCGGTGGGTTAACTCTGCATCACCAGGGAACGTTGGTCCCCATGCCTCACATGGTGAGAAGGTGGGTGGGGGAGGGGGGAGGGCTTCTGGAGGAAGCAGGGTGGGGTGTGGTGGGGTGGAGGGGGGGTGAAGGGGAACAGTCACTATCTTATATGAATTGTCATGGCAAAAGACTGTATCGAGACAGGAAAGTCTTCATAAATATATTATGTTGCGGAATGCCATTAAAAAAAATAAACTTTTTTGCATTTTCGCTATTTTGAAATACCTATATCTTATATGGTCGATGGCTGGGAAAAGTAAAATTTGAATTTGCTCCTTAAACATTTGTGGCCTTAATGGTAGAAAAAAAGAGGCTTACTTGCAAAGCTAATAAGATATATGAATATATATGCACTGTGCCTACAAGAAACACATATTCCATGTTGGTTGTCTTCATCGAAGTTGTTGTAGATGCTCCTAATTTTGTGGTGGAAAAAGGTGCTCAGTTTGTCGCAGAGGTCTTGTGAGGGTGGGCTGTCGGTGGACTTGCTGGAAGGTTGGGCAAACTCCTTGTTGATGTTGAAGAGTTCTTTGCTGTGTGTGTGGGTGGAGATTTTGTCTTCAAACACTTTTTTCCTCGTTTTTCTGATGAGTTGGTGGTGACTTTGAAGCTGTTGTGGGCTTCTGTGGATTTGGTGGTCCTCCAGTCCATTTCGAGGCGGCTGCAGGTGCGTCCGGACTCTCGAAGTTCGGTGGTAAACCATCTAGCTTTCTTGGTGTGGGTGTTGTTGTTTTTCTTGAGGGGGGCTAAGGTGTTGGCGCTGTCAGTGATCCGTCTGTGCAGGGTTTGGGCTGCGGTGTTGGGGTTGTTGTTTTCCGGGACGGTAGGGGTAAAGTTGCTGAATGATGAGTTTAGCTGGTCGTCGGTGATTCTGGTACAATTTCTTTGTGGGAGCAGGTGCTGGTGTCTGTGGATGGTTGGTGTTCTGAAGGTGAAGTGGACCTATCGATGGTCAGTTCATGGG
Source organism: Lissotriton helveticus (assembly GCF_964261635.1). Classification (NCBI taxonomy): domain Eukaryota; kingdom Metazoa; phylum Chordata; class Amphibia; order Caudata; family Salamandridae; genus Lissotriton; species Lissotriton helveticus. The sequence goes on along the minus strand of NC_136069.1, from coordinate 57,646,517 downwards.
AGTTAGGTGGTGTGGCTGAAGGTGATGGAGTTTCCTGTTGTGAAGAGGGGGTCGAGGGTGTGTCCTGCTGAGTGCGTGGGTTCAGTCAAGATCTGGCGAAGTCCAATGTTCTGGAGGTTGTCCAGGAGGGATGTGGTGCTGGGGTCCAGTAGGTTGTCGTGGTGGGAGTTGAGGTCTCCCAGCAGGGTGTAGTTGGTGGATGCGAGGACCTGCAGGGAGTTGATGTCCGTGAGGGACTCTGCAAAAGGTCCGGAGGGTCCAGGGGGTCAGTAGATAAGGGATCCCCAGAGGGTGGTGGTGGGCCTTGCCAGTATCTTGAAGTGAAGTTGTTCCATCAGGTCTGTGGACTCGTCGGGGAGTGTGCTCAGGCAGAGGGTGGATTTGTGGACGATGGCGATTCCTCCTCCCGGGAGGTTGGGGTGGTCCTTCCTGGAGATCTTGTATCCTTGGGGGATGGGGATGGCAATGTCCGGTCCCGAGGAGGTGTTGGGCCATGTTTTGGTGAGGAATACTACCTCCGGGGTGGTGCTGTCGATGAGGTCCCAGATTTCGGTGGTGTGTTTGTGGAATGATCTGACGTTGTAGGGTCTTCGGTACGGGTGTGTTCTTGCGGTCGGGTTATGCTGGGTCTGTGTTCCTGGCGGTGCTGTAAGTTTGATGGCAGCGGTGACAGCTGACGGGTCCGTTGGTGTTGGCCGGCGAAGCTAGCTTGCAGTTGTTGTTGCGGCATGGGTTGAGTGCGTGGAGTGCTGCTGGGTCGTAGCATTGGTGAGGCAGAGATCCAGGGTTCCTGGCGCTAGTCGCGGCCGGGTCGCTCGACCAGCCCCTGAAACGGGGGCATGAAGATGCTCTTAACGGATGCTTGAGCCTTGTCAAGCAAGTGAAACGTCGCCACAGATTTGCCTAATTTTGGATAAAAGGGTCACTAACAGACCTCCTGGGCAATGGGGCCGGCTTCTGAGGTGGTAAGGTCCCCTAGTTTAGGGTCAATTTTTATGAGAAGAGAGAGGCGCTTCTCAGTGGAGATAGTGCAATTTGACTTCCCCAACAAAATAATGGCCCGTTAGGCCCATCTGGACAGAAACGAGAGGCAAAAAATAATAAAGGAATGGCCAAGAGGCAGGAGACACTTATTTCGGCTGCTAGGGCAGCAGAGAAAGAGGAGGCAGCAACAGAGAGGATGGACTACTACGGGATCTCTGTTACAGTAGATTGGTTGATAGCCTAATGTTGAAATGTTGACTTTTTCCCAGGGACGTATGGTAAATGAAGTCTTTGGTTGTGGTTTTAAATGGCTGCTGTATTAATAAAGATAAGAAAGTATAGCGTAATCCTTGCCTCTTGTCTTGACTTAGAATTGTGGTTACAGGTAGGGAACTTATTTCTTAACCTACGGTATCCTTGCCTCTGAAAAAACTGACAGGGCAACATGACGAAATTTCACTCTAAACAGACTATGGAATCTAAAGTGAACAATTACACATGTAAATGCATTAGGCCTTCTGAAATTAATGGTTAATTCCATAGCATAGTGGAATGGCATTTAATTAATAACCTGGTTAATCAGTTCCATCAGGAGAAAATGAAAGACTTCTGGTTTTAGACCATTCCTAATGAATATCTTTATTTTACCGCAGCTAGAATTAACTTCTTGTTCACTAGTCTCTTGTTAACAGCTGGGGTCAGTAGCTTGTTTACACGTCTCTGTGTCACCAAGGTGATTGTAGCTTGTTTACATGTCTCCTTATCACAGCTATGACTGGTAGTTTATTTACATGTTTCCGTACCACAGCAGTGCCTGGCAGATTGCTGTTGTTGTTGTATAAGCTTTATTCGAAACAATTTTCATAAAAGCACATGACATTTAAAACAGTTACACAATAATACATAATAACAGTAAAAAAACATTAAACTTACAATGCAGCTCATACAATATTGCATACAAAAACCATTGATAAAATATATTACATTAACCGTTGTTAAAAGAAATCCCTAATTACATAATTTTCCCCAGTGCCCGTCGTCTAATTGCCCAGGCCCAGCCTAGGTATTTGGCCACCCCTATGACTATCGAATCCTGGGTAGTTGTACATAAGATTCTTAAAGCCACAGTACTATCGCGTGTCCCCAGGTTTTTGCATACCGGCGTAAGCCATTTAGCCCTTGGTTTAATATAGGCTTGACATACGAATAGGAAGTGGCCTATGCTCTCTTCGGCATTTTCACATGCAGGGCATAAGTTGTTGGTCGATTTATTCCAGCCAGCTGTCATTTTCTTCAGGGGGATGGATCCTGATCTTAACTGGAAAACCAATTTCCTATCCGTTGGTACCGTGATATTATCCCAATAATTTTCTAGGGCAGGTAAAATTTTTGACTCCAGACATAGAGTCGGTCCTTGTGTCTTTCAGCAATTTAACACCCACCCAATCCCAGTACTGTTTTTTTAGGTTTTCCTTGCTAGGGAAGATCTCTCCCACGGGATTGTTCCAAAGATTTGAGAACCCTAGGTTGACTAGCATAGACTTCAGATGTTTTAACCATTTTATCTTGTGGAAGGTATCTTCCTGGATTATCCACAGAAAGCCCTCCGCATATTGTCTGATTTCTGGGGTCGTCCAGAGGCGCCTCCAATAAAGGACTGGGCGCAATCGGGCTCTATCTATGATAGAGCGCCTACCCAGTTCCAGAAACAATGGAGTTAGCGGGGTGCTCTGTGGAAGTCCTGTGATCCCTCGCAGAAACTTATTCTCAGAAGTCTGTAGTGCCGCAATACTTTCCCAGGCCCATAACTCTGCGCCGTATAATGTGGCACCCAAGACCTTTGCGTCATACACCATAAGTGCGGGTTTTATAGGCTTTGTCTTAGATTTACGGTGCTCGCCCCTAAGGGCACCTGAGAGCTGCTGGTGTCTAAGGACCACTTTGTCCACGTGATGTGCCCAGCCAGTGCCCTCTGCAATCTGAACCCCCAAATACGTGAATTCCGCAACAGTATCTAGCCTGCTGTTATTCAAGGTTACTTTGGGGTGATTCCTACGGCCAGATGAAAAGGCCATTAATTTTGTTTTTCCCACGTTCACCTCTAGGCCATGTTCAACGCAAAAAGCATCGAAAATGTTCAATGCACGCTGCAGCCCCATAGGGGTCTTAGATAAGATAAGAGTGTCGTCAGCGAACATCAGGATAGGAACCCTGGTGTCCGCTAACGATGGGGCATCAACGCTAGCCTCCAACATTCTCTCAACAATCCCGTTGATAAATAACGAGAACAATAAAGGGGCCATGGAACAGCCCTGCCGGACGCCCCTTTCCACTGGGAAGTCCATAGTTGTTTCCCCGCTTCCTCCCCACTGGACTCTTGCAAAGTTGGACTCGTGCAGTCGCATGATTAATGTAAGCAGATCTGCGGGAATCCCCATCTTTTGCAGAACCGACCATAGCTTGCACCGGGGGACTAGGTCGAATGCCGCCCGTAGGTCGACAAACGCGACGTACAGGCAGCCCCTTCCCAGTACAACAGTCTTCCACCGCAGTATGGTGAACCGAAAGACCTGGTCAATGGTACTGGTTGCTCGCCTAAATCCAGCTTGGTATGGAGAAAGGGCGTTGTTGTTATCAACCCAGTCCATAAGCTGGTTTGTTATCATCCTCCCAACTACTTTCTGCATAGTAGCTATTAAGCTTATAGGCCTATAATTAGCACGCAGCGAACGGTCGCCCTTCTTGTGTATAGGGATAATGGTTGCGCCTTTCCAAAGGTCTGGGACCACTTCCCCCTTTGCCAGGGCATTTGCTACGAGGAAGGTGTACCTCGCCCATCTTGTCACATCATATTTAAAAATGTCAGAGGGAATCCCATCTGGGCCTGGGGCCCTCCCACACTTCACAGTCTTGATGGCAATTTCCGCCTCTCTAAGAGAAAACAGATTATCAGTTGCGTAAACAGGTATTATACTGCTCGCCACCGTAGGATGATTATCATTGGCATACTGTGGTCTAAAGTAATCGACCCAAGCGTCTTCTGCCACGTTGTTATCAGGCTTTCCGGGACCAGCTCCTCTACCCCACTTAATGATTTCCCAGAACCTTCTGGAGTCTTTATTACCCGAGGCCTCTTTCAGTTCTGCCCAGTGGTCTTCATCCCATTTCTTTTTCGCTAAATGGATGGCCCTCTTGTACAGTTTCCTTTTCTCTGTTACTGCTTCACGGTCCCTACTCCTTATGGCTTGTCCCAGTTCAAGTCGTGCCAATCTACACTGACTATCAAACCACCTACCCACCTCTTTAGCTTTCTTCACTTTCCCTTTTTTTGGTGAAGAAGCACGGTCTTAAGAGGGAAAATAACTCATTATGAATTTCCGCGATGCCACTATCTCCTGGTACCACTGGGGCCGTTGCTTCCATTGCAGAAATTGCACTGTCGACCACATTGTTAATGAAAATCATAGTAACCTCATTTGCCACTACTTTTGGCCATTTTAACCTGCGTTCGTCATTACTCATGACCGGGATGTCATCATTGGTTTCAGAAGAATTTCCCACCCCTGCATTCCACCACCTGTGAATCACACAGAGGGGGTTGTGATCACTTTCAACCCTAGGCCTAATGGTCATATCAACAACTCCCTCCCACAGTCGGAGACTACACAATATGTAGTCAATTCTGCTCCTGTTAATACCATTATCGCAGGTGTACCCACCCTCCTTGTCCCCTTGTGTCCTCCCATTGAGTGCTCTTAAACCATGTTCCATACAAATACCATTTAGTATTAAAATCTCTTTTGTCCATCTCTTAACAGGTTTTAAACATAGAGAGGGTACACCCCAAAGCTTATCCTCTTCGCTCCCTAAAGGATCGTTTGTACAGTCCAACGGTTCAAAAGTCCTGTTGAGGTCTCCTGCTATTATCAACATACTTTCTTGTGACGTAGCCTCTATGGCAGCAGATAACAGCTCTATGGTGGGTGTATTAATTTCATTATTACCTCTCACATAGACATTATACAAATCTATTGGGGGACCCTTGCCTGTAGAGATTCTTAGTAATTGTAAATCACAACTACCCAGGTCCAACATTTTGATATTAATATGCAAATCTTGTTTAACCCATACAGTAAGGCCTCCCTTTGGCCGCCCTCTTCCACCTTTTTGGGCTGGTATGCAATAGTTTAGATAACCAAAACAAAAAAGAGAATCGCAAGCCCAGGTTTCTTGGAAACAGCAGATATCGTACCCATTTATAAAATTCACCCAAAATTGGGAATCCATCTTACTGCCCAACCCTGCAATATTCCAGGATAAAAGGGTACCAATACTAGCCACAGAACCATCAAAGTTGTTGGTATTAAGGGATGCTCGAAGTGGCGTTAGACTTCCAATAGAATTGATCGGCCTTTCCCCTACATCCATGCGATCTACAATCATGTTATCATTCTTTGGCGGTGGTACATTTACATTGGAGTTTGAAATTACTAAACTGGAACCACTTTCTTCAACCAAATTCCCCGTCACCATATTATCAGACATTTCGTTTACACTCATAATATCAACATTAACGTCCCCAGCCATTGTTGGCACATTATAACTCTCCCACTTCCCAGATGTACTGGTATGTCAATATCCCCATCCGGGGTCCTGCCATCCTACACAAGAGTTGTGATTTGTGTATTTGTTATAGTTGTGACCAACTAAAGGAGGTAAAGGAGGTAATGGAAAATTGGCTGGCCATGGTACAGTTGGGAGTATTAGGGGTTCGCTAAGCAGGCTAGTTGTTACGCTACTGGATCGGGGGTAAAAAAAAGTAAGGTCTACAATTCCAATACCTCCCTTATTTATTCCCCATCCCTGCCTAGTTATCCATCCCGCCACCCTAGGGTCTTGGAAATTGACCACTATACAGTCTCCACCCAAGGTTTTCGCTGTGTATCCCATCCAGTCTATTCTCCTTACCCCTATGATTAGCCCATCGATGTCACCAGGCAGAGGACGATTGTCCTTTAACCAGTGCATGGTCTTGTTTTTAAGCGTCTGGAAAGTTTCTCTCTGCCCTGGCGCTAATGATGGTACATTTATAAGGACTGCTACATAGGGGAAGGAATCAGGAGTGAGATTAATCGGGGGGTTTCTGTAAGTTGGCTTTACTAAGGGAGGCGGGATAGATGTAGGAAATTGAGGGACAGGTTGGGAGGAGAGCTTCAACGCCTGTTGCTTATTATTTTGTTGAATTGGTACTAAAATATTATCTACCGCAGGGCGGGCATTAGCCCTATTCCCTCCCACCTGAGTGTTTGAGGCAACTTGTATGCTAGTGGTTGCTTCTGCAGTTGGCAGTGCTTTGTCCACACTCATAACAATTGGGGGATTTAGTACCTGCTGTGTTGAGGACTGTGTATGATGTATTATGGTCGGCTGAGTTGAAGCAGAGCCGACTTTCGATTTGTCTGATTTTTCTGACGGTTTTGTAACTACTGCAACTAAGGATTTACCTTGCTTTGGGGGTAAAGGAGAGTTATTTTGAGGCCTTCTTCCCTTTTCCTGGTTAACAGGGTTATTAAAAGCCTGGGGATTTATCCTTGCATCCACCCCAACATTCGCTTTAATCAGCGATTTTGTAGAATAGAAATTGTCTAATGTAGACTGCTCAAAATGATTAAGCCTTTCTGTGAGCTTATTAATTCTATCCTCAATAGGGTTAAGCAAGGATCTTAATAATTTTTCCAACTCAGGGAGCACATTTACGATTGAGAACACATTATCATTATTTGGTACGGTGGAATCGGTACCAGAGTTGACTTCTGTATCTTGCCTGTCCAAGAGGGCAAGATTAGTGTGTAAAACATTTTCTACACTCTCAGTTTCTTTAATGACAACCTCTCCAGTGTTCACGAATTTATATAACTTCCTGTGCTTTTGCGGTGGTTTCGCCGCCGTTTTACATCTCCTTGCTGGTGCTGATCTTTTCCTTTTAGACCCCAGCTTAGATTGGGCCAATATTGCCTGTGCACCAGAGTCAGGGAGCATAGTAGACTGAATGTTACTCCCGCAAGAGTTATTTGATTCTGTTGCAACATCCTTATTTCTTGTTTGAGCTTGGCCCTCGAAGAATTCAGTTGCAATAGGAAGGTTCAATGATGACAAGGGGGTCACCAGGGTGGGGTACGCCAGATTTGGGAGTTTGTCAACAGAATTCTTAAGTAACTCTATGGACAATCTGCGCTCTGCGCGCTTCTCAGCCAGTGACAGCTCCTTGTCAATTGATAATGAACGGCTAAAAAAGAATTTATCTAGGGGGCCAATTGCTGATGGGGCATCCTCGACCGGGTTAGTTATCAAGTGACTAGATACAGGACTTATCGATGTAGACGTTGCCATAGTCAGCATCAAGCTCAACCACAATGACACTTACTGTAGAAGATACGGTCCGTCAGGAATAAGGGGGGTGGCCCAGCCCGGCCTCCTGCGGCCCCGGACGGCCACAGACGGTCCCGCCCTTGTCCCGGGCTTCTCCCGGCGCCCTCCCGCGCGCTCCCGCGACGCGGGTGTCTCGGTCCGTATTATTTCTTATCAGTGCCAGTCATTGGTCAGTGGACAGGAGGGGTGTGGCCAGCGGGGAGAGCAGCCCAGGTGTGAGCAATGGGCGCGCAGGGGCTCCTGGATACTGGAGTCCCTGCCTGTGCTCGCAGCCCCGCCGGCTCCTCTGCCGTGTACCTCTACAACCAGCAGCCCCAGATGGCCAGTCGCTTCGGGACCCGCGAAGCTGGTCCGGCGAGGTGAAGTCACCAAAGCGGTGAAGCGGTGAAGTCCCAAAAGCGTCTCAAGCGTCCCTGGAGAGGCACACCCACGGTCAGCAGCACGGTCAGCAGCACGAGCGACTGCAGAAAAGGATTAAAAAGGGATTCCACAAGTTAATGGACTCAGCCCGATTTTCTACTCCAAGGCGGGGGGCGTGGCCAGCGGGGAGAGCAGCCCAGGTGTGAGCAATGGGCGCGCAGGGGCTCCTGGATACTGGAGTCCCTGCCTGTGCTCGCAGCCCCGCCGGCTCCTCTGCCTGCCCGCTCCTCAGCCGTGTACCTCTACAACCAGCAGCACGGTCAGCAGCACGAGCGACTGCAGAAAAGGATTAAAAAGGGATTCCGTACCACAGCAGTGCCTGGCAGATTGCTTAAACGTCCCATTCTCATGGGGAACATCCATTACGACGTGGTGTTTACACCGCACTACCATTACAACGCTGGTTTTACAACGCAATTCGTTACCACGACTTGCGCCCGAGGGCGCTCTAGGCTAAGGAATAGTAGATTTACTATTCCAACACATTCCCTACAGTACGTAGGCTGGTGTTGGAATAGTAAATCTTACTATTCCTAAGTCCAGAACCCTACAACGCAAGTCGTGGTAACGACTTGCGTTGTAAAACCAGCGTTGTAATGGTAGTGCGGTGTAAGCACCGTGTTGTATTGACATACATCCCCTTCTCAAAGCAGGTACTGACAGCCTGTGCACGTCTCTGTACCACAGCAGTGATTGGTAATCTATGACATGCCTCTTCGTTACAGCAGTGACTTGTAACAGGACTCCTTGTCTTAGCAATAAATAGTAATTTGTTTACATGTCTTCTTAATATTGTGTTGTATTGCAACTTTTAGCTAGCATTTCATATCCATTTGTGGGACATTCAAGTGCACTTTCAGATGGATTGTATGTTGCACTGTGGGGCAATAGTTGGTAGCCTTGTATTTGTTGTGATCCTGTGTAGAAAGTGTGAGTTACAAGAGGTGCTCTTTTCTTGTTTTTGGGATGCAACGTCTGTCGATGTAAGGGAGGGGGTTGAGTGAGAAGTACGCAAATAAAATATAATAGGAATTAGCTGGCTTCTATAATTTGTTCTGCTTATCACATATTACGTTTCATGGTTTCTATTATGCTTGAAGCAGGGGAAAGAGGCAAGGATGTGCTTGGAGGCTCTGTTCAAGATAGTATAGGTGGGGAGGGGGCGGAAGGACTAAAACATATAGGCAGCTGCACAACGCGAACCTAGACAGACTGGCATTGGTGTGCTGTGTGTGTGTAAACAATAGGAAGGGGGTCCTCAGAGAAGGTCCAGTAACCCATATTGCAACATGTACAATGCAGAAAAGATGCCAAATTAATACAATTATGCCGAATGGGCAAGAATAGGAGCTGGTGACATGGGCAGACATCGTTCATCTTTAATAAAGGCAGGGATACTGCCTACTGCTGTATAAATCCACCTCATGAGCACAGAAAGAATTGGAAGAGAAATCAGGGTTGGCAACCTGGGTAGAAACTGCGCAATCTTTAAAGGGTCAGATTTCACCTACTCCTGCTAGGCCAAACTTTTGAGCAGGGGTTTGCACGTCTCTCAGTCTTGAATGCTCCTAAAGGTGAAGAGTACCAGTCATGTAAACGCTAGTCAAGTCACGGCTCTCAACCTAGCTTGTTTACATGACGGTATCACAGCTGTGCACGGTAGCTTGTGTACATGACTGTATCACAGCTGTGCACGGTAGCTTGTGTACATGACTCTATCACAGCTGTGCATGATAGCTTGTTTACATGATTCTGTATCACAGCAGTGGATTGTAGCGTATTTATGTGTCTCCGAGGCACAGCAGTGCAGGGTAGCTTGTTTACATGACTCTGTATCACAGCTGTGCACGGTAGCTTGTGTACATGACTCTATCACAGCTGTGCATGATAGCTTGTTTACATGATTCTGTATCACAGCAGTGGATTGTAGCGTATTTATGTGTCTCCGAGGCACAGCAGTGCAGGGTAGCTTGTTTACATATCTCCATATTACAGCAGTGCATGGAAGCTTGTTTATATGCCTCTGTATCACAGCAATGCATGGTAGCTTGTTTACATATCTCAGTACCGCAGCAGTGGATTGTAGGATACTTAGCAAGTCTCCGTATCACAGCAGTGCAGGGTAGCTTGTTTACATATCTCCATATTACAGCAGTGCATGGAAGCTTGTTTATATGCCTCTGTATCACAGCAATGCATGGTAGCTTGTTTACATATCTCCGTACCACAGCAGTGCATTGTAGGATATTTAGCATGTCTCCATATCACAGCAGTGCATGGTGGCTTGTTTACATGTCTCTGTACCACAGCAGTACATTGTAGGATATTTAGCATGTCTCCGTATCACAGCAGTGCATGGTAGCTTGTTTACATGTATCCGTACCACAGCAGTGCATTGTAAGATATTTAGCATGTCTTCGGACCACAGCAGTGCATTGTAGCACATTTAACATGTCTCTGTATCACAACAGTGCATGGTAGCGTATTTTCATGACTCCGTACCATAGCAGTGCATGGTAGCTTGTTTACATAACTCTGTATCACAGCAGTGCAATGTTAGCGTATTTACATGTCTCATACCACAGCAGTGCATTTTAATTATTTTTTATTTTTGTGTTTTATAGAGCGCAAACTTGACCCGTTAGGGTATCAGAGAGCTTTACAGGATTAATAGGTTGTACACAAAAGACATAGGAGGTGGGGAGTAAGCATTTGGGAATAAAGACAGGTACATACATTTTACAAGAGCGAGAAGTCCAAGGGCTCAATGGTGGGATGCCGGCGGTGCCGGGTGGTTAGCATCAAGTAAATCCAAGGTGAGGCATCATAGGATATAAAACAAAGTCACTGAGGGGAGTGCAATGCAAGAATTAGGTGAGGAATTTGCCCATAATAAGGAAGGTTTTGGCCTACTTTTTAAAGCATGCTAGAGACGGAATTCTTCGAATAGCAGGCTGGAGTGAGGTCCATATTCTTGGTGCGGCCCCAGAGAAAGCCCCTCTGTATGTTTTTTCCTTTCGCAATAGGACTCTGGCGGACCGGGAGTTCCTGGCTCCTCCGGATATCAGGAGTTTCGTGGAGAGAAAGGCAGGGGATTTGATGTAAAGAGCCTTGTGAGTGATGCAAGCCAGTTTAAGTTGGATTCTGGTTTCAAGGGGGAGCCAGTTCAGAGCTATCAGGTGTGGGGGAAATGTTGTCAAATGTCTTTGAGCCTGTTACGAGTCTGGCGGCGGCGTTGAGGCTGGCTTTTAAGTGGGCCAGGGAGATCTTGGGTAGGCCCGAGAGGGTAGAGCATCCGTATTCGAGTCTGGAGATGACTAGTGCCTGGACTGCCATTTTTAGGTCGGGAGTGTAGTGGAAAGGTTTCAGTTTTCTTAGAAATCTGGCGGTTTTGGCCATTAAGATGATGTGGTCACGCATATTCAGGCCGCAGACTAGGGTTATTCCAAGGGATTTGAATGAGTCCACTATGGTCGTTATTCCAAGGGATTTGGCTGAGTCCACTATGGTCGGTGGGCAGTTTAACGCTGTGATTGCCTTAGTCCATTCCCGAATGTCAGGGTTGGTTTTGGGTGGGGAGAGTAGAAGAAATTCTGTTTTTTTAAATTCAGTTTGAGCTGGTTAGAGGTGAACCATTGTTATGTTATATTATTAAAATATTTGTTGAGCGCGCTATCACCGATTGGTTTCTTGGCGCTAAGATCGACAGTAACACAGACGAGGATGAGGAATAGAGGATTATTGCAGTGCTTGTCTGAAGAGCCAGGTCTTCAAGGCTTTCGGGAAAGAGAGCAGGTCTTGGCAGTTCCGAATCTCCAGAAGGAAGGTGTTCCATAAGAAAGGGGCAAGTGTTGCAAACCTACGGCCTCCAGCGCGCTTGAGTTTAAAATAAGGCGTCTGGAGGAGGCCCTGGTGGAGTGAGCGTAGATTGCGGGGTGGTATGTATCTGGTGATTAGTAGGTCGATGAATTTGGGGCTTTTGCAATGCAAAGACTTAAATATCATACACCCGGTTTTGAATGCACAGCGCTGGGTGACTGGAAGCCAATGCAATTTCCTAAGTAAGGGAGTAGCTGCCTGTCGCCTCGGTTGATTCAAAATTAGCCGCGCGGCATAGTTCTGTACCATCTGGAGACGTTTAGATAGGTAGTTGGGAAGACCTAGGTAGATGGCATTCGCATAGTCCAGATGGGACAGAACAGTGGCGATCACAACCTGGGTGATTGCCTCGGGCGTGAGTAGACGCCGAACCTTCCGGATTTTTTTTAACTGGAAAAAGCACTTGGAGACCACCTGGCCCACTTGTGCTTTTAATGAAAGGTCACAGTCCACGATGACTCCAAGTGTTTTGGCCGATGGGGAGGGTGTCGGGGCTTGACCTAAATACGGGGGCCAGTAATGAGGGCCCCAGTGCTTGACGCTGTCCCCAGTAAGGACCAGCTCGGTTTTTCCTGGGATCAGTTTCAGCTGGTTTTGGTCCATCCAAGATTTTATGAACCTCATGGTTGACTGGAAATGCAGGATAGAGTTTTCAGTGTTGTCGATAGTAAAAAGTAACTGTAAATCGTCGGCATAGTTGTAGACCCTCACCTGTGCGTCTCTAAGAGTCTGAATCAGAGGGAGTATGTATAAATTGAATAGGTGGGGTGACAGGGAAGAACCCTGTGGCACACCGCATGTGATAGACTGCCTGGTGCCGGTTAGATCTCCGAGACGTAATGCCTGCGTGCGGTTCTCCAGAAAAGAGCTCAGCCAACCAGCCGCCGTGCCCCGTAGGCCGGCCTGTCTGACACGGTCGACCAAGATGTTGTGGTCGACCGTGTCAAACGCGGCCGACAGGTCCAGGAGCACCAAGGCCTGTGGGGAGAGTTTGTCAACGCAATCTCGTAGCGTATCCAGGACTGTGGTGACTACTGCCTCTGTGGAGTGTGCCGGCCGAAAACCAGCCTGGTGGGGGTCGAAACAGGAGGAGTCCTCAAGAAAATTAGAGAGGCATTTGGCCACGTGGGCCTCCAGGACCATAGCCAGAAATGGGCAATAAGGAGATGGGCCCGTAATTAGCCTTACAAGCTGGGTCAGCCCCGGGTTTTTTCAGTAGCGGTATGACCGTGGCTTCTTTAAACGATGAAGGAACTATACCAGAAGTCAGAGAGTCGTTCAGGATTGTGAGGGCAGGAGCCGGGTAGGTGGAAAGACACTCTTTCAGGATGTGGGGGGGGGCAGCAGTCTGAGGGGGCGCCTGATTTTACTCTTGTCAGTAGTTCCCGGAACTGGTTCTGAGTTATAGGCAAGAACCTACTGAGGGTGCCAAGGGTTGGTTTGATTGCCATACCAGTAGTGAGTGGGCACGCCGGTTGAGGAATACTGGTTTTAATATCTGTTATTTTGTCGGTAAAATAGGTATTGAGTGTGTCACAGAGGGACTGGGTAGGAGTTATCTTAGGGCGGACATTGTCCAGGTTCGTCAATTCATTAAGGATAGAAAAGATATCCTTAGATCTGTTTGAGGATTCTAGAATTCGGGACGAGAAGTAGGCCGCCTTAGCAGCGGAAATGGTACTCATGTAATCCTTCCTGGCCTTAATGTAAGTAATTTTTAGCTGAGGGTCGTATTGACGGCGCCATTGGTGTTCTAACTGCAGCAAAGCCAATTTCCTAGTTTTCAAGTCAGAGGAGAACCATCTATTGGCATTAGCTCGCCGTGACAGTCTGATTTTTTTGTAAGGTGCGTGGAGGTCGCTGGCCGCTTGTAGCCAACTAGTAAGAGTGGATACTGAGGAATTGATCTCACTCTGAGGGAGGGGGGTGGTATTAGCTAGTGACTGTAAAAAAGCAGTTTTGTTCATAGCATTCCAGTTCCTAGCTAACCCACCAGCGACTGGCGCGGCAACTCTAGTGGGGACAATACATAGTTTGAATTTAAGGATAAGGTGGTCTGACCAGAGGCATGGCAGAATAATCGGTGTTGTTACACAGGTGGTGTTAGACCATACCTGGTCTAGGATATGACCCTTGCAGTGGGTCGGGGAAAGCACTAATTGAGTAAAATTTAGGTTGGACAAGAGGTCAGTCAGTTCAGCGGATTGGGGGCCCTCCAAGGAATCTTTGTGCCAGTAGTTAAAGTCGCCAACTAGGAAAATCCTGGCATGGTCGAGTGCTAAGTTAGCGACTTGGTCGCTCATAGACATAGGGAATGATGGCATCGAGTTGGGGGGTCTATACAAGAGGACACATGCTATCGTCGTGTGAGAGGTGGCAATTTTTAACACTAGGTTGTCTGTGTTTTCTAACCTGAGGCAGGTCAAGGTGGTAACGACCAATTTTGAGCGGATAATTGCCGCCACTCCTCCCCCCCCTTTCCCCGTGGTGCGATCTGCATGGATAATATAATAGTTAGTTGGGAGGGCCGCTATTATATCGGGGGCAGAATCAGGGGTTGACCACGTTTCCGTAATTAGGAGAATGTCCGGTTTCTCCATATCCAAGAGAAGGAAAATATCCAGCTGGTGTTTTACATGGGAGCGGGTGTTAAGATACAGAATGGTAAGCGAGGGAGAAAGTAGATCAGCCTGTACCTGGTTAATTGTAGGGGTAGTCAGATGACACCCCTGACTCAGGATGCCGTACTTGCACAGCCGACTCAGTGTATCCATCGATAAGAGGCCCTGGGCGTTGTTTTTGTACTCCATCAGGTCGGCCCTAGGGTAGTAGATGGGACGAGCGGCGTAGTCTGCCCCTGGTCCCGGATGGTCGCGGACGGGCGCAGACGGGCTTGTCTTTGGCGCGTTTTTGACACGCCGTCGACGCGCCCGCTGCGCTCGTCCACTGCGCTTCCTAGGTGGAGGGTTCATTTGTAGCCGTAGAGGTGAGAGGGGCTGAGCGCTGTGCCGCTCGCCTGCTCCTCACCCAAGATGGTGGCCCACGCTCTAGACCCCGGCAGCGCCTAATCGGCTGCGGTGGGGCGAGCAGGACTAGTGGGGCGGAAACAGAAGAAATGAAAATAAATGCCCAGAGTGAGCGATAGGTAAGTTTTAAAATACAAAATCGAAAGTACACAATTACACCTTTAAAAAGTAACTCTTTTAAAAGCAATTCGTTAGCTCACTCGCTTAGCTGTCCCGGCTTCCGCCTCAGGACCTCAACATTCGCGTGCACACTGTCAATCGGTGAACGCGTTTAAGAATAGCGTTTTATGTGATCAGAGGTGGGAGGGGCCGAGCGCTGTGCCGCTCGCCTGTTCCTCACCTACGATGGTGGCCCACGCTCTAGACCCCGGCAGCACCTAATCGGCTGCGGTGGGGCGAGCAGGACTAGTGGGGCGGAAACAGAAGAAATGAAAATAAATGCCCAGAGTGAGCGATAGGTAAGTTTTAAAATACAAAATCCAAAGTACACAATTACACCTTTAAAAAGTAACTCTTTTAAAAGCAATTCGTTAGCTCACTCGCATAGCTGTCCCGGCATCCGCCTCAGGACCTCAACATTTCCGTGCACACTGTCAATCCTTTGGACCGTTATCTTCAAGGCCTCGTTCAGGGAAAGAATCTCCTCAAGAGAAGAGATTTTGATGTAGATCTGGGTGTCGTCTGCATACATGTGGTAGGAGATATTGGCGGTGCATAGAACTTCTGCTAGCGGTTTGAGGTAAAGATTGAAGAGGGTAGGGGACAGGGTTGATCCTTGGGGGACTCCAACCTTGATTGGAGAAGAAGCGAACAAGTTAGCATTGATGAGGAATCTCTGAGAGCGGTTCTGGAGGAAGGACCTAAACCATTCGAGAACGGGGCCATCCAGTCCCATCCTGAGTTTAAGGCGTTCAAGGAGTGTTAGAAATGGGATCCCTGGCTGGCCAGGGCTTGCGGCAAAGTCAGTCAGAGACCACCACTTCCACCTCAGGGCAAGGGAGTTACACGCCAAGATAACCCCTACTCACACTCTAGGTAACGTGACGCGAGCAGCAAGGCTAATCCCGGAGGCTATGTAGGTTAAGTGTTTGCGCGCGCACCCAGCAACAACACCCAAGGCCCACCACAAAGGAAACTCCACACAAGGTTATGTATAAAAATAGCCTTTGTATTATACCAA
Source organism: Lissotriton helveticus (assembly GCF_964261635.1). NCBI lineage: Eukaryota > Metazoa > Chordata > Amphibia > Caudata > Salamandridae > Lissotriton > Lissotriton helveticus. Next base: position 57,630,599 of record NC_136069.1, on the reverse strand, counting down.
AACACATTAGATAAAAACACACACTTTACAATGTGCCAACAGGCACGGGCAGAATTTACAGGGGATATGTACAAGACTGGGCCACCTGGACCACTGTCAGGAATCAGCACTTTTAGAACTAGAACTACTGTTAGAAATAGCACGTTGTAGATCGTAGAATAATAATCACTTTAGCACACAACTAGTTACTACTGGTAAGAGGTAAGTACCACCTACGCAACCCTAACCACCTTAGGAGAATATTACGCAGGGAACCAAGACCTCACTAGCAACACCTGTACTAGCGAGAACAACCACCTAATTATCACCATACATTTAGGGGTATAGGCAAGAACACGTTACACATGATGCATCACAACATTCAGAGGTGTAGGGAAGGAAAACACATGATGCATGAACATACATTCAGCGGTGTAAGAACAAGGCACATAACGCATCAAAACACATTCAGCGGTGCAGCACAGGAGAACACATGATGCATAAACAACACATTCAGAGGTGTAAGAACAATTGCGCAGAAATCACATTAGTCACCACCTGTGACTGTACCTAGGCCAACTGGCCTTGTTGGGGCTAGGACGCCCTGTGTCCCAAAGTCAGGGGGGCCTAAACATAGCAGCTGCCCACTAAGTGCTGGGCAGCTGTGGAGAAAATGATGGGGTCAACGTGGGAGCCTCGCAGGCTCTGACCAACTGACTGTCCCTTTTGGAGCCTCGCTGGGCTCTAAGCAAAGCAATGCCCCTGAGCCCCTCTGGGCTCTAAAACAAAGTGATGGCCCTAGAGCCCCCGCTGGACTCTACCACAATGATGTGGTGCCTTGGGTAGGGGGGGGAGCGGCCTGCTGCCAGCTGGGGCCGCTCGACCCTCCCTTGTGCTGGGGTCGCGGTGGGGTCCCTCACGGGGGACCCGTAAACACCCCCTCTGGGCTCTACACAGGAATGCGCCTGAGACCCTCTGGGCTCTCAGTAAATCAAAATGCCCCCTGAGATCGTGGGAGCGGCCCGCTGCCAACCGGGGGCCGCTCTGAGCACACCAACCTGCCTCCTCTGGGGGGACGAGCCGAACGGGACAGGCTCTTAAGCCCCTCTGGGCTCGTCAAAATCTGGGCCCCCGGTACTGGAGGGGCGGGGCGGGCACTGGCAATGTGCCCCGATGCCCCTCCCCTTTGGAACACTCACCGGTCGCGCTGAAGCTGGTCTTCCGGTGACTGCGGGGCTCCCTACACGCCGGGAGTTCCGCTGAGGGGGGGAGACGCGCACCTTCTCTTGACCGGCTTCCGGCGTCTCCGCTGGGCAATGCAGGGCTCTCCCAGCCTCCCGGGAGCCCTGCGCTAACTTCCGGCTTGCCTTGTCGTCCCGCCCCCGGCCTGCTTGACTTCCGGCCGGGCGGCGGCGGTGATTCTTTCCTTGTTCACGGGGTGAAAGATGCCGGGTGGGCACGGGCAAAATCGACGGCAGCGCTCCAAAGCGCTATAGTAAATAGAGCGCTGGTGCGCTAGAAACAAATAAAGCGCTCCCAGGCACTAGAGTGATATAAAGTTCTCCCAGGCGCTTAGAATACAAATAAAGCGCTCCCAGCGCTAAAGAGGTGAAAGTAAAGCGCTCCCAGCACTAGGGAAACCTAAAAACGGAAACGGAAACGGAAAACTCTAAAAACGTACCTGTATCCCGGTAAATAATGCCTCTCTAGTCTACATTCCTCTTCTGGACACACAATCAGAACACCCTCTTTGCAGCAATAGCGCGGAGATACCCCTTCGGGGGTCTAGTCTGGCGCTTTATAAGAATATAAAATTAATAAATAAATAAATAAAAATAAGGGCACAAGTAAAGGTCCACAAGTCCAGAACAAAGTCCTTTAAGAGGTGGGAGGCAAGGCTGGGCCCAGAGCCAGCTCACAGGGTCCTCCTAGGCAGGGAGATAGTACCCAGTGGCGGTCCTCCTGGCGCCCAGCAGCAGCAGCCCCCCTCTGGAAAGGATTCAAGAAGTGAACAAATTGCAAGGGGACACAGCCCCTTTTTATACATCAAATCCCTTTGTCTCAGGGTGCAGGGTGGGGGAGAAACCAGTCGCAGCTGGTTTTGGAGTACTTTGTTTTCCCCAGCCACCCTTTCCATTCACCAGGCAGGCTAGGGTCATCAGTCGCACCACAGGGGGCGGAGCCAGCATTGTGTGGGGAAAGCCCAGCCCTATTCAGGTCCCAGGTTCACCACTCCCTCACATCACACATGCTAATCTCAACACTCACCCCCGGGGCAGACCCATCCAGACTCCTGGAGCCAGGCTCACCATCCAGCTCCAGCCAATCACATGCCAGCACACTCACTGCACACGCACACCCATGTCTAGAAGTGGCACTTCCACACTAGACACATACACGCCGCATACATCATTGAACAGCATTCAATCACACAAGTCCGCACATACCAGACTCGAGCCTGCACACCACACGTATCAGGAACTACCAGGGACACATACATTCCCCATGCATTCCCATGGGAGGGCAGGCCTATCTCACCACATGCACTCAGAGTGCGCACGCACTTTCCACTGGGACACAGTGAAAGTGCGCAGAAACCAAAAACCACCATCACTAGGTCACCATTAAAAGCAAAAAGTTTAGGGGTGAACCTGCCAGAAGGGCCAAGTCCAACACAACCCCCTTCCAGCCAAAACGCAGGGTAGACCAATCACCACCGTGATGGACTTCCCTGCTTGGGGCGATAGAACACGGACGCGGGCCCGCAACTGCAGGGACACCCTCCTGTTCTACGCCACGGTGAACTCATCGGGTTCCTCCTAAAACCACGATCTTGACCACCTGGGCTACCCCACTGGTACTTCCAAGCTGTCCGCGGCCAGGACCAGACCCGGGGCCACCCAGGTGCCACTGGTCCTTGCCTATTCGCAGAGTGGGGGGTAGGAACCCCTGGCACATAGTAGCCATTTTCCACTCTTCCTGTCTGCAGGACAGGACTAGACTGCCACCGGTTCTCCAGCCTAGGGTCTAAAACCTCAGGCGGACCAGGAGTCTCAGGGGAGTCTCTCCTCCCCCTACCTCTTCTCCTAGGGTTCCTCCTGCTCCGGCGAGGGGTACACCTAGAACGCCATTACAACCCAGGGTTTAACCCCTCAGTTTGCACCGGGGTCAGAGGTGGGCTCTCCCACCCTCTGCACCCCCTTCCAGAGTCCTGCTCCCTACCAACTGGGGCGGTACCTCTGGAAGAAGAACCGGTCAGGACACTGATTACAGTCGTCCTTCCCTACAGGTCAGGCGGATCCTGAACCTGGCCTTCCAACCTCTGGTCTAGAACCTTTGGTGGAATAATTGCCTGGCCCTCAAGGACTTCTGGGGATTTACACACCAGCCCCCTGAGGCTAACAAATGACACATATGTTGTGTGACTGTCTGTCTGGCGCAGATCTCCCGTCCCCTGTCCACCTGACAGCGCGCGAAGATCCCCGAGAACAGAAGTGGTGTCACTATGGTCACTACATGGGAACCTCGCCCAACTGGGTAGTCCCTGACCCACTGGTTCTTCCACTGGGGGACTCATCCCCCAATCACTCCTCACGCTGGACTCCAGTACCCTCCCTACCGGAGCGGTACTGCCAGACTCTAGAACCACAGGAGCTCTGTTTACAGACGCTCCAGGTCCTCTACTCACTAGGAGATCTTCCTCAAATGGAGTAACAGGACAGCCTAGGTCCCCAGCCTGGTGTTCCCTACAGAAACCATCCAAGTCCCGAGGCAGGGCTTCGTGCGTCTGGGGACCCTCGGTCACCCACTTACTCCTGCTCCACTGAGCCAGGCAGTAAGCCCCTACACCCTCCTCGCTATCCTGGGACCTAGCTGGGCTACACTGAGCCTCTTCCACCACGCTGGGCTGGAAGATACATGAACCAATACTTTTGGAATCACTCCCTAATGACTCTAGAGAACCTCTAGTACTTCACAATCTGTCTGCTTTCCTGACAAGCTCCCAAGGATCACAGGTCTCCAACCTCAACAGGTGTTGCCGCAACTCCGGCCAACAACGACTGAGCACCTGCTCCTTGAGAATAAGATCAAACAGTTTGTCAAAATCAGGTCCCGTGGGAACCTCTAACCACTCAATCAGGGCACACTGACAGTCCCCTGAAAACTCCTCCCAAGACTGGCGAGACAGTTTCCTACTGTCCCTGAACTTCAACCTATACTCCTCTTCTGGGGAAACAGGTACCATACTCTGGGAACTGGGAGTGGGACTTCCTGCACTAATGCCTATTTAGCTGCCACCACTGGACTCAACCCTCCCTGGGGAGTCCAGAAAATTAAAACTGCGCTCGGGGGACAATCTACCCTCCTGAGCTAATCTCTGGCAAAGGCCCTCTCAGCCTCCGCCATCCTCTCTTGCACACCCAGCTGTGCTATCTCCTTGGCATGCTCTAACCTAATCTTCTCCAAAGCCAGCTGGTGCTCCCTCTTTTCCCTCCTAACTTCCAACTCCTCTGGGGACAGGGACCGGGAAAGGGATGGGGCGCTGCCCCCTACACTGGACCCAGCAAGGGACTCCCTATCAATGGGGTCCTCGCTCTCTACTGGCGCCCATGTAGTGTCATCTTCTCTCTCCTCTTCTGAATCTTCAGGGCTCCCCACAGACCCACCACCCTCCTGGTGTGAGGCCCAGGCCCTTTCCTCACTGCGCTCAAGATCCCATTGATCCTTTTTCCATCTGACCAGGCGGTCCCTAAGGTCGTAATAGTTTGACTCACCCCTCCCTATGTCTCTCTCTTCACAGAACCTTACCAGCTCCCACGTACTGTAGGTATCTAGATCATTGAAATCAAAAGCAGGCTCCATTTTGGCGGACGTTCTAGAGAAAAGATTACACAGGGAACCTAGGGGTCTGAGCTTAACACAGGAGTACACAATTCACAAAGGTATTCAGCAAGTTCCCTATCCCAGAGAACTCACACTCACTTGTCCAGTGCAACACACCATTCATCCACACACAACCCCCCCCCCCTCGGACTGGTAAGGCAGTTTCTACCACCCCTGATTTCTCAACCTGACCACACGTGACACAGGTACCATTACTCCAGGAAAAGGCCGGGGGACACATGCACTGGACACATTTTCGCTGCCACCACTGGATCCCACCCTTCTGGTGAATCCAGAAAACACACTGCACTTCGGGGATGATTTACCCTCCTGAGGTAGGGACACCTAACTCACAGGGCACAAGTAACACATTTCCACAGAAATGACATTTTTAGAACAAACTTAAAAACAATAATCCCCTTTCATGTGACTATCTAAAAATGCAGAGTTTTGTAGTGGGGCCAGTTGTCGCTGTGGTACTGCGCAAACACAAGTCAATATCCCACCGCTGCCACCAATGTTAGAAATGGGATTTCTGGTTGACTAAGGCTTGCGCCAAAGCCAGGCAGAAACCACCATTCCTACGTCAGGGCAAGGAAGTCACCCGCCAAGACAACCCCTGCTCACCCTCTTGGTAGCTTGGCACGAGCAGTCAGGCTAATCTCAGAGGCGATGTTGTTACTGGTGGGTGCGTGCGCAAATGCTTTACACATCGCCTCTGAGATAAGCCTGACTGCTCATGCCAAGCTACCAAGAGGGTGAGCAGGTGTTGACTTGGCGGGTGACTTCCTTGCCCTGACGTAGGAATTGTGGTTTCTGTAGGAGAGTAAGGTCTGCAATCCTATGGTCACCCCAGATTTTTGCTTTTTGCTTCACTGGTTTACGACTTTCGCTGGCTGTGGGCCTGCTAATCAGACCCACAGCCTAGCTGTTCTCTCTCTAAATTGACAACCATGTACTTTAGGTGCATTTACCAATTGGTACTGGGCCACCTTATCAGTCCCTGTACAGTGTACCTTAGGTACCCAGGGCACAGGTGTACCCAGGGCCTACCAGGGGCTGCAGCAAGTATTATGCCACCCCTGGCTGGCCATCCAAAACTGACACAACTGGCTGCTAAGACAGCTGGGGCAAGGTGGTGTAATCACCCTTTGCTATAGATATAGTATACCTATATCTAACCCTAAAAGGGACACATACATTCCTATCAGTCACTCCTATGGCAGGCCTTATCAATCCTGAAGGCAGAGTGCTTGGAATTATGTGAGATGGTGCTCTGGCATGAGCTGAGCCCGTCTGTGGATTGCGGAACCAAGTCCTAATAGCTGTTCCATGATAACGCTATACCATATACTCTTAAGTGCATTATAATCCTCGTGGTTAAATGCTATCTTTGGTATAGCATTATCAAAACATGTCGAGTAAGGTGTCATACGAATTGGAATACTACCGCCTCGCCAATTCTGGCGACGGGGGTAGCATTCCACCCTTCTAGAGGGACATGACATGTATGTAACTGTGAACCCCGGTTAAAGTTAACTCGAGCCTTGGCATCACAAAATGGATGCTGCCACCACAGACACAAGTCTGCCCTCCTGCTGCTGGGAGTCCTTCCAGCGAGGGAGGCTTGGACAAAGGGTTTCCTGCCTTGGGAGGTGCTAGCACCACCCCAGACAGGATTTTGTGTATTGGGTAGGACAGGCCTGAAAGGAATGAGATATGCCTGGGGCACACAAGGTGTCCTGTGCATACACCGGTTCAAACCAGTTGCTGGGGCATCCCTGCCCCAACTCTGGCGTGAAACCGGACAAAGGATGGGGGTGTAGCCACCCCCCTTCCTGGTCCCACCCAGGGGGGGGGGCCTAGTCACTAGTGCAGCCCCCTTTAGGAGAATAAAGGTAGGAGCTGGTCCCATTCCAAATTAGATTATCCTGAACAACTTTACAAGAAGAAACTCTGGACTTCGACGTTCTGCTCCACAGAAGACTGAAGAATCTCCCTTGTGGGCAAGGAGTGTCCACACTGCAACTGCAGGCACCATCAAGCGTCCAGCGGCTTCACTTTGTCGTCTTCCCTCGAGGATCCAGACTTCAGAGCTCGACGAGACCCGGATTCCCAGACCTCTCCGACCTCAACTCACATCTGCAGCGCAGCTGAGATCCGTGGGTGCGACGAGACACGTGGGACCGGCCATCTTGAAGAAACTGCATTTCGCTTCCAGCACGACTTTCTGAGGCATCCTCAAGTAAGTGTTTTGGGGACTGAGAAGCCCCAGCCCGAGCAGCTCCTGCACCGAAGATCAGCCCTCCAGCATCCACGAGATCTGCGTAGGGCCCTTCTGCCTGTTTGCTGCTCGACGCGTTGTCTGGTCACTTGCCGGCTGGTTAGTGGCCTCCTAGACGACAAACTTTGAAATCTTCACTGCTGGTCTGGTTGCTCCAGACTGGCCCTTGCTCCCTTCCAAAAGAGGGGCACCCCGGACCCTCCTGGTCCACTCCCGACGCCGTTTCCACTCACCGCGTGGGTTGCCTTTGCCAAGGCCTGTTGGCTCCAAATCCGGATCCGACACCGCCGACAGCGAGAGCCTGCGTGGGACAGCTCTTGCCTCCATCCTGGTCGTCGAAGACACCTCCTGCTCCACGTGGCTGCAGAGACAAGCGTCCACTCTTCACCTGATCGCGACGACAGCATCTGGTTCCTTCCTGGTTCCACACCAGTCACTGGCTAGTGACTTTGAACACTGTCCCCTCTGCTTTCAGGTCCTCTTCTTCCTCGATCCACCCGTGGATCACACCGGACATCTTCCTCCTGGTCGCCTGCAGCATCTTTTCTTCCAGGCTCCATAGACTTCAACGCAGAAACCCGACACGACTTCGCACCTATGCACCCGCAGCCCGTGGGTGAGGTAACAAGAGCATTTCGGTGCTCAAGGGTAGCTTGACTCTCCTAGTGTCCAGATTCACAGTCGTTTTAGTCCTAACCAGTCAGGATTGTCCGTACTCACCTTTTTCTTGAACTGTACTGTCCATAGACGTTGTTACGCATCTCGCGTGTGAGTTCACAATCTGCACATGCGTCCCGTGGGCCTCCTATTACTTAACTGAGGTTAGGATAGTGTAGTCCCAGCGAACTTCCAGCCTGTGGACAGCTCCATTCCTTCTATCGTTCTACTTATACCATTTACTTAGTATATGGTTTGTCGGGCACCATTGTACTTTTGTGCAACTTGTCGTATTTTTCCTAAGAGATTGTCATGTGCTTAGCCCTCTGATCTCATAAAGAGTTCAGAGGTGTTTGTTATTAATACATACATTGTTTATTTTCATAACAACCTGTGTGGTGTCCTTTCATCTGGTATTCAAGGGGTTATATGTGGTAAAACAGCTGGCTTCACATGCCAAAAGAGTTTAGCCTAAGACTGCTTTGTCCATGCTACCATTAGAATAGCTGGTCTATAAGGTTGACTTACAACCAATCACCATAAGGGTTGTTTGGACTGATACAAGGTGATCACTAGAACTAGTGAGCATCATATATCAGGCCAACTTCTCACATTGGTGTGCAGCGGTTGGGATTTGAACTTGCTGTTGTTTTTACCAAATATAATCTTGAACTATCAGTTGAAAGATCACATAAGGTACCATAGGTACATATAACAGGCTTAGAAATACTCTGAGTTCTACTGAACCAGCTGTTGTAGTATAAAGGGCCTAGCACACCCTGACTACAACTCTTAGCAAGGGATCAGTAGGAAAACCCATAGTGTAGGTAGGTGCATCACTTACACCTCGCTAGAAAGCATGTCTACCCATGGAGAGACTTCAGAGACTCCCCTAGTGGTTAGTGACCCTCCACGGGTCCTTTCCAGATATGCAGCACTCACTTTCCAGGAGATGAGACAATTGGGTACCTCCAGGAAATTGAAACAGGGTTCTAACCCTACCACTCCTTTTCTGTTAGGTCTCTTAGAGACATATGATACTAGAAGGGCTTCTAACACAGGCCCCTCTAATCCAGATGGGAGCATGCTCCCCTTAGAAGGTACATCTGGTGATCCAGACTCTAACCTCCCTGAAACAGAGAATGTAGATGGTGGGGAAGAGGAAGACTTATCTGAGGATGAGGCAGACAATGGGCAACCTTTAGTCAGTAGACTTAGTAGGGCCAACTTAGACCTACATAGGGAAGGAACTGGGGGGCCCCCAGTGCCATCCACTAGTAGGCCTAACTTTGGGGTCAGGAGAGATAGATCTCCTTCTAGGGACTCCAACAGATCTGTTCACTCTCATGCCTCTCATGCATCTGCTCAGAGGAGGATGACTTCCCCTCAGAGGAGAGAGCATGAGGCAAAGGTGAAGGAGGTTAATCTGACGATTCAAAGGGAAGAACTTGCCCTTGCCAAGGAGAAACTTGCCTTTGCTAGAGAGCAACAGTTGAGTGGGGTAGCACCCATTGGTGACAGCAATATCCCTAGGGATAAAGACAGGAGTTTTGATAACAGAAACCTGAGCAAAATAGTGCCCTCCTATAAAACAGGAGATGATATCCACAAGTGGATAACTGCTCTGGAGAGGGCCTGCAAAGTACAGCAGGTACCCCAGAGTCAGTTGGCAGCTATATTGTGGCTCTCCTTTGAAGGCAAAGGTAGAGATAAGCTCATCACTGTTAGAGATGAGGATGCTAATGATTACCAAGACCTGAAAACTGCACTGATTGATGGGTTTGGCTTAACCACTGAACAGTACTGGTTAATGTTCAGAGACACCCAGAAAACTCAGGCTCAGGATTGGACTGACTTTGTTGATTGTGCCACTAAGGCTTTGGAGGGCTGGTTACTGGGAAGTAAAGTTACTGATTACACAGGATTGTATAATCTAATTATGAGAGAGCAAATCTTAAATAATTGTCAGAACCAGTTGTTGCATCAGCACCTGATTGACTCAGATCTGACCTCTCCCCAAGAATTGGGAAAGAAGGCAGACAGATGGGTCAGAAGCAGGGTTAAGCAGCAGAACCAGAACCAAGGTGGTGGCCAAAAGAAAGCAGACCCGAAGGGTAATAATGAGAATAAGCAAAATTACCAGAAGTCTTCAACAGGGCCCCAACAACCTAAGGAGGGTGGGTCCCAAAATTCCCAAAAGAAGAAGAATGATGGTCCTAAGAAACCATGGTGCCAATACTGTAAAAGTTAGACTCACTGGTTTAGTGAGTGCACCAAGAAAGGCCAAGCTCCTACCACTACTGTCCCTAAGACACCTGCACCCCCTAGTACAGTTAGTAGTGGTAGTGTACCTCCCAAGGCTATAGTTGGGTTAACCCTGGGAACTGAGGTGGGTTCTGACTTAGTCAGAATACCTACTCAGGCAGTTCTTGTTTGTACTGGGGACATGGACATGACCCCTACTGTAAGTCCTAGTACTCTGGGCAAATACAGGCAAACGTCTTTAATCAATGGAAAAATGGCTGGCCTACAGGGACACATGTGCCAGTCTCACTATGGTGACACCAACATTTGTGGACCCTGACCACATCATGCTAGGTTCAGACTACTAATTCATCCGCGAAACGCGGAACAGGCAGTATTGGAAACCCGGAATGTGATTCCAATTTTCAACCTCACTAAAAACAATTTAGATAATCATAGCATTAAACTACTCTCTAAAGGTTTATCATATGTCCCCCACTCTACTGCCAATCTATTCGAATTGTACTGCGACTTAATTTCATTTTTTCGTAAAGTGCGGCTTAAAAAATTCTTTAGTACTGTCACAACGGATGAGGAACAACCCTTGATTAAAACCCTTAGTCTGCCGTCAACCTTTAGTCCATCACTCGAACAAGTAGGACCCGAGGTAGCTACTTTCGAGCTGGTGGTTTTAAAGAAGTTACATCAAGCCCTCAAATTCATTCCTAAACCTATATATAACTTGGAAGAGGAAGAACATAAAGCTCTACTATCCCTTTCATCCAATAAAGATCTCACATTCAAAGGATGTGACAAAGGTGGGGGCATAGTTATCATCAACACGTCACAATATGAAAGGAACATGCTTAACATGTTAGATGATCCAACTTTTTACATACCCATTAAATCATATTCTACTCTAAACTTATCCAAAAGAATCTCTTCTCTTACTAACATCGCCCTAGAAAATGGTTTTATTAATAATAAAGAATTTGACTTCCTGAACCATAACAAAGGAAAAACTGCTTGCATATATGGTCTCCCCAAGATACATAAAAACTCAGAAAACCCTCCATACCGTCCTATTGTCTCGACAATTGGCACTGCAACAGAACCATTATCCAAATTTGTTGACAACTATCTACGTCCCTATGTTCCAAAAATCATATCATACATACAAGACACAGGTGATATGATAAGAAAAACGGAAGGATTACCCTTCAATTCAAATACAGATTTACTAGTTACTATGGACGTAGAATCCCTATATAGTAACATCCCCCTAAGAGACGCAATACAAACAACAGAATGGTTCATTGACCTTCATAATATCCCCTGTCCCAAAATGTTTTTACTGGAATGCCTGGAGATTGTCTTAACCGAAAATATTTTTGAATTCGGTACCCATTTGTATCGCCAAATCAAAGGCGTCAGTATGGGTGCTTCAGTAGCCCCATCAATAGCTAACATCTTTATGGCGGCCTTTGAAAATGAATTCATTTACAATGAGATCGCTCCTTTTTTCGAATCAATCTCCCATTGGTCCAGATATATTGACGACATCTTCTTTATCTGGACCGATGGGAGACAATCTCTTGACGAATTTATCTTATGGATAAATGGAGCAAACACCAACCTCCATTTTACTTCTAATATTAGTAATGAGAGAGTAGAATTCCTTGATATCGAAATTATCAATAACATAGGCACTTTGAAAGTAGATCTTCATGTAAAACCCACAGCAAGGAACACGCTCTTACATTACCACAGTTTTCATCCTACTACACAAAAAGATAGTATCCCCTTTTCACAGTTCCTAAGAGTTCGAAGGAATTGTACAGATTTAGCTGATTTCGACAGACAGGCATTGATAATGAGAACAAAATTCATTGAGAGAGGTTACCCTCATAGATTAGTCAGGAGCTCCTATAAACGTGCACGATATTATGATCGAGATTGCTTACTAAAAACAAAACCTCCTAAAACTAATGATCAACTAGTATGCATTACAAAACACTCGACTTTGAATGCGAAAGTAAAACAAGTCATTAACTCGAACTGGCACATCCTGAATAGTAGCTGCCCCACAGAGCAGAAACTCATTAAACCTCTTTTCGCTCATAAAAGGAACAAAAACATCAAGGAGTACATTGTTCACTCTAGATTCAGTAACAATACTAATATGGAACAACTGTCCCAGAGATCTATTCTGACAAATAACCCACTAAAAGGTACATTTCCTTGTTCATCATGCACCTCCTGTAATAACATCATAAGAGGTGAAGAATTCACCCACAATAGTCATAAAACAACAGCAAAAGAAATGTGGAACTGTCGAACATCTAATGTTATTTATTTTTTACAATGCCCCTGCCTGTTGGGGTACGTGGGCGAAACATCGCGCATGATCCAGACGCGTCTCAGTGAACATCGCTCAGCAATAAGGACGAAGAAGTTAGCATCCCCTATGGTGAAGCACTTCGTAGAGAAAGGACATACCCCCGACGAATTCAAATGGAGAATCTTAGAAAGAATCCATATCCCTGAGTCCAAAGGAGGGACAGCAATACGCAAGAAAAGAGAAGTCTTTTGGATTTTTGTTTTTAATACTTTCAGTCAAGGTCTGAACAGTGAAATCCCGTGGGAACATGCAATCATTTGACAACAAATGTTGTTCAAATTGTGAGCACTTAACATTTCAGGAGCACCGCCTCTGATCACTTGGAATAAAATCACTGTCTCAGCCATATAATCCCTATCAGACTCGTCACAGTATATTAGAAATCTGATCTTAATTAATACAAATAATTAATAAAAATATCACTCTCTCTATATGTCTCAAACACTTAGTAGTAGACTTAATATACCAGAAATTCGGCCATAATTAATGAAAATATGACTCTCTTTATGAGTCCCTAGTACCCAGTAGTAGACCCCACTTCCTGGTCTCCTTGTTAATTGTTCGCTTTATTTAATTAATTGGCTTGCACAAATATATAAACTTTGATTCAAATGGAATACCACTGGTGTTTCTCTTTCATAGAAAATAATATTTTCTAGCGGTTTGCATACATCTTAGGTGAAGACTAATAATAAATAGATCTGTCCTCTATATCTATAAGACAGATAGTCCTACCTCTATTTCGGAACTTAGACCAGCCTCACCGTTAAAGAAAATACATTTCTTCTCTCTGAATCCCGCTATATAAGATAAGCGGAAACGATTAAACCTCAAACTGACAATTTAGCATTTGGACAATCCTTGGGTGTCTTTTTCATTTTCTGTGCAAAACATAAAACCCACGTATGTTTTAGCACAAAATCTGTCTTCCATATCCATTAGAGACAGAGTCCTACCTCCATCTCTGAACTTAGTTCACTCTCACGGGTGAAAGTGATTTTAGCCTATCAACTTCCGCTTTATAAGCAAAGCGGAAACCAATCAGTCTCACCAAGGAAACCCGCGTCTGAACACATCGCCGTCGGGCCGCCATCCTTCGTTTTTCCTCCCGCCACCGGATTCTTGAGAGGCCAGCTGTCAAAATTCAGGTGAGAAATGCACCCGCTAGCGCAGAAACGAAAAAGCTAGCGTTTACATAGTATGACCCTTGATTCCCTCAGTACGCTGCAATCATGTGCATGGGTCATGTTTATTTCTTACAGACTGGGCCGTTACAGATTCTCTATGCAAGGAGCTCTGCCGAACTACTCGGGTAAGAGGCCCTGTTTTCTTTAGTTTTGAAGATAAGAGAATGCTGACAAAGTTTATACCCCCTCTCATTTTCTCCGTTTTTTCTGAATAGGCAGGGAGATCTTTTAAACAAATTTACCAATACCCTGGGATATCCTCTGAAATAAATCCTAAGGTAAGCCCTCCACTAATAAATAGAAAAAACGGAAAAAACACCTGGATATATTAAATAGATTTCAAGTGTTAAACATAATGAATGTACTTATACTAGCTACCGTCTTGTTTCTGACAGGGAGATTCTTTTAACCCCTCTGCATAGAGCTCTGCCGAACATTTCGGGTAAGATACTATATCTCCTTTAATACTTGAAAATTACTGGAGAATTTAAACCTAATATATGATCTTCACAATGGTTTCATCTTTCCCATTATATCCAATAGGCAGGGAGATCTTTTAAATCATTTATCGTATATCAACGATTCATGAAACATATGAGGTAAGCGTATTATCCAGAATGAATAGCAATTTAATAATAGGCAAAGAAGGGGAGATAGGAACTAACCTCTTTTTTCTGTAATAAACAAATTAAGCCAAACATTTGGATAAACAAACCTTAAACTGATGATAAAATGCCTCCTTCTAGATACTTACAGAATAAAGTGAGCACATGACGTAATTAATCGAGTGGAATAAATAAAACACCCGAATAGGACTATGATATCTTTCTTCATTTTTTATATAAACAGAATTCGGATAAATTCATAACTGAATTAGATTGACCAAGATGTACATCCGGTTGGCGGGATATACCACGACAAGATATATTAAATAAGGTAATCCAAAAATAGTTACCCACTGGCATCAATATACTTTAGGTGGTTGAGAATGAATAGGTTAATTAAGAGGACTACCATTTTTTCTGAAACCTTCTGTTTCCTTCTTTCTTTTTAAGAATTCAGAATACTCTGTTTACCTTGAACCTACCATTTGGACATCAATTAGACGTCTGACGAGTCGTTTTACAAACGTCCTACTTTACTTGTGAGTATCCGGTACCAATACGATACCTACTCCAAATCTAGAATTATTAAGCTTGAAAAGATGCATATAATTAAAATATGTGTCCCTCAGTAACAAAACAAGACATTCTGCAAAGAAGCCTTTACACGATTATAATATCAAATTTTGGTAATTTACTCTGCTCCTTCAAAAGAGTCAAAATTAAACAATGGACTCACATGAAGTATGATATCTTATCCAATTATTCACTCTCACAATGATTTTCTAGATAAGTGCAAGGAAATGAAAAGAAAAGGATATGTAGATAATCATGAACTAATGATGTGACAAATTGGCTACAATGTTAAGATATAGGATGTTATATGATTTTTTGTATCTTTAAGGATGTACAATTAATGCACTTTCTTACATGTATCTCCTTTTTAGAATTTGTGTGGCTTCTCCAGAAGAAGGCGCTGGTTCGCCGAAACGCGCGTAGAGACCCTAACTTGCCACTTTTAGTCTCTTAATTTGTTCAGTATATGTTTACAATAATTGTTACGAATGTATGATTTTTCTAATTGATTTTATGTGATAAATATTTTTATACATGTTCATTGTTTTCTTTTTAATCATGTTACATGTTGTGTCCTTGTGGAACGTATAATAAAACAGATATTTTCTTAATAATTTGTAGCCATTTGTCCATATGTCTATTACATTGTTTTAGTATAGTTGCCTAGGTTGTTTTTTGTCATAAACCTTTATTCCCTGGCCTTGGAACTATGGTATCCGTATCTTCAGGGGGTCCTTGTTAAATACACGCGAGCGTCCTTCCTGGTTCCACACCAGTCACTGGCTAGTGACTTTGAACACTGTCCCCTCTGCTTTCAGGTCCTCTTCTTACTCGATCCACCCGTGGATCGCACCGGACATCTTCCTCCTGGTCGCCTGCAGCATATTTTCTTCCAGGCTCCATAGACTTCAACACAGAAACCCGACATGACTTCGCACCTATGCACCCGCAGCCCGTGGGTGAGGTAACAAGAGCATTTTGGTGCTCAAGGGTAGCTTGACTCTCCTAGTGTCCAGATTCACAGTCGTTTTAGTCCTAACCAGTCAGGATTGTCCGTACTCACCTTTTTCTTGAACTGTACTGTCCATAGACGTTGTTACGCATCTCGTGTGTGAGTTCACACTCTGCACACGCGTCCCGTGGGCCTCCTATTACTTACCTGAGGTTAGGATAGTGTAGTCCCAGCGAACCTCCAGCCTCTGGACAGCTCCATTCCTTCTATCGTTCTACTTATACCATTTACTTAGTATATGGTTTGTCGTGCCCCTAGGGCACCATTGTACTTTTGTGCAACTTGTCGTATTTTTCCTAAGAGATTGTCATGTGCTTAGCCCTCTGATCTCATAAAGAGTTCAGAGGTGTTTGTTATTAATAAATATATTGTTTATTTTCATAACAACCTTTGTGGTGTCCTTTCATCTGGTATTCAAGGGGTTATATGTGGTAAAACAGCTGGCTTCACATGCCAAAAGAGTTTAGCCTAAGACTGCTTTGTCCATGCTACCATTAGGATAACTGGTCTATAAGGTTGACTTACAACCAATCACCATAAGGGTTGTTTGGACTGATACAAGGTGATCACTAGAACTAGTGAGCATCATATATCAGGCCAACTTCTCACAGTTTCTGCCTGGCTTTGGCCACGAATGATTTTCCCTTTCTTTATCATCCAGTACCGTTAGCAGGCTACCCAATCTGGGGATCGAACACACGAGAGTCAGGTTCATTCTTGACCCTGTGCAGCCACCATCCCTGCGCCCTCCCCGGTTGCCGGGATACCGCGCACGTGATCGCTGTCAAACCACGCCCATCACGGAAGCGCTCCACCGATATTTACCTTCACCGACGCCCAGCCCATTACTAACGGGGCGGTGTAGGTAGTAGGTTACCAGCCAGAGTCCTCGTCAGCAAACTGTAAGTAATATTCTTCTTTACCCTGCCCTTTTCCCTAGGGCAGTTCCTACGCATCTAGCGCCTCAGCGCGCACACAGGACACGGCTCTGATCTCCAGAAGCCGGTCTCCCTCGCAGTAACGCCCCATTTTGAAAACCCCTTTCTTTCAGAATACGTTTGTACACGAGGGTAACCTCCCCTGCCCTATGAAGTCCTCGAACACTCCATCGAGAGTGAGCCTTGGTTTTTCTTTTGTCTGTCTCGTACTTTTGACGTGTTTGTCTTGTTCTGTGTTTTACAAATTAGCATGGCAGTGCATGTATTATCAAATCGATATAGCCTCGCACCAGCTAGTCAGTATGCGAGTCAGCACCACGCGGCGATAATTACTGAATTGCGTGAAAGTTGTGAAGATACATAAACTATCACAGCACCTTAGTTATTCAGTGTGCAAGTTGCGGTTAATTTTCACCGCCCCACATTGTGCACGGGGAGAAACGTTTGAAACTTGGCACAGAGCAACCTCACCTTGCATCGACAGGACACCAGCGGCGCACTTTCTTCAAAGCCCATACCTCGCCGCACCCGCTCCGCGGGTGCCGCATCGCGTCCAGAGACACAGGGCAAATCGGGTGAGAGGCGCTAGCGGGGCTGCGAGCGTGCAGGGACTCCAGGAACCAGGAGTCCCTGCGAGACCGTCCTCCAGCTTCCGGTCCGCTCTCCCTGCTGGCCCGCCCCCCGCCGCCTTGAGGAGTTAAAATCTTCCCTCAGCGCCCTCTCTGTGGGAGAAACGTTTGAAACTTGGCACAGAGCAACCTCACCTTGCATCGACAGGACACCAGCGGCGCACTTTCTTCAAAGCCCATACCTCGCCGCACCCGCTCCGCGGGTGCCGCATCGCGTCCAGAGACACAGGGCAAATCGGGTGAGAGGCGCTAGCGGGGCTGCGAGCGTGCAGGGACTCCAGGAACCAGGAGTCCCTGCGAGACCGTCCTCCAGCTTCCGGTCCGCTCTCCCTGCTGGCCCGCCCCCCGCCCTCCACGCCCCTATATCCTCCTTCGTACCTCCCGCAGCGCGGGACGCAGCTCGGGGCGAAGACCGGGCTAAGAGCGGGCCGTTTGAGGCCGTTCGAGGACGGAAAGGACCGGACTGGCCTCCCCCATTTACATCAGGTACGGTCTGTACATCCACCCACTAACCTAAAGCAGTATCTCCCATTGTACCCCCTACCTAGCCCTAAATCCAACCATGAGCCAAATGGAGACCAGGAGCAAAGTCAACCAGGCAGCTACCGCCCACACATCAACTGCCCCAACCCAGGGTACAATTGATAATTACTTCCTGAAAGCAGGCTCCCTTTTAATAGACGATATCCATTTATTGGAAAGACGTATTTCCCAAGAGATAGAGTGGGTTAAGCGGTCATCGTTGGGTGCTATAGCCATGGCAAAAACCCCTGAAGATAGGCGCCTTGGAAATATACAACAAGATGGACCCCAGGGTGGGGCGCAGCAATTCGATGGCCTAGACCTTACCGAGGACACACTAGGCGATTTAGACGACATGAGTCTTCTCCCATTGCCCTCAACACAAATTGTCCAATCGCCTAATGACAAAAATCTGGGGGAGGCTGCTGACGTACCAAATAGGGAGGAAACGAGTGTAGCAAGCATTAACCCAATTTTGTCAGGGTTACCTAGCATTAACCGAGGAACAAGGGAAGGAGCCATCCAAAAAAGGGCACAGGGGAAATATCCAATTAGGGGCAAAAAGTCTAAAACCCCTAAAGAACAAACAGGGAACACTTCCACTCTACCCACCCCTACTCATAACATTCAGGAGAAAGTTTCACCGGTGATAGTAATTGACCATTCGCAGCAGCTGCATTCCAATATCCCAACTGACTACATACCACCTACCGTAGACCAAAACCAGGAGTCACCTGAAGAGGATATAACCTTAGCTGACATAGGTCACCTCCTAAAGTCAATTATAGGCCCCTTAGAAGCACGCCTAATAAAAATGGAGGCAAGAATAATAAAAATAGAGAAAACAGCTATGCAGATCATGGACACCTGGAAACCTGGGGCTCCAGCGCTTATCCCATCTATTAGTGATACACAACACAATAGTACCCCGGTTATCCAAAAATCTGGAACACCTAATGAAATAGCAATGACATCCACCATAGGTGAAAATATCTCAAATATACGTATTAACCAACATACATCATCTAACCCCAAACCAGTCACAAAACTGACCCCATGTCTACCCAAACAGCCACATCCAACAAAACAGCAACCAAATGTAGACAAACCCAAAGTGCTTCCTATCCCGCAACCAATGAACTCCTTAACACCTTCCCTAAACGTTAACCAGAATATGGACGACCACAAAAAGCCAAAGGCACCCAGAACGGTTACCGTTAATTTACCACCTGAGGTTGCCCTGTATACTGTCATCTTAGTTGGGGTACCAGAATTAAAAGCAGACTCATACGAAACGGAAGAATCTCTAAAAAATAAGGTCATCAATTGGCTTTCGACGCACAGACCACTCCCTGGAGGCATGACCAGCGATATTCGCATGGTCAGAAGGGTCTCCTGGGTAGGTAAGAGTCCAAAAACAATCAGCGGGGATTGCCTATTGGTGAGTTTTGGTGACCCAGGAACAGCTACCTTTGTCTGCAATCCATCATTGGAAGACGAAGGTAGCAACATCCAGCCTGTTCCCCTATCGTTCTTTTATCCACCTAATGAACACACGGCTAAGCCTCCTAGTAGAGGATATCAGCAGAACTTTAGGGGAAACTGGCAGGGCATGCAAGAAAGGAGGAGGACACCCTTCATCCAAGCACAGATACCACCATTCCGCCCAAACATATATAGTGACTCTCATGGATGGGAAACTGTCCCGAGAAGAAGGACGGGAGGGGGTGGATTTGTTAGAGTTGACCCGTGGCCCCAAAGAGTCTATCAGCCACCACCCCTACCTCTGTACAATCACTATGACTGTCTTGAACTGGTCGATTGACAGCTGGCCTCCACACCCCGAAAGCACGTAAAAGGAAATAATCCTCAGAAACGCTCCCCCCCAGGCTGCACCCAGGAGACGGGTACTTCTAGGATTATGGAACCATGGGATGTTCCATATAAATCGGACACCAGCAGAGATGCCCCGTTGGTAGATGAGGGGGAAATAATAAGACCTCACTTCCCAGAAAATACA
Source organism: Lissotriton helveticus (assembly GCF_964261635.1). NCBI lineage: Eukaryota > Metazoa > Chordata > Amphibia > Caudata > Salamandridae > Lissotriton > Lissotriton helveticus. Next base: position 57,610,664 of record NC_136069.1, on the reverse strand, counting down.
ATCCCTATGCCAAAGCAATCAGACACCCAAAAATCTCCACAAATTTTAAATATTCTCTCGTGGAATGTCGCAGGCCTGGCAAATAAAATAGACACAGATGCATGGGCGGCTTTAACACAATCAAATAGTGTCTGTCTCTTTCAAGAGACCTGGTCAAGGGAGGAGACCCACTATCGGGGCTTCCACATATTCTCAATCCCTGCGGTATGGGGTGGGAAAGGTAGACCATCTGGGGGCTTGGAGATTTGGGTAGCCTCGGATATAGGATGCCGAGCCTCAAGATATCCAGTAGACTCCGCAGATATATTGGCTGTTGTCCTTGAATGGCCAGGCAAATTGAATCTGTTGGTCATTAATATCTATTCAAGGCCAGTCAAAAATGGGTCCACCTCTAAAACTATAGAGCTCCTTTCTTGTTTTTTAGAAACTATCCCGGAGAACTTGTCTTATTTAATAGGGGGTGACTTCAACTCTCATTTTGAGCCTTTACCTGGTCTACTCGATGGACCCTCCCTTGAGGAGGATTCGAGTTGGCAGGTCCCTCGGACGAAAGCACCTCCTCCCAGAGCATGGACAACTCTGGCTGTGCAGATCAACACCTTCAATCTCACACATGGGCTGAGAGCTTGCAATGGTCGTACTCGGTCCGACATCCCCTCACAATGTACTTTTAATAGGCAAGGGAGGGAATCTAGAACTGACTACTTCCTTGTACAGTTAAAGACATGGAAAAGGGTAGTTGACTTTAAAATATCACCAAGACAGGATAGTGATCATAACACCCTGGAGCTAGAATATATGATCCCTTGCGAGAAAGCGATTGGCGAGGAGAAACAGACAGGAGGACTCCTCCTAGAGAACAACAGGAGGCGGATAAAATGGGATACCCTCGCCTCCAGTGAAGAAAGGCTTACCTCTCTTTACGCTGGGATTATTCCCATTCTTGAGGAGGCTTTCGAACTAGGGGGTCTACCGTCTATTACGGAAAGAAAAGAGGTCTTAGTTCAAATTCATACCCATTTGACCCAGAAGCTTGAACTAGTCTTTTCTACTAAGGAACGCCCGAAAACACAAGGGCAATTCAACAACTCCTGGTACAATCGTTCATGCCGTCTGGCCAAACAAGACCTTATCACGACCATAAAAAAGGGAGGCAGTACATTGGAGATCCGATCCAAAAGGCGTGCCTATAAGATACTCTTGAATAACGCAAGACTGGAGTGGGATACACAGCACTGGGAGAATCTGGCAGAGTCCCTAGTTAGCAGGGACTCTCGTAGATTCTGGAGAATCATTAACCATGGCTGTGCAGAACTTCCATCTGCAAGTGAACCAAACATTGCAGCCAATGTTTGGCAAGATCACTTTCAGGGGCTCTACGCCCCTGAGGCAGAGGAGTTACAACCACCAGAACCTAGTATTACCAACACACATAAATCACTCCCCTTCACCTTGAAAGATGTCGAGGTGGCCATATTGGGCTTGTCATCTGGAAAAGCCCCAGGATTAGATGGGATCCCTGGCGACCTCTTTAGGCAGGAACCTGTGATCTGGGCTCCATATCTGATGGTCTTATTTAATGCAGTCCTAGAGGGAATGAGACTACCAGATACTTGGCTGGGAGCAGAGGTGGTACCGATATATAAAAAGGGCTCGCCTCTGCTCCCCGCCAATTATCTTCCGATTAGCCTCATTGATGTCAGTCAAAAGCTGTTCGGAAGGCTGATCCTGGATAGACTCCAATGTTGGATGGAAGAGACTGAGATCCTGAGTCCTCTTAAAGCAGGTTTTAGGAAGGGTGTCTCTACAGTGGACCAAATATTGAGATTAAATATTCTATTCTGGAAAACTGCATATGTAGAAGGGGGGTCACTCTATGCAGTTTTTGTGGATCTCCGTGCCGCCTTCGACCTGGTCCCTCGGGCCAGGTTGTGGGCGGTATTGGAGGACATGGGTGTCCCCGGAGACATCCTACAGATTCTCGTTAGGCTCCACACAAACAATTACGCCCGGGTAAGGTATGGTAAGGGAGGTAGGCTCACAGATAGGTTCCCTGTCCAACGTGGGGTAAGGCAGGGGTGTGTGTTGGCGCCGACCCTGTTTTGCCTGTTCACAAACGGGGTGATAGAGCACCTCTGTAAAATCGCCAACATTGACGCGCCATTATTGAACAGCAGTAGGGTGCCCGCGATTATGTTTGCGGATGACACCCTGCTGCTGTCAAAAACTCCAATGGGGCTACAAAGGATCCTGGATGGATTCTTGGACTTTTGCAACAAACGGGGCCTAGCAATAAACCCAACGAAGACAACATTTATGATCCTGAACCGCAAACACAAAAACTGCCCAATTCCACGTCTAGGGCCTACACCTCTGGAGAGGGTTAACGTGATTGAGTATCTGGGCATAACACTTAATCACAACTTAACCTGGCTGCCGCACAAAACAAAAGCAACCACTAAACTAATCCAGAGGGCGGGTGCAATCACTAGAATCGCTAAAAAATCCCCCTTTCGCCCACTGGCACCTGCAATACAAATTTATAAGGCCCAAGCACGGGGTGGTATTATTTATGGGGCTGAACTATGGGGCCACACACCGCTTCACTCCATCCAAGTTGCCGAGAACAATTTTATTAGGCACTTGACGGCTCTTCCTTTAAGCACTCCACTACTTCCGCAGAGAATGGACTTGGCACTGTGCCCAATTAGCGAAGAAGTGAGCCTTAAACCACTGATCTATTGGAGGCGCCTCTGGAGTAGTCAAGATTTGAGCCACTATAGAAGTGAATTGCAAGAGCTTCTTAGAACGATATCCGTATCCAAAATTCAATGGCTCAAGTACATAAGAGACATGTGTATGACCCTTGGAGTCCCAGAGCTATGGAATGATCCACAAGCAACATCGCTAAGACTTCCCAGGAAAGCACTTTCCAAACTCTTTTATGGTTTCATGCTCCAGAGATCCATCACCTTAATTCAGGAGGGCTCTTTAACTGACATATTCATTAAAACAAAAGACATCTACAGCTTTGAATATGTCCTTGATGCAATGTCTCCTGTATATGTTAGAAAAATGTATTTACAATGGAGATATGGCTCTCTTCCCTTGAGGTCGCTTACTAAAAATTGGGACGATAAGCAGGCCTCACCCAACTGTCCCGCGTGTAACCATAAATTAGAGAACGATGTTCATGTGGTTTTATTTTGCAAAGCCTACCGCAATATTAGGAGTTATTGGCTCATGCCATATCTAAGAAACTTGGGCTTTCGAACTTATGCCCCAGCCTACAGAGTCCTTAAAACTGACCTTACACCTCCTACAGTGTTTGTAATGGCGAAGTTTCTGACAGCTATGTGGAGAGTACGCGCAAGAATTATAAGTGATTCCACTGTGCCTTGACCAAATTCTCCCTAACATATTTTAAGAACCTAACTGTAAAAACTGGAAAATGATTTTATTCTAAAGATGTACTTTTTTTAAAGCTAGAAATCACTTCATGGATTTTAAACTGATTAATCCCTTTTTTACAGTTTTAAATATTGTAATGTTGTTTGCTTGCACATCTTTTATGATCACACAGATCGAAATAAAGATTGTTGAAAAACATTGTGCACTTTCACATCCTTCCTCCCATTGATGTATGTTGGAGCAGAGCTTTATACCGGTAACGCAAAAAGTTTGATGCTACCATTGAATTCACCACCTTATGGGGATAGACAGCATGCAGGCACAACGTTGAAGCACTGCACTACATAACAGGCTTGTAAAAACGCTCCATATGTGACAATTGTCCGCATTTTCTTTTACAGGCTTTTTGATTTTTAGAGCTCACCCACTGTGGTGCGAGCTGATACCACGGGCACACTTTTGCCATTCAGTGGTCCCATTTGGTAGGATAGGGTGCGTCTTTTAGGGGACGCAGACCGTCCATCAATTTGGTTTTAAGGTCCTGAAGAAAACCTGGTTCATCATAACCTCGAAGGTTGAAACATGTAGACCTAACACATAGAGAGATACACGGGCTCATCACTGCCCTCACTTTATCTCGCCACGATTTTAACATTGTCCAGTTGCTTGCTAATAAAAATTTTATTTTCCTCAAGTTCAAACCAGGACAATTTTTAACACACTTACCTTTTCTTTTTCTCACGCACCATCACTCACAACCTGCTCCACTGTAATCAGGTGTTGTAGCACACCCTGATGACGCTAGGTCATTAGGGTGGATGAAGCATTTCATCACTAGGTGATGAGTGAGGGGTTTTTAACAAAAGGAGACTCTCTCCACTTTGTCTAAACCTTCCACCCCTATAGCAACCTATGAATTCTTGCTGGTGGTACTCCTTCATTTGTTTTTCTGCAGTCATACCCAGGGGTACAGGAGTACTCCCCGTTCACCTTGGTGAACATAACCCTTGCTCTCCTTTTTGTTCCTCTATGCCCTGGCAGCGCACAGTTGTGAGAGTAAATAATTAGCAGCACTATCCATCCTATTGTCTGCACGGAATAGGAGACACAACAATTGACCATGGCAGACACCCAAGGCTTAACGTACTCAACAGATGAAATTGACTCAATCATGGGCAATCTAGCGGCGTTTGCAGATGCAAACATAAGCAGTACAATTGCCCAGACGTCAGACTGGGATAAACTAACAGAAATTAAACGGAACAGAATCAGAACCATCTTGCATGGTACTATACTTAAGGAATATGTGACGAATCAAATGGCGCCTAAAGGCCTACTGGTATCCAATGCCCCACGCATCTTTCTAGACGATCATGAATTCAGAAGAGACTGGGCACGCATAGCATGGCACTGCACCCATGATTGGATCATGCTTATCCTCAAAACAGCCCTACGCCTCTCTGAAAAAATACAGATTGAAATACAGGTAACTGAAGCACAAATAAAAACTAGCATCACGGGATACAAAAAGAAACTAGATGATCTCAACAAAGAGATGAACGAATACAGGGACAATCTTACCCAACAAAAGGTACAAAAATTTCAGAAGGATCTGAAACGCTTCTCCTTTGTAAAAGCATATCCCTACTCAGATGCTGACTACAAGGCCACCACAGGACCGGATCCAGACTCGGATGCATCTAGCAATACGTCCAACAGCTCCAACAACAGCGGGGGATCCGGGAATGGCAACCAAAGACAAAGAGGAGGATTTAGAGGACATTACCAATGGCCACAATACAGCCAACCTCCTTTCCCCACACCATTCATGCCAGACCAATCATTCCCCATGTATGGATGGCAACCACCATTTCAACCACACTTTTTCCCACCCAACCAATACCGCCCTCCTTTTCAGAACAGAGGCAGGCGCGGGAGAGGTCGGAAGAGAACCGGGAACAATGTACAGTGGGAAGACGAGGACCCAGTGGGCAACAACACCAGAAGCAGAGCAGGAACGAGCAAAGCGGGGCCAAGCAACACGAAGAACTAGTCACCAATCTCTCCTCAAAAAAACTCACTGAAACAGAAACCAGAGTACTTAACAAGGGTCTAGGCTTTGTACCCACAACACGCTTAGACAAATTTAAACTCCACTGTGAACTGGCCAATTTTTTCCGGAAGCTGAAACTCAAAGCCTTCTTTGAAAAACATCCAGACAATGAGACTGACGAGACACCCAACGAAACAGGACTAAAAATCAAGTCCAAGTTCACACCACCACCTCATACCATCCCTGTAGAAATCCACACATTTGAACAGGCGGTGTTCAATGACATTGAACAAATGAGAGAAACCAGGCAATTTCAAAACAATAGTAGGCAAGAGCGGGAAGCAATAATGAGACTGAAAAATGACAACACTGTCATAATAAAACCTGCAGACAAAGGCGGCGGCCTGGTCGTCATGAATAAGACTGACTATGACATTGAATGCAGAAGATTACTAAGTGACATCAAGAGTTACCAACCCCTACCAAGAGACCCTACTGAAGAACTGAGAGCAGAAATCCTACAACTTGTTGAGATGTCAGAGGCCTCTGGAGGGATCTCGAAACAGGAAGCAGACTACCTCTGCAAAACGGAAGGTAAAATTCCATACTTCTACACAGTGCCCAAAATGCACAAAGGGAAAATCCCCCCCCCCCCAGGAAGACCGATCGTGTCAGGGATTGGTTCACTTTTAGAACCGCTATCTAGGTTTTGTGACTTTTTTCTAAAACCCATCGTACAATCAACACCGACATACCTAAAAGACACAAAAAACCTGTTGACACTCCTGAACAACGTACGAGTAGATGATGAAACCATCCTACTCAGCTTTGACATTGAGAGCCTTTATACAAGTATACCACAAGATGCCACCCTGAATGTCCTCCAAACCATCTTGGATAAGAATAACTGGGAGCACCAAACGCCAAAAACATTCATCTTACAGTGTGCTACTCTCGCACTCAAAAGAAACTACTTTGAATATGAGGGCTCACTGTACCTCCAAATCGGTGGCACATCCATAGGCAGTGTTTTTGCTCCAAGCATAGCCGGACTATACGTCCACGATTTTGAACAAAACCATATCCTGACGGAAGAGAACCCTTACATTGAACATATCAAGTTTTGGCGCCGGTACATTGACGACGTCATAGCAATCTGGCAAGGACCTGAAGAAATACTTAAAAATTTTACCACCTGGATCAACACCCGTGATCCACACCTCAGATTTACCCACAACTATGATAAACAACATATGATCTTCCTGGATATAGAAATCAACAAGGAGGGGCAGGAACTGACAACCAAAACACATTTCAAACCAACAGCCAAGAACAATCTACTAAGGTACGAGAGCTTCCACCCTCGCCCGCTCAGAGAAAACTTGCCATATGGTCAGTACCTGAGATTACGACGCAATTGTAGCAAACTATCGGACTACAAAATTCAAGCACAAGATCTCACCTGCAAATTGAAACAACGAGGATATCCCAACAAGATAATCGACAAGTGCCAGAAAAGAGCGAGGAATCAACCTAGAGACGCGCTCCTAGAAGTAAGCATGGTCCAAAATTACTCAGTCCCCCTCACTTGTGTCACAACGTACAATAGTATATCTAACAAAGTGAGTAAGAGTATTAACAAACATTGGCAAATATTAAATACCGGCATGCTCAAATGGGACAAACCGCTCTTCTCCTACAAAAAGGCACCAAGCATAAAAGACAGCCTTGTCAACACAAGACCTAAAGCTGAAACCAACAACCTTACCCCTAGCATTACTGAACTATGGAACTTGCCACCAATTACTGGACACTTCAAATGCGGGGACTGTAGTGTGTGCCATTTGACTGAGAACACAAAAACATTGAATCTTGAAGAAGGTAAAGTTTGGGAACAGCGCAAACACACGAATTGCAACAGCACGAATGTCGTTTATATGATCACATGCACATGCGGTAAGAACTACATTGGCATGACCACTAGGAAGGTCAAGCAGCGCATCTGCGAGCATCGCAGCACAATACGCTGCAAGAAAAACGCTACCAAGTTGACGGACCATTTCCTAGGTGCTAACCATACCCCAAACGATATGAGGTGGACCATCATCAAACAAATTCCGACAGGACCTAATTCGCAACAACTTCTATATGAAAAAGAACAGCGCTGGGTCTACAGACTTTCCACCCACATCACTGGCCTGAATGATAATATCCCTTGGGCTTCAGTACTTTAATAACCCTACCTAATGTTCACCCAGTATAAACCTTCCAATACATGACCTCCCCACTGGGCTGTCTACCCAACTGCCCTAATGAGCAATTACCTTAATGAATACCCCTCAAACGAGGACAACCTATGGAATTCCACCTCCTTCATTCAGGCTTACCTATAGTACAGCCCAATGTTCCTTTGTGCTCTCCAGTCAGTTACCCCTACGGGCACTTTCAATATATGCCACCCCAACACCCCCATATGCCCCTCCCTATGTCCTAGATACTCTGCAGTACCATTGCCAATTGCATCTTGGGAACTGCCCATTTTCATGACCTCTCCCAGTCACACTCCGACCAGTGCACTACTGGTTGTGGGTTATTTTGTTTATTTTATTTTATTTCATATTTTTATTTACAGAATGGATTAATCAATCCTTTTTCACTATTTACATAATAGACCTATAATTCATTCAACACAAATGATTTTCCCTTTCTTTATCATCCAGTACCGTTAGCAGGCTACCCAATCTGGGGATCGAACACACGAGAGTCAGGTTCATTCTTGACCCTGTGCAGCCACCATCCCTGCGCCCTCCCCGGTTGCCGGGATACCGCGCACGTGATCGCGGTCTAACCACGCCCATCACGGAAGCGCTCCACCGATATTTACCTTCGCCGACGCCCAGCCCATTACTAACGGGGCGGTGTAGGTAGTAGGTTACCAGCCAGAGTCCTCGTCAGCAAACTGTAAGTAATATTCTTCTTTACCCTGCCCTTTTCCCTAGGGCAGTTCCTACGCATCTAGCGCCTCAGCGCGCACACAGGACACGGCTCTGATCTCCAGAAGCCGGTCTCCCTCGCAGTAACGCCCCATTTTGAAAACCCCTTTCTTTCAGAATACGTTTGTACACGAGGGTAACCTCCCCTGCCCTATGAAGTCCTCGAACACTCCATCGAGAGTGAGCCTTGGTTTTTCTTTTGTCTGTCTCGTACTTTTGACGTGTTTGTCTTGTTCTGTGTTTTACAAATTAGCATGGCAGTGCATGTATTATCAAATCGATATAGCCTCGCACCAGCTAGTCAGTATGCGAGTCAGCACCACGCGGCGATAATTACTGAATTGCGTGAAAGTTGTAAAGATACATAAACTATTACAGCACCTTAGTTATTCAGTGTGCAAGTTGCGGTTAATTTTCACCGCCCCACATTGTGCACTTTCACATCCTTCCTCCCATTGATGTATACTGGAGCAGAGCTTTATACCGGTAACGCAAAAAGTTTGATGCTACCATTGAATTCACCACCTTATGGGGATAGACAGCATGCAGGCACAACGTTGAAGCACTGCACTACGTAACAGGCTTGTAAAAACGCTCCATATGTGACAATTGTCCGCATTTTCTTTTACAGGCTTTTTGATTTTTAGAGCTCACCCACTGTGGTGCGAGCTGATACCACGGGCACACTTTTGCCATTCAGTGTCCCATTTGGTAGGATAGGGTGCGTCTTTTAGGGGACGCAGACCGTCCACCAATTTGGTTTTAAGGTCCTGAAGAAAACCTGGTTCATCATAACCTCGAAGGTTGAAACATGTAGACCTAACACATAGAGAGATACACGGGCTCATCACTGCCCTCACTTTATCTCGCCACGATTTTAACATTGTCCAGTTGCTTGCTAATAAAAATTTTATTTTCCTCAAGTTCAAACCAGGACAATTTTTAACACACTTACCTTTTCTTTTTCTCACGCACCATCACTCACAACCTGCTCCACTGTAATCAGGTGTTGTAGCACACCCTGATGACGCTAGGTCATTAGGGTGGACCCCGATGATGAAGCATGTCATCACTAGGTGATGAGTGAGGGGTTTTTAACAAAAGGAGACTCTCTCCACTTTGTCTAAACCTTCCACCCCTATAGCAACCTGTGAATTCTTGCTGGTGGTACTCCTTCATTTGTTTTTCTGCAAGCCTTAGCCAACCAGAAATCCCATTTCTAACAAGGAGTATTGTGTGGTTGACCGTATCGAAAGCCGACGATAGATCTAAGATGATAAGGAGACAGGTTTTGCCTTGGTCAAGGGCTTGGAGGGCATCATCCACGAAGTGGAGAATGGTGGTTTCAGTGCTGTGCCCAGGCCTGAAACCGGATTGGAAGTCGTCTAGCAGGTGGAAGTTAATGATGTGTTGGCTTAACTGCTGTGGCACACATTTCCCCAGAACCATGGATAGGAGTGGGATATTGGATATAGGTCTAAGGGGTCAGGGGAAGCAGGGTTCAACGTAGGTTTTTTTAAGATGGGGGTGACTTGACCGGCTTTTAGAGAGTCAGGTATTGACCCCTGATGAAGGGAGGCGTTGATTATTGCTGTCTAACTAGGAATGATAGATTGGGAGGCAGCGGCTAAGCAGTTTGGGGGGAGTGGGTCGTTGAAGTGGTTGTTTGGGTTTAGGGAGGATCGAATTTTCGAGACAGAATGGTCGTCATAAACTTTGAAGTTGAACGGGTGTGCTAGGTTTTTGGGTGAAATCTGGGGGGGCAACGTGGAGAGATGAGGCAGTTTCGGAGGGGGTTGGGAGTAGGAAGCAGATCTGAGTTTGTTTTCTAGGGCAGTCATTTTTTTCAGAGATGAAAGAGGAAAATTCCTCGCATGTTATTAGAAATTTGGGGGTTTCCTTGGAGGTTTTTCCCAATCTGTTAGATTGGTGTTTGACCATTTCGAAGAGCTTGCGAGGTCTGTTCTTGGCATTCCCCAGTTCTGATCTAAAGAATTCCTTTTTTTAATTCAGGATGTTACTATTGTAGGTATTTCTGGTCTGGCGGAGAAGTTTTAAATGGGAGGCTGAGGGGTGCTGTCTCAAGTTTCTTTCTGTCTGCCGGAGGGTTCTCCTTTCATTGTTAAGGGATCTGTTGAATCAGGGGTTTCTGTCTTTGATTAGGGTTCTTTTTAGCTTTAGCGGAGCAAGATCATCCAGAATGTTAGACATAGTAGTGGTGTAGTGATTTGTGAGGTTGTTGACCATTGTGATATGAGGGGGGGAGGTCAATCTCGCTGCCTGCAGCCAGTTTCCAAAGATCCAGGTTCTTAGTGTCTCTAACCCAATTTTTGGGAATCACAGGTTGCGGTGCCCTTGTCTTGTGGGTGCCACGTAAGTGGAAGGTAATAGAATGGTGATCAGACCAGTCGCATGGGTATATCGAACTAAGCTTGACTGCTGATTCTTTAGCGCCTTTCGAGTGTGTTGGGAGTGTGCACGTTTGGGTAACGGCTAGGTCGGCCAGGAAGTCTTTAATGGCGTTGACCTGAGGGTCCTTGAGGTCATTCCAGTGCAGATTGAAGTCACCCAGGAAAATGTCTTTGGAATTGGGGTAAACATTGGCTGTGATGATTTCCATGAGGTGGTCAGTGAAGGTCTCCTTCATGCCTGGGGGGGGTGATACAAGATGTGCAGTCTGCAGAGTTGAGTGGTGTTGCTGCATATGGAGAGTGCAATTTATTCGCAGGAGTCTGTGGTATCTGCCAGAAGTTCAGATACGAGGAGGTTAGATCAGTGGATACAGGCAATGCCTCCCCCTTTTTTTGTGATTGCGTGTCCAGCCTTGCGATATTATAGTTTGTAGGGACTAGTATTTCTAGGCAGGGAGATGAGGATTCATTGAGCCAAGATTCGGTCGGGATTGCTATGTCAGATTTTTGGCTCAGGATGAGATCAGAGACATTGGCGGCATGCTTTACTGCCGGGCGGCAGTTGATTAAGAGGCTGGACAGCGGGGGGTCGGGGTGTGTGTCATGATTAGGGGCGGAAATGGGAACTTGTGCTATGTTGTTATTAATAACTCTTCTGTTGCGGAGAGTAGCTGGTCTGTTGGAGTTGATTGCAGCCGTATGGATAGCGTGTTTGTCACTCAAGTCAAGAGGACTTGGGGTTTCGGGGGCTGATTTGTAGATGAGGAAGAAGGCTAGAATTTCCTCCTCCGAGAGGTGACAGGCAGTGGCGGCTCCTCTATGGGGACGTTTGGACGCCACCCCCTGCTTTCTCGCCGTGCGCGAAGGCAGAAACAAATGGTAGTTATTGCCGTAATAACTACCATTTGTTTCTGTCTTCTCGCACAGCGAGAAAGCAGAAGTTCCTGGTTGGGGGTGGGTGGAGTTGCTCGAGGGCAGGGGAGAGTGGTTTCCCCACTGTTGTTCATACTGACTGTTTGGGCAGCCTGAGGCCGCCCGAACAGTCAGCATGAACAACAGTGGGCAAGCCACTCCCCCCTGCCCGCGAGCAACACCGCCCACTCTCCCTGTTCTCTCTGTATGCTGCAGCATACAGAGAGAAAATGACCCGGGTGGGGTAACGGACTCACCAATCACAGCGCTGCGGTGGAGAGGAGGGAGGCTGCCTGGCGGCGGGAGTCTCGGGACGGTAAGTTTACTTTATTTTATATATATTTTTCCATTAAACCCTCCCGCCTCCCCACCATCCCTTCCGCGGCACGACGAGCCCATTTCCACCACCCCCTCCCTCCCGGCCGCGACTGTGTCTCAGTCTCACAGCAGTGTTTAGCATGTGGCAGTTGTCGTGTTTATTGTGTAATGTCAGCTGTCTTACACTTTTCTGCAGCATCTATCTGCCAGTCATCTTGTCACGGTTTACAGTATGTGATATGTCTCAGCCACTAGGACGAGACTTCACTATGCGTGCCAGCTGGGGAAACCCGTGTGGGCAGAAGCACATGATTTTTGGTTTCTCAGCTGACACGCAGGGGTCCGTGAGAGCTGCCGGCCCGGGCAGAGCCGTGTGGCCACATTTAAAGAAACTTTTTCTGTTCAGTACAAAGCATCTGTAGGGGGATTTCAAAATCTAATTTGGAGCCAGAGGACTTTCCAAAAGACCATTGATGAATCCTGAGCGTGAGACCTCATGTAAGGCAGTTGTGGAAATGGGGACTAACACGGTACCGCGTTACCTCAGCGCTAAGAAGGTTGAAAACTGGATGTAAGGGAAACGTTATTTCAGAGGCCCTGCCAGGGGCTTCTGCTTGCACCCTACCCCCACCTCCCGGAGCACATTGACATGCTGTAGCACTAACAGCTTTTCTAGTGCTGGTCTCGTCATGAAGCGCACGATGAATCGATGCCCTCTTCTGGTGCCCTTGACACGCGTTAATGTGGCTTTTTAGGATCTGAAGAACACGCGCGCTCGGCGTGCTGTGGACACACACACACCTTCTTTGAACACCGCCTCGAAAAGCATTCCTTACTGTGCGTTTCATGGCTTCAGAGCACTGGCACAGTGCTGTGGCGCTGGCCAAGGTCACACAGCGAGGAGGAAGCAAGTCTGCCTGGCAGTGACACGAGAATAACATCTTGAATTGCAGCCTTGTGGCTTTGAGGCACAGCGCACAAAAATCTATTATCATTACCCAGAAATTACCCAGACACTAAAAAAACTCGTTTGGGGATACCATCATGTGTCTAATGAGTAGCGGGTGGGCCTTTTCCTATTGCTTTTCATTAATAACCTATATTTTGCACGAAGTGAAGTTGCAAGTTTCAAAACCTGGGTTATCCAGTATTTCCTGAAGTACATGCACTTTTAAGCACTGTACAGCCCAGGACACTGCTCTCTTGATAGTGCGTCTACCAGCATATGCTTACACTGATGGTGTTTGCTATCGAAGGAGGCACCACTGCACCAGATAACCAGAACGAGGCCTGCGGCTCCTGTCACGTGAGACACAAAATATGACGGCATCAGATTTTGATCACTACTACTTTGACCTGAGTTACTACTGACTCTGTCCCAGTGGCGTAGTGAGGGTCCTAATGCGAACATGGATAAGGGGCTTCAACACCCCAGTTGGTATTGAAAAATCACCTACAATTGGGCAACACTGCAGTGGCCACAGTGCCACTGAACCTGCTGGACTATTGACAGCTATTCGCCCTGCTCTGTCTAGTTCTCCGGAGACACAGGCATGCCATGACTAACTCTTAACACACACGATGATGGACGGAATGTTGCACAATGGCAAAACATTCACCCCCAGTCACAGATCTGGGCTTAATTCATCATTATTTTGCTCACCAAGCCACCCCAGTTCAGACATGGCCATATGTAAATCAGTCTTGACCCTGTGCCTCATGGGAACAGTCCAGCCTGAACTGCCAAGCCATGTCTTCCCTGGACCGGAATCAAGCATCCTAGGACCGGTTTCTGGCTATCAGCCGTCTTCATCCAGGATAGCTTAACTCCAGTGGCTTAGTGAGCACGGGACCCACGTCTGGGCATACCCTTCCCACATAGGATGAACAGCAAAACACACAGGGTGATGGACGGAATGTTGCACAATGGCAAAACATTCACCCCCAGTCACAGATCTGGGTTTAATCCATTGTTTTTTTTTGTTTTTTTTATATATTTTTTTATTTTAACAGTAAGACAAGAGGAGGCAGTACAGATATCAGGTGTGAGACAGTAAAATGCAGAGCAGGGACAGGCGGGGGAAATATACAGGCAAATAATCATTATAAAAGGAACACATGACGTATCGCGATTACGCATATTGGAAAAAGAGGAATAAACAGTCTATCAGACGATCTAAAACAATCCCACCCGCGAGACCCCTTCCACAATAATACAGGATAATTAAAGCCAGTGTAGACACCCGGATGAACAAAGGATCCGTGAAGGATAAACAGTCCACCTCTCGTAAAATGGGAAAAGGAAAGACAAAAGGGGCCATAGAGCAAAACAAAGGCAAAATAAAAAAAAACCTCCCCTAACCCCCCACCCTGCACCCCTGCAATGGCTACGGCCTAACCCCACTAGCAGCGTGCCTGTCGCCCAAGAACTACCCTAAAAGAAGGAAAGAAGATAAAGTGGAGGAGGATAAAGCAAACACACTCCCGGTCTCCCGTACCCCCGCCAACAGAGTTTAGTCAGTAACCATCCGACTCCCGTCACATTATAGGCACAACCCCGGCATTGCATAAAGCTATTTTATCATGCCCAAGCGATCAAGTTCAGCCCTGGCCAGTACGGTCTTTCATAAGAGTCTTTTTCACTCGAGCCGCCATCTTGCTGGAAAAGGCAAAGCGTTCATAAAAGTTCATGTCAGTGCTGCAGGATCGAAAACAGGATAAAAGTTCACGATGTCCACCAATCGAACGAGCAAAGGTGTCCAAGAACAGCGAATATCTCCAATAGTCACTGAGGAACTTGTTACCACACAAAAGACCGTCTATATATGTATTAGGCGGCAGCAGAATCGAGCAGGAGACGCCGGCGATAATCACGGGCTGGCTTGTTATTAATTGGGAACCGACAAGGCTCATTAAATCCGGGTTCCGCACGGGGACCTCGATCTCAGGCATGCAGTGCACCGCTGGTACCACAGCTAGCTGGAAACTAAACGAAGAATCGTCCTCCGGTCCCAGGATACCGTCCACTTTCACAATCAGTGTCCGGAACAAAGCGATGGTGTGCGAATGGAGCGCCCCAATGGTCGGCCATGACGGCCTGCAGCGATGGCGTGCCTTCCGTCCGCTCTATCCCCTCTCAATAGGCAATAGAGCAGGACTTGAACCCCGGAGGCCGGCTACTCCGGGGTAACAGGCCACGCAAATCCGATGTCAACAGTGGGCGCTCCTCGTCTTGCAGAATACACCTTCGCCGTTAGCGAGGGCCCCAGCCCGTCGACCCCGAGAGGGTAGCAAGGTCTCCGGGCACCAGACCCCAACCACGGCAGCCGGTGCGGCACGCTGGTGTGTCCTCGATGTAGACCGTTCACAGTATCATCACCAAAAATCAACAATTTACGGCACACTTCGGGAGACCGGGCTCAGTCCAGGTCTCGCGGCCGATGTTGATCGATTCCGACCCGGGTAGGCTAGAAATCGAGGCCCCGGCTTCCACACGTTGTTAGGCCGAGAATGGAAACACGGCGTATCATCGTCAGCTGATAAGGTAGAAAACTCGGGATTGCACCTTTAGAAGCAGAAAAACTTCACGAACACGGAAATCTGGTGTGAGTTCTGGATTAAAGGCAGGATATTCGAGCTGCTGGCGGAGGTCGGCGGAGCTGGGAGCTTACGCGGCCATCTTGATTGCTAGCGTAGCTCGTCCTCCTAATCCATTGTTATTTTGCTCACCAAGCCACCCCAGTTCAGACATGGCCATATGCAAATCAGTCTTGACCCTGTGCCTCATGGGAACAGTCCAGCCCGAACTGCCAAGCCATGTCTTCCCTGGACCGGAATCAAGCATCCTAGGACCGGTTTTTGGCTATCAGCCGTCTTCAGCTAGGATAGCTTGACTCCAGTGGCTTAGTGAGCACGGGACCCACGTCTGGGCATACCCTTGCCACATAGGATGAACAGCAAAACACACTCGATGATGGACGGAATGTTGCACAATGGCAAAACATTTACCCCCAGTCACAGATCTGGGTTTAATCCATTGTTATTTTGCTCACCAAGCCACCCCAGTTCAGACATGGCCATATGCAAATCAGTCTTGACCCTGTGCCTCATGGGAACAGTCCAGCCCGAACTGCCAAGCCATGTCTTCCCTGGACCGGAATCAAGAATCCTAGGACCGGTTTCTGGCTATCAGCCATCTTCAGCTAGGATAGCTTGACTCCAGTGGCTTAGTGAGCACGGGACCCACGTCTGGGCATACCCTTCCCACATAGGATGAACAGCAAAACACACAGGATGATGGACGGAATGTTGCACAATGGCAAAACATTCACCCCCAGTCACAGACCTGGGTTTAATCCATTGTTATTTTGCTCACCAAGCCACCTCAGTTCAGACATGGCCATATGCAAATCAGTCTTGACCCTGTGCCTCATGGGAACAGTCCAGCCCGAACTGCCAAGCCATGTCTTTCCTGGACCGGAATCAAGCATCCTAGGACCGGTTTCTGGCTATCAGCCGTCTTCAGCTAGGATAGCTTGACTCCAGTGTCTTAGTGAGCACGGGACCCACGTCTGGGCATACCCTTGCCACATAGGATGAACAGCAAAACACACTCGATGATCGACGGAATGTTGCACAATTGCAAAACATTCACCCCCAGTCACAGATCTGGGTTTAATCCATTGTTATTTTGCTCACCAAGCCACCCCAGTTCAGTCCCATGGGGCACAGGGTCAAGACTGATTTGCATATGGCTGGGTTCAAACTGGAATGGCAGGGTGAGCAAAAAAAAGATGGATTTAGGCCCAGAAGTCTGTACTGGGGTGAATGTATGACATTGTTCTGCATTCTGTCCATCACCTGTTGTTTTTGCATTTGTCACCCCGAGTGGGACGGGTATGCTCAGACGTGAGTCCCGTGCTCTCCATGCCCCTGGAATCAAGCTATATAGGCTGATGAGGGCTGAAAGCCCGAAACTGGTCCTTGGATGCTTGTTTCCAGTCCAGGGAGGACCTGGCTTGGCAGTTCGGGCTGGGCTGTTCCCATGGGGCACAGGGACAAGACTGATTTGCATATGGCTGGGTTCAAACTGGAATGGCATGGTGAGCAAAAAAACGATGGATTTAGGCCCAGATCTCTGTACTGGGGTGAATGTATGACATTGTTCTGCATTCTGTCCATAACCTGTTGTTTTTGCATTTGTCACCCCGAGTGGGACGAGTATGCTCAGACGTGAGTCCCGTGCTCTCCATGCCACTGGAATCAAGCTATCCAGGCTGATGAGGGCTGAAAGCCCGAAACCGGTCCTTGGATGCTTGTTTCCAGTCCTGGGAGGACCTGGCTTGTCAGTTCGGGCTGGGCTGTTCCCTTGGGGCGCAGGGTCAAGACTGATTTGCATATGGCTGGGTTCAAACTGGAATGGCATGGTGAGCAAAAAAACGATGGATTTAGGCCCAGATCTCTGTACTGGGGTGAATGTATGACATTGTTCTGCATTCTCTCTATCACCTGTTGTTTTTGCATTTGTCACCCCGAGTGAGACGGGTATGCTTAGACGTGAGTCCCGTGCTCTCCATGCCACTGGAATCAAGCTATCCAGGCTGATGAGGGCTGAAAGCCCGAAACCGGTCCTTGAATGCTTGTTTCCAGTCCAGGGAGGACCCGGCTTGGCAGTTCGTGCTGGGCTGTTCCCGTGGGGCACAGGGTCAAGACTGATTTGCATATGGCTGGGTTCAAACTGGAATGGCCCAGATCTCTGTACTGGGGTGAATGTATGACAGTGTTCTGCATTCTGTCCATCACCTGTTGTTTTTGCATGACTGACTCTTCCCCAGCCCTTTCACCCTGTAAAAGGCTTGCCATTGACTATTCACAAGAAGGGAAGTCCGCTTCCAGTGCCTACCTCCTGGCCCTGTCTGTAGCCGCATTGCTTTTACATTCAATTTAATAACATTTTTATATAGCGCTTTTAAGCCACTTCTGCCATTTTGAAGTTCTGTAATTATCAGGCTGTACTATTAAACTAGTTGTTAAAGTAGCGTTTCTCGGCTTTCAGAAGGACACGGTTGTGTTTAAGGTGATCAGACTGCATATGTGATACAATTTAAAACGTGGAGGTGGGCAATGGGGACTTGTTATGACTAAGTCGTGTTGTAGGGTGTTATGTTCCATGGGCTTTCCTGGGGATTGCTGAAGCATGGGGGTTCTATTGTAGTCTGTTACGAGGCTATATCAGGCCTAGACAGGTTGTAATAAATGAAACCTATTGAGTGCAGTGCAGCGAAGGGTGAGTGATGTCTGTGTGAGTGCCGGTTGAGCAGTGTGCCTGTGTGAGTCCAGGGTGAGTGATGTGGATGGGTGAATGCAGGCTTAGTGATGTGTCAGGGAAGGGGGAGTAATGAGTCTATGAGTGCAGGGTGAGTAGTGTGGCTATGTGAATGCAGGGAGAGTGATGTATCTGTGCAAGTGCAAAGAGACTTGTCTGGCTACTCCCAGAGATGTGTTTGCCAAGCCACCTCTTTCTCAAATTTGCTTGAGAATGCACTATTTGCACACTCTTTTTTCAAAATGTTCTCAGGGAGATTACCCCCCGAACTCCCCGAAGGTAGTTCCGGCTCGCTCGCCACAGTGCAGTATTTACGCCACACCACTTTCAAATGTCACCAGCCGCCACTGGTGGCAGGGCTGCTTACGCGGGTGAAGATGTCTCAAGGATAGTGGTAACGGGTGATGGAGGGGCTAGGTGAGGGGGGAGTAAAGTTCTGCAGGAGCTTGAGGTTCGAGAAGGAAAGTTCGGTGAGGGATACAGTTTAGTTGAAGAATGGAGTTATGAATACTCTGAGTTAGTTTGGTTGCGCTGCGGTGAAGCTTTTCAATATCCATACGTGAGGGAGAGCTTGCGGTGTGGAAAAGTACATTTTGCCATGTTCTGTGTCCCTACGTGTCCCCCATCCTATGTTGTATGTGCATGATTAATATGCATATGTATTCCCCATGATCGATTAAAGACGCAATTACAGTTGTGTCCAACTTTAGTATGCCAGTTTCCAGTTCTCGTGAAAGCTACGAGTATTAGGCCTATGTAAAGCTACGTTGCCACGTTTCTCAGTGTGCACGTTATTTCATTGTAAAGTCCCCGTTTCTAGGCCTCAAAAGGGCCCGGACTCAGATTCAGCTCCTGTCTCCTGAACCCTCGCTGAGGAGCGATACAGCCCCCACCTGTATCCCTGACTCTTCACTTACTTCCTGCCTCACAGTGCCCGGCTCGGCCTGGCTCTGCCTGCCAGTCTGCCAAGAGTATGTTATGATTCCAGTTATCAGTCCAGCCCTCCTTCTCTGCATTCCTAAGCTACTGCATCGCATCAATAGTTTCCGTCATGGTCTAGCCTTTACGTCTCCATGTAAGAGAAATACTGTATTAATGGTCATTTAATATTCCTCAACACGCACTACATGTAGAATAATGCATGCACCAGTCTTAGAGTCTGTTAGCCTTTACCCTGATAACTTTTGGATTCTATCAACATGTTCTCTAAACACCAGATACTAGATAGTGTTTAGGTACATGTCGCTCTGACTCTCCAGACTTCAGTCTCTCCTTCTAGCGCAGAAGTCATAGCCCCCAGCTTCTCCTAGTAACACGTCATTGTCAGTTTGCGCGCACCACTAGGTTAGAGGTCCCGGCTCCTTAGGTAGCCCCCTCCATGTTTCCGCCCCATTTATGACATATTCTGTTACGTTTACATCACATGTCTATGTATACGCCCTGTTCACGCCTCTTGTTACACCTACTTTCTGCCTTATCTTTCGCGACTGCTACAGGCCCTGCCCACTGCTACGCCTATTGTATTGAACATCATGTATTTTGTTTAACTATATATGCTTGTGCACGGTTATTAAAAGTTGCTAGCCATCCCAGATCTTGCCCGTGCAGGTTGTCCTGTTTCTGTCCTTTACGCTGTATTAAACCTGCAGACTCCGACTACCTCGAATCTTGACTCTTATTTATTGAGCTATCTGTTATTGTATATCTAGTCAAAAATAGAGGTATTATTTATTTATTTACCACATAATGGCGCCCGAATAGGGACTTGCCCTTTCCCCACGCGCCGGTGAAGCCACGCAAGCCCCCTGATCCTCTGCAGCCGTGACGGAACCATACCGTGCACGTGCAGATATTTCTGCTTCAAGTATCCCTCAGGCCCACGGAGGAGACGGAGGTTGCGGTCCAGCATCCAGACGAGGCGGTGGAGGAACGCGGCGAGTCCCGACCAATGCCCAAGCCGAGAGTCCAAGGTCCGAGGTATCCGGAGGCCCACCCGTAACAGAAGTCCGAAGTTCGTCCGTCCGTCGTCGTAGCAGTCCAGTCCAGTCCGAGGCCTTCCGTTCTTGCTGCCCGGTGAGTACCGTTGCTGGGGTAGTATCTAGACAGGGTCAATTGCATTGTCTCTGGTCCGTGGGTTTGGGGTACACAGATCCAACACGAAGTGTCCACTTAGGTGGATGCGGGTCCTGACGTGTCTCTTTATGAGACCGGTAAGTTTCGTACTGTTTTAGCAGTGCATCTAGTTTCTGTTCTAGTCTGTTCTCGAGAAATTCATGTGTTCTGTTTTCAGTATTCCAGGTAGTATTTTGTCAGAACTGTTATTTTAAATGTCATTCATGTATTTCAATGTCGTGGTATGAAAGTGGTGTATCTTCAGTAATTATCGTGTTCATTGTGTATTGTATTGTGTCTAGACTACAGTTCAGTCATGCCGCTGTTCTCAAAATTACGTCAGTTAAAAACTAGAAAAGGTCTGTTAGAAGAAGCAGTTCCTGTCCCGCCTAGGGACAGTCCAGGTCATTTTATGTATCAAAAGCATGGCATAAGTGCCATATTGTATCTAGATTTATGGGTGGAGTACACCAAACAGTTAGAAGAAAAGTACAGATGGCCCGTATCGGGTACATGGGATGCCGAGTGCATCATGCGAGTAGAAGAAGTATTATGGAAAAAGAAAGCCAGACAGTCACAGAAAGATGCCATCGAGTTATGGCGCAAAGAATCTCATAAAAGAACCGAAAAAGAAATCAGAAAGTCAGAATTAAGTAGAGAATCCTTAGAAAGAGCCCAAGAAAGGGAATTAGTCGAAATAGGTGAACGAGTTAAAACCGAACAGTCAGACAGACAGAGGAATGCCCTCATTAAGGATATGTATCCTCTTCTTGCCGAGGGCTTGCCAAAAGCAACCCCGGAGGCATCCAGTAATTTTCCGCCACCCTTAGTTCCGACCAAGCTATGTCACAAACCGACCGCAGCTGATATTTTTCTCTCGTCCTATTTGGACGACACAGTCCCAGAATATGCAAATCCTGTTCCACCAGCTCCTGTAAATAATGTAATTCATGGTCTTCCAGCCACCGGGGCACCTGTTGCAGTACCTGTTACGGTACCCCCGGTCCAGCCCGTAGTACAAATTCCCGCCACATCAGTCACTCTGCCAGCACGAAGAGTATCAGTCGACGATTCCAGTATAGGGGCCGCGGGAGGAGGTCCTCCTGGTACCCCGCCGCCAAGTAGACGTTTAGGAGCAGTCGAGTTACATGAACGTGCGTTACAGCGTACGCCCAAATATCAGTCCATTGCAGAAATCAGACGAGTTCTTACTGAATGCTGTTATGATCCAGTCCCAGGCGAGGATAGTATGGTTCTATATTCCGTACGTATAAGACAGGTGTCCGAGTATTTGGTCACCCTACCGAATATGAAAGAAGATCTAGACAGAATGTATCGTTTCATTCGTACAGGACAAGATCCAGAAAGTATTGCTGAAGTCATGTCTCTCAGGAAATCCGAGATCCAGTTTATGCTATTAAAGTTTCTGATCAATTGTTTAATACGGGAACAAGATTCCCCGACTAAAGATCCGATCGAAATGAAAGTTCTGACAAGGTGGAGTGATAATATAGCCGAGGGTAAGCACAAGACACTCAATAGTATAGAGAGTATGTACAAGAAAATTCGTAAAGAAATAATAAGGTTACACGAACAACGCAAAGAAGCACAAGTAAGCGAGAAAGAAAATGACTCTTCTACTGAAGAGGTAGAGGACGAGAATACCGCCAGAATAGCGTATGTAGGTAAATCTAGATTTCCAGACCGACAGTCACGCCTAGAACACAAGAAAGTCTTTCATCTTCCAGCACCGGAACAAGGCTCTCTAGAACAAGTATTTCAAGCTACCGATCAAATTCTGAAATCACGAATCGGTTATAGTGAGTTAAGTACTATGCATGAACAAGAACTAGCCCGATCAGCAGTCCGATGGATTACTGATTCTACCACTTTTCCAGACGAAATAGTGGCACAAATGTTTCTGAAATTGCCCCCAGCCGAGCAGCGACTGGTGGGTATGTATATGATCCAACACCTCATTACACTGTATGAGGGTCAACATTCTGATCCAGGTCCGTTACATGATATCCTGAACGAGTTACTCCAGTATAGATGGAAAGGTTTAGGTACCGATTTAATTAGTGTCATTCTAGAACAGCGCCACAAATATAGAACGTTTCTGAACCCGCATTTTGTTCATGTCTCACCTCCAGAAAGTAAACCGTTTTACATAGATAGACAGCATCCGTTACGAGAAGTACACCCAGTTAGGACACAAGATGGTGAAATGCAACGAGTATTTGTTTACACCCCAGTTACCAAGATGGAACTCTTAGAGATGAAGAAATTAATTCCCTGTCACGACAAAGATCCAGCAGGGTTCCACCGAGAATTAAAAGACATGCTCCGTATGGGAGAATACACGTATCCAGATATTATTAAAATGTTAAAAGTCCTGTTGCCTGCGGGCATATATGAGAAACTCAAGGAAAAAGATTGGGAGGTGGGAGAGAAAAAGATCGATTGGACAGCTCTAGAAGCTGAAGATAAGATACGAGTACCAGGTACCGGTCTTGGAGACAAATGCAAAGAATTACCAGAACTGTTAATACAAGTTTTGCCTAGATTATTAGCCACTAAAAAGGAAGACTGGGATGCAATCTCAGCCTGTAAACAGAAACAAGACGAAGACACTAGTGATTTTTATTCCAGATTTGAGAAATGTTTTATAATAAACAGTGGTTTGAAGACGAGTAGCGAGTCATACCCTCATCTTTTTGTTACTAAATTAGTCGAGAATTCAAGTCCACAAGTTAAGAATAGAGTTTTGAAAGTCGAAAGTACATGGCAAGCTAGTACTCCGTCCCAGATGTTACAGATGCTCCAGTATCACCAGAATAGAATCAGAGAAGAGCAAGAACACGAGAGAAGACGTATGAAAGACACAAAAATGAAAGTACTAGTTGCACAATCTGTTCCTCAAGACAGTCAGAAGAGGGGTCCGAATCAAGCCAGTCATCCTGCCGCTCCCGTTAAAGGGACATGCAATTATTGTAAACAGCCAGGTCATTTTATAAACGAGTGTGCAGTTCTGAAACACAATATAGCCACTGGTAAAACTAAAGAAAGACCACGTCCGCCTAGACAAGAACAAGTTTCACAGACTTCTCAGCCACAGAATGCACAACAGACAGTTACAGTACCGCAGCCTATCGCTGCAACACAGCATGTTACACAGCAGATGTACCAGTATGCACAGACAGAGTATCCAGAGTATCAAGCGTATTCATGAAACAGCCTAGAGAGGGAGGTAGGCTTGCCTCTCATCGAGATTCCTGTAGATCAAGAAGGTCCCTATGTACATAGTCAAGTATTAGGGAAAGACAGAAAGTTTCTGATTGATACAGGGGCAAGTAGGACTACTATTAGTCACGACGAGGTTCCAGGGACTCCGCTCTCAGGCTCTAGAAATGTTTCCCTTGGATTTTCAGGAAAGCCTATTGTAAACGAGATATCAAAGCCAGTTACTCTAGAAGTAGGTCCATTGTCCCGAACTACTGATCTATTGCTTACGAAGTCATGTCCAGAAAATTTGTTAGGTATTAAGACACTGAAAGAATTAGGTGCAGTTATTTGCTGTTCCCCAGAGGGAATACGTTTGTTTTTACGTGACTTCAAGGGTCACTATGTTTTACGAGATTTTGATCCGAGATTGTCAAATGTCCCGCAGCATCTATGGGCGCAAGGTCCAACTGATGTTGGTTTCATGCAAATCACACCCCATCGTGTGACTCTCAAGCAAGGTATAGTCCTGCCACGAATCAGACAGTACAGATTGCCACCTGAGGCTGTAGCAGCCTTATCCAAAATTATTGACGAGCTTATGGCTCAAGGAGTAGTTGTAGAAACTGACTCCAATGTATGTAATTCTCCTATCATTCCAGTCATGAAACGTACTGATCCAAATGCACCCCCAGTATATCGATTAGTGATTGACCTTCGAGAACTCAATAAATGTATTATTCCTCAGTATCCAGTTGTTCCAGATATCTCATCTCTATTGACAGCCATTGATTCTGAGGCAATATTTTTTACAGTAATCGACCTCAAGAATGCATTTTTCAGTGTCCCCATTCATCCAGACAGCCAGTACCTTTTCGGTTTTTGTTTAAATGGAAGGAGCTATAAATTCACACGAGCTCCTCAAGGTTTCACAGAAAGTCCTAGTATTTACAGTCAAGCACTTAAGAGACAACTAGACAACATTCACATGCCAACTGACACTGCCCTGCTCCAGTATGTCGATGATCTACTGATCACAGCCCGTTCTGAACGTGCTTGCGAGCGAGCATCACTTACAGTCCTGTATTTCCTAGCCGAGATGGGGCACAAGGTGTCTCCTTCGAAGCTTCAATTCTGTGTCCAGCAAGTGATCTAGTTAGGCCACTTACTGTCCAAGTGGGGTAGGCAGTTGACACCCGATCGTATCCAGTTAATAGCGAGTCTTCCTCAGCCCAAGACACAGAAGGAGGTACGTGCTTTTATCGGCCTTACTTCTTATTGCAGACAATGGATTCCTCAGTATGCATTTCTAGCCAAGCCACTGATACAGTTAACGACACAGGAGGCAGCCGTATCGACTGTCCTCCCTTGGACATCTGAACATACACTTAGTTTCAATGAGTTAAAGAAAGCTTTATGCCAAGCTCCCGTTCTAGCTACACCGAACTACAGTAAGCCTTTCACACTTTTTGTCACAGAACGTGATGGTACTGCATTATCTGTTCTCACACAAGATCAAGCCGGACAATACAAGCCCTGTGCTTATTTTTCGAGCACACTAGATCCAGTAGCCCAGGCTCTGCCTGCGTGCCTCAAGTCAGTTGCAGCCACAGCATTAGCTATCAGACAAAGTGATTCCATAGTATTAGGACACTCCCTGACAGTACAAGTTCCACACTCTGTGGAAGTTCTTTTAAACCGAACACAGACTCAGCACTTGACAATTGCACGTTTGACAGGTTATGAACTGACACTGTTCCAGCCACACATAGAAATCAGATGCTGCAACGTTCTAAATCCTGCTACACTGTTACCGTCAGTTACTTCAAATCCTGCCACACATGACTGTGTGGAAGTAGTTAACACTATGACTAAGCCAAGACAAGATCTGACAGATATTCCATTACCAGATCCCGACCTGACACTTTATGTGGATGGTTCATGTATGAGAACGAGTACAGGAGAACTAGTAGCTGCGTATGCAGTGACTACTGACACTGAAGTTATTGAAACACACCGTATTGACACCCTGTCTGCTCAAGCAGCAGAGCTAGTTGCTCTGACTCAAGCCTGCATACACGCTAAGAACCTGAAAGTTAATATTTACACAGATTCACGCTACGCATTCGGAGTTGTACACGACTTCGGAGTGCTCTGGCAGGAGAGAGGTTTCATGACTTCTCATGGAACCAAGATTCAGCATGGTTTCCTTATTCAAGCTCTGTTAGATGCAATACATTTACCGACATCTATCGCTATCATGAAGTGCAAAGCACATACTAAAGTTACTGACATTATTTCCCAAGGTAATGATCTAGCAGATCGAACAGCCAAGCTTACAGCTCAGACACCAGACATACCAGTGAACAAGACACCGACATCCACTCCAGATCAGACTACTTGTATGACAGTTAAGGACCCTACTCAAGATGTCATAGATATCCAGTTACATGCTACTCCCGAAGAAATCAAGAAATGGTCCGAACAAGGAGGGGTCCAGACAGATCAGGGATGGTTGACGAAGGGAAAAGCCACATGGTTTCTCCCCGACTCAATGGTTCAAGTCATTATCAATACCGCACATAGTCCAGCACACTTAGGAGAAAAAGCCATGTTAGACAGTATCCAGAACATTTGGTTTAACAAGCATTTACGAGCTGCAGCCAAGCAGAAAGTCCGTACCTGTATGATATGTTGCCAGTTCAATCCAGGTAAAAGTGTCCCGGTGGAACAAGGTGGATTCCAGCCCCCTGACCACCCTTTTGAAGTCCTCCAGATGGATTATATTCAGATGGAGCGATGTCGAGGTTTCAAGTATGTCCTTGTAGTTGTATGCGCTTTGTCCAGGTGGACAGAAGCATATCCAGTCCCAGATTACACAGCCGCGACCACTGCCAAGCAGTTGGTTCGTGAATATTTCCCCCGTTATGGACTCCCTAGGGTCGTGTATTCTGATAACGGCCAGCCATTCTCATCTGAATTAATGAAGCACGTTTCCCTGTTGTTAGGGTACCAGTGGAAGTTCCATTGTGTACGCCATCCAGAAGCAGCCGGTCTCGTAGAGAGACATAATCAAACCTTGAAAATCCGCATTGCCAAAGTCTGTCAAGAAAAAGGTGTAGACTGGTTAGTTGCCTTGCCAGTCGCTTTGTTTTATATGCGCATGGTCGCACATTCCAGATCAGGTCTGTCCCCTTATGAGGTCGTATTCGGCCGCCCCCCGAACGTGTGGGGTACACCCAGACCCCGAAGTATTACAGATGTTTCCAGTAATATGCTGACAGATTACCTAGCTTCCTTGATGTCTGCCCTACACTCTTGTCGTTCACAGGTTGCCGCTGCATTTCCCGACAATACTGTAGTCAAGCCACACGAGATCCTTCCCGGCACCCTGGTCTTAATCCGAAATTTTGATCGTTCAAGTCCGCTGGAGCCTCGCTGGAAGGAGCCGAAGTTAGTCCTTTTGACCACCCGCACAGCCGTGAAGTTGGAAGGCAGAAAAGGCTGGGTGCATCTGTCTCACGTCAAGAAATTTCACGGACTAAGACCTAAAACTTTAAATAACACTTCTACAGACACTTTTATCAAGGACTGTCCCGCTAATGACTTTGATTCAAATCCTCCCCTGTTAGAGAAAACTCCGCAGCAGGAGTATAAACTGAAGCTCCGGTCTAGTAAAATAAGTCAGCCAGTTTAATTGTCTAAGTCCCCCTGGGTGAAACGGTTAGACAGGTATCTGACATGTATGAAATAGACCCCCATAGTGAGAGAGTTAGTCAAAACTCAATCCGATGTATCGTTTTTCTAAGTTTTATATTATTTTTAAGCTTGATGGTTACCTGCACGAGTTATGCATTTCATTTATGTTTTCCAATTTCTCATGTAAATAAGTTTTCTAATGCTACAGTAGAGCACACGTTTAGTGATCTGCCTCCTCACGAACTATCCTATCGTCTTGCTATGCGCAACAATACATTTATCCGTATGTTACATTATTCACACCAGACCAGCAATGCCACTAATTGTTGGGTGTGTGGTCGACTCCCCCCTTTCCAGACACCGAAGGGAGTTCTGCCACTCTTTCCTTATCCGTTTTCACATAATGGTTCATGTGGAGCCTGGTCCATGTTAACATCATCTTCAAATGATATGTCCCTTTTGAATAGTACATGTTTTCCAGACAAGCAAGGTCTTCCCCACAGAACAGGGTTAGATCTAGAAAATGAAGTTTATAATTTGGGTAATTATTCTTCGAATTTTATGGTCCTGAATGTTCAGTCTGATCCTACTCCAGACTTACCTGCTATTTCAGTACTACCAGTCAAAGGCGAATTATGTGTCAGAAATAATGGTTCCGTCCATGTAGGACACAGTGATTGTACTACTATTGTCGAGTATAGTGACAGTGGGAAATCTATTTTCAAAGCTTCACGTCATTCTTATTTTGTTTGTGGTCAGGCCGCATATGTTCGTCTGCCCCTCGATTGGGAGGGAACCTGTTACATTGCCTTCCTACTGCCACCAGTTTTTCTAGCCCCATCCGATTATCATAGAAACACACATCTAGTACACATTAGACATAGAAGGGAGATCGAGTCCCCGATTGTCGATCAAACTGAAACTGCTCTAGAACAGTATACCGATTTCAATAGAGGATTCTTCTTCTTCATAGGACCTGTCCAGAATAGTAAGTCAATTCGTAGATTAACCAGAACCCTTGAAGCGGTAGTGAATGAGACTGCCTCTGCTCTAGGTAACTTAACCGAAGAGCAATCTGCTATGAGATTTGTCGTGCTCCAGAATCGTCTCGTTCTTGACGTCATACTGGCCGATAGAGGAGGAGCATGTAGAGTCATCGGATCTAGTTGCTGCATTTTCATTCCTAATAACGCGCCGTCTGTTTATTCAGCTATAACCAGACTTCATAAAATTGCCCATCAGTTACACCAGAATCCAGGCACCTGGACATGGTCCGGTTGGTTTTGGAGTATAATTTCTGCCTGGGGATGGAAAGTATTGTCCTTTCTAGGTATTGCAGTAGCGATCATATTCAGTTGCTGCCTTTGTATACAATGTGGCCCTGCGATTTGCGGCATTTGTGCTACCTCTTGTATTCCTAGTCCCAAGTCCCGTCCTAAATCCCGTTCCAAGACAATTCGAGACGAGCAAATGATACTGTTTCAAATGATAGATGGTATCATGAATATTGATGTTTCCTGATGGAAACGTAGTGACAAGGAGGGAATGTGGAAAAGTAAATTTTGCCATGTTCTGTGTCCCTACGTGTCCCCCATCCTATGTTGTATGTGCATGATTAATATGCATATGTATTCCCCATGATCGATTAAAGACGCAATTACAGTTGTGTCCAACTTTAGTATGCCAGTTTCCAGTTCTCGTGAAAGCTACGAGTATTAGGCCTATGTAAAGCTACGTTGCCACGTTTCTCAGTGTGCACGTTATTTCATTGTAAAGTCCCCGTTTCTAGGCCTCAAAAGGGCCCGGACTCAGATTCAGCTCCTGTCTCCTGAACCCTCGCTGAGGAGCGATACAGCCCCCACCTGTATCCCTGACCCTTCACTTACTTCCTGCCTCACAGTGCCCGGCTCGGCCTGGCTCTGCCTGCCAGTCTGCCAAGAGTATGTTATGATTCCAGTTATCAGTCCAGCCCTCCTTCTCTGCATTCCTAAGCTACTGCATCGCATCAATAGTTTCCGTCATGGTCTAGCCTTTACGTCTCCATGTAAGAGAAATACTGTATTAATGGTCATTTAATATTCCTCAACACGCACTACATGTAGAATAATGCATGCACCAGTCTTAGAGTCTGTTAGCCTTTACCCTGATAACTTTTGGATTCTATCAACATGTTCTCTAAACACCAGATACTAGATAGTGTTTAGGTACATGTCGCTCTGACTCTCCAGACTTCAGTCTCTCCTTCTAGCGCAGAAGTCATAGCCCCCAGCTTCTCCTAGTAACACGTCATTGTCAGTTTGCGCGCACCACTAGGTTAGAGGTCCCGGCTCCTTAGGTAGCCCCCTCCATGTTTCCGCCCCATTTATGACATATTCTGTTACGTTTACATCACATGTCTATGTATACGCCCTGTTCACGCCTCTTGTTACACCTACTTTCTGCCTTATCTTTCGCGACTGCTACAGGCCCTGCCCACTGCTACGCCTATTGTATTGAACATCATGTATTTTGTTTAACTATATATGCTTGTGCACGGTTATTAAAAGTTGCTAGCCATCCCAGATCTTGCCCGTGCAGGTTGTCCTGTTTCTGTCCTTTATGCTGTATTAAACCTGCAGACTCCGACTACCTCGAATCTTGACTCTTATTTATTGAGCTATCTGTTATTGTATATCTAGTCAAAAATAGAGGTATTATTTATTTATTTACCACAGCGGGAAGGAGGTCAGTGGGTTAGAAACGGTTCTGATGGTATGCACTGGTAGCATGGGAGTGGGGCAAGTTCGGCCTGTAGCTTGTTCATATGTCTCCATATCACAACAGAGCATGGTAGCTTGTTTACATGCCTCTGCATCACAGCAATGCATGGTAGCTATTTACATTTCTCCGTACCACAGCAGTGCATTGTAGCGTATTTACATGTCTCCAAAGCACAGCAGTGCATGGTAGCGTATTTGCATGTCTCCGTACCACAGCAGTGCATGGTAGCTTGTTTAACCGCTTCCCTGCGGGGCTGATTCCCCTGCTGTGCTGGGGGCAGGGAGGCGCGCGCAGCGCCGGGTGCTCTTGACAAGCTCAGCTCATCACACAGCACGGTGGCGCTGTGCTCATGATGAGCTGAGCTCGTCATGACCACGCCCGTTTCTTAGAATGCCCAGCAGGGGAATTATCCCTGTGTGGGCGAGGCGCAGCGGTCATGACGAGCTCAGTTCGTCATGAGCACAGCGCGATCCTGGTTACAGGACTCTGTATTACAGCAGTGCATGGTAGCAAATTTACATGTCTCCGTACCATAGCAGTGCATGGTAGCTTGTTGACATAACTCCACAGCACAGCAGTGCATGTTAGCTTGTTTATATGACTCTGTATCACAGCAGGGCAATATTAGCGTATTTACATGTCTCATACCATAGCAGTGCATGGTAGCTTGCTCACATGTCTCTATATCACAGCAGTGCAATGGTAGCTTGTTTACATGCCTCTGTATCACAGCAATGCATGGTAGCATATTTACATGTCTCCTTACCCTGGCAGTGTCTGGTAGCTTGTTTACATTTCTCCATATCACAACACCGCATGGTAGCTTGTTTACGTGTCTCTGTAGCACAGCACTGCACAGTAGCTTCTTTACATATCTCCATATCACAGCAGTGCATGGTGGCTTGTTTGCATGACTGTATCACAGCAGTGCATGGTAGCTTGTTTACATGACTGTATAACTGCAGTGTATGGTAGCTTGTTTATATATCTCCATATCACAGCACTGCATGGTAGCTTGTTTACGTGTCTCCGTAGCACAGCACTGCACAGTAGCTTCTTTACATATCTCCATATCACAGCAGTGCATGGTAACTTGTTTGCATGACTCTGTATCACAGCAGTGCAATGTTAGCGTATTTATATGTCTCCGTACCACAGCAGCTAATGGTAGTTTGTTTACATATCTCCATATCACAGCAGTGCATGGTAGCTTGTTTACATGCCTCCGTATCACAGCAATGCATGGTAGCGTATTTGCATTGCTCCGTACCACAGCAGTGCATGGTAGCTTGTTTACATGACTCTGTATAACCGCAGTGTATGGTAGCTTGTTTACATATCTCCATATCACAGCACTGCATGGTAGCTTGTTTACGTGTCTCCATAGCACAGCACTGCACAGTAGCTTCTTTGAATATCTCCATATCACAGCAGTGCATGGTAGCTTGTTTGCATGACTCTGTATCACAGCAGTGCAATGTTAGCGTATTTATATGTCTCCGTACGACAGCAGTGCATGGTAGCTTATATATATATCTCCATATCACAGCAGTGCATGGTAGCTTGTTTAAATGCCTCTGTATCACAGCAATGCTTGGCAGCGTATTTGCAAGGCTCTGTACCACAACAGTGCATTGTAGCATATTTACAGGTCTTCATAGCACAGCAGTGCATGGTAGCTTGTTAACATATCTCGATATCACAGCAGTGCATGGTAGCTTGTTTACATGTCTCTGTATAACAGCAGTGTATGGTAGCTTGTTTACAAATCTCCATCGCACTGCATAGTAGCTTGTTTACGTGTCTCCGTACCACAGCACTGCACAGTAGCTTGTTTACATATCTCTATATCACAGCAGTGTATGATAGCTTGTTTACATGTCTCTGTATAACAGCAGTGTACGGGGAATTTGCTTATGTGTCTCCGTACCACAGCACTGCACGGTAGTTTTTTTACGTGTCTCCTTACCACAGCTGTCTCTTATAGGTTGCTTACATGTCCCCTTACCGTGGCAGAGTCTGGTAGCTTGTTTGCATGTTTCTGTATGACAGCAGCGCATGGTAGCTTGTATGAGTCTCCATATCACATGTCCCCTTACCGTGGCAGAGTCTGGTAGCTTGTTTGCATGTTTCTGTATGACAGCAGCGCATGGTAGCTTGTATGAGTCTCCATATCACATGTCCCCTTACCGTGGCAGAGTCTGGTAGCTTGTTTGCATGTTTCTGTATGACAGCAGCGCATGGTAGCTTGTATGAGTCTCCATATCACATGTCCCCTTACCGTGGCAGAGTCTGGTAGCTTGTTTGCATGTTTCTGTATGACAGCAGCACATGGTAGCTTGTATGAGTCTCCATATCACATATCCCCTTACCGTGGCAGAGTCTGGTAGCTTGTTTGCATATCTCCATATCACAGCACTGCATGGTAACTTGTTAAGCGTCTCTGGACCACAGCACTGCACAGTAGCTTGTTTACGTGTCTCCTTACCACAGCTGTCTCTTATATGTGGGACACCCCCGCGCCGCACGGCCACCAGCTGCTGCGTGTGCCCCTCCGCTGTGCGCTGCCTCGCTGCCTGTTTTGACTGCATTTGTGCTTGCTTTGATTTCTCTTGTCTTTGCCCTTGTTTTGCGCCACTTGTAATTTGTGCTTGTATTTTTATCCCCTAGTCTTTTTTGGCCCGTGTTTAGCGTCTTTTGTTAGGAATTTGTGCCTGTTTCGCCGTCCCCTGTCCTGTTTCCCGCCTCCCTCGCCGCCCCCGCTTCCCGCCACCACTTGCGACCCCGCCCCTTTTTTTTCCTTGTGTTCCCTCCCCGCTCCCGCCTCCCAGCTGACCCGCCCACCCGCGCACTTGGCCTTAAAAGGCGACCGTGCGGCACAGGTAAGTGTGACCCACTTGTGGGACACCCCCGCGCCGCACGGCCACCAGCTGCTGCGTGTGCCCCTCCGCTGTGCGCTGCCTCGCTGCCTGTTTTGACTGCATTTGTGCTTGCTTTGATTTCTCTTGTCTTTGCCCTTGTTTTGCGCCACTTGTAATTTGTGCTTGTATTTTTATCCCCTAGTCTTTTTTGGCCCGTGTTTAGCGTCTTTTGTTAGGAATTTGTGCCTGTTTCGCCGTCCCCTGTCCTGTTTCCCGCCTCCCTCGCCGCCCCCGCTTCCCGCCACCACTTGCGACCCCGCCCCTTTTTTTTCCTTGTGTTCCCTCCCCGCTCCCGCCTCCCAGCTGACCCGCCCACCCGCGCACTTCGCCTTAAATGGCGACCGTGCGAACGCGCAGCGGTCACGCGCAGCGGGCTCGCCGATTGTGCGCCGAAGGCGCGCCAAAGGTAAGCCCGTCTGCGCCCGTCCGCGACCGGATCGCGACCAGCGCCAGGACCCCTGGCCCCCACCGACGGAAGCCGACCCGACGAACCTACAGCGCCGCCGACCTCATCGCACTCAACACCGGCCGAATCCCAGGATGTCACCGAGCCGCCCCGAAGCATACCCACGGACCCTTCAGCTGCCACGCCTGCAAGTTCACCTGCATCCGGACCTTCCCTGCACCCGCCAAGCCGAACTCCAGCAGCACCCACCTCAAGTGTATCCTGCTCAACACCCGCTCCGTCCACAGACACGCCGTAGAACTCTGGAACCTGCTCGACACCACCACCCCCGACGTTGCCTTCATCACCGAGACCTGGATGAACGCCTCCTCAGCCCCAGACATCGCCATCGCCATCCCAGAGGGCTACAAGATCACCCGGAGGGACCGAAACGCCAACCAGACGGGAGGAGGCATCGCCATCATCCACAGAGACACCATCCGCATCACTACCAACACCGATGACACCCTCACCACCGCTGAACACCTGCACTTCCAGATCCACACCAACCCGAAGACCACCCTCAGAGGCACCCTGATCTACCGACCCCCGGGACCACGCACACGATTCAGCGAGGACATCGCCGACTTCATCAGCCCGCACGCTCTCCCCTCCGCCGACTACATCCTCCTGGGGGACCTCAACTTCCACCTGGAGAACAACAACGACCGCAACACCATCAGCCTGCTCGACAACCTCGACAACCTCGGACTCAAGCAACTGGTGACCACCCCCACCCACCTCGCCGGACACACACTCGACGCCGTCTTCTCATCCAGCAAAGACGTCACCTTCAGCCACGCAACAGGACTCCACTGGACGGACCACAGCTGCGTCCACTTCACCTTCAGAAGAACGACGATCCACCACCACCAGCAACAGGTTGCTCGAAGAAGCTGGAACAAGATCACAGCCGACCAGCTCACCGCTTCCCTGAGCCAGCACCCTCCCGCCAACTCAGCGAACCCCAGCCAGGCCGCCGACAACCTCACGAAATGGATCAACGACTGCGCGGACGAACTCGCCCCTCTGAGAACCCCACCCAGCAGATCCTGCAGCAGAAAAACACCATGGTTCACCGACGAACTCAAGAGCTCCAAGAAGAACTGTCGAGCCCTCGAGAAAGCCTGGAGAAGGGAACCAACGACGGACAACATGAACACCCTCAAGCTCGCCACCCGGAAACACCACCAACTGATCCGCGCCACCAAGAAAAATGCATACAAGGACCGGCTGGACAACAACGCACACAACTGCAAGGAACTCTTCAACATCGTGAAAGAGCTCTCCAACCCCAACGCCGGAAACAACGACATCACCCCGTCGCAAGAACTCTGCAACTCCCTCGCGTCCTACTTCCACAACAAGATCACGGACATACACAACAGCTTCAACAACCAACCAACGCAAGCCACAACCGCAA
The DNA here is from genome assembly GCF_964261635.1 of Lissotriton helveticus. Classification (NCBI taxonomy): domain Eukaryota; kingdom Metazoa; phylum Chordata; class Amphibia; order Caudata; family Salamandridae; genus Lissotriton; species Lissotriton helveticus. The sequence goes on along the minus strand of NC_136069.1, from coordinate 57,575,659 downwards.
CGACGCCACCCACCACCACCCTCCGCACCTGGACCCCGATCAGCACCGAAGACACCATCCGCACCATGAACTCCATCCATTCCGGATCTCCGACTGACCCCTGCCCTCACCACGTCTTCAACAAAGCCGACGCTGTCCTCGCACCCCACCTGCGGGACATCATCAACACCTCCTTCGACTCCGCCACCTTCCCTGAGAGCTGGAAGCACGCCGAACTCAGCGCTCTCCTCAAGAAACCCACAGCAGACCCCACCGACCTCAAGAACTACCGTCCCATCTCGCTCCTCCCGTTCCCGGCCAAAGTCATCGAGAAGACCGTCAACAAACAGCTGGCCGCCTTCCTCGAGACGAATGGATCCCTCGACCCCTCACAGTCCGGCTTCCGAGCAAACCACAGCACCGAGACCGCCCTCATCGCCGCCACCGACGACCTTCGAACTCTGATGGACAACGGAGAAACAGCGGCCCTCATCCTCCTGGACCTCTCCGCGGCTTTCGACACGGTCTGCCACCGCACCCTAATACAGCGCCTCAGCAACATCGGAATCCAGGAGAAGGCACTGGAATGGATCACCTCCTTCCTCGACGGAAGAACACAAAGAGTCCGCCTACCACCGTACAAGTCAGAGGCCACCGAAGTCATCTGCGGCGTCCCTCAAGGATCCTCACTGAGCCCCACCCTCTTCAACGTCTACATGAGCCCCCTCGCGGCCATCGCACGCCAACACAACCTCAACATAATCTCCTACGCCGACGACACCCAGCTGATCCTCTCCCTGACCAACGACCCCGCCACCGCCAGAGCCAACCTGCACGAAGGGATGAGAGACGTGGCCGAATGGATGACGACCAGCCGCCTGAAACTGAACTCAGACAAGACGGAGGTCCTCATCCTGGGCTCCACGCCCTCCGCCTGGGACGACTCCTGGTGGCCCCCCGCCCTGGGCACCGCACCCAAACCGACAGACCACGCACGCAACCTGGGCTTCATCCTGGACTCCTCCCTCTCCATGACCAGACAAGTCAACGCCGTCTCCTCGTCATGCTTCAACATCCTGCGCATGCTACGTAAGATCTTCCAGTGGATCCCCACCGAGACGAGGAAGACGGTCACCCAAGCCCTCGTCACCAGCCGACTGGACTACGGCAACGCCCTCTACGCCGGAACCACTGCAAAACTCCAGAAGAGACTCCAGCGGATCCAGAACGCCTCGGCGAGACTCATCCTCGACATCCCCCGACGCAGCCACATCTCCGGACACCTGAGAGACCTGCACTGGCTCCCGGTCAACAAGAGAATCACCTTCCGACTCCTCACCCACGCACACAAAGCCCTACACGACCAAGGCCCGAGCTACCTCAACAACCGGATCAACTTCTACACTCCCAAGCGCCTCCTCAGATCAACCAACCACGCCCTCGCCGCCGTCCCCCGCATCCGAAGAGCGACAGCAGGAGGAAGATCCTTCTCCCACCTGGCCGCCAAGACCTGGAACTCACTTCCGACCAACCTGCGCCTGACCCAAGACCACCTCTCCTTCAGGAAGAAGCTCAAGACCTGGCTGTTCGAGCAGTAGCGGCACCCCCCCCCTCCCAGCGCCTTGAGACCCTACGGGTGAGTAGTGCGCTCTACAAATGACCTGATTGATTGATTGATATGTTGTTTACATGTCCCCTTACCCTGGCAGTGTCTGGTAGCTTGTTTGCATGTTTCTGTATGACAGCAGCGCATGGTAGCTTGTATGAGTCTCCATATGACAACACTGTACAGTATTGTTTACATGTCTCCTTGCCACAGCTGTCGACGATAGGCTGGTTACATGTCCCCTTACAATGGTAGTGTCCAGTAGCTTGTTTGCATGTTTCTGTATGATAGCTGTGCATGGTAGCTTGCCTATGTGTCTCTGTACCACTGCAGTGCATAGTATCTTATTTATATGTCTCCTTACCACAGCGGCGTCTGATAGCTTTGTTTACATGCCCCTTTACCAGGACAGTGCCTGGTAGCTTGTTTACATGTCTCCTTATACTAGTGAGACTGGTTACTTTTATACAAGTCTTCTTAACCACACCGTGACTAGTGGCTTGTTTGATTATTCCTTACAGTAGCAGTAACAGGTACATTTGCTTACTTTTCTGTGTTCAACACCAGTGACTGGTTTCTTGTTAATCTAGCTCTGTGCCTTAGCAGTGTTTGTCTCTGTGTCACAGGAGTTAACCCAGGAGCGTATTTACATGTCTTCTTACAACAGGAGGGACCGGTAGCATGTGGACGTGTTCTCACCACAGCAGTGGCTTGCACCTCATTTAGATGTCTCCCTACAACAACAGGGTGTAAAGAATGGCTGTTTGTGCACTGTACCCAGCGCTCAAACTGAGATTTTGTGTTCACTAGGGGCAGTCTTATGCAGGAATGTAGAGATATACACTTTATTTCATTTATGTAATTAATGCTGTCCCCTGTGCTTTTTCTTATAGCTGTCTGTACACAAAAATGCCAACCCAAAGGAATCCCGCTACCTGCTTGTGATGAAAGGCGCTCCAGAAAGAATTCTAGAACGCTGTTCCACGATCCTTCTACTAGGCAAAGAGCAGCCTCTGGACGAAGAGTTGAGGGACTCCTTCCATAATGCATACATGGAGCTTGGCGGCATGGGCGAGAGGGTGCTCGGTAGGTAACTTGGAAGGAGTATTTGCGTAGGTCATACACATACACCATGGAGGCCCAGCTCAGGCAATGTTTGGAGCCTGGCACTGAGTGCAAGTGTGACCGCAGGGAACACTTACCTATAGCTGGAGACCACAGCAAGAGCCAAAATAGTGATTTACAATGGGAGTGACTGTATAAAATGCATTCTAGAAGTTGGGAATTCTGCCTTTGTTGGTGTTCGGTAAGAAAAGACAGATAGTTTTGTAGCTTTGCAGATCTGATAAAGACTTCGAGCAGCAGATTTCTTACCTTCGAATTTCCCAGACTGGTTCGGGAAGTTTTTTCCAGGAGCAGTACCCCTGCGCACCACCTGGTGGCTCCGTCCGGTTCTGTGTGACGTTGCCGGGGTCGTTGGTGTTGGTCATGATGTTGCGTTTGTAGGAAAGTACTCCTTTTGGCATGGTTACCTCCCACTTTTGCCTGACTCTGATGCATCTTTGACTGAATGTGCACTGAGTTCCTGATAACCAGGTTCCCAGAGTCTGTGATCTTTCCCAAAACTACCTTTGTTTCCACAATTGGCTCACATATAAGCCTGTTGTAAATGGTACCAGTGGTATCAGTGGTACCAAGAGCCTTGTGGCCAGAGAGGGTATCTAAGGAGTGTAGCATGTATTGTGCGACCCTAATAGACCAATTCATCAAACACGTGCACACTGCCACTGCAACTTGCATGTTTTGGTGCAGATAAAAGTGAAGAGTCTACCTGGCACACATCCCTGTGTCAATAAGAGAGCGACAGGATGCACACCTTTGTATTTAACTAATCTGTTTTCACAAAATGCACAAAGGCAACACTGCATCTGTGCTGACTGGTGTTGTGCCCTGTCCCAACAGCACAAATAAAATGCTTCAAGAAATTGATGAAACAGAATGAAATATGGATTAAAACAGGTTAAAATGGATGATCAAATTGATAAAGGAGTTTTTTTAATACTTGTGGAATTTGCTGTGGAATTTGCTGTGCGATAGGTGGATGGAGCGTAATGTCGATGCTCACGTATTGAAACACATCACTGCAAGAGACATAGGTAAGTCACCTCTACAGCAGGCCTTACAGCCCTAAGGCAGGTTGCACTTACCCCTCATGTGAGGGCATTACTGCATGAGCAGATATGCCCCTTTAGTGTCTAAGTTCATTCGTAGACATTATAAGTGCACAGTGAAGCCATAATGAGTACATTGGCTAGAAGCTATCACTAAGAGTTTTCCACAGCTCCATAATGGCTTCATTGAAATCTAAGATGTTTGGTACCAAACATCTCAGATTAATGAGCCCACACTGATGCCAGTGTTGGATTCATTAATACATGCACTCAGAGGGCACCTCAGAAGTACCCCTGCAAACCTACCTAACAAATATTGTGTGCCTGACTCGTCTGTACCAGCCTGCCACCTCTAGACATGTTTCTGACCCTCTGAGGTGGGAGAAGTTCGCTCTCCTGGGGTACCATTGTAAGTTCCTTGTGTGGTACGTGGTACTGAGTTACCCAGGGAATGGTACACCTGGAGCCTCCAATGGGCTGCATCATATATTATGCCACCCACTGGAACCAATACAACCAGTGTCTGCAGAGCTGTCACTGCAGTCTGCTTTAAATGATGCTTGCGCCTTTTACTTTGGATATAAGGTTTCCCTAAGATCCCTGTGTAGGAGGCTGGCTTAGCATATTGAGTACACTTATTTAAGTGAAGAACCCTTATGGTGATTTTAATGGTCTTAGAAAACTATAGAAAGCTCTCTAAGTAGTAGCTGTGGAGAGCAGCCTTCAGGCTTAGTCCAGAAGGAATGTTAAGCCGCTTGTTTCACCAGAACTAATCTATAAAAATCAATAAATTGTAATGTAGGTTAAACGAAAAAGAACCACACAGTGTAGTTATAAAAATAGTTATATTTATTATACTACACTCACTAACACGTTGGTATATCTCTTACCCGAGGATATCAATACAATACACACAATAATTCAAAAGGAAACAGGCAAGTAAGCACAAATACACAGTGATCTCAAGGGGGAGACCAAACCATATACTAAAGAAGTGGAATGTGAACTGCGACCGAAGTCGAAACTTGACCTAGAAGACTCCGATGAGCTGGGGACCCAAGGAACCACCCAATGTAAGTACCCAGGAACCCCACAGAGGCTGTGTGCAGAGTGAAAACACAGCTGCATACTCATTGCAAGTCAACAGGGAAGTCACTGTTGCAGTTTCGAAGAAGAAGGACCCTTCCAAGTGGACCTGGGAGAAACCCCGTGGAAGATGGAGGGTTTGAGTGTCATCCCACCCATCGATACCCCAGGAACTAGGATACCTATGCCAGAGAAGCTGGGTGAATAGGTGCGAAGTGATGTTGGAAACCTCCGTAGACCACAATGGAGGACTTCAGTGAAGATGCCACTAGTGAGGAAGGTGAAAGGGTCTGATAGAATATGAGGATGTATTCTTAAAGAGGAGTACCTGCAAGCAGAGTGGACAAAGTCTATGCCACTCGGGAGTGACCAGGGGGCACGGAAGATCAATGACCACCGATGATGGAAGATGCAGGAGAGTTGATGGTGACCTTGTAGCTGCAGCTGTGAGGACCAGGCAATGCTGTGGAAGAATAAGAGCCATTCACAAGCTGTCCCACGTCGGAAGTCGAGAGCCAGGGGGTCGGTGTTCGTGGGGAGCACCAACAAGCCTTTGCAGCATCACAGATGTGGTAAATGGAAAAGGCAAAACGTTGGGACCGGCAAGGTTCAAGGGACTCACCAAGTGCAGGAGAGTCAGAAAACGCCCCGAGGAAGAAGGGGAGCCCACTGAAGCAAAAGAAGACCCGCATGAAGACCCACAAGTTGAAAGCACAGGAGTCGCAAGAGGACCAAAGATGCAGGCCTACCGAGCAGAGGATGCAGTGAAGACAATGACCTTAGTAAGAAAAGATGGTGGAGGCTGGAGCTTCTTGTAGCCCGGAGATCTCTGGAGGACAGAGCCAACAGGCTTGGGACTGCAAGTCGACAGTGTGCACAGGGGTTCTGTTCCAGCTATTCCGATAAGGGATACTGGCCTCAAACTTGCTGTGAAGACAGTGCATGCCTTAAAGGACAGTGCAGACCTTAAGTGTAACAGAACCACCACCTGTGTTAGTGAGCCTTTCGGAGTCTGTGTGACCTCAGGAGCAGCAGACTGGTCAGCTTCGTTGTGGTGCCTGCCGATGCAAGGGAGTGACTCCTTCACTCCAAGGGAGATTACTTTGGGTGTCTATGATGCCCACAGGCCTGGAGAAGAACCTAGATAGAGCACAGGCACAGACAACATGGAAGACTGGCAGGAAGACGAGGCCAGGATCAGCATGAGTCTTCTTTGATGCAATCTCGGTTCCCATAGTGAAGTCCAAAGTGCTTGCAGGGTAGAAGATGAACTGGTTTCAGATCTGAATCTTTTCCCACGACGAATCTGAAGAGCCACCCACAGCTAAGCCCTTAGGTACCCTAGGGAAAGGGTTGGAACGATTCAGGGTTCCCTCACAGAGGAGGGTCTGGACAGAGGGGAGGATACTCCCATGTCCTTTGTCCAGTTTTGCACAAGAGCGGGAGTCAATGGCTCCCTGAACTGGTTTCAACTGGAGTATGCCAGGAGGGCACCAGATGTGCCATTCAAAGCAGCCTGGTGGTGCTGGCAAGCACCCCCAGCCCAGCCCAATACACAAACACCTCACTGTGACAGGAAATCTACTGATCTACTTTCCCCTGCTTGGAGGGTAGAATTGTGTCTGTGGACTGCAGCAGCACTAGCTTGCTGTTAGACCTTGAAAGGATGGTACAGGGAATACAGGGGGCTCACTACGGGAGCGCCCGATACATGGGATCTCACATCCAACACTGGAATCAGTATTGGGGTGGGATTCGACATATCTGATAACAAACATGACCGGTTTTGGTGCAGCCAATATATAGTTAGACTTCTCGTAATTGAAATGATGTCCACTATAAGTAAATAATGTCTGACAGCACTTACAAAGCCTGGAGAATCGACTCCTGGGTTTGTTGGGGGTGTCCTGCTCCTGCAGGGCAACCTCCCCCTTATAATCAAGCACCCTGCCTTCAGTATTGAAAGGTCTACCTTAGGGATGTCTTATAGGTTGTAACTGAAGTGACCTCAGATATAAGGAACCTTATATCTGTTGTGAGTGGGGCTAGCACCAGCTCACACAGGCTGCTATGGCAGGCCTGTACTCAAAGTTTCAGTGGTGTCTCATGGGTGGCATAATACATGCTGCGGCCCATGGAAGACCCCTGGTGTACCTATGGCCTGGGACCTTAGCACTATATACTAGGTACTTAAAAATATACAACAGTAGCCAATTAGGAGGGTTCCAAAGTACTTACCATAGTCCAATATAGCAAGGAAGCAAAGTGACTGGTTGTAGGAGAGTAGGGTCTGCTTCCTATGGTCACCCCCACTTTTTGCTTTGCTTTACTGGTTTTCGACTTAGATGTGGCTGTGGGCCTGCTAATCAGACCCACAGCCCAGATGCACTCTCTCTAAATTCACACCATGTACTCTAGGTACATCCACAATTGGGAATTGGTTCACCTTGTCAGCCCCTGTAGAAGTGTACCCTAGGTACTCGGGGCATAGGTCTAACCAAGGCCTACCAGTGGCTGCAGCATGTATTATGCCACCCCTGGCTGGCCACTCAAACTGACACAACTGGCTGACCACTCAGCTGGGGCAAGGTTGTGTAATCACCCCTTGCTTAGGCATAGTATACCTATATCTACCCTTATATATAGACACACAGTAACCTATAAGTCACTCCTATGGCAGGCCTTAACAATCCTGGAGGCAGAGTGCTTGGTTATGTGTGAGATGGTGCTCTAGCATGAGCTGAGCCTGTCTGCAGCTTTCAGAACCATGTCCTTATAGCTGTTCTATGATATTGCCATACCATATACTCTTAAGTGCATTATGAACCTCGCGGTTAAATGCTATCTCTGGTTTGACTTTATCAAAACATGTCGTGTAAGGTGTCATACGCTTTGGAATACGACCCCCTCGCCAATTCTGGCGACGGGGGTAGCATTCCACCCTTCTAGAGGGAGAAGACATGTTAGTGCTGACTATCCCGGTTAAAGTTAACCAGAGCCCCAGCGTCACAAAATGGACGCTGCTGCCACAGACACAAATCTGACCTCCTGCTGCTGGGATTCCTTCCAGTCACTGAGGTTTGGACAATAGGTTTTCTGCCTGGAGAGGTGCAAGCACCACCCCAGACAGGACTTTGTGTATTGGGACAGGGAGGGCTGAATAGAATGAGACACTGCCTGGAGCACACTAGGTGCTCCATGCATACCCCAGTTCAAACCAGTTGCTGGGGCACTCCAGCCCCAGCTCTGGCACGAAACTGGTCAAAGGAAAGGGGGTGTAACCACCCCCCTTCCTGGTCTCACCCATAGGAGGGACCTAGAAAGTAATCCAGCCCCTTTTAGTTGTATAAAGGTAGGAGCTGAGTACTGAGACTTTAGATTAATCCTAAATCGAAACTTGACACGCAACTCTGGACCTTCGACGTTCTGCTGAAGACTGAAGAATCTCCCTTGTGGCCAAGGAGCGACCACCCTGGGCAACCAGGCACCATCCAGCAAATCAACGGCTTGCTTTGTCGACGCTCCTGCCGGGACCCGAGCACAGAGCCTGACAAGACCCAGACTTCCAGACCTCACTGACCCTCTCTTCACGACTGCAGCATAGCTGAGATCTTTGGAGGCGACAAGACACGTGGCGCCGGACATCTTGAAAAGCCTGCAACTTTCTAACTGTGCAGCTCCTGAGGTATCCTCGAAGCTGTGCAGTGGGGATTGAGAAGCCCCAAATCCGAGCTCCACCTGCACCGAAGATCAACCCTCCATACTCCACGAGTTCTTCGTGGGGCCCTTCTGCTTGTGTTCTGCTCGACGCGTTGTCCGGTTGCTGGCCCATTGGCTAGTAGCCTCTGTGACAACAATCCTTTTGAACCAACTTGCTGGTCTGGTTGCTACAGACTGGCCCTTGCCTCCCTACAAAGGTGAGGCACCTCAGACCTTGCTGGTCTGCACCAGAAGCCTTCTTTGAATCCTGCGTGGGTTGCCTTTGCCAAGGCTTGTTGACTCCAATCCGGCAGTCGACCCCTCCATCTACGAGAACCTTCATGGGACAGCTTGCCTCCAGCACCTGCTCGTCCTCGACGCCTCCTGGTCCGCATGGCTGAAGAGACAAGCTTCAAGATAGCACCTGATTGCTCCTCAACGTCGTCTGGTTCCACCCGGCCACTGGCTAGCGACCCAGACTCTGTCCCCTCTGCTTTCAGGTCCTCTTCATCCTCGATCCACCCTTGGATCCACCCGGACATCTTCCTCCTGGTCGCCTGCAGCATCTTTCTTCACAGGCTCCATAGACTTCAACGGCGAAACCCGACACTTCTTCACACCTATGCACCCTCTTCCTGTGGGTGAGGTAACGCGAGTACTTCATTGCTCCCGAGGGTATTGACTATCCAAGTGTCTAGGTTTTTAGTTGTTTCCTCCTAGCTAAACCGGAAGTGTCCTAAATCCTTCTTTATCTAACTTCTAAGCTCCCATTGACTTTACATTGACCCTCGCGTGTGTGTAAAGACACTGCCCGCGCCGCCTGTGGGCCTCCTGCTTCTAAACTAAGGTTCAGATAGTGTAGCCCCAGCGATTCCCTAGGCCCTAGGCCTTCCCTTTTCTCGTGACGTGGTACTTATACCACTTTCTTAATATATGGTTTGCTTTGCCCCTAGGGCCTAACCGTAAATTGTGCAACTTAACGTATTCTGACTAAGTATCTCGTATGTGCTTTTGCCTCTGATCTCATAAAGAGTTCAGAGGAGTGTGTTAGTAAATAAATACATATATATTTTATATATATCCTGTGTGGTGTCCTTTCATTTGATATTCAAGGGGTTACATATGGTAAAACAGCTGGCTTTACACGCCCTCACGAGTCTTTTAGCCTAAGACTGTTCTGTCCACGCTACCACTAGGATAGCTGGTCTATAGGTTTGACTTACAACCATCACCATAAGGGTTGTTTGGACTGGTACAAGGTGCTCACTAGAAAAGTGAACATCATATACCAGGCCAACTTCTCACACTGGTGCCCTGATTATTAGGATACCAGTCAGACTAGTCAGAAAACAGAATGACAACAGGAAAAAGTGGGGCTGTCCATGAAAGCAAATCCTACTTTCCTACACGCACCCCCAAACGAAAGGAGATGAGACTAACCTTGCCCAGTTGCGTGTACATTTTCTAGGAGGAAATATCTGGAGAGTCCATCTGCGTTGGCATGGTTTCTCCCAGGCCTTTGTTCCACTGAAAATTCCCATCTCCGGTAGGGAAATGGGCCACCTCAAAAGCTTGGGATTTTCACCCTTCATTTGCCTTAGTCATAAGAGGGGATTATGGTCTGTCTGAACCATCAAGTGAGTACAAAACATGTATGGCCTCACCTTCTTCAAGGCCTCCATCTCAATAGCTGACCAACGTTTCTCTCTGGGGTCAACCTTCTGCTTATAAAAGCTACTGCTTGGTACTGGCCCTCTCCATTAAGTTGTGACAAAACGGCTCCTCCCCCTGTCTAAGAAGCATCTGTCCGGACAATGAAGGTTTTGGAGTAATCAGAACTTTGCAGAATGGGAGCAGTGCACATGACATGTTTCAGGTCATCAAATGCCTTTGACAGCTAACTGTCCACTGAACTTTCTTTGGCATTTTCTTGAAGGTGAGATCATTAAGGGGAGCCACAATGGACCCATACCCTTAACAAACCTCCTGTAGTACTCAGTCAGGCCCAAGAACGCTCTAACCTGAGTCTGGGTAGTTGGAGCAATTCAGTACTTTATGGTCTGGATTTTTCACTTCAATGGTTGAACTTGGTCTTCACCTACCAGGTGACACAACTATACCACCTTACTCTACCCAATCTGGCACTTTTTGGCCTTGATAGTGAGGCCCACATTTTGCAGGGCCTCTAGAACATTTTTTAAAAATATATTTTTATTTGCATTTTTATGATGCATTAACAAAATAAGCATGTCACATATAACCATCCTCCACATCCCTCCCTCCATCCACCCTCCTCCCTCCTCCTGCCAGCCCATATTCCCCTCTTCATCCTGACAGGACTGTACCTTGCTTTTCCATAAGTCCAAGTGCAGAAAACATTCCAAATCCGCCCCACACTCAACCAGTGCAGCTGGGTACCTACTCCTCTCTTATTTACAGTCCCCCATCTAATCCATGATATTGTCGCCATTTCCCCCATACTCTGTCGAATTTCTTTGGGCACCCTCTTGCCTTGTACATGACTCTCTACGCTGCCATGTATAGATCCATGCCCCTTCTCCATTCATCTAATCTCGGCGGCCACATCCCTCTTAGCCACCACCAATGCTAGAACTACAAAGATTAGTGGGCAACTCAAGTCTACATCATTTGTTATGCCCAGCAGCACCAATTTGGGGTCTAACAGCAGAGTGACCTCCAGCACTTCTCCTAACTCCCCCAGAACCTCAGCCCAGTATGCCTGTATTATGGGGCACGTCCAGACAGTATGATAAAAGTCCCCTTGCCCCTGACCGCATCTGAGACAATTTGTATCGCTAGCCCGCCCCATGCAGTGAAGCCGCACCCTGTCATAGTATACCCTGTGCAGGATTTTATATTGAATAACCGCAAACAGGACTTAATTGTGACTTCCCTTGGAAGCATCAGGGCTGCCTCCCAATCCACTGTATCCATCTCCCCCACAGTTTGCTCCCACAATTCTCTGAGCTTTACCAACCCATCCGGCATATTATTGATCAGTGTTCTGTAGGTCAGGGAAACTGTCTTACTAGGGATGCATTCCTGTAGTAAGCGTCCTTCAAGCGGGGCATACTCTGGTAAGGGCAAGGCAAGCACCTCCTCCTCCCGCCATGCATGTCGCAGTTGCGCATATTTGAGGTACTGTGTGTGGTGCAACCCGTATTCCACCCTCAAGACTTGGAATGACTTTAATTCCCCCCTCTTCATCAGATCCCCCAGTACGGAGATACAGATGTCGTCCCACCTCTTGAACCCTCACAGCTTGTTCAGCTCCTTCAACCATGTACCGTGCCATATTGGGGTCTGTTTCGTCGGTGTATGAGTCCAATCAATTGCTTTAATCGCCCTCTCCCATATCCTTAGCGTAACCCTTGTTGCTGAATGCAGTCTTTCCTTCCCTTTTTCCCTGTATATATAGTGTAAGCAGTTGCGCTGTGCCATTGTTCTCCTCTCCAAGCTGTATGTGGGATGGTCTGCTGGTGCATGAAACCATTTATTGATAGGGGTTAGGTGCTCCGCCCAATAATAGGCTTCAATGTTCGGCAGGAAGATCCCCCTGTTATACTGGTTGCTTTGCAGGGTCCCGAAGGCTATTCTAGATTGTCTTCCGAGCCAGAGCAGTGATCTCAGTTCCGCATTTATGAATGAATGAATGAATGAATGAATAAAATTATTTATAGAGCGCACAATGGCCAAACGGCTTCCTGGCGCTGAGAGGTCTAGGGAGCAGAACAAACGAGACCAGGGAAAGTTAACAGGAGTAGGCCAAGGCAAACAAGAATGTTTTGAGCGCTTTGCGGAAGTGTGAAAAGATAGGAATAGAACGCATAGAGAGAGGGAGGGAATTCCAAAACCGGGGTGCAAGAACAGAAAATCTAGACCCACCAGTGCGAGTTTTGCGGAAACGGGGGACCGTGAGAAGGGCAGAAGAAGATGAGCGGAGAGTGCGGACAGGGGTGTGGGAGGAGATAAGAGAGTTGATGAACGCCGGTGCAGAGCGATCAAGGGCCCGGTAAACAAGGCAACCTAGTTTGAACAAGGATCTCTGCAGAATGGGTAACCAGTGAAGGGATTTGAGGGCAGGAGTGATGTGATGAGTTTTGGGCAAGTGAAAGATGAGACGGGCAGCCTGGTTTTGGATTGCTTGGAGGCGGCGAGTTTCGTAGGCCGGGATGCCCACGAACAAGCTGTAGCCCACGAACAAACTATATCAGTAAAAACCTGCCGGGGAAGTGGGAAATATTCATTTTGTAAGGCGTATAGGAACCATGGTAGCGTAATCATTTTAAACATGGCAGCGCGTCCTAGGATCGTAAGGGGGAGCATCTTCCACATGGCAGCATCGTCGACAAAATGTTCCAGCACCCGCTTAACGTTCTTCTGGTATGAGAGGTTTCTATCCAAGGTTATGTATACTCCCGAGTACACAAACCCCTCATCTGTAGTCCTGAGCGCACCAGGCTGTAGGGACCAGTCCTGCCCCGCCGGGGGTCGTATTAGATTGACTTATGACAATTTATCGTATAACCAGCATAAGCGCCGTAACGGCGCAGCGTGGTGAACAGCGCCGGGATAGTGGTGACAGCATGGGTAACATACAAGAGGACATCATCCGCATATAACGATATTTTTCCCTCATACGTGTCCGTCTGCTCTATTTTACATCCCCTAATGTCCTTGTTCTGCCTAATTTCACACGCCACTACTTCTATGGTTAGGGCAATCAATCAATCAATCAGAGTACTTGTAAAGCGCGCTACTTACCCATGAGGGTCTCAAGGTGCTGAGGGGAGGTGTTGCTGCTACTGCTCGAAGAGCCAGGTCTTGAGGAGTCTTCTGAAGTCGAGTAGGTCTTGGGTCTGCCGTAGGTGGGTAGGGAGGGTGTTCCAGGTCTTGGCGGCGAGGTAGGAGAAGGATCTGCCGCCGGAGGTCGTTCGTTGGATGCGGGGGACAGCGGCAGGGGCGAGGCTGGTGGAGCGGAGCTGGAGGGTGGGGGTGTAGAAGCTGAGTCTGCTGTTCAGGTAGGCTAGTCCGGTGTTGTGGAGTGCTTTGTGTGCGTGGGTGAGGAGCTTGAAGGTGATCCTCTTGTCGACGGGAAGCCAGTGTAGGTCTCTCAGGTGGGGGGTGATGTGGCTGGGCGGAGGCGTTTTGGATGCATTGTAGTCATCGTAGGTGTTTGGCTGGGATTCCTGCGTAGAGTGCGTTGCCGTAGTCAAGTCTGCTGCTGACGAGGGCCTGTGTCACTGTTCTTCTTGTTTCGGTCGGGATCCACTTGTAGATCCTGCGGAGCGTGCGGAGGGTGTTGTAGAAGGAGGAGGAGACGGCGTTGACCTCCTTAGACATGGAGAGGGAAGAGTCGAGGATGAATCCTAAGTTGCGTGCATGTTCGGTGGGTGTCGGTGCTGTTCCCGGTGTGGTCGGCCACCAGGAGTTGTCCCAGGCTGAGGGGGTGGGTCCGAGGATGAGGACCTCCGTCTTGTCCGAGTTCAGTTTCAGACGGCTGCTCCTCATCCAGTCGGCGATGGCCTTCATTCCCTCGTGGAGGTTTGTTTTAGTGGTGTGTGGGTCCTTGGTGAGGGAGAGGATGATCTGGGTGTAATCGGCGTAGGAGATGATGTTGAGGTCGTGATGGCGGGCCACTTGTGCAAGTGGGGCCATGTAGACATTGAACAGCGTCGGGCTGAGCCCTGGGGGACGCCGCAGATGAGGTCGGTGGCTTCGGATCGGAAGGGTGGGAGGCGGACGCTCTGGGTTCTGCCAGAGAGGAAGGGCGTGGTCCAGTCAAGGGCCTTCTCTTGGATTCCGGCTTCTTGGAGGCGTGTCTTTAGAGTGCGATAACTAGAGAACAATACAGTGGCCAATACTGGACTTGATTTTATATATTCAGAATCTGACCTTTATGAATAAAACATACCGGTCCGTTTTTGTCTTACGTCACTAGTTAAATTTTTATTTTCTTCCCTAATAAAGCATTTTCATTTTTTTATCATATCAAGGAATATTTATGCATGTACAAACAGTTATAGGACTGAACATATCAAAACAGCAAAATTACACATATTTACAAAAAATTCTACTCATCCTACCCACAACATTCATACCTCACTCATACATATGTACACAGAAGAACTAATGTGGACCTTTATCAAAAAAACAAATCCTTTGTCCATATAGATGGTATTACTTTTCTAAATTAGCAGTCTTATTTTGTCACAACTGTACTTTGAAAACAAATCCTTGTATCTGAAAGAAACAGGTTAGTATTAGATTCCTTACCTTAGAATATCCCCAGGCGTCAGTCTGGATCCGGAAACTTTTGCGTAGCAGTACCCCTGCGCGTCGGTAGGCGTCGTCTGCAGGCGTCTCCTGCGGCTCCGCGTCCGTCGTCGGCGTCGTGCGCCGTGATGACGTCGCTGGAGTATATAGACGCCGCCTCCGCGCGCTGACGTCAGTTCTTCTTTTTTCCGCGCCAGTTAGCGCAGATCCGAAGAGCAGTACTCCGGTCTTTTGACCAAAGTTTTTGAATCTTTCTGTTACTCTTAAGGTGCCGGTAGGATACCCGGTTTTAAGAATTGTGACGGCTGTGACCGCACGATGTCGGTCACGGACCATCACCGACTCTGCCTCCGGTGCCTGGGCCCGGACCACGACGTGGACGCCTGCGTCGATTGCCGGGCCTTGACGAATAAAGCTAGACGGGAGCGGTCCCGCAAGCTACTCGAGCTCCGGGTGTCGGCCCCGCGTCAAGAGCGGTCCCGGTCCGGACGGGGGTCTAGGGAGCGATCGAGGGAGCGGTCGCGGAGCCGTCACGAGCGCTCTGAGAGTCGTCACCATTCCTCTGGTTCCTCAGGTAGGAAGCACAAGAAGTCGGGGCGTCGTCATCGTACCCCCGACTCCCCCCGACGCTCGCGCGATGCGGCCGGGGGTTCGGGTGGCCGCGGCTCCGCGTGAGTCGCCGGCGCGGCCTGCTCCATACCCTACGGTCCCTGGGCAAGGCGCGACGCCCGAGGAGATAGAGGCGTTCCTCACGGCCATGAGGGCACTGTCTCCTCCGACGGGGCCTACGGCGCCTGCGGGCCCGGTGGTCCCGTCCGGGGGCCCTAGCGGTTCAGGTGCTCCTGCCTCGACGCCGTCGGGTGCTCCGGCCCCGATGTCGCCGACGGCTCCGGCCCCGGCGCCGCAGGGGCCTTCAGGGTCGACGCCGGCTGGTCCACCGGCCTCTCCGACGCTGATTCCATCGGGGCAACCCACGGTGCCGCCCCCGCGTGGCGCCGGGTCTCCGGCGCCGGCTCCGGGCGGCGCCGCCCCCATTCCCTCTCGGACTCCGGACGGGGAGTCGGACCGGCGTCGTCCGACGCCGAGTCCGGCGCAGATGGGGTCTGTTGACCCCGGGGAGCCGGTCTACATTGTTGACTCCGAATATGGTGAGGATGTAGATTGCGGAGAGGAGTGGGAGGGGTCTGACGACCCTCTGACCCGCGAGTGTCAGTACAATGTGGACTGGACAGGTGACTTGGGTGACGCCAGTGGTCTGGATGACTCCCCCAACCCTGGCTTTGTCTCGCCTCCTACCGTGGCTACGGAGGAGGGGGCAGCTTATTCAGTGGTGTTGATGAGGGCTGCCAAGGCCTTACACCTTGAGCTCCCCGTCGCGGCCGTGAGGACTAACATCCTCACTGAGGTACTCAAACCGCAGTCATGCCCACAGGAGCCACTGCTGCCGTTCAATGAGGCCTTTACTGACGTTCTTTTGGGCACGTGGTCCAGGCCCGCTTCAGGTTCGCCTGTTGATAGGAACGTGGCCAGACGCCACCGTCCGTGTACGGATGACCCAAAGTTCTTGTCCACCCATCCCACCCCTGAGAGCCTGGTGATCCACGCCTCGACTTCCCAGTCCGCATTCCCGACGGCCCCGCCCGACCGGGAATCTAAGAGGTACGACCAGTATGGTAAGAAGGTCTTTTCGTCCCGGAGTCTGGGACTGCGGTCTTGCAACACCGCGTGCCTCTTAGGCCACTACACCCACTCTCTGTGGGATACGGTCGCGGAACTGCTGCCTGAATGCCCGCTGGAGGTACGGGCTAAGCTCGGCAAGGCTATGATTGAAGGCCGAGACGCAGCAAGATACTCCATAAGGTGTGGTCTTGATACGACCGACTCACTGGGCAGGGCGATGTCCACGACGGTGGCGATTCGTCGCCACGCCTGGCTGAGATCCGCCAATTTCTCGGCAGATGTCCAGAATGCATTGATGGACATGCTATTTGATGGCAGTCGCCTGTTTGGCGACAAAGCGGACCACGCGCTGGAACGCTTCAAGGACTCCAGGGTCACGGCCAGGTCCTTGGGTCTCTCGACCCAGCGCCAGCAAACGGGTTCGTTTTGCTCCTTTCGTGGCCACGGAAGGGGCGGTCCCACACCTGCTGCCAGCCACGCGCCGCAACAGACTTCTCAACGCGGCGGCGGCCGTGGTAACCGCCGTGGTGGCAGTCGGGGACAGCGGCGAGGTCAGTCCACACCTCCCCCCGCAGCTTCCGCCTCTAAATCCTCCTAGTCCGTGCTTTCAGGCCCATGTGACGCCCGTGGGCGGCAGGGTTCGCCATCACCTCTCCCACTGGCACACAATAACATCGGACAGGTGGGTGCTGCAGCTCGTCCGAAGGGGCTACTCCCTCCCCTTCGAGACCACTCCTCCAGCCATGCCACCGCAGAACCACCGTGTGTCGGGGGACCACTTGACACTTCTGCAGGAGGAAGTTACGGCCCTCTTGGCCAAGGGGGCCATCGAGCGCGTTCCTGGGCCAGAAGTAGGATGTGGTTGCTATTCCCACTACTTTCTGGTGCCCAAGAAGGACAAAGGGGGTCTACGTCCTATCTTGGACCTAAGGAACGTCAACGGCTTTCTCCGGAAGGAGAAGTTCAAGATGTTGACATTGGCTCAGGCGTCTGCAGGCGTCTCCTGCGGCTCCGCGTCCGTCGTCGGCTTCGTGCGCCGTGATGACGTCGCTGGAGTATATAGACGCCGCCTCCGCGCGCTGACCTCAGTTCTTCTTTTTTCCGCGCCAGTTAGCGCAGATCCGAAGAGCAGTACTCTGGTCTTTTGACCAAAATGTTTGAATCTTTCTGTTACTCTTAAGGTGCCGGTAGGATGCCCGGTTTTAAGAATTGTGACGGCTGTGACCGCACGATGTCGGTCACGGACCATCACCGACTCTGCCTCCGGTGCCTGGGCCCGGACCACGACGTGGACGCCTGCGTCGATTGCCGGGCCTTGACGAATAAAGCTAGACGGGAGCGGTCCCGCAAGCTACTCGAGCTCCGGGTGTCGGCCCCGCGTCAAGAGCGGTCCCGGTCCGGACGGGGGTCTAGGGAGCGATCGAGGGAGCGGTCGCGGAGCCGTCACGAGCGCTCCGAGAGTCGTCACCATTCCTCTGGTTCCTCAGGTAGGAAGCACAAGAAGTCGGGGCGTCGTCATCCTACCCCCGACGCTCGCGCGATGCGGCCGGGGGTTCGGGTGGCCCCACCCCCGCGGCTCCGCGTGAGTCGCCGGCGCGGCCTGCTCCATACCCTACGGTCCCTGGGCAAGGCGCAATGCCCGAGGAGATAGAGGCGTTCCTCATGGCCATGAGGGCACTGTCTCCTCCGACGGGGCCTACGGCGCCTGCGGGCCCGGTGGTCCCGTCCAGGGGCCCTAGCGGTTCGGGTGCTCCTGCCTCGACGCCGTCGGGTGCTCCGGCCCCGATGTCGCCGACGGCTCCGGCCCCGGCGCCGCAGGGGCCTTCAGGGTCGACGCCGGCTTGTCCACCGGCCTCTCCGACGCCGATTCCATCGGGGCAACCCACGGTGCCGCCCCCGCGTGGCGCCGGGTCTCCGGCGCCGGCTCCGGGCGGCGCCGCCCCCATTCCCTCTCGGACTCCGGACGGGGAGTCGGACCGGCGTCGTCCGACGCCGAGTCCGGCGCCGATGGGGTCTGTTGACCCCGGGGAGCCGGTCTACATTGTTGACTCCGAATATGGTGAGGATGTAGATTGCGGAGAGGAGTGGGAGGGGTCTGAGGACCCTCTGACCCGCGAGTGTCAGTACAATGTGGACTGGACAGGTGACTTGGGTGACGCCAGTGGTCTGGATGACTCCCCCAACCCTGGCTTTGTCTCGCCTCCTACCGTGGCTACGGAGGAGGGGGCAGCTTATTCAGTGGTGTTGATGAGGGCTGCCAAGGCCTTACACCTTGAGCTCCCCGTCGCGGCCGTGAGGACTAACATCCTCACTGAGGTACTCAAACCGCAGTCATGCCCACAGGAGCCACTGGTGCCGTTCAATGAGGCCTTAACTGACGTTCTTTTGGGCACGTGGTCCAGGCCCGCTTCAGGTTCGCCTGTTGATAGGAACGTGGCCAGACGCCACCGTCCGTGTACGGATGACCCAAAGTTCTTGTCCACCCATCCCACCCCTGAGAGCCTGGTGATCCACGCCTCGACTTCCCAGTCCGGCCGTGGGAACCGCCGTGGTGGCGGTCGGGGACAGCGGCGAGGTCAGTCCACACCTCCCCCCGCAGCTTCCGCCTCTAAATCCTCCTAGTCCGTGCTTTCAGGCCCATGTGACGCCCGTGGGCGGCAGGGTTCGCCATCACCTCTCCCACTGGCACACAATAACATCGGACAGGTGGGTGCTGCAGCTCGTCCGAAGGGGCTACTCCCTCCCCTTCGAGACCACTCCTCCAGCCATGCCACCGCAGAACCACCGTGTGTCGGGGGACCACTTGACACTTCTGCAGGAGGAAGTTGCGGCCCTCTTGGCCAAGGGGGCCATCGAGCGCGTTCCTGGGCCAGAAGTAGGATGTGGTTGCTATTCCCACTACTTTCTGGTGCCCAAGAAGGACAAAGGGGGTCTACGTCCTATCTTGGACCTAAGGAACGTCAACGGCTTTCTCCGGAAGGAGAAGTTCAAGATGTTGACATTGGCTCAGGTCTTGGCTGCTCTAGACCCGCAAGACTGGACGGTAGCGTTGGACTTGCAGGATGCGTATTTTCACATCCCCGTCCTGCCGGCCCACCGGCGTTACCTGCGGTTCACGGTAGGCCAGGAGCATTTTCAGTTTATCGTGCGCCCCTTCGGCCTTACCAGCGCCCCACGGGTGTTCACAAACGTGATGGCGGTGGTCGCAGCCCATCTGCGCAGATCAGGGGCGTCCGTCTTCCCCTATCTAGACGACTGGTTGTTGAAGGCGGGCTTGCCCCAGACAGTCGTCCACCACCTTCAGATGACGGCAGACCTCCTGCATGGGCTGGGGTTTTCCATCAATGTGCCGAAATCACACCTGTGTCCCTCCCAAAAGCTCCTTTCATCGGAGCGGTTCTCGACTCGGCGCAGTTTCGGGTCTATCCACCGGAACGGCGGGTCCAGGATATACAGGCTTTGATTCCCATCTTCCAGCCGTTATCCCGGGTTTCGGTCAGGTTGACGCTGCGGCTACTGGGGCTGATGGCTTCCTGCATCCTTCTGGTGCATCACGCCCGGTGGCGGATGCGGGCTCTGCAGTGGGACCTGAAGTTTCAGTGGGCCCAGCATCAGGGCAACTTGTCCGACCATGTCTTGATCTGGGAGGGCACTGCGAGGCCCTGCGTCTCTGGCACTGGCTGGAACGTCAGGGCGTGACTCTGACGGTTCAACACCTGGCAGGTTCTCTGAACGGACGAACTCAGCCGTCGGTGCTCGATGGATCACGAATGGCGTCTGAACTCGGACGTGGCGCAAGGCCTCTTTCTGCGATGGGGAGAGCCTTGGTTAGATCTATTCGCCACAGAAGAGAACACGCAATGTCATCAGTTCTGCGCGTTGGAGTTTCCAAGACGGCACTCGCACGGCGACGCCTTTCGGCGCGAGTGGAGTTGCGGTCTGTTATACGCCTTTCCGCCTATACCACTTCTGCCCAGAGTGCTGAAGAAGATCAGGCGCGACCGGGCCCAAGTCATCCTTGTGGCTCCGGACTGGGCTCGAAGATACTGGTATCCCGAGCTACTCAGCATGTCAGTCGGTCCCCCGATCCGCCTGCCCCTTCAGGAGGACCTTCTGTCGCAGCAGCAGGGGACGGTCCTCCACCCGAACCTGTCCAGCCTCCACCTCCATGCGTGGAGATTGAGCGGCGGCAGTTGAGGCCATTCGACTTGCCTCCTGAAGTCTGTGATGTGATTCTGGCAGCCAGGCGTCCCTCCACGAAGTCGGTATACGCCTGCCGGTGGAACAGATTTGTGGCAAGGTGCACAGCAAAGGCTGTGGATCCTCTTTCTGCCCCTCTTTCCGAGGTTCTCCTCTTTCTTCTCTCTCTTGCCCAGCAGGGCTCTGCTCTGGGCACTATCAAGGGCTACCTTTCTGCCCTTTCGGCCTTTCTGAGGCTGCCTGATCAACCTTCTTTGTTCAAGTCCCCTATTGTGACAAGATTCTTGAAGGGCATCACACACATGTATCCACCTGTCCCGTTTGTGATGCCTCAGTGGGACTTGAACCTGGTTCTGACCTTCTTGATGTGTGCTCCCTTCGAGCCACTTCCTTCCTTTCCTCTCCGTCTCCTGAATTTAAAGACGGCCTTCCTGGTTGCCATCACCTCTGCCAGGAGAGTGAGTGAGCTCCAGGCTCTTTCTGTCAAACCTCCTTTCATGTCCATTCATCCAGACAAGGTGGTTCTGAGAACTAGACCTTCTTTCCTGCCCAAAGTAGTCTCTGCTTTTCACATCGGGCAGTCCATCACCTTACCCTCCTTCTTCCCGCCTCCGCATCCTTCAAAGGATGAAGAGCGACTCCATCGTCTGGACCCAAAACGTGCGCTTTCATTTTATATGGATCGCACACGCCAGTTCCGGGTGGATGACCAACTGTTTGTTGGCTACGTGGGTGCGAAGAAGGGACGGGCGGTACATAAACGGACCATCTCTCGGTGGGTCGTTCTGTGCATCAAAGCGTGCTACTCTTTGGCTCGGAAGGAGCCTCCTGTTGGGCTGAGGGCCCATTCCACTCGGGCCACGGCGGCTACTACTGCCCTGGGCCGGGGAGTCCCTTTGCAGGACATTTGCCAGGCGGCTACGTGGGCCTCGCTGCACACCTTTGCGAGGCACTACTGCATGGACAGTCAAGTCCGGAGGGATGGCTTCTTTGGCCGTTCGGTCCTCCAGGACTTTCTGGTGTAGGATTGTATCGGTTCGCAGACCCACCACCGGGGTTGGTATTGCTGGGGTATCTATTCTAAGGTAAGAATTCTAATACTAACCTGTTTCTTTCAGATGAACAAGTTACTTACCTTCGGTAACGATATATCTGTAAGAAACAGTAGTTAGTATTAGATTCCTTACCGCCCCGCCCATCCTCCCCGTTCTGCGAACTGATACCTAGGGTTAAGGACTTCCCTTTCAGGGCCCTAGTTTCAAATGGCACCAGTGTTGGTTCTCGCATGGCTCTGCGTGTTCTGGCGCGGAAAAGCTATGTACAAAGAACTGACGTCAGCGCGCGGAGGCGGCGTCTATATACTCCAGCGACGTCATCACGGTGCACGACGCAGACGACGGACGCGGAGCCGCAGGAGACGCCTGCAGACGACGCCTACCGACGCGCAGGGGTACTGCTACGCAAAAGTTTCCGGATCCAGACTGACGCCTGGGGATATTCTAAGGTAAGGAATTTAATACTAACTACTGTTTCTTACAGATATATCGTTACCGAAGGTAAGTAACTTGTTCTTTAAAGCCAAAACAAATCCTTTGCTTACTCTGATTGTCCACATTAGTTCTTCTGTGTACATATGTATGAGTGTTGTGGGTAGGATGTGTAGAATTTTTTGTAAATATGTGTAATTTTGCTGTTTTGATATGTTCAGTCCTATAACTGTTTGTACGTGCATAAATATTCCTTGATATGATCAAAAAATGAAAATGCTTTACTAGTGAAGAAAATAAAAATTTAACTAGTGACGTAAGACAAAAACGGACCGGAATGTTTTATTCATAAAGGTCAGATTCTGATTATATAAAATCAAGTCCAGTTTTGGCCACTGTATTGTTCTCTTGTTATATTTGGCTTAGCCTTACTGGGTCAAAGCCAGGACCCTGTGTTGTTTTTTCCCTTTGGCAGATCGTGTTGAAGGTGGCTGACAGGTCCAGGAGGATGACGGCTGATGTTTCGCCGTTGTCTAGTTGGCGCCTGATGTCGTCTGTGGCGGCGATGAGGGCTGTCTCGGTGCTGTGGTTTCATCTGAATCCGGACTGGGACGAGTCCAAGATGTTGTTGTCTTTGAGGTGGCGGGCCAATTGCCTGTTGACGATTTTCTCGATGACCTTCGCTGGGAACGGGAGCAGGGAGATGGGCCGGAAGTTCTTGAGGTCCTTGGGGTCCGCCTTGGGCTTTTTGATTTCGGCGTGCTTCCAGCTTTCCGGGAATGTCGCTGTTTTGAAGGAGATGTTGATGACCTTCCGTAGTTAGGGTCCGATGGCTGCGTCTGCTTTGTTGAATACGTGGTGTGGGCACGGGTCTGACGGAGATCCTGAGTGGATGGAGTTCATGACCTTGCGTGTCTCGTTGACGTTGGACCAGGAGGTCAGGCGGTTGGCGCTGGTGGTGGGAGGTGCAGTCTATAGTAGTCGGGCGGTCGTGGTGTTTAAGCTGTCGTGGATGTCAGCGATCTTGCGGTGGAAGAAGGTGGCCAGTGAGTCGCACTGTTCTTGTGAGGGTGGGATGTCTTTGGCATTGGCGCTGGGGTTGGAGAGTTCTTTTACGATGCTGAAGAGCTCTTTGCTGTCGTGTGCGTGGTTATCCAGGCGGTCTTTGAAGGAGGATCTCTTGGCTGATCTGATGAGGTGATGATGTCTGCGGGTGGCGTCCTTGTGGGCTGCGTGATGGTCCGGTGTGCGTTTGTGGAGCCATTTCTTCTCCAGTTTCCGGGGGGAGAAGATGGGGTCCAGCATGTGGCCGGCAGCGTGGGTGGGTGCGGTGACGAGTTGTCTGAGGCCGAGGTTGGTGAGGTTGTCGATCAGCGTGGAGGTGTTGGTGTCGTCGTTGTTCTCGAGGTGGAAGTTCAGGTCCCCGAGGAGGATGTAGTCCGTGGAGGCGAGTGCGTGGGTGCTGGCGAGGTCGGCGATGGAGTCGCTGAACTGAGCCTGGGGTCCGGGGGTGTGTAGACTAGTGTTCCTCTGAGGGTGGTGTTGGGGTCGGTGTGGATCCGGAAGTGCAGGTGTTCGGTGGTGTTGAGGGTGTCGTCTGCGTGGGTGGCAACCTTGAGGGTGGACTTGTGGACGATGGCTATTCCTCCTCCAATTCCATTGGCGTGATCCCTGCGGGTGATCTTGTAGCCGTCTGGGATGGCTATGGTGATGTCGGGCGCCAAGGAGTCGTTCTACCAGGTCTCTGTTAGGAAGGCCACGTCTGGGGCGGAGGTGTCGAGCAGATCCCAGAGCTCAACGGCGTGTTTGCGTGCGGAGCAGGTGTTGAGAAGTATGCAGCGGAGGTGTTTGGGTCCAGTCCTTGGAGGTTTGGTGGCTCTGTCGCAGGTGAGGCTGCAGGTGCAGCAAAGAGCAATGTGGACAGGGGACATCCTTGCCGGGTCCCTCTTCTTATGGGGAAATCCTCTGATAGCACCCAGTTGACTTTTACTCTGGCTTGTGGATCCGTATAAAGGAGCCTCACCCACTGCCTGAACTTGGGGCCAAATCCAAACTTGAGTAATACTCCTTCGAGGAAGGGCCAATGGACCGCGTCAAACGCCTTTTCGGCGTCCAGGGATAAAAACAGCAAGGGATCCTGACAATTGTGCACCTCCATTAGCCAGTTATGGGTCCTCCTAAGGTTCAACATAGTTGCCCTATCCGGCAGGAAGCCAGTCTGATCCAAGTGGACCAGGTTGGGAATTACCCACCGCAGTCGGAGGGCTAAGATTGTCGCCAGGAGTTTAACCTCCACATTCAGGAGTGATATGGGGCGGTACGACGCACACTCCTCGGGGGGGTTTACCTTGCTTAAAGATCGGGACAATTGTGGCCATACGCAGGTCTGGCGGCACGATTGCCCTCTTGGGCTGCCCCTTCAAACAGGGCCAGTAGGTGGCTACCAAGAAGATCCGCCGTTTTTTTTTTTATTCAGCGGGGAAACCCATTCGGGCCAGGAGTTTTCCCCGGACGGAGTTTAGTCATGGCCTCTTTGATCTCTGCGATTGTTATGTCTCCCTCCAGGTACCGCTGGTCTTCTTCAGAGAGAACGGGGGTGTCAATTTGATCAATGTACGTCAGTGTATCGTCTGGCACTCCCAGGTCCCTAGCCTTATAAAAATCCTCATAATAGGCGACAAAGGCTTGAACTATCTGCACATCCGTCTGCCCCAGCTGCCCCTGCCTATCATTCACCTGTTCCACCCATCGGTCGTCCTGCTCTTTCCGACTTAACTGCGCCAGGAGCTTTCCCGACTTGTCCCCTATATCGTACAGTCTGTGTAAGGTTGCAAGTGCCTGCATTTTGGCCTCGTCCGTCACCAGTGCCTTGTATTGCTGTTGCTTATCCAGTAGAAGTCTGAAAGTCTGTGGGTCCCTATCAGCCACATGTTTATGTTCTAGCTCTAGAATCTGTGTTTCCAAAGTTTGTAACTCTTCCTGCACTTTCCCTTTTTCCCAGGCTAGTCTGTTCTGCGCCCTGTCCCGTAGAACTGCCTTGAGGGCTTCTCAAATGACCACCCCTCACGAGACCGATCCTATGTTTTCAGCAAAATATACCTTTACATCTGCCTTGAGACCCGTCACTAGGTCTTTATTCTGCAGGTCCCACGCAGACAGCCGCCAACCCCTCACCCGCCATTGTACGCCTCCCCCCCAGCTGCACCAGATTAGGCGAGTGGTCCGAGATACCTTGCGCTTGATACTCCGCCACATCCTGCACACTGAGAGCCCGTCACGGCAGAAATACATAGTCTAATCTAGAGTACACCCTTTGGGCGAGTACGAATAGGTACTAGCGTCTGGCTGCAGCCACCTCCAGACATCCACTAGTCCAAGGGTAGTGATGGTTTTAAGCTAGAGTAGTTAGTGTAGAGTCACTAGGTCTGTCCCCCGACCTATCCCGCAGAGATGACATAACATCGTTAAAATCCCCTCCCACCACCTGCAAAGTGTCCAATGTGTTCAGTAGGATATCCGTGATGCCAGACAGAGTTCTGGCCTGTAATTTCGGAGGTGCATAGACGGAGAAGATTGTGAGTTTCTGTCGTCCCCATGTACCCCATACCCCCACATATGTCCCCAGTGAGTCTGTCCAAGTCTGCGTAACCACAAAGGGATGTGTTTTCTTAATCAGGATGGCAACCCCTCTGGAGCCTGTTGTATATTCTGCATGTGCTAGTACTCTATATGATCCCCTCGCCAAGAATCCACACTGGGTGCCCTGAAGGTGCATCTCCTGCAATAGGACAATATCCAACCCCACCCTTTTCACGTAAGCCAGGACTAACCCCCTCTTAACCTTGTTGCCTAAGCCATTCACGTTCCATGTGAGGATCTTAGCACCACTATTAACCTGGACCTCCGCCCTGGAACTACCTATCAATGTAGAGGACATCAGACAAGAAGAATTTCCATGCTAGCAGGAGTCGGGTACTGGAATCACAGGTGTAGATAATGGTCCCAACCATGACATGCTTAAAAAACTGAACAAACAACCCTAACCAACATGCAAGCTCCCCCTCCCTCCCTCCCGCCCCCCAGCCTTTTGAGATTCCCCCCCCCGCTCTCTCCCCCTCCCCACCTCCCTCTCCCCCGCTGTCCCATCTCCCACCGTATACCAGAGAATAAGATAATGGGGTGATGGAGGTCTGTCGCCCTCCCACTCCCTGACATCCCAAAGAAAGGAGAAAGCTCGCTTTAAACCTTCAAAGTCACCACATACGAAGGTATACACTAGAGCAGGCATGAACCAAAAGAAAACAAACAGTTCAATCAAGAGGGGGGGGATGTCCAGCTTGCACGTTCCAAGCGATACAATATCTAGGCTTGGGCAGCCACATCGGTCTTCTCTTCACAAATTCGAGTCCTTGAGGTCCCTCTGGGATTCCACATGTTCTGGCGTGGGTTCCTGTTCCATCTCGTTGATTTCAATTGCCAAAGGATGTAGCGATTGTCCATCCTGCTCTTCCCCCTCCGACGAGGAGCCCCGTGTGTCTCCCTCCACATCCAAACGTGATGCCTCTGCCAGGCAAGAGAACCGGGATCCAGCAGTTCGATTAAGGTCAAGGGACCCCTCACTTCGCCTTCTCCGTCTTTCAGGTCCAGACTTGGGGTAAGGTGTCGCCCCGGGAAGACGGTCTCCGCTGCCCTGTCTCAGCCTCAGTGGAGGAATGCCACCATGTTCTTGCCTTCAATTCCCTCCCTAAATCCCACAAAACAGAGGTTGTTGCGTCTTGCCTTGTTTGCCGCATCATCCACTTTCCATAGTAGCTGCCTCTGCGACGACAGGAGCTCCGCCATACCTTTCCTCCGCCATACCTTTCCTCACCTCCTGGATTGTATCTTCGGCCTCTCCCAGCCTTGTCTCCGATTCTTTCACCCTGTCTGCCAGATTGCAGAGGTCCTGCCACAGTAGCGTCACTTCCGTACCAACCGTTCTGATCTTGTTCTCCAAGGTCTCACGAGATGCCTGGATGGCGTTCATCAGCAGGGCTGTGTCCGAACTAGTGGTTGCTGAGTCCTCCTCCGGCAGCGGTGGGGCCGACCTGGCATAACTGTCCAATATGCCCTGCCAAGGGGTTTTAGGTTCTTTATCCTTTATCCTGCCCATCATGCGCAGCTTCGTCACCCTCTCCCTAAGGGACTGGTCCTCTTAGACGCCTACCAGCTCAGGGCTCTGATCCGCCGTACCAGGACCCTCACCAAATGATCTATCTGTCTCCACTCGCTAATCCTCTCCCACTCCCAGCCACCTCCTCCACTTCCAGCCAGGCACTCTCTTTAGCGTAGCCGTCCCAAGAAGGGGGCTAGGGTGGGTAGAGCGTGGGGTGCGTCGCAGTGAGATCGGCTGGCCCGGGGGGCCCGGTCGGCCACAGTCTCAGGGCCAGGATAGAGGGGGCATCACACGATCTCCTCACCTCCAAGCCAAGTCTCTCCCTATCAATATGGACCCAGGGGGTTTCTCTCGACTGCGCCCAGCAAAGGCTCGCCTTGTGCTTCTGCTGGCGCCACTTGTCCCCTCTTCCCCAGGTGCTTTAACTCTCCGTTCTGCAGGTCGCCAGCCAGCCGCCCTTCATGTGTGCGCCCTACATACCTCCTTCTAGTAGCGTCCCCAGTCGTTTTCCCAGCCAACTCCTGGACACGGAGGCCTCAGTATATGGGGGGCAGGGCAGGGGCCACCCAGCCCTCCCAGGAGTATGCAGGGGACCCCGCAGCCTCGACCAGGCAGTCCGGCCGTTTCAAAGCCTTACGCGGGGGCAGCCCGCTCCGGATCTCCGCCAGGCTCCTCACAGTTCCTCTGGTGGCAGCGCAGCACGGGCCGGCCACCCGCCTCTCCGTCAGCCGCACCGCCTCCAGATCCTCACCGCTCCCTTCAGGCCCAACCTGCGACTGCGTCAGCCACTGTTTCCAGCTCGGATCACTCGGCCTCGGTTGGCGGCCAGCGGGAAGACTCTCCCCCGCTCCGCCTCTGACAGTCGCGTCTTCCCCACCACTGCGGGGGGCGACAAGCACGTTATCTCCAGGCCAGACAGGATAGACCTCCCGAGGCCGCTGCTGCTCACAGCCAAGCCGTCTCCTTCCCCGCTTCGGCTTTCAGCGGGCCCAGGGCGCCATTTTAGCTCTGGATCTCGGGCCTCCAGGCCGGCCCATAGCGCAGTTGAATACGGAGTCGTCCCCACCTGTATTCGCAATTTCAGATGCAAGGGGGGAAGCTGGACCCCCAGGGACCAGGATCGATAGGTTTTCACGACCTTGGGCCCCTTTTAATACGTCGGTTCAATCGCCCGGGACGAAGCCGGACAATCTCGCGTCCTACTCCGCCATGCTGCTGGCCACACCCCCCACCTCTAGAACATTTTTGAGGTGGAACTAAAGACAGCAATATCATCTACATATGCTCCACTACAGGTTTCCAGACCTGTTAGGACTTTGTTCACCAGCCTCTGAAATGTGGCAGGTGCATTTATCAGACCAAAAGGCATTACAATAAATTGATAGATTGATTGGTGTGGGGGCCACTCCACTTGTCTTGGATAGGTGCTGGTACCACAGGCTCCAACACCCACACCCTGTCCTGGCTGGTAAACAGTCAGTATGTTATTCTGATAGATACATCTGCCGTGTGGATTCCTCACCTTGTGAATATCCCCTTGCGTCAGCAACATTCGGAAATTCTTTTCGTAGCCTCGTGCCGACGTGGACTTGGACGTCATAGAGACACGGCATCGCACGCGACTCCGCTGACGTCACCGACGCCTATAATAGGCCCACGCCGGCGTGATGACATCAGTTCCCTTTTTTCCGCGTCGTCGACGCTAACGGTTATCGGGAATCTCAGTAGCCAACTGGTACTTTGTTGCCTTTTTATTACCATTTTCTGCTTCTTTGTATCCTGTCTCTTCGACGATGTCGACAAAGAAGACCGGCTTCACGCCCTTCAGGGAGTGCGGGAAAATGATGTCTATTACCGACCCGCACGATGACTGCATCTGGTGTTTATAAGTTCTAACCACGATGTGGATGGTTGTTCCTCTTGTCGAAAGATGAACCCGAAGGCCCTGAGGGAAAGAGAGACCAAACTCCTGGTGGCAAAGCAGAAGGCTGGAAAAGGAAAATCATCGAGGTCTCGTTCTCGAAGGGCGAGGGCGAGGTCGAAGTCGAGGTCTGGATCTCGAGAGGGGTCATCTTCGAGGTCAGCTTCAGATCATGCTTCGAAGTCGAAGAAGAAGCATAAGAAGAGGAGACATGAGTCCCGACGTCGTTCCGGTAAGGAGTCGGGCTCGAGGTCGAGGTCACCGAAGAAGGTACGTTCTAAGGTGGTTACTCTGGATGTCTCTGAACCTGAAGGTGAGGCCTCACCTTCGGAGTCGCGTGTGCAGTCACCGACTCCGGCTTTGAATCCGTCTCCGGCGCCGTCCCAGGCCCGAGAAGAGGAAGAGGTTCAGGTGGATGTGGATTCCGCGCCTGCCGAAGAGCCGAATCCGAACCCTCCACAAGACCAGCCTGAGGGTTTCCAGCCACCCTTTCCAACCCCAGGCCAGGACCCATCAGCGTTTCTGACTGCTATGTATGGTGTCTTCTCAAGGGCGTGGTACCCCTCTGGCGCACCTTCGGGTCCCATGGGTCCTCTGGCTTTCAATCTAGGAGTTCCTCACTCCTATCCTCCTGCTCCATTTATGCCTTATATGCCGGCTCCGACGCCGCCTTGGCAGTTTCTGGCTCCACCGAGGCCGTCGACGCCGGTTCCGGCGTCACCCACTCCAGAACGGCCTCGTGAGCATCCGGCTGGGCCTTCGGATTCGATACCGACGTCGATCCCGACTCCGTCGGAGCCGTTGGTGGATCCCGCTCCGAGGCGTGTGAAGGAGAGGTCCAGAAGAGAGGCTCAACGCCTTTTGGAAGAACAAAGGTATATAGAATCTCATCCTGATATGGAGGTAGGTGAATTGGATGAGGATTGTTTTGATGAACTGGCTGACGCTGGTAGCCTGGATTTCTCTCCGGAGTGGGAGTTGCCTTCAGGCTCTGATACACCTTCTAAAGATGTCCAACCTTACCATATGGTTATGAGGAAGGCTGCAGATCTTCTTCAGTTAACTTTGCCAACGGTGGAATTTAAATCCAATCTTCTCACTGAGGTTTTACATTCACCTAATTCTGTGGTAGAGCCATTGCTTCCGTTTAATGACGCCCTGACGGAGCCCATTTTGGAGGTGTGGAAGAAACCACTATCAGCTCCTGCAGTATCTAAGAGTGTGGCGAGAAGGTACAGGGTTGCACCTGAAGACCCTGCTTTTTTGACTTCTCATCCTTCACCAGAGAGCCTAGTCATTCAAGCAGCCTGCTCTAAACAGAATGTAAGTGCCTTTCCCCAGGCTCCTTGTGAAAAGGAGGCAAAGAAACAGGATCAGGTTGCTAAAAAGACCTTCTCCTCTGCAAGCATGGTGTTGAAGTCTACTAATGCCTCTTGTCTGATGGGGAGATATGTGCATGCCCTTATGGATCATTTGCGTATTCTAACTCCTAAGGTTCCTGATGCCAACAAGAAGGATTTTGAGGAGGGGATTTCGGATGCACAGGCAGCGGCTCGCCAAGTGATACAGAGTGGTCTGGACACTGCGGACTCTGTGGCGCGTATCATGGGCACTGCTGTCGCCACTAGAAGATCAGCTTGGTTGAAATCCTCAGACTTTTCAGAGGATGTTCAAGCGACTTTGCTGGATCTTCTGTTTGATGGATCTGGCCTATTTTGGGAAGAAAGCTGTTGCGGCCCTAGAGAGATTTAAAGACAGTAGGGCGACTGCTAAATCTTTAGGTCTCCAGATCAGGCGCTCTTCGTCCAACAAGAGATTCAGAGGTTTCGGTCGCTCTTCCTTTCGGAATTACCGACAAGGTCAGCAGCAACAGCAACAACAGCAGCAGCAACAAAATTCCATGTACAGGTCGTACAGGGGAAAGCAAAGAGCGCGTCCTCGTGGACGTCAAGCCTCTTCCTCCACCACTTCTTCCAACCCCCCTGCCTCAGAAAAGCAGTCCTAGATCCGCTATTCAGGATCATGTGGGTCCGGTGGGGGGTCGGCTTACCCATTTTCTACAGGATTGGGAATCGGTTACATCAGATCTTTGGGTTCTCAATCTTGTAGAAAATGGGTATGCCCTTCCCTTTCGGGAATTCCCTCCCAATTACCTACCTTGCCAAGGTTTTTGCACCGAGGAACATCTGTTACTTCTGCAGGAGGAAGTGCTGACTCTGTTACGAAAGGGTGCGATAGAGGTGGTCCCAGAGCAGGAAAAGGGTCAGGGATGCTACTCCCGGTATTTCCTGATACCCAAGAAGGATGGAAGACTTCGTCCAATCCTGGATCTCAGGATCTTGAATCTCTATCTGAAACAGGAGAAATTCAAGATGCTCACCCTTGCTCAGGTTCTTCAAGCGCTGCTAGAAGAAGACTGGATGGTGTCACTCGACTTGCAGGATGCGTACTTTCACATCCCAATCCTGAAGTCGCACAGGAAGTATCTCCGTTTTACGGTGGGATCGCAACACTTTCAGTTTGCGGTCCTTCCGTTTGGACTTACTACTGCGCCTCGAGTCTTCACCAAGGTGATGGCAGTGGTGGCGGCGCATCTCAGAAGGTCGGGGATTCCAGTATTCCCATATTTAGACGACTGGCTGATCAAAGCAGAGTCGTCAGAGAGAGTGCTCCATCATCTGCAAGAGACAACCCAGTTGTTGTACAGGTTGGGTTTTTCGATAAATGTACCCAAGTCTCACCTGGTGCCCTCCCAGCGCAACCTGTTCATAGGTGCTGTACTGGACACAACTGTATGTCGTGCATTCCCTCCTCCTCAAAGGATTCGCGACATACAGGAAATGATTACTTTATTTTTCAATGGAGCGGTCGTTCCAGTCCTGAAAGTCCTTCGTCTGCTCGGTCTGATGGCTTCATGCATTCTGTTGGTCAACCATGCACGCTGGCACATGAGGGCGCTCCAGTGGTGCCTCCGCAGGCAGTGGTATCAACACAATGGAGATCTCAGGGAGTCAGTGAGGATCTCTAGAGAAGCTGCGGCGGATCTGTCTTGGTGGGGCGTGGAAGGCAACCTGTCTCAAGGGAAGCCTTTTCAGCTGCCTCCTCCGGTGGTCACAGTAATAACAGATGCATCCACTCTAGGGTGGGGTGCTCATCTGGGGTATCTGGAGGTCAAGGGTCTTTGGTCTCCAGAGGAAAGGTTGCTTCATATCAACCTTCTAGAATTGCGGGCGTTAGGTTTGGCGCTCAAGGCCTTCCTCCCTTCCCTTCGCGATCGGTCAGTTCAAGTCCTGACGGACAACACGACCGCGATGTGGTACATCAACATGCAGGGAGGAGTGGGATCGCAGTGTCTCTGCAGAGAGGCTCTGCGTCTCTGGTCCTAGGTTCAGGACCATCAGATTTGTCTGATGGCGAATCATCTGGCCGCCACTCGCGAGAATGCTCACTGCCTGTCATTCTGCAGTCTCCAGTATCCGTTGCAAGGAGCCTTGGGGGACGCGTTTCAGTTGAGTTGGGGAAGACAACTCCTTTACGCGTTTCCTCCCATACCTTTGATTCCTCGGGTTCTGAGGAAGATTCGCCAAGACCGGGCCCAAGTCATATTGGTCGCCCCGGACTGGCCAAGAAGGGTGTGGTATACAGATCTTCTCCACCTCTCCTCTCACCCGCCGCTTCATCTCCCTCTCAGGGCATACCTCCTCTCTCAGATGGAGGGGCAGGTTCTACACCCCCACCTCCAGACATTGCACCTTTATGCCTGGAGATTGAACGGGGCAACCTGAATTCCTTTTCTCTCCCGCCTGACGTGGTGGATGTCATCTTGTCAGCCAGGCGTGACTCCACTAAGTCCATCTATTCTTATAGATGGTCAAAATTTGTCACTTGGCGTGGAGGGAATTCTATTGACCCTTTGAGAGCCCATTTGTCTGATGTTCTCCAGTTTGCCCTCTCTCTGGCGCAGCAAGGGCTTGCTGTTGCCGCAGTTAAGGGCTATCCTTCTGCGCTGTCGGCATTTCTCTGTTTGCCTGACCAGCCATCTCTTTTCAAGTCTCCTGTAGTTTTAAGGTTTTTGAAGGGCCTCACAAATAAGTTCCCTCCTACTCCTTTTATTTTTCCTCAGTGGGACTTAAATCTTGTCTTGACCTTTTTGATGGGTGCTCCCTTTGAGCCTCTTCACAAATGTCCTTTGAGGCTTTTGACTCTTAAGACAGTCTTCCTCGTTGCAATAACCTCTGCAAGGAGGGTAAGTGAGCTTCAAGCTCTTAGTTCCAAGCCCCCATTCTTGACCATTCATGCTGATCGAATGGTTCTTAGGACCAAGGCTGCTTTTCTTCCAAAGGTGGTTACTCCTTTCCACCTTGGTCAATCCATTACCCTCCATACCTTTTATCCTCCCCCACACCCTTCCAAGGAGGAGGAGAGGTTACACCGTCTGGACCCTAAGAGGGCGGTGTCCTTTTACTTGGACAGATCTAAAGACTGTCGTTTGGATGACCAGCTCTTCATTGGGTTTGCTGGCTGCAAAAGAGGAAGAGCGGTCCATAAAAGAAGCTTGTCAAGATGGATCGTACTATGTATAAAGATCTGCTACTCTTTGCTCATTCTACAAGAGCTAAATCGTCTACCTCAGCATTGGCTAGAGGTGTTCTGGTAGAGGACATTTGTAGGGCGGCAACTTGGTCTTCCCTCCACACTTTCGCGAAGCATTACTGCTTGGATTCCGAGGTGAGGAGGGACGGCCACTTTGCGCGCTCTGTCCTTCAGGATTTCCTGGTTTAGAAGAGTGGACACCCTCCTCCGGGAGTGGGGACTGCTGTGGGACTCTATTCACAAGGTGAGGAATCCACACGGCAGATGTATCTATCAGAAGAACAAGTTACTTACCTTCGGTAACGCTTTTTCTGGTAGATACAATATCTGCCTGTGGATTCCTCATTGACCCACCCGCCTCCCCGTTGTCCACTCTTCTATACCAGAATATCTGTATTGTGTTTATTTTATGGTCAAGAAAATGTGTTATTTCGAATGTTTGCTTACATTTGCTTCACACTGTGTGTGTTACCTTGACTATCGTGTACTGTGTATACTATGTATATTTCTACTGTCATTGGTCCGTCCGTGTGCCTCGAAGGCACGGAAAAAAGGGCGGAACTGATGTCATCAAGCCGGCGTGGGCCTATTATAGGCGTCGGTGACGTCAGCGGAGTCGCGTGCGATGCCGTGTCTCTATGACGTCCAAGTCCATGTCGGCGCGAGGCTATGAAAAGAATTTCCGAATGTTGCTGACGCAAGGGGATATTCACAAGGTGAGGAATCCACAGGCAGATATTGTATCTACCAGAAAAAGCGTTACCGAAGGTAAGTAACTTGTTCTTTTGGTCATGCCAGGCATTCTGAAGCTCCTGGCTGGCCTCAAGGTTTTTGCGTGCCTTCTTCATCTTCTGAGCCATGCCTGAACGCAGGCCAAGAACATGGTCCACAATATCCTGTTTAGGAAGTTTGAAAGGCTGCTTCTAGTCCTCTTAACCAGACATAATGGACCCCTAACTGGTTGCCCAAACAGGACATGAAATGAGCTTTAACCAACCCCCTTCTGTGAAACCTCTCCGTAGGCAAAGAGAAGGCAGGGTAATAAACATCCCATTTTCACTTAAGCTTTTCTGGGAGCCTCATGATCATACCCTTGAGGGTCTTGTTGAACCTTTCAACAAGCCCCCTGCCCTGTGGATGGTAGGGTGTGGAGAGCTTGTAGTTCATTCCACACTCTTTCCAGATTGTGGTGATATAACTAGACATGAAGTTGTACCTCTTTCTGTTAAGACCTCCTTAGGGAAACCCACTCTGGAAAAGACTCCCATAAGGGCCCCAGCCACCACAGGACCTGTAGAGGTCCTAAAGTGAATAGCCACTGGATACCTAGTGACATGGTCCACCACCACTAGGATGTAACTATTTCCAGATGCTGTTTGGGGGTTTAATGACCTAAAATAACTATCCCTACCCTCTCAAAGGGAACCCCAACCACTGGGAGTGGAATTAAGGGGTGCTTTATAGTGCCATCTGACTTACCACGGGCTTGGCAAGTGGCACAGGGGTGACAAAACTCCTTGGTGTCTTCAGACATATGGGGCCAGTGAAAATGAGTGACAAGCCTGTCCCAAGTCTTGTTCTGCCCAAGATGTCCTGTAAGGAGAATGCCATATGCCAGGGGCAGATGAAAACCCCTGACCTTCTGGGGTATTACCAACCTCCTGGTGGCAATAGGCTTGGGGTCTCTACTGTCAGAGAACAAGAAATGAAATGAAATTAAATGATTACGCACTTGTATGGCGTACGACTCCCCCTAGGCATCTCGTCGCTTGTACGATTCTATGGGACCAACAGACATTCCCTGCTTCCTTAGCAGCAGCTTGCTGTCTGAGCTGTTCAAGAGAGGGGCAGGATTTCTGCTCCAATCTCAAGTTTGGCCTAGAAGCTCCCCTGCCCTCAAGAACTCTGTCTGATCAGGCCCAAGTTCCTCGGGGATAGTTCCTTCGCAGGGACTAAGATCACCTCCCTCGGGAGACAGATCCTCGCAGGAAATTTGGGAGGAGTATAAGTCCTTACCCTTCCTTCTCCATCTCTTAGGAGCCAGCTGGTTCATTTTTCCAGGATTCAGTGTGATGAAAAAGGGTTCAGGCAGATCAGGTCGATTACCCCTTTTCTAGGTTTGCCCGGCGTTAGCTGCTTCTCACCCAACTCACGGTTACCAAATAAAGAGGCAGGCGCTGGAGACTGGAAGGCAGGAAACAGGAGTTTATTTCCGACGGAGCAGAACACATCAGATCAGACAACGAGGTATTGTTTCGAGGTGCTCTGCCAACATCTCTGAGGCCTCGCCTCTTATACACAGTTTTATGGCTTTATTACATTTGTGACATCCGTGGTATTGCTTTGAAGTACGGAAAAGGCGTCTTTGGAATCCCCGGTTCAGGCCCGTTCCCACACATATCTACAGTAGGAGTCCCCACCCCAATCTCAGCATGATGGCTATCGCGCAGCTGGACATTCCGCTGGGAACAGAAATGCGGGCGATCGATCGGATCTAGGGGTGTGAGGGCATTGATTAATCCCCGCTCCTTTGATGTGAGGCGAGGTCCTACTGTAGGGGCAATAAACTGCATCTGTTGGGCTAAGTGATGACCTGGGGTCAGGCCGGACAATCGGGCAAGGAGGAAGAGGTTATCAAAGGGCCTGTTTTATAAATGAGATGAAAGAGTGTGGGGGTTCAGCACGGGATGTGGCTCGGAGGTAGGGTCGCGCTGGAGGTGCGTTTATGGCCCAGTCAGGAGAGATCGGGGGCTATCCGAGCGCGGGGGATGCTTACGAGGCGAGAGGGTGAGGGGGGGGAGACGCGCTGGCTATCGACAGTGGGCAGGGAGATCATGGCATTCAAAATGGCTGCTGCTTACGCGCACGTATGGATCTGAAAAGAGACAAGATGGCGCCGATAATGTTTACGCCACAATCTAGATTTTAACAGTCCTCCCTTTTCAACATATCTAGCCAGCTTGTTAATCTACGTCAATCCCCATTATATTTCTTATTTCAAGGTCATACAATGCTTTCATGTGTTCAGTTTTGAAGTCCGAAGTCTTAGGGCACATGCAGTTAGCAATGAGCGTACACAAGGGTGGCAAGCATTGAATACCTAGGCAACACTCACACAGTATCACGACCGGTATCAATATAAATGTGAACAACCTCCATCCCCACTCCTTCAAAGTACCCCAAAACCAGCTTCCAAGCGACCATCCTCCCTGCTCCTGGTGAACCTCTGAGGAAAGTCTGTGGAGGTGCTCTATTGCTTTGTAGACTGAGGGCGAGTTATCTGGCACGTAGGTGCAACAGCTGGATCCGATGATGCGGCATGCTCCTCCACGGTCAGCTAGAACCACATCTAGAACAAGGCGGTTCTGAAGAGCCACCAGGCGGACTGCCTGGAGCTCGGCCGTATTGTTAGTGAGGATGCCAGCCGTGATGTTCATGGTCGTTTCTACTGCCTGGGTCAGGTGTCGGATGGCGCGGCTGTTTGCCATTGTGCCCCACAGAGGAACAAGTCCCTTCACTGCATCCAGGAACTGTGCTCCGGTGGAATCGGCTTGTTCAATGTCTCTTGCGCGCTTCTGCCGGTGATGGTTGGCAGGGGCCACGTACGTTGGAGGGAGAATGAAAGCGATGTAGCAAGTACCCCCCCAACCTTTTGGAAGCCAAGTGTAAGCTTTGGTGCCACAAACAAAGTACATATTCGGAGAAGCAACAAAGGAGGGGGGATCGATGGAGTCCAATGTTCTGGTGATGTGGCAGGAACTGTGACCCACCAGCTGTGTTCCCAAGCCTTCGAGGCACACGAGGCCCGTGACATTGATAACAGACAGAGCCACCGTCAGAGTGGCAGCAGTTCGTTTCCGTAGGTAGGAGAAGGTGGGTCTGGCTGGATTATGGAACACCTGCATTTCAACTCGTTCCTTGGCAGGGATGTCCATCTGGAAGGAGGAGCCAGAGGTCAAAGGACAAAAGGGAGCAGATGTCCTTCCGGTTTTGTTCAGCCAGAACCCGTGGTAGAAGTCTGACACTGTTTGACCAGAAGTGGCGTTGTCCTTGTAGCTCTCTTGCAAGAGGATCAACCAGGCAAGGCAAGAACCGTGAACTGAGAAAGGGGAAGGGATGAAAGGGATGGAGTGTCCGGTGGCATGAGGGAGCAACCCGCAGATCCAGCAGTTTGTGGCGTTGGCGGCAAGGTTGTGTTGGTGCAACAGTTGCACAAAGGAATTGTTCCAGAACTCCTTACGCCTTTCTCGGAGCTGAGGCGAAAGGGAGATCAGGTGATGCTCTTTCATAGTGGTTGGCTGTGCAGTGGTCAGCAATATCTGATGAGCGGGTGCGCTCTCTTCCACGATCCAGAAGGAAGTCATGAGGAGGAGGCAAAAGAGGAGGACAATGAAAAGGGCAATTGTCTTCGATTTGTGTATACTGTCAGTCTTTGGGTTCCGGTAACGGGTATTTCCGGTTGCTTCCATCATCTTCTTATGTGGCGCTTCCATCATCTTCGAGGTGCTCGGTAGTGGGCAGAACCGCAGACTTCGTTTAGCTTCTCTCCGGGTAACCCTTGGTTGTGTTTAGGCTACCGTTCTGAGATTCAACTTAGTCTGTGGTCTACTTAGCCGAAGCTCCCTCCTTTCGACGCAGGAAATACCCTTCCCTGGACGGCACAGTGGGATCAGAGAATTTTGCAAGTTCGAGTGCCTCGGTATCAGGATAACAGTTCAGTGATGGCCGGTCTTTGTTCAGCAGTTCTTCTTGGGTGCTGACGTTTTCTGTCGTGGCCAGGGTCGAGGAGACCTTTTTACAGTGGTGTGCGTGCAGCCAGTGTTGTTTCCCCTCCACTCGAAGAGCCGTTCGGGTGGTGATCAGTACTTGCCAGGGGCCCGTCCACCGGGGTTCCAGACTCTTCGTCCGTTGGAAATTTCGGATCAGCACATAATCTCCCGGTTGGATATCGTGACCCGGACCCCTGGAAGCATCGGGGATGGCCTGCTGCACCTGCTGATGAATGACAGACAACGTTTTAGTCAATTTGCACAAGTAATCAGACAGTAGGAGGTCCGGGACGTCGTGAATGGAGGTCGGTTTAGGGGCAGTCCAGAGATTCATCGGTCGCCCAAATACAACCTCGTATGGGGTCAAATGGTGCTTAGTGGGAGTGGAGCGCATCGATAGCAATGCCAGTGGGAGGGCATCTGGCCATTTAAGTCCTGTGGTGGCCACTATCTTCGACAGTTTTAGTTTCAGTGTGGCGTTGTGTCGCTCAACTAAGCCAGCAGATTGGGGGTGAAAGACTGCATGAAACCTCTGTTTCACACCCAGCCCTTTCAAGATTAGTTGGATAACTTCAGCTATGAAGTGGGGGCCGTTGTCGCTCCATAGAATTCGACAAAGGCCGTAGCGAGGAAAAAACTCTTTCAGTAGTACCTTGGCAGTGGTCATGGCAGTGTTATCACGGGTTGGATAGGCTTCTACCCATTTGCTGAAGGCACACACAATGACTAATGCATACTTCAGGCTTTGGCATCTTTCTAGTTGGATGTAGTCCATCTGGAGGACCTCAAAAGGATGGTCGGGGACCCCAAACCCTCCCCGGGGTACCACAGTTCCTTTCCCAGGGTTGTGTTGCAGGCAGATAAGGCATTGCTGGACCAGGCGTCTGGCTGAGTCGGGGATTTTGTCGTTGTGCCAGACCTTGGAGATGAGTTTGATCATGGGGGCAGATCCTATGTGCGCAGGGGAGTGAGCCATAGTCAGTATGGGGATCAGGTATGAATTGGGTAGCAACCATTTGTTAGTGTCCTTTGTCCGCCAGCAGCCTTCATCGTCTTTCAATCCCACCTGTGCCCATTCAGTCAATTCGTGTGGTGAGCTGGCCATCTGGATGTCCCTAATCGTTTCCCTAGCGTCAGTCCATTTTTCTGCTTGTGACCTGGTCACATACATGCGTGTCGTCGTCCTATTCTCAGCTGTGGTTCGGGCAGTGATGTCGGCCAGCGCGTTTCCCTGTCCGACTAAGTCTGTCACCTTCTTGTGTGCCTGACATTTGATTACAGCTAATCGTTTGGGGAGGAGAACTGCTACAATCAGGGCGGAGACTAGATCTCCGTGGAGGATGGGCGTGCCGTGGGACGTCAGGAATCCCCTTTCCCTCCATAAGAGTCCAAAATGGTGAACCACTCCGAAGGCGTATTGGCTGTCCGTGTAAATGTTTGCTGTAGTCCCTGTCGCTATAATACATGCTTGTGTGAGGGCAATCAGTTCTGCCGCCTGTGCGGATCGCTGCGTGATGCGGGCAGTTTCAACTACAGTTTGGGCTGTGGTAACTGCATAGGCAGCTGAGGTGGTGCCGTCGGGGAGTTTTATGCAAGAGCCGTCTACCCATAGCTCTCCGTCAGGGTCTGTGAAGGCGGTGTCCCGGAGGTCAACTCTACTCCTAGTCTGTTCGTCTGTGAGGGTCACACAGTCATGTATAGGGGGGACATTTGGGTCGTTTTCGGGCAGAGGCAACAAGGTGGCTGGGTTCAGTGTGGTGCATCTTTTCAGCGTAATGTGGGGTGCAAGCAGGGTTAGTTCGTATCCGGTCAGTCGTGCGCTAGTCAGGTGTTGCGTCTTAGTCTGGTTTAGGAGGGTGTCAACAGCATGGGGCACTAATACCGTGAGGGAATTCGAGAGTACGATCCCCTCACTTTGTCGGATAGAGACAGCAGCGGCAGCTACGGCTCGAAGGCAGGCAGGCAAGGCTCTCGCTACGGGGTCAAGGGTGGCAGAGAAATAGGCACATGGTCGTTGCTTGGGGCCAATGGTTTGAGTCAGGACAGACAAAGCGCACCCCTCCCTTTCGTGAGTGTAGAGAGAGAAGGGCTTGGTGTAATCGGGGGTTCCTAGGACTGGTGCAGAACAAAGGGCGTCTCGAAGTTCTTTGAAGGAAGATTGGCATTCGGGGGTCCAAGGGAGTGGGAAGGGGACATCTTTGGCTAGTAGGGAAAGTAGTGGCTTTACAATGAGGCTGAAATTTGGCAACCACTGCCGGCAGAAGGAGGTGAGGCCTACCAGGGAGCGGACTTGTTTCTGGGTCTTTGGGACAGGGGTTTCTAGAATGGCCTGAATTCGATCGGGTGTAAGTTTTCTCCCGTCTTTGGACAAGAGGTGGCCTAGGTAGGTGACCTGGGGTTGGCAGAATTGCAACTTCTTCTTGGAGACCTTGTGGCCATTTTCCGCAAGGAAGTGCAAGAGTTGGATGGTGGCTGTGACTGCAAGTGGAGTGGTGTCGGCCGCCAAAAGGATGTCATCGACGTACTGTACCAACACCACTCCCTCCGGTAGCTGAACGGCGTCCAGCTGCCTCTTGAGGGCCTGGCTATAGATGCTGGGACTTTCTGTGTAACCTTGGGGAGCTCTACAAAATCTATATGAGCGGGATTTTAACGTGAAGCCGAAAAGGTAGCGGCTGTCTGGGTGGATGGGGATGGAGAAGAAAGCGTTCTTGAGGTCTATTACAGTGAAGGTGGTGGCTGTGGAAGGAATCAGGGTCAGAATGGTGGCGATATCTGAGACTACGGGGTACTGAGGTACAACTACCTTGTTGACCTCTCGAAGGTCGATGATGAAGCGGTACGCTTTCTCATCTCCCTCGCCCTGCTGCTTCACAATGGGTAGGATAGGGCTGTTGCAAATATTGCTGACTACTTCCTCTACCACTCCTGCCTCTAGCAGGGACTGGATTATCATTACCAATGCCTTCTCGCCTTCGGGCGATATCCGATACAGTGGGAGTTTTGGGAGTATCGCATCTTGGCGAACAGTTATGCGCACGGGGTCGATCATCATTCGTCCTACATCAGCGTCAGTTTTAGCCCATAGATACAGGGGTAGAGAGTCAAGTAAGGATGCGTCAGTGTCAGAGATGGAGAACATGTGTCGTGCGGGATGAGGTCTGAGCAGAGCCGGGTTATCGTACAGAATGACTCGAACTCCGTCCTGTGAACACCTGATAGTAGCTCGGAAATGCTTCAGTAAGTCAAGTCCCATAATGGCATCGGGGG
The DNA here is from genome assembly GCF_964261635.1 of Lissotriton helveticus. Classification (NCBI taxonomy): domain Eukaryota; kingdom Metazoa; phylum Chordata; class Amphibia; order Caudata; family Salamandridae; genus Lissotriton; species Lissotriton helveticus. The sequence continues at coordinate 57,533,746 of NC_136069.1, read as the reverse complement.
TGTTGGAGGAAAGCAGAAACGTCGTGTCACTGGGGGTACTGTCCAAGTCGAAGGAAACCGGTGCGGATAAGGGGTTAGTGGAGGGCGTTCCATCAAAGCCTATTGATGTTATGTGTGAGCCAGACAAGGGTGCCCTTGGAATCAGTCGTTTAGATAACGCACTACGTGTCGCGCCAGTGTCTACCAGAAATGGAGACTTTGTACCTAGGACCTTAGCGGTGACATAAGGACCTTGCTAGTCAACATAGAGCTCGACTGGATCCCTTCCTTGCCCTTGGCAGTCCTATGCAAAGTCGTGGGCATTGTCGCAGTCAGACTGTTGGCACTGATTCTGCCGGGGGCGGTAAAATGTGTTCGGTCTGCCAGGTCTGTCATTGTTGGTGTCGTGGGTGTGCCCTCGTCCCTGCCCTCTAGTCCTGGGGCCATTCGTCATGTCCCTCGTCTCTTTATTTTTAATCATTTCCAGAAGAACCGGACATTGAGACTTCCAATGGCCAAATCCTTTGCAAAACGCACACTGGTTCTCATCGAGGTCTGTTCGTGGAGCGCCGGGTGTGGGTGTGCGGTCTCTAGGGGGTGGATTTCTAGGGGCATTCGACTGGTAGTTTCCTCTATACTGTTCCCTTCCTGTCGTCACTCCTTGCAATTGAGCAATCATCACTCGTTCTTTCAAGTCCTTTTTCTTTTTCTCAGTCGCCCTATCGTTCTCGTTCTTTTGGTGTTCGTAGTACTGAGCCATCTGAAGGATAGCTGCAGGTTTGGAGGCCCCCCAACTACTCTCGCTCGTCTGTAACTTTTGGGAGACCTCTTGCGATAGACCCTTTACGTAGTTTTGCACGAATAGGTGTTGTCCGGTTGCAGTGGTCATGTCTTGGCCACTGTAGTCGGAGAACACCGTCTCAAATCGGGAGAAGTATTCTGATACATCTTCCTGGGGTTTCTGACGGCAAGCCGTGACTATCGACCAGTCTACCTTCTTCTCTGGGATCAATGTCTTTAGCTTCTGAACTATTTTGTCCGGGAGTTCCAGTATGTCTTTTACAGGTTTCTTTCCGGGCTCCCGCTGCCTATCTAGTTCACTGAGTTGCTTCCAGGCATGTCCGAACAGATCTGTGTGGTCGGTTTTCCGGATTTGCTTCCACACGTCAGCCGGCAGACATAACCCGAAAAACAAGTCAATGTCCGCTAGAGTCATTATGGTTGAACCCAAGGCTGTACCTAGTTCGGTATAAAATGCTGTCGGGTTCTTTCTTAAATCGGTCAGGGTTTGCCTAAAAGTTAAAATATCTTGCCGATCCCATGGTTGATAAACCCAGTTGTACACAACCCTCCCCTTCGCATCTGTGTGGTTGATATCGTCGTTTGTTCCCTGACCTCGCGGGGGAACCCAGTAGGGGGCGGCTTCTCTGATAGGCATCATAGTGTTGCCTACTTCTGATGAGGACCCAGTCGTTTCAGGGACTGTAATCTTAACTTCTGGTTTCTGTTCCGTGAGGTGGCGGAAGACCTCAAGCGTTTGCATGAAGAGGTCCGCCACGTCGCGCTCGGCCTCGTCTCCAACATCGACTTTTCTATATAAAGCTGTCAGTTTAGCAGGACCCCGATTCTGATACCTATCCTCATATGCGTTCAGGGTGTGGTAGCTAAACCGTAAAATGAAATGCCGTCTGTGGCTACCGGCATATGAATTGTGCATATCTATCGTGTGTTCTTCGCTCTCCTTCCGTTCTACCAGTGTCTTTACTATCTTGTCAATTCCATCCCGCTCATCTTTGCTCAATCTATTCAGTCTGACTGGTGGCTGCTTGCTAGTCTCGAGTTCATCTGATGTCGTTACTAATGCGGCCGGTGCGGAGGCCGTGAAGGCTGGGGTACTAGCTCCAAGGTCATTCTCATTTGCACTCGGAGCTGGCAGGTGCTGTACTAGAGGTTGGGAGGGGGCATATGGGGGGGGTATGTAGATGATCGGAGGAAGTAGCAGTAACTCATCGTTCGCCCGTTGTTTGGAGGGCAGCTCAGGGTAGAGCGTAGAGGGGGTCCTAACAGGGCATTGGCCTGTCGACTCAGATTCCTGCTTTTGTCTGGCCTCCTCTCTTTCTTTTATTTCTTCTTCTAGTTTCTTAGCGGCCAGGTGGGCTGCCTTTCGTAACTCTTTTCCTATTCTTGCTTCTTCTCTTTTCTTTCGTTGCTCTGCTTCTTTGCGCCACATGCCGAAACTATCAAGCATAGTGGGCGTTGTTTTATTGTTACAAAGGGCTGTTTCCAGCACGCTTATTTTTGCGTCATCGAAGGATCCTATCAGTGGCCATTGACTTTCCTGATCCTTTTTAGTATATTTATGCCATAACTTACTATAAGCTACGGCGACTAGTCCATACTTTAAAAACATATCCTTATTAGGGGTGCCCTCCAGAGGAGCCGGATGATCCACCTCTAATAAGCGGTCCGGGCTGAACCAACTACTGAACAATGGGGAGAAGATAGGCATGACGGGTTACAATGGGGACAAAAGTCTGCACTACCTATCCTTCACTGCTTTGCGAAGACTAGACAGAATATTTCTATTCTACAGTATTCGCAAATAGGGAATACCCAAAGAGAGAACCAATTCCAAACAGTCAATGTTCGGACAAACAATCAATCAAATGAGGAATAAAAATAGGCGCGACGGGTTACAACGGGGGCAAAAGCCTGCGCTACCTACCCTTTCACTGCTTACAAAGACTAGACAGAATATCTCTATTCCACGTTATTTGTAAGCAGAGAATACCTCCAAATAACCAATATCGAACAATCAATGTCCGTTCAATCAAACAATCAGTGGCGAGAAAGAAATAGGCACGACGGGTTACAACGGGGGCAAAAGCCTGCGTTACCTATTCTTCACTATCTGCAAAGGAGGACAGAATACTTTTATCCTTCCCCGTTTGTAGACAGAGAATTCTCGAGAAAACAATCCTCGAACAAACAATGTTCGGGCAAACAATCAATCAGTGGGGGAGAAAGATAGGCACACGGATTACAACGGGGGCAAAGGCCTGCGTTACCTACCCTTCACTACCTGCAAAGGAAGAGAGAATACTTTTATTCCTCTCCGTTTGCAGACAGAGAATCTCCAAGAGAACCAACAATTCGGAGAGTAATACTAGTATTTTCCAGTCAATCAATCAAATATTTCACAGTTTGTCGTGTTACACGACCTTACCCGGACCGCATGGACAGTTTCCTGTCTTCCGATTCCAGCACCCGATCGTCCTCTATCTTCTGTCGTGGCACTCCGGATGGTTCCCAGTCAGGACCGTAGATCACACAAGAGAGGTCTGCTCGGAACCAGTGAAGTTCGGATGATCGGCTGCCAGACGAGGGTCTATCGGGCAGGTGCACTTCCCGATCATTGCAGTCGTTCACTCCGTCGTCGGGACCTCTCCCACTGGATCCACGTGTCGCTGATGGGCCCCACGTTTGGGACGCCAATTGATGAAAAAGGGTTCAGGCAGATCAGGTCGATTACCCCTTTTCTAGGTTTGCCCGGCGTTAGCCGCTTCTCACCCAACTCACGGTTACCAAATAAAGAGGCAGGCCCTGGAGACTGGAAGGCAGGAAACAGGAGTTTATTTCCGACGGAGCAGAACACATCAGATCAGACAACGAGGTATCGTTTCGAGGTGCTCTGCCAACATCTCTGAGGCCTCGCCTCTTATACACAGTTTTATGGCTTTATTACATTTGTGACATCCGTGGTATTGCTTTGAAGTACGGAAAAGGCGTCTTTGGAATCCCCGGTTCAGGCCCGTTCCCACACATATCTACAGTAGGAGTCCCCACCCCAATCTCAGCATGATGGCTATCGCGCAGCTGGACATTCCGCTGGGAACAGAAATGCGGGCGATCGATCGGATCTAGGGGTGTGAGGGCATTGATTAATCCCCGCTCCTTTGATGTGAAGTGAGGTCCTACTGTAGGGGCAATAAACTGCATCTGTTGGGCTAAGTGATGGCCTGGAGGGAAGAGGTTATCAAAGGGCCTGTTTTATAAATGAGATGAAAGAGTGTGGGGGTTCAGCACGGGATGTGGCTTGGTGGTAGGGTCGCGCTGGAGGTGCGTTTATGGCCCAGTCAGGAGAGATCGGGGGCTATCCGAGCGCGGGGGATGCTTACGAGGCGAGAGGGTGAGGAGGGGGGGGAGACGCGCTGGCTATCGACAGTGGGCAGGGAGATCATGGCATTCAAAATGGCTGCTGCTTACGCGCACGTATGGATCTGAAAAGAGACAAGATGGCGCCGATAATGTTTACGCCACGATCTAGATTTTAACAAGTGTTCCCTCAGTGCTTAGCAGTTTGCCATGAGCCCCGGTGACAGCAAATTGCACTGGCAGAGATGCCCATCCTCTCTGCATGTGTCCTGAACTCCACTTCAGACAAGGCTGCAGTTTCTAAATCATTGCCCAGCAGACAATCTACAGGTAGGTCTGATGAGACTATAACTCTTTAAGATCCAGTTACCCCTCCCCAGCTGAGATTTACGATTGCCAAGGAGTGCTCAGTCCTGACATTGCTAGCGTTGGTCACTTAGAATAACTAACCATGTATGATGTGTTCAGGGGACACAAGTTTTACTATTGCCCGTCAGGGACACAGGGGCCAGTTTCGCAATGGTAACACAGGGGCCAGTGTCACCATTGCGACACAGGTCCCTGTAAGCTAAAGCTTCATATCTGTAGTGTAGTTCCTATATTCCCAATGGGCTCTGCTCATTGGAATAATATACACTATAGATTTAACATAGGACTGAGGTCAGTATGTCTCTATCAGGTATATTAAACTTCATCGTGTGTGCCAGCTAACTCAGAGGTCACTAGAAACTTTCTCGAATAAACAAGAAGGGATTAGTCTCTGACAACCGCATAAACATGACAACTTTGTTTCCCCTAGAATCGAAACAATATCTTCAAAGTCGTGGAAACAATAGATAACTAGTTCACTCAGTCAACCGTGCATGCTTCGTTTCTATAGAGTTGCATTAGAGAGACAGGCGTTTCAATAAAAGGGTTTATTGAACAGTCGTATTTCTCATGCAAGAGATATGAATTGCTAAAATCGTTAGACGGAATGCAAAGTATATTGCGTACAGCGTAAACAGTAATATGAAATAATACTGTAATAGCATTGTCTGTTGCTATGACATATATAAAAATACATACATACATAACACAGGCTAAAAATACTCAACTGGTGCGTCTAACAAACGCCTACTCCAGTGTACCTAACCCGGATCTGGTACGAGGGAAGAAGTAGGTGCTGTCTTTAGCTATAGTTTAGTTCTGTCAAGAATTGCCAAAGGTTTCTCTAGGTTCTAATCAGCTCCATACCTTAGAATGAGAAAGGTTGGTATCTCTTTCACAGGACTCTAATTCCCAACACCCCGCAAGGGGAGTCACAAACACTGGAGCTGGATTATCGGCAGGAGGATAACAGCTTCTGTTCAGTGCGTCAGCTGGAGGGTTGGCTTCCTTTGGCACTTGCTGTAGCAAGCTGCTTCGTGCAAGTAGGTAGTCGAACTGCACCGAACCGCACCGTGCTTTGCCATAGCAAGTGAAGGTATATTTCTCCAGTATTAGGGTGTCTTTCATAGATTCACATGCTTGAATTTTCCCCGCCGTCGGAGTGGGAGTCCCACAGTAAATAAAATAGCAATAACATACCAATAATATGTATATGTAAAACATAACACAAGAAATACACATTAGAAAAAAGGCAGTAAATGCCAAGACATTATTCCACATAGGAATACATGAAGAGAGAAAAAACACTTGTAGTCTATTCCTGTCATTATGTTGGTCCAAACTGTGGCCAATCAGGCACCAGCAGCCCTCTAGAACCTTCTCCTCAGAGCGCAGTACCTTAGATTTTCTACCGCATGTCGTGTGAAAGGGAGTCTCCCTGAGCTCTGCTCAATTTTCTCTACTTCTTCAGGTTTTTCCTGTGTTTTCAGCATGTATTCAAGTAAGAAGTCTCTTTTTAGACCGTGCTCTTCTTGTGGAAAGCTACGCCTTAATTCAGAAGATCCTCACAGTAAGTGTATTTACTGTCTTTACCACAACCATGATGTGGGTAAATGTAAGTTCTGTAGAACTGTCTCTACAAAGACTCTAAAGGACAGGGAAGGCCGTCTCCTACTTTGTCTTCAGAGAATAAAGGACAGGGATAATGTACTTTCTGATGCCGAAAGTCTCATTTCGGGTCATTCCCAAGCAGCTTCTAAACGTAGTAGTGTGCAGGAGATGCCCTCTCCATTCCTTAAGAAGAAGAAGATGTCTCTCTCTATGGCCCCTGCGTTGTCTTCATCTCTACCTACTACTTCCACGCCCACGAGACCTGGCTCTCAGGCATCTGCTGCATCTTCCAGTCATGTTTCTGTGAAAAAACATGTTTCATCGTCGACAGGAGCGTCGACGGTCGTCCCGACGACGAGATCTGCCGTCTCCGGCATGTCGACGGCGACAGTGACAATGACGTCTGCTTCAGGATCGTTGACGACTGTTTCATCTACATCATCATGGGGTTGCGTGCGCTACTGGGGTGTAAACGCATCCCTGTGGTGGGCACTCTTATGTGGACCGGTGTGTGAGTACCACACAGTGGTTCCAGAGAAATTGAAGTTCCAAACTGTTTGGAGAGTCTTTCAAAAAATTTTTTAATTCAAGTTTTCATAGATATGTTTCATATTAATGTCATATTAATGTCATATGAATAGGGTGACAATTGTTGATATCATCATTCAACATTAAAGAAGCTCCAAGAAGCTCCGATGCATTTCGGACAGATGTCCTTTTTCAAGGAGCACTGCAACAAAGGATATACGAAAACCACAATCAATATTACATCTTGTTGTCATGATCAATCAATAAAATAACTGCATTCAGACATATAAATCCGTGAAAACAACCTCATGCGCCCATATTCGTGAGTAATTAAGAAGAAGTGGAGGCAAACTGATCCGAGCGTGAAATAACGGAGCTCTGAACGGTGAATAACATGCGGGCAATGACTGTATTTAAAACGTTTACCAGCAAGAGGTGAACGTGCGTGCCAAATGGCAAGATTTCCAGCATGGGACAGGTGACTTTCAAGGTGAATAGGTCGAGTCAAGTCAAGAAGCGGCTCCCAAGAGCATGCACAAGTGAAGGATACGAAAATAAAAGATGACACCAAAGTTAAACGGTGATATATACACAAGTGTTGCTTACTTCGTGAAGCGTGGATTGGAGCGCGTACAGCTCCTGTTCAAGTGGTGACTGTCTGCGCGGAGTGTGCACAGCGTTTTGATGAATGGATGTCGGAGTAGTAGAAAGGGAGGAGGGGTTAACGTGAAAGAAGTGCAAGACGTGGCCATCTTAGAGTGGTGTTTTAGTGGAACGCGAGTGAGGTGAAAGTGAAAAAAATAAACATGCAGTTTATGAAAAGCATACAACAAAAACAGGATTAGGTGCATCAAAAGATGCCCATATGGGCATTCATAAATAACAGCTCAGTTCTGTACGGTCATTAAGACCAAAAGGTTTTTGGGATTGCAATCTGTACATCCATGATGTTTCGCGTTGTAGGAGAGTTTTGTTGTTGTCTCTCCCTTCCATCTTGGGGACAATTTCTAACACTAGGTATTTGAGTTGTGCCACGCTGTGATTGGCTTCGTTGAAGTGGATGGCAATGTTGGATTTAATGTTCTTCGTTCGGATATTGGACTTATGTTCATTAAGTCTAGTTTTGATTTTTCGACTGGTTTTACCCACATAGGATTTGCCGCAAGGGCACTTGAGCAAGTAGATCAAATTGGCGGAGTCACAAGTAGCGTCAACATTAAGCTTGATCTTGAAGCCTCTCATGGGGTGATTGATGAAATTACCTTTGATCACATTGTTGCAGTTACTACAATGGTGGCATGGACGTGTGCCCGTGTGTTGTTTAGAGGTAGGTTCACTGTCACACTTGGAAAGAAGTTCCTTAAGATTCATTGGTCTAGTGTAGGCAAAAATAGGGGGATCTTTGAATAGTTCACCAAAATCTGGTTCGGAAGAAAGTATGCGCCAGTGTTTCAAAATGATCCTCTTGTATTTGTTGCTAGAGGTAGAATACCTCGAGACTAGTACCATTCTCTCGTTGTTGGCTTTCGGTTTGCTCTGTAAAGCTTCCCTGCGTGGGATGGTTGCAGTGCGGTCAATCGCTTCTTTCAAGATTGTTTCTGGGTAGTCTCTCTCTCGGAACCTCGATGCCACGGATAGAATCTGGTTAGTTCTGGTGTCAGGATCTGACACGATTCTAGAGATCCTTAACATCTGGCTGTAAGGAAGATGTCTTTTGAGAGAATTCTGATGAAAACTGCTGAAGAGCAGAGCATTGTTGCGGTCGGTGCTCTTACGAAAGAGGTCTGTCTGTATTCCCTGGGGGGTAATTGTGATAAGAACATCCAGAAATGCGATTTCGTTGTGGTTTAGGTTCCAGGTAAAGTCAATTCGATCATCCTTGGAATTGAGTTCAGTTAAAGCTGATTCCAGACTCTCTTCGGTGTTTTTCCAAATGAAGAGTAAATCGTCGATATAACGAACATAAAATTTCAGGTTGTCCGTCCAGGTTTTGTTTTGGTAAATGTGGTTGTGCTCGAAATTCCCCATGTACAGGTTAGCGTAGGTCGGCGCTGCACAATTGCCTTCATCTACATCATCGTCATCGACGAAGGTAACCCTCAGTTTCAAGACTGTGCCGTCTGTTATTCTTATTGCTTCGTCGTCGTCGAAGAAAGCTCCACCGCCGACGACCAAATCATCGGCGACGAAGAGTGCTAAGAAACCAGCTCCGTCGACGGCCTCGTCGACGAGCACTCCTTCGACGAGCACTCCATCGACAGCTGCCCCGTCGACGACCACTCCGTAGATGAAAAAGAAGTCATCTTCGTCGTCGACTCCGTCGACGAAAGCTCTGTCGACGGTGCCATTGCCGTCGACGACGGGACCGTAGACGACGGATTCTTCCAGTGTGGTTCCGGCAACTCCATCGTCGTCGTCGGCTCCATCGACGACTTCTTCCGCGTTTTCCTCTCCGCCTTTGCTGTCACTGTCGTCTACTGGGTCTACCACTGTCGACCCACTTCACCAACGCCGCAAAGAGCCTATTGACCAGATTTCTATCTCCAGTGATCCACAGCCTCCCTTGCCCTTGTTTGCCACGGACTCGGAGCAGGACTCGGGGAAGATGTACACAAGTCTTTTAGAGCGGCACGTAGTCCATCTGATTTGGTCATCAAGTGCCAGGATTATAGCAATGATGATGAGGACCAATATTTCCGACAGGAGGAAACGCCTGTTCAAGTTCCTACTGTGCCTTTGTCACTCATCTCTAATCTCCAGCATATGTTGGACGACTATAATAGACGTTTCCCGCCATCTCCACAGGTACCTTCGGTTCCTTCTGTTCTGATGCCTGTTGCAGTGCCTGCTTTGGCTCCTATGTCGCCTCTGCCAACTTCTGCTCCTCAAATACAAACGTCAGTTCGGATACACACGACTGTGTATGCAGACAACAAAGATGAGATTCCTCAAGACCGCGAAGAAGGTGAGGTTCGAGATGATGATGAAGATATGGCGGAGTGGGATAACTATCAAGTTCAGACACCGTCCCCCTCTCCGGTAACACCAGGAGATTCTCCTCCTGTGGACATTGGGAGTTTCCATCAGCTGATGAATAGGGCGGCTCAACGCTTCAAGTTGCCAAGAGTCCAGATGGAGGAGGATTGCTTCCTCTACGATTTTAAGAATCAACCATTCAACCAAGTCCATACTGTTCCCATTATTGACTTTATCTGGACTGAAGGGGTGAAGTTGATGCAGACCCCAAATTCACTACCGGCACAGATGCCCCGATTGGAAAAGAAATATAAGGCACCTGTTGACATCGGAAGTACTTGCGTTTCCGCGTGGGACCGGGGGACTTCAAGTTCAGAGTACTACCTTTCGGCCTACGATCAGCCCCTCGTGTCTTTACGAAGGTATTAGCTCCTGTGGTAGCTTATCTGCGTCTTCAGGGTGTCCAAATTTTTCCATACCTGGACGACTGTCTCCTAAAATCACAGTCTGGCACGCAGCTGCTTCAGGACACACGCCTTTGTCAGGAGGTATTTAGCTCCCTCGGAATTTCCATCAACACCGCAAAGTCCCAATTACATCCATCTCCCTGCAAGAATTTTCTAGGGGCCACATTGGATACAACTCTTGCAAAAGCATTTGTGTCTCAGGAGCGTCAACAAAAGATTCTTCAATTAGTGTCTCTTCTACGGACAAAACAGTCCGTTTCAGTCCGACTCTTAAAGTCATTTCTAGGGTCATCGTGCATTGCACTGATCCCAAATTGCAGACTACGGACACGCCCCATTCAAGAAGAATTGGATGGACAGTGGAGTCAGGTCACCGGTTCCTTCAACGACATAGTCTGTGTCACCGCTCGCATGAGAGCGGCTCTCAAATGGTGGGCGCAGCCATCCAATCTTTCGGCAGGGACTTGGTTCCTTTCCATCACTCCGGAACTTACACTAGCGACGGACGCCTCGTGGAAGGATGGGGTGCACACTTTCAAGGCCTGTCCATAAAGGTCAAGTGGACTCTGCCTCAGAGAGCCTGGCACATCAACAGGCTGGAGTTGATGGCCATTTTTCTAGCGCTCAAGTCATTCCATCTATTGATCCAAGGGGAGTCAGTCCTTATTCAGACGGACAGCATGCATTATATAAACAAGCAAGGCGGAACAAAATCTCCAATCTTGTCTCAACTGGCGCAATCGATCTGGGACTGGGCTCTAAGTTATTCTCGCTTCAGTGCTTACTCTAATCAGGGGTTCCACTCGGCAACTCTGGGCATTAGCTTGCCTAATCTCCACAATGGCCCCATCAATTCCGGGGATGCCTGGCTCCACCTTGGGGACTCCCAGCAGGGACCATCCCACAGGGAAAGCCAGGACGGGTTCCCCAGAGTTATACAGCGCCAAGAGACCTATGGACGGGTAGCAGTGCGCTTTACAAGCTCAAATACATTTACATTTACATTTAAGTCACCAGGTCACTCTCACCGCAGTTCATGTTCCAGGTGTCTCCAACATCCTAGCGGATTCCCTCAGCAGGTCCACGTCATCGACCCACGAGTGGGAGTTACTTCAATCAACACTCGAGTTGATTTTTCAGCGATGGGGTCGTCCGTCGCTGGATCTCTTTGCCACACCAGAGAACCAGAAATGCCCATCTTACGCAAGCTGGCATCCCCACCGAGGGTCACAGGGCAATGCCCTTTTGATGAATTGGTGCAAACTGTTTGCTTACGCTTTTCCTCCAATCCCTCCGGTGCCTCGGGTATTGTGGAAGATGCGGAGACAGCCTTGCCACATTCTTCTGATTGCTCCCAGATGGCCTTGTCAGGCATGGTTCTCGGAGCTGCTTCTTCTATCCCAGTGCGAGCCCATCCTTCTTCATCCTCGGGTGGACCTCCTCACGATGGACAAGGGTCAGATTTGCCACCCGGACCCCTCCTCTCTGAATTTGTCAACCTGGAACCTGAGCACCTTGAATTTGCCCATCTAGCCATCCCGCCAGACTGTAGAGACATTCTCGCTCAGGCCAGAGCTCAGTCAACTGTGAAAACCTACAAACTTAAATGGAAGAGATTCTGCCATTGGTGCGCAGCTGCTGGTGTCCATCCCATTCGTTCTACGCCTGCGCAGCTCCTCCCATTCTTTTTGCAACTGGCTCAGTCTGGACTTTCACATTCGACTTTGAAAGTTTTTCTGGTGGCAATTTCCCGCTTCCGCCAGGATGGCTCCACCTCACTCTGTTCTTCCAGGATAATACGTCAATTCTTCAAAGGATTGTTCCGCAAATTTCCACCGGTTCGGCACCCTCCTCCTACTTGGCGCCTTAACACCGTGTTAGCACAACTCATGAAGGCACCATTTGAACCTATACACAAGGCAGACTTGAAGTTTCTCACTTGGAAGGTTGCTCTTCTCCTTGCGCTGACATCATCACGTCGCGTAAGTGATATTCATGCCTTCACTATACAATCTCCTTTTCTTCAATTTCAGCCGGACTGTGTAGTGCTTCGCACTAATCCCACCTTCTTGCCTAAGGTGCCTTCGGATTTCCACATCAACGAACCTATTTTCTTAAAGACTTTCTTTGCTAACCCACAGTCCCCAGCGGAGCAGCGATTACACTCCTTAGACATTAAAAGGTGCTTAAAGTTTTACATCAGAAGAACTGCCACTTTTCGCAAAATCTGATCAACTGTTCATAGCTTATGGACGCTTCCAAAAAGGGCGAACAGTTACCAAACCTACTATTGCCCGTTGGGTTTCCTCGTCATTGTTTTCTGCCATCAAAAGGCAGGCAAACCTCTACAGTCTTCAGTGAGGGCCCATTCCACCAGGGCGATGTTGTCTTCAATTGCCCTGTTCGCCGGTGTGCCGCTGCATCAGATCTTCAGAGCAGCCACGTGGTCCAGCAGGCACACATTTACGAAACACTACTGCCTGGGTGCCATCAACGAAGCGGATACTGCAGTGGGACAGGCTGTGCTTCGCAATCTTTTTCAATAAGGTGAGCCTCTGTTTTCCCTCCTCCATCATGGTTTACCATTTTACTGTTATGACTTGCATGACTATATATAATTTGGTCTTATAAGTCTGTTCATGTGTATCATGACTATGGAAGCCTTTTTTCGGCTATTACTGATTTCTATTCTATATTCATGCATGTGAATCTATGAAAGACACCCTAATACTGGAGAAGAACAATTGTTACTTGCCTATAAACAGGTGGTTCTCCAGTATTGGTGTCTTTCATAGATTCACATGCGACCCGCCCACCTCCCCTCAGAGTCTCTCTTCTCCTCATAGACTATATGGTCACTCTTGTGCTACGAAAATCTGAGGTACTGAGCTCTGAGGAGAAGGTTCTAGAGGGCTGCTAGCGCCTGATCGGCTACAGTTTGGACCAACATAAGGACAGGAATAGACTACAAGTGTCTTTTCTCTATTCATGTATTCCTATGTGGAATTATGTCTAGGCATTTACTGCCTTTTTTCTAATGTGTATTTCTTCTGTTATGCTTTACATATACATATTATTGGTATGTTATTGCTATTTTATTTACCGTAGGACTCCCACTCCGACGACGGGGAATATTCAAGCATGTGAATCTATGAAAGACACCAATACTGGAGAACCACCTGTTTACAGGTAAGTAACAATTGTTCTTATACCTTGAAGGTGTTTAGGAATGCCAGTATTGACGTACAGTCGGGCATATGAACGTCATGAATGAACCCCTGAATAGATGTTCATGCATAATAAATGAGTTCCTGGAGAAATTAATATCCAAGCAAGGGGAAGTCCCTAACGGCTTAAGAGTCTGGTCTTCCAAGGAATCATTGTGACGTAGATGAACGGATGGAAGTAGCTATGCCTGTATTTGGGTAGCATGGGCTATGCCTAAATAAGGACTGGATTTCTATGCCCATATAAGGGCAATACGAATTGTACCTACATAGGGCATGAATTGGGAAAATTAATTCGGAATCTAAATCGACATACAACACCCACTCCACTTTCTTATGTACGACATTATTAAGTTCTAAACATGTTAAACATATCTAAACATATCTACACATGAAGCGCTAAAAGCATGTTTCAAATACCTTGTAAATGATGCATCCAAACTAAAGCATTGGTGCTGTACACAGTAAAGCAATGTTTCATTCTCAGCATATATTTACATTTGAATGCTAAATGAATGAAGAACGAAAATATACATTTAAGAAATGGCTCGTAAATACAGAAGAAAAAAGGCTGAAACCATTTCATGTCAGATTACATAAAACTGTATGTGGACAAGGTAAAATATTGTCTCTGGAAGTATTCAAAGAATTATTGTTCTGTATGAATAGTTTTACTATAAGCAGATTACTTTGTGCCAAAAAATGAAAAATAAAGATTTGGAGAAAAAAAATTAATCATAGGAAAAAAGTTCTCTGTTTTTAAAAAAATGAAGGTCAAATTCAAAGTCTCTCAGAACACTGTGTGCCAAATTCAAAAGTCAGTGTTTGTGCTTGGAGAAAACATGAAATCTTCTATGTCTGTAAAAAAGTTGTCTATCATAGTAGGTGATAGTTGGATTACCTCGTTTAGAAGATTAACCGCACATAGATGTGAAGCATCGCCTTCAGCATTGTTCGCATCAGCAATGTTCGAATCTGATGTTACCTGTGTGCCTGTAGTTTCTTCTCGTGCATCAGCATTTTGCGTCTGTGAGATCTCAATGAATGCCGTCATCGGAATTGGTAGCCACTGGGGACAACACTGCGCATGGGGCGTTATCGGGTCCAGCAAAGTATCAACATCCGTTGGCATGACTGATGGAAGTGTCAGACAGATGTCTAGCACGCATTCTTCTCCGCATAGCAGGCAGCGTAGAACAGGTAAGATGCAATCTTGCCAGATTAGTCTGAATGACAGAAACCGTGTGGTATTTAATTCTCATAGACAAGTTAATCCCAAAATTTGGACGATGCGCTCACGACTCTTCATCTCCAATAGAGCTCTCTCTATGGTGCTTGGAGTGGCGCTGGTGATTTGGCTTGCCATATCGTAGCAGAAGGATAAAAATAGTATCCCTGCAACAAGTCACGAAAGGAGGGGTAGTCCGCCAAACACAGAATGCACAAAGTTTCGAAATATTCCTAGGACTGCTTGAAAAGGTGCTAAAAGATCGGAAAATACGGTCTTAAATATACTTACAATACCGCTCGTATCAGGCATGTTTAAGATACGACTTAACATTTGTGGGTGTACTTGTAAAGTGCACTGCGACTCCTTGGAGTATCCTGGCGCTGAAGACTGCTGGGGAACCGCCTGGTTTTCCCTGTGAGATGGTCCCTTTCTGGGTATCTCCAAGGTGAAACCAGGCGTCCCCGGCGTCTGTGGGGGGCCGTTGTAGAGATGAGGCAAGCTTAATGCTCAGAGTTGCCGAGTGTGTTCCCTGGTTAGAGTAGGCACCGAGGCGAGAATTATCAAGTCCGTTTTGACCCTGGTCCACGACCCTGCTGCATCGGGAATTGAACCCTGGTCCCGGTCCGTTCTCTGCTTACGGGTCTGCCGCCTCTAAAGAGTGAGCCACACCACTCCACTACCAGTGAGCCACACCACTCCATTTCTGAGAAATGTATACGGCAATTTGTAGTTAAAAGGGCATGTATCTCGGCAGAAGTCCTTGCAACTTGTAGATCATAGGTCTCTTTGGCCGAGGTCAGTGACACAGTTGTTTGCAAAAGAATGGCTTTCATTCTGCTTAGAGTATCAATTCATATAGAAGAGATGTTCAGTGAAGGCCAAAGTGGCGAGTCCCTGACTAACTTGGTTTTTGGAAACAATACTTGCATAGAGAAAGTGACCCTGGATGACACAGTTACTAGATATGGTATTCCTGGCAACATGCAACAGCAGCTGTGATTGTTCAACATGAGATAACTTCCATTTGAAAGTTGTCCAAAAATTGGATCAATCACCGCAGTTGGTGAACCTTGCAGGTGGCAGGATAAATTGTTAGAGGAACCATTGCAGGCCCCGTGTAAGTTTATACCCTGACAAAGGAGAGAACCGCTTAGTGCGTTTTCAGTTTGAACTGCTAAGAAACACTTCACCTCCCCCACTCCAACATCTGTGTGTATATGGTAATTCCTAGGATGTCTTGATGTATTCTTTACCCAACCTTTCATATGTGCCTGCTGTGAGAAGTTGGCCTGGTATATGGTACTCACTAGTTCTAGTGATTACCTTGCACCAGTCCAAACAACCCTTATGGTGATGGTTGTAAGTCAACCTTTTAGACCGGCTATCCTAGAGGTAGCATGGACAGAACAGTCTTAGGCAAAAAAGACTCTTGAGGGCATGTAAAAGCCAGCTGTTTTACCATATGTAACCCCTTGAATATCAAATGAAAGGACACCACACAGGATATATATAAAATATATATGTATTTATTCACTAACACACTCCTCTGAACTCTTTATGAGGTCAGAGGCATAAGCACATAACAAGTTACACTTAGAAAATACTTTAAATAGCACAATACACAGTTAGGCCCTAGGGGCGCGGAAAACCATATACTAAGTAAGTGGTATAAAAACCACGATTTCGGAAAGGAGCAGGCCTAGGGCCTAGAGAATCGCTGGGGCTACACTATCTGACCCTTAGGTTAGAGTAGGAGGCCCACAGGCGGCGCCTGCAGTGTCTTTACACACACGCGGGAGTCAATGTTAAGTCAATGGGAACTTAGAAGGTAAGTAAATGAAGATTTAGGACACTTCCGGTCTAGCTAGGAGCAAACAACTAGTAAAACTGGACACTAGGATAGTCAATCCCTACTGGAGCACCAAAGTACTCGCGTTACCTCACCCACGGGCTGCGGGTGCATAGGTGTCAAAGTGTGTCGGGTTTCGTCGTTGTTCTCAATGGAGCCTTGAAGAAAGATGCTGCACGCGACCAGGAGTAAGAAGTCCGGGTGGATCCAAGGGTGTATCGGAGATGAAGAGGACCTGAAAGCAGAGGGGACAGAGTCTAGGTCACTAGCCAGTGACCGGGTGGAACCAGGGAGGAACCAGACGTCGTCGAGGAGCAATCGGGTGCGGATGTGAAGCTTGTCGTTGCAGCCATGCGGACCAGGAGGCGTCGAGGACAACCAGGTGCTGGAGAGGAGCATTCCCACGAAGGTTCTTGCAGATGGAGGGGTCGGCTTCAAGATCGGAGCCAACAAGCCTAAGCAAAGGCAACCCACGCAGGATACACAAAAGGCTTCTGGTGCAGACCAGGAGGGTCTGAGGTACTTCACCTTTTCAGGGAAGCAAGGGCCAGTCTGGAGCAACCAGACCAGCGATGGATTTTCACAAGGATCGTCGTCAGAGGGCTACTAGCCAACGGGCCAGCAACCGGACAACGCGTCGAGCAGAACACAAGCAGAAGGGCCCCACGCAGATCTCGTGGAGTGTTAAAGGGCTGATCTTCGGTGCAAGTGGAGCTCGGTGTTGAGGTGTCTCAGTCCCCAGTGCACAGCTTCGAGGATGCCTCAGGAGCTACGCTGTTAGCAAGTTGAAGACTTTACAAGTTGCCTGGTTCCACGGATTGCGACGCCTTCCACGGGGCTCAGCTGCGCTGGAGTCGTGCACTGGGGTCAGAGGAGTCCTGGAGTCAAGGTCTTGTCAGGCTCTGCGCTCGAGTTCCGGCGGGAACGGGGACAAAGCAAGCCGTTGAGTTGCTGGATGGTGC
The DNA here is from genome assembly GCF_964261635.1 of Lissotriton helveticus. Classification (NCBI taxonomy): domain Eukaryota; kingdom Metazoa; phylum Chordata; class Amphibia; order Caudata; family Salamandridae; genus Lissotriton; species Lissotriton helveticus. The sequence goes on along the minus strand of NC_136069.1, from coordinate 57,516,392 downwards.
CTGGTTGCCCAGGGTGGTCACTCCTTCGCCACAAGGGAGATTCTTCAGTCTTCAAGTCAGTTGAATGTCGAAGGGTCCAGAGTATCGTTTCAAAGTTTCATCAGGATAAATCTAAAGTCTTGGGACTCAGCTCCTACCTATATACCAAATCTAGGGGCTGGATTATCTGCTAGGTCCCTCCTATGGGTGGGACCCAGGAAGGGGGTGGTTACACCCCTTTCCCTTTATCCAGTTTCGTGCCAGAGCTGGGGCTGGAGTGCCCCAGCACCGGTTTGAACTGGCCTATGCATGGGACACCTTGTGTGCCCCAGGCAGTGTCTCGTTTCATTCAGCCCTCCCTGCCCCAATCCACTATCTCCTGTCTGGCGTGGTGCTAGCACCTCCCTGTGACAGGAAACCTATTGTCCAGGCTTCCTCTGCCGGAGTTTCGTCCAGCAGCAGGAGGCCAGACTTGTGTCTGTGGCAGCAGCATCCATTTTGTGATGCTGAGGCTTTGTTTAGCTTTAACCGGGATTGTCAGAACGAACATGTCTTCTCCCTCTAAAAGATTGGAATGCTACCCCTCGTCGCCAGAATTGGCGAGGGGGTAGTATTCCAAAGCGTATGACACCTTACACGACAATTTTAGATAAAGCCAAACCAAAGTTAGCATTTAACCGCGAGGTTCATAATGCACTTAAGAGTATATGGTATGGCAATATCATAGAACAGCTATAAGGAAATGGTTCCGAAAGCTGCAGACAGGCTCAGCTCATGCTACAGCCCTATCTCCCACATATCCAAGCACTCTGCCTCCATGATTGTTAAGGCCTGCCATAGGAGTGACTTATAGGTTCCTGTGTGTCTATATTTAAGGGTAGATATAGGAATACTATACCTAAGCAAGGGGTGATTACACGTCCTTGCCCCAGCTGAGTGATCAGCCAGTTGTGTCAGTTTGAGTGGCCAGCCAGGGGTGGCATAATACATGCTGCAGCCCCTGATAGGCCTTGGTTGCACCTATGCCCTGAGTACCTAAGGTACACTTCTACAGGGGCTGACCAGGTGAACCACTTCCCAATTGTGTATGTACCTAGAGTACATGGTTTGAATTTAGAGAGAGTGCATCTGGGCTGTGGGTCTGATTAGCAGGCCCACAGCCACATCTAAGTTGAAAACCAGTAAAGTAAAAGCAAAAAGTGGGGGTGACCATAGGAAGCAGAGCCTACTCTCCTACACCTGCTGGTATGTGTATCTGAAAGAAACAGGTAAGTATTAGATTCCTTACCTTAGAATATCCCTTGGTGTCAGACTGGATCCGGAAACTTTTGCGTAGCAGTACCCTTGGGCGTCGGTAGGCGTCATCTGCGGCTCCGTCGCCGGCGTCGTTGGCGCCGGGATGACGTCGCCGGAGTATTTAGACGCCGCCCTCGCGCACTGACGTCAGTTCTTTTTTTTTTTCGCGCCATCAAGCGCCGATACGGAAAAAGTGGTACCCTTAGTCAATTTTTTGCTAAACTTTTTCAATCATTTTTGATCTTTCTTCGAAGTCGAACGACTCCGACGGTGCCGGTTGGGATGCCCGGGTTCAAGCGCTGCGTCTACTGCAGCCGACTAATGTCGGTTAGCGACACCCATGGCCAGTGTCTTCATTGCCTGGGGCCCGACCACGATGACAAGTCGTGCCCCGACTGCCGGGCCTTGACGTCGAATGCTAGGCGGGAGCGGTCCCGCAAGCGCCTCGAGCTCCGGCATTCGGCCCCATGCCGTTCGATGTCCCGGTCCGGAAGGAGGTTGAGGGACCGGTCGCAGGGCAGGAGTCAGCACGGCTCGGAGAGTCGACACCACTCCTCGAGCTTCAAGTCCTCAGGTAAGAGGCACAAGAAGCCGAGAAAGCCACATCGCTCTTCCGACTCCCCCCGACGCTTGCGCGACGCAGCCGGGGGTTCGGGCGACAACGCCCACGCTCTATCGCCGAAGTCGCAGGCGTCGCGGCCTGCTCCATACCTGCCGGTCCCTGGGCAGAACGCGACGCCGGAGGAGATCGATGCCTTCCTCACGGCCATGAGGTCGCTCACTCCTCCGTCGGATTCCGCGGCGCTTTTGGGCCCCGTGGTCCCGACTGGGAGCCCAAGCGGGCCGGGTGCTTCGGCCCAGCGGTCCCTGCTGGATCCGGTTTCGGATCCAGGTCGTCGCCGGTCGACCTTACGACCTTGCCGGCACCGGCCCCTAGGGTGTCACCCCCGGCGCCGTCCACGGACGTCGTCGTCCCCGGTCCCCCCCTCGACCCGGTTACGACGCCGGAGCGGCACCGCTCGACGCCGCATTTGACGTAGAGAGAAGACTTTTTCTTCAATGATCCGGCCCCATCGTTTGACCCTGAGTACCAGGAGATGGGTGGCGAGGCGGACTGGGAGGGGCTTGAGGACCCTCTGGCACGTGAGTGCCAGTCTTATCAGGACTGGGCAGGTGAGCTAGGGGATGCCAGTGGTTTGGACACTTCGCCAGACACTCGTTTTGTCTCCCCTCCTACCATGGCTTCGGAGGAGGGGGCTGCATATAGTGTGGTGTTGATGCGGGTGGCCAAGGCCTTACCCCTTGAACTCCCCGTCACGGCCGTGAGGACTAACCTCCTCACTGAGGTCCTTAAACCGCAAGCAAGCTCTTCGGAGCCTCTGTTGCAGTTTAATGAGGCCTTGTCTGACGTTCTTCTGGGTACCTGGTCCAGGGCTGCTACAGGTCCCCCTGTAGATAGGAACGTGGCCAGGTGCCACCGCCCGGCTCCGGGCGACCCTTGCTTCCTGTCCACCCACCCCACTCCCAAGAGCCTGGTCATACAGGCCTCTAACTCCCAGACCGCATTCCCGATGGCTCTCCCCGATCGGGAATCCAAGAGGTACGAACAATATGGTAAGAGGATGTTCTCCTCACTGAGTTTGGGGTTGTGGTCAGGACCCATAACGTGCCCTCTCATTCTATCTGGATCTCATCCGGGTGGATGACCAACTCTTTGTTGGTTACGTGGGTGCTAAGAAGGGACGGGCAGTGCACAAACGGACTATTTCTCGATTGGTTGTCTTGTGCATCAAGGCTTGTTACTCTCTGGCTAGAAAGGTGCCTCCTGTGGGGCTACGTTCCCATTCCACACGGGCCACGGTGGCTACTACTGCCCTGGGCCGGGGGGTCCCCTTGCAGGACATCTATCAGGCAGCTACGTGGGCCTCTCTGCACACGTTCGCAAGACACTACTGCCTGGACAGCCAAGTCCGGAGAGATGGCTTTTTCGGCCGTTCCGTTCTCCAGGACTTTCTGGTGTGATTATTGGTTCGCAGACCCATCACCGGGGTTGGTGTTGCTGGGGTATCTATTCTAAGGTAAGGAATCTAATACTAACCTATTTCTTTCAGATGCACAAATTACTTTCCTTGGTTAATAATATATCTGTAAGAAACAGTAGTTAGTATTAGATTACTTACCGCCCCACCCATCCTCCCCGTTCTGCGAACCAATATCTAGGGTTAAGGTCCTCGCCTTGCCGGGCCCTAGTTTCATGGCACCAGTGTTGGTTTTTATCATGGCTCTGCGTTTCTGGCGTGGAAAAGCTGACGTCAGCGCGCAAGGGTGGCGTCTTAGTACTCCAGCGACGTCATCCCGGCGCCGACGACGGACGTGGAGCCGCAGACGATGCCTACCGATGCGCAAGGGTACTGCTACGCAAAAGTTTAAGGATCCAGTCTGATGCCTGGGGATATTCTAAGGTAAGAAATCTAATACTAACTACTGTTTCTTACAGATATATCGTTACCGAAGGGAAGTAAGTTGTGCTTTAGGCAATACTGAAAATGGAAAATTGCAACCGGCAGAGTGATTGTTTCATGTATAATCCATTCAGTAGCTGGCTTCTCTGCTACCGTAAATGGCAATCTTTCCAGTTTTTCGATGCACCGGCACCTTATAGTCTGCTCCCCTTTGTGCCAATTTAAACCGTTTTGTCAGTGAGATTGAATTCTGAAAACAGTGACATAGTATTGATTAAAAGCCAAGATACATAGCCTAAACGAAGGTTTTGCAATGTCCAGCCCAGTAGCATGATAGAACATAGTTGAGACTGACCATGTTGCAGCATGACCAAGTCCTGTTCTATGATGTCTATGACAGAAGACACTATGCTGTCCAATTAATATATCCTGGACAACAGAGTCGTTAACCCATTGTCACCTAAAGAGAGAGATTTCTCTAAATTAATACAATACATTTCTCGTATTCTTTCTGCAGTCTCTGCTTGTTTAATCTTCCATGCTTCATTATAAGCAGCATAGATACCGGCATATATAGAACGTTTTTGAAGCAGTTTTCTTGGTCCTAGCAAGAATTCCCTAAGATCAAAGCCATCTCTAAGTAAAGATAAGTGTTGCTTTACATCCTTGAGTATAGATCTTTGTATCCAGGCAAGGCAGAGCTTCCCTACACTGTGTGTTGTTACTATTCCTGGATGCTGTCTTTGAACATATCTCGGGTCTGGCCTATTGAATGTGAAACCCTGTGTCTTGTTCAGGAATCTATCTTGACAGTTGTTTGTGTCTGGGGCCAGATCAACCATTTATTCCAATCTGGATCTGTTCTGTTGTGATGCAAAATAGTATGTACTTCGACCCCCCCTCTGAAGTATTACCACTATCAGGTGTAGGTGTAGGTATAGACGGATTGTTCATGTCTTTGATCTTTGCTAACCCAAGGCAAGACTTCTGTTGGACAGTGTCATTCAAAAACATAATTTGCTCAGGGATGATGCAGGCTCTAAATAAAGCTTCTACACCCTGTACTTGCCAATCTTTTGTACCCCAGACAGTTTTTGTCTCAATGTTGTCTTTCCAAAAGTCGAAACCTAGTTTAGACAGTTGGGCATAAAAGGCTACAGTTTTGTATTGGTCAACATACTTTTCAGTCCTGTTTTGTTAACATTTCTAAAGTAAAAGGATTCTGCATTTGATACATTGAATCCTGAAAATTATGGAAATTTCATAGCAAATGTTCTTGAGCTACCCTTTGGTGGGGTAGGACAATGTTCCCATTGGTTATACATTAATACATTTCTAGGATTTGCAGATTTGTGAAAGAAATGATGACCATAGTGATTATAACAATACATTTGTTCATAGTCTGAAGAACCTTCTAAATATTCATGATTCGGGAATACTGCAGACATGTCTTGGTCTTAACATCATGTTATTAACAGTCTCGAAGTCCCAATCATCAGAAAAGGTACTAGATGAAACAAAGTCACTTAATGAAATCTTGAATAAGTCTGGAATCTTCAACAGCTCCGACGGGCCAAAAATGTCATAATCCGTTTTGTCCCAAGCTATACCATCTGGTATAGGAATGGCTGTAATGTGCACCGATGACAAGTCTCTTTGTTCCCGATGGGATGATTTGTGTGGTTTGAGGAGTAAGTTGACTTTCTTACTTGCTGTGTCCATTTTGACATATCTTCCATTTATCAAAAATACCCAGAGTTATTACCAGAGTCAACCAAAGTAGAAGAAAGAATATTCCCAACACAATCCAAAGTTCAATCCATAGTGAAACCAGATAAGTCTTTTCCAGGTGATGAAAAACGTCTGTTGCTTGTTCTTTGAAAGTTCTTTTTGCTGGCGTTGTTTCAGGTTCATTGGGATCCTCAGAAAACGTATCGAAGTTAATGAAATAGCCAGAGGCAGTTCTGTCAATTGTTGGGATTGCATCAGGATTCGTTGAAATCGCTAGAACCACTTCAATTGATCACTTGTTACTTCATTGTAGACAGGTGTTTCTTGACAAACTGGTATTTTGGTCTCAAGAGTTACAAGTTCCATAGCTTTGTTGCATAGTCCTTCTTTTCGCACTGCAGATTCCTCAAAGGTAATGAGTCTCTCAGTTTGAACATCTTTGATTGTAGCTAGAGGAGTGCGTCTGCTACATTGGTGGAGTCCACTTGGCCTACTGCTTAGCATCGGCCACATAGTGTGGTTTTATCAGGTCGATGGACACAAACGTGTTCTCCTTTTTACCAGCAAAGGGTGGCAGTAATACGGTTCATGAACCATGGATTGCTTGGACAGGTACTGGTTGTCTATAAATTCGAAGAGAGGTTTAACCCTTTCTGCGTAGTTTAGAATGTAAGTTCTTCAGAAGTTCAGGAAATCTAGATTCGACTGTAAGTTTTTCAGCATTTTTGGTGTTTGGAGCAGCGCACACTTCTCTAAAAAGTTGGCTGCCAAGCTCTTGCCTTCACTTGATAATTCATATCCTAGGAAAAGGACGTTGAGAAGGGCAATTCCTGATTTCTTAAAATTGAATTTGTGCCCTTCAGAGGCGAAGCCCAATATAATGGTGTTCATCCTGTTCAAGTGCCTATCCAAGTCATCGTCTGTCAGATAGATGTCATCGACTTATGACTATGCCTCATCATCATAATTTTGTAGTACCTCTGTTACCCTCGCTGAGAATAACCCAGGACTATTCTTAAATCCCTGATGGAGACTGCAGAAGTGACGCTGTGTCCCCATAATTGAGAAAGCGGTCAGATACCTACTTTCTGGTGCAATGTTTTGACAAAAGAAACCGTTAGAATTATCTAATCTGGTTTTATATTTTTTATGTACAATGTCATTAATTAATGCTGTACTGTGTGCATTTTCACTGCAAATGTATAAAATAGAAACCTTCTCAGGGGTCCCACTGATACTTGGTCCTTTTAAACCAACAAAGAAGAAATTGGCACAGAAGCTGAAATATAAAAGTAACACCTTTTTAATCCATCACCGTTCTTTAGCCGACTCTGCCACCCCAGATCAGACATTGCTATATGCAAATCAGTCTGACCCTGGGCCTCATGGGAACAGTCCAGCCCGAACTGCCAAGCCATGCCTTCCCTGGACCGGAAACAAGCTTCCGAGGACCGGTTTCTGGCATTACAGCCTTCTTCAGCCCGGCTTGCTTGAATCCATTGGCAACGTGAGCAAGGGACTCACGTCTGAGCATACCCTGCCACACTATGGCGGCCAAAAGCGGTACAAAAGGGGGTGGTGATGGACAGAGCATCTGAACCAATCAAACACTCACACCCAGTCAATAGATCTGGGTTTAATCCGTCACCGTTCTTTAGCCCACTCTGCCACCCCAGTTCAGACATGGCTATATGCAAATCAGTCTGACCCTGTGCCTCATGGGAACAGTCCAGGTGATTTGGTTTGATTGGTTCAGATGCTCCGTCCATTACCACCCCCTTTTGTACCGCATTGGGTTACATAGTCAGCATAAAACCAAGGGGCAGTCCTGGCTCATGTAAGCATGCAAATGACTAATATGCTCATGCAAGATCTGCTTGCTCAATTAAGTGGGAGGAGCTAACAGTTGCTAATTCTGGTGACTCTCAGCTCGGCATCAAATATTTCTCCTTTCTGATTTGTGACCCTGTCTTTCGCCCAAGACAGTGGCAGGGGTACACAATTCATTTCAGGGCTTCCGCCTTCACTGAGGTCCTAGTTGCCAGCAATGCCTGTGCTGGTTACCTTCACTTTGGCTTCAAGCTGGACTGGTGCGGACGCTGACTCTCCAGGCTGAATCTGATGTCCGGGCCCCTCTGGAAATGGTTGTAAGGCAGCAAATATCTATTGGTGGACAGAACAAAAGGTCTTTAGACAAGGCACAGAAACAGTCTATCAACAGAGAGGATAGTCTCAAAACATTTCCTAGTCTTGGGACGCCCCATACATTAGCAAGGCACCCAAGAACCACTTCCATCTATCTATGTGAGAATAAAAAAAAACAACAGCCTGGACCTATTGGCAAGTATAAAAGGAACATCACCCAAGCCCAAGCTACCAAGGAAATCTGTATTAATTTACTAAACTCAGAGGAAAAGAGAAAAACAACACAGACATACCCTAAATCTTTACATTGGTGTATTCCTGTGTACTAATCTGAAAACCCTAAAAAAAAGAAAAGTTCTACACTTTTGCTCATAAATTTTACATTACTTTTACAGGACTGCAGACACTTCGATATGTCATGCTAGGCAAGATGGCGGACTGAGGACGCCGCCGTGCAGTCGCAGCTGTGAGCAGATCCCTACTCCTTGCTAACCAGGCGTTTCATGGATACGGAGTTTTGTGTTTGAGGATGGCTACGGAGGCTACGGAACTGCAGAAAGAACTTACCCAAACTCCATGCTAACCCGGCATCTAAGGCATGTTTGCTGACTTGCTGTGGGGTCGGTCAGACGGACGGACGGAGTGGTAACAGGCTGGCAAGACAGAGGAACTGGATGTGGGCTGGCGGTGCTCGAGGTGTTCGAGGGCTGAATTGCTGACACACCCACGGGAAGTGCCGTATGTTGAACGGCTGTGCAGGCAGGTTAAAGCGTGGAAGCCTTGGATCTTACTCAGCGAGCTTGCTGACACATCGGGAGGTGGACTGGAGAGATAGAAAACCAGACATGGACTAAACGAGGGGATCAGAATCAGAAAAGGAATTGAGGTTTTTACCGGCATTGGCAGCTGTTGCTGCATATATTTCTGTTTGCCTGGTTCCTGTTTTTGTGACTCTTGTGAGTCTTGTGATTTCCTAACGAAGTAAAGAAAGGGGTGGTTTTGGAAACATGCAGCGGTTGTTCCAGATTTACCTCTTGGTCTTACGGCGCCTGATCCCGCGGCTCGCTGGAGGCTCCACACGCGGCTGGTCCGGTTTAGATCAGAGACGTTGGTTTGCGACGCCGTCTAACGGAGTTCAGGTGAGCGTGGACCCACCGTCAAGTAAGTGTTCGCAAATGGCTCCTAAAATCTATCAGAGGGACACTAGGGCTAATAAGAATAATGCCTTAGAGGAAGGTGAGGCTACAGTGGTTACAGACACGACTCTGAAGCATAGTACTCTTAAATCCAATGCTGTGACACCAATGTCTAAAGCTGCTAAAACAACTGCTGCTTCTATCTCTACTGGTGTCTCCACTACAACTAAAGAAATACTTAATACCACTGTAACTCCATTGGTCCCGGGTAAACAAGTACTTCGACCCCCCGTCTTGGTTATACCAGCGCTTGGGTCTGCTAATGTTTCCTCTAAAGAAGTAACTAAGAACCCAATCAGCATGGATCCTGCGAATGGTGCCAACAAGGGTGAAGGGGTCATAGTCGTCTCTCTGTCTGTTCAGGGGGGGGACCCCCATTGGAAATTGTAGACAAAGAAATATCCGTAGAAGAAGCTAATGGTCCGGGGAAGGCTCCTTCTGCCTGCCTAACGGAAGCTCTTTCTCCTGTCGCAGAGACTATTGTAAACTCTCCAGAATTATCTGACACCGGCCCCCTTCAGGAAAACTCGTATGTGGATGAGAATGGAGATATAGAGGACAAAGTGTCGAACGAGGAATACGAGGAGCTGAGTGAAACTGCCCCTATATCCGGCAATACTGTACACTTTAACGGCAAGGTCAAACCTAAACCTAAATCAAAGAATAAAACGAAGACCAAAAAAAAAAAGGGAAAGTACTGGGTCTACAGAATTCATCAGTACCGATTCTATTGCCGGCAGTAAAGAAATCGCTTCTTGCTGAAAAAAGCCACCTTATGAAATGGATTCAAGCCAAAGGGTTGGTACAGAGCATAACACTTCGGCTTTCTGGGGTAAGCTCACCTGAACAAGAGATTACTCCTGTCTCTGCAACACCTATTGAGGATGTCTCTATAGTAAAGGATACTTTAAAGCAGCCCGTATCGGATTTGATTACCACAGCATCGCAAAAGACCGTGATATCTAACCATTTGGCTAACATTTCGAGAGCTTCAGATGCCCCAGAAAATGCTGTCATCCTGTGGGAACTAACTACTAAGAAAACTCTCTCTAATAGCCCAACGGTGTTGGAAGACGTAGAAATTATCACCTCTTCTGCTGGTACTAGCCCTCTAACCCTACTAGAAGGAGTTGACAATACTAGCAATACTAGTAACACTAGCATCAGTGGGACTTTGGAGGTAGATATGGGAAACACAAACTCGCCATTTGATACTATTCTGCAGATTCTGGCTAGCAATCGGAAGGAGGCGCAGGAACATTTTTTAAAATTAAGGGAGGACAATACCAGATTGCAGAACTCCTTACAGGATATTGATGTAAAGATGGGCGGGATGACGCAGGAAATTGGGGATCTACAACAGCGTGTGGTTAGGATAGAGGAAGGAGCGGCAGGAATGAGCACTGTGGTTAGCCAACATGATGACAAGCTTTTAGCACTGCAGTTAAAAGTTGAGGATCTTGAAAACCGCCAAAGGCGGTCCAATCTTAGGCTTTTTGGTATTCCCGAAGGGGTTGAGGGGGGGGGGACCCGAGGGCATTTATGGTTGGGTTATTGCAGAAGGCCTTCACAGATCTTTTAGATTGAGATTGGGACTCTCAGTTGCAGAGAGTCCATAGGCTACCAATAACCCAGAGAAATAAACATAACAAATTCCCTCGCCCATTCCTAATCCACTTCGGGAACCATCTGTTAAGGCAGGCTGTTTCCTTAAAACCAAGGCCTAATCTACCAGTTACGTTAGGAGAACTTTCTTTTTTCGTTAAGTCGGACCTCAGTAAGGCCACAATGGACAGAAGATGGCAATTACGCAAGTTAATTGATCTATTTAAGGCCCTAGGGGGACAAGCATATCTGCAGGAACTGGCTAGGCTAAAAGTCATTAAGGGAGGCCACACTCATTTCTTTATAGATGTAAGGGAAGCCGAGGAGTTTTTAGCCTCATTCTCGTAACAGAGAGAGATACTATCTGAAGTAAAACTTTGTTTATTTTTTTTTGGTTTGGCAAGGAGTGGGTGAAGCCACAGGTGCTTCTTGGGGTAACTGCCACCACAGCGGCAGAAAGATGTCATTGGGGGGTGCTCTCTCGTCTGAGGAGGGAGGGGGCAGGAGGGTTGGGGCTGAAGGGTGGGGAGGGTAGGTGGAGGGGGGTTTGTCTGAAAAAAGCTTCACAGGAAAATAAAAAACCAGAGCAGCTGGAGAGAAAAGCACTAGGTATTATAAAATTACAGATTGATAGGATTGACAGGACACATGTAATCTTTTTCTATCTTAAATGCCTCGAATAAAATGTCTAGCCTGGAACGTTGCTGGTTTGAATAGTAAGAAGAAAAGACGTTTGGTTCGGGAAGAAATAGCTTTGTATATGCCCAACTTTGTTTTTTTATCCGAGACACATGTTGCCTATGCAGATAGGAAAATGTTGGCCCACCTGGGGTATGAGGTAATAATCTGCTCGACATTTAATGCATCAATAAGGGGGGTTGCCATTCTAAAAGATAAACGTTTTAAGGTTGAAGTTGGAAAGAGCAAATGCGATAAGAAAGGGAGGTGGGCTATTGTTCAATTATTGATCGAAAAAAGTAAATATGTTTTTTGTGTAGTTTATGGATCTAATTTTGATGATGCTTATATTTTTGATGAGTTGAATGTAGAACTGTTGCAGTGGGTAGGTGAATTAATTATAATGGGTGACTTCAATTGCATAATGGACTACAAGATTGACACTACGAGGAGAAACGCCCTTTTTCGAATGCGGAGAACTAGGGCAGCCATTTCAGAGTTAGGGCGTATTCACAATATTAAAGATGTTTGGCGATCCATTTTTCCCACTACGCCTGGCTACACATATTACTCTGCCCCTCATAGGCTTTGTTCACGTATCGATATGGTTTGGGCATCTGATAGGGTAATCAGCATTAATACTATTGAACTCTGCCCTAGAATCAATTCCGATCATAATCCCATATTATTAACTTTTAACACCGAAAAGAACCATATAACACCTCGTATTTTTTCTTTTCCCAGGCATTTATTTACCAACACAATATTTATGTCACAACTTAAGTTACACATTGTAGACTTCATCAAGCTTAACCTTAATTCAATGACATGCCTTATGGTATGGGATTCTTGCAAAGCTAGTATTCGGGGCTTTACCCAACAATTTCTGTATCACCAAAATTCTGAACTTCGTAGAAAAAACAAAGCCTTGGTTAATAATATACTCTCGGCTGAATTACTATTGGCAGAGGCTTTGGGTCGGCAGGCCACGAATACAATAGAATTGGAATTACAATTAGGACGCTTGAAGTCTGCCCTAAAAACTACCTTTTGGGACAAGAGTAGTATAAAATTACATAAATTCCAAGTGACACAGTATGAGAGTGGAGATAAAGTTGGACAACTATTAGCTTATAAAATAGCTGATGATCGAGCTAATACTCTGATTAAAAATTTAAGGGGCCCTAATAATACTATAATTGACCAACCAACTCAAATTCTAGAACACTTTGTTGCATTTTACAAAAAATTATATACCCCAGAAAATTATCCTACAGTAGCGGCAATCCATAATTATCTAGATAATTTTCTAGAAAAGCCTGACCTTCCAGAGATGGAACGACTATCTGATTCTATTAGCATATCTGAAATTAAGGAGGCAATCTCCCTCTTGCCATCAGGGAAAGCATCGGGAGAAGATGCGATCCCGTTATAAATATATAAGTTTTGTGCTGATGAGCTTACACCTCTCCTTTATCAGGTCATTAAATTTGTTGGAGAAAGCAAGGAAGCTCCGAGGTCTTGGAATAAGGTTAAATTGGTCTTTTTTTTGAAGAAGGGGAAATCACCTGATGAGTGCGGTTCTTACCGCCCCATCTCGCTAATTAATGCGGATGCTAAAATATTTGCAAAAGTAATAGCTAACCGCTTAACACCTATTATACCGAAAATAGTTAGCCCAAATCAACACGGGTTCGTAATAGGTAGGGATACCACAGCACATATTAACATGGCTGTGACAGCCTTTGACATTGCAGTAAAAGGAATCCACCCCACTCGGTATGATCATGCTTGACGCAGAAAAAGCTTCCGACCGAGTGGGGTGGGATTACTTGTGGCGAGTTATGATTGGCCTGGGTTTTATTTTAAGGAAAACTTTTTGAATTGGATACAGTCATTATACGATAACCCCGTGGCCAAAATCAGTTATGCTGGTCAACTTTCCACCTCTTTTACCATAGCCCGAGGAACTCGCCAGGGGTGCCCTCTCTCACCTCTTTTATTTGCATTATCAATAGAACCATTTCTGCATGCACTACAATTACAACCTGCGATTTCTCCTTTTAAATCTGGTCCTTATTTACTGAAGTTCACTGCATATGCTGACGATATCGCTATTTTCTCAACTGATATTGTTAATGCGATGCAGGGCATTACAGTAGAAGCTAAATGTAAATGTACAGGAATTTATATAGCGCAAATCACCGAGCGGTTTCTAAGCGCTTGCTTAGGGAACCCGCCCTGGTATTCCCCTGTGAGATAACCCCGGCAGGGTATCCGCAAGGTGAAAGCCAGGCATCCCGCCGCGAGGGGCCGTTGTGGAGATTAAGCAAGCTATTGCCCAGAGTCGCATAGTGTGAACCCGTGAATCGAGTAGGCACCGGAGCAAGAATTGTCGAGTCCATGGACATTTTAGGACTCAAGACCCCGCCGAGCCGGGAATTGAACCCTGGTCCCGGGCTGACCTCTGCTTCCAGGTCTGCCTCCTCTAACCAGTGAGCCACACTTCTCCACAATTATTAGCTAGTAGATTCGGGGACGTCTCTGGCTACAAATTAAATTTAAACAAAACACAAATAATTGCAAATTATAAACCTGGGGGCCTCGTTGGATTCTGTCAATCAGCTACATATCTAGGGGTAAAGCTGTCTGCAAATATTAAGAATTTTTTTAAAATAAATTATGATGAATTAGTTAAAAACACTATAACTCTGTTAAAAAAGTGGCACAAACTCCCCTTAAATATTATTGGTATAATTAATTTGATTCGTATAATAATTTTACCTAAATTTCTTTATCTTTTTTGCTCTATCCCTTTGGTATTATGTAATTCTTTCTTTAAAAAATTGGATGGGGTTTTTAGTAGTTTTATTTGGGGGTATCGTAAAGTTCGTAGATCTATTACTCTGTTAAAAGGGGCCTCCGACTCAGGAGGGCTGAATTTCCCAGTTTTTAAGCTATATTTTTTGGCAACATTTGTGGGGCGTTTACGATATTTAATTAATTCTGAGGATGTAGATAATTGACCTTATTATCTTACTTGTATGTTTAAGTCTGATGTGAATATGTTTTTGTGGAGGATTAATGATCCCAATTACTACAAAAGGGTGCGCTTTAAGATAGCTAGAGACTTAGTTAAAATCTGGCGTAATATTCAGGCTTTTTGTAAGGTGACCTTTTTCCATCCCAAATTGACTGTATGGGGAAATCCTGGTCTACTGGGTATCTTTAGTGATGGATTAACTAATATATGGTCGACGCCTGGAATAAAAAGTCTCGGGGATCTGTATGGCGCACAAGGTTTCATGAGTTTTGAAACACTTAGGACACTCTACAATATTCCTGACTCTACGAGGTTTAAGTACTTGCAGATATATGACTTCTTTATTCGTAAGATGAAACTAAAGAATATTACTGATTCTAGTATATGGGATTGCTTTTATTCGCAGAAACATAAGTCATTAATTAGTACCTGTTATAAGTGTTTCAATACTTACAAGAATACAGACTGCAATACTCTTGCAGAGAAGTGGAGTAGGATGTTAGGGAGTAATATTACTCCGGCTTTGAATAACTCATCTCTACGCAATATTAACAATGTGGTTTCTTCGTCAAGTTTAAGATTGCTGCAATTTAAAACAACATGTATGCTTTACCACACTCCAGAAAGAATGTCTAAATGGGTTTCTAACAGTATTTATAGTGAACGAACCAAATGCCCTAAATGTGCGTTAGCTGCAGCAGATCTTGTGCACATGCTATACACTTGTCCCAAGATATCAGAATTTTGGGCTTCATTTGAGAACATAATGTCATTGAAATTAGGGGTCTTATTTTCTTTAGATCCTGCTCTTGTTTTGTTAGATAGTAATGGCAGGAGTACTTCACAAAGATCTTTCGTCACCATTTCGGTGTCATGTGCCAAACTTATAATCGCACGCGCTTGGATCTCCCCTAATTCCCCACATATTATGGAATGGTGGTCATTACTTAATGAAATTCATAGTATGGAACTAGCGTTGGCCAGGCTCAGGGGCACTAAATCTCTAGCTAAATTTGATAAGATCTGGGGGTCTTTCCTATTTTAGGTGAAAATTATTTCTTCATTTAGTTAATTGTTGTTTTTTTTTCCTTTCTCTTCTAACCAGCAATGACATTTGTATTTATTTTGCCTGGATATAAACAGAATATGTCAAATGATTCAGTGTCAATTCTGTGTAGGATGAAACTATTCCTTTTTTTATATTAATTGTCTCTTTCCTCTGCTGCTTGTCTTGATTTGTCTGTTTATTTTTTTGCCTCCT
Organism: Lissotriton helveticus; assembly: GCF_964261635.1. NCBI lineage: Eukaryota > Metazoa > Chordata > Amphibia > Caudata > Salamandridae > Lissotriton > Lissotriton helveticus. The sequence continues at coordinate 57,500,996 of NC_136069.1, read as the reverse complement.
GTGTCGCTAATAAAAATTTAAAAAAAAAAAATGGACTGCAGACACTTCTAAAATGATTCTTCTTAATAAAAGCACCTACATACCTACATTGTACGCTTAGGACCATGCTCTCATGTTATAGGAGCAGCAGGAAAACCTAAAACTGCTAATTTAACAGGGTTTCTTATCTTTAAAACAACATTTTCTTCAAAAAAATTTTTTTTTGCTAAGGATCAAATGGGCATCTTCCCTGTGATCTACTTTTCATGATCCAGACTATGTTATGTTATGTTATGTTATGTGACATTTTTAATGCGCACAGATGCTCCAGCAAAGGAGCGTCCTGGCGCAGGGAAAGGCAGACACAACACAACACTAAAACCAGCAGCAAAAAGCAGAGCACTTAAAACAGGGGAAGTTTAAAACAGAAAGGTTTTCAAGGCCCTACGGAAGGATATTAGATCATCCAAAAGACGGATTTCCAGAGGGAGCGCATTCCAGAGAACTGCAGCTTTCACTCGGAAGGAGCGTCCTCCCATCCGGCTGAGTCTGAACCGGGGAACAACCACCAGGGATTGTCCAAGGGAGCGAAGTGAGCGAGTTGGCACATAGGGAGAGATCAATTTATTAAGTAGCAAAGGTGCCGACTCTCGAAGAATTTTAAAAACCAGGCTGAGGGCTTTGAATTGGATTCGCTTATTCATTGGGAGCCAATGTAAGGACCGCAGAGTGTTGGAGGTAGGACAAGTCCGGGGCAAGCCGACCACCGCCCTAGCCGCAGCATTCTGGACTCGCTGTAAACGGAGTATCTCAGCTTGGTTCACTCCTAAAAGGAGTGAACTAGCATAGTCCAGGCGAGAAATAATCATCGCTTGAATGACCAGCTGTCTTGTAGGAGCATCGAAGAATTTGAGCAGGGGTCTTAGCCCGCGTAATACTCCAAAACAGCAGGCCGCCACTCTCTTCGTGTGAGTCACAAAGCTTAACGTATGGTCAAGCCATACTCCCAAATTCCTGAGTTCCAGGACAGGGGCTGGGGCTGTTCCCAGCTCAGGAGGCCACCATCCATCTCCCCAGAGGTCCGCATCCCTTCCAACGATCATCACCTCTGTTTTTGATGCGTTCAGCTGGAGACAGTTGTTGTTCATCCAGCTGGCCACCTCTCTCAGTCCACTGCGGAACCTGGGGGCATCCTTCTTGGCATCCCCGCTGATCGTAACCGCCAGCTGAGTGTCGTCGGCATAGGAAACCATGGTTAGGCCCCATTGCCTGGCGACTTCAGCCAGCGGCTGCACGTACAGATTAAAAAGCGTGGGACTCAGCGAGGAGCCCTGAGGCACCCCCAGGTCCAGCGGATGGTATTTGGACTGAAAGGGAGGGGTGGCAACGCAGAAGGAGCGATCACTGAGGAAGGAGCGGAACCACTGCAGAGCTGAACCACCAAGGCCAATGTCCTGCAAGCGGTGTAGAAGGATGCGATGGGAAACAGTGTCAAAGGCAGCGCTCAGGTCTAATAAAATAAGCGCTGCCGTTTGACCTGCATCCAATACAATCCGCAAGTGCTCAACCATTGCCAGAAGGGCCGTCTCGGTGCTGTGACCAGCACAAAACCCATTCTGCACGGGATCCAGGACATTAACTTGGGTCATGTGCTCTGTGAGGGCCAGATTTACATGGGCCTCCATGACCTTGGCCGGCCAAGGGAGCAAAGATATAGGGCGGTAGTTTTCAGGTTTCAACGGATCCAAAGATGGTTTTTTCAGGATCGGGGAAACTACCGCTTGCTTCCACTTGGCAGGAACAAGGCCAGAAGTCAGGGAGAGGTTAATCAGAGAACACACTATTGTGCGTCCCTGAAAGGCAGCATCCCTGAAAAGGGCCGATCTTACCGGATCTGCAGGCGAGCCAGATTTGACTCGCAAGGCCCATTTCGCAAACTCCTCATTAGAAAGAGTTGGGAGGGAATGCAGCGATGGACAATTACTAGAGCCACTCCAGGGAATCACAGGTGGCAGTGGGCTCGGAAACGCCTGGTAGATTTTTTTAACTTTGTCCAGAAAGAAAGTGGCCAGTACTTCGCAGTGGGAGGTGGAACTGTCCAACTGCGGAGGAACCCTCTTTGCCATCAGGTCTTTTATGGTTTTAAAGATGGTTTTAGTGGGATTGAGGCTGTTTCGAAATTCTGCTGCGTAAAACGCCGCCCGGGCCCTACATATAGGTCGATGGTAGAGCTTAACTAAGGCCTGGTAGGCGGATTTCCTATCGGCGTCATACGTCTTGCGCCACTCCCTTTCTGCCCGTCTACAAGAGGACTTCATGGCACGCAGCGCACTGTCATACCAGGGGCTGGCCTGCCGAGGACTGGACTTACTGGAGATGATAGGTACCAGGGCATCAAGCGCCCTGGTAATCCAGTTACAGAACCGATCATAGCCCGAGGTGGCATTCAGCAAAGAACCCAGAGGCTCAGCACCCATGATGCAGTGAAGGTCCTCCAGCCTAAGTTTATTCAAGTGGCGCCGAGGTATCCGCAAAGGAGGTGGAATAATAGGGTTGGCAGGAAGAGGAAGCCAAGCAGACACCAAGTAGTGGTCAGACCATACCACAGGATCAACCGCCACAATCTGGACATCCAAGAGAGTCGTAAAAAACGGCTATGCAACATCAGCTCTAATAAGGACTGTCAGTTTATTTACACGGACTAGCTAATAAAAAAACTAGCAATGCCCTTGCAAAACTATGTTGCATGGAATAACATACAATAATGGTGTTATCACCTAAGAATTTTAGAACAAAAACTACCCACATCTAGCTCCCCTTAAACGTCAAATAAGGGAAAAACAATCTAGACTACTGATCCTGTCATAATTTCATCAAACAGGATGGGCAGTAAAATAACATATATTTGTATTAATTTTATTAATGCTAACAATGTTTAAAACAGTATTACTAAATAGCCAATTAAGTGTCTCATTGCTATATCATAGACAGCTTAGACAGGCTAAAAAAATTGAGAAAAGGAGAGAGCAACATACATATTACCTAGCCTTAATTTGTAGAGGAGCTAGCCTCCTTCCCCCATTTTGACAGTAGGAAACCTGAAACAGGTTTCACTTCTGTCAACAATATCAACCCCTATTTGTAGGAACTGGGCATAAACAAAGTTATAGGAGGTACATAGCAATTTTGAGGAAAACTAAAAAAAACATGAATACCCAAACCCCAATCCTTTAAGCAAATGTACAAATGTAACATGAGGGCGAATGAATTCAAACTAAATCCCATTGGCTCAGCCCTAGTAACACCAAACAAATAGCATTAGTGCTGTATATATGGCCAAGCTCACATGTAAACGCTCGGCTCCGTGAGCCCTCTCACCCCGCACGTATATCCTGGCGATTATCCTGCACAATAATTGCATGTCTGAAGTTGGCGAAAGTTACCGTCCACTTACCATCTGCTCCTGAGGCTTCTCCGTGCGATAGACCCGAAGTTCTGTCCCCGACTGTTTGGCGGCCTTCACTGTGCCGGAGCCGCGATCTCAAGTGAGGAGGTATCCGGCCGCGACTGCAAAACGGCGGCCTCTGGCTGCGGTGGGGAGCCGGTCGGTGGGAACCTGAAATCCGCTAGCCAAAGGCGACAGTGCTGACCTACTCCAAATAGCAGATTGCCCTGCGGGTGGTGCGCTACAGCGGGACCGGTGGGAACCATGATCCTCGGCCCCCCTCGGTGTGATGTCAGGGCATTAATAACTTCTCCCGGGACGGACAGGTGACTCGCGGGGAGCGGCAGAGACTTTGTTTAGCCCTTTGGTGACCCTCCGTTGAGATCCCTAACTTGATTTTTGGGGTCCTCCTGTGAATCCTGTTGCGTCCTGGTATGGGCCCGGCCCTGCGGTGAGGTGGGGAAGGAGGAGGCCGTAACGGCTGGAATGGCAGATGGCACCCTTTTCCGCGCCCCCCATCCGGGCAGAGAAACCGCTGTTCAAGAGATTCCCGGGGGCCGGCAACGTGAGGAAGGGCCCACGTCCAGAGATGTACTCGCTGCTTTAACAACCCTGCATATGTCCCTGATCCGAGCGGCCCGGGACCTGGGAAGGAGGATGGCCGCCATTGTTGCTCCACCGCTCCACGTCGACTTGGTTCACTCTTGTGTAGGCGCCGATCTGCCCGCCTCTGTGCTACTGACGAATGCCTCCGCTACGTTTACGTCCGTAGAGCCGCTGATTGACTTGGTTCATGTGATTACTGTGGGTACACCGATTGCACGCGTGATTGACTCATCGGGGCCATTGTCTACTCGGCGAGTGACGGAACGACATCGATCTGTGTTTTGGGCTGCATCGGCGGCGTTTCATCGCTTGCCGCATTGTGGGATTCTTTTTCCATGGCTGGCGAACCTATGTTCGGATTGGAGGTTATTATCGGTGTTGATGTTGACACAGGCAGATTTCTGCCATGCATCTTCGGCGGGGTTCTGGTGGTTAATTTCCCATGGAGCAACGACAATTCCAGAACTTCCTGGAACATTTGGACCCGTCATTCTATTTTGTAGGCCGGTTGAGACCGAGACGTACGTTGGTGCTATGGATAGACGAGGCCAGGGGTGAGACCGTTTGGCACATGGTGGGACTCATTGTTGGTTGATGGTGATTTCAGGGGCACTCAGCGGGGTTATAATTGATTGTGATGTAAGTGGTTACTCCTTTTCATAGTCCTTTCTATCATTGCTATCAGATGATTATTGCATGCGGTGGTGGGAAGGGGCCGGATGACCGGTTCGATGGCCCTTCTCCAATAATTTTCCTCTCCCTTTTTTTCCTTTTTCTTCTCTATATTTCGGGTTTCTAATTAGGGCGACAGGCACGCTGCTGGGGGAGGGTAGGCCGTAACCTTCTGCAGGGGTGCAGGGTGGGGGGTAGGGGGATGGGATTGTTATTTTGTCCTTTCTTTGTCTTTATGGCCCTTTGTCCTTTTCTTTTCCATGTCGTCGTCTTCTATGTTTCCTATAGTGTGTTTTGCTTTGTGGGCTGGGGCATAACTTGCAACAAATTGTACGTGTTTTTATAACTGTCCTGACTCAAATGCCCTACCCCCATTACTTCGAATGTATGTGCACTGCTGGCGGGTTTTCTGCTTTCTTGATTACTATTGTAGGAGCGTGTATGATTGTACGACATTGATTTTAATCTTATTTTCCTTTATTGTAAAATGAACCTTCTTGGATCCTTATTTTCACATCGTGCATTTCCTCCTATGTTATATCCTGGATGCTCATCAGACCTTGATTTCCGTGCCGCTTTATTTTTCTATACTGTGTGGTTCTCTTTTCGATTTGAATAGCGGCCGGCCGGAGTGGTTGTAGGCCCATGGTTGTATTTCCTTGCTGACACAATGAAGGTTCTTTAAAAAAAAAAAAAAAGTATCCTTACAGTATGTTTTTCATGTTTATGAACTTACTGCACCAGCATGTGATTAGTGCAACCAATCACGGTTCAATTAGTCTTGCACTTGCACTTTAAATTCTGCCTTTCCTCCCCTATGCGTCATGTGACCAAGGCCTCTGTGAAGGCCGAAACGTTATGCTGAGGTGGGCCTTCCACGCAATTGAATAAAATCACTGCTCACCTGCACCCTGGGTCTTCCTCTCTTCTTCTGCGCCGCTGGTATCCGTTACAAGGGCTCCTGGTGAGAGAATGCTGAGATCGTTTTCATCTCTACAACCAGTTATGAGCTTCTCCGGTTCTGGTTGACCCCTTCCTTCTCAAGAGGCGGAGCAGCAGGAAGCCAAGACCTCTGTTCACCCGGAAGTCGATTGTTGCCTCCCGTTGGGGAGAAACTGCTCCAGCCCCCGGACACTGTATACAGCGGCGGTAACCTGAGCCAGGCGAGGAGCGCTGGGACAGCTGTCTCTGTCTGCACCTGAAGCCTGGTTTCGTGAAGCCGTCACGGACAAAGATTGAGCCGGTGAGGAACTGAGTGCCTAGTTAAATAGCGGGAAGCATTTGTTAAAACCGCCATTGTCACGGACAAAGATTGAGCCGGTGAGGAAGTGAGTGCCTAGTTAAATAGCGGGAAGCATTTGTTAAAACCGCCATTGTAACTGTGAGTGCGTATTGCACGTTAAAAACATTTTGGAAGTGCCCTGTCAGCAGACGCTATACGTGGGAGGGAGCTGGCAGCCCTTAACGCATTTGATGACTCCCCGGCCGGGGATGCAGCTGTGTCCACATTGAAGGAAATGCCGGAGAATGAAAACGCTAGCACTTGTGACAAGTTTAAAAAGCTTGAGAAACTGATGCAGCTGTGTCCACATTGAAGGAAATGCCGGAGAATGAAAACGCTAGCACTCGTGACAAATTTAAAAAGCTTGAGAAACTGATGAGGCGTGAACAGTCCAAATGGTGGGAGCACCGCTCCCTGAGCCGCTATCTTAAGGTCAATAGAATACCGAGGGGGCTGCGAGCCATGCTAGCCCCCAGTTACGAAGATCCTGACCCAGATATGCTCAGGGAGTGGGCAGAATGTAATCTTGATAATTCCCGTCGGCTTGTGCAAATACTGGTACGCTATGCAGACAGTGACCGAGTGAAGACTCAAGCTAAGATTGAGGAATTGAATTCAGAAATTGAAACTATGTGCACTGAGGAAATCGCGGAGTGCACTAAGCTAAGGAGTGAAATGGTGGCAAGGCTACAGAAAGAGGAGGACATAATTAGAAAAAGGAAAACTTATAAGTTTCAACGCGACAAGGCTGATTATGCTGAGGGGCGAATTTTCACGTTCGCGAAAAAATATGACGCTATAAAAGCCAGTAAAGTGTTCAAGCCTGTCCCTCCTTCTCAACCGTCTTCTTCCAAAGCCATGCCCGGGTTAGCTCAACAAGAAGAAACTTCTGAATCCAATCTCAGCTCCAGTGTGAATAACGACACGGACTCCAACACTTCGCAGGCGGAACCCCGGCTGGGGTTTACCCGGTTTTCACTGGCCCAAGAGGTGGAGTGTCTGCGCAAGGACAGACGCGAGACTCTTCGCCCCAGGATACCAGCGCAACAAAAATAAAAAACCGCAACGCCAAACGCTACGAGCGCCGAAAAGCCAACTCAAGGAAAAAATCAACAAAAAAAGAAAAATTTCAACAGGCGGTGGAACAAGAAGTGAGGAATTCAGGTACTGCTCTTTCTGTTTTAAATCTTACCAATACTACATTTTCAGCATCTGAACTGCGTATCTTGTCGATGGGACTGTCTTATTGTCCTCCTAGTGACTTAAATTATGTTAATATCAGGATAGATTTATTCAAATTTTTCCGCAAATTGAAGCTACAAAAATATTTTGCTGGGAGTAAAACACGGACAATTGGGGCGAGAGCGGAGATAAGCAACCAAGTGCTCTTGGCGCGCGATGCCCCTTTGCTTCATGACATGGAGTCCCTTAGATGTGAACAATCAACCTCGCAGAGCACTCCGGAACAGCCATATACCAACGTAGGGAGTCTTACTAACTTCAACCCACGTTCCACCTATACGCCTGTTATGTTGTATGACAACATAGATATATTCCATGAGGCAACTATTAAAGAAATCAAGGTGCTATACACTAAAATGCTTGAAATTAAGCAACACAAATACCAACAGAACGACCAATACATGAAACTGGTTAAAAAGATTCAACAAGATGACAATATCATTGTTAGACAGTCAGACAAAGGGGGCAATATTGTGCTTTGGCCAAGGCAACTCTATTTGGAAGAAGCCCTCCTTCAATTGAACAATCCTGACTGCTACAGACATTGTGATGTGGGTGTGGTAAGAAAAGCCCAGACAGACTTCTACTCCTTGTTAATGGGGTGGCGGTCCTATGGTCTGATCAGTATGGATGAACTAAAGTTCCTAAAAAATGACCACCCCATCACGCCGGTCTTGTATCTGATCCCAAAAATTCATAAGGATTCAGCCAAACCTCCTGGGAGACCTATCATTGCAGCTTGCGGGGGTTTATTGGAGAATACAACAATTTATGTGGACTCTTTTTTGCAAGAACACGTGCAAAACTTACCATCATTTGTCCAAGACTCCAATGACTTCCTCCGCAAAGTTAAGGATATTCAATGGGATCCAAACTGGTGGTTAATAACTTTAGATGTAACATCATTGTACACCAGCATTGTGCACCGGGATGGAATCAGAGCAATTGAATTTTATTTGGGACTTAGACCAATAATCATGTCTGAACACAATAGGATGATTTTGTCCATTATAACCTTTTGTTTGAACCATAATTTCTTTATGTTCAACAACCAGTACTACCAGCAGATCAGGGGGGTAGCCATGGGGGCCTGGTTCTCTCCCAGTTATGCCTGTTTGCATATGGGCTACTGGGAGAGGCAGGTCCTCTATGGTGTGCACGCTGATATTGCTGCAAGGTCTATTGTTCAGTGGTATTGTTATATAGACGATGTGTTCTTAATTTGGCGTGGTACACTAACAGAAGCTGAGCAATTTTTTGCTACTCTCAACCACAATGATTACAACTTGGCTTTCACATCAGACAATCTCATGTACACTTTCTTAATATGACTATTGAGATCAATAAGGGTAAACTACAGACCAAGCTGTATAGAAAGCCAACGGCAGGGAACACTGTGCTCCATGCCAGTAGCCATCACCCCGCCCATCTGATTCGGAGCATCCCCTATGGAGAGATGCTCCGAATTAGACGGTTGTGCAGTACTGACGCACAATGTAACCAGGCTCAGGAAGCTAGCAAAACTAGATTTTTGGCTAGGGGTTACAAGGTAGGGGAGATTGATAAGGCTATGTGTAAGGCAAATGCACTGTCCCGTGATTTGGCACTTGAGCGCAAACAAAAACCGAAATCCATAGAGATTCATGATAAACAACCTGTCAGATTTTCGGGGCTTACAACAAGCAACATGGCACATTAAGAAAAACTGTTGCCAAACATTGGGATCTGATTAGATGTGACACTATTATAGGAGGAAAAATGCCGGGCAAGCCTTCAATCACTTTTAGGAAAGCATATTCTATGCAGGATGCCCTAGTTAAATCCAGTCCAGAGGTGGCTACACGCAAAAACTGGACGGATAAAAGCAGGGGCTTCAGGAAATGCTCCAGCTGTAAGGCCTGCCTCCATGGGGTTAACAAATCAGAATATACCATTCCCTTTTCTGCTACCCCGCGCAAGATTAACAAACAACTAACTTGCAAGAGCGAATACGTGGTGTATGTGCTGGAGTGTCCTTGTGGCCTGCGATATGTTGGTAGTACCAAGTTGCAGGTCCACAAGAGAATACTCCAGCACATACGAGCCATAAACACCAATGACTCCGCGTATCCGGTAGCTCGGCATTTTAAAGAGTGCCATAACAACAACAGTGCACTATTGAAATATTATGCCATTGATTCGGTAAGCCCTCTGAGGAGAGGAGGGGATAGAGAGGGAACTTTGAGAATGTTAGAGACCAGGTACATCCTAGAGATGGACAGTAAGACACCAGGAGGTCTCAACTCTACAGAGGATTTTTACACATGCCTTTGAACCTCACTTCCCGCCTACAAAACTATGTAGTGCAAATCATGAACCAGTAAGAATGGATCTTCTATACAGCAGTTCTCAGTATAGTGTACACAGGGCTACCAGACTGTTATAACATCATAGGCCCTATGTCTGATTAGCAATGTGGACACAGTAGTAGACTATCATAGCCTAGGACTAGGCTATGTAATAAATGTGAGATAAAAACAGCATCAAAGAAAACAAACTTATTTTATGTTAATCACAATGCACTGTCACTTTGGTTATATTATTTCGAATGCTCTGTGAGTAGGCTAGCAAAGTTACGACATTACCATTTTTTGTAATAATATTGGAGGCTGCGATAATGTATTGAGACAGGTATTATCTCCTCCATGGCATAGTCACAGTATTGTGCGCCAACTATTACAATATGTGCAATACTGCAATATGAACATCATTGATTTTGTCGCATTAGAAGTCAAAATTTATTCTAACCTATGTACAGTTTTTTACAGGTTTTATATTGATGAAATTTAATTTTGATTTATAAATATAGACAACATTATAATGTGTGTATGTTTTTAAATTTATTTTTTACTTTATGAATATACCCATTATGTGCTTTTTTAAAATCTCAACTTAGGATATAAACTGTTTACATTTTGCTGAGTTTGCACATGTCGAGATGATTAACGGGGATTAGCCCGTAATTCAAGTAGCCTTACAGTATGTTTTTCATGTTTATGAACTTACTGCATGAGCATGTGATTAGTGCAACCAATCACGGTTCAATTAGTCTTGCACTTGCACTTTAAATTCTGCCTTTCCTCCCCTATGCGTCATGTGACCAAGGCCTCTGTGAAGGCCGAAACGTTATGCTGAGGTGGGCCTTCCACGCAATTGAATAAAATCACTGCTCACCTGCACCCTGGGTCTTCCTCTCTTCTTCTGCGCCGCTGGTATCCGTCACAAGGGCTCCTGGTGAGAGAATGCTGAGATCGTTTTATATATTTATATATATATATATATATATATATATATATATATATATATATATATATATATATATATATATATATATATATATATATATTCACTGAAAAAACCATAGGTTATAGTCCATATATAGTTAGGAATTAGCATTGAAAAAACCTTATTTTACTCACACAAAACCATTGAAATTCCATATATAGTTAGTTGTACTAACTATATATCGCGCACCCGCAATCCACTGCTGATGATGTCACATATTACATCATTCATGACATGGTCAGTGACATCACTGATGACATCACTGATGACATCTCAAATGACATCACTGATGACATCACTGATGACATCACTGATGACATCTCATTTGACATTACTCATGACATCATTCATGTGATGATACGATGAACCTCTTCAGACTCTAATATAACCTTAGATACACTCAGTGTAAACAGACACTCACAGACTGTCACTCATCCATGGAGTTACTCACACACCTAATCAGTCTTGCAAAGAATCAATCACACCTCCATTTCCTCAACTATATAGTTAAACACACCTTACTTATTGAAACATATAATAACACATATTTACTCTGTTATACAATCCCTGATACAAGTTCACAATAATCCATACAGCCACTCAGACATTCACTGGCTCTAATGCACAGTTATTTATATATGTCAACTACCACATGTGCTGTGTTTTACATATGTACTTACTTTGACATGTAGCACTGAGATATCCATTCACTCACCAATACACTCATGCACACAGTAAACCGCCCATACAGCTGTTTCCACATGCACTTTTGAACCCATACATCTAGTGAATCAACTGCTCACACATCTATGCACAGAGTCATACACCTCCCAGACACCCACACACACACTCAGTCTCCCATACAAATACTTGGCCAACTAATCAATAACCCATATAGTTAGTCATATAGCTAATGATCAACAATTGCATCAGATTACAAAACAACAGACACAATGGTGCACAATTTAAAACAGTTTAGTCACTAACCCATGCACTCAGTGAGACACATTTAATCACTCACTTATACAGTCAGTCATGCACCTACTAAATACATCATCCAGACACTTATACATCCACTCATTCTTCAATATATAAGACATATTTTAACTTTACAGAAACATACAGTCACTGGATGTTATCATCAGTGATGTCATCAGTGATGTCATCAGTGATGTCATTTGAGATGTCATCAGTGATGTCATCAGTGATGTCACTGACCATGTCATGAATGATGTAATATGTGACATCATCAGCAGTGGATTGCGGGTGCGCGATATATAGTTAGTACAACTAACTATATATGGAATTTCAATGGTTTTGTGTGAGTAAAATAAGGTTTTTTAAATGCTAATTCCTAACTATATATGGTCTATAACCTATGGTTTTTTCAGTGAATTTTCAAGGTTTTGTAAATGCTAATTCCTAACTATATATGGTCTATAACCTATGGTTTTTTCAGTGAATTTCATTGGTTTTTTAAAAGCTAATATTTGTAGCTGTAAAATGTATTCTTCTTTAAATCCAAACATATATTTTATATGTTTATTAATAATTTTTTTTTAATACTTTTTTTTTGTAAGCTCCCGGGGCGCGGACAGGTGAACGCACGGGTAAGCGCAATCTTGCGGCGCGCCCCGGGGCGCGTACTAATACGCGTCCCGGAAGCGCTATTGCCGCGAACGAAAACAACATCGTGACGTATCGCGTAGCCGCCATCCCTTGCGTCATAAGACACGTATCGCGTAGCCGCGAGATGCGTCTTATGACGCACCGCGTAAGCGCACCCGGAAGCGCATACGATCGCGCAACGTAAGCGCCCCGATGCGCTTACGATACACGCCCGAGTCGCGCCCCGGGGCGCGTAGCGTAAGCGCGTCAAACCATGTGACTTTAAAATAACACTTTTCATTGGTTCAGAACTTTTTTTTTTCCAAATTGTGTGAAACCCACCCATTTCTTTCACTATTGCTTTGTACTTTGAGAGAGCAAGAGCTGTTCTGTCTACTCTATCTCCTACTTTTCTAATCTCCAGCAATGGCTGCAAGAGAGTCATCCAGCAGTGATTCAGATGGATTTTTAGATGAGGACCCTCCTCAGCAAAAGAAAAAAACCCATTTCATCTGGAAATTTTACGACATCCCTGAAGGACAGAAAAAAGTCAACGCTCCCAAAGTAACCTGCAAAATATGTGGGAGTAGTTTATCCAGAGGCAATCCTCTGAAAAAATATAGTTTTGGGAATGCTAATTTGATCAGGCATGTAAAAAGAAGACACCCTAACAACTTTGCCAGGGAGAGTGTCAGAGAGCTGGCACGGAATGTACCAACAGATGGCGGCAGCACCTCCACTGGTGGAGCAACACCTTCGGGACCACCCCGTGGAAGAATGGTCCCTAACATTCAGCCGGTGTTTGCAGGCATCAAATTTTTGTGCACGGAGTGTGACGAACTGCTCTGCTATGGGGAGCAGAGTGTTGAACTCATTGCCCTAAAGAAACAGCAACACCGCTGCTCTGCCAGTCCCTAAATTTTCAAATTTTTTTGCTCCTGTTGAGCAGTTTTGGAATCCCTGTTTTTGTTTTTCCCTTGACAAAAATCCCCAAAAAATATAAAATTGTTTTAAAAAGTCTAAAAAAAATATAAAACAACAAAAACAAAAAAAAATATATAAAACAACAAAATCAAAAAAAAAGTTATTTTTAGAACTACCTCCAATTTATAAAAAGAAGCTTTTTTATTTTTTTTAAAAGTCTGTCATTTTTAATCTCCATGGTACGCTCCCCAGTAAGCTCTCCGGTGCGCGTACCGGGCGCTCCCCCCCCCCCCCCCGCGAAAATCGATTTTTTTTTTATTTTTTTTTCACCCGCAGGAGCCTTTTATGGCCCCCACATCAAAAGTAGGGGGTCAGGGGGGTGTACCCTGCCCCCTTTTGCTCATTTCCCCCCTTTGATTCTTGCCACCTCTTGTGTCTCAATCCCACCGAGACACAAGATGGCGGCCGCTGCGGACTGTTTCGAATGTTTACAGACACCCGAGAACCAATCAGCTTGCCGTGCGCAAGTCGCGTGGCGCGCCTGAAGCGCTCCCCGGTACGCGTACCGGGGCGCGGCTCTAGATATATATCTTTTTTTAAACCTAATTTACTCAAAATTCACAGGACTACATATCTTGAGACCTAGCAAAGGCACATCGGGCAAACAATATCTACAATTTTGCCAAGTTTCGTGGAAATCCATTCAGCCGTTCGGGCTAAAAGTGAGGCCAACCGCCCTATGGAAAACTCAATGTTAAAAACACGTTTTGGGACCCCCCTTTTTTCTCGGCCCCCCCTTGACGAAACCCCCCCAAATTTTCAGGGGCTGCTCAGAAACAAAATGTTCCATTTTCCTGAAAATTTCAGCCAATTCCGTCCACAAACGCCAAAGTTATTAGACATAGAATTTTCAAAAATCCCATAGGGAAAAAATCCTAACTATATATACCTACTGGCGACCGCCAGTACGTAATATATATATATATATATATATATATACACACACACACAAGTTACTTACCTCTGGTAACAGGTAACAATATATGTGTAAGAAACAGTAGATAGTGTTAGATTCCTTACCTTAGAATATCCCCAGGCGTCAGACTGGATCCGGAAAGTTTTACGTAGTAGTACCCCTGCGCGTCGGTAGGCGTCGTCTGCGGCTCCAAGTCCGTCGTCGGCATCGTTGATGCCGGAATGACGTCGTCAGAGTACTTAGATGCCGCCCTCGCGCGCTGACTACAGTTCTTATACACAGATTTTCCGCGCCAGAAACGCAGAGCCATGATAAAAACCGACACTGGTGCCATGATACTAGGGCCCTCAAAGGGAAGGACCTTAACCTTAAATATCGGTTCGCAGAACGGGGAGGATGGGTGGGGCGGTAAGGAATCTAACACCAACTACTGTTTCTTACAGATATATCGTTACCGAAGGCAAGTAACTTGTGCATCTGAAAGAAACAGGTTAGTGTTAGATTCCTTACCTTAAAATAGATACCCTAGCAATACCCACCCGGTGGTGGGTCTGTGAACCAATGATCACACCAGAAAGCCCTGGAGAACAGAACAGCCAAACAAAACCATCTCTCTGGACTTGGCTGTCCAGGCAGTAGTGTCTAGCGAACGTGTGCCGCGAGGCCCATGTAGCTGCTTGACAGATGTCCTGCAAGGGGACTCACCAAACCAGGGCAGTAGTAGCCGCTATGGCCCGAGTGGAATGGGCATGCAGCCCCACTAGAGGCTCCTTTTTAGCCATTGAATAACAAGCCTTTATGCACAAAACAACCCATCGAGAAATGGTTCGCTTGTGCACCGCCCGTCCCTTCTTAGCGCCCACGTAACCAACAAAGAGCTGGTCATCAACCCAGGACTGGCGTGTGCGGTCCAGATAGAATGAGAGCGCACGTTTTGGGTCCAGACGGTGGAGCCTCTCTTCCTCTTTCAAGGGATGCGGAGGTAGAAAGAAGGTGGGCAAGGTGATGGGCTGCCCGATGTGGAAGGTGTGGCTACTTTGGGCAGGAAAGAGGGATGTGTTCTCAAGACAACTTTGTCCGAATGGACAGAGAGGAAAGGAGGTTTAGAAGAAAGAGCCTGGAGCTCACTCACCCTCCTGGCAGAGGTGATGGCAACCAGGAATGCAGTTTTAAGAGTTAGAAGACGAAGAGGGCAATTGTGAAGTGGCTCGAAGGGAGCGCACATCAAATAAGTTAGAACAAAGTTCAAGTCCCACTGAGGCATCACGAAAGGAACAGGAGGAAACAAGTGAGTGATGCCCGTCAAGAATCTATTTACAACAGGGGACTTGAAAAGAGAAGCCATATCAGGAAGCCTTAAGAAGGCTGAAACAGCAGAGAGGTAGCCCTTGATGGTGCCCAGAGCAGAGCCCTGCTGGGCAAGAGAAAGAAGAAAGAGGAAAACCTCTGAAAGGGGGGCAGAAAGTGGATCCACAGCCTTTGCTGTGCACCATGCCACAAATGTGTTCCACCTGCAGGCGTATACCGATTTTGTGGAGGGACGCTTGGCTGCCAGAATCACATCACAGACTTGAGGAGGCAAGTCAAATGGCCTCAACTGTCACCGCATGGAGTTGGAGGCTGGACAGGTTCGGGTGGAGGACCGTCTCCTGCTGCAGCAACAGAAGGTCCTCCTGAAGAGGCGGACGAATAGATCGACTGACATGCTGAGTAGCTCGGGATACCAGTATCTTCGCGCCCAGTCCGGAGCCACAAGGATGACTTGGGCCCGGTTGCGCCTGATCTTCTTCAGCACAACAGACCGCAGCTCCACTCGCGACTAAAAGTGTCTCCGAGCGAGTGCCGCCTTGGAAATTCCAACGCGCAGAACTGATGACATTGCACGTTCTCCTCTGTGGCGAATAGATCTAACCAAGGCTCTCCCCATTGCTGAACGAGACCTTGCGCCACATCTGAGTTCAGACGCCATTCGTGATCCATCATGCACCGACGGCTGAGTTCGTCCGCCCTGGCGTTCAGGGAACCACCAGGGAGACGCCCTAGTGTTCCAGCCATTGCCAGAGGCACAGATCCTCCTGGCAAAGGGTCCACGACCCCACCCCGCCCTGTTTGTTGCAGTACCACATGGCGGTGGTGTTGTCCGTGAACACCTGCACTACACTTCCCCGGACAGAAGGAAGGAAGGGTTTCAGTGCAAGCCAGATCGCCCGCAGCTCCAGAAGGTTGATGTGAAGCCGGGACTCCGCCGATGACCAGAGGCCTCTGATCTCCGCCTCTCCCATGTGGCCCCCCCAGCCCAGGAGGGACGCATCCGTCACAACTACGTGCTCCGGTTGGGGTAGGGAGAGGGATCTGCCGCTGACCCAATCGCGGTCCGTGAGCCACCACTGCAACTGTCTCACAGTGCCCTCCGAGATCCGGACGTGGTTGGACAGGTTGCCCTGATGCTGGGCCCACTGAAACTTCAGGTCCCACTGCAGAGCCCGCATCCGTCACCTGGCGTGATGCACCGGAAGGATGCAGGAGGCCATCAGCCCCAAAAGCCACAGCGTCAACCTGACCAAGACTCGGGATAAAGGCTGAAAGATCGGAACCAGAGCCTGAATATCACAAATCCACTGTTTGGGGGAATACATTTGAAACTGCGCTGAGTCCAGAACCGCTCCAATGAAGAGGAGCTTCTAAGAGGGACACAGGTGTGACTTCGGCACATTGATGAAGAAGCCCAGCAGGTACAGGAGGTCGGCCGTAGTCTGGAGGTGGCTGACGACTGTCTGGGGCGAGCCCGCCTTCAACAACCAGTCGTTGAGATAGGGAAAGACTGACGCCCCTAATCTGCGCAGATGAGCTGCGACCACCGCCATCACTTTCGTGAACACCCGAGGGGTGCTGGTAAGGCCGAAGGGGAGCATGGTAAACTGAAAGTGCTCGTGGCCTACCGTGAACCGCAGGTAACGCCGGTAGGCCGGCAGGACGGAGATGTGAAAATATGGGTCCTGCAAGTCCAACGCTACCATCCAGTCTTTGGGGTCTAAGGTTAGCTAAAACATGAGCCAAAGTCAGCATCTTGAACTTCTTCTTCCGGAGGAAGCCGTTGACGTTCCGCAGGTCCAAGATAGGGCATTGGCCCCCTTTGCCCTTCCTGGGAACCAGAAAGTAGTGGGAATAACAACCACACCCTACTTCTGGCCCTGGAAGGCGCTCGATGGCCCCCTTGGCCAAGAGGGCCAAGACTTCTTCTTGCAGAAGTTGCAAGTGATCCCCCGACACGCGGTCGTACTGCGGTGGCATGGCTGGAGGGATCGCCTCGAAGGGGAGGGAGTAGCCCCTTCGGATGAATTGCAGCACCCACCTGTCCCATGAGCTGGTGCGCCAGTGGAGGAGGTGATGGCGAACCCTGCCCCCCACTGGCGTCAAATGGGCCTGAAAGCTCGGACTAGGAAGGCTTTGAGGCAGATGCTGCGGGTCTGGATGTGGACTGGCCTCGCCGTTGTCCCCTGGCACCGCCACGGCGGTTACCACGTCCGCCACCACGCTGGATGGTAGTCTGTGGCCCGTGGCTGGCAGGACGTGAGGGGGCGCCCCTTCCTGGGCTGCGAAAGGCAGAAGTTTGCTGGCGTTGGCCCGACAGGCCCAAGGACTTGGCCGTAGCCCTGGAGTCCTTGAAACGCTCAAGCGCAGTCTGCCTTGCCGCCAAAGAGGTGACTGCCATCGAACGGCATGTCCATTAGCGTATTCTGGACATCAGCCGAGAAGTTGGCGGACCTCAGCCAGGCGTGGCGGCGAACCGCCACCATCGTGGATATCGCCCTGCCTCGCGAGTCCGTAGTATCCAGCCCACATCGAATAGAGTACCGCGCTGCATCTCGCCCTTCCGCAAGGGCTTGAGCGAGCTTCACCCGGGCCTCCTCCGGGCAGTCCGGCAGCATGCCTGCATCCGTGTCCCACAGAGAGTGGGTGTAATGGCCCAAAAGGCAAGCGCTGTTGACCAACCACAACCCAAAACTAAGTGAGGAGGAGCTTCTTACCGAACTGTTAATACCTTTTAAATTCCCAATCAGGAGGCGCAGTTGGGAATTAGAGACCTGGATAACCAGGCTCTCGGGAGTGGGGTGGGTGGACAGGAAGCTAGGGTCGCCCGGGGCGGGGTGGTAGCACCTGGCGACGTTCCTATCTACAGGAGGGCCTGTAGCGGTCCTGGACCTGGTGCCCAACAGAACGTCAGTAAGGGCCTCATTAAACGGCAGTAGAGGCTCCGAAGAGCATGTCTACGGTTTAAGGACCTCGATGAGGATGTTAGATCTCACTGTCGCGACGAGGCGCTCAAGAGCCAAGGCCTTGGCCGCCCTCGTAAGCACCACACTATAAGCAGCCCCCTCCTCCGTAGCCACGGTAGGAGGGGAGACAAAGCCAGTGTCAGGCGAAGTGTCCAGACCACTGGCCTCCCTTGGCTCATCTGCCCAGTCCTGATACGACTGGCACTCCCATGCCAGAGGGTTCTCAGACCTCCCAATCCTCCTCGTCCTCCATCTCCTGAAAGTCAGGTTCAAAGGATGGGGCCGGATCATAGAAGAAGTGCTCTTCTGCTGGCGCCAAATGCGGTGTCGAGCGACGCCGGTCCGACGCCTGATCCGGACCGAGGGAGGGACTGGGGACGATGACGTCCGGGGAAGGTGCCGGGGGCGAAACCCTGGGGGTCGGCGCCAGAGGGGTTGTAAGATCGACCAGCGGCGACCTGGATCCGAACCTAGATCCAGCGGGGCCCTGCGGCGACGGGACTGAAGTCGCCGACGGCCCTCTTGGGCTTTCAGATAGGGCCGCGGGGCGCGAAGGCGACCCTGCGGGACCCGACGGAGGAGAGAGCGACTCATGGCCATGAGGAAGGCGTCGATCTCCTCTGTCGTCGCGTTCAGCCCAGGGACCTTCGGGTATGGAGCTGGCCGCGGAGCAGCGTGGGCGGTGTAGCCCGAAACCCCGGCCGCATCGTGTGAGCGTTGGGGGGAGTCGGAGGAGTGATGTCGTCTCTTCGACTTCTTGTGCCTTGGAGCCCAACGAATGGTGACGACTCACCGAGCTTTGATAATTGTGGCCCCGCGACCGGTCCCTCGACCCCCTCCTGGACTGGGACTGTGAACGGCGCGGGGCCGACTGCCGGAGCTCGAGGCGCTTACGGGACCGCTCTCCCTAGCCTTCCACATCAGGGCACGGCAGTCGGGGCACGACCTGTCGTCGTGATCGGCCCCAAGGCAATAGAGGCACCGATGGCGGGGGTCGGTAATCGACATCAGTCGGCTACAATCGGCACAGGGCTTGAACCCGGGCATCCTTATCGGCACCGAGAGTCGTAAAGACTCGAAAAATGATCAAAAGAGATCGAAAAAGTTTAGTCAAAAAGTGACTAAGAAGTACTGCTTTTTTCGGATCTGCGCTTGCCGGCGCGGAAAAAAGTAGAACTGACACGGCGTCTAAGTACTCCGACGATATCATTCCTGCGCCGACGACATCGACGACGGACGCGGAGCCGCAGACGACTCCTACCGACGCGCAGGGTTACTGCTACTCAAAACTTTCCGGATCCAGTCCTACTCCTGGGGATATTCTAAGGTAAGGAATCTAACACTATTCTGTTTCTTTCAGATATATTACCTACTGGCGGTCGCCAATAGGTAGTTATAGTTAGGACCTAGTTTCCATAGGAAACTCGTTTTTTGTTTTCCCAATAACTTCCCAGCTCCTATCCTGAAAGCTTCGGGGTGATTCGCCAAGCGGGGGCCAAGAAAAAAGGGGGGTCCCAAACGTATTTCTCCATGTTATTTCCCATAGGATACTGTGGGACAAGTAGTGTAAATCCGTTCAGTAGTTCCTGAGAAATTAAAAAAATAGAGGTGAAAAAAATCAATTTCCCATAGGAAACTTTAGACACGGTTACAGCCGAAACTGCTGAACGGAATTACACCAAATTTCGCACAAAGGTAGTCCTTGGCTCAGAAAGAGACCTTTTTTTTAGTGGTGCAAATCCGTTCAGTAGTTTCTGAAAAAATCAAAAAATAAAAGTTTCGACATCTAGAGGCTCGGTGGAACCGCGGACCCTCCCGACCACAAGCTGCATTCTAATTGGCTGTCAACACTCCAAACTAGGAAGTGTTGGCAGCCATCTTGTGCCTCGGTAGAACCGATGAAAACAGTAAAACAAACATGCAGACCAAAAAAGGTGGGCTAGTTGGACCCCAGGGACCCTCAGGATTGAAGGGGACTTAATCCCACAACTGAAAACGTACCAAGGGAAAGCGTTTGCACAGCGTTTGCACAGGGGTGAAGGGAGGGGGCAGGGCCTGAGGTGACTCTCTGCTTGGTACCTGGGACCTGTTCACCGCCGAAAAGCCGTTGCCTGGAGTTGCGCTGTGAGCGCTTGCTGCCTGGGTCGCTGTTCCCCCCCGCCGCCGCTGATTAGACCATAGCGCGGCCGCCGAGCGCGGGGACAAGGACTACAAATCCCAGAATCCCCGGTTTGTTTCCCGCCCCCTCACACAGCCACTTCCGCGCCCAAAGGCGCTAAATAGCATCAGGCTTCCTCCGCATCGCGGGACGCGCGCGGGACCCGCCGGGCTAAGCCCAGGCAAAGGGCGGGCCGTCTGTGGCCGTCCGGGGCCAGACGAGGCTGGGCTGGGCAACCTCTCTTGGTTTCTGAAACCGGACGGTAATCGTTATTTGGACTACGCCCTTTGGTTTCTGTTTCATTGGTATTCCGTTTGTGTATTCAGAATATTTACCTATTGTTCTTTTTTTCTTTAGAAATGTTAACTTATATTGTGTTTTATTTAGAAACTCTGATATGTCCAAGGGTCTGATTACCACTAGGAACTCTATGACGGGAGGGACGGTCAGAGGGACCATCGACCACTTTCTGACGAAAGCTGCAAATAAAATAGATCAAGAGATAGCAGCGGCTGAAAACGTTTGTCATTAGAATCTTTTCCTAACAAACGTTCGTCCCTAGGTCCCCTCAAATCAGTCCTCTCCCCGCCTAACTTGCTCACAATGAACACTACTACAGTCGACCCAGGGATACCTTTGCTTTTCCAAGATACTCTGCCATTAACACAAACTCCAAAGGGGAAATCAATCGCTACAATTAATCTTGATGATTCCCCAGACTCATCAGGGCAGTAACTACCTCCTCCGTTGTCCTCCAGTAAAAAAGCAGGGCCTACCCAACCAAGATCTATTCCGCCTAAAAAAGATCAGGAAGCCCCAGTCCCAGCAAAAAGAAAGAGGGCAGGGAGCCTTATAAAGGTAGGTGTGCCAAGATATCCAAGCCCTCCACAAGTCCCCAAAAAAACCGAGGTAATCTCGGACCACACTTAGCTCAGAACTGCTTACCACCTGCAGGTATCTCAACTGAAGGGGCTTTGGAGAGTATGGAACACATGGTAAAATCTCTCCTTTTACCACTCATAGAGAGAGTCAAAAGGATGGGTGATCAACTATCATTATTACTGGAAACCACCCATTTGAATGCTGAGGCTTTAAAGAAGCTGATTCCACCTGACCCCCTAATTTCCAACCCATTGTACGGCCGCCTACCGGTATCGACCTGCCATAATATGGATCTTCCATCTCCATCACTACCTACCTTGGTCATACCAGATGCTGCTAACAGACAGCCCACACAAAAACCAATTAGGGAGACGATTCCCGATGGAAGTCTCAATATGTTAAACTCCATTAACGCACTACCTAGTAAGGCACCTACTAAAGCTCAGGGTGAAATTCATTCTAGACCTTATATAGACTTACCCCCGGAAGCAGCACACTATGTCATCATTCTTACCGGGGTTCCAGAGCTGGCAGCTGGGAACAAAGAAGGCCATTCAAATCTTAAAAATAAAGTAATTCATTGGCTAAGCAGTAATATGCCCCTTCCCCCACACATAAATGGTGATATAGCCTCTGTCAGGAGACAAGCTTGGGTAGGGCCACGACCCAAAGACATCAAGGGGGACGTTGTCATCATTAATTTTAGACATCGAAAAGCTGTCACCCATATAGCTGACTGGTTTGTGATGAGAGGAGAGGATGGTATATCTACCCGCGTACTGAGCTACTTTTACCCCCAATCTTTACTGTCCCAGTCAAATCCGCAAATTACAAATGATTTTTGCAACACTTTTCAAACATATAATCCCCATCCCCTCCCCATATCATCTGGACCCTATTCTTCCAATTCTCCATCATTTGTGCCAAGATCGCGTTTAGATAGGCCCCCTTTCTACCACCATAGTATACCTCCACAGACACTTTACCACCCTCAATGGCATATTCCCCTGAGCAATCGTTTTAAACCATTGACGGGTTTGGATGATCAAGACTGACAGCCGTGGGCTGATCAGCCAGGGCCCTTGACAAACTTGCCATCTGATCTTCCTGCGTCCCAAGCTGACCATCAGAACTTACTACTATCAGTTGGATCACAGAGAGAGATTGTATGTAGTGTACCTATTCCTCCAGGGATGGTCCAAACTTTACCTGGGATAGAAACCTTTAAATCATTAATGGATCTTGGAGACCCTCCTGGTCTCAATACAGCTATAGTCTCATGCCCTGCTGGATCAGGGGGAGATAGTGACCTCTCGATCTCTGCCATCTCTGATATTACTAATGCACCCTTTTTCTTTCTCTCTTGGAACATTGCGGGCCTGGTAAATAAGCCCTGGCTTGAATTAGTGGGCAACTATAACATCTTATGTTTCCAGGAAACATGGGCTTTAGATGCTATTCATTTACTTGGGTTCCAGACTTTTCATACCCCGGCACTATTATCCTCCCAGGGCAGAAATAAAGGCGGCTTGTCCACGTATGTCTCCGTTACCAGTGGGCTCAAAGTACTTAGACATTTGTCGGCTGAATACTACCAGATTTTAATATTTAGATGGGGTAATGCCATCAATATGATTTTAGTTAATTTTTATAATAATGTTGCTACGAATAATCCGGAAACTGTCATAAACAATTTAATGTCCTGTGTTATCTCCTTAAATAATCAGGTAGGAGGGGAGACCCTCCTCCTTTGGGTGGGTGACTTCAACTGTACTGTGTGTCAAAATGGCCCGAAGGGCATTTGCTGCCTCGGTGACCAATTTGACGACAACCCTAGTCACTTCACTCATTCTCATGGGCGATCTCTTGAATAATTTTTTGTTCTATTTTTACTTATCTTATATAAATGAGTTATGTCGCCCACCCATCCAGTTCCAGCCAACCTTTCACGGTAGAGGGTGTAACTCTATAATTGACTTCACCCTCCTGTCAACCTCTCATGCCCACCTAATAATGTCATGGGAAACACTTGAAGTCATTTATGGAGATCACTATCCAATCTCTTTCTGTATAAGAAATATGGAGCAAGAACAGATGCGGGGGATTACAAGACACTCTTATCAGTACCCAATTTCTCTGGCTAATAGTAATGGCTACACCCTCAAATGGGAAAAAGCGGACCCAGTGATTAACTAGCTTAATCTCGACATCTAGCGAGGACATCGATATTTGTTTGTCCCCTACTGAATCGCCATCCAAAATCATGGGATCATTTTTAAAAATACAAGTGAAACTAAAACAGCTTCTCACTAGACAGTTTCGCGCAGAATCAAATCAGCCTACTGGCTGGTTTAATAATAGCTGTTCTAAAGCGCTTAAGGCTCTGAAAAAGGCACTCCATGCCTCCCCAAAATCGGTGCTGGAGATCCGCCAAGCAAGGAAACATTACCATCTAGTAACCAAAAATAGGAAAAAAATCTTGAAAAAAGAGGCCTGGTTGGCTCTGATGACCGCCTCTAAAGCTAAGGACTCGTCTGCTTTTTGGAAGACTGTCAATGCACCCTACTTCCAGAATAAAGACGTGGCACTTATAGACATCGCCATCAATAGGGAAACATGGGCTACCCACTTCCAACGCCTCTATGACAATGACAACTTCCAAGATACAGCTGAGGAGCCTAGTAGCTCTTCCCTGGGTAACTTTCCACTAGGTATTTCTTTTACTTGTGACGAGGTCATTACGGCTCTTAGGGACAGCCCATCGGATGGCGTTCCAGTCGATGTTTTTAAAGCAGAAATCCACTTTTGGGCTCCATTATTAACTATTGTTATGAACAGCGCCAACCGCATAGGGCTCATACCAACCTGGACACAAGCTATAGTGGTCCCTATTTTAAAAAAAGAAGACAGACAGGATCCCACCTGTTATTGTCCTATTTCTCTCTTAGATGCCCAAATGAAGGTAGCTGGCCGTATCATTCTAAAACGCATTCAAACATGGGCAGAGGAAAGCGACATTTTTTCAAGCCTTCAGTATGGGTTTCAAAAAGGTAAAGGCACGGGGGAGCAGGGCTTGAACCTCTCACTTGTTATAGCTAAGTACACTCAGGCCAAGAAAGGGAATATTTTTATCACCTTTGTTGACCTGAGTTCAGCCTTCGAATGCGTTGACCATTTTAAACTATGGTCCACACTTTCTGAAGTAGGTATTGACCAATCAATCCTTAATTTCATAAAAGAACTATTTAGGGGTGCTGAGGCACGGGTGCGCTTCGGACGACGGGGCGAGTGCTCGTCAAACTTTTCAATTAAGAGGGGAGTGAGACAGGGGTGCATCTTAGCACCCCTACTCTTCACTCTATATATTAACTCTATCGGCGACCATCTTAAAGAGTCACATTTGACTACCCGACCAGCGGCAACCCCGTGCCACTACTCCTATATGCCGATGATGCTGCTATTTTGTCGAGAACTAGACTAGGTCTGCAAGGGGCTGTCCAAAAATTTACTACTTACATGACAGAAAAGGGGTTAAAAGTTAACATTGCAAAAACTTTTACCATGGCCTGTAGTCCTGGTACTAAAAAAGCCCCCTGCCCTATATTCCTGGAGGGTAAGAGAATAGAAACAACTGACCAATTTTCCTATCTAGGTATAATGTTCGATAGGAAAGGCAACTGGCACTCGGCAGTAAAAGTCAGAAAATTATTCTTTTCTCGGGTGGTAGGAGCTCTGAATAATTTTGCGGCCAAACTTGGGGGAAGACCCGTTAAGGAACTGATTACCATCTACAAAGCCAACTGTATTTCTACGGCCACATATGGATCGGGTATATGGGGTATAGAAAATGCAACAGCAATTCAATTAATTGAAAATCAATATCTCAGATATCTTTTAGGGGTACCCAAATCAACAGCTAATTACCTCACACATATAGAATTAGGCCTACCATACATCTTAGATGCAATTAGAATTGCACCCATATTACTTTGGCATAAGGTCTGGGTCACCCCCGAGGCAGCTCTCAACCGCAACCTGATTTCTGACTGTCTTACCCTTAATGGTCTCTCCAATATCAAATGGCTGGCCTATGTGGAAAATATGCTGATTGACATGGGCCTTCCAGAGTACTTTTCGAGACCTTCTACTCTGGAGGTAATCAATAGAAAATCATTAAAAAACTGGCCCTAGAATACAAAAGATGGGCCTCAGAAAAACTAAAATCTTCTGTTCTGGCCTTCCAGCAAATCACCATCTATAGAGGGCCACAATTGTATTTAACAGGTGACTTGAATTGTTACTCCAGAATGTTACTAAGTCGTTTCAGGTTCGGAACCTTTTTTTCGCTTAATAACTTTCCCAGCCTGTAACATCTGGTCGAGGGAAACTCCTATCTGCCTGTGTGATGACACCTCTGCCCAATCGAACATCCACTGTGTTTTTTTCTGTAAATATTACACTTTTCCAAGGGCGATTTTTATCAAACCAATTTTGAAGGCATGGGGACATCGCTCTTGTTGTATAGCCTTCACCAGGTTACAAAATTTAGAAAATAATACTGTGGCTTATGCTGTATCTCGCTTTTTAAAATCCTTGATTAGGCACAGGACATCCATGCAAAATCTGTAACATCATATTTTACATTTTAATTAACTGGCATTATTTACTTTGAGACTTGCTGATTGTAATAACTCTGATCTTTTAAATGTACTGAATTTTTTTTTTTGCACATTTGTATGTATGCTTTTATGATTTTACTAGCAGCCCGTCCCGACGTTGTCCGGGTATGAATTGCTGCCGGCCAGTAGTATATTGTTTTGTAGGATTTCGTTTTGATAGCATTTCTTATCTGTGACAGGCCTGTGAAACGCTCCGATTCACAGTGCACTGCTGATGCACTTAAGAGTGCACGTTCAGTAGTGTGTGAACTCGAGTTTCCCTACTTTATTTTTCTTTGCAATATTATATAGCGCGAACTCAACAACATGGCATGAGCACAATTTACATTACAGAAGAACACATTCATTTCTGGTAGGCACGGGGAGACAAAGCGATTTGCTTGGAATCACAGGATGTTGAGCTGTTGCCGATATTCGAACGTAGCTCCCCAGCTCTAAAGTTCGCAATTCTAGAACTTGTGGCAGGAGGTGTGTCTAAAAGTGTATGTTGGTGCTGGCCATCCATGAGAGAGACCTGTGCATTATTCAAATGGATGGGGAAAAAATATGAGTATGTTGCTGGAGATGTGGGCCGCCGTGACACCAATGTACTTACCGGGGAGGGTAAACACCCATTATTCCGCAACTTTCTTTCCGCATATCATCACTCTGCATACTTTCATTACAAAAGTACCATGACTCCGCAATGCCATTATAACGCATGGCATTAAATTTTATATGCTTTTACCATGCATACATTTACAACAAAATTCGTTGTAAATGCATGAATGGCAAAAGCATGTTTTTTTTAATGTTTGGATAAGGTAAGTATGGGTATAGGGGTATATGTTTTGGGGTACTGAGGTATATGTTTTGGGCTGTTTGGGTATTTTAAGGGTTCAGATATAGTTTTGGGTTATGGGGTACAGGGGTAGTTTTTGGGTTTAGGGATAGGTATGGGTTTTGGGTACAGGGGTATTTTTAGGGTTCAGGGCTAGGTTTGGGTTTTGGGGTATAGGGGTATTTTTGGGGTTCAGGGGTAGGTTTGGGTTTTGGGGTACAGGGTTATTTTTAGGGTTCAGGGCTAGGTTTGGGTTTTGAGGTACAGGGGTATTGGGATATTTTAGGGTTCAGGAGTAGGTTTGGTTTTTGGGGTACAGGGGTATTTTTAGGGTTTAGGGATAGGTTTGCGTTTTGGGGTACAGCGTATATTTATAGGGTTAAGATGGTTAGTGTTTAAGGGTGTTGGGGTATTTTAAGGAGTAAGGGTGGGTTATGATTATGGGGTGCAGGGGTATTCTAAGGGAGCAGGGTGGACACCCGGAGCTGGAATGTACATAACCTGGGAAAAAAACCAATGAAATATTGGGCACAACGCTCGCTTTTCTTTCCGTAATCCCGTGCACCGCACACACCCACACCCCCAGCACACACCCACAGCACACGATATGAGACATGGCATGAAGGGCGGAACGCACCACACGCCCCCAGCATTTGTCACGCCCCCCAGCACACGCCCACACAACAACGCAGACATGCCCATAAGGGACTACTTTGCTGGCACGGTTCTTTTACCTTTTAAATGTATATGGTGGGCGTCTGTATAGCCTATGTCCTTCTGCTGCAACTGCCCTTTCCAACGCTGTATTGGGTGTTGTGATTGGTGCTGTGGTTCCTGAGATTACCCGCCTCAAAGGTTTGGTCTCTCTCTTTATTATATTAGTATAGATTCACTGAAAAAAAACATAGGTTTCATGCACGTTATAGTTAGAAATTAGCATTTAAAAAATCTTACAAATTCACTGAAAAAAACCATAGGTCTCGGGGGCGTTATAGTTAGTTAGACATTTCACTCGTACAAAACCTTAGAAATTCCCCTGTTATAGTTAGTTCAGCTAACTATAACTCGAGCCCCCGCAATGCACTGCTGATGACGTCACATATTACATCACTCATTCATGGTCAGTGACATCACTCATGACATCACTGATGAGTGGATGTGTGTGTAGATCTTGGAATTGTAACTGGTATTCGTGTGCCCATTGTTTCGAAAATGGTATTTTGTATTTTAGAGTGTGTGTATATCAAAGGTTATATTAGAGTGAGAGGAGGTCTGCCTCTCTATCACAAGGATGATTTCATCAGAGATGTCATGCTAAAAGACCCTCAGGATTGAAGAGGAATTAATTCCCGAACTTAAAACACAGGGCAAGTTTGCACACAAGTCAAATCAAATCAAATCAGATAGCTTTATTCGATTTTCATAGATCTATACTACTATTATAAAGTAAGAACTGGGAAACTTTGAGGCGGGTAAACTCGGGAACCACAGCGCCAATCCAAACACCCAATACATCATTGGAATTGGCAGGGTCTGCAGAGTGACATAGGCTATATAACCCCCAAAAATATACGTTCTTTAAAAAATATACCTTACTAAAAATATAGTCCCTTGGAAGTAGAGCCGGCCGTGTGCACGAACGTGCTGACATCATCAGCAGCGCGAGGAGTACAGCCGTGGGGAGGAAAAGTAAAGACAGCGCGAGGTAAGGGACTTCCTGGAGTGCAGAAAGGAGCAGACAATTTGTGACGGGTGTCAGTATTGCAGGGGGCCCTAAAGCAGCCTTAACGTCGGGGCGGCCGGGGGCCCAGAAGCAGCCTTTTGCTCCCGGACAACGTCGGGGCGGGCTACCAATAAATAACAGGGAAAAAGAAGTCCCCTCGACAACTCAGAAAAATAAAAAAAAGGCCTGTGGTTACTCGGAATCGGTAAAAATGCGCAGGAATACAAGGACTGAGGCCCGTATTAACCCTTCCTCCCCCCGGAGCTACGGAGACTCACAAGAGGCAGAGATAGTTGATAAAAACACCTGATAACGGAACATGGACGCAGCAGGCGGGGGAGGGAGGGTGGGAGGGAGAGAGAATCAGTGGTTTGTGATATTCATCGGGTGAAGTCATTTCATATTTGTTGCTGTTTCCACTTTAACACCACGCACAGTAAATGTCTCTCCTGTTATAGAATCACATTTATAAAAAATGGAATTCTACATCGCAGACAATTTGGGTGCTGAGGTTTTGTCAGATCTCTGCCAAAGCGCTGCTTTACAGTGATCAATGAGGCGTTTAATCAGTGCGTGAAGACACCAGCATCACTGCAACCAGAGGCCCCAGTTTACGGGAAATGTGGCATAATAAATTATCTGCACATGTTAAGGTTTGTCAGCATTACAGTGAGATTGCAACAGGCGTTTTTACACACCCCCTGGTGAGGGTTGCAGACACCACTGCGACCAGAAGCCCAAGTTTATGAGACTGTGCCGCTAAGCTGTGTGCAAGTTATATGGTCATAAAAATACATGAATGATGGATGCAGGGTGGGTGCATTAATGATTGTTGGGTGGATGGGTGCATGGATGGATGCATGCATGATGGGTGGATGGATGGATGAATGATGGATGCAGGATGGATGGATGGGTGGGTGGATGGATGAGTGGGTGGATGCATGAATGAATGATGTATGGATGCAGGATGGGTGGGTGGATGGATGGGTGAATGCATGAATGATGTATGGATGGATGCATGGATGCATGCATGATGGGTGGATGCATGATGGATGGATGGGTGGATGCATGAATAAATGATGTATGGATGCAGGATGGGTGGGTGGGTGGATGCATGAATGAATGATGTATGGATGCATGATGGGTGGGTGGATGGATGGGTGGATGCATGAATAATGTATGGATACATGCATGATGGGTGGATGCATGATGGATGGATGGTTGGATGCATGAATAAATGATGTATGGATGCAGGATGGGTGGATGGATGGGTGGATGCATGAATGAATGATGTATGGATGCAGGATGGGTGGGTGGGTGGATGGGTGGATGCATGAATGATGTATGCATGAATGATGTATGGATGGATGCATGGATGCATGCATGATGGGTGGATGCATGATGGACGGATGGGTGGATGCATGAATGAATGATGTATGGATGCAGGATGGGTGGGTGGATGGATGGGTGGATGGATGGGTGGATGCATGAATGATGGATGGGTGGATGCATGAATGAATGATGTATGGATGCAGGATGGGTGGGTGGGTGGATGGATGGGTGGATGCATGAATGATGTATGGATGGATGCAAGGTGGTTCGGGCTCGCTCGCTGCGGTGCAATATGCAAATTAGTTTATGCCGCAACACTTTCAAATCTCACCAGCCGCCCCTGATTGTCTGCACTTTTTAGTTTATTCCTGCATAACGCTTGCGCTGTGCTTGTGAAATCAATTGTATCTATCCATACTAATAAAATAAAGAGAGAGCCCAAACCTTTGAGGCGGGTAATCTCAGGAACCACAGCACCAATCACAACACCCAATACAGCGTTGGAAAGGGCAGTTGCAGCAGAAGGACATAGGCTATGCAGACGCCCACCATATACATTTAAAAATACCCCTACACCCTTAAACACTAACCCATCTTAACCCTATATATATATATATATACCCTGTACCCCAAAACCCAAACCTATCCCTAAACCCTAATAATACCCCTGTACCCCAAAACCCAAACCTATCCCTAAACCCTAAAAATACCCCTGTACCCCAAAACCCAAACCTAGCCCTGAACCCTATAAATACCCCTGTACCTCAAAACCCAAACCTACCCCTGAATCCTAAAAATACCCCTGTACCCCAAAACCCAAACTTAGCCCTGTACCCCAAAACCCAAACCTACCCCTGAACCCTAAAATACCCCTGTACCCCAAAACCCAAACCTAGCCCTGAACCCTTAAAATACCCCTGTACCCCAAAACCCAAACATACCCCTGAACCCTAAAAATACCCCTGTACCCCAAAACTCAAACCTAGCCCTGAACCATAAAAATAACCCTGTACCCCAAAACCCAAACCTACCCCATAACCCTAAAATACCCCTGTGCCCCAAAACCCAAATCTAGCCCTGAGCCCTAAAATACCCCTGTACCCCAAAACCCAAACCTAGCTCTGAACCCTAAAAATACCCCTATACCCCAAAACCCAAACCTACCCCTGAACCCTAAAATACCCATGTACCCCAAATCCCAAACCTAGCCCTGAACCCTAAAAATACCCCTATACCCCAAACCCCAAACATAGCCCTGAACCCTTAAAATACCCCTGTACCCCAAAACCCAAACCTACCCCAGAGCCCTAAAAATTTCCCTATACCCCAAAACCCAAACCTAGCCCTGAAGCCTAAAAATACCCCTGTACCCCAAAACCCATACCTATCCCTAAACCCTAAAACTACCTCTGTACCCCATAACCCAAAACTATATCTGAACCCTTAAAATACCCAAACACCCCAAACATATACCTCAGTACCCCAAAACATATACCCCTATACCCATACTTACCTTATCCAAACATTAACAAAAACAGGCTTTTACCATTCATGCATTTACAACGAATTTCGTTGTAAATGTATGCGTGGTAAAGGCATATAAAATGTAATGCCATGCGTTATAATGGCATTACGGAGTGATGGTACTTTCGTAATGAAAGTAAGCGGAGTGATGGTACCCGGAAAGAAAGTTGCGGAATAATGGGTGTTTACCCTCCCCCGGTAAGTACATTGGTGGCACGGCGGCCCACATCTCCAGCAACATACTCATATTTTTTCACCACCGATTTGAAAAATGCACAGGTCTCTCTCATTGATGGCCAGCACCGACATACACTTTTTGACACACCTCCCGCCACAAGTTCTAGAATTGTGAACTTTAGAGCTGGGGAGCTACGTTCCAATCTCGGCATCAGCTCAACATCCTGTGATTCTAGGCAAATCGCTTTGTCTCCCCGTGCCTACCACAAATGAATGTGTTCTTCTTTAATGTAAATTGTGCTCATGCCACAGTGGCGGCTGGTGACATTTAAATGTAGTGAGGCATAACATGATTGTCGCACTGCACTGTGTTTAATAAAGCAATTATTTGGGTGTCACACCTCAAACACCTGCGCCCACCCGAAGCTACACCTCTGTACACAGCAGACACACCAAATATTGCATGTAATTTGCAACCTGACACACTCTACAGACTGTCCACGTGGCATCCTTCCAATCAGAGATGCTGATGCATGGGCAAAGTGGGCAAGCTTAGAGCTCCCTTCTTCCAGGGGCCCCTCTTAAAGTGACTGGAACTGTCAGGCTTTGTGCTATAATAAAGCTGTTGACCTCGGTCTACCTCACCTTCTCCTCTCTCGACCTAACCTCTTTCTTCATACCACAGCTTTCTAACACATGTGCACACCTATCCTCACAAGTGTGCATAACGGAGCACGCCTCTTCTCACACGTGGGCACACTGGAAGCTCGCCTGTTCTCATGTTTCTGCACACCTAAGCTTGCTACTTCTAACATGCCTGCAGATCGGTATTGTGCATCTCCTCACACGTGTGCACACTGGAAGCTTGCTTGTTCCCAACGCATGCACACTCGGGGCTTGTCTCTTCTCACACACGAGGACACCGGAAACTTGGTATCGATGTGTGCACATGGATACCCTGCCTATTCTCACACGAGTGCACACCAGGACAACCACACACATTTCAGTATGTGAGGTGTGGAAAATCTGCAACCGCAGTCATATAAGCTCAATACAGGGCCTCACAAACAGGTACACAATCAGTCGCAGAACATACACCGACCCACCCACAGATTGTGATCTATATATATCACATTGCAAAGCACAAAGCGAGAAAACATGCTCACGCTCAAACACAAACTTCCTGAGGTGGCGTATCCTGACCTCCACAGCACAGGACATACATACATAATGCCACTGTTCACCGTCTCCCCACCCCATGTGCCAGAAGCGAAGGACATAAATTTTAGAACAAACAGGCTACTAGTACAAATATATATCAAATAAATAAAAACAAATAAACTTACCGTCCGGAGACTCGTCCCGACTCCCGCCTTCCTCGTTTTCAACTTCTTCAACGTCCTGCAGCACGTCATCAGGAAGGCGGTGCGGTAGGCAGCCTCCCTCCCCTCCACTCCACTGCCGCGTTTTTCATTGGTGCGGCCGGCTGCCCCAGGCTACGTCATTTTTTTCTCTGTATGCTGCTGCTGCAGCATACAGAGAATAGGGAGAGTGAGTGGGTGGGTGCGTTACTCGAGGGCAGGGGGGAGTGGCTTTGCCACTGTAGTTAATACTGTCTGTTTGGGCGGCCTCAGGCTGTCCAAACAGTCAGTATTAACAACAGTGGGCAAGCCACTCCCCCAAGCCACTCCCCCCTGCCCTCGAGTAATGCACCCACTCACTCTAAACCAGGAAGTGTTCTGCTTTCTCGCCGTGCAAGAAGGCAGAAACAAATCACAAATGGTAGTTATATAACTACCATTTGTTTCTGCCTTCTCGCACGGCGAGAAAGCAGGGGGGCGGCGCCCAAACGCCCCCATGGAGGAACCACCACTGTCATGCCATGTTGTCGAGTTTGCGCTATATAATATTGCAAGGAAAAATAAAGTAGGGAAACTCGAGTTCACACACTACTGAACGCGCACTCTTAAGTGCATCAGCAGTGCACTGTGAATCGGAGCGTTTCACAGGCCTGTCAGAGATAAGAAATGCTATTAGAACGAAATCCTGCAAAACAATATACTACTGGCCGGCAGCAATTCATACCCGGACAACGTCGGGACGGGCTGCTAGTATATATATATATATATATATATATATATATATATATATATATATATATATATATATATATATATGTGTGTGTATAAATATATACATATATATATATGTCGCCAGTAGGTAGTTGTAGTTAGGATCTACTTTCCATAGGAAATACGCAACATTCTATTGGGAATAACTTTGGCGCCGGTGGACGAATCTTTGCGAATTTCTCAAAGAAGATGGCCCGCTCTGCTCTGCTCCTTCCCTTAAAGTTTGGGGGGGATTCTTCAAGCGGGGGCCGAGATAAAAGGGGGGTCCCAAATTAATTTCCCCATGTTAATTTCCATGGGCGGTTGGACTCACTTTTAGCCCGAACAGCTGAATGGATTTCCACCAAACTTGGCAAAATTGTAGGGACTGATAGCCCGATGTGCCTTTGCTATGTCTCAAGATATGTGCTCCAGTGGATTTTGAGTAATTTAGGTTAAAAAAATATATATATCTATAAGCGCGCCCCGGTACGCGCACCGGGGCGCGTACCAGCGCGCTACGCGAGCGGAAAGCTGATTGGCTCTCGGGTGTCTGTCAACATTCCAAACAGTCCGGAGCGACCGCCATCTTGTGTGTTGGTAGGATCGAGACACAAGAGGTGGCAAAAACAAAGGGGAAAATGACCAAAAGGGGGAGGGTAGACCCCCCTGACCTCCTAGGTTTGATGTGGGGGCCATAAAAGGGCCCCGCGGGGCAATATTTCTTTATTTTTTTTTCGATTTTCGCGGGGGGAGCGCCCGGTACGCGCACCGGGGAGCGTATCGGGGAGCGTACCCTGGAGAAAAAAGAATGACAGAGTTTTTAAAAAATGTAGCATTTTTTTATAAATTGGAGGTAGTTCTAAAAAGAACTGTTTTTTTAATTCTTTTTGTTGTTTTATATGTTTTTTATTGTTTTTTTGAACATTTTTTACTTTTTTTGGCTTTTATGAACAATTTTATATTTTTTGGGGATATTTTATGGGGACAAACAAAAAACAGGGAATTGTAAATGGCTCAACTGGAGCAAAAAAAAACAGGAAAAATTAAGGCTTCTTTGGGCAGTGGTGGTTGTCTCCAGCACGGTTTATGAGTTTGATGCTCTGCTCCCCATAATAAATTAAAGTCCCACAAAACATACAAGTAATCTTGTAATCTCCAAACTGGCGTTGGATGTTTGGGACCATCTCTTTAGTTTCTGGACCCGATGGAGTGGGTTGTTTGGAGGTGCTCGGAGAAGATTGGGGAGGGTTTCTGGTCAGTTCTCTGACCTCTGCTGCAGAATAGTTATTGGGGTGCTTTCGTTGCATGTGGCGAATCATTGTGTGATTCCCAAATGAATATTTTTTTGCAGGGTTCCCCCTGGATAGTATAGCACCACAGATGAGACAGGTCACCTTTGCAGCGTTTACTTTCTTTGCACCCCTTGGGATTTTAAAAAACTCCCATATAAAGTGCTCCTTAGGTTTATATGGGGGATTGTCTTCAGGCAGGAACTGCCTTCTCTCCTCCTCCTCCTCTTCTTCTTGTTCACCACCAATGTGATGTTGTGGTGGTCCTTGTGGTGGTGGTGCAGATGCTCCAGCTGCTGCTGCTACTGTAGCCATTTCTCTATCAATAGAAGCAGGTCTTCCTCACTCAAAGAATAAAGTGAGAATGAGGAAAAAAGGTGGGGGCTTTCATCATTTGGAAAACAAAACTGTTCTGAACCAATGAAAAGTGTTATTTTCAGGTCACATGACCCGGGCTTTCATCATTTGGAAAGCAAAACTGTTCTGAACCAATGAAAAGTGTTATTTTCAGGTCACATGACCCGACGCGCTTACGCTACGCGCCCCGGTGCGCGCCCGGGGGCTCGCCCGGCGGCGCTTACGTTGCGCGATCGTATGCACTCAGGTGCTTCCGGGTGCGCTTACGCCGTGCGTCATAAGACGCATTACGCGGCTACGCGATACGTGTCTTATGACGCACGGCGTCGCGGCTACGCGATACGTCACGATGATGTTTTCGTTCGCAGCAATAGCGCTAGCGGGACGCTCACCGGTACGCGCCCTGGGACGCGCCACAAGACTGCGCTTACCGGTGCGCTCACCAGTACGCCTCCCCGGGAGCGCTCCAGGGCAAAAAAAAATTTTTTTAAAAAGGGAAAAATATAGATAAAAAAATAGTATTACATAAATATACAATATAAAATTCATTATAAAAAATATTACATTCCATACCTATAGAGATTTTCTATTAAAAAACCTTTGAAATTCACTGAAAAAAACATGGGTTTGAGGCCCTATATATAGTTAGGAATTAGCATTTACAAAACCTATGAAATTCACTGAAAAAAACATAGGTTTCACACCAGTTATAGTTAGGAATTAGCATTTAAAAAACGTATGAAATTCACTGAAAAAACCATAGGTTTCACACCAGTTATAGTTAGGAATTAGCATTTAAAAAACCTATTAATTTCACTGAAAAAACCATAGGTTTCACACCAGTTATAGCTAGCTGGAAATTTTACTCGCATAAAACCATTGAAATTCCCACCTTATAGTTAGTTGGACTCACTATAACTTGCGCGTGCAATGCACTGCTGATGACGTCACATATTACATCACTCATGACATGGTCAGTGACATCACTCATGACATCACTGATAACACCATCCTTGTGACAGACTGACAGACCTCCTTTCACTGTAATGTAACCCTTGAAACACATATTCAAAAATAGAAACTAACATTTTTTAAAAAATGGAGATACCCATACCAGTTACAACAACCAATTCAATAATTCCACCATCTATATACACATCCGCTCATTCACCAACAGTTCTATATAGTCACTCATACATATACTCAATCATCATATGTACTGATACACCTATACATCCTGTTACACACCAACAGTCATCCAAAAGATACTCTCACACATACTCACACATGCAAATAAACTATTGAACATCCATTTATTTGCATATACAGCTATACACACACTACCACTTTACTTCTAAGGAAACTTACACATACTTACTCTCTTAAACAATCACTTATAGAAACACATACTAATTTAAACAGGAACTCTTACAATCCCTCACTCTCACATATACTCACTTATATACATCAATATTCACATATACTAGATTAAAACGTATGTAGTTACTGATAAAGACACTAGTGAGACAGTCATTCACTCACTAACACACACATATACACACTCATCCACCCATACAGTCCTGCACATATGCTGTCTTCAAAACACATACAAAGAGAGAGTCAGTCATTCATGCATCTATGTGCTAAGTAATACCCCCACCAAACCATACAAACACTCATACTGATACTAAGAAAAACATCTAATAACCCATATACATACACATGTAGCTACTCACCAACCCATGCAGCCACTTACACACAAAGTGAAACATTAATACATATATTTAAATATTTAAACATTACTCTCTAATATATATATTCACTAAGATACACTTAATAAACCAGTTAACCAATCAAATTTTTTTTTTAAAACATCCATGTAAACACTTATTTAAACATTTATTCTTCCATCAACTTTTACATATACATATATAACACATATTTATTTTTTAAAAAGACACATTCACTGGATGGTGTCATCAGTGATGTCACTGACCATGTCATGAGTGATGTAATATGTGACGTCATCAGCAGTGCATTGCACGCGCAAGTTATAGTGAGTCCAACTAACTATAACGTGGGAATTTCAATGGTTTTATGCGAGTAAAATTTCCAGCTAACTATAACTGGTGTGAAACCTATGGTTTTTTCAGTGAATATATATATATATATATATATATATATATATATATATATATATATATATATATATACATATATATATATATATATACATACACATACATATTTGTCAGATATGCATGT
Organism: Lissotriton helveticus; assembly: GCF_964261635.1. Taxonomy (NCBI): domain Eukaryota; kingdom Metazoa; phylum Chordata; class Amphibia; order Caudata; family Salamandridae; genus Lissotriton; species Lissotriton helveticus. Next base: position 57,463,341 of record NC_136069.1, on the reverse strand, counting down.
ACCTCTGGTGTGTGGCCTGATCACTGGGGGTGCACATAAATGCCTTGGCTTATTAACATTGAAGTAATTCAGTCGCGGTTGACACCAGGACCGCACTCCAGGCGAACCTTCGAATTGTAGTTTATTCAATTTCAATATTTGCGGCAAAACATTAGATCGCCATGACGGTATCAGACGCGTTTTGGCTTGGTAAGCCTTTTTCAGGTGAAAAAGCCTGACCAATCCGAAACGTGTCTAATTTCGTCATGATGATCTGATGTTTTGCCATAAATACTAAAACTGAATAAAGTACAATTCAAAGTGTCGCCCAGAGTGCCGTTCTGTTGTCAACAGGGATGGAAGTACTTGAGTATATATATACATATATATAAATGTGATCAAGGCTCGAGAGAGCCGAAACGTTATGGCAACAGCACAAGAAATAAAGTAAAATTTGGCATCCTATACCTTGGTTCGTGCCTGTTCCTGTTCGTGTCTGTGAGAAAGGCAGCAGTGCGAGGGAGACGGAGGTTTCTGCTATATATATATATATATATATATATATATCCGGCCTCTTTGGATATGTGCTACCTTCTGTCCCCTAGGTGCCTTGATTGGAAGTGTACTAATTGATTATGATTTGTAAATAGATGCTATAGAATTGATTACAAAAAACTGGACTACAGTATTTTTTGCAAGACATAAGTTCCAGGTTTCTATTATTGTATCGCAATTGCTTTTTGTATTGTTTCTCTAATTGATGTCTGAGTGGGATGACAGTTTCACCCACATGTTGTAATAAGAGTTCCTGATATTGAATGGTGCCAGTTCTTAATTTGTGACAATGGTTGCAGGTGATAGGCTAATACTTATTTTTGGAGACCAGGCTTAATTTCACCATCCTATTTTAACCCAGCGTAAGAGAGAACACAGCAGAAAAGGCAAAAAGCAAAACTAGACATCTTTGGTGTATGGCAACCCTGGCATTTGGCAGTATTTACTAACGGGGTTGCTGAATACCAAGATTGCCTAGTCTTGATTCAACCTAATTCCTCTTTCTTTCACCACTCTACTCTTCCTGTGTCTTCGTCCCGCTCTTGCAGTTCCTTTTTCATCCCTGATTTTTCCCTTTGTCACTGTTTTCCGATCTTTCTCTTGCCCACCTTCCTCCTATTTCTTGCCTTTCAAATTAGTCTCGGTCCAACTAAAACACTGGGAATTTATGCACAAAGCAGGGTTATATGTTTTGAGGTGGGAATGTGTGTGCTACACAAATATGGGTGTGTGAAATGAAAAGGGCTGGATGTATGATGCAGAGATTGGTCTCATCTTTTTGGCTAATATTGTATAACTCAATTCCCGAGTAGCAAAATCCTCTTATGAAATGAAATGTAATTGATCTTTCTAATTCTTGGTATAAAAAATATAGTAAAGCAATCCCATTTACTTATTTTATTTTGCAAGCATTTATAAATATTCATGCAGAGTTGTGCAGGTTTGCTCAAAACAGACAATATTGTGTTGTGTGTGAATTGAAAGATTGTTAAGTAACATTGTCTATCTTGTTATGAATCTATCTCTCCCTAAGGGCATTTTGGGACATTTCCTGAGTACAGATATCTATTTTAAAAGTCGACTGATATCTTACTTGTGTGGAGATATCTTAATGGTGAGGAGGAATGTAGCTTTTGGGCAAATGTCTGCCCTGTGACTCAATATTTCACCTCTGTGCAGAAGTTGTGCATGGGCATGCTATATCAGTTGTGTCCAGATATTCTGACCTTTGTGCAAATACATTCCCAGAATGCATATCTTACATGTGTCTTATATCTTGAATTTTGTTCAGATTACCTGTTTCTCCACATATATTATTTCTATGCAGATGTATTGCGTGCATTTGTATATGCAGATTGCTTACCAGAGTGCAGTATCCTACCTGGTTCCCAATATGTTACCTCTGTGACATGGTATGGATATCTCACAAGAATGTAAATATGTTTTCTGTACGTACCTTTCCAATGTGATGACATTTTACTCATGTTCTCATATGTTCCCTGCATGCAGAAACACTGTGTCTACACAATTAAAGTACTCATGGCGGGATGTATTCCATATTTGCAGATACCACTCTTACTCCAGTATTGGAACTTTCATAGATTCCCATAGCTTGTATCATTCCCCGTTGTCGGAATGGGAGTCTCGGTAACCAAAATAACATAGCAGTAGGTACAAAAGAGAAAGAAAAAGGCCTAGGCCTCATTCCCTTTTGTAGCATATCCACCTATTTTTGCAAAAGAGACCAAAGTAAAGCAATAGCCAATCAGATTAGCCTCACCCCATAGAACCCTCTTGAGAGAACCTCAGAGCCTTAGATTTTCTACCGCACGTTGTGCTAAGGGAGTCTCCTTTGAGCTCTGCTCACTTCAAGTCTAGTTGACTATTTTTTCAGCATTTTCTCTTCAGAATTGTTTGGTATTTCATCTGGAAATGTCTGACAAGGAGAAGAAAGCCCTTTTCAAGGCTTGTTCCACCTGTGGCAAGAAGAGGCTGTATGTGGAGGACAGGCATAAGGACTGCATTTATTGCCTGTACCCTGATCACAAGGCAGCGCACTGCAATATCTGCTGCACCTTCTCTAAATAGACTCTCCGGGACCATATGGGTCGCCTCCTCACTAAGCCTGGGCGGGCAACTTCGCTACGCCCACGAAGTGGGCGTAGTGTCGCCTTCTTCGCCCTTTGCAAAGTAGGCGAAGTAGGCAACACTACGCCCACTCCTTGGGCGTAGCGAAGTTGCCCGCCACCCGCCTCCCTCCCGCCCTCCCGAACATAGCTAAATTTAATGAAATGGGCCCATATAAATAAATGCGCATTGGTTAGAAGATGGCGCCGTGAACGAGCAGAGGGAGCCCCGGGACGCCGCGGACAAGGTAAGTGTATTTTATTTATTTATATGGGCCCATTTAATTACATTTAGCTTTGTAGGGGAGGGGGGCATGCAGCGCCTAGTGGGGCTACGCAAAGTGCGCAGGTGGGCGTAGTTTCTCGCCCACTTTGCGTAGCTTCGCGTAGCCCAACTACGCACACTACGCCCAGGGTTACTCCTCACTTCAATCAATCAATCAATCAAAGCATTTATATAGCGCACTACTCACCTGGAGGGTCTCAAGGCGCTAGGGGAGGGGGGGTCCGCTACTGCTCGAACAGCCAGGTCTTGAGCTGCTTCCTGAAGGCAAGGTGGTCCTGGGTCAGGCGGAGGTGGGTCGGGAGGGAGTTCCAAGTCTTGGCGGCCAGGTAGGAGAAGGACCTTCCTCCTGTGGTGGCTCTTCGGATGCGGGGGACGGCGGCGAGGGCGTGGCTGGTCGATCGAAGCTGGCGTGTGGGAGCGTAGAAGTTGAGGCGGCTGTTGAGGTATTCTGGGCCTTGGTTGTGTAGGGCTCTGTGTGCGTGGGTAAGGAGACGGAAGGTGATTCTCTTGTTTACCGGGAGCCAGTGCAGATCTCTCAGGTGTCCGGAGATGTGGCTGCGACGGGGGATGTCCAGGATGAGTCGTGCTGAGGCGTTCTGAATCCGCTGGAGTCTCTTCTGGAGTTTGGCGGTGGTTCCGGCGTAGAGGGAGTTGCCGTAGTCCAGACGGCTGGTGACGAGGGCCTGGGTGACCGTCTTCCTGGTCTCGGTGGGGATCTACCGGAAGATCTTACGTAGCATGCGCAGGATGTTGAAGCACGACGAGGAGACAGCGTTGACTTGTCTGGTCATGGAGAGGGAGGAGTCCAAGATGAAGCCCAGGTTGCGTGCGTGGTCTGTTGGTTTGGGTGTGCTGCCCAGGGCGGGGGGCCACCAGGAGTCGTCCCAGGCGGAGGGTGAAGATCCCAGGATGAGGACTTCCGTCTTGTCCGAGTTCAGTTTCAGGCGGCTGTTCATCATCCACTTGGCTACGTCTGTCATCCCTTCGTGTAGGTTGGCTCCGGCGGTGGCGGGGTCGTTGGTGAGGGAGAGGATCAGCTGGGTGTCGTCGGCGTATGAGATGATGTTGAGGTTGTGTTGGCGTGCGATGGCTGCGAGGGGGCTCATGTAGACGTTGAAGAGGGTAGGGCTGAGCGAGGAGCCTTGAGGAACGCCGCAGGTGACTTCGGTGGCTTCTGATATGAACGGGGGGAGGCGGACTCTCTGTGTCCTTCTGGCGAGGAGTGAGATGATCCATTCCAGTGCCTTCTCCTGGATTCCGACGTTGCTGAGGCGCTGCACTAGGGTACGGTGGCAGACAGTGTCGAAGGCCGCGGAGAGGTCTAGGAGGATGAGGGCCGCTGTTTCTCCGTTGTCGAGCAGGGATCGGATGTCATCGGTGGCTGCGATCAGGGCGGTCTCGGTGCTGTGGTTGGCCCGGAAGCCAGACTGCGAGAGGTCGAGGGATCCGTTCGTCTCGAGGAAGACGGCCAGCTGCTTGTTGACGGTCTTCTCGATGACTTTTGCAGGAAACGGGAGCAGCGAGATGGGGCGGTAGTTCTTGAGGTCGGTGGGGGTCGGCTGATGGCTTCTTTAGTAGAGCGCTGAGTTCGGCGTGCTTCCAGCTCTCCGGGAGGGTAGCGGTGTCAAAGGAGGTGTTGATGATGTCCCGCAGGTGGGGTGCGATGACAGCGTCGGCCTTGTTGAAGACGTGGTGAGGGCAGGGGTCGGTCGGAGATCCGGAGTGTATGGAGTTCATCGTGCGGATGGTGTCTTCAGTGCTGATCGGGGTCCAGGCGCGGAGGGTGGTGGTGGGGGGCGGTGGTTCAGTCGTGGCGTGCGTCGGTTGAGTGCTGAAGCTGTTGTGTATGTCCGCGATCTTGTTGTGGAAGTAGGGGGCGAGGGAGTTGCAGAGGTCTTGTGAAGGGGTGATGTCGTTGCTTCCGGCGTTGGGGTTGGAGAGCTCTCTGACGATGTTGAATAGTTCCTTGCTGTTGTGGGCGTTGTTGTCCAGTCGTTTCTTGAATGCGGTTTTCTTGGTGGCGTGGATCAGTTGGTGGTGTTTTCGGGTGGCGAGCTTGAGGGCAGTCATGTTGTTCGGTGTTGGGTCTCTGCGCCAGGCTTTCTCGAGGGCTCGGCAGTTCTTCTTGGAGCTCTTGAGTTCGTCGGTGAACCATGGGGCTTTCTTGCTGCCGGGTCTGCTAGGCGGGGTCTTCAGAGGGGCGAGGTCGTCTGCACAGTTGCTGATCCACTTCGCGAGGTTGGTGGCCGCCTGGCTGGGATTCGTTGCGCTGGTGGGAGGGTTCATGTTCAGGGAGGTCGCGAGCTGGTCGGCTGTGATCTTTTTCCAGCTTCTGCGTGCAAACTGTTGCTGGTGGTGGTGGATCGTGGTCCTTCTGAAGCTGAAGTGGACGCAGCTGTGGTCCGTCCAGTGGAGTCCGGTGGCGTGGCTGAAGGGGATGTCCTTGCTGGATGAGAACACGGGGTCGAGTGTGTGTCCGGCGTAGTGGTTGGGGGTGGTCACCAGCTGCTTGAGACCGAGTTTGGCGAGGTTGTCCAGCAGGGTGGTGGTGTTGCGGTCGTTGTTGTTCTCCAGGTGGAAGTTGAGGTCCCCGAGGAGGATGTAGTCCGTGGAGAGGAGGGCGTGCAGGCTGATGAAGTCGGCGATGTCTTCGCTGAATTGTGTGTGTGGTCCCGGGGGTCTGCATATGAGGGTGCCTCTGAGGGTGGTCTTGGGGTTGATGTGGATCTGGAAGTGCAGGTGTTCGGCGGGTGCGAGGGTGTCGTCGGTGTTGGTCGTGATGCGGATGGTGTTCCTGTGGATGATGGCGATGCCTCCTCCTGTCTGGTTGACGCGGTCCCTCCGGATGATCTTGTAGCCGTCCAGGATGGCGATGGCGATGTCGGGCGCTGTGGAGGCGTTCATCCAGGTTTCTGTGAGGAAGGCGACATCTGGGGCTGTGGTGTCGAGCAGGTTCCAGAGCTCGACGGCGTGCCTGTGGATGGAGCGGGTGTTGACCAGGATGCACTTCAGGTGGTTGCTGCTGGTGCTTGGCTTGGTCGGTGCTGGTGTAGTGCAGGTCCGGATGCAGGTGAACTTGCAGGCGTGGCAGCAGAAGGGTCCGTGGGTGCGTCTCGGGGTGGCTCGATAGCCCGGGAATCGACCGGCGTTGAGTGGGTAGAGGTCCGAGGCGTCGTAGGTCCGGCGGGTGGGCTGGTGTCGGCGGGAGACAGGGGTCCTGGCACTGGGCGCGGTCCAGGCGCGGACGGGCGCAGACGGGCTTCCCTTTGGCGCGCCTTCGGCGCACAATTGGCGCGCCCGCTGTGCGTCAACGCTGTGCGTGCGCACGGTCGCCATTTATGGCGAAGTGCAGGGAGGGAGGAGCGGCTGGGAGGCGGGAGCGGGGAGGGTACAGAGGGAAAGGGGGCTTGTCCACACTCCCGGCGGCGGGAAGCGGGGAGCGGGGCGGGTGGGCGCAGGGGAGACTGCACAGGGGGGTAAAACAATACAAGCAAGGACAAAAATTGGAATAAAGTACAAAATACAGTACAGTTACACTATAAATGGCGACAATTACATTATAAGCAGAACAGCAAGAAATGCGGGAGAATGAGCGACGGCGGGGAGCGTGGCCAGGAGGAAGGAAGGCTCAGCGAGGCTGAGAGCAGCGGCAGGCGGGGGGCACACGCGACAGCTGGTGGCCGTGCGGCGTGGGGGTGTCCTAAGATTAGGTCACACTCACCTGTGCCGCACGGTCGCCATTTATGGCCAAGTGCAGGGAGGGAGGAGCAGCTGGGAGGCGGGAGCGGGGAGGGTACAGAGGGAAAGGGGGCGTGTCCACACTCCCGGCGGCGGGAAGCGGGGAGCGGGGCGGGTGGGGGGCACACGCGACAGCTGGTGGCCGTGCGGCGCGGGGGTGTCCTAAGATTAGGTCACCAGAACTTGGCTCCAGAAGCTGAAGTTGAGGAACGAAACTCTGTCAAGTGACAGTGAGGATTCATCATCTGCCACCTCATCTAGAAGGTCAGTGTAAAGGGGTAGGGCTTCCCCTTCACCATCCTGTTAAGGCCTCAAAAAAGACCCCCCGTGAGTCTGAGAGCCGGAGTCCTAGTAAATCTCCTCACCATGGTGCAAAGGAGAGGGAAGGACTATATTCAGCTACAGCAGTGGTGGAGTCTGCGAAAGCTTTTAAAAAGCCTTCTTCTCCAACATCTGAGAAGTCAGAGAAAGATTCCAGATCTTCGACGACGCTGCAGAAGACTCAGTCGACGAAGATTTCCAAATCACAGGTAAAAAAAGTTGCACCGTCGACGGACTCGTAGACGGTACCTTCTAGTCTCCATATATCAACGTGAGCGTCGATGACGGTTACGGCGGCGATGACGAGAGTGTCAACGACAGTAGCGACGACAGCGGTGTCGCCGACGAGAGAGACGACGACGATGGCAGGAGTGTCGACACCCATCTGATCGTCGACGATTCAACCGTCGAGGTGGATCTTCCGTCGACGACCTCTTCAATGATGGTTTCTCTTGCAACCCCATCGCTGATGGTACCGTCGACGATATCTTCGTCGACGGAGAGGATCACTATTTCCTTGAAGAGGATAACGCCGGACATGACGTCTCCCTTGCCTCCCGCACTGTTACTCGAAGACGAAGAGGATTCTGATGGGGATGATCTGAATTCTTTTCGCTATGCCCATAGCCCCTCACAATTGTTGGTAAAATGTCAAGACACTGATTCTGAGGGCGAATAGCTTCATGAGTGCTCATACCAGCAATCCTATTGTCTACAGGAAGGCGCAGGCCAGGAGATGGTTTCAGTTCCTTCTTCTCTCCTGGCAGATCTTCAGGGCGTGTTGCAGGATTATAAGAAGACGTTTTCTCAAGCTACTCCTCCTCTTGCTTCGTCTTTCTCTGCAGTACATGTTGTGCCTGCACCATCAGCTTCTGCAGTGGTTTCTCCGGGAGAACCATCCCAGATGGTTTCACAGCCGCAAGTACCCGGGCCAGGTATACCTCCAGTGGTCCAAGATGTACAAGATGATTCCTCGGACGAGGATCAGGACGATGGCATCTGGTCTAACCAGGGTATAGAGTGGGATGATTATGTGATTGCGGACCCAGCTTCACCTACTCCGGATCCAGTGGACTCTCCCCCGGCAGACATTGGGGGAATTTCACAAACTGATGGAAAGAGCCTCAAATAGAATTAAACTGCCTATGCCTTCTGTTCAAACGGAGTGCTTCCTTTATGATTTTAAGCAGCCCTACAGGAAATTTTCACGCTGTGCGGACTGTGAGAAGTTGGCCTGGTATATGATGTTCACTATTATAGTGAACACCTTGCACCAGTCCAAACAACCCTTATGGTGATGGTTGTAAAGTCAACCTTATGGACCAGCTATCCTAGAGGTAGCGTGGACAGAACAGTCTTAGGCTAAAAGACTCTTGAGGGCGTGTAAAGCTAGCTGTTTTACCAAATGTAACACCTTGAATATCAAACGAAAGGACACCACACAGGATATATATATAATATATATGTATTTATTTACTAACACACTCCTCTGAACTCTTCATGAGGTCAGAGGTAAAAGCACATAACAAGTTACTCTCAGAAATACTTTAAATAGCACAATTTACAGTTAGGCCCTAGGGGCGCGTAAAACCATATACTAAGTAAGTGGTATAAGAACCACGACTTGGGAAAGGAGAAGGCCTAGGGAATCGCTGGGGCTACATTATCCGACCCTTAGGTTAGGAGTAGGAGGCCCACAGGCGGCGCGTGCAGTGTCAGTACACTCACGCGACAGTCAATAGGAACGTAAAAGGTAAGTAAATGGAGTTTTAGGACACTTCCGGTCTAACTAGGAATGTACAACTAACAAAACTAGACACTAAGATAGTCAATCCCTACAGGAGCACCGAAGTACTCGCATTACCTCACCCACGGGCTGCGGGTGCTTAGGTGTCAAAGTGTGTCGGTTTTCTCGTTGATTCCTATGGAGCCTTGGAAGAAGATGCGGCAGGCGACCAGGAGGAAGATGTCCGGGTGGAGCCAAGGGTGGATCGGAGTTGAAGAAGACCTGAAAGCAGAGGGGACAGAGTCTAGGTCACTAGCCAGTGACCGGGTGGAACCAGGAAGGAACTAGATGTCGTCGAGGAGCAATCAGGTGCTGTCGTGAAGCTTTGTCTTTGCAGCCACGCGGACGAGGAGGCGTCTAGGACGACCAGGTGCTGCAGAGGAGCTGTCCCACGAAGTTTCCCGCAGATGGAGGGGTCGACTTCAAGATTGGAGCCAATAAGCCTAAGCAAAGGCAACCCACGCAGGATACACAAAGAGCTTCTGGTGCAGACCAGGAGGGTCTGAGGTATTTCACCTTTTCAGGGAAGCAAGTGCCAGTCTGGAGCAACCAGACCAGCGATGGATTTTCAAAAGGATCGTCGTCACAGGGCTACTAGCCAACTGGCCAGCAACCGGGACAACGCGTCGAGCAGAACACAAGCAGAAGGGCCCCACGCAGATCTTGTGGAGTGTGGAGGGCTGGTCTTCGGTGCAGGTGGAGCTCGGTGTCGGGGTGTCTCAGTCCCCAGTGCACAGCTTCGAGGAAGCCTCAGGAGCTGCGCGGTTAGCAAGATGCAGGCTTTCCAAGATGCCTGGTTCCACGGGTCCCGACGCCTTCCACGTGGCTCAGCTGTGCTGGAGTCGTGCAGTGGGATCAGAGGGATCCGGGAGTCGAGGTCTTGTCGGGCTCTGTGCGGGAACGGGGACAAAGCAAGCCGTCGAGTTACTGGATGGTGCCTAGTTGCCCAGGGTGGTGACTCCTTGGCCACAAGGGAGATTCTTCAGTCTTCAGTTCAGGTGAATGTCGAAGGGTCCAGAGTTTCGTGCCAAATTCGATTCCAGGATTAATCTAAAGTCCTGGGGTTCAGCTCCTACCTTTATCCAACTAAAAGGGGCTGGTTTACTATCTAGGTTCCTCCTATGGGTGGGACCAGGAAGGGGGGTGGGTACACCCCCTCTCTTTGTCCAGTTTCACGCCAAAATTGGGGCTGGAGTGCCCCAGCATCCGGTTTGAACTGGAGTATGCATGGAGCACCTAGTGTGCCCCGGGCATGTCTCAATCTATTCAGCCCTCCCTGTCCAATACACAAAATCCTGGGGTGGTGCTCGCACCTCTCCAGGCAGGAAACCTATTGTCCAAACCTCCGTGACTGGAAGGACTCCCAGCAGAAGGAGGTCAGACTTGTGTCTGTGGCAGCAGCGTCTATTTTGTGACGCTGGGGCTCTAATTAACTTTAACCGGGTGCAGTAGTTTCAACATGTCTTCTCCCTCTAGAAGGGTGGAATGCTACCCCCGTTGCCAGAATTGGCGAGGGGGTAGTATTCCAAAGCGTATGACACCGTACACGACATGTTTAGATAAAGCCAAACCAAAGTTAGCATTTAACCGCGAGGTTCATAATGCTCTATATGATATGGCAATATCATAGAACAGCTATAAGGACATGGTTCCGAAAGCTGCAGACAGGCTCAGCTCATGCTAGAGCACCATCTCACACATAACCAAGCACTCTGCCTCCAGGATTGTTAAGGCCTGCCATAGGAGTGACTTATAGGTTACTGTGTGTCTATATTTAAAGGTAGATATAGGAATACTATACCTAAGCAAGGGGTGATTACACGACCTTGCCCCAGCTGAGTGATCAGCCAGTTGTGTTAATTTAGGTGGCCAGCCAGGGGTGGCATAATATATGCTGCAGCCCCTGGTAGGCCTTGGTTACACCTATGCCCTGAGTACCTAGGGTACACTTCTACAGGGGCTGACAAGGTGAATCAATCCAATTTGGTATGTACCTACAGTACATGGAGTCAATTTTACAGAGAGAGCAGATAGCCTGGGGCCCTGAATAGCAGGATCCCAGGCCAACTAAGTTGAAAACCAGCTAAACACTAGGCAAAAAGTTGGGGGTAACCATAGTCAGGTATCCACCTTCCTACACGGGCGTTTTTAAAAGTGGGCGGGATTATGACGGCCCCTGGCCGTCATCCGCACCCGCCCACTGTGATGCATGACGGCCGGGGGCAGTCATGAGCATGCAAGGGGTTAAAGGCAATGAAAACCCCGGCTACAGTCATTCCAGTTTTGCCACGCCTGGAGAAGAAGTACAAGGCCCCTGAGGATAGTCCAGCGTCCTTGATTGGTCAGCCGAAGCCGGATTTGGTAATATCCCAGGTGGCGCAGAGAAAGTCACGCAATCCTTCTGCACCCCTGACAACTCCTCTTGATAAAGAGGGCAGGCTCCTTGATAATGCGGGGAAAAGGTTTCCTCTGTGGCAAGTCTTTTGGTACGGGCAGCGAATGCGTTGGCGATCCTTGGCAGATATGGTCGCCAATTGTGGTGCGATTTCTCACCATATTTGGGCCAGCTCCCTCAGGAGGCCAAGGTGGAGGCCAAGAAGATCCTACAGGAGGGAGAGGCTACATCAGCGGAAGTGATTGACTCCGCCATGTATATTGCCACTACTGCTTTTTGTTCACTTGCAGGCGCAGCTGTTCTTCGTCGCCAAAGCTGGCTCAGGGCGACATGGTTCCAGTCGAGGTCCAGAACAAAATCCTGGACCTTCCGTTTGATGGTGAGGCATTATTTGGCAAACATATCTACGATGCCTTCCAGGACATAAAAAAGGATACGAAGATGGCAAGCTCTCTCGGTACTCCAGTATCGCAAGGTTCCTTTCCGTGGGGCCAGAGGGAAGAGTACCACATCCTACAGGGGTTCATACCAATAACAACGGTACTCTTCTTATGGTTCAACGCCTCAATCTTATCGACCATCAACCAACAAAGACAAGGCCAGACCTCTTCTTTCTCTAGGACCAACACTAGAGGAAAACAGAACTGCCAGGAACGTGACACTTCCAAGTGGCAATAGCGGTGTACTGGCTCTGTCTGCTGTACCCACCTCCCCATCAACATCTGTAGGAGGCAGGGTGTCTCAATACCTCCACAACTGGAAACGGATAACATCAGACCGTTGGGTGCTCAACATCATTCAGGATGGCCATACGCTGGAGTTTATTCATATGCCACCTTCCATTCCCCCTGCCACCATACCTTCAAAACATCTGCGTCTCTTGGGGCTCGAAGTTCATTGTATGCTCCTCTAGGGAACTGTAGAGATGGTCCCCCTTTCTCAAAAAGGGGAAGGTTTCTATTCCAAGTTTTTCCTGATCAAAAGACGCTGGAGAAATAGCGCCCCATTTTAGATTTCAGGGAGCTAGACACCTATCTCATAAGTCAATCCTTTCGGATGGTCTCTCTCCAGGATATCTTGCGTCACCTCAACCCGGGAGATTTCATGGCCACTCTTGATCTCGAAGATGCGTATTTTCACATACCCATTCATCCAGTCCACAGGAGGTTTCTTCGATTCACAGTAGACAAGAGCCACTTCCAATTCAAAGTTTTACCCTTTGGACTTCTCTCTGCCCCGAGCATTTACCAAGGTGCTGGCACCGGTGGCAGCTTTAGTAAGGAAACAGCATTTTCAAGTCTTCCCATACCTGGACGACTGGTTGCTGAAGGCCCCGTCCAGAAGGGCAGCGGAGGAGACAGTCGAGGCATGCACAACTCTGTTCAGCAATCAGGGCCTAACTCTCAACAGGGAGAAGTTGTTTCTCTACCCTTCCAAGAAAGCACGATTCCTGGGGGCTATCCTGGACACGTCTCTCAGCAAGGCTTTTCCATCCTTCGAAAGGCAAGAAAAACTGAGGTCCATGGCTCATTCTTTGAGAAAAAGAAAGTGTCTTTCAGTACGCCATTACAAATCCCTTCTAGGAGTTATTTCTTCATGCATCCCTCTGATACCCAACTGCAGGTTGCGGATGCGATCTCTTCAGGAGCAACTAGACATGCAGCAAGTTCACAGCTCCTTCGACGACAAGGTGGTGATTACTGCGGCAATGAGAAAAGCAGCCTTTTGGTGGACGAAAGAAGAGAATTTATCCCAAGGTCTATCCTTCGTAAGCAATCCAGCTCCTCAAGTTGCAACGACAGATGCCTCGCTGGAGGGCTGGGGTGGGTGCTTCAAGACTTACATGTAAGCGGGCATTGGTTGCCCCAGCACCGCCTTCGTCACATCAACCTCCTGGAGCTCAGAGCGATCCGTCTGGCACTGCAAGCATTTCTTCCACGATTGCAGGGTTCAGCGGTTCTCGTCTGCACGGACAACACCGTGGCCATAAACAAAGAAGGGGGTACCAGATCTCTTCCGTTGTCGTAGGAGGCCCAAAAAATTTGGGAGTTGGCGAACCTACATGGAATATCACTACAAGCAGAACACCTACCAGGAGTGCTAAACGAAAAGGTGGACGGGCTCAGCAGGCTTTCATCAGTCAGCCACGAATGGGAACTAAACCAGTCAGTCGTGGAGGAGATTTTCCACCATTTGGGGCAAACCCTCAATAGATCTCTTTTGCCACCCCGGTGAACAGAAAATGCCAGTATTAAGCAAGCAAACTATACCATTGAGGATAGCTGGGGAATGCACTTTCAATAGCCTGGTCAAGAGCATTTGTATATGCCTTTCCCCCATTCCATTAATTCCAAGACTAATCAGGAAGATCAAGACGGAACCGTGTAGGATGTAGCTCCAGCTTGGCTGAGGCAGTTTTGGTTCACGGAGCTTCACCTCCTTTCTCTGGCCCCTCCACGTCCTTTACGGGCGATTCTTGATCTTCTCACAATGTCCCAGGGCCAGATCTGGCATCCTCGTTTCTTACACCTGTCAACATGGCTCCTGAGCAGCGCGAGTTTCTAGACCTACATCATGCCAGCAGAAAGGTGTTGACCCTTTCTCGTCTCAACCTCATCAGGTTCTTCCTTATTTCCTGTCCTTGGCTAAGGCAGGGCTGGCTCATTAATCCATAAAAGTTCACTTAGCTGCAGTTTCTTGCTACAGATGCACTGCATCTGGACCTTCTCTCTGGTCATCCAGAATCGTCAAACAATTTCTCAAAGGTCTATTTCGAGTTTTTTCTCCAGTGAGGCCTCTGCCCCTCACAAGGAATTTGAATTTGGTTCTCACCCAGCTGATGAAGCATCCGTTTGAACCGATTCATCGAACAGATATGAAATTCCTCTCGTGGAAACTGGCGCTCCTTCTTGCTCTCACTTCAGCAAGACGTATTGGAGAATTGCAAGCTCTCACAATGCAGGAAACTTTTCTCCCTTTCTAAAGAAATACAGTATTTCGAAGGACTAATCCAAGGTTCATACCAAAGGTGCCTTCGGACTTTCATTTAAACGTGATTCTCAAGGCTTTCTTTCCTCAGCCTTCTACGCCGGCGGAAAGGATATTTCATTCACTGGATGTGCAGCGGTGCTTGAAATTTTATCTGGACCGCACTAAAGTATTTCGAAAATCTTCTCAATTGTTCATCGCATTTAGTGCTCCCCGCAAAGGCTTACCCCTGTCTAAGCAGGGTATCGCTCGATGGATCTCCAGTGCCATAAAGTATTGTCATTCTGCAGCGGGCAAGCCTCTAGAAGGTAGAGTTAGAGCACACTCGACAAGGTCCATGGCTTCCTCTATGGCTCTCCTTTCAGGAGTTCAGATTAAAGACATTTGCAGGGCTGCAACTTGGAGCAGCACACACAACTTCACAAGACATTACTGCCTGGAGACCTCGGCACAAGAAGACACGGCTGTAGGCCAGGCAGTCCTGAGGAACCTCTTCCATTGAGTGGTGAGCTTTCCTTTCTTCCCTCCTTCCCTTTCTGTTACTTGCACATTTTGCTATGTGATTGCACTGTTGATTAAGGTTTGTTTTTAAAGAAAAAAGAAATATTGGAGAAAGGGATGTCAATGAGGAAGCAAAACGTGCTTTCTAACTGCTAGCTACTCTGATACAAGCTATGGGAATCTATGAAAGTTCCAATACTGGAGTAAGAAAACAAGTTACTTACCTGTAACTTTGGTTCGCCAGTATTGGTAACTTTCATAGATTCCCATGCGCCCACCCTCCTCCCCTGGGAAAGCTCAGCCCTCAGCAAGTTATGGTTATACTGTTACACAATTACTACGAAAATCTGAGGCTCTGGGGTTCTCTCAGGAGGGTTCTATGGGGTGAGGCTAATCTGATTGGCTGTTGCTTTACTTTGGTCTCTTTTGCAAAAAGAGGTGGATATGCTACAAAAGGGAATGAGGCCTAGTCCTTTTTCTTTCTCTTTTGTACTTACAGCTATGTTATTTTGTTTACCGAGACTCCCATTCCGACTATGGGGAATGATACAAGCTATGGGAATCTATGAAAGTTACCAATACTGGAGAACCAAAGTTACAGGTAAGTAACTTGTTTTCTTCTCTATGCACAGTTTACCTATGAGAAAAGGAAGATCTCTTGTGGCAACGTATTACCATTGTGCATGAATTGGTATACCTTGGCACACATATATGCAATTTGCACATACCTTCTCACTGTGTAAGCAACTTACTTAAGAGTGTTCTGTTCCTCTGTGCCTTACCTTACCTGTGTGCAGGTATCCTACTTAAATGCAGCTATCATACGTGTATTTGGATTATTATGCAGGTAAGATACTTGCATGCATACCGGTATGCCTTTTTCTAACCTGTGTACCAGTATATCTGTTCCAATAGCTTATCTCTGTGTGCATTTCCTGTCTATTTACCTATGTTTTAACTGTGTAAATATTACACAATTATGTTTGCACAGACTCTTACCTTTTTCGTGATGATTTTTCTGTATACAGATATCGATACAGTGTGCAGATATATTTTTAGTGTTTAGTAGTCTCTGTGGGAATGCCTAACATATCTCTCAATATGTTATCTCTGTGCAGTTATATTTTTCCCGTGCTGGTCTTACATGTGTTGATATGTCTTACTTCTCTGCAGATACCATACATATGTGTTTACCTTGTACTTCATGAGTGGTTATCTTCCCAGTGTGCAGATATCTTAATTATGTGCAGATAACTAAGTTGTTCCTGTGAGTAGATATATTGTCATTGTGTTATTATCTTACCCAAATGCAGATACTTTACCTGTTTGCAGATGCAGTATCTCACGTGTGCAGATATTTTATCTTTGTGCAGACCGGTTATCTGTTGTTGATATCTTAAAAGTGATACCTCAACTGCTCACAGATATTTCGCCTGTGTTTAGGTTTATCTCAAATGTGCAGATATCCCACCATTGTCTATAGATCTTACATGTGAACATAAATATTAGGTATGTGCAGTTGTGCTACATATGTGAAGACATTTGGCCTAGGTTGAGTGTTAGAATATCAGATAGCCCGTCAGTGTCCAGATATTGTCTAACCTATGCGTGGATATTCCACGATTGTGTACCTTCCTTATCTGCATGGTTAGGTAGTTGTAGATTGGTGGGAATCTTACCGTTCCTTAGCTCTAGACATTTTACAGATGTACATATATATGTGTCAATATTTTAGAGGTGAGCATACCTTAACTGTGTACAGATATTTACCTTAGGGCAGATATGCTACCCTTGTAAAGACCTCTTAGCTGAACCAACCAGTGCACTTATATCCCATGTCCTCATATTTTACATCTTTGCACTTAACTCAGCCTGTTACTGTCCCAGAGTTTACAAAAATTAGTGCCCCTTTGTGTTGATAACTGCTAGGTATCTTTTATTGTAGCACTTCAATATTTTTGTGCTGTGACATGTAAGTTCCCATCAAGGAATGGCTCCAAGTTTAACGTGTCAAGTCCCACCACAATAGTTCTCCCTGACTCCTGCACGTGGGTTGTTGTTGTCAGGTAGGCCTTGGTGGTAAACAGAGCAACCTAAAACTCAAATAGAAATACAATCAATCACTCAATCATAGCATTTGTATAGCGCGCCACTCACCCGGAAGGGTCTCAAGGCGCTGGGGGAGATGGGTCCGTTACTGCTCGAAAAGCCAGGTCTTGAGTTGCTTCCTGAAGGCGAGATGGCCCTGGGTTAGCCGAAGGTGGATGGGGAGGGAGTTCCATGTCTTGGCTGCCAGGTAGGAGAATCAATTAATACACGTGTAGGGAGAGCAGAAACACAGCAATGCAGCGTGGAAACTGGGCGTTTTTTTTTCAATTGCCCACATTTAAGACACCCATGAAAAGCTTGTCATAAGGGAGTGACACCTCAAAAATGAGTGTAATTGTTTGCTCCTATCATTGGGGGTGGCCGGCAGGGGTCGCTAGGCTGGCTCAGCTGATGTAAAACTTTATGTCAATCTCCACTTAACCCCCTCCTCCCCTCCGGGCAGTCCCTGCTGCCCGGACTGACACTCGTCAAGATTTCAGCAATAACGCAGCTTTCTGAGGAAAAAAGGGGCCTCGTCCTATAACTAAGAGGGACGCCTTCCAAAGCAACAAGACTTCTTGAGACATTAAGGGGTACCTGGCTTTGCTTTCCTGGTGAGAGGCTGTTTTTCAAGGAGGAGTGTGTGTTTTAGTCAAATGAAATTAAAAGGAAAATAGAGAAAGCTGCAGAAAGGAGATTTCATCACGTGGGCAGGCGGTCCTTGCAGCAGCTTAGGCCGCCAGCAGAAAAGCAGAGACAGCCTCGGGGACAGGTATTTAAGTGGGCCGGGTCGCACCGGGTCTGAGCACCGGCAGTTTTTTCAGGGGTCCTCGAAACGAGTCTATATCGGGCTCTGTTTTGTGCTCTGGCACAGGCGGTCCCGTTTTTTTTCCAGACTGCAGTGGCAGCCGGCACATCGATGTGCCCCTGGTGAGCGTTGTAGAGGAAGGGAAATCCTTTAAAGAGAGTCATTTTCTCTCTGGATTACCCTTGTCTTTCTGAGACTCAGGAGCAGCAACATTGTGGTGTTACCAGGGCTTTAAGTGGAAGTTTTTACAATATTAGATACAAGCCATTGTTGCTGCTTATTTATCTTATGCAACTAACACCCATTGACAAAGGCAATAGTCCTGACGTGTAGGTATGATGTGACTCGTTGTATCATATCTGGACGCAATGACAGGAACAGTAAAATACAAGTCTGGCAGCACACTGCTAAACACAGATTTTTAGCTTACGTATTAATAAGCCATGCCCTTATTTATATTGAACACGCCCCTTTGAGAGACCCTCCAGTTTTTTCATCCCACTTAAAGCCCTGCCTAAGACCCATCAGAGCGCTGAGTTGACCCTGTGAACCACGAATTCACCTGTGACAATGCATCACATATCAACAAGAAAACTAAACAACGACTTAAAAATTCAAAGAGAATATAGAGAATTGAGGTCCGAGCAACGTATCAAAAAATATCTGTGTTATGTTTGGTGGGCTGCCCCACTGTCGTTGAAATGTTAGGTGTGCGCCACTATCAGCCTCACCCTAAGTGATGATGTGGTAGAAGCCAGACGAGGGAGAGACCGGGTAATGCGTAATAATATAGGGGACCCTGGCCGGACCTCGTGGTTTCAGATCCTGTACTACTACTCCCCGTGTGTGACTCTCATTTACTCTTTTTCCCTCCTCAACCACATTAGGCCTTCCACCCAGTTCCCGAATCGTATTAAGCAGCAATCTGTGTTAGTAAACGGAACAACTGACAACGAGGGAGGTCGAACCATGGTGCTCCACAAGCTCCCTTTTCGAAAATTGAACCGGGCACAGTACTGGATACTATTAGTCAAACATATAAACTCTAGAAACACAAAATATAACGCAAATAATAAAAACTAACGTGTAAACATATTTATACAAAATATACTCTTTGTTTATTGATGAGATATTTTTTTAAATAGACAAAATATATAGATCTTCATAAATACATGTTGATACTTATTGTGCAGATTAGAACCACATATTCAATCACAATGTTATAACCTGAGACCATAATAACTACAATTTTACATACGATATGGTGAACAACATTCTGTGAAAAGCATGATGGTCTATGTACAGAATATTAGGCTGCGAGATATTCAAGTTGTATTATTTGGAAACACTGGTTTGTAGAATACCAACACGTTTCGGCAAAGCCTTCTTCAGGATTTCATACCAGTGGTTACTCCGTAAAATCTTTGGTTGACGTTTGTACCTGCTTCTAACACTTAAATCTTTAAGAGGTGGGTATTTCAACTGCCTACACTATTTGAATCTTCATTTACTGGCCCGATAAATTAAATAATAGGCGGGATCTGACGTTGGATAGGTGTCCAAAATGGAATTCTGCTATCTTGTATTTAATGATGTGTCCTCTATGTAGCTTCTAGTTGTATATTCTGTTTTGTACTATCTTGCGGAGGCTTGAAAAAATTATAAGTGACCTTAAAAATTAAGGCAACACTGTCGGCCAGGAATCAATGGATATCCTTCTTCCTTTTGAGAAACTGCTTATTTCCAAATGAACTCAATTAACACATCCATATCACCGCGTAAAACGCCAAAGCCTCCGGCAGCTTTACTACTCCAACAAGCTCCCACCTGCAATCGACCGCAGCGTCCTTGGATCCTGTCTCGAGGCCGCTGTGGTTCTGCTGCGGGATCGAGTTTTGGCTGGAGACCTCCGCGTGTTGCATCGCAGCAGGTGGAACTGCCTCTGGCCCGCCTGCACTGATGTACGACGCCCCAGTACCTCAAGGTCATCTCCCTGACAACCTGCAATGCGTCTATACTTGGCGGGTGTAGCGCACACCATTCCTGTGGCTGTGAGAGTGCCAGCCCCGCCAACGCAGCGTACGACCAAGCTGATTTCTTCTACCCCGGAGGCCCCACAGACACAACCCAAATTCGGCCAGCAGTCATTTTCAATGCCGACCGGCTGGGCATACTCTGCAGTTCTCCACCAGGACATGAAGTAAGGCCCAATTGAGAAACAACTGCTGAAAGAAAAGTAATAGGCATAAAAAAGTCTCGCACTGAAGGAAAAAAAAAGACGGGGAGAGGAGGAGGCAGCAGGGGAAGGGGAGAGAGCAGGGGGCCTGCGCCTGTTTCCCTTGCAGGAGCGAGCAGGGACCAGCTGTTTGTAATTAACAGATGGTTTGAAAGCTCGCTCCCATAAGGTAATCGCCAAACATGCACGCATTGCCATTGAAAGCAATACAATGTGGGCACGTTTTTGGCAGCAAAATGGAATCGATTGCTAAAGGTCTTTTTCCTATGTAGCGCATGCGGGCTGCGTATGCGAGACTTAAAATTCGATATTTTAAACAACTATATTTATGCAAATAATATTAATGACTTCTCTTTTTTTAAATGATATTTCTTACGTTAAATTCGATTTTCTTGACCACGATATTCTTACTGTCAATATTTCTGTGTCACTATATTTACAACTCAATATTTGTGTAGGTCAGCATTTCTAATTCGATATTGTGTCTAAATACCGACCTCAGCTGCTGTAAAGGAATTGTCTCCGAGGAACTCGGGCCTGACCAGGCAGAGGTCTTGGGGGCAAGGGTCCCTTCCAGGCAGACTTGAGTCTGGAGCAGAAACCCTGCCTCTCTCTTGAACAGCACAGACAGCAAGCTGCTGCTGAGGAGGCAGGGAATGTTAGTGGGTCCCATAGGATCTATTGGGAAGATGGGCTTCTGTTTTCTGAGTGTAGAGACGCCAAGCCTGGTGACACCATGACGTTAGTCATACCTCAAAAATTGAGGGATTTTCTATTGTCTCTTGCACATGACATTCCCCTTGCAGGACACCTTGGGAAAAGCAAGAGTTGGGACAGGTTTTTCTGTTAACTTTCACAGGGCCCAGATGTCTGAAGATACCAAGGAGTTTTGTCGCTCCTATTGTGACTTGCCAAGCCAGTGGTAAATCAGATGGCACTACAAAGGCACCCTTAATTCAACCTCCAGTAGTTGGGGATCCTTGTGAGGGGGTAAGCATAGACATTGTCGGCCCCTTAAACCCTCCAACAGCATCTGGACAGTTACATACTAGTGGTAGTGGACCATGCCACTCGGTATCCAGAAGCTGTTCCATTTGGGGCCACCACAGCTCCTGTGGTGGATAGGGTCCTTCTGAATGTCTTTTTCAGAATTGAGTTTCCTAAGGAGGTCTTGCCAGACAGAGGTACAAACTCCATGTCTAGGTACTTCTGATGGATACATCTGCCAGTGGAATCCTCACCGTGTGAATATCCCCTGCGCCAGCAACATTCGGAAACTTTTGTAGCTCTTGACGCCGATGAGGACGTAGACGACGTCACAAAGGCACGACTCCGCTCGCGACCTTGCTGACGTCACTGGATCCATAAGAGAGCCTCGTCGGCGTGATGACGTCAGTTCCCTTTTTTCCGCGCCGTCGACGCCAACGGTTTTTGGGACTCTCCGTAGCTTGTTACTTTGTGTTTCCCAGTTTGTATCCTGTACTCTCTTTTACTGTTTTCGAGGATGTCGTCGAGAAAAGCAGGATTTAAGCCATGCAGGGAGTGCGGTGGACAGATGTCCATAACAGATCCTCACGACGATTGTGTATGGTGTCTATCATCGGACCATGATTTTGAGGATTGTTCTTCCTGTAGGAAAATTAACCCGAAGGCTCTGAAAGAAAGGGAAGCCAAACTGTTTATGGCAAAGATGCGTAAGGAAAAGAGAGGTCGGAGGAGATCGAAGACCAGGTTGAGATCAAAGTCGACGTCGGGTCATGCTTTAAAATCCAAGAACCATAAGAAAAAGAAGAGGCATGGTTCTCGACGCCGTGCGGATAAAGAGGAAGCTCAGTTGTTGGCTTCGAAAGCACATCGACATCGAAAGGACCATGTATCTCCTTCTCCTTCCCCTGTGATAGTAACTTCTCCTGGTGCTTCACCGGCGCAGTCACCGGTGCCGAATCCTTAACCATCTTCAGAGCACTCTCTGGCTCCGGTAGAAGAGGTACCAGAACCTGAAACGCCATCGACTCCAGTGGATCCACCGTCGGGGCCGGCAGGCCTGAGTCCGGTGATGCCTATACCTGAGCGCATTCCAGGCGAGTGCCCTCCTTTTCCTGGTCCAAGGCAAGACTCAACACATTACCTTAATGCGATGTACGGTGTCTTTGGAAGGGCAATGTACCCCTCTGGTGCACCTTTGGGTCCCATGGGTCCCATGGCATTCAATTTGGGAGTACCTCAAGCGTTTGCTCCAGCTCCCTTCATGCGATTTCTGCATGCGGCTCCATCATGGCATTTCCCGGTGCCGAGGACATCGATGCCGGCGCCTACTCCAATCTCAATTCCTCTATCTCCGGCGCCGTCTGCTCAGCCTCGGTCGGCTTCGAATGTGCCACTGGATCCGGGTTTGTCACCGGTTCCGAATCCGTTGGATCCATGTGCGACTCCGTTGGCCCTGAAGATAAGGTCCAGACGGGAGCACAAAGATTGCTGGAGGAGCAGCATTATAGAGAGGATGAGACGGAGGAAGGAGAACTTCATGAGTCAGAGGACTTGTTTGAGGACCTAAGAGAGTCAAGTGGTTTGTAACTATCACCAGAATTTTAACTTTCTCCTCCTTCAGAGGCTCCCTCCAAAGATGTGGTTCCTTTCCACTCTGTGATTCGTAAGGCTGCTGATCTTTTGGATTTGCAACTCCCGACAACAGAGTTTAAATCTAACATTCTGACGGAAGTGCTTCATTCTCCTTCTGCAGTTGTTGAACCTTTGCTTCTATTTAATCAAGCCATTACTGAGCCAATTTTGGAAGTTTGGCAAAAACCCTTTTCGGCTCCTGCGGTTTCGAGGTCAGTTGCCAGAAGATATAGTACGGCTCCAGGCGATCTGGAGTTTGTATCCTCACATCCTGCACCTGAGAGTTCAGTTATTTAAGCCGCCTGGTCAAAGAAATCGGCTGGAGCTTTTCCACAGACTCCAGGTGACAGAGAGTCTAAAAGACTGGATCAGGCTGCTAAAAGGTGTTTTAATCAGCTTCTATAGCTCTCAAGTCTACCAATGCCACTTGCCTTTTGGGCAGGTACATCCATGCTTTTATGGATTCTGCAAGACAACTGGCCCCAAAGTTATCGGAGGAAGAAAGAAAGAACTTTGATGAGGTTTTGTCTGACACTCAGGCAGCTGCAAAACAGGTGATCCAGAGTGGCCTTGATACAGCGGACTCTGTAGCCAGGATAATGGGGTCTCTGGTTGCATCTAGGAGGAGTGCCTGGCTTAAGTCTTCAGAATTCTCTCAGGATGTCCAGGCAACTCTTTTAGACCTCCCATTTGATGGTTCTGGACTTTTTGGGAAGAAGGCAGATGCAGCCTTGGAAAGATTTAAGGAAAGCAAGGCAACAGCCAAGTCTCTGGGTCTGCAGACACAGACTAGGGGTTCTTCTTATAGGAAGTTCAGAGGCTTCGGGAGATCATCCTTTCGGACTTACAGACAGCCACAGCAGCAGCAACAGCAGCAGAACAACCTATATCAGTCATATAGGGGCAGGAACAGAGGTCACCTACAAGGTCGACAACCCTCCTCCTCCTCTTCCTCTACCTCCCTTCCTCTTACCACAGCAAAGCAACCTTAGATCCACCATTCTAGATCATGTTGGTCCTGTGGGGGGTCGGCTTATTCATTTTCCACAAGGTTGGGAATTGGTCACTACAGACCATTGGGTTCTCAATCATGTAGAGAATGGGTATGCTCTTCCCTTTCGGGAATTTTCTCCAAATTACCCTCCTTGCCAATGAACTTGCTCGGAGGACCATCTTCTTCTCCTGCAGGAGGAAGTTCTAACTTTACTAAAAAAAAAGGTGCAATAGAGGTGGTTCCAGAGCAGGAAAGGGGTCAGGGATGCTACTCCCGGTATTTCCTGATACCCAAGAAGGATAGCAGGTTACGTCCAATCCTGGATCTTAGGGTCGTGAATCTTTTTCTGAAGCAAGAAAAGTTCAAGATGCTCACCCTAGCGCAGGTTCTTCAGGCGCTGCCGCACGAGAACTGGATGGTGTCGATCGACTTGCAGGATGCATATTTTCATATTCCGATCCTGAAGTCGCACAGGAAGTATCTCCGTTTCACGGTGGGATCGCAACATTATCAGTTTGCGGTTCTCCCATTTGGACTTACTACTGCACCTCGAGTCTTCACCAAGGTGATGGCAGTTGTGGCAGCCCATCTCAGGAGATCGGGGATTCCTGTTTTCCCCTATCTGGACGACTGGTTGATCAAGGCAGAATCGCTAGAGAAGGTGTGTCATCATCTGCAAGTGAGAACCCAGCTGTTGTACGAATTGGGTTTTTCGATAAACGTGCACAAGTCTCAACTGGTGCCCTCACAGCGCAACCTGTTTATAGGGGCGGTACTGGACACTACTGTCTGTCGAGCATTCCCTCCTCCTCAAAGGATTCTTGATATTCAGGAAATTATTCCTTTGGTTTACAATGGAGCGGTCATTCCAGTCTTGAAGGTCCTTCGTCTGCTCGGTCTGTTTGCTTCCTGCATTCTGTTGGTCAACCATGCACGCTGGCACATGAGGGCGCTCCAGTGGTGTCTCCGCAGGCAGTGGTATCAGCCCAACGGAGATCTCAGGGAGTCTGTGAGGATCTCCGGAGAAGCTGCAGCGGATCTGTCTTGGTGGAGCGTGGAGGGCAATCTATCTCAGGGAAAACCCTTTCATCTCCCTCCATCGGTGGCCACAGTGATAACGGATGCATCCACTCTAGGGTGGTTTGCTCATCTGGGGGATCTGGAGATCAAAGGTCTTTGGTCTCCAGAGGAAAGGTTGCTTCACATCAACCTTCTGGAATTACGGGCGATACATTTGGCGCTCAAGGCCTTCCTCACTTCCCTTCGCGGTCAGTCGGTTCGAGTCCTGACGGACAACACGACCGAGATGTGGTATGTCAACAAACAAGGGGGAGTAGGGTTGCATTGTCTCTGCATGGAGGCTCTGCGTCTCTGGTCCTGCGTTCAGGACCATCAGATTTGTCTGATGGCAAATCATCTGGCCGGAGTTCTAAACGTACGTGCAGACAGTCTCAGTCGGCAGTTCTCAGCCAACCACAAGTGGAGGCTACATCCGGAGGTGGTTCGTCACGTCTTCCGGATGTGGGGAACTCCTTGGGTGGACCTGTTTGCCACTCACGAGAACGCTCATTGACCGTCATTCTGCAGTCTCCAGTATCCGATGCAGGGGGCGCTGGGGGGCGCGTTTCAGTTGAGTTGGGGCACACAACTCCTTTACGCGTTTCCTCCCATACCTTTGATTCCTCGGGTTCTGAGGAAGATTCGCCAAGACCAGGCCCAAGACATTTTGATCACCCCGGATTAGCCAAGAAGGGTGTGGTACTCGGATCTTCTCCTCTCCTCGTGCCATCCGCTCCGTCTCCCTCTGAGGGCAGACCTCCTCTTGCAGGCTCCACACCCCCACCTCCAGAGCTTACACCTTCATGCTTGGAGATTGAACGGGGCAACCTGAATTCTTTTTCTCTCCCACCTGACGTGGTGTATGTGATTCTTTCGGCCAGGCGACACTCCACCAAATCTATTTATTCCTATAGGTGGTCCAAATTTGTCTCATGGTGAGAAGAGAAGTCTATTGACCCCTTAAGGGCCCGTTTATCCAATATCCTTCAGTTGGCTCTTTCTTTAGCCCAAAGGGGTTTTGCAGTGGCTACTGTGAAGGGCTATTTATCGGCATTGTCGGCATTCCTTTGTTTGCCAGATCAGCCGTCCTTGTTTAAATCGCCTATTGTGTTAAGGTTCATTAAGGGCCTTACAAACAAATTTCCGCCTACTCCATTTATTGTGCCTCAATGGGACTTAAATCTTGTCTTTACCTATTTGATGGGTTCTCCCTTTGAACCCTCGCACAAGTGTCCATTGAGACTGTTTTCTTTTAAGACTGTCTTCCTAGTTGCTTTTACCTCAGCAAGGAGGGTAAGTGAGCTTCAAGCTCTGAGTTCTAAACCCCCATTCTTGACCATTCATGCTGATAGGATGGTACTCAGGACCAGGGCTGCTTTTCCACCTAAGGTGGTAACTCCTTTCCATCTTGGACAGTCCATTACCCTTCCTTCCTTCTATCCTCCAAAGAGGGTGGTGAGCTTGTACCTTGATAGAACTAAAGACTATCGTTTGGATGACCAGCTGTTTGTGGGCTTTGCTGGCTGCAGAAAAGGCGGAGCGGTGCACAAGCGCACACTTTCCAGATGGATTGTCTTGTGCATCAAGATTTGTTACTCTTTGGCCAGTAAGGAGCCTCCAGAGGATTTAAGAGCTCATTCTACCAGAGCAAAGTCTTCTACATCTGCTTTGTCTAGAGGTGTTCCTGTTGAGGATATTTGTAGAGCCGGCAACTTGGGCCTCCCTCCACACCTTCGCGAAGCATTACTGAGGAGGGATGGCCATTTTGCGCATTCTGTCCTTCAGGATTTCTTGGTATAGAGGAGTGGACACCCTCCTCTAGGAGTGGGGACTGCTTTGGGACTCTATTCACAAGGTGAGGAATCTACTGGCAGATGTATCCATCAGAAGAACAGGTTACTTACCTTCTGTAACGCTTTTTATGTTGGATACAGTATCTGCCTGTGGATTCCTCACTGACCCACCCGCCTCCCCGCTGTCCACTCTTCTATACCTACAAAGTGTTTATTTTATGGTTGTAACTTTCAATGGAATTGTTTAATTGTTTGGTTGCATTGACCTCACACTATGTGTGTTGGTTTGTATATTGTGTACTGTGTGTACTGTACCTATGTATGTCAGTACATACAGCCCAGAGGGACGACCGGTGTACCGACGGAGAGAGCGGTGCACCCAGTACCTGAGCTGGCGCCAGGTGAGGTGGGGCTGTTCCCTCCGGCCTAATTAGTCAGGAGGATGAATACATATTACACTTCTCAGGTGATATGATTTCTTTTTATATGTATAGCACTAGCATTAATGGTCCTGAGGAAGCAGCAGGAGACCATTCGGCTCCGTTCGTCTGCAGAAACATGTCGACCTAAGATTCTCTTTAGTGGTTATTTGTTACACTACTATTTGCACTGTTTTTATTGATTTGGGAGTGACGGGGTGCAGAATAAATATATTTTTCCCCACCACTATCCAATTTTAGAGCAAATTTCACTTTTTCACTTTCACTTGAGTTAGCACTACTATTCAGTTCCTTGAGAGACACATTTATTTACACCCTTAGCCTTTTATTAGTTTCATACACCAGATTAGGTACCAAACATCTGCCGATCTGGTGTGGGTGAGAGTATCCTCAAAACTTGAGAGTACCCAGATGATGAAGGGCGGTCTCGATGGTGACTGATGGGAACTCTTTCGCATTTGAGGAGTCTCTCCCAGCAAGATCTTTTTTGCTTTTGAACACACGGTTTTGTACAGATACATGATTGAGTTAGTCTGATGACCCACTGCTATTTTTTGTAGGTGTACATGTTAATAGGGGGTATAGCAGTTGTTGGTCGGTAATAATTTCCCCTAGGACCCTCCTTCCCCTTGTGTTTTGTTATACGAACTAACTGACCTTTTACAGGCTGAAAAGGCCAATTTGTATATATTGTGTATTGTATTTCTGTCACAAACACCTTTACCCTGTCCCTCACTCGTCGACTCACTACCACTGCCCTAATTTCCCTTCTTTGCTTCTTACACCTATGAGCACTATCAATAAGCAATGTACATTGACCCATTAATGCTTTGAGTGACAATTGCATTTAATGCTGGTGCCATATTAAAAATTACATTTCTGCTCTTGAACTGATTTTTGATTTATGGTGATCTGTTTTCATGTGTACTGTTTGATGTATATTTGATTTTTTGGACTACTCCGACCAATTGTGTAAACTTACTGATGAGCTTAACTCAGGCAGGTGGAGGCAGAACAAATTATTTCCTGTAAAGCAGAGGTGTAACAACCTCACCATTCAGAAATAGGTGTCTCCTGTCCATGTTTGAGGTGCATCTGAGGACTACCAGACTGCTTTGAAGGGCAAATTTGTTACCCTCCTTGCGTAAACCGTTTTACCCCATCCAGGAGCCCTTGGCTCCCGCCTTGACACGAAACCATACAAAGGACAGGGCTACCAGGTGGTCACTTGATTCTGCAATCATAAAAGCAAGATAAGCAGAGGCTCCTGAGAGCATCTGACTGGTCAGTCCACCAGAGTACTGTCCCTGACCCCTCCTGATATGTGGGTTACTGCATAAGCTGTCCTACCCCTTTCCTGGGTTACTTAAGGGCTCCCCTGATTGAGGGACTGTAGATTTTTCTGCTACTAAGATTAATTAGCAAGATTCATGTTGAAAACTCTTCCAAAAACTCTTCTGCTGTTGGACACTGGACTCTGCTGCTGGACTTCGCTGGGAACCAAGACAAGTCTGCTTCTAGTAGATGCACTCCCACTGCAACTCCATCCCCATCTGCAAAGACTCTACAGCCTCCATAGCTGTGCATCCCCCAAGGTCACAAGGACTGTGTGCATGAAGGACAGCAAAAAGGAATCTTTCTTTGGAGTGAAGGAGTCATTCCCCTGGAGCCACAGCACCTTGACGATGATGACTGGCTTGTGGATCCTGCCGTTCCACAGACTCTTCCAGATTCTACTGCACAGGTGGTGGTTTGGATAGTCTCCCAGTGACTGACCTGTCTTATGTGCATATTGGAAGACTGCAATCCCTCGTGGAGCTTCTAGAACCGAACCCCTGTGCACTGAGTCTGTTTGCCGTTACCAAGGCTTGTTGACTCTCCAGTCTGGAAGTCTCAGGGCTCCATGAAGCCCCAGCCTTAAGCATCACCTTGCTGCAAAATCTACATCCTCAATGCATCTCTTGCAACGTGGGCATCCATCTTCGCTGTGATACTGAAGCCTCCCTGTGACTCCCTGTGCCTGCTGCCAGAGGGTCCCGCCGGAATTGACATTGATTGCTGCTGGTTC
Organism: Lissotriton helveticus; assembly: GCF_964261635.1. Classification (NCBI taxonomy): domain Eukaryota; kingdom Metazoa; phylum Chordata; class Amphibia; order Caudata; family Salamandridae; genus Lissotriton; species Lissotriton helveticus. The sequence continues at coordinate 57,434,561 of NC_136069.1, read as the reverse complement.
TCCTGCTGCTGAGGGCCAGCCCTAACTTAGCTGAGATGGGTGAGTTCCCTGTTCCTTTCTGGATCTCCTTTCGGCCACTCTTCCTGCAGCATGTCTGCTGTGTCTGCCAAGGCTTGTTGGTTATCCTGCTGACCACTGACCGGCCTGCAATTCATCGACCATCATGGGAAAGCTCATGGGTGGCTCCTGGGATCTTAAATCCTCGTCTGGTCTCCACAGCTTCAACCCCAAGACCTCCGTCCTACCGTGGAATACCCCCAAGAAGTGTAGGCATTGTGCTCCTGCATCTCCTGGACGACTCTGAGTGGTTTGGACACTGTCTCCTCTCTCCACAGGTACTCCTCATCTGAAATCTAGACCTGGGTTCCACCGACCTGGTCCACGGCTCACAGTAGCAGCTGGACTTCTGGAGATCCCCATTGACTTCAACAGGCAGTTCCAACGCCACTTTACACCTCTGCACCGGGCCCCCTGGTGTTAGTATCTGGCTCCTCTTGGTATTCACTAGTGTGTGTGCTCTTCAACCTCCCTGGGTCCAAAGGGTCTCCTTGGGGTCCTTTAGGAAGGGTCCTGAATCCTAAAAACCCTAACTGTGACTCCCCCTCTGTTATCCAAGGGACACTGACCTAGGGTATCGCCTCTGCACCCGGACGTCTAGGGACTCTTAGTTACTTACCTTTGGTGGTTCTGTGCACGTCTAGGGACTCCTAGTTACTTACCGTTGGTGGTACTGTGCTTCCCCTTGCCTATAGATCCTCGGGTGGTAGTCAGGGTTGGGTACCCCTTTCACATTCCACTTACTTAGTATATGGTTTGCCCCCACCATAGGGGTTCATGTTTTTTATGTGTTTACTTACCTATTTTTCTGATGTTTTTATTGTGGCTGCATATCTCTGGGTAGGAGATATCCCAAAGTAGTTAGTGATTGGTGTTGTTATAAATAGTACTGATTTTTCTAACACTGGTATGGTTCCTTTCTGCGTGGACATCACTGATTGACTTGTGTGGTAATTGCAACTGTGCTGCACCCTCCTGGATAAGCCTTAGCTGCTCTCCACGGCTACCCCTTGAGAGCTTTGGTTATCAGGGACTTTTTACACTATCACTAAGTCCTGCCTGGACTCGGTGCAGGGTGTATCACCAACAGGTGCACACCATATACTATGCCAGCCTCCCATAGGATTACATTGTATTGTTGAAAAATGCACGTGTCCACTTCTTACATTGAATAGAATTGATATTGCAAAACGTATTTACATGCAGCAAAGTATCTTTGGTTCCATAAAATAAATGTACTAAAAATATTATTTTTTACAAACCATTGATCTCGAATTTAGTCATCTAATGTGCGTATTATTTATCACCTGTGTGTACAACAAATGCTTAGCACTGCCCTTTGATAAGCCTAACTGAACACCCACACTATCACAAAAGAGAGCATTAGCATTTGTAAGAAGCTAGCTCTATATGTTCTATACCAAAGTAGAGTATAGTGTGCACAGAGTCTAGTGGATACCGAGAGGCTTTTAAACTACAGAGGTGGTTGGATTGTGGTAAATAAATAATTAATTACCGGTACTATTTTTGAATACAGTGAATAAAACAGATAGCTCAATAAATAAGAGACAGGATTCGAGGTATCTGAGTCTAACAGGCTTTAATCAGGCATAAGGGAAGGGACAGGAACGGGATAGCCTGTACGGAAATAGACTGGATGGCAGCTGCAATGCCTCATCGACAGTGCAGCATATATATATAGTATAATACATTACATTACATTGCATACAATAGGCGTAGCAGTAGGCGTAACTCGTAGCAGTCGCGAAAGATAACCACAAAATGGGTGTAACAAGAAGGCGTGTACAGGGCGTATACATAGACATGTGATGTAGACGTCACAGAAGTGTCATAAATGGGGCGGAAACATGGAGGGGGCTACCTGAGCAGCTGGGACCTTTAACCTAGTGGTGCGCGCAAACGGGCAATGACGTATTACCAGGGAGAACTGGGGGCTATGACTTCTGCACTAGAAGAGGAGACTAAAGTCTACGGTGTCAGGACGACATGTACCTATGGCATATCTGGTATCTCGTGTTTGGAGTACATGTTGATAGAAACTAAAAGTTATCAGGGCAGAGGCTACTTGACTCTAAGGCTGGTGCATGCATATATTCTTCGTGTAATGCGTGGGCTATGAATCTTCTATGAATATTAATACAGTAACTCTCTTACATGGAGACAGAAAGGCTAGACCATAGCTGGAACTGTTGATGCGATTCAGTAGCTTAGGAATGCAGAGAAGGAGGGCTGGACTGATAACTAGAAGCATAACATACTCTTGGCAGACAGGCAGGCAGAGCCAGGCCGGGCCGGGCACTGTGCGGCAGGAAGTAAGTGAAGGGTCAGGGATGCGGGTGGGGGCTGCATCGCTCCTCGGAGAGGGTTCAGGAGACTGGAGCTGAATCTGGTGTCCGGGCCCTTTTGAGGCCTAGGAACGGGGACAATTCAATGAATTAACGTGCACACTATGAAACGTGGCAACATAGGCCTAATACTCGTTGCTTTCACGAAAACTGGAAACTGGCATACTAGAGTTGGACACAACTGTAATTGCGTCTTTAATTGATCATAGGGGGATACATGCATATCGATCATGCACATATAGCATAGGATGGGGAACACGTAGGCACATATAACATGGCAAAATTTACTTTTCCACATTCCCTCCTTGTGCCCTACGTTTCCATCAGGAAACATCAATATTCATGATACCATCTATCTGTTCATATAGCATCATTTGCTCGTCTCGAATTGTCTTGGAACGGGATTTAGGACTAGGAATACAAGAGGTAGCACACATGCCGCAAATCGCAGGGCCACATTGTAAACAGAGGCAGCAACTGAATATGATCATTACTGCTATACCTAGGAATGACAATACTTTCCATCCCCAGGCAGATATGATACTCCAGAGCCAACCGGACCATGTCCAGGTGCCTGGATTCTGGTGTAACTGATGGGCAATTTTATGAAGTCTGGTTATAGCTGAATAAACAGACGGCGCGTTATTAGGAATGAAAATGCAGCAACTAGATCCGATGACTCTACAGGCTCCTCCTCTATCGGCCAGTATGACGTCAAGAACGAGACGATTTTGGAGCACAACAAAACGCATAGCAGATTGTTCTTCGGTTAAGTTACCTAGAGCGGAAGTAGTCTCATTCACTACTGCTTCAAGGGTTCTGGTTAACCTACGTATTAACTTACTATTCTGGACAGGACCTATAAAGAAAAAGAAACCTTTATTGAAGTCTTGATATTGTTCTAGAGCAGTTTCAGTTTGATCGACAATTGGGGACTCGGTCTCCCTTTTATGTCTAACGTGTACTAGATGTGTGTTTCTGTGATAATCAGATGGTGCTAGGAAAACTGGTGGCAGTAGGAAGGCAATATAACATGTTCCATCCCAATCGAGGGGCAGGCGAACATATGCGGTCTGGCCACAAACAAAATAAGAATGACGTGAGGCTTTGAAAACAGATTTCCCACTGTCACTATACTTGACAATAGTAGTACAATCACTATGTCCTACATGTGCGGAACCATTCTTTCTGACACAATTCGCCTTTGACTGGTAGTACTGAAATAGCAGGCAAATCTGGAGTAGTATCGGACTGAACATTCAAGACCATGAAATTCGAGGAATAATTACCTAAATCATATACTTCATTTTCTAGATCTAACCCTGTTCTATGGAAAAGACCTTGCTTGTCTGGGAAACATGTTCGATTCAGAAGGGACATATCAGTTGAGGATGACGTTAACGTGGACCATGCTCCACACGAACCATTATGTGAAAACGGATAAGGAAAGAGTGGCAGAACTCCCTTCGGTGTCTGGAAAGGGGGGAGTCGACCACATACCCAACAATTAGTGGCATTGCTGGTCTGGTGTGAATAATGCAACATTCGGATAAAAGTGTTGTTACGCATGGCAAGACGATAAGATAACTCGTGAGGAGGTAGATCACTAAATGTGTGCTCTACTGTAACATTAGAAAACATATGTATATGTGAAATAGGAAAACATAAATGTAAAGCATAACTTATGCATGTAACCATAAGACTCAAGAATAATAAAAAGAATAGAACGATAATACATCTTTTAGAGTTTAGACTAACTCTCTCACTGTGTGGGTCTGTCTCATACATGTCAGGAACCTGTCTAACCGTTTCACCCGAGAGGGACTTAGACAATTAAACTGGCTGACTTATTTTACTAGACCGGAGTTTTGCTTTATACTCCTGCTGTGGAGTTTTCTCTAACAGGGTAAGTTTGAATTCAGAGTCTGTCTTTGGGCAGTCCTTAAGAATAGGGCAGTCTTTGATAAATGTCTTTTGTCGCAATCCATGGAATTTCTTGATGTGGCTGGAATGCACCCAGCTTTTACGTCCCTCGAGCTTGACGGCGGTCCTTGTTGTTAATAACACCAGCTGGGGCTCCTTCCAACGGGGCTCCAACGGACTTGAACGATCAAAATTGCGCACCAGGACGAAATCCCCCGGAACGACTTCATGCGGTTTCACCTCAGTGTTGTCTGGAAATGCAGCGGCAACCTGTGAACGACAAGAGTGTAGGGCAGACATCAAGGAAGCTAGGTAATCTGTCAGCATATTACTGGAAACGTCTGTAATCTTTCGGGGCATAGGTGTACCCCACATATTTGGAGGGCGGCCGAATACGACCTCGTACGGGGACAGACCTGATCTGGAATGTGCAACCATTCTCATATAAAAGAGAGCAACTGGCAGGGCTACTAACCAATCTACACCTTTTTCTGTACACACCTTAGCAATGCGGATTTTCAAAGTCTGGTTATGTCTCTCTACGAGACCGGCTGCTTCAGGATGGCGTACACAATGGAACTTCCACTGGTACCCTAACAGAAGGGAAACTTGTTTCATGAGCTCGGATGAGAATGGCTGGCCGTTATCTGAATACACGACCCTAGGTAATCCATAGCGGGGAAAATACTCACGAACCAACTGCCTGGCAGTGGTCGCAGCTGTGTAATCTGGAACTGGATATGCTTCTGTCCACCTGGACAAAGCGCATACAACTACGAGGACATACTTGAAACCTCGACATCGCTCCATCTGAATATAATCCATTTGGAGGACTTCAAAAGGGTGGTCAGGAGGTTGGAATCCACCTTGTTCCACCGGGACACTTTTACCTGGATTGAACTGACAACATATCATACAGGTACGTACTTTCTGCTTGGCTGCTGCTCGTAAATGCTTGTTGAACCAGAGGTTCTGAATACTGTCTAACATGGCTTTTTCTCCTAGATGTGCTGGACTATGTGCGGTGTTAATAATGATTTGAACCATTGAGTCGGGGAGAAACCATGTGGCTTTTCCCTTCGTCAACCATCCTTGGTCTGTCTGGACCCCTCCTTGTTCGGACCATTTCTTGATTTCGTCGGGAGTAGCATGTAACTGTATATCTATGACATCTTGTGTAGGGTCCTTAACTGTCATACAAGTAGTCTGTTCTGGAATGCATGTCAGTGTCATGTTAACTGGAATGTCTGGAGTCTGAGCGGTGAGCTTGGCTGTTCGATCTGCTAGATCGTTACCTTGGGAAATGATATCAGTGACTTTCGTATGTGCCTTGCACTTCATGATGGCAATAGCTGTCGGTAAATGTATTGCATCTAACAGAGCTTGAATGAGGAGACCATGCTGGATCTTGGTTCCATGAGAAGTCATAAAACCTCGTTCCTGCCAGAGCACTCCAAAGTCGTGTACGACTCCGAATGCGTAACGTGAATCTGTGTATATGTTTACTTTCAGGTTCTTGGCACGTATGCAGGCCTGGGTCAGAGCGACTAGCTCTGCTGCTTGAGCAGACAGGGTGTCAATACGATGTGTTTCTATAACTTCGGTTTCAGTAGTCACTGCATACGCGGCTACTAGTTCTCCTGTACTTGTTCTCATACATGAACCATCCACATAAAGTGTCAGGTCGGGATCAGGTAATGCAATATCTGTCAAGTCTTGTCTTGGTTTTGTCATGGTGTTAACAACTTCCACACAGTCATGTGCGGTAGGATTTGAAGTAACTGACGGTAACAGTGTAGCAGGATTTAAAATGTTGCAGCGTCGGATTTCTATGTGTGGCTGAAACAGTGTCAGTTCATAACCTGTTAAACGTGCAATTGTCAAGTGCTGAGTCTGTGTTCGGTTTAAAAGAACTTCCACGGAGTGTGGAACTTGTACTGTCAGAGAGTGTCCTAACACTATGGAATCACTTTGTCTGATGGCTAGAGCTGTGGCTGCGACTGACTTGAGGCACGCAGGCAGAGCCTGGGCCACTGGATCTAATGTGCTCGAAAAATAAGCACAGGGCTTGTATTGTCCTGCTTGATCTTGTGTGAGAACAGATAATGCAGTACCATCACGTTCTGTGACAAAAAGTGTAAAAGGCTTACTGTAGTTCGGTGTAGCTAGAACAGGTGCATTACATAAAGCTTTCTTTAACTCATTAAAAACAAGTGTATGTTCCTGGGTCCAAGGGAGGACAGTCGATACGGCTGCCTCCTGTGTCGTTAACTGTATCAGTGGCTTTGCTAGAAATGCATACTGAGGGATCCATTGTCTGCAGTAAGAAGTGAGGCCGATGAAAGCTCGTACCTCCTTCTGTGTCTTGGGCTGTGGAAGACGTGCTATTAACTGGATACGGTCAGGTGTCAACTGCCTACCCCTCTTGGACAGTAAGTGTCCCAAGTAGACCACTTGCTGGACACAGAATTGCATTTTGGAAGGGGACACCTTGTGCCCCATCTCGGCCAGAAAATACAGAACTGTAAGTGACGCACGCTCGCAGTCACGTTCAGAACGGGCTGTGATCAGTAGATCATCGACATACTGGAGCAGGGCAGTGTCAGTTGGCATGTGAATATTGTCTAGTTGTCTCTTAAGTGCTTGACTGTAAATACTAGGACTCTCTGTGAAACCTTGAGGTGCTCGTGTGAATTTATAGCTTCTTCCATTTAAACAGAATCCGAAAAGGAACTGGCTGTCTGGATGAATGGGGACACTGAAAAATGCGTTTTTGAGATCGATGACTGTAAAGAACGTAGCTTCAGAATCAATGGCTGTCAATAGAGAAGAAATATCTGGGACTACTGGGTACTGGGGTATGATACATTTATTAAGTTCTCGAAGGTCAATCACTAATCGATATACTGGAGGTACATTTGGATCAGTACGTTTCAGGACTGGAATGATAGGAGAATTACATACATTGGAGTCAGTTTCTACAACCACTCCTTGAACAATAAGCTCGTCAATAATTTTGGATAAGGCTGCTACAGCCTCAGGCGGCAATTTGTACTGTCGGATTCGTGGTAATACAACACCTTGCTTTAGAGTCACACGATGGGGTGTGATATGCATACAACCTACATCAGTTGGACCTTGCGCCCATAAATGCTGTGGTACATTCAATAATCTTGGATCAAAATCACGTAATACATAATGACCCTTAAAATCTCGCAAGAACAGGCGGACCCCTTCTGGGGAGCAGCATATGACTGCTCCTAATTCCTTTAATGTCTTAATGCCTAACAAATTTTCTGGACAAGATTTCGTGAGTAACAAGTCTGTAGTTCGGGACAATGGACCTACTTCTAGAGTAACTGGTTTCGATATTTCATTAACAATAGGCTTTCCTGAAAATCCAAGGGAAACATTTCTAGAGCCTGAGAGTGGAGCCCCTGGAACCTCGTCATGACTGATGGTAGTCCTACTTGCCCCTGTATCAATCAGAAACTTTCTGTCCTTCCCTAATACTTGACTGTGTACATAGGGACCCTCTTGATCTACAGGTATCTCGATGAGAGGCAAGCCTACCTCCCTCTCTAGGCTGTTTCATGAATATGGCTGATAATCTGGATACTCTGTCTGTGCATACTAGTACATCTACTGTGTAACGTGCTGTGTTGCAGCGATAGGCTGCGGTGCTGTAACTGTCTGTTGTGCATTCTGTGGTGGCTGGGAAGTCTGTGAAACTTGTTCTTGTCTAGGCGGACGTGGTCTCTCTTTAGTTTTACCAGTAGCTATATTGTGTTTCAGAACTGCACACTCGTTTATAAAATGACCTGGCTGTTTACAGTAATTGCACGTCCCTTTAACGGGAACTGTAGGATGACTGGCTTGATTCGGACCCCTCTTCTGACTGTCTTGTGGAACAGATTGTGCAACTAACACTTTCATTTTCGTGTCTTTCATACGTCTTCTTTCGTGTTCCTGCTCTTCCCTGATTCTGTTCTGGTGATACTGGAGCATTTGAAGCATCTGTGACGGAGAATTAGCTTGCCAGGTACTTTCGACTTTCAGTACTCGATTTTTAACTTGTGGACTTGAATTCTCGACTAGTTTAGTAACAAAAAGATAAGGGTATGATTCACTACTTGTTTTCAGACCACTATTAATAATAAAACATTTCTCAAATCTAGAATAAAAATCACTAGTATCTTCGTCTTGTTTTTGTTTACAGGCTGAGATGGCATCCCAATCTTCCTTTTTCGTGGCTAGTAATCTTGGCAAAACTTGTATTAATAACTCGGGCAATTCTTTAGCTTTATCCCCAAGACCGGTACCTGGTACTTGTGAATTATCTTCAGCTTCTAGAGCTGTCCAATCTATCTTTTTCTCTCCCACCTCCCATTCTTTTTCTTTGAGTTTTTTCATATATGCCCGCAGGCAACAGGACCTTTAACATTTTAATGATATCAGGATACGTGTATTCTCCCATACGGAGCATGTCCTTTAATTCACGGTGGAACCCTGCTGGATCTTTATCGTGACAGGGAATTAACTTCTTCATTTCTAAGAGTTCCATCTTTGTGATGGGGGTGTAAACAAATACTCGTTCTAGATCACCACCCGCTGTCCTAACTGGGTGTACTTCTCGTAACGGATTCTGTCTGTCTATGTAGAATGATTTACTTTCTGGGGGTGAGACGTAAACAAAATGCGGATTCAGAAACGTTCGGTATTTGTGGCGCTGTTCTAGAATGACACTAATTAAATCGGTACCTAGACCTTTCCATCTGTACTGGAGTAACTCGTTCAATACATCATGTAGAGGACCTGGATCAGAATGTTGTTCCTCATACAGGGTAATGAGATGCTGGATCATATACATACCCACCAGTCGTTGCTCGGCTGGGGCCAGTTTCAGAAACATTTGTGCCACTATTTCGTCTGGAAAAGTGGTAGAATCAGTAGTCCACCGGACTGCTGATCGGGCTAGTTCTTGTTCATGCATTGTTCTGAGCTCGCTATAACCTATTCGTGATTTCAGAATATGATCGGTAGCTTGGAACACTTGCTCAAGAGAACACTGTTCTGGTGCTGGAGGAGGAAAAACTTTCTTGTAATCTAGGCGTGAGTGTCGGTCGGAAAGTCTAGTTCTACCTACATACGCTATTCTGGAGGGATTCTCGTCGTCTACCTCTTCAGTAGAAGAGTCATTCTCTTTCTCGGTTGCTTGTTTTGCTTCTCGTTTCTCGTGTAACTTTATTATTTCCCTACGAATTTTCTTGTACATACTCTCTATACAATTTTGTGTCTTGTGTTTTCCCTCAGCTATATTGTCACTCCACCTGGTCAGGACTTTCATTTCTTCTTGATCTTTTTCCGGACAATCTTGCTCTCTAATTAAACAGTTAATTAAAAACTTTAAAAGCATGAGCTGAATCTCGACTTTTCTTTGAACCATGGCTTCGTGAACACTTTCTGGATTCACTCCTGTACGGATAAAACGATATATTCTGTCTAGATGTTCTCTCATATCGGGCAGGGTGTCCAAATAGTCGGTCACCCGTCTTAAACGTAATGAATATATGACCATGTTACCATCGCCTGGAACTGGATCATAACGACATTCAGTAAGTGCTCGCTTGATATCTACGTATGTATTCACTTTTGGCGTACGCTGTAACGCTAGTTCATGTAGCGTCATACGTCTGTGTTGAGGCGGGGTACCAGGAGAATCTCCCCCCGCGGCTCCTAAACTAGAATCGTCGGTGTGTACTGTACGTGCTGGTAGAGCGACTGGTAAAACGGGTACATGTACTGTGGGCTGGGCCGGGGGTGCTGTAACAGGTGCTGTAACATTAACTGGACCCACGGGACCAGTGGCTGGAGGAGCAGGAATTACATTATTTACGGGAGCAGGCGGAACAGGATTTGCATATTCTGGGACTGTATCGTCCAAATAGGACGAGAGAAAAATATCAGCTGCGGTCGGTTTATGACGTAGCTTAGTCGGGACCAATGGTGGCGGGAAATTACATGGTGCTTCCGGGGTTGCTTTTGGCAAGCCCTCGGCAAGAAGAGGATACATACCCTTAATAAGGGCATTTCTCTGTCTGTCTGACTGTTCTGCTCTAACTCGTTCACCTTCTTCTATTAATTCCCTTTCTTGGGCTTTTCCTGAGGATTCCCTACTTAATTCTGTTTTTCTGATTTCTTTTTCGGTTCTTTTATGAGATTCTTTGCGCCATAACTCGATGGCATCTTTCTGGGACTGTCTGGCTTTCTTTTTCCATAATGCTTCTTCTACTCGCATGATGCACTCGGCATCCCATGTACCTGATATGGGCCATCTATATTTCTCTTCTAGTTCCTTGGTATAGTCCGCCCACAAGTCTAGATATATTATGGCACCTAAGCCATGCTTATGATACATAAAATGTCCTGGACTGTCCCTAGGCGGGACAGAAACTGCTTCCTCGAGTAACCCTTTTCTGGTCTTTAACTGACGTAACTTCGAAAACAGAGGCATTCTAGACTTGAATCCGAACACAATACAATACACGAGAAACACAGTAATGAATAGAAAAACAAATCACTCATACCACGACATTGAAAACACATTAAATAACATTAGAATAACAGTTCGGACAGAATATTACCTGATATACTGAAAACAGAAACACATGAATTTCTCGAGAACGAAACTTACTAGAATTACTAGATGCACTGCTAAAACAGTACGAAACATACCGGTCCCATAAAGAGACACGTCAGGACCCGTATCCACCTAGGTGAACACTTCGGACTGGATCTGTTTACCCAAACCCACTGGACCAGAGACAAATTAATTGACCCTGTCTAGATACTACCCCAGCAACGGTACTCACCGGGCAGCAAGAACGGAAGGCCTCGGACTGGACTGGACTGCTACGACGTCGGACTACGAACTTCGGACTTCAGTTACAGGTGGGCCTCCGGATACCTCGGACCTTGTACTCTCGGCTTGGGCTCTGGTCGGGACTCGCCGCGTTCCTCACCGCCTCGTCTGGATGCTGGACCGCAACCTCCGTCTCCTCCGTGGGCCTGAGGGATACTTGAAGCAGAAATATCTGCACGTGCACGGTATGGTTCCGTCACGGCTGCAGAGGGTCAGGGGGCCTGCGTGGCTTCGCCGGCGCGTGGGGAAAGGGCAAGTCCCTATTCGGGCGCCATTATGTGGTAAATAAATAATTAATTACCGGTACTATTTTTGAATACAGTGAATAAAACAGATAGCTCAATAAATAAGAGACAGGATTCGAGGTATCTGAGTCTAACAGGCTTTAATCAGGCATAATGGAAGGGACAGGAACGGGATAGCCTGTACGGAAATAGACTGGATGGCAGCTGCAATGCCTCATCGACAGTGCAGCATATATATAGTATAATACATTACATTACATTGCATACAATAGGCGTAGCAGTAGGCGTAACTCGTAGCAGTCGCGAAAGATAAGAATAAAATGGGTGCAACAAGAAGGCGTCTACAGGGCGTATACATAGACATGTGATGTAGACGTCACAGAAGTGTCATAAATGGGGCGGAAACATGGAGGGGGCTACCTGAGCAGCTGGGACCTTTAACCTAGTGGTGCGCGCAAACGGGCAATGACGTATTACCAGGGAGAACTGGGGGCTATGACTTCTGCACTAGAAGAGTAGACTAAAGTCTACGGTGTCAGGACGACATGTACCTATGGCATATCTGGTATCTCGTGTTTGGAGTACATGTTGATAGAAACTAAAAGTTATCAGGGCAGAGGCTACTTGACTCTAAGGCTGGTGCATGCATATATTCTTCGTGTAATGCGTGGGCTATGAATCTTCTATGAATATTAATACAGTAACTCTCTTACATGGAGACAGAAAGGCTAGACCATAGCTGGAACTGTTGATGCGATTCAGTAGCTTAGGAATGCAGAGAAGGAGGGCTGGACTGATAACTAGAAGCATAACATACTCTTGGCAGACAGGCAGGCAGAGCCAGGCCGGGCCGGGCACTGTGCGGCAGGAAGTAAGTGAAGGGTCAGGGATGCGGGTGGGGGCTGCATCGCTCCTCGGAGAGGGTTCAGGAGACTGGAGCTGAATCTGGTGTCCGGGCCCTTTTGAGGCCTAGGAACGGGGACAATTCAATGAATTAACGTGCACACTATGAAACGTGGCAACATAGGCCTAATACTCGTTGCTTTCACGAAAACTGGAAACTGGCATACTAGAGTTGGACACAACTGTAATTGCGTCTTTAATTGATCATAGGGGGATACATGCATATCGATCATGCACATATAGCATAGGATGGGGAACACGTAGGCACATATAACATGGCAAAATGTACTTTTCCACAGGATGCAGGGTGCAAATCAGCGTTGTGCGCCCAATGCAAGTAAATGGAAATCTCGGAGGCTGAAAGCATCTTTGTGGAGTCCATGAGAGGTCAGCCAATGCTAGATTTGATGTCAGGATCGCTGGGGAGACTTCACTGGACAGGTGAGCCACTCAGACTCAGATCGTGGGCGTTGAGAGCAGAACGGGCAGGCGTTGCGGTTCCAGGTGGATCCAGAGTCCATGGAGTTGTTTTCTTGTCCTCTTATCCGCTGTCCTCTGGAGATCTGGGGCTAGATGTAGGTAATTGTAATTTACCGATTCGAAAATACCGAATTTTACCGAATCGTTAAGATTCTGTATTTACCGAATCGGTATATACGGATTCGGTAAAATAGGGAAAGAGTCAAGGGTGGCAGGGTGTCACTTTGACACCCTGTTGCAACCCTGAATAGTGCTGGTGTGCACATGTGGCATACATACATGCCCTAAGGGCATGTATGTCTGTCACATGGCACAGGTGTAAATGCACAGATTTGCATTTACAGAGGAATTCCTTATTTACCACTAATAGTTGGTGGTAAATAACGAATCCTTAAAGCACATAATCACTCTTTAAAGTACTTACTACATCTCATTTACCGATTCGGTAAATACTGAATCGGTAAATGATGATTCGGTAAATATACCACCTACATCTGAAAAGGCTATTACCGGTTACAGACCGGTAATAGCCTTCCTACATCTGGCCCCTGCTCTTTGTTGAAGAGCAGGTAGTCTTCGTTGGGTTTCTGGAAGTCGCTGGCTGCATGACTGGCATTGTCTTCTTTGTAGTGTCTTTAATTGGGAGACAGGCCGGTAGGAATAGTGTCAAATCAGTAGTCATCTTCAGGTTTTCTGCACTGCGTCTTCTTCATCCCTCTTTTTTGTAAGTTGCAGGAATTTGAGAATCAAGGTTCAGGGGTGCCCCTAAGTACTGAATGTAGGGGTGTTACAGGGTCTGGCAGGTAGTAGTCAATGGGCTTCTTTCCTTTAAGGTGTCTATACCCATGGTATATCCCCTCCCTGTGGGATGGTGGCATTCCCTAACCTGATTGGCTAAAATCCTTCCATCCAACATGGAGGAATTTCTAAGGAGGGGGTCACTTCAGCTCAGGACACCTTTGTGGTGGTCCTGGCTGAGAGGGGACACACCTCTATTGACTACGAATTTACCTGCTGACCTTGCAGCAAAAAGTGGGGCTTTGTCCGTAGGGCAGGCATCTCCACTAGCTGTATAGGTCTTGCCTAGCATATCAAGGGACAGGAAGCCTTTGAGGCTCTCCGCCCTGAATGTTGTTCCTGCTGGGGGTATGTGAGGAGCACCTCCACCTCAAGCAGGCTTTGTTCCTGACCCCCAAGAGCACAAGGGCTCCCACCTCAGGGGGTCAGAAACATGTATGTGTGTGGCAGGCTGGTACAGACCAGTCAGCTGTACAGTAAGCAGTTGCTTGTTTTTCAGGGCGCATGTCTAAGATGCCCTCTGAATGCATTTTACAACAAATCCCATACTTTCATCAGTGTGGATTTATTGTGTGAGATGTTTGATACCAAGCTTCTTAGCATTCAGTAAAGCCATCATGGAACTGTGGAGTTTGTAATGACAAACTCCCAGCTCATGTACTCAATAGGGCTTCGCTGCATTAACAATATCTAAGAATGGGCTTAGATATTGTTCATGCAGCAATGCCCTAACTTGTGTTATAGTACACCCTGCCTTAGGGCTGTGAAGCCTGCTAGAGGGATGACTTATCTATGCCATGTGCAGTTTGGGTGGGTATGGCACACAGGTATGTGTGCCATGTCGACTTTTAAGTTTTATCTGCACCAAAACACAGTGTGCAATGGAAGTGTGTATGTGTTAGGTGAGGGGCCTCTAAGGGTGGCACAATACATGCCGTAGCCCTTAGAGACCCCCTCTGGTCACAAGGTCCTTGCTATCAGTGGTACCTTTTACAAGAGACCTATATGTGGGCAGAGGTGTTCCAATTGTGAAACAAAGGTAGTTTTGGGACAGAACACAGGCACTGGTGACCTGATTAGCAGGGACCCAGTGCACACTAAGCCAAAGTGCTTCAGAAATCAGGCAAAAAGTGGGGAGGTTATTGCAAGAGAAACCTACTTTCCTACAGTATTTTCTACTTGAGCCTCTGTAAATCCACTGGGGATCCACTGGACTCTCTGCACACTATACCTCATTTTGCTATAGTATATATATATACCCAGCTTCCTACCGGAGGTGTGATTACCTCCGCCTACGTCGGCATTGTTCTTAACCTCAGAGCGTGGAGGTACTCACCCCATGAGTTCAGAACTCTGTAAGGGTGGTGATAGGCTGGCTAAGGCCAGTCGTTGAGCACACTAAGGGTTGGTAGTTTTCAGGGGAACCCTCAAAGGGTCCTATGTGTGCAATTATTAATAAATATGACACTGGAATCAGTGCTGGTTTATTAAGATGTGATGTTTGGTACCATACATCCCATAACACAGTGAAGCCATCATGGAGCTGGGGAACTCGCAATGACGAGTGTCCAGCCCATGTACCCTCTATGGCTTCTTGGTTCACTTACAATATCCAAGAATTAACATGAATATTGCAGGGGCATATCTGATCATGTGGATATGCCCTCACAGGAAGTATAGTGCACCCTGCCTTTGTCAGGATCTGAGGCAGGCCCGGGCCTACCTAGTACATTTGGAACTACTAGTCCCAGAAGTCCCTGCTTCAGGAATGCGGGATCTATTTAGATTCCTCATACCCGGAAGTCGGGTTGTATGTGATTTTGCCATCTGTACCGTAGCGAAGCGGCTGCCCGCTACCCTAAGGAGTTCTGTGGTGCTTTGCAAGTTTTCTTTGACGGAGACACAGACTCTTGCTGTTGGTTCCTGTTTCGTCTCTGTCACCCGGAGCGCATCGGTTGCGCGTTCTCGTCCGTGTACGAGACGCTGGAGGGGTGATGCATTTGTTTGTTCGCGGCTGCGAACAAGGAGTATTCTACCTCCGTGGAGGAACATTTCCTCGTCTGGATTAGTGATTTGGGGATTCAGCGGCCGCTGGATCCTATTCTGGCACTTTGTGTTTTTTGTCCAGCAATCTGCTATAAACCTCATCATCGAGTACAGTAGACCCTTGCAGATTTTCCCTGTCTGCGGATTTATGGGGATCTCGTGCTCACAGGAAACCCGGGATTCCAATTGACGCATAGGAGCCCAGAGGTACTGTAGACTCCGTTTTGTCCTGTGTTCTTGGGCGGATCAAAGAAAACACTTCTATGGAACTGTTTATGTTTTGCCTTTTGTCCCTTGTTGAATTTTGGTGCTAACTTTCTGAGGATCATGACTTTTCTGTGGAGTTAACAGAACAGTGTTGCCTTGGAATAACAGCCTTGATACCGTGGATAATTGCTCCTGTGGGGGTTGGCCATTCTTTTCAGCTGCGTGGTGAATGATACTGGGTATGTATGAGGAATGGGAGTTCAGGTGTCTTATGGTGACTTGGTTGGTTGAACGGGTAATAAGATTATCTGCTGTGTTTTGTAGGCATCAGGCTAGGTTGTTCCACGTTAGGAGAGGCAGTTCGGTGACAGGATTACAAGTCCCCACAGCGAGTTTTTCAAGGTACGTGGAACAACACTAGTGAGACTATATAGAGTAGTGAGACTGTTAACATAATTGTAATAGTTTGTCTCTTGTCTTTCGGGTTTTCCCAATC
This sequence comes from Lissotriton helveticus, assembly GCF_964261635.1. NCBI lineage: Eukaryota > Metazoa > Chordata > Amphibia > Caudata > Salamandridae > Lissotriton > Lissotriton helveticus. Next base: position 57,418,118 of record NC_136069.1, on the reverse strand, counting down.
CCTCGCAGCACCTTCCCTATCCCTTTTTTCCCTCACCCGATCACCTCTAAGCTCTGGGTATTATACAGGCAGAGTTTGGGGAGGTCTGGAGGTGGACCCATATGAGCATCAACCGGATCCTGAAGAGCAGGGTGTTCCTGACAGCCTTAGGACTATGAGGCCTGCTATCGGGCTGTCTCACCAATATCTCATCCAGTGTCTGTGGGCATGAGACACAAGGATGCATGTCATTTCGACAGGTCTGCAATGGCAGTGTGCATGGTCTTGGTGAGGGGACCCTACTGTGGCATAATTTGTGCTGCTACCTTTGGGGTCTCTCTTCAGTGTAAATGCCCTAGGTACCATTTACTAGGGACTTACAAGGGACACTGAAGTTGTCCCAATTGGGAAACAAAAGGAACAGTTAATGGAAAGAGCTTCTGGCACAGATGACCTGGTTGGCAGGGGCCCTGTTCACTTCTATTCGAAATTACATCATTTTCCAGGCAAAAAATTGGGGGCTAACCATGTCCAAAAGAGGCACTTTCCTACAATCATGATACAGGTGCCCTGATATTGGAGGTCACTCACCCCCTGAGCCTCGTGGAGTATGGTGTCTCTGTCACAAGAGTTACAAAACATTGATATCACAGGACGCGGTGGGGCCCCACAAGGGGATTGGTGCTCTACAAGTGAGCGGTGTGCCCTCTCCACCACGAAGTGGGTCACAAACAGAGGAAGTGGGCAGCCAGGAACTCAACCAAGTGTCCTGAAAATGCTCAGGATATTGACCCTCTGTTCACATCAGCAGTCCTGACATTATGCATCCTCAGCCCGGGCCTCCAGTGCTATGGAAGTTGGGGTGCGAGGAAGGACAGTTGACTTAAGCTCCTTGACAATGTCTTCAAGTTCAGCTTTTCTGTGACCCTGTCCACCACTCCCCACAAGTCTTGAAGTAGAAAGGAGACCTCCACCCACACCGCACTAATCTTGGTTTTTAAAACAGAACTGGAGGCTTGCATGGCCTCAGGATGGCATTGGTGTTGCCAGGGTTTGGGGCAAGTCAGGTTGGTATGGTTGGGCCGAGGATCCCTGAAGGGCTGTGGCAGTAGCAGTGTAGTGATCCATTTTGGTTTGGGACTGTGAGGTGGAAGTTTTGTCGTGGCCCTTGGTGGCTGATGGTGAACTGCCAGGAGGCAGAGGATCCCATTTGTAAGTGGCCCATCTACCCCCAACCTGGCCCGCTTGCCCCCTGAGTGAAGCTAGACAGGGAGGCAGCACAAGCAGCCTGGTGCCCAGTCCACGAGAGGGACTGGTGGAGACAAATAGGGAGGTCCGGTGGGGGCGAGGATCCCTGAGGGGCTGTGGCAGGAGCAGTGTAGTGATCCGTTTTGGTTTGTGACTGTGAGGTGGAAGTTTTGTCGTGGCCTTTGGTGGCTGATGGTGAACCACCAGGAGGCAGGTGATCTCATTTGTCAGTAGCCCATATGCCCCCAACCTGGCCCGCTTGCCCCGTGATTGAAGCTAGGCAGTGAGGCAGCATGAGCAGCCTGGTGCCTAGTCCATGAGAGGGACTGGGGGAGACAAAGAGGGAGGTCCGGAGAGGGAAAAGCGGTGGAGGGAAGTACTGTTTCATAGTTGGGTCCACAATCCCAGGTCCTGCAGGAAGAAACAGCAACCTGGGCACAGAGTGTCTCGAGAATGGTGAGGTATAGGGTAGCGGGGTGCCACACTGTGTTGCCTGCTGGGCTCCCCCTCTGAGGGGTGCTGCGCAAACTTAGGTTTGCTGGATCTAGAAGGCTACTGGCTATGTACTCTGCTGGGGGGCCCAAGAACGCAATGGGGAGCAAGGAGCCCATCGTCGTTACGACCCCTCCACCCCACGAAGGACCAAAGTGGTGCAGACCACTACACAGTGCAGTCCCAAAGACCCCCCTCTCTGAGGGGGCACAGCACAGCAGAAGGGGAACAGGGCCCCATGAGTCTTCCCTGACACTAGAAAGGTCACCCTGGGCCCAATGATGCAATGGGGTGGTAGACTCCCACTGAAGCCGCTACTGAAGCGTGGCCTCATCTGGGTTATCTCCTCCAGGGACAGAACAGCGCTGGTCACGTGGCATTGTCTTCATGGTCTCTGTAGGAGGCTGGCTTAGTATATGGGGCACACTTATTTAAGTGAGGCACCTTGCACTAATCCAGACAACCCTTATGGTGGTTTTAGTGGTCTTAAACAATCTTAGTAAGCCCTCTAAGTGGCAGCTGTGGATAGCAGCCTTCAGGCTTAGTTCAGGAGTGTTTAGCTGCTTGTTTTACCAGATCTAATCATATAGTGTAGGTTAAATGAAAAAGTATCACAAAGTGTAGTTATAATAATATGTCTATTTCTTACACAACACCCACTAACACTTTGGTATATCTCCTACCCAGAGAAAGCAACACAAATACACAATAATACTTCAATTTCAAGAGGTAAGTAAGCACAATACATGGTGGTCTCCAGGGGGAGACCAAACCATATACTAAGAAAGTGGAATGCGAACTGCAACCGAAGTTGAGACTTGGACCAGGAGACTCAGAAGAGCTGGGGGGACAAGGAACCACCCAATGTCTGTACCCAGGAACACCGCGGAGGCTGTGTGCAGAGTGGAAAAACAGCTGCATACTCAATGCAAGTCAACGGGAAAGTTGCAGGTGTAGTTTTGAAGAAGAAGGACCCTTCCCAGTGGACCCTTCAGAAATCCTGTGGAAAACAGAAGGTTGGAGTGTCATCCCATCCGTGGATACCCCAGGAACCAGGATGCCTACACCAGGGAAGTCGGGTGCATAGGTGCAAAGTGACATCAGAAACCACCCTAGACCACAATGGAGGATTTCAGGAAAGATGCAGCTGGCGAAGAAGGTGAAAGAGTCCGGTGGAATGCATGGATGGATTCTTGAAGAGAAGAACCTGCATGCAGAGGGGACAGAGTCTATGCCACTTAGAGGAGACTACAAGGCATGGAAGATCAATGACCATGGATGACGGTAGATGCAGGAGTAATGACGGTGACCTTGTCGCTGCTGCTGTGAGCACCAGCAGATGCTGAGGAAGACCAGGAGCCATACATGAGCTGTCCCACATCGGAAGTCGAGAACCAGGGAGTCGGTGTCCATTCGGGAGTACCTACAAGCCTTGGCAGTGGCAATGGATATGGCAAACGATGAAGGAGCAATGTTGGGACCTGCAAGGTCCAAGGGACTCACCAACTGCAGTAGAGTCAGAGCGGGCCCGAGCAAGCAGGGGAACCCTCTAAAGCAAGTGAAGACCATCAAGAGACCAACAGGTCAAAGGTACTGGACCTCGAGCAGCTCACCAAAAATGAAGGTCAACAGCACAGAGGATGCGATGAGTACGAAGATCTTGCCAGGAAGAGGTGTTGGAGGGTGGAGCTTGTTATAGCCCAAAGATCTCTGGAGTGCAGAGCCTACAAACCTTAACAACAGCAAGGTGCACAGGGGTTTGATCCCAGAGGTTCCAACGAGGGATAATGACCTCAAACTTGCTGAGGGGACAGGTCAGGCCTTGAGGGAGTCGAAGAACCACCACCTGTGTTGCTGAGCCTGAGTATGTAGAATGTCAGAAGCAGTAGACCGGTCAGCTTTGTTGCAGTACCTGCAGATGCAGGGTCGTGACTCCTTCACTCCAAGGGGCATTACTTCAGATGTCCATGATGCCTAAAGGTCTGTTGAAGATCCTGGAAGAAGCACAGACACAGATGACGAAGAAGACTTGCAGAACGTAGAGACCAGGAGCAGTAGGAGTCTTCCTTGAAGTCCAGCGAAGGTAAAGTGTCCAAACTGTTGAAGACATGGTTTCAGGCTTGAGTCTTGTTCCATGACAAATCTGAAGACCCACCCACAGGAAAGTCCTTTTATACCCTAAGAAAGTGGTTAGGACGACTTGGGGGTCCCTCCCAGAGGAGGGGCAGGACAAAGGGGAGGATACTCCTATGTCCTTTGTCCAGTTCCATGCCAGAGTGTGAGCCAAGGGCTCCCAGAACTGGTTCTAATTAGACTATGCAAGGAGGGCACCAAACATGCCCTGCAAAGCAGCCTGGTGGCGCTGGCAAGCGCCGCCATTCCAGCTCAATACACTAAGTCCTTTCTGGGAGGTGGTCACACATCCCTGTGACAGGAAACCTATGTTCTACCTGTCCCTGCTTGAGCTCAGTTCAGCAGCAGGAGGGTAGACTCATGTCTGGGGTCGGCAGCAGCACTAGGCAGACCCTGGAAGGGTGTTCCCAGGAGTACTGGGGGCTTCCAGGACAATCCCCTCAGTGCATGGAATCATTTCTCTAACACTGGAATCTATGTTCTACCTGTCCCTGCTTGAGCTCAGTTCAGCAGCAGGAGGGTAGACTCATGTCTGGGGTCGGCAGCAGCACTAGGCAGACCCTGGAAGGGTGTTCCCAGGAGTACTGGGGGCTTCCAGGACAATCCCCTCAGTGCATGGAATCATTCCTCTAACACTGGAATCGGTGTTGGGGTACGATCCCAACAAATTTGATACCAAACATGCCCAGGTCCGGCACACCCAATATATAGTTAGCCATCCCGTAATGACGCATGGCCACTATATTTATCAAAGTGGCTTACTGCACTTACAAAGTGTAGGAAGTTGGCTCTGTATATACTATACCAAAGTAAGGTATAGTGTGCACAGAGTCCAGGAAGTCCCCAGAGGTATAGCAAAGGCAAAATTAGGAAAGTACTAACAGCTCTCTTTGTGGTAGTGTGGGCGAGCAGTTAGGCTTATCCGGAGGGTCTGTTAATCACTTATTGTATTCCCTCAGTCAAGACTGATACACACTCAGAGACTGAATCCAGACCAATTGGGTGAGTATAAAAAGAAGTATGCTTATGCATTATTTCTAGTACCAAGTACAGGTAAGTAAAATTTATTTGGAATGCAGTATTTCACAATGCAATGCAGGTATGATTGAATTTCCCAATAGTTACAGGTTTGTATCATTTTTAGAGCACAGTAATTACTTTCTGAATATTTTTAGTTACTTTTGGATTAGTTTGAGTACTTGGGGTGGTATGCCTAGATACCACACCTTAGGATTACACAATACAAGATAAGTAAGCCATTAATATACTTTGCAATTTAGTTCTCTTTTCTCCATACAAACATCGGTTCAACACAAAACATTTAAGGCCCCAAATCTATTAACCTTGGATTTCAATTGGTGAAAAATTGTCAGTGGTTTCTCAGGTAAGTACACTACTTACGAGTAGGAGTTTTGGGGATAAAGACCAAGGTTCCCCAAGGTCTAGACAAGCACTCGAGGTGCAGCACCAGCGGCACTGGGGCGTCCGCGTGCAGAGTGCAGGGCCCAATGTTGGCCAATAAGGCTAAGGGGGCCTTCGTTTAGGGTGTATTGACGAGCAGTCCCCTCAAGTGTGGGAGCAAAGATCCTGGGGTCAAGGACAGGAACTGCACCATAAGTGGTACTGGGGCGGGCAGTTGCAGGGTGCCAAAAAGACATCAGGGACCCAGTGCTTTTCAATGGAGACCTTCGGTTCGGTGAAGTTGCTACAGGCTGGGGCAGGGAGACTTCCTGAAGGTGAACACCGGCTGGAGAGGTACGTTGGGATCTTGGAGATACCTGGACACCTTCGGTTGGGCCACCCAAGGTTGTGGCATCGGGTGAAGGGGTGCCCTCTGGTGTCTGGTTTTCTTACAAGCTGATGTCAGGGGGGACCCTTCAGGTTGAGGCTGCAGGCTTCGTCTTGAAACTTCAGGCAAGTTGGGGATCACCAGATCCCAGGTCAGGATTGATGGGTAGACCTCTGGTGGTGTTGGGCCACTCGAACTTGGGCCAAGGGCGTCAGATGCAGAGTGGTGCAGCATCGCGGAGTCGCTGGAATCCGGATTCAGGTCTTGGTGTCTTTGTTGAGCAAATCCAGTGCTCTTGGGAGTCAGAGTTTGTAAGGTGAGTGCAGTGCAGGTCCTCTGGGCTTTGGGAGGCTGCTGGACACGCCGGTTTCTTTGCTGTAGGCAGTTTGGAGGTGGACAGGCCGGTAGGGCTGGGGTCAAAGCAGTAGTTGTCCTCTTCTTCCTGGGTCAGCACGGCTCTTCGGTCCTTCTTCTTTCTTCCTTTAATCTTAATAGTCAAGGTTCAGGGTCGCCCCTAAATACAAGATTAGGGGCATTTAAAGAAGTGGGCAAATCGTTGTGAGGGGGCATGAGCCTCATCCTAATTGGTTGAGTACCCTCACCTTCAAAATAGAGGGGACTGAGATATGTGCTTCACCTCGCCTTCTCCACTTGAGGGGTGGGGTTGGCAAAGGCTGGTACACCTCTCTTCCTAGCTTGGTTTTTTGGCCGATTCTCCCACCCGAAGTGGGTGGCAGAACCAGTGGAAGCCAGTTGGTGAGGGCAGTAAAAGGCAGGGTTAGACTCCAAAGACGGGAGGCCTTTGAAGCATCCCCTTCGTGGCCCCAACCTATCTTGGGGGATTAGGGATGATACCTCTGCCCCGTATGGGGTTTGTCTCGGAACACAGAGAGCAGTGGCTCTCTACCCAGAGGGCCAGAAACCTGTCTGGTGGTGGCAAATGGTGGGCAGCCATTTAGGAACCACACCAGGGCTGGTTGTTTTTCAGGGGGCTTCTCTAAGATGCCCTCTGAGTGCATTTTACATTAAATGCTACCACACTTCCCAGGTTTTAGTAGAGCCATTATGGAGCTGTGGAGTTCGTAATGACCAACTCCCACACCATATACTCTTTATGGCTTTACTACACTTACAATATCTAAGAAAAGACTTAGACACTGAAGGGGTGCAGGGCTCATGCCACTGTACCCTAACCTGATGGCAAGTGCATCCTGCTAGATGGGTGACTTTTCTAGGCCTCAGGCAGTGGGTTGCAGGCATGACACACAGGGATGTGTGCCATGTCGACTCTTCACTTTTCTCTGCACCAAAACATGCAGCCTGCAATGACTGCATTGGAGTTAAGGTGCAGGGATTCTAAGGATCGCACAATAAGTGCTGTATCCCTTAGAGGCCTACCCTGGTCACAGTGCCATTGATACCTTTTACAAGGGGTTCACCTCTGGTCAGAGATGGAAAAGAACACAGGCCCTGGGAACCTGATTGGCAGGTACCCAGGGCACATCAAGTCAGGTTGCATCAGAGGTCAGGCAAAAAGTGGGGTGTAACCATGCAGAAAGGGGCACTTTCCTACACGAAATCTGGAGCATCGATTCCGAGTTTGTAGGGGATGTCCTGCTCAAGAAGGGCACCCTCACACTCATAACTGAGCACCTTACCTTCAGGATTGGAAGGCCTGCCTTTGGGGTGACTTATAGATTTTAAGTGTAGTGACAACAAATATAAGGACACTTATATCTGTTGTAATGATGGTAGCACCATATTACACAAGCTGCAAAGTCAGGCCTGTAGTTACAGTTTGAATGGTCTCTCATGGTGGCATAATACATTCTGCAGCACTTGGGAGGCCCCTGCTGTACATTTCCCTGTGTACCTTAGTACCATATACTAGGGACTTACAAGGGTACACCATTAGCCAATTGTGGAGGATCCTAACTTCATACAAACGGTAAAGTCTTCATATGTGTTGTGTACAGTCAGGATGGCTTTTGGCTCTAGGGAGTGGAAGTTCCAGTTATCTCCTTTAAGAAGTGAAAGCCATTGTGACTCTTGACTTCAAGGGACTGAAAGGTCGGAACTCCTCTTGAGTTGAGACTTAGAGGTGTCAAAACAGGACCTGCGAATGAAAGGTCTTAATGGTTTCTTGATGAAGAATGCAAACGGTTATGGCAGCCTTTGCGTAAGAATGTTGAAAGCTCATGTGAGTCTAAAAGATATGTCAAATCATTTCTTCTATGTATATAAAATGCACACATTTGACTTTACTTTTTTAACTAAGAAAAGGCATTTGGGAATCTTAATGAAGAGTTTCTAACCAAATATGAAAACGCACCTTTTCAGAATTTGGTTACTTTTTGGACTACAAGTGATGGCTACAATGCAAAAAAATGAGAAATGTTTTAAAAATATATATATATTGGAAAACTATTTTAAGAATAGCAGTCCTACCACCTGTCAGGATTTTCAGGTGCCTGGTCTAGTTTAACAACAGGAGTGCAAGAAAGAGCGTGTTGGACTTGGCCCTTCTGGCAGGTTCACCCCTGAACTTTTTGCTTTCCAATGTGACATGGTGTTAGTGATTTTTGGTTTCTGCGCACTTTACCACGGTGTCCCAGGGTAAAGTGCGTGCGTGTGGTAAGGTTGGCCTGCCCTCCCATAGGAATGCATGGGGAATGTATGTGTCCATGTTAGTTCCGGATGCTTGGGGAGTGCAGGCTCGAGTTTGGTATGTGTGAACTCGTGAGATTGAATACTGCGCGATGATGTATGCGGCGTGTATGTGTCTAGTGTGGAAGTGCCACTTCTAGACATAGGTGTGCGTGTGCAGTGAGTATGCTGGCGTGTGATTGGCTGAAGCTGGCTGGGGAGCCTGGCTCCAGGAGTCTGTATGGGTCTGCCCGGTGGTGAATGGAGAGATTAGCATGCTGATGTGAGGGAGGGGTGCACCTGGGTCCTGAATAGGGCTGGGCTTTCCCCACACAATGCTGGCTCCGCCCCCTGTGGTGCAACTGATGACCTTAGCCTGCCTGGTAAATGGAAAGGGTGGCTGGGGAAAACAAAGTACTTCAAAACCAGCTGCGACTGGTTTCTCCCCCACCCTCCACCTTTAGACAAAGGAATTTCATCTATAAAAAGAGGCTGTGACCTCTTCTAAAATGTTCTTGTTTGCCAACTTGAAACTACCAGGGGCGTGCTGCTGCTTGGGCCCAGGGCAAGGCTTGCCTCCCTGGGCCCTGCCCAGCCCCTGCCCAGCCCCTGGACGCCTGGTGGATTTTCCTTTGTTGGGAGCTGCCTGCTCCGTCTTTCTGAGATCCAGTTTTGACCACGACAAACCTCTGCCTGACTAGAAGGACAAAGAGAAGCTGAAGGACGGAAACCAGTCTGTATCCTGTAAGACTGGCCTGCAGTGGTGCCTTGCTGAGAACGGAGAGGAAAGGACCAGAGATAACTTTGTAGACTTGTGCCTGAAACGATCTCCAAGGGCTTGATTGCGAGCTTGCCCCCTGAACGGAACACCAGGATCATTGGGTTCTATTCTGCTTGTGCCCGTCTGCTGTTGGGCCTTAGTTCTTATTCCCTCGCCAGAGTTGTGACTCGGGTGCCTTCGTCCCTCCCAAGGTCGTGACAGCTCGGAGCCTGGTCGCCCCGCCGCAGAGAGCCCCACTCATCCCTGAGCCGCTCTTTGCTTCAGAGCCGGGCCGCTCGCTCTCCTGTCACCTCGCCTGCTAACGGAGCGCGTTGTGCGCCTCTCATCTTCTCCAGCCGGAATCTGCACAGAGCGCAGTCCATAGCCTCGGACGGTCCTTACGACGTAACGTACCTGACTGTCGCGCTTTGCCCTCCTGCATACCAAGGCTCGTGCCGCACCTCAAGAAAGGCCACCCCGTACAGTGGTACCGGAAGCCTGGTGCTGCACCCTTCTGCCCGAGAACGCGACGCCCCTCACAGATCCACGAGTACGACTTGGCGTGCTAAGAAGTAGTACATCCCGCAGGCCTGAACGGCGCCTCGCCCCGTGAGCTGCCTCGACCCTGGATCGCCGCAACCCTCCACAGTCCTGCTCCCCCGCCTCGCACCTCGAGGGGGAACGAGCCGGAGAGATCCTCTGGAGAACCGTCGGCCTCGTCCCGGGTCCGTCCTCACCAGTAGCCACGCCTGAAACGCCTCGGACTTCCACAAGCAAGGTACACTTGAACTCCGTCTCGAGTTCATATCGGATCCAGGGTCCGCAACGTTCTTATTTCCCTGTCATCGTACCTTGCTGAACAACGAACATCTAAAGACTAATTGCCTATTGTAATCTGGTGGCCTCAAATCGCTAAATGTTATATGGTCTTGTGATAATCCTGCTTTTGAATATACCTTTTATATAAAGTATACGTATTTTTGATACAACCATACGACTGGTGTCCATTTGTGGTGGGTCAGTGCGTTTACTGTGCGTGATCACAAATGCTTAATTTACTATCGCCCTGGGGATTAGCCTTGTCTGCTCGCGCCACACTACCTAGAGGGTGAGCAGGGGTTATTCGAAGGAGTAGTTCCCTTGCCCTGACTGGAAGTGAGGGTCCCTGTTTGTCTCACGTGCATACCTGTGCCAACCAGAGACCTCCGGTTCCAACATTGGTACCAGCGGTGAGGATTTCGGATTTGCATTTATGATTCATGTACAGTGAATTACTGATCACCACGTAGTGAGAGCAGACCTATAACGAAGCAAAGGGATTATTGTTTCTCAGTTTATTCTAAATGTTATTTCTTTGGAAATGTGTTTCTTGTGCACTATGAGTTAGGTGTCCCTAGCTCGGGAGGGTAGATCATCCCCTAAGTGCAGTGTACGTTTTCTGGATTCCCCAGGAAGGGGGGGATCCAGTGGTGGCAGCATAAGTGTGTCCAGTGAATGTGTTCTCCGTCCCGTTCCCGGAGTAATGGTACCTGTGTCACGTGTGGTCAGGTTGAGAAATCAGGGGTGGTAGAAACTGCCCTACCAGTCTGGGGAGGCTTGTGTGGATGAATGGTGTGAGTTCTCTGGATGGGGAGCTTGTTGAATACTTGTGTACTCTTGTTGTTTTGCTCAGATACCCAAGTTCCGTGTGTTAAACTTTTCCCAAGAACGTCTGCAGAAGTGGAGCCTGCTTTTGATTTCTGTGTTCTGTTTAGAGACGGAATTTTTGAGTTGGTAAGGTTCTGGGAGGAGAGAGACATAGGGGGTGGAGTGACTCCAAAAGGAGTGGCTGAGGTGTCTTCCAGCCCAGTGTGGTAGAAGAGGTTCAGTGTAGCCCAGCTAGGTCTCGGTGTAGGGGCTCACGTCCTGTCTCAGAGGAGAAGGAGTGGGTGGGGCTGCGTGTCTCCAGGTGCCCGAAACCCAGTCTCAGGGCCTGGAATATTTCTGAAGGGAAAGTCAGGTCGGGGGCCTAGGCTGTACCAATAGGTCATTTGAGGAGGATCTCCCAGAGTGTTTGAAGAACGTGGAACAACAGGGCGTAGAAACGGAGGGTGTCCCTGCAGTGCGGGCCCGCGTCCGTGTTCTATCACCCAAAGCAGGTCTGCCCTGCGTTTTGGCTGGAAGGGGGTTGTGTTGGACTTGGCCCGTCTGGCAGGTTCACCCCTGAACTTTTTGCTTTCCAATGTGACATGGTGTTAGTGATTTTTGGTTCCTGCGCACTTTACCACGGTGTGCCAGGGTAAAGTGCGTGCGTGTGGTAAGGTTGGCCTGCCCTCCCATAGGAATGCATGGGGAATGTATGTCTCCATGTTAGTTCTGGATGCATGGGGAGTGCAGGCTCGAGTTTGGTATGTGTGAACTCGTGAGATTGAATGCTGCGCAATGATGTATGCGGCGTGTATGTGTCTAGTGTGGAAGTGCCACTTCTAGACATAGGTGTGCGTGTGCAGTGAGTATGCTGGTGCGTGATTGGCTGAAGCTGGCTCAGGAGCCTGGCTCCAGGAGTCTGTATGGGTCTGGGAGGGGTGCACCTGGGTCCTGAATAGGGCTGGGCTTTCCCCACACAATGCTGGCTCCGCCCCCTGTGGTGCAACTGATGACCCTAGCCTGCCTGCTGAATGGAAAGGGTGGCTGGGGAAAACAAAGTACTCCAAAACCAGCTGCGACTGGTTTCTCCCCCACCCTGCACCTTTAGACAAAGGAATTTCGTGTATAAAAAGAGGCTGTGACCTCTTCTAAAATGTTCTTGTTTGCCAACTTGAAACTACCAGGGGCGTGCTGCTGCTTCGGCCCAGGGGAAGGCTTGCCTCCCTGGGCCGTGCCCAGCCCCTGGACGCCTGGTGGATTTTCCTTTGTTGGGAGCTGCCTGCTCCATCTTTCTGAGATCCAGTTTTGACCACGACGAACCTCTGCCTGACTAGAAGGACCAAGAGAAGCTGAAGGACGGAAACCAGTCTGTATCCTGTAAGACTGGCCTGCAGTGGTGCCTTGCTGAGAACGGAGAGGAAAGAACCAGAGAGGACTTTGTAGACCTGTGCCTGAAACGATCTCCAAGGGCTTGATTGCGAGCTTGCCCCTTGAACGGAACCCCAGGACCATTGGGTTCTATTCTGCTTGTGCCCGTCTGCTGTTGGGCCTTAGTTCTTATTCCCTCGCCAGAGTTGTGACTCGGGTGCCTTCGTCCCTTCCAAGGTCGTGACAGCTCGGAGCCTGGTCCCCCCGCCGCAGAGAGCCCCGCTCATCCCTGAGCCGCTCTTCGCTTCAGTGCCGGGCCACCCGCTCTCCTGTCACCTCGCCTGCTAACGGAGCGCGTTGTGCGCCTCTCGTCTTCTCCAGCCGGAATCTGCACGGAGCGCATTCCATAACTCCGTCTCGAGTTCATATCGGATTCAGGGTCCGCAACGTTCTTATTTCCCTGTCATCGTACCTTGCTGAACAACGAACATCTAAAGACTAATTGCCTATTGTAATCTAGTGGCCTCAAATCGCTAAACGTTATATGGTCTTGTGATAATCCTGCTTTTGAATATACCTTTTATATAAAGTATACGTATTTATGATACAAACATACGACTGGTGTCCATTTGTGGTGGGTCAGTGGTTTTACTGTGCGTGATCATAAATGCTTAACTTACTATCGCCCTGAGGATTAGCCTTGTCTGCTCGCGCCACACTACCTAGAGGGTGAGCAGGGGTTATTCGAAGGAGTAGTTCCCTTGCCCTGACTGGAAGTGAGGGTCTCTGTTTGTCGCAAGTGCATACCTGTGCCAACCAGAGACCTCCGGTTCCAACAGAGCGTAAATATTTTCCTTCTGAAAAATGAATTCAGGGACCGTGGATTACAAATGAAAGTTAAGTGTCCACTTCTAACCAGTTCCATCTTTCCTTCAGGATTCTGCCACCTTGCCCTACCGGACAAACAATTTCCAAAAGATTTTCACTTTGACCCAGACGAGATGAACTTCCCCACAGAGAATCTCTGCTTCGTTGGACTCATATCCATGATTGACCCGCCTCGGGCTGCTGTTCCTGATGCTGTAGGAAAGTGCCGCAGTGCTGGAATCAAGGTGCATACTTATTTTTCTCTTATAGATGATGTAATCTACTACTTGAGGAAGGGAAGGCCTCACAGCTGGTTGATATAATGCATCAACCGATTCTCTTTTTATTGCTGCTCTACCAGTATGAGTAGCCTTGGTCTACGGGTCAGACAGGGCATTTCAGTAAGCTTCCTACAGATGGAAAGTGTCAGTGAGTACCACTGAAACTCTAGTTCCAGGCTCTGAACTTGTTGCCATGACACAATCCATGTGCAGGTATTGCTACCATGTGCACTTCTTCAGCTATTTGTGGTATTTAGTTCCCACGTGCTAGGGTGGTGTCTCTCTTCTCAAGTCTTCTCTCATAGGTTGTAAATGGGAAGCTGAAGGATTGGCCAGGTGTTTGACCAGGTATTTAAGTGCAAGGTGTACTTGCAGTGTATGCAATGTTGTTTTGAGAAAGCTGAATGTGTCTTCACATCTGCTTCATACGTTTAAGCCAGCCACTTTGACAAGCAAGGGCTAGAAGGATAAAAAGTATGGATGGCCTAGACATTGAGCGGCAAGTGTTAAATGTGGCAGTGTTGGGACTGGCAAAAATACATGTACACTGGAAAGAAGAAATAATAAAGTAGTCGGCCAGAGAGGGATTGGGGTTGGAGATCTGTGTCTCTGGACCAGTTCACTGGGTATCCCCTATTCAGTAAAAAAGAAAAGAAAGAAGAGGCTAAACGGGTTATCACCATGCCAGAAATCAAAATAGAAATACGCTATATCAACAGACCAGCTTACTGTTCTTTTCTTTCTGTTTCAGGTCATCATGGTCACTGGTGACCATCCAATCACTGCTAAGGCTATTGCAAAGGGTGTAGGAATTATCTCTGAGGGAACAGAGACCGTGGAAGACATAGCAGCTCGCCTCAATATCCCAGTAAACCAGGTGAACCGAAGGTAAGTTTAGACTGAGACTATAAGTGGCAGCTGCCCAAGCTTCATTGACTTCCTCTTTACCTCTACCAAATAACCTTTCTTTTAAATGCCATTACCTCCTATTTGATAGAGTCGTCAAGCTGCAGATTCCTTACCTAGGAGTTTCCCAGGCATCAGACTGGATCCGGAAACTTTTGTGTGAGCAATACCCCTGCGCACCGTCAGGTGGCTCTGTATGGATCGGCATCGCGTCGGCGGCATTGTTGGCACCAGTTGTGACATTGCAGTCACCTATATAGGCACCCTCCAGGCACGCGAATGGCAGTTATTTTCTTTATTTATTTAGGGCATTTATTAAGCGCCTGGTTACGCCACTGGCGTGTTCCCGCGCTGTGATAAGTGAAGTAGCTGTCCCCCCTCCTCCCACAAAAGGCTATCTGCTAAAAAGATGTGTTTTCAGTTTTTTTCTGAACAGGACTTCAGAGGGTTCAAGTCGCAGTTCCAGCGGGAGAGCATTCCAACGTTTGGGAGCAAGGTATCTAAAAGACCTGCCTCCCATGCGTGCTCTTGATACTCTGGGGACTTTCCGCACAAGTTAGCGCTGATCCGGAGAAAAGCTACCCCGGACTCTTTGCCAGACTTTTTTTGGACGTTTTGATGAATAATTTTTCATAGTGTGTGGAGGATGACCTCTAGAAAGATAGGGTTTAACCCATGTTGTGCCTCTCACCACATCATGAAATTTACCAACCCGCACCATGTGTGCTTACGGTGTCTCAAGCGCGACAACGGCTTGAAGTCCTGCTTGGACTGCCTAGCCATGGCGCCAAAGGCTTTGAGGGAGCAGACCCTGCTTGTAGAAGCCATCGAGCACTAGTCCTCAGAGGTCCCGTACGTGATCAAGGAAGAGAAGGTCGCAGACCACTCCAGGAGCCACATATCTTCTTCATCACATTCGAGGTCCTCAAGACAGTTGCGGTAGAAGCACAAGAAGAAGTCTAGCTGGAATTTGACTTCACCTTGCCCTTTAAGAATTGACAAGACGAGTAAGGAACATGAATGTTCTGGGCACAGTTCTGCAGAGCCAGCGCCAAGTCTGACTCAGCACTTCCCCCGTTTCTCGGAGCCGGAGCGACCCCCTTCAAGTAAAAGAGTTTTAAGAGGTCATGTGCTGAGTATTTGAGCGGGCCGACCCATATAGTTTGCATTCAGGCCACACGAGGTTGGAAGAGACCCCACCACGTTCCGTGCTGATTGCTCCGGACTTGACGGGGTCTTATTGGTCCAAACCCAGATCCAGATTGGTTCCGGTCGTGCCAACGCAACCTTCCCCGGCATTGGTCCAGATGTCGATGCCCCCAGAGATGCTGGTGCTCACCGGCAGTGCCAGCCCCATTCTGATTTCTGACGACTGAGTCGGAACGGTGTTGATCGATGCTGATTCCAGTGCTGACGGAGCCCAGGGCCTCTAGGTCATTGCCTGAATGTTTTGAGGAGGTTTCAGGCATGCTATATGTAGGAAAGTGGGATCTGTTTTCATGGTTACCCCCACTTTTTGCCCAGTGTCAGAATGTTTGACTGTTGTTTGCTGTGATCCGGCAAACCAGAACCCCAGCATCTGAGATCTTGTAATGTAGTTCCTATATTCCCAATAGGCTCTGCACATTGGAATAATATATCCTATAGAATTGACGTAGGACTTATGTCTACTAGGTCTCTATCGAATATATTAGACTTAATTGTGAGTGCCAGCTAGCTCAGAGGTCACTAGAAACTTTCTTGAATAAACCAGAAGGGATTAGTTTCTGAAAACCGCTTAAAACAAGACAACTTTGTTTCCCAAGATAAAACGTATCTCTAGAGTCGTGGAAACAATAGATAGATATTTCACTCAGTCAATCGTGCATGCTTCGTTTCACCAGAGGTGCAGAGAAATAGAGAGACGGGCGTTTTCAATAAAAAGGTATTTATTGAACAGTCTTCTTTCTCATGCAGAAGAAATTAACTGCTACAATCGTCAGGCTGTCTGTAAAGTATAATGCGTACAGCAAAAAGAGTATTATGAAATAATCAGACCCTCCAGGATATCGCGATTTCGCGATTTGCCGCGAAATCGGCACTTTTTAAAAAATGCAGCGATTTTTACAAAAATGCCCGCGAAATCGGCATTTTTGTAGAAATCGCGGCATTTTTCGCTATATCCTGGGGGGTCTGCTTTATCCAAAGACATGCACCGGTTGCCCCACACCTGTAGATGATCTACAGACACTGGGGTCAGAGGGTTAAAGCAGCTCGGCTGCAGCTGGCAGTGTGAAGGTCTAGGCTCTTTGTCATTCAGAGCTGCCCGGGACTGCGCTCGTTCGCACCTCTTCCTGGCCCACAAGAATGACAATGGGAGCCCTCACCTTGCACATCAACAGGAGGGGAGGGGGGGATGGGTTGTTGTCACAGAGGATGGAGCAGGAATCGGACAGAGCAGTTCTCCTTCGAGTGTAATGTGAAAGGGTTTGCAGTGACAGGAATAGGAACTTCGAGTCTTAGGCCTGTGAGAAGGCTCATTTACTGACCTGGCAAATTGTTTTTAAACACAGTCAGCAAGTCAATTTGGGAAAGAAACGGAGAACAATTTAAATTGAAAACAAAAGACACGCTACCTTAAATCTGTTAATATATTTTTTTTTAACTCGAATCTTGCATTGCTGAGAGATTATCTGCAGCATGCACACCCGGAACTGTCTATGTGCTTGCACTTCTACTCTAATGTGAATTGTATTAGCAAAATGTCTGACCTTGCTTTAAAGATGTTGCACTAAGTGCTCCATCCATGTACGATTTTTAGCATTGGATCGTAGCAAGCTTCTCCTTAAAGCTGAAGTTTAGTGCAAAAACGCTGGGCTCTCTATGAGCATACTATGAAATCATGGTTTTATTCTATAGATTAAAGAATTAGCAGAGTATCAATTTTCCGATTTAAAAAAAGGACTACAGGCCATAGAAGGCAAACAAGCAATGGCACCTTTCAGTACTCCAGGATATGGGGTGAATGGATGAATGAAAGATTGAATAAATGGATAATGAGAGAGGATGGATGGATTGATGAGAGGGGAAGGATGGAGAGAACATTTAAATAGCTGGATGTATGGGTGGAAGGGTAGCTGGATGATGGATGAGGGGAAAGATGGATGAGGGGAAGGATGGATGATGGATGAAAGGAAGGATGGATGAGGGGAAGGATGGATGGATGAAGGGAAGGATGGATGAGAGGAAGGATGGATGGATGAGGGGATGGATAGAGGGGAAGGATGGATGGATGGATGGGTGGGTGAAAGGATGGATGGATGATGAGGGGAAGGACAGATGGATGGATGGATGGATGATGGGTGGGTGAAAGGATGGATGGAAGGAAGGATGGCTAAGTGAAAGGGTCGATGGAGAGAGAAAGGGAGGATGGATGGATGACTAAAATAGTGGATGGGTGGAAGGATTAGTAAGTGAAAGGATGGCTGGATTGGTGAAAGGGTAAATGGCTGAATGGATGAGTGAATGGATGGATGGGATGAAGAGTGGATGGATAAGTGTACAGATGGATAGGGCGAAAGGGTGGATGGATAATGGAGAGGAGTGAAAGGATGGATGAGGGGATGGATGAAGGGATGGATGAGTGAAATGATAGATGGAAGGATACTTGATGGATAGGTTTGCAAACGGTTGAATATGTTTGGAAATGGCTGGGCTTACTTATATACTATTGCGCGACCTCTGATGTGTCTGTAAAACGTACCTATTGTCCTGAAGTTTTGTCCTGAATTTTGAGCTCCTGTCCTGAATTTGTGTCCTGAATTTTGACCCTTTGTCCTGAATTTCTACACTCACCGTCCTGAATTTGCACCAATGCCAGTTGGTCACCCTATTCGCTGGCTTGGAGACGGAGCGCCGTGCAGAGATGTTTGTCCCTCAAGATAAACAGACAGAACCACTCAGCCGAGAGAGCTGAGGCGCACACGGGACGGGGTATCTGCAGAGGCGCGCTGGACAAGGGATGAAGTCTGAGGGTTGAGCTCACCTATTGCAGACCATTTCCCCCTGGGAGTGAGCAATGGGAAAAATCCTAGAGGCGAGAAATTTAACACGGGCGTCAAGTGGCCCCATGTCATGGGTGTCAACTTCAACCAGTCCCCGCTTTTAAATCGGAGACGATTTGCAGGCTGACATTTTGCAACGAAACTACAAGTACCAACATGCAGTTCGCTACTGTGTAACAAGTGACCACTTGGCGGTTTTGACTGCTCTTTCTCTAGTGGTTAGGTCTGTCGAACGGGCATCCGGTGGGATATCAGGTTGTGTTCAAAATACACTGTACTATTTAACGTGCTTACTAATAAAAGGGGCGATAGGTATAGGCATCATTAGTGCAGCAGGTACAGTGGCACCAAGCTCTAAGGCTATTGCAAGACACAAACTGACCTGCAATGGTATGCCTCTTCTGGCGCAGGGCTTCGCAACGTGACGCATCTGGGAGATGCGTCACGTAGTAAATACCCCGCACCATGGTGCATCTTTTGCGCTGCCGCTGCGTCACAAAAGTGACGCAACGGCGGCGTAAAAGCAGCGCAAGGGGCTTGTAAATCTGCCCCAAAGTGTCTACATTGTAAAGAAACCAAATATACATAGCTGCATGTTGTTAAATAACTAAAAAAACTAAGATATCTGTGTTTGTTGTAGGAAAAATGGCCACATAAAATGCCGCAAAATTGCCGCTAAATTTCCATATTTGTGCCGCTAAATTTCCATTTTTGTGCCGCTAAATTTGCTATTCCATGCCGCTATATCCTGGGGGGTCTGAATAATGCTGTAAAAGCATGGTATTGTTTCTAAGCCATAAAATACCTACATAAAAAACAATGACTAAAAGGTGCTCAACTGGTGCTTCTAAAATACGCCTACCCTGGTGTATCTAACCTAAGTCTAGTACGAGGGAAGAAATAAGTATGGTGTAGCATAAGTTTTAGTATTTTTGCCAACAATTTACCCAAGATTTCTCTAATAGTCTAATCAGCTCCGTACCTTGGTTTTAGAATGAAGGAGGTCCAGTATCTCTCTCTCAGGACTCAATTTCCCAACAATCCGCAAGGGTAGCTTGGAAACACTGGAGCTGGATTTCTCGGCAAGAGAAAAAGACAGCGTCCCTCTCAGTGCGTCTGCTGGAGGGTCGGCTTCCTTCGGCACTTGTTGCAGCGAGATGCGTTGGGCAAGTAGATAGTCGAACTGCTCCAAATAACCGTGTGTCTGCTTGGACAAGTGTGGGCATATTTATACCTTGAAGGTGCCGAGTTTGACGTTGGGTTGGACATAATAACGTCATCAAAGAGTCTCAGTTCTTTGAAAACTCCTTGAGTTCTTGGATAAATCAATATTCAAGCAAGGGAAAGTCCCTTACTGCTGAAGGCAAGTTTTCCAAGAAATCGTTGTGGATTTTCGGAACTAGTGGAAGTAGCCATGCCGTATTTGGACTGCATGAGCTCTGTCTAAATATGGTTATGATTTCTATGCCTATATAAGGATAGGGTGATTTATACCTTTATAAGGGCATGAATCTGGAAAATTACAATAGGGTCCTAACATGCTATACAACAATCTCTCTCCCAAAATGTGTACCTCACAATTAGCTACTGGTGCTCTTGCATTCTCCGAAGCCTTTGTAACATGCTTTTGCACTTCAGATTCCTGTGAGAGGGACTGCTGTTTTTCATCTACTCTGTTTGAAATGGCTACCAATGAGTCTATTTACATTTATCTGCTGCACAGTGTACTGTACCTGACTTGAAATGCTTAATAAAGGTTTTTTGAAAAATGTAAAAAAAGAAAAAGAAATTAGCTACTGATGTACCCTTAGAAGTCCCTATTATACAGTACTAAGATATCCAGGACATTTGTGCACCAGGTGTGTCCCATAGGCTGCAGCATGTATTGTGCCACCCAAAGGAGTTCACTTAAACTCAGACTACAGGCCTGCCATTATACCCTGCGTGAGGTGGTTCTTGCACCTATCACAACAGATATAGGTTTACCTATATCTGAGATTTCTGCACTTAAAACTTATAAGTCACCCCTATGGAAGGTCCTTCAGTCCTAAGGGCTGGGTGCTTGGTTATATGTGTGAGGGTGCCCCTGCATGAGGTGGACACCCATACAAACCCCGGAGTCGATTCTCCAAGGTGTGTTAGTGTGGTGAGCCATTTTAAGTCATATAGTGGACATCAGTAATTACAAGATGTCTAACTATATAATAGCTGCTCTAGACCTGGTCATGTTTGGTATCAAACATGTTGGAATCATACACCGATTCCGTGTTGGAGGTATGATCCCATGTACCTGGGAGCCCCCTAGGGAAGCCCCTGTACTCCCGGTTACAGCCTTTCAGGGTCTGCCAGCAAGATAGTCCTGTTGCCAAGCACTTCTGCCCTCCTGCTGCTGAGCTGAGCTTGAGCAGGGGAAGGTAGAACAATAGGCTTCTTGTTACAGGGAGGTGTGACCACCTCCCAGGCAGGAATTGGTGTATTGGGTTGGGGTGGGGGCACTTTCCAGTGCCACCAGACTGCACTGAAGGGCACATTTTGTGCCCTTCTTGCATACTCTGGTTTGAGCTAGTTCAGGAACCCTTGGCTCCTGCTCTGGTGTGAAACTGGATAAATGACAGGGTAGTATCCTCCCTTCTGTCCAGCCCCTCATCTGGGAGGGATCCCAGTGTCTTTCCAACCCATTTCTTGGGTATTTAAGGCTCCGCCATGAGTGGGTCATCATGGAACAAGACTCACTTCTGAAACCAAGACACTCTTCGACCGTCTGGACACTTGGACTTGTTGGACTTTGCCTGGAACACAGACTGCTGCTCTTGGTCTTGCTGTTCTGCAAGCCTTCTTCTTCATCTATGTCTGTGCTTCAAACAGGTTCTCCAGAAGACCTGTTGGCATCAAGGACATCTCAAGAAATCTCCCTTGGAGAGAAGGAGTCACTCACTTGAATCTGCAGGCACTGAGACGAAGCTTCCCGGTCTGCTGCTCCTGCCGTCCTACTGCCTTCCCGAAGGCAAAGCAGCACAGGTGGTGGGTATGTGGCTCTGACCGGTCTTCCCTGCAATTTGGAGGACAGTATCCCTCGTCTGAGCCGCTGGGACCAGCCCCTTGTGCATCGAGTCGACTGGCCATTGCCAAAACATTTTGGCTCTGCACTCCAGAGATCTTGGGGCTACAAGAAGCTCTAGCGCCTTGTCACTTGAAAATTAGCATTCTCACTGAATCCTCTGCACCGTGGGCCTCCATCTTTGGTGAGCTGCCGGAGGTCCTCTTCTGACTTCCGTGCCCTCAGTCTGGGGGTCCTTTTGAGAGTCTTCTCCAGCTTTGGTGAGCTCCCCTGCTCACTCGGGTCCTGCTCTGACTCTCCCACACTTGGTGAGTCCCTTGGAACTTTCTGACCACAATTATTGAACCCTTTTTTCTTCCATGCCAGTTGCTGCTACCACAGCTTGTTGGTTTCACCCGCAGGACACTGACCACCTAGACACCCACATCCGATGTGGAACAGCTTGTGTATAGATCCTGGTCTTCCACAGCATTGGCTGGTCCCCACAGCTGCAGCAATAATGTCCTCGTCAACTCTCCTGAGCTCCCTGCCAAGGGTAAGCATTGTGCTTTTGTGACTCCTGTTCAACTCCAAGTGGCATAGACTCTGCCCCCTCTGCTTGTGGGTTCACCTCTTATAGAATCCACCCTTGGATTCCACCAAACTTTTTCACCAACTTCTTCAGAGGCCTTCCTTCCTAAGTCTTCCATTATCATCTACAGGAGGTTCCGATGTCACTTCACCCCTATCCACCTGGCTTCCCTGTGCAGATAACCGGGTTCCTCAGGCATCCACGGGTGGCATCGCTCTCCAACCTTCCATCCTCCAAAGGGTTCTTTGGAAGGGTCAATGTTTTTATTAAATAATTGCAACCGCGACTTCTCCATTGACTTCTGTTGGGCAAGTGGCTGTGTTTCCACTTTACACACAGCCTCCGTGGGGTTCCTGGGTACCTACTTTGTGTGATTGCTGATTCATCCTGCTCCGCTGAGTCCTTTGGTCCAAATCCCGTTCTTCCTTGCGGTTTGCTTTCCACTTGTTTAGTATATGGTTTGGTCTCCCCCTGGAGACCAGTTTATATTTGGGCTACTTACCTGATTCCTTTGAAGAATGCTTATGTGTATTGTTGATATCTCCGGCTAGGATATATACCAATGTGGTAATGATTGTGTTGTGTAATGAATCACTCCAGTGGGTGCAACAGTAGGGAAAGCGTTGGATAGCGTAGGGGTAAAAATTACTATTCCCACTCCAGTGGGTGCAACAGTAGGGAAGGCATTGGATAGCGTAGGGCTAAAAATTACTATTCCAACTCCAAAGAGTGCAACAGTAGGGAAAGCGTTGGATAGCATAGGGGTAAAAATTACTATTCCCACTCCAAATAGTGCAACAGTAGGGAAAGCGTTGGATAGCGTAGTGGTTAAAATTACTATTCCTACTCCAGTAAGTGCAACAGTAGGGAAAGCGTTGGATACCGTAGGGGTTAAAATTACTATTGCCACTCCAGTGAGTGCAACAGTAGGGAAAGCGTTGGATAGCGTAGGGGTAAAAATTACTATTCCCACTCCAATGAGTGCAACAGTAGGGAAAGCGTTGGATAGCATAGTGGTAAAAATTACTATTCCCACTCCAGAGAGTGTAATAGTGGGGAAATTGAATACTTCATATATTATTTCAATAAATATAAATTAATATCTATAAAAAAATTATTAAAAGTAATTACCAATTTAATATAATATAATAATTAATCAATTAAAATTACAAATTAAAATTAATTATTACAATTATTTACCTATTAATACAAATTAATTACAAATTAACAATTAATAATTTAACATTTAAAAATTAATTAACAATTAATTCAAATTAAATACAATTAAATAAATTGATTTATTTAATTAATTATAAATAAATTACTTCCCACCCAATTCCCCTATAAACCCACAACCCGCTACAGAAAATAAATTAGTAAAATTAACATAATAAGCAATTAATCGATTAATTAAAATTACTTGCCAATTAAAATGTAATTAATTACCAAATATAAATTAACAATTAATTAAAAATGAATACCAATAAATAAATTTACATATTTAATTAATTATAATGAAATTACTTCCCACCCTATTCCCCTATAAACCCACAACCCGCTACAGAATGAAGTTACGCAAAAATTAAAAAAACAAATTTCATTAATTAAAATAAATTATAACATAAATACACACTTTTCACACATATAGTAACATAAAAAAACACTATAAAAATGCGATATTAAAAATTTGATAATTTTAATAACCTATATTATATACTTCGATATTTTAACTGTCTATATTATTAACATTTGATATTACATTACTTACCTTAAAAACGATATTTTTGATGTCTATATTCTGTCCAGTCGATATTTTGTCCATTCTATATTTAATACTCGATATTATGTCCATTCGATATTTTGTAGTCGATATTTTGACTGATTACCCATTATAAGAGTTGCCTGGATTAGTGCAAGGTGCATCACTCCTGTATGTGTGCACCATATACTAAGCCAGCCTCCTACAATAGAAGAGTATAGAACACCAGACAGGTGAGGCATTGGACTAGTATGCTGGGCTTGGGGAGGCCAGAGGACTGGACACTTCTCCAGATGCTGGTATGCTCTAGGCCTGGGCGGTGAACTCCGCTCCGTTTGCGGGATTGGCAGAGTTTTCTGCACTCCGTGCTCCATGGGGTTGTATGATGTTACAAAGCATGCTTTTACCCCGCATGCCTTTACAACGCAATTTTTTACCCCTACAGCAAGCCATTTTCATTGTAATGGCATGCGGGGTAAAAGCATGCGTTGTAACGGTTGTTTCCCCCTCCGTGGAGTTCGCAGAGTGCAGAAAACTCAGTTGCGCTTAGTGCAGCAACATTTTTCCCCTGCTTGCTCTCACCAATGGTAAGTTAACAAGCGTGAGCTTTCTACTTGGTGAAATTTCTACTTGCACTGCACTCCACCACTTACGGAATTCTGCTGGCTTTTTTTGTCACTTCGCGGAGTTCGGCATAGCAAAACTCTGCAAACTGTGCCCAGGCCATCTGAAAGAGACACGTTAGTATTAGATTCCTTACCTTAGAATATCCCCAGGCATCAGACTGGATCCGGAATTTTTTTGCGTAGCAGTACCCTTGCGCGTCGGTAGGCGTCGTCTGCGGCTCCGCGTCCGTCGTCGGCGTCGTGGGCGCCGTGATGACGTTGCCGGAGTACTTAGACGCCGCCTCCGCGTGCTGACGTCAGTTCTTCTTTTTTCCGCGCCAGCAGTGCAGATCTG
This sequence comes from Lissotriton helveticus, assembly GCF_964261635.1. Lineage (NCBI taxonomy): Eukaryota > Metazoa > Chordata > Amphibia > Caudata > Salamandridae > Lissotriton > Lissotriton helveticus. Next base: position 57,393,632 of record NC_136069.1, on the reverse strand, counting down.
GAAAAAGTGGTACCTTTAGTCACTTTTTGACGAACTCTTTTTGATCTTTTTGGGCGCCGCTTCAGACACCGTTCGGAGAATTCGTTTTCCATGAACCGGCCCCATCCTTTCCCAACCCTGAGTACCAGGAGATCGGTGATGAGGAGGATTGGGAGGGGTCTGAGGACCCTCTGGCACGTGAATGTCAGTCTCAAGAGGACTCGGCAGGTGAACTTGGGGAGGCCAGTGGTATTGACACTTCGCCTGACACTGGCTTTGTCTCACCTCCTACCGTGGCTACGGAGGAGGGGGCAACCTATAGCGTGGTGTTGATGAGGGCAGCCAAGGCCTTGGGCCTTGAGCTCCCCGTCGTGGCCGAGAGGACTAACCTCCTCACCGAGGTCCTTAAGCCGCAGTCATGCTCGGTCGAGCCTCTGCTGCCGTTTAATGAGGCCTTAACCGACGTTCTTTTGGGCACTTGGTCCAGGCCCGCTACGGGTTCGCCCGTAGATAGGAACGGGCCAGACGCCACCGCCCAGCCCCGGGCGACCCATGTTTCCTGTCCACCCACCCCACTCCCGAGAGCCTGGTCATCCAAGCCTCCGATTCCCAGAACGCATTCCCGTCGGCTCCGCCGGACAGGGAATCCAAGAGGTATGAGCAGTATGGTAAAAAGATCTTCTCATCCCTTAGTCTGGGACTGCGGTCTTCCAACACCGCGTGCCTCTTGGGCCGTTACACCCACTCTCTGTGGGATACGGTTACGGAAGTGCTGCCAGAGAGTCCGTCGGAGGTACGGGCCAAACTCGGCCAAGCCCTAATGGAGGGCCGGGATGCAGCCAAATACTCTATCTAGTGTGGGCTAGATACCACCGACTCGCTAGGTAGAGCGATGGCAACGACGGTGGCGGTCAGACGCCACGCCGGCTGAGGTCTGCCAACTTTTCGGCCGATGTCCAGAACACATTGATGGACATGCTGTTTGATGGCCGTCGCCTCTTTGGCGACAAAGCAGACCATGCGCTTGAGCGCTTTAAGGACTCCAGGGCTACGGCCAAGTCCTTGGGCCTCTCGGCCCCGCGCCAGCAATCGGCTGCTTTTCACTCCTTTCGTGGCCACGGAAGGGGTGCACCCACACGTGCTGCCAGCCACGCTCCGCAGGGCAATAGCCAAGCGGAGGCGGCCGTGGGAACCGCCGTCCTGGCGGTAGGGGTAAACGGCGAGGTCAGTCCACACCTTCCCCCGCAGCATCCGCCCCAAAACCCTCCTAGTCCGTGCTTTCAGGCCCATGTGACGCCAGTGGGGGGCAGGGTTCGCCATCACCTCCTCCACTGGCGCACTGTCACATCAGACAGGTGGGTGCTGCAGATCGTCCGAAGGGGCTACTCCCTCCCCTTCGAGGTGACTCCTCCAGCCATGCCACCGCAGAACCACCGTGCTCCCCTTCGGCCTTACCAGCGCCCCACGGGTGTTCACAAAGGTGATGGCGGTGGTCGCAGCTCATCTGCGCAGGTTAGGGGTTTCAGTCTTCCCCTACCTCGACGACTGGTTGTTGAAGGCGGGCTCGCCCCAGACAGTCGTCAGCCACCTCCAGACTACGGCAGATCTCCTGCACCAGCTGGGGTTCTCCATCAATGTGCCGAAGTCACACCAGTGCCCCTCTCAGAAGCTCCTCTTCATCGGAGCAGTTCTCGACTCGGCGCAGTTTCGGGTTTATACGCCCGAACAGCGGGTCCGGGATATTCAGGCTCTGATTCCCATCTTTCAGCCGTTATCCCGGGTCTCGGTCAGGTTGACGCTGCGGCTTCTGGGGCTGATGGCCTCCTGCATCCTTCTGGTGCATCACGCCAGGTGGCGGATGCGGGCTCTGCAGTGAGACCTGAAGTTTCAGTGGGCCCAGCATCAGGGCAACCTGTCCGACCACGTCCTGATCTCGGAGGGCACTGCGAGACAGCTGCAGTGGTGGCTCACGGACCGCGATTGGGTCAGTGGCAGATCCCTCTCCCTTCCCCAACCGGAGCACGTAGTTGTGACGGACGCGTCCCTCCAGGGCTATGGAGGCCACATGGGAGAGGCGGAGATCAGAGTCCTCTGGTCTTCGTCGGAGGTCCAGCTCCACATCAACCTGTTGGAGCTACGGGCGATTCGTCTAGCACTGAAGGCATTCCTCCCCTCTGTCCGAGGGAGTGTAGTGCAGGTGTTCACAGACAACACCTCCCCCATGTGGTACTGCAACAAATAGGGCGGGATGGGGTCGTGGACCCTTTGCCAGGAGGCTCTGCGCCTCTGGCAATGGCTGGAACGCCAGGGCGTGACCCTGGTGGCTCAACACCTGGCTGGTTCTCTGAACGCCAGGGCGGACGAGCTCAGTCGTCGGTGCATGATGGATCAGGAATGGCGTCTGAACTCGGACGTGGCGCAAGGCCTCTTTCAGCGATGGGGAGAGCCTTGGTTAGATCTATTCGCCACCGAAGAGAACGCGCAATGTCATCAGTTCTGCGCGTTGAAATTTCCAAGGCGGCACTCGCTCGGCGACGCTTTTCGTTGCGACTGGAGTTGCGGTCTGTTGTACGCCTTTCTGCCTATACCACTTCTGCCCAGAGTGCTGAAGAAGATCAAGCGCGACCGGGCCCAAGTCATCCTTGTGGCTCCGGACTGGGCACGAAGGTACTGGTATCCAGAGCTACTCAGTATGTCAGTCGATCCCCCGGTTCGTCTGCCTCTTCAGGAGGACCTTCTGTCGCATCAGCAGGGGACGGTCCTTCACCCGAACCTGTCCAGTCTCCACCTCCATGCTTGGAGATTGAGCGGTGACAGTTGAGGCCATTTGACTTGCCTCCTGAAGTCTGTAATGTCATCCTGGCAGCCAGGCGTCCCTCCACAAAAACGGTATACGCCTGCAGGTGGAACAAATTTGTGGCATGGTGCACAGCAAAGGCTGTGGGTCCTCTTGCTGCCCCGCTCTCTGAGTTTCTTCTCTTCCTTATTTCTCTTGCCCAGCAGGGCTCTGCTCTGGGCACTATCAAGGGCTACCTTTCTGCCCTTTCAGCCTTTCTGAGGCTGCCTGATCAACCTTCTTTGTTCAAGTCCCCTATTGTAAATAGATTTCTAAAGGGCATCACACACACGTTCCCTCCTGTTCCGTTTGTGATGCCTCAGTGGGACTTGAACCTTGTTCTTACTTTTCTGATGTGCGCTCCCTTTGAGCCACTTCACAACTGTCCTCTTCGTCTTCTTACTCTAAAGACTGCTTTCCTGGTTGCCATCACCTCTGCCAGGAGGGTGAGTGAGCTCCAGGCTCTTTCTTGTACTCCACCTTTCCTTTCTGTCCATCCGGACAAAGTGGTGTTGTGTACTAAGCCTTCTTTCCTGCCCAAGGTTGTCACAGCCTTCCACATCGTGCAGTCCATCACCTTGCCAACCTTCTTCCCGCCTCCGCACCCCTCTAAAGAGGAAGAGCGGCTCCAACGTCTGGACCCAAAACGTGCGCTCTCATTCTATTTGGATCGCACACGCCAGTTCCGGGTGGATGACCAACTCTTTGTTGGTTACGTGGGCGCTAAGAAGGGGAAAGCGGTGCACAAGAGGACCATCTCCCGGTGGATCATCTTGTGTATCCAGGCATGTTACTCCTTGGCTAGAAAGGAGCCCCCTGTTGGATTGCGGGCTCATTCCACCCGAGCCACGGCGACTACAACTGCCCTGGGCTGGGGAGCGCCCTTACAAGACATCTGTCAGGCCGCTACGTGGGCATCGCTGCACACGTTTGCAAGACACTACTGCCTGGACAGCCAAGTCCGGAGGGATGGCTTCTTTGGCCGTTCTGTCCTCCAGGACTTTCTGGTGTGATTATTGGTTCGCAGACCCACCACCGGGGTTGGTATTGCTGGGGTATCTATTCTAAGGTAAGGAATCTAATACTAACGTGTCTCTTTCAGATGCACAAGTTACTACTTGTTTAACGATATATCTGTAAGAGACATTAGTTAGTATTAGATTCCTTACCGACCCACCCATCCTCCCCGTTCTGCGAACTGATATCTAGGGTTAGGGTTCTCCCTTTCAGGGCCCTAGTTTTAATGGCACCAGTGTTGGTTTTTAACATGGCTCAGCGCTTCTGGCGCGGAAAAGCTGTGTCTAAGAACTGACCTCAGCACGCGGAGGCGGCGTCTAAGTACTCCGGCGACGTCAACACGGCGCCCACGACGGACGCGGAGCCGCAGGCGACGCCTACGGACGCGCAAGGGTACTGCTACGCAAAAAATATCCGGATCCAGTCTGACGCCTGGGGATATTCTAAGATAAGGAATCTAATACTAACTAATGTCTCTTACAGATATATCGTTACACAAGTAGTAACTTGTGCTTATATGCTCACTCCACCTATTGTGGCTATGGAGGAGAGAGCTTCTTATGCTATGGTGTTGAAGAGGGCAGCAGAGGTCTTTGGTCTGAAGAGTAACCTCTTGACCGAAGTGCTTCAGTCTGGGGCATCCTCATCCGAACCCCTTTTGCCCTTTAATGAAGTACTGACGGATGTTCTTCTAGGCATGTGTCCAAGCCTAGCACAGGGGCTCCTGTGAACAGGGCAACCGCCCTCCGCCATCGTCCTGCCCCGGGCGATTCCAGTTTCCTTAGCCAACATCCTAACCCTGAGAGCTTGGTGGTCTATGCCTCAACATCGCATGGTGCGTTCCCTTACACTCCTCCACACAGGGAATCCAAAAGTCTGGATGTACTTGAGAAGAAGATGTTTTCTTCTGCTAGCCTAGCATTGCGTTCAGTGAATACTGCATGCCATTTAGGCGTTTCTCTCATTTGTTATGAAAAACGGTTGTGCAAATTCTGGCGCAGGTCCCGGAGAAGGTCCAGGCTGTGCTCTCGCAAGCAGTGAGAGATGAGAGTGATGCAGCAAAAAGTTCACCATTAGGTGTGGTGTGGATACAACTGACTCACTGGGCCGAGCAGTTTAGTCGACATTGGCCTTGCAGTCGCACGCCTGGCTGAGAACATGTGACTTTTCGGGGATGTCCAGGCCAACCTCATGGACATGACCTTCAATGATACTGGTCTCTTTGGAGAGAAGGCAGACTCAGTGCTGGAGCGTTTCAAGGACTCGTGGGCTACGGCAAGGTCCTTGGGCCTCTCCGTAACATCTCACCCTTGTAGGAGGCTGGCTTAGTATAGTGTACACATATGGTGAGGCACTGGGCACTGAATTCAGGCAACCCTTAGTGATAGTGTTTAGGTCCCTGAAAACCAAAGCTTTCAAGGGGTAGGTGTGGAGAGCAGTTTAGGCTTATCCAGGAGGGCGTAAAGCAATTGCATGCACCACTTTAGTCGGTCAGGAAATTTTTCACACAACAAAGAACCACACCAGGTGAGTAGAAACATACTTTATATTTATTACTACTCACTAGAGTCTAACTTGGTATACCTCCTACCCGTAGGTAACAATTACACACAAGAAATACTTTGAAAATATGTAAAAAGCATAGAAAAGCACATAGGGCCCCACCGGAGGGCAACACTGTCGGAGACTTGCTTAGAATATGGTGCACACTTATTGAAGTGATGCACCTAGCACTAATCAAGGCAACCCTTATGATTATTTTAGTGGTCTTTGATAACCATAGAAAGCTCTGTGTCTGAGCTTCTATTAGGATTTTCATCAGACCTCTGGTCATCAAGGCCATCCGAAGTTATCTCCCTCGGAGTGAAGAAGTCACTCGCCTGCATCTGCAGGTACCGCAACAAAGCTGACCGGTCTGTTACTCCTGTCGTCCTACGGACTTCCTGAGGCTCAGCAACACAGGTGGGAAAGTGGTGGTTTTGCAACTCCCTCAAGGCCTGACCTGTCCTTTCTGCAATTTTGAGCCCAGTATCCCTTTTCAGAACCGCTTGGACCAAAACCTTCTGCAATGTTTCGACTTGCAGTTGCCAAGGGTTGTTGGCTCTACACTCTAGAGATCTTAGGGCTACAAGAAGCTCCAGCCCCTAGCATCTCTTCCTGCCAAATACAGCATCCTCACCACATCTTCTGCACCGTGGGCCTTCTTTCTTGGTGAGCTGATCGAGGTCCTTTTGCGACTCTTGTGCCTTTGGCCTATGGGTTCTCCTGGGGGTCTTCTCCTGTTTCAGTGGACTTCCCTGCTTGCTCAGTTGCGGCTACCAAGGCTTGTTGGTGTTTCCGCCAGACACCGACCACCTAGTCACCAAAATCTGACATGGGAATGGTTGTTCTGAGCTCCTGGTCTTCCTCAGCATCTCCTAGTCCTCACAGCTGCTGTGACAATGTTACCATCTGCTCTTCTGAACCATCCTACATCAGTGGGCATTGTGCCTCCTGGTCAATTCAGAGTGGCATTTACTCTGTCCCCTCTGATTGCACTTGCTTCACTTCTAAATTCCACCCTTAGATTCCACAGGATTTCTTCGAGAACATCTCCAGGTGCATCTTCTTCTAAGTCTTCCATTGTCGACTACAGAGGTTTCCAACGTCTCTTCACCCCTATGCACCTGGCTTCCCAGTGTAGGTAACCTGGTTCACGGGACATCCACGCATGGGTTGGCTCTCCAACCTTCTGGCCTACAAGGTAATTCTTGGGGGTCCTCTGGGAAGGGTCCTTCTTCTTCAAAATTGCAACAGCGACTTCTCCATTGACTTCCATTGGGCACGTGGCTGTGTTCCCACTCTGCAGACAGCCTCCGTGGGGTTCCTGGGAACTTATCTTGGGTGCTTCCTTGTGTCGCCCACTCCACTGGGTCCTTTGGTCCAAGTCATGACCTCCTTTGCAGTTTGCATCCACTTTCCTAGTATATGGTTTGGTCTACACCTGGAGACCACTGTATGTTGTGCTACTTATCTGATTGCATTTAAAGTATTCTTGTCTTTTGTGTAGATATCTTCAGGTAGGAGATATACCAATGTGTTAGTGAGGGTTGTGTTATAAATAGAAGTATTTTCAGATAAACACTGGGTGGTTCTTTTTCATTTACCTTACACTACGGATGAAACTAGTAAAACAATCTGCTTAACACTCCTTAAAGATAAGCCTGAAGGCTGCTCTCCACAACTACCACTTTGAGAGTTTTTTATGGTTGTCTAAGTCTACTAAAATCACCATAAGCATTGTTCTGGAGTAGTGCAAGCTGCTTCACTTAAATATGCGTGCACCAGATACTAAGCCAGCCTCCTACATTGGTTTGCAGCAGTTGGAATTTAAGCCTACAGTGTTTTACCAGCCACTCTAGGAGTGAATAGATGAAAATCCTTCACTCGCATTAGGCACATATAACCTATTTCTATAAGTAGCAAGTTCTACTGAGCTTTTAGATTGGTTGTTAGGGACCTAGTGTAGGAGAGTGGGTTCTGCAATCCCATGGCCACCCCAGATGTTTGCTTTTTGCTTCACTGGTTTACGACTTTCCCTGGCTGTGGGCCTGCTAATCAGACCCACAGCCTAGCTGTTCTCTCTCTAAAATTACAACCATGTACCCTAGGTGCATTTACCAATTGGTACTGGGCCACCTTATCAGTCCCTGTACAGTATACCTTAGGTATCCAGGGCATAGGTGTACCCAGGGCCTACCAGGGGCTGCAGCATGTATTATGCCACCCCTGGCTGGCCATCTAAACAGACACAACTGGCTGCACGACAGCTGGGGCAAGGTGGTGTAATCACCCTTTGCTTTAGATATAGTTCCCTATATCTAAACCTAAAATGGACACATATATTCCTATCAGTGACTCCTAGAGAAGGCCTTATCAATCCTGAAGGCAGAGTGCGTGGAATTATGTGAGATGGTGCTCTGGCATGAGCTGAGCCCGTTTGCAGCTTACGGAACCAAGTCCTAACAGCTGTTCCATGATAACGCTATACCATATACTCTTAAGTGCATTATAATCCTCGCGGTTAAATGCTAACTCTGGTATAACATTATCAAAACATGTCGAGTAAGATGTCATATGAATTGGAATACTACCCCCTCGCCAATTCTGGCGACGGGGGAGCATTCCACCCTTCTAGAGGGACACGACATGTATGTAACTGTAAACCCCGGTTAAAGTTAACTCGAGCCTCAGCATCACAAGATGAATGCTGCCACCACAGATACAAGTCTGACCTCCTGCTGCTGGGAGTCCTTTCAGCAAGGGAGGCTCAGACAAAGGGTTTCCTGCCTTGGGAGGTGCTAGCACCACCCCAGACAGGATTTTGTGTATTAGGTAGGCCAAGGCTGAAAGGAATGAGACATGCCTGGGGCACACAAGGTGCCCTGTGCATACACCGGTTCCAACCAGTTGCTGGGGCACTCCAGCCCCAGCTCTGACGGGAAACTGGACAAAGGATAGGGGGTGTAACCACTACGACTAGGTCCCACCCAGAGGAGGGACCTAGTCGTAGTGCAGCCCCCTTTAGCTGAATAAAGGTAGGAGCTGGTCCCATTCCAAATTAGATTAATCTTGACAACTTCCACGAAGAAACTCTTGACCTTCGACCTCCTGAACATCAGAAGACTGAAGAATCTCCCCTATGGTCAGGGAGTGAACATCCTGCTTCGCAGGCACCATCAAGCTACTGTGCGGTTTGCTGTAAGTCCTTCCTTCCAGGAATCCGACGAGACCCGGACCTCCAGACCTCTCTGACTTCTACGCCCATCCACAGCACAGCTGGGACCCGTGGGTGCGACGAGCAACGTGGAGACGGCCATCTTGAAGAAACCTGCACAGCGCTTCCAGCACGACCCCCGAGGGTTCCTCGAGTGAGTGCATTGGGGACTGAGAAGCCCCCCACCGACGCAGCTCCTGCACCAAAGACCAGCCCCCCAGCATCCCCGTGATCTGCGTGGGGCCCTTTTGCCTGGTTGCTGTCTTTCCTGTTGTCTGGTCACTTGCCGGCTGGCTAGTGACCTCTGAGACGACGATCCGAAGATTTCGACACTGCTAGTCTGGTCCCCCAGATTGGCCCTTGCTTCCTTGTGAAAGAGAAGCACCCCGGACGCTCCTGGTCCACACAAGACGCCATCTTTGTTCCACTGCGTGGCTTGCATTAGCCAAGGCCTGTTGTCCAGATCGACGATCCGACACCGCCGACAGCAGCAGACTACGTGGGACAGCTCGTACCTCCAGCCTGGTCGTGAAGAGCAGCTCCTGGTCCGCGCAGCTACAGAGAGAAGCGACCCTTCCTTCACCTGACTGCAGCGACAGCATCTGGTTCCCTCCTGGTTCCAGCACCGTCACTGGCTAGTGACCAAGACTCTGTCCCCTTCCCTTTCAGGACTTCTTCCTTCCAGTTCCATCCTTGGAACCACCAGACTCCTCCATCTGGCTGCCTGCCAGCAACTCCTTGTTTCAGGCATCACCGGGATCAACGCAGCAAACCCGACGCAACTTCAGCCCTATGCACCCGCAGCCTGTGGGTTAGGTAACTAAAGCTCCTAGGTGCTGAAGACTGTGTGCACTATCCTAGTGTTCAGGTCTACTGTTGTTTTCCCTCCATCCAGCCGGGTTCGTCCGGAATCCGTAACTTTCTAAACTGTAGCATCCATAGACGTTGGTACGCATCCCGCGTGAGAGTTTCCACTCTGCACGTGAGTCCCGTGGGCCTTCTGCTCCGTACTTACCTAGTTCATAGCGTAGTCCCAGCGATCCTCCAGCCTCTGGATCTCCTTACAGTATTTTCCTTCCTCGCATTCCATTGTTCTTAGTTTAAGGCACACGTGTAAATATTGTGCATACTCGTATTTCTTTCCCAGTATTGTCGTGTGCTTAGCCCTCTGATCTCATAAAGAGTTCAGAGGTGTTGTTATTAATAAATAGACTGTTTATTTTCATAACAACCTGTGTGGTGTACTTTCATCTGGTATTCAAGGGGTTTTATTGTGGTAAAACAGCTGGCTTCACATGCCAAAAGAGTTTAGCCTAAGACTGCTTTGTCCATGCTACCATTAGGATAGCTGGTCTATAAAGGTTGACTTACAACCAATCACCATAAGGGTTGTTTGGATTGATACAAGGTGGTCACTAGAACTAGTGAACATCATATATCAGGCCAACTTCTCACACCTCGCACAACCCTTTCTCCAATCTTTGGAAGTTTAGTTTTCACTAGGGTAGGTAGGTGCAAATTCACACTATATCTAGTCATTACGTCTTTAATTGTGGATCCCAGGGGGTCCCCACCCTTTAGATATAATGGTATTATGTTCCAGGAACTAAGGACCCTGTGATCCTCTAGAAGAATAAAGACAGGTAGCAACCCTAACACTAAGCAACTCTTAGAGTTGCTTCTGCATGATGACCTCTAGAACCCTGAAAGGTCAGAAGGGCAGGACAGAGTGGGTGGGGATGTTCCAGAAGATGAGTCAGGAGGGGTTCCCCCTAGTGACCTTAATTCAAAGCATGACCAAGAGGAGTCTGATGACTCCACACTGGTGAACTCTGATCCCCCCAGGGAATAGTACAGATGGTACAGAGGAAGTCCCCCTTTATTCCTCCTGGGAGGGTGCAATGAGGTCTAGGTCCTCCTATGTCCATTCCAATACCTCAAACACATCCATAGGGACTTCCATTTCTAGCTAGAGCGGGGACTCCTTAGAGAGGGAAACTTGAGAGAACCAAGCTCAAACAAGGCCCTTGATAAGGAGACCCTGAAAGTCCAGATGGATATGAAGAATTTGGGACTAGAGTCCCACAGTGGCAGCACTAGTGTATCTAGAGTCAGGGAAACTTTCTTTGATACTAGGAACCTGAGCAGGAGGGGTATGATATCCAAAATGAATCACTGCTTTGGAGAGGGCCTGTAAAGTTCAGAAGGTCCCCCAAGGGCAGTGGGTAGCTATCCTGTGGCTCTCTCCTGCTAACACAGGTATAGACAAACTGTCTGTCAGAGAGGAAGATGCAGACAATTATCCAGTCTTAAAGAGTGTCCTCATAGATGGGTTTGGTTTAACCACTGAGCATTACAGGGACACAGAGAAGGCACACATCGAAGACTGGGTTGATATAGAGGCAATACTATTAATGCTCTGAATGGCTGGCTTCATGGAAGCAAGGTGCATGACTTTGAGGGATTGTACAATTTGTTGATAAGGGAGCACATCCTTAATAATTGTCAAAATAAGCAGCTGCTCGAGTACCTGGTGGACCTCTCCCCAAGAATTGGGAAAGAAGGCAGACAAAATTATCCGAACGAGGGTTAAGCAGAATGCTCATGGTGGTGTGACCAGAAGAAGGTAGATTCTTCTAAAACCCAAGAGAAGGGTGGGAAGGAGGGTAGGGACAAAAAGGAGTCTTTACAAGGTCCCCAAAAACTTGCCTCTGGGCGGGTGTGTCCCAATCCTGTACTTCATCTGGCAAGAAACCTTGTTGTTACCTCTGCAAGGAGAAAGGCCATAGACCAAGAGATGCCAATTGTTCTAAGGCTAACAACAAAGAAGATACTACCACTGCCCCTAAGGCAACTAGCCCCCCTGACCTCAGCGCACAAAGGAGGAGGCTAAGTTGCTACTGCGATGTCATCCCGGCGACCATGATGCCGATGACGGACGCGGAGCCGACCGAACCAACCTTTGAACGCTCAGGGGTACTGCTGACAAAAAACTTTCCGGATCCAGGCTGACGGCTACTCCCCTTGCACCCACCCCCATACTGTTAGGCACTGCTGGGAGTCATAGCCACCCCCCCACATACCAGCCCCATACTGTTAGGCACTGCTGGAAGTCATAACCACCCACCCACATACCACCCCCATACTGTTAGGCACTGCTGGGAGCCATAGCCACCCACCCACATACCACCCACATACTGTTAGGCACTGCTGGGAGTCATAGCCACCCACACCCATACTGTTAGGCACTGCTGGGAGTCATAGCGACCCACACCCATACTGTTAGGCACTGCTGGGAGTCCACCCATGTTACATGAGTTGTTTGTATACTCACCAGGCTCCACGGTTCCTTCGATTCCGTGAACTATCACCGGTGGTAGCAGTGCCATGACTTTCTCCTCCCAGGGATGGTATTGTGCAGGTCTGCGGGGACCACCACCTCCAGTGTGGTGTGCATTGGCGTAGTCTTCGTCCATCTTCCTCTTGATCATCCTTAGCAGATCGTACCACCTGGCCTGACAATCCCTCCTGGCACGCCTGATGGGTGCAACAGCATTGACCTTATCGACGATCCTCTCCCACAGGTGTGTTTTTTGAGCTATGCTGGTCTGTCTGACCAAAGCACCAAACAGCTGTGGCTCATCTCTGATGACTTCATCTCCGGGTTAGTGAACTTTGGATTCTTTGGTGTGGTCATGGTGTGGGGTATATGTGATTGGGGTGATGGTGTTTATGGATGAGGGTGTGTGGGTCTGATTGTGAAGGTGGTGGTGTGGGGGTGAATGGGATAGGGTGTATGTGTCAGAGTCTTTGCGCAAATAGGTATGTTGCAAAGGATGATCGGTTGTATGTGTGGGCCCTTTTATTGGTCCATTTGTCCATTTGTGGGTGTGGCTTATTTTGAATTTTCGGTGGGTGTGTTATAAGGGGTGGGTGTGACTTGGGCCCTCTGTTTGGCTGTTTGGCTGTGGCCAGGACATTGTTTTCCAATGGTGTGTACACAGGAATAATAATAATAATAATCCACATTTGTAAAGCGCACAATCACCCGTAAGGGTCTCTAGGCGCTGGGGGCCGTCGGGAAGATTAAGCAAGCTATTGCCCAGAGTCACATGGTGCTGGGCTAACCTGCCGCCGGAGCCGGGGATCGAACCGTGATCCCCAGATTCCAGCATCAGTCGCCCTGGCCGCGGCGCCACACCTCTCACAGGAGGCATGTTTAGTGGTGTTGTGCGACTCGTTTGCACCCTCCTTATGCTGGTTTCGGGGTTCGCGTGTGCTTTATTAGTGGGGGGTGTGCGCTTCGTATTTGTTTGTGCTGCTGGCTCATACGGGACGTGTTTGGTGTGTTCACGTACGCTTTCTTGAGTGGTGTGCAATTCGTATTTGTTGGAGCGGCTGACTGATACGGGCCGTTTTCGGGCTGGTGGTTCGCGTGCGCTTTATTGAGGGGTGTGCGGTTCGTATTTGTTGGTGCGCTGACTGATACGGGCCGTTTTCGGGCTGGTGGTTCGCGTGCGCTTTATTGAGGGGTGTGCGGTTTGTATTTGTTGGTGCGCTGACTGATACGGGACGTTTTCGTGGTGGGGGTTCGCGTACGCTTTCTTGAGGGGTGTGCGGTTTGAATTTGTTGGTGCGCTGACTGATACGGGCCGTTTTTGTGGTGGGGGCGCGCATACGCTTTCTTGAGTGGTGTGCGGTTCGTATTTGTTGGTGCGGACGACTAATACGGGCTGTTTTCGGGTTGGGGGTTCGCATGCACTTTGAGTGGTGTGCGGTTCGTATTTGTTGGTGCGGCTGACTGATACGGGCCGTTTTAGGGTTGGGGGTTCGCGTACGCTTTCTTGAGTGGTGTGCGGTTTGTATTTGTTGGTGCGGCTCGCACATACGCGATGTTTTCCGTACGACTCATGCTTCAAGGGCGACTACGTTTGCCCGTACAAATCGCGTACTCGTCCCCGGTCTGGATCGTACTTGTTTGGTCGTACGGCATGTTTACAAATCGTATGGTTGGAGTTTCGACGCCATTTCGTACGGGTCTACGATTATAGTTCGTACGGTTCGCTGATATTCGGACGTATTTTAGGGATACGGATCGTACTACGCAGTTCGGACGGTCTATTTAGATTTGTATGGAGACGGTTACGAATACGATTCGTACGACTGTTTTTTATCCCGAATCGGAATCGGCTCTTAATAGTATTGAACAACTAATTATAAAGTAAGTAAAATTAATTTACTCCCCACACTGTACCCCTACAACAATAAAACCCACACACAAAAAAATAAACAAATGCGTTAATTAAATATAAATTAATTAATATTAATGATCAAGTAATTTTCGATTAATTAAGCATAAATTACTTTCCACCCTTTACCCCTAAAAAACTCACAACTAAAATTAATTACACAAATTCCATATTTAATTTTCAATTAATTAATAATAATTAACAGCTAATTATTAATTAAACATAAATTACTTCCCATCCTTCATCCCATAAACCCCACATCTAAAAATATCACACAATTACCATAATTAATTATCAATGAATTAGTTAATATAAATTAACAACTAATTAATAATTAATGAAACAACAAATTACTTCCCACCCTTTACTCCTATAAACCCCATAACCCACACCTAAAATTAATGACACCATTTTCAAAAATAATATTCAGTTAATTAGTTAATATAAATTAACAACTAATTAGTAATTCATTAAACATAAATTACTTACCACCCATTACCCCAATAACCCTCACAACTCCCACCTAAAATTAATTAAACAATTCCCATAATTTATAATTAATTAGTATTAATTAAGAACATATTATTAATTAATAAAAAATAAATTACTTCCCACCCTTTACCCCATAACCCACATATGAAACAAATCACAGAATTACCACAATTAATGATCAATTCATTAGTTAATATGAATTAACTAATTATTAATTAAACATAAATTACTTACCACCCTTTGCCTCTATAAACCCCACAATCTACACCTAAAATTAATTACACAATTTTCATAATTAATTTTCAATCATTTAATTATAAATTAACAACGAATTCATAATTAATCAAAAAATTACATAATTATCATTTAATTACTTAATGTTAATTAGCAACCAATTAATAATTAATTACAAATCAATTACTTCTCACATTTAACACTCTAAAATCTAAATTAAATAAATAAAAAAATAATTATTGTATTATAATTAAATTACTTCCCACCCTATTCCCCTATAAACCCACAACCCGTTAATGCACACACAAAAAACAACATTTAATTAAAATAAAATTCATAACTACTAAAAATGTAACACATATTAAAAAACAAACAATACTCAAACAAAAAAGACATACATCACATACATTTAAAATAGAAACTAAAACACATAACACTAATAAGAAAATCGATATTTTAAACAACTTTTTTGCAAACAATATATATGACTTCTATAATTTTTTAAACAATATTTCCTACCTTAAATTCGATATTATTGGGGGGTGGCCTGGCGCCGACGTGAATGGCCGCCTAGCTCGGAGCTCCTCCAAGCCGATTCCCCTATTCCCACTAAAATCCGGCAAAATCTGTGCCATTCTCACCCTGCTGGTAGCGGTGGCATGCTGATGCAATCCTCCACCCGCTGTATTGAATAAGGCACTCTACATGGTCCGGTGCCCGAGTCGCAGGCGGTCTGCTGTTTGCCAGATTGGGTGGTTGGGCGGGCGGGGGGGCGGGGGGGTGAGGGGGTTGGGTTTGTTTGGTGTTGTCACACATGTTGAAAATGATTGTATTTACCGGGGGCTACAGGGCTATTAGTGCAGCTCAACATAACTACTACTATGAGGTGGGATAAAAGCCTCAGAGTTTTGAGCTGGAACGTCAACGGTCTGGGGGACAAACTGAAGAGAACTATGGTGTTGCAATTCATTAAACGACAAAGGCCTGATCTAGTGCTCCTACAGGAGACCCACCTGATGGGGAATAATTGCCACACACTCAATAGATGGGGTTACTCCCTAGCAGTCCACGCCGGTTTTACGTCAGGGTCCCGCGGGGTTGGGGTGCTGATACACCGTACTCTCCCACTGGTCGTAGACCACACAGAAGCTGACCCCCTCGGGGGATATGCTGTTGTTTCTGGTAAGTGGGAGGGACGCAGGCTCAATCTAGTCACTACCTATATCCCACCTGGGCTTCAGACACAATCTTACCAAGAGTTGGGCAAACTACTCCTCTCCCTCCCTGATGGGGGGGATCTCAACGCCGTGGTCTCAGGACAATTGGACAGACACTCACCCAGAGACATACCACCCGGCCACATGTGGTTATCTGACTTTATGGACACATTTGGCCTCACAGATGTTTGACGCCTCCTGCACCCCGGGGACACACAGTACACCTTCTTCTCTGAACCACACCGCACATTCTCCCGCATCGGTTATGTTCTCGCGCCACAACAACAGGGCACTACCATTCGCGAAGCTACGCATTTGGCCAGGATTATCTCAGACCACTCCCCATTGTTGGTACACCTCACTATTGAATGTAATGTAATGTAATGTAATGTGTGTATACTTGTAAAGCGCACTATCACCTGAAAGGTATCTTGGCGCTGTATACCGCTGTGGAACCCTTCCTGGCTTTCCCTGTGGGATGCCCCCTTACTGGGCACCTCCAAGGTGAGGCCAGGCATCCTAGCGCTTTCGAGGCCGTTGTGGAGATTAAGCAAGCTAATGCCCAGAGTTGCAGAGTGGGACCCATGATTAGAGTAGGCACCTAGGCGAGAATTATCGAGTCTGTGGACATTGAGCCCATAATCCTGCCGCGTCGGGAATTGAACCCTGGTCCCGGGCCAGACCTCTGCCTCAGGGTCTGCCGCTCTAATCGGTGAGCCACACTATTGGGGATAGGCGGGAGGGTACTATAGCACCTATAAGCGCCTGGCACCCCAGAAATGAGGACACAAAGAAGAAACTAGTAGTGGCAATGGAGCGATATTTTGAAACCAACAAGGGCACAGTAGACTCCTTGGTAGTCCTCTGGGAGGCCTTTAAGGCGGTTTTACGGGGAGAGGCCCTCTCAGTGATAGCTGGCCACCGTAAGGAGCGTGAGGCATAACTGGTTAAGGTGGAGGGTGACCTCCGCGACCTGGAGGCGGCAGCGCAATCTGATGGGGACCCGGAGGTGGCTCACCGAATGCAACTCAAAGGGGAGGAGTACAGGGCCCTGGCCACGAATGCCGCCAAGAACCTTGTTAGAGACAGGGAGGGCAGACTATATGATCAGGGGGACAAGGCTGGAAAACTAATTGTATGGCTTGACAAAAAACAGCAGCTACAAAAGATGGTGGCGGAGTTGAAGACTGAGTCCAGGGAGGTTATCTCTGAACCTCGCGAAATTGTCGGGGAGTTCGCACGGCACTATCAGAGGGTGTACAGCAGGAGGTCTGACCGTTCGGAGGAGGATTCCGTAGATATGTTGGTGAATATTCACCTGCCAACCCTCTCAGAGGTAGAACGGGAGGCCCTGGAGGGACCTCTCACGTCGGAGAAGCTAGGCCACGCCATCAGGGACCTCCATCTGGGGAAAGCACTTGGCCCCAACGGGCTACCGATCTAATTGTATAAGCTTAAACCTGACGACCTTGGCCCACACTTAAAAAGTGTGTTTGAAGAAAGCAGGGAGGTGGGCATACTGCCGAGAGATCAGCGTATAGCCACTATTGTGGTCATTCCAAAAGAAGGCAAACCCAAAGACGCCTGTGCCTCCTATAGGCCCATATCCCTGCTAAATGCTGAACCCAAGATTCTTGCCAAGGTCCTGGCCAACAGGCTGAAACCAGTTCTGTCCACCTTGGTCCACCCGGACCAATCGGGCTTCATGCCCCACCGCAATAGAGCACTTAATCTCCGAAGACTTGCCAGAGTGCTGGGGCGGTGTCACACACTACAGGAAGAGGCGGTTGTGGTATCACTGGATGCCGCAATGGCATTCGATACGCTAGAATGGCCATATATGATGGCGGTCCTCCAGAAAATGGGCTTTGGACCCGAGTTCTACGCGGAGCCTCTGGCGCAGGTAGTGGTCAACAACAAGGTGTCGGAGGTCTTTGCCCTGGAAAGGGGGACACGCCAGGGGTGCCCTCTTTCGCCCCTGCTATTCGCTCTGTTCTTAGAGCCACTCGCGGCCTGGATCAGACAGGATGTCTCAATCAGAGGGCTCAGGTGGGCCGACGACTGGGAGGACAGAATTTCGCTTTACGCGGACGATATCCTTCTGTACCTCGCCAGTCTCCGTAAGTCCCTTACTGTGGCGATGGATATTTTCACCAGTATTGGTAAAAACTCGGGGTACAGCATCAACTGGGCCAAGTCTATCTTATATGTGCTGCAGGGCGATCAACCGGTGATCCCCCGGACTTGCCCGCTAACGATTGCCCTGGAGGGGTTTAAATACCTTGGGGTTTTTATCTCTAGGGACCACACGATTCGATATGAGAGGAACCTCCTTCCGCCTTTACAATGCTTTAAGAAGGATTCGGCCTCCTGGCGGAAGCTCCCCCTGTCCCTATTGGGCAGGGCGGCGCTCTTCAAAATGATGGCCTTGCCCAGATTCCTTTACGCTGTACAGAACTACCCAGACATGATCCCACAGTCGTATTTCAAGTCGGTCCACACTAAGAGAGTTGCTATGGGCTGGGGTGCCCCGAATCTCCCTCCAGAAACTAACACTGGGGTGGTTCGACTGTGGCATTGCGCTCCCGGACGTTCAGAAGTACTACTGGGCTGCACACCTGGCGGCCATCAATCAGGGTACGTACTGTGATGGCAACGACCCGGGGTACGCAATGGACCGGTGGCTGTTACCAGGCGGAAACTACGAAGCGGCACTGTACTCCAAACCGGGCAGATACCCACTGACCGGACCCACTAAACATTCAGTTCAGATATGGCACAAAGCGCAGCGACACTTGGGGTGGGCAGATACTCGCACTATGGCCACTCCACTATGGGCCTCCGAAAGGTTGGGAACCCTGGGTCGCACCAAGGGGTTCCACGAATGGGACCTAATCGGGATCTCTTACATAAAGGACCTGTGGAGTCGGGACCGGGTGGCCTCCTTTGCATCACTCCAACACACTTACGAGCTGGCTCAAACAGAGTATTTCCGCTACATCCAGGTTAGGCACTCCCTGCAGTCCAATATCCCCTCAGGCATGATGCCCCCGCCTTCATCCCCCTTGGAAGACCGGTTACCTGACGGTCACCTCCCTGAGCACGCCATCTCCCTCACATACAAAAAGATTGTTAAAAACTCCCCTGAACTCCTGCAAAACCTCAAAGGGAAGTGGGAGGCTGACGGGCTCGAAATAGACGAGGAGGAATGGAGGTCAGCACTAGCCTCCCCTAGAGAGGTCACAATAGCTGCACGATTCCGCCTCATCCAGCTGAAAATCCTACAAAGAGTTTATATCTCAGGAACGAGGTTGTAACTGATTGGCCGCAGCCTGGACGGGCTCTGTAGGAGAGGGTGTGGTAACAGTGGAACCTTCTTTCATATGTTGTGGGAGTGTCCAGTTCTCCAGGTGTATTGGCGTCGTATCCATCAATGTATGCGGGAGGTATGGGGGGTGGAGCTTAGAGTTGAGGCAAAGAAATGTCTGTTGAACATCTGGGAGCCCACCGACTTGTCACCCCGAGGGAAGCTCTGGGCCACGCTGGGCTTTGCAGTCGCAAAGAGGAACATTGCGAGGCTCTGGGGGGCAGTGGAACACCCTAAACTGGCCGCGTGGCAGACAGACATGGACTGGTGTATGCTCCAGGAGAATACTGTGTATATAGCCAGAGGGTGTCCACGAAAGTGGGGAGAAGTGTGGTCCAGGTGGAACGAATATAGGGGGTACATATGCGAGCCTCCCCAGGTTACGCCGATTGATGAACCGCTCGAACCGATTGTTCAAGATTGCATATAATGAACTGCACTGCAAAAGCCTAAACACTGAACGCTATGTAAGCCCAGCCCTATTGGTACGATTGTACTCATTTTACTGTCTGTATGTGATGACCACTGTTGTTGTCTGAAATGTTAATAAAAAGTTAAAAAAACAAAATAATTCTTTCTGTTGATATTTCTGAATCACGATATTTCCAACTCAATATTTGTGTACATCGACATTTCCAACTCGATACTCGTCAGACATGTGTTGCCAAATCTAGCTTTGCCCAGATGTCCTGTAAAATGAATGTCATGTGCACCAGGCTTGTGGTCTCTACACTAGAAAATAGGA
Organism: Lissotriton helveticus; assembly: GCF_964261635.1. Taxonomy (NCBI): domain Eukaryota; kingdom Metazoa; phylum Chordata; class Amphibia; order Caudata; family Salamandridae; genus Lissotriton; species Lissotriton helveticus. The sequence goes on along the minus strand of NC_136069.1, from coordinate 57,373,740 downwards.
GCCCTTCTTCCCAATATATCACTTGGGACCATCTGGCATTTCCTGCCTCGTCAGCAGCAGCTTGCTGTATGAGCTGTTCAAGAGAGGGGCAGGTGTTCTGCTCCAGGCTGTAGTCTGCCCTGAAAAGGCCCCCTGCCCCAAAGAACTCTGCTGTTTCAGTCCCAGGTGGCTTTGGGCCAGTTCCTTCACAGGGACTAAGGTCATTTCCCTCAGTTGGCCGATCTTCACTTGGAAGTCTGGGAGGAGGATACATCTTTTCCATTCCTGCTCTTTCTATTGGGAACTGTCTAGACCATTTGTTTGAGATCCAGGGCTCCCTCTGTGCCTAGTCTCTTGGCCTGAGTTTTAGTGACTGCAAAGACACTGGCTGAGAACCCATGATCTCTGCATGTGTCCTGAACTCCACTTTAGACCAGGCTGTAGTCTCCAAATCATTGATCAACAGACAGTCTACAGGAAAGTTTGGGTAACCACAACTCCTTTGGGGCCAGATACCCCTCCCCAGCTGAGATTCACAACTGCTACGGAATGATCAGTCCTGACATTCCTAGCATTGGTAACTTGGTAAATTTGACCAAGTATGATCTGTTCAAAAGAAAAAAGTTTCTTGGTCACCATAGTGACACTGACCCATGTGTCTCTGTATGCCACAGCTTCTCGGCCATTAAAGAGTTGTCTGTGCTTGCCGAATTTAGCGGGACTTACAAGTAAAGTGACAAGTTCTGTGCCACTGTCACAGACTAAAACAACCTGAGTGGGTGTTCTGACTAGGCCAAAACCCACTACAGAACCTAAGGTTAACCCTGCTAATCCTTAGGAGGCACTATTACTACTTTTACTGGTGCTGAGGGCGCTAGTTGCTTTAGGAGCAGTAGTAGTAGTACCATCCTTAGAGCCAGATTTGGACCTATTGGCATCTTTTGCTTTGTGGTCTTCTTCCTTATGCAGGTAACACCACGGTTTCTTGTTGGAGGAGGAAGAGGTTTGGGACCCACCCACAGAGGAAGACTTTTGGAGAACTTGTGAAGACTCTTTGTTGTCTTTAACTTTCTGCCCACCCTTCTCTTGGACCTTAGAAGAATCTTGCTTCTTCTAGTCACCACCACCATGAGATATCTGCTTGACCCTGGTGCGTACCCATTTGTCTGCCTTATTTCCCAATTCTTGGCGAGAGCTCCGATCAGAGTCCACCAGGTACGGGTGCAGCTGCTGAAATTGAGAGATATTGAGGATGTGCTCCCTTATCAATAAATTGTACAGTCCCCCATAGCCATGCACATTACTTCCACTGAGCCAGCCTTCCAGAGCCTTTATAGCACTTGTCTACAAAATCAACCTAGTATTTGGTGTGTGCCTTATGTGTGGCCCTAAACGTAACCCTGCACTGTTAAGTGGTTAGAACAAACCCATCTATGAAGGCACTCATCAAGGCTGAGCAATTGTCTGCATCTCCCTCCCAAACAGTGAAACATGTATTGCTACCTTTAATTAGCAAAGGAGAGCCACAGGATAGCTGCCCACTGCCCCGGAGGAACCTTCTGAATTTTACAGGCCCTCTCCAAAGCAGTGATCCATTTATGGATGCCATCCCCTTCTGGTAAGGAGGGACTATCCTGCCCAGTTTCCAAGTATCAAAGGAGTCCCATATTCTTCCTAGCCCTCATAACTTCCAGGGTCTCCTTATCAAGGGCCAACTGCTCCTTTCAGCTTGGCTCTTTCAAGCTTGACCAGGTGGTACTCCCTTTCTAAGGAGTCCTTCTGGCTAGGGATGGAGGTCCCTATGGAGTGGGTAGAGGAGACTGAATTGGCAGGGAAGACCTAGACATCCCCTGGACTCTTTGCAGCTTTTTAGGATGAATAAAAGAGGACCTACCTCTAGGGATTCCCTCTGTACTATTCCCTTAGTGAATAGAGTTTACCAGTGAGGGATCTTCAGACTTCTCCTGGTCACTGGGGTGTAACACCAATGACTCATCTTCTGGAGCCACCCCATCCACCTTGTCCGTTCCCTGTGACCTATCAAGATTCTGGAGGTCGTCCTGCAGGAGCAAGCTCTAAGAGCAGCTTTGTGGTAGGTTTACTATCTGCCTTTCTTTTTCTGGATGCAGCCAGGGTCCTAAGTTCCTGGAATTTAACACCACTGTAACTAGAGGGTGGGACCTCACTGGATTCACCAACTAAAGACATGGTCATTAAGTGCAGTGTGGTGCTGCACCTACCTAACATAGTGAAAACTAAGGGGGTCAACAGGAAGGCGGACGGACTGGAGTCCGTCCGCCATCCTGTGGTAAACCGGGACCGTCCGCAATACATGCGGGGGTCCAGCATACCAAATTAGGATGAGACTGCCACCATGGGGGTCGCATTTTGCAATTTAACATTACAATGGGTACTGCTGACTGCAGCACCCACTGCAATGTCTAAAATGTGTTTTGTGTTTCACTGCACTACGTGACAGACACCACATGGTGCATGCCACTTGGTGCAGTGAAATCTAGGGCGGTACCATGGGTACCCCCCAGTGCACCCACACCTCCCCCTAACACAAGGGGGCCTGCTACAGACCCCCAAAACTGTTTCCCCCTGTCTTTTCTCAGCGGGATGACTGCCGCGAAAAGACAGGCGGAAAGGGTTATCAAAATCCCTACTGCGGTACCTGCAAGGTACCGTCGCAATGCTGCCCTATGTTTAGGTTCCGCAAGGTCGGGGGAAAAATACCGCCTTGCGAAACCGTGGCGGACGGTCTTTGTGTCCACCACACTTCCCTGAGGATTCCCCCCGCCATGGTAAAATGGAGGTGGGAAAATTGCTGTCAGATGGCAGAGGACCCGCCATCGCACGGCTGGCGGTCCCTCTGCCATCGTAGTTTCTAAAGATTGGAGAAAGGGTTGTGCTCAACATTTAACCACCAATTAAAAAAGAACAGTAGAACCTACTAAATCACAAACGTATTATATGTGCCTAGGCTAAGGATGTTTTTTGATATAACCAGCACCTATGTCCGTCGGCGGAGATCCCAGAGTTATGCTACTCCGCACTCTGCACTCCAGTGCCGAGTTTGACAAAAAAACTCAGACTCTGCTGCCAGGCGGAGTTTACTGCGCCCATCAGCACCCACCCCTAGAATTAATCTCTTACTGTATCATGTAAGAATTCAGAGGAGGAAAGAGAGGCAATTATCACGAGCTATCTGCGCTCTTTCTGCGTGTAACTTTCAGTATACTGAAATATTTACGAACAAGCAGGACTTCCCTTTCCTTCTGAGGTAATAAGGCCCATCTTCTCTAACATGATTTGTAGAGTACATCACATGGCTAGCTAGATAGATATCTTTTATTTTGGCATCAAGCCATAAAAAGTTTGCATAAGTAAACACAACATCAAAAATGATCATACATAAAAACTATTACACATGAGGGGATACAGATAAGAACAACTTAAAAAGGAAGAATAGCGGCTAACAAATCATTATTAATAATGCAGTCGATCACTGCCATACTGTTTCCTTATAAGCAAGAAAAAAAATGTATCCTGTTATACAACACACAGTCTAAAAAGAGAAGATATCATATTATGGATATAAAAGACATACATATGTCAATCTAAAAACTAGTCATAAAATAAGCGTCAAACAAATCCTGGGTATAAAAAGGAGAAGGCGGACACTGGACAGCCTATTTGAGTTTTACTCTGCAGTTTAGTTATCACAGTTAGCATTAAATGGACCTCCGTTTCTTTAATATTAGGACAGTTAGGACAAAATTTTGAGGGGGAAGAGGCATTGGTCCATGCCGAAGTATAGATTCTCAAGGGTAACAGCCCACATCTGAAATGAACATATAAACATTTGGCCTGAAAAGGGTACATTCTATCCATATACGGTTCAAGACCTGGGAGACACTTAGGGGCCGATTCAATTCGGTAAAATCCCGTCCGAATCGTTGTACGGAGCCTTTTTCCCGTACGAATCGCATGGAGAACCTTACCCGTACGTACGATGTAGTACGATGTGTACCGAATGCAGTTCTCCGTACGATTTGTACCAAAGACCATATGACTCAATGATCCGTACAAATCGTATTCGGAACACGCAGTACGCGACGTCCGTACGGTTCGAAGCAGCTTTTTCCGACTCAGCAAGTACGAATCGTGATGACAGCACTCCGTACGCCGCTTTTGCTACAGGAGTTTAAAACGTCCGGAAAACCAGATTTCGTCCCGAAATGCGTACGGAACGGACCCCCGTGTACGGTGCGCACACCCCATCATTGCAGGGGTACGGTGCATCGGGGTATGGTTCGTACACCCCTGGTTTACAGGGGTACGGTGCGTATGTCCCCGTGCGTACCCCCCATGAATGTAGGTGTAGGGTGCATAGGGGTATGGTCCGTACCCCCCAAGGTCGTACGTGTACGGTGCGTACACCCCCTGCGTACTCCCCTTGAATTTAGGGGTACAGTGCTTATGCGATAGTGTAGATCCCCGTACGAATTGCTCATACCCGATGTATCCGTACGAATCGCGTCTCTATTCCCCGGTCCGGATCATACTTGGCGGGTCATACGGCATGTTTACGAATTGTACGGTTTACTGTGCGGGTCTATGTCGTACGGACTCAACCTTGACTTTCGTACGGTTCGTGACGATTCGTACGTATTTCGAGCCTACGGATCGTACTACGCGATTCGGACGGATTACTACAATTCGTACGGAAACGGCTACGAACACGAATCGTCGTACGGATTCGTTTCCCGAATCGGAATCGACCCCTTAATGATTTATGAATTGACCTGTCAGGCTACTATCTGAATATGTTTCCAATGTTTGGATCAAGACTGCCTCACAATAAAGCTGTTTTACTTTTTGTGCATCACCCTTAACAATCAACTCAGGGGATAACCATAGTTCATCTCTGCCTATTCTATGCAATGTTTCTTTACTATTCTTCAGCCATGGGGTGCACAGTGAACTATCAATAGCTATTAGGTCTCTTTCACAGTCTTTATAGGTTCCTAATTCTTGCGTGGACCACAATCTAATCCAGTATAGCAATGGTTTTATCTGATGGAGACTTCTAGCTGTAGATTTCTTACCTTTGAATCTCCGAGGTGTCAGACAGGATCCGGAAACTTTTGCTAAGCAGTACCCCTTGCGCGCGATGTCGGGTGGCTCCATTCGGCTCCGCATGTCGTCGTTGATGTCGGTAGCGTCGGTTATGATGTCGTGGTGCCTATATAGGCGCCACCCAGGCGGACGTCAGTTCTTTTCTTTCCGCCCCAGTTAAGCTTCCCCTCTGCCGCTTTTTGGCAGGCTTTTTTCTCAACTTTTGTAGAAATTTTTGAAGAATTTGTGTGCGAGTGATGTCTTGTAGGAAGGCAGGTTTTAAACTGTGCAGGACTTGTTTCCTGCACCATGTCGGTTACCGATCCCCACCGCGTATGTCGGTGGTGTATTGAAGGTGACCATGATTCGAAGTCGTGTTCAGACTGCGGGGCGATGGGTCCGAAGACCTTGAGGGTCTTCGGACCACTACCATCTAAAAAGAAGATGGTCCTAAAAAAAAAAATCGGTAGCAGAATTCCAGAAGCCGTGAACGGCGTATAAGCGTTGACATTTGGAATTATCCATTTACGGCAAATTTTCCACCAAATCGAGTACACAGCACCTATTACTTTGAATCTCGTTTTTTTTAATATAACTCGGTTCCAGTATGCGAACTAGAATGCCCTTTGCCTCCTCCCCGACCTATTTCATAAATAGTCGGTCTATTAGCTAACAGGACCTCAGCCCTGTCCCCTACTAAAAGTACTCCAAAATGTTGCAACATGGATGACCAATAATACAATAGAATATTGGGAACCGCCCATCCCCCACGGTCTCTAGGGAGACACATCCATTTGGCAGCCCTGCGCGATTGGTGATAGCCCCAAAGAAATCTAGAACAAATGCTCCCAGCCGCAACCAGGCATACTTGAGAAAACTCTAAGGGGATGGTTCTAAATAAATACATAAACTTTGGAAGAACCAGCATTTTAAGTATATTACAGCTGCCGTATAGCGACAGATGCAGATGGTCTAAGCTCTCTAGTTTGGTGTTTATAGATTCTACCACTGGCAGGATATTCAGGTCGGGGATACTAGCAACTGAGGCACAGATGAAAAATATAGCAAACAGAATTCTTAGGGGCCGATTCACAGAACTAACTTGAGACAAAATCCTAAACTTACTACTTTTGGTATTCACATAAGTTCGGATTTTGTCTTAAGTTTGCCTTAAGACAGACTTAAGACAAAATCCTAACTGAAGTCTGTCTTAAGTCTGTCTTAAGTTTGTCTTAAGACAAACTTAAGACAAAATCCTAACTTCTGTGAATACCAAAAGTAGTAAGTTTAGGATTTTGTCTTAAGTTGGTTCTGTGAATCGGGCCCTTGGAGTCCAAGATCAGCATGGTCAGGTTCAGGATACAAAGGAGAGGGTCATGGAGATGTTTGAAACATGTTACACTCTGCTATATAAGGAAGAGAGGACTATGATATCTAGTGAGACTTCGGCGGTGGGGTTTCAGCTAGATACTGATACTCCTAAAATTACAACAGAACAGAATGAGGCTCCCTCAGCACCAATTACATGGGAGGAGGTTGAAATGGCCATAAAATCTCTGGCCAATGGAAAGGCCGCCGGCCTAACGCCATCCCGCTAGAATTTTATAGGGCATTGTTCTCTTTAAGAAAAAAGATCAGCCTGAGTTGAATCCCTCATCTTATCGCCCTATCTCGCTTATCAATACAGATAACAAGGTTTATTCAAAATTACTAGCCTCTAGACTCGCTGAAGTTATTACTCCATTAGTTTCCATATGGCAATATGGGTTCATTCCTGGAAGGTATACGGCTGACCATGTTAGGCAGGTCATCGCTCTGCTGGATTGGGCGCAGGCCACAAGGTCGCCCTTGGGGGGGATCCTGTTGGACCCGAGAAGGCGTTCAACAGGGTCTCCTGGTTTTTTTTGTGGGCCTTGCTTCGCTGTAAAGGGTTCAGTACTGAATTTATACAGGCATTACAAGCACTGTATATTTCTCCAGATGCAACTATCTGTATCTCAGGGCAGGAAACAGGGATATTTAACATTAGCAGAGGCACCAGACAAGGCTGTCTGTGCTTTTTGCTCTGTATATTGACCCTTTCCTTAGCAAAATCGAAGGGAATAAAAATATTTTGCTGATTAGGGTCAATGATACAGATTATAAGATGCTAGCTTATGCGGGCGACATTGTGGTCCTAACCAGGGATGTTGCTCTGGCTTTTGTGACCCTAAAGACTCTTGCAGAGCAATTTGGCTTAACATCAGGCTATAAATTGATTATCGAGAAGACGCAGATTTTACATTCAACTTTTATGTGTCCTCCCGATGTCCCTGTTGTTACTGACGCAACATATTTGGGAGTGGGACTTAAACTTCCAATGGGCACAGCATCAGGGAAATCTCTCCGACGTGATTCAGATCTCGGAAGGAACTTCAAAGGATCTTCAGTGGTGGTTAACAAACCGAGATTGACTCAAAGGCAGACCTCTCTCCCTTCCCCAACCGGATTTCACTATTGGGGCGGATGCATCACTTCTGGGATGGGGTGGCCACTTGGAAGAGATGGAGATCAGGGGTCACTGGTCTCTGGTAGAGAGCAGGCTCCTCATAAACTTGTTGGAGCTCCGAGCCATTCGCTTGGTATTGAAATTATTTCTTCCCTCTGTCAAGGGGAAGTTGGTGCAGGTGTTCACGGACAACACTACAACCATGTGTTACTGCAACAAGCAAGGCGGGGTGGGGTCATGGACCCTTTGTCGAGGGGCCCTGCGTCTCTGGACGTGGCTGGAACATCAGGGCATAACCCTGGTGGTTCAGAACCTGGCAGGTTCTTTGAAGGCCAGGGCAGACGATCTCAGCTGTTGATGCCTAGCAGATCACGAATAGCGTCTCCAGTCTGAGGTGGCGCAAAGTCTCTTTCAGCAGTGGGGAGAACCTTGGTTAGATTTGATTTCCTCCGAAGAGAACGCACAATGTCAGCAGTACTTCGTGCTGGAGTTTCCAAGGCGACTATCGCTTGGAGGCGCGTTTCATCGCGAGTGGAGCTCAGGTCTTTTGTATGCCTTTCTGCCCATACCACTTCTGCCCAGTGTTCTGCAGAAGATCAGGAGCGACCGGGCCCAAGTCTTCCTTGTGGCGCCGGACTGGGCAAGGAGAGTCTGGTATCCAGAGCTTCTGAGCAGGAGTGTCGATCCTCGGATCAGGCTGCCCCTTTGGGAGAATCTTCTGTTGCAGCAGCAGGGGAGGGTTCTCCACCGAAACCGGTCAACTCTGTGCCTCCATGCGTGGAGATTGAGCGGCGGCAGTTGATGGCTTTTACCTTCCTCCCGAAGTCTGTGATGTTATTCTGGCGGCCAGGCGGCCCTCCACTAAGTCAGTATACACCTGCTGTTGGCACAAATTTGTATTATGCTGTACAGGAAGGTCTATTGACCCTCTTTCTGCTCCTCTTTCTACTGTTCTTTTATTCATTCTGACCTTTGCCCAGCAGGACTCTGCCTTGGGTGGACTTAAGGATTACCTTTCTGCTCTGCTTTTTTGCAGCTGCCAGACCAACCTTTTCTCTTTAAATCTCCTATTTTAAATAGATTTCTAAAATGGCTGGTTCACTTGTTTCCACCCACGCCCTTTATTATGCCACAATGGGACCTTAATTTGGTCACACATATTTGATGTCTGCTCCTTTTGAGCCTTTTCACATTTGTCCCCTCAGGCTGTTGACCATTAAAACATGTTGATGGACAGAACGCAGAACAATTTCATACATTCACTCCAGTACAGAGATCTGGGCCTAAATCCATAGTTTTTTTGCTCACCATGTCATTCGAGTTTGAACCCAGCCATATGCAAATCAGTCTAGACCCTGTGTCACATGGAACAGTCCAGCCCGAACTGCCAAGCCAGGTCCTCCCTGGACTGAAAACAAGCATCCTTAGATCGGTTACGGTGGTTTCACCCCTCAGCAGCCAGGATAGCCTGACTCCAGTGGGATGGAGCGCGGGACCCACGTCTGGGCATACCCGTCACACTCGGGGTGACAAATGCAACAAGCATTTGCAATGCAATAGGTCTCGCATTAAGAAAGTTTGAGCTATTGGTATTGTAAATGACAAGTTTTTTATTTATGTTTTGTTTTTGAAAATAGCGAAATTAATAGCTTTGTCATTTACAATGTGTTGGACCTAGAGTTGCCAAGTCACATAGGGTAGCTTGGCACTAAGTAGCAAGGCTTAACTCCAAAGTACATGTGCTAAGTTTGCGTCACCCTTCAGCAACATAACATCCATCCACTAAAAAAGGACACTACACCAACTTTTAGGAAAATAAGTGCTGCTTTATAAAAATACTTTGTTTACTCTATGACCTTATCACACTGCTTTTGTTAATTCTTTTCTTTGAATCACAGGTTTCTCCATTGGTTTAGTTACATCCATAACAAGAAAACTTTACATTACATTGCATTGTATTTGATGATAGATTTCCTCCCTCAAATAACTGATCCTAGCTAATCTCACATAGTGCTAAGGTTCCTAGTAAGACACCCTGTAGTACTCTACAACATTCTCTAACCTCCTCCTGTCTAGTGAATCAGGTTAGTGCCTTGACTTAACAATACAATACACTCACATGCCCTTTTTTTCAGCGTGGATACAGGCAGTGAAGCTGTCAGAATGACTTCCAGTTAATCCTAGTGGAACAAAAGGAGAGATAGTCACTGCCAGGTCTCTAATCATATACAGATATCACACGGTTCCCTGGTTTATCCAGTATTTGGGTGTCTTTCATAGATTCACATGCCTGAATCATTCCCCTTCGTCGAGACGGGAGCCTCCGGTATATATAAAAGTAATGTCCTATAGACATACACAGAAAAGTATAGGCCTGAGGGTCTCACCTTAGTGTCCTATCCACGTCCTTATGTAAAAAGGACCAAAACAGAGTAGGCCCAAGGGTCCCACCTTGGTGGCCTATCTGTGTCCTTTTGTAAAAAGGACCAAAGTAAAGAGAACCAACCAATCAGCTACCACCTCCTTCTAGAACCTTCCTGTCAGGAGCCTAAGTCTCTCAGATTTTCGTACGCACCAAGCCCATCTAATACTGCGGTTCTAAGAGCTGTACCCTATGAATATTGGCCTGCACGCTGGAGATTAAAGAACAGCAAATGTTTCTCTGAAGTCTAACAAATATATCACCCCTGATAACGAATGACAAATGTTGTTCCATATTGTGTCAGACAAAACCAAGTGCTAGTCTGCACGCAGAATCTGTATTGTGTGGTCAGTGGCCTCAAGATCACACTGCACCTGCACACACAGCGTCAGTTAACACAGAAGCACTCACAAGCAGCTTGAAAGACGAGGTGAGAGCACGAGGCAGCTGGTGGCACCAAAAAGATATGAACACTCCGCAAACAATAAACTGCACTGTCCCGAACACAGATCGTGTGACTGCAAACGAGCGACACGGAGAAACTGCGTTGCACTAAAAGAGAGACGTTTCTACAGTGTATGGGAGGGAGGCAGTGCAAGAAATGTGCGGCCCTCGGTGAAGTGTTATTTTACACTCTCTAAATCTCCAGTGTACGCCCTTACCTTATCTTCCATGAGCCACAACCCCCTCTGGGAAAAATGACTTATTTTCGGGCAACAAATGTAATAGGAAGAGAGTTCTTCAATGTTAGAGCTTAGTTTGGGACAGTGGCTGCCAGCTGGTGACTTTATTTTTCTAAAGGAAGAGTACAGTGAGCTGTGCACAACTTACTAGCTTAGCAAAACAGGTAACATACTCCTTTCGGTATCTTTCACTCCCTACTCTTGTACTTTTCTCCCTTTCTCTGGCACTACTCTCTTTCACACTTCCACTTCCTCCTGTCTTTTCTTCCTCTCATCTGGTTTCCACCATTTTTCCTGCTCTAACTTTTAACACTCTCTTCCTTTTTCACAACTCTTCTGTCATTCTCTCACTATTTTGGACACGCACTAGCTCTCCGCCATCCCCCTTCTCGGAAGAGCTCTGCTTCTGTTCGCACATCTGCTTCTTTATGGGAACGCTGCACATAAACAGGAAACATTCAACGTTGATCTTTAGGATGGATTTAGGGCAATACTACCATGGAAAGTCTTTCAGCTCTTCACAACACTCTCATCTGGGGTGGGCAGCCATCAGCAGAGTCCCAGTGGTACAGACTGGGTGAATTTCATTGTAGAAGGCGCTTCACGTATCTCCTTATATTTCAATACATAAATCTGAGAGGTGCAACAGCATGTAGGAAAGCACAACTCTCGACTCCAGTCGCGGCTCGCGGGGGTTGGGGGGGGGGTTGTCGCGCAGAGGGGAATTAAATAAAACAAAACTTACCTTACCGAGTCACCGCTGGTCCGGGTCCGCACCACCTCTGCTCCCCCCTTGGGGCCTTCAATCACGTCACGAATGGCACTGGACTGGCAGCCCCTCTCCGCCAATCCTGTCGCTGCTGCAGCGCCAGGATTGGCTTGGGGCACAGGCTACTCTCCGCCCTCAGCACGCCCATTAGGAGCCCAAAGGGCCCCTAGGGCTCCTAATGGGCATGCGCAAAAAAGTGCTAACACGAGTGCGCATGAGTGGGCAAGGGTAAAAAATTCACCCTCCGTCCCCATTAATGCGCACTTGTGTTGCTGCCTGTTGCCCTGTGACAATCATGTCAATCAACATGACTCCAGACCGCCCACCCCCTTCAGACTCTGAAGAGAATGGGCAGACTGACGTAATGATGACCGACATGATTGTCAGTTCTCCCGCCTTAGCGTCTTTGAACTGGTTTACTTAAGTTCAGAAACGCCAAGGCAGCTGCGGGCGGCTGCGGGCGGGCGGGGGTATGGGGCTACGCCCCCACGCCCCAATGGGCGCGCCGCTGCTGATGTGTTGTATTTACGTGACTTACATGTATTGATATTACAAATAACAATGACTTTTAATTTTTTTTAAAATTATTAATACTTAAATAAAAGTTATTGTAATTTATAATGGCAATAGCTTAAAGTTTTGTAAATAACTTTTGTGAAGATTATGTTCAGTGTATTTTATTGTTACGATAATCCAAGAACAGAAGTGAAATATTAACATCTTTTTGTTACATTTGTAATACAGCTTGAAACATTGAGAGAACATATTTGAACCAGGTGTTGTTGAATGGTTGCACAGATTGATGCTGTGGTGGCGCTGAGTGATGTTGTGATGGAGAACGAGTGATGATGTGGCGTTCAGTGATGTTGCGCATAGTGATGTTGCGCATAGTGATGTTGTGGTGCCCCTGAGTGATGCTGTGGTGATGCGGAGTGATGCTGTATGCTATGCTATGTTTTGTTTTGCTATCCTATGTTTTGTTTTGTTATGCTATGCTATGTTTTGCTATCCTATGCTTTTATTTGTTATGCTGTGCTATGCTATGCTATGCTATGCTATGTTATGATATGCTATGTTTTGTTATGCTATGCTATGTTTTATTATGCTATGCTATGTTTTGTTGTGTTTTATTATGCTAAGCTTTGTTTTGCTATGCTATGTTTTGTTATGCTGTGCTGTTTTGTTGTGTTTGCTATGCTATGTTTTGCTATGCTATTATATGTTTTGTTATGCTATGTTTTGTTGTGTTTGTTATGCTATGTTTTGTTGTGTTTTGCTATGTTTTGTTATGCTAGGTGTTGTGTTTTGTTATGCTATGTTTTGTTATGTTATGCTATGTTTTGTTATGCTATGCTATGTTTTGTTTTGCTATCCTATGCTTTGGTTTGTTATGCTATGCTATGTTTTGTTGTGTTTTATTACGCTATGCTTTGTTTTGCTATGCTATGTTTTGTTATGCTATGCTTTGTTATGCTATGCTTTGTTATGCTATGCTAAGCTTTGTTTTGTTATGCTATGCTATGTTTTGTCGAGTTTTGTTATGCTATGCTATGTTTTCTATGCTTTGCAATGCTATGTTTTGTTATGTATGCTATGTTTTGTTGTGTTTTGTTATGCATGTTTTGTTATGCTGTTTTGTTATGCTATGCTTTGTTTTATGTTATGCTATGTTTTGTTCTGCTATGTATTGTTGTGTTTTGTTATGCTATGTTTTGTTATGCTATGTTATGTTATGCTATGCTAGGTTTTGTTTTGCTATCCTATGCTTTGTGTTGTTGTTAATGCTATGCTATGTTTAGTTTTGCTATCCTCTGTTTTGTTATGTTATGCTATGTTTTGTTGTGTTTTGTTATGCTATGCTATGTTTTGTTGTGTTTTATTATGCTATGCTTTGTTGTGCTATGCTATGTTTTGTTATGCTATGTTTTGTAATGCTATGCTATGCTTTGTTATGCTATGTTTTGTTATGCTAAGCTTTGATTTGTTATGCTATACTTTGTTGTGTTTTGTTATGCTGTTTTGTTGTGTTTTGTTATGCTATGCTATGCTATGTTTTGCTATGCTTTGCAATGCTATGTTTTGTTATGTATGCTATGTGTTGTGTTTTGTTATGCTATGTTTTGTTGTGTTTTGCTATGTTTTGTTATGGTATGTTTTGTTATGCTATCCTTTGTTTTATGTTATGTTATGCTATATTTTGTTCTGCTAGGTTTTGTTGTGTTATGCAATGCTATGTTTTGTTTTAATATGCTATGTTTTGTTTTGCTATGCTTTGTTATGTTATGCCATGCTTTGTTTTGTTAGGCTATGCTATGCTTTGTTGTGTTTTGCTATGCTATGTTTTTTTGTTATGCTATGTTTTGTTTTGCAATCCTATGCTCTGTTTTGTTATGCTATGCTATGTTTTGCTATCCTATGCGTTTTTTGTTATGCTATGCTATGCTATGTTTTGTTATTTAATGCTATTTTTTGTTATGCTATGCTGGTTAGGGTGTGTGAGGGTGAGTGAGGGTGAGTGAGGGGGTGTGAGGGTAAGGGGGTGTGAGGGTGAGGGTGTGTGAGGGTGAGCGGGTGTGAGGGTGAGGGGGTGTGAGGGTGAGAGGGTGTGAGGGTGTGTGAGGGTGAGGGTGTGAGGGTGTGTGAGAGTGAGGGGGCGTGAGGGTGTGTGAGGGTGAGGGTGTGTGAGGGTGAGGAGGTCTGAGGGTGTGTAAGGGTGAGGGGGTGTGAGGGTGAGGGCGTGTGAGGGTGAGAGGGTGTGAGGGTGAGGAGTATTGAGGGTGAGGGAATGTGAGGGAGTGAGGTTGAGGGGTGCGAGGGTGAGGGGTGTGAGAGTGTGTGAGAGTGATGGGGTGTGAGGGTGAGAGGGTGAGTGAGGTTGAGGGTGTGTGAGAGTGAGGGCGTGTGAGGGTGAGGGGTGTGAGGGTGAGTGTGTGAGGGGGTGTGATGGTGAGGGGGTGTGAGGGTGAGACAGTGAGTGAGGGTGAGAGGGTGAGTGAGGGTGTGTGAGGGTGAGAGGGTGAGAGGGTGAGTGAGGGGGTGTGAGGGTGAGGAGGTTTGTGAGGGGGAGGGGGTGAGGGTGAGGGTGAGGGGGTGAGGTGGAGTGAGGGGGGTGAGGGTGTGAGGGTGAGGGGGTGAGGGTGAGTGAGGGTGGGTGAGGGAGGGTGAGAGGGAGTGAGGGTGTGGGCTGTGAGGGTGAGGGAGGCTGAGGGGTGTGAGGGTGAGGGGGTGTGAGGGTGAGGGGGTGTGAGGGTGAGTGAGGGGGGTGAGGGTGTGAGGTGAGGGTGAGTGAGGGTGGGTGATGGTGTGTGAGGGTGAGAGGGAATGAGGGTGTGTGAGGGTATGTGGCTGTGAGGGTGAGGGAGTGTAATGGTGAGGGTGAGGGTGTGTGAGGCAGTGAGGGTGAGAGGGTTGTGAGGGTGAGGGATGTGAGGGTGTGTGAGGGTGAGTGAGGGTGTGTGAGGGTGAGGGTGTGTGTGAGGGGTGTGTGAGGGTGAAGGGGTGTGAGGGTGAAGGGGGGTGGGAGGGAGAGTGAGAGGGTGAGGAGGTTTGTGAGGGGGGGGGTGAGGGTGAGGCGGGTGAGGGTGAGTGAGGGGGTGAGGGTGTGAGGGTGAGAGGGTGAGGGTGAGTGAGGGTGGGTGAGGGTGAGAGGGAGTGAGGGTGAGTGAGGGTGTGGGCTGTGAGGGTGAGGGAGTGTGAGGGTGAGGGGTGTAAGGGTGAGGGGGTGTGAGGGTGAGGGTGTGTGAGGTGGTGAGGGGGTGTGATGGTGTGTGAGGGTGAGAGGGTGTGAGGGTGAGGGGGTGTGAGGGGGTGTGAGGGTGAGGGGGTGTGAGGGTGAGGGGGTGTGAAGGTGAGCAGGTGTGAGGGTGAGCAGGTGTGAGGGTGGGTGAGGGGGAGTGAGGGTGAGGGGTGTGAGGGTGTGTGAGGGTGAGGGGGTGAAGGGGTGTGAGGGTGAGAGGGTGAGTGAGGTTGAGGGTGTGTGAGAGTGAGGGTGTGTGAAGGGTGAGGGGTGTGAGGGTGGGTGAGGGTGTGACAGGGTCTGAGGGTGAAGGGGTATGAGGGTGAGAGGGTGAGTGAGGGTAAGAGGGGGAGTGAGGGTGTGAGGTTGAGGGGGTGTGAGGGTGAGAGGGTGAGTGAGGGGTGTGTGAGGTTGAGGGTGTGTGAGAGTGAGGGGGTGTGAGGGTGAGGGGGTGTGAGGGTGAGTGAGGGGGGTGAGGGTGTGAGGTGAGGGTGTGAGGGTGAGTGAGGGTGGGTGATGGTGTGTGAGGGTGAGAGGGAATGAGGGTTTGTGAGGGTGTGTGGCTGTGAGGGTGAGGGAGTGTAATGGTGAAGGTGAGGGTGTGTGAGGCAGTGAGGGTGAGAGGGTTGTGAGGGTGAGGGATGTGAGGGTGTGTGAGGGTGAGTGAGGGTGTGTGAGGGTGAGTGAGGGTGTGAGGGTGGGTGAAGGTGTGAGGGTGGGTGAGGGTGTGAGGGTGAGGGGGTGTGTGAGGGTGAGGGGGGTGTGAGGGTGAAGGGGTATGAGGGTGAAGGGGTGTGAGGGGGTGAGGGTGAGGGAGTGAGGGTGAGTGAGGGTGTGTGAGGGTGGGTGAGGGAGGGTATGAGGGTGAGTGAGGGTGTGAGTGAGGTGAGGGTGTGTGAGGGTGAGGGGGTGTGAGAGTGAGTGTGTGAGGGGGTGTGAGGGTGAGGGGGTGTGAGGGTGAGGGGGTGTGAGGGTGAGACAGTGAGTGAGGGTGAGTGAGGTTGAGGGTGTGTGAGAGTGAGGGTGTGTGAGGGTGAGGGGTGTGAGGGTGTGTGAGGGTGAGTGTGTGAGGGGGTGTGAGGGTGAGACAGTGAGTGAAGGTGAGAGGGTGAGTGAGGGTGTGTGAGGGTGAGGGTGTGTGAGGGTGTGAGGGTGAGTGAGGGGGTGTGAGGGTGAGGAGGATTGTGAGGGTGAGGGGGTGAGGGTGAGTGAGGGGGGTGAGGGTGAGTGAGGGTGGGTGAGGGTGGGTGAGAGGGAGTGAGGGTGTGTGAGGGTGTGGGGCTGTGAGGTTGAGGGTGAGGAGTGTGAGGGCGAGGGGGTGTGAGGCGGTGAGGGTGAGAGGGGGTGATGGTGGGTGAGGGTGTGTGACAGTGAGGGGGTGTGAGGGTGGGTGAGGGTGAGTGAGGGTGAGGGTGTGTGAGGGTGTGTGAGGGCGAGGGTGTGTGAGGGCGAGGGTGTGTGAGGGTGAGCGGGCGTGAGGGTGAGGGTGTGTGAGGGTGAGGGAATGTGAGGGTGGGTGAGGGGGAGTGAGGGTGAGGGGTGTGAGGGTGTGTGAGGGTGAGGGTGTGTGAGGGTGAGGGGGTGTGAGGGTGAGGGGGTGAGTGAGGTTGAGGGTGTGTGAGAGTGAGGGGTTGTGAAGGGTGAGGGGTGTGAGGGTGTGTAAGGGTGAGGGCGTGACAGGGTCTGAGGGTGAAGGGGTGTGAGGGTGAGTGAGGGTAAGAGGGTGAGTAAGGGTAAGAGGGTGAGTGAGGGTAAGAGGGTGTGTGAGGGTGAGGGTGAGGGGGTGTGAGGGTGAGGGGGTGAGTGAGGGTGTGTGAGGTTGAGGGTGTGTGAGAGTGAGGGGGTGTGAGGAGGTTTGTTAGGGTGAGGGGGTGAGGGTGAGTGAGGGGTGTGAGGGTGAGGGGGTGAGTGAGGGTGGGTGATGGTGTGTGAGGGTGAGAGGGAGTGAGGGTGTGTGGCTGTGAGGGTGAGGGAGTGTAAGGGTGAGGGTGTGTGAGGCGGTGAGGGTGAGAGGGTTGTGAGGGTGAGGTATGTGAGGGTGTGTGAGGGTGAGTGAGGGTGTGTGAGGGTGAGAGGGTGTGAGGGTGGGTGAAGGTGTGAGGGTGGGTGAGCGTGTGAGGGTGAGGGGGTGTGTGAGGGTGAGGGGTGTGTGAGGGTGAAGGGGTGTGAGGGTGAAGGGGTGTGAGGGTGTGAGGGTGAGAGGGGGTGAGGGTGAGAGGGTGAGGGAGTGAGGGTGAGTGAGGGTGTGTGAGGGTGGGTGAGGGTATGAGGGTGAGTGAGGGTGTGTGAGGGTGAGGGGGTGTGAGAGTGAGGGGGTGTGAGAGTGAGGGGGTGTGAGGGTGAGTGTGTGAGGGGGTGTGAGGGTGAGGGGGTGTGAGGGTGAGAGGGTGGGTGAGGGTGTGAGGGTGAGGGGGTGTGTGAGGGTGAGGGCTGTGTGAGGGTGAAGGGGTGTGAGGGGGTGTGAGGGGGTGAGGGTGAGAGGGTTGTGAGGGTGAGGGGGTGAGGGTGAGGGTGTGAGGGTGAGTGAGGGTGTGTGAGGGTGGGTGAGGGTATGAGGGTGAGTGAGGGTGTGAGTGAGGTGAGGGTGAGGGTGTGTGAGGGTGAGGGGGTGAGAGGGGTGAGGGTGAGTGAGGGTGAGGGTGAGTGAGGGTGAGAGGGTTGTGAGGGGTGTGTGTGAGGGTGTGTTTCAGGGTGAGTGAGGGTGTGTGAGGGTGAGTAGGGGCGAGAGTCCGAAGTAAATGGTGGCAGGGTAGACATCATAAGACAGAGATAAGAGACTAGTGGTGACTGTGTTGGTCAGTTTCAGAATCAGGAGGGACAGAGTCAGCACAGTCTGCGAGGGATCAACGTGTCTAGAGGCAAAGCATAGCGGATGTAGCATTGCAGCTAGCAAGTCGAGTGTTTTCAAACTGCGTGTCCCTAGAGAGATGGCAACACAGAAACAGCATTTGAGGAGCAAGTCTACTGGAAACAAGCACAGTAGGCTTTCACTTTCGTCCAGAAACAAGCTCTCGGCATTGCTGTGGCAGGGGGGTGGGGGAGCAGGAGCGCGAGCGCATTACTTTGAAGTCTGATGCGGGGGAGGGGGAGCGGCAGCCTTTGAAGTCTGATTGGGGGGAGCGGCAACCTTTGAAGTCTGATGCGAGGCACAGACAAATGGTGGTGTGTGACTTGGTTTTGGCAGACTTTCCGTACTGCTTACTAGAATCTCGCCGCAAGACCTAAAAAAAACAGTTGATGGACAGAATGCAGAACAATGTCATACATTCACCCCAGTACAGAGATCTGGGCCTAAATCCATATTTTTTTTGCTCACCATGCCATTCCTGTTTGAACCCAGCCATATGCAAAGCAGTCTTGACCCTGTGCCTCATGCGAACAGTCCAGCCCAGGCAGCGACGTGGGCATCATTGCACATGTTCGCAAAATATTATTGCCTTTATGGTCAAGTGCGCAGGGACGAGCACTTTGCCCGCTCAGTCCTGCAAGACTTCTTAGTCTAGTCCATGAGTCCACATCCCTCCACTGGGAGGGTATGACTTGGGTATCTGATTCATAGGTAAGGAATCTGCAGCTAGAATTCTCTATCAAATGAACAAGTTTCTTACCTTCGGTAACGCATTATCTGTTAGAGACTCTATCTAGCTGCAGATTCCTTACAGCCCCTCCCATGCCTCCTCACTTTGCAGATTGATGTAGTAGATCTAGGGTTACTCTCCTTTCATGGCCCTAGTTTTGCACAGGTTTATGTCATTCATTTCCTGGCTCTGCGCTTCTCCCGTGGAAAAATAAAAAGTACTGACGTCTGCCTGGGTGGCACCTATGTTGGCACCACGACATCATAACCGATGCTACCGACGTCAACGACGACATGCGAAGCCGAGTGGAGCCACCTGACTTCGTGCACAAGGGGTATTGCTCAGCAAAAGTTTCCGGATCTAGCCTGATGCCTGGGAAATTCAAAGGTAAGGAATCTGCAGATAGAGTCTCTACCATATAATGTGTTGCCAAAGGTAAGTAACTTGTTCATTAGGACTGTTAGATGTATAGGACTAAGTGCTAGGTCAAGTCATAATGGGATGGTGGGGGAGCTTGGGGGAAGTTTAAATAGACCCTTAATAAACTTATATTGCGAGATTAGTTAGGGACGCCAAGATAGCATAACCCCATATCTCTGCTCCATATATCGCTGCTGGTACAACTGCTGCTCTATATACCGTAATAACAGGAGATGTCGCACCTCCTGATGCTGCTTGACTTACGCTTAGCCTCATCCCAAGATAATCGAAATGGGTCACTTTTTCTAGAGGAAGTTCTTCGATAAACATATTGCCTCTATATTTTTTATGTGGATTTATAGTCATTACCTTGAATTTGGAAGGGTTTAATTAGAGTCCTCTTTCCTTGCATTTAATTCTGTTTGCAGACCCATAGGCGTACGAGAAATCAACAGGGTATCATCTGCGAACATCAGAATAGGGGTGGGCACCCCAGCTAATTTAGGAGAATCATTTGTGCATTCCTTCAGCTTCCTCGTTTATTTATAAAGTTTTATATAGTGCAAACTTGACCCAAGAGGGTATCAGAGCGCTTTACATTTAAGATCGTAGCATTAAAAGTTACATCAGATACAAGAGCATAGTAAGGTACAGTACACATAAACAATGATTCAATAAGTCATAGGAGGGAGGGGAGGAAAGAGTAATAGCGAGGAGACGAGGAGGAAACAATGTCCAATGTCCGGCTGGGTAGGTGACGGTCAAGGGGCAAAACCAGGGCCAATCTCCTCATTAGCTGTCAATCAGCTCCACCGGTCATCAGCCAAGTTGCACAGGTCTCAACGTTCAAGATAAAACAGTTTTCAGTTTATTCGATTTGCGAAGGTTATATAGCGCTATCTAGACCCGGAGGTATCAGAGCGCATAACCAGTGGAACGTTGCATTGGAAGGTACATTAAAAGGATTATAGGGCGCTGGCTAGACCCGTTGGTATTTGAGCGCTACAACAGAGGAACATTGCGTTACAAATAGCATTGTAATGTACAGTAAACAAACATCGAGGTTGAGAGAATTTATAGGAAAGGAGGGGAGGAAGGAGCAATAGCAGAAAGACGAGGAAGAACTTTGTCCAGTGTCCGGAGATACAAATAGAGAGGGAAAGGGGAGCGGTAGAGTGAGAAGGGCGAGGACGAGGGGGAAGACGGAAAAGAGATCAAGGGAAAGTCAGCTCAAAGACCGAGTGGGTAGGTGACGGCCAGGGAGATAATCCAAAGCCAGTCTCCTCTGTAGGTCTCAAGGAAGCTCCAACGGGCAACGGTCCGAAAGCTGGAAAGAGAGGCGACGAGGAGAAAGCAGGGCACCAGAAATACGATAAGGGGGGTGGGCAAGACACAGAGAAGGGGAGAAACAGTGCCCAAGGTCCGGCTGGGCAGGTGACAGTCAGGGGATAGGGGAGAGGAGTTGGCCTAACGGCTAGGGCGCTCGACCTCGGACCTAGGGATCAGGGTTTGAGTCTCGGTAACGACGCCAAAGCCTCCTGTGATTCTGGGCAAATCACTTAATCTCCCCGTGCCTAAAATGCATGTGTGTCCTGATGTAACGTAACTGGTGCTATGTAAAGAGCTCTGATACCCGATTCGGTTCGGGTTTAGTTCGCGCTATATAAAACTCTGCGAAAAAAAAAAAAGGCCGATCTCCTCATTAGGTGATCGTTGCGCCATTAATATATAAACTAAAAAGTGTTGAAGGGAGAACGCACCCTTGTCTGACTTCTTAATTAATCTTTATCCTTCTTATCAGATCACCTGCATTGTTCCATCTACCCCTTGCGTAGGTTGTAGCGTGAAGCTCTAACAGTATTATTAATAGCTCTGTGGGAATACCATATCCTGCAAATACTTCCCACAGGGTTTTTCTTGGGACCAGGTCGTATGCTGCTCTCAAATCGATGAAAGCGACATATAGATGGTCATGCTTAAAGGTGACATATTTCCTGGTTATCACCTTGAAGCGGAGGACCTGGTCCAATTTGCTGACCTTGGCTCTAAACCCTGCTTGCACCTCATCAAGGATGTTGTTCTGTTCAACCCATTTGTTTAATTTAAAAAGAATATTTCTGCAGAATATTTTTTGTGTAGTATCTAGTAGGCTTATGGGTCTCTAGTTGGAGGGGTTTGTTCTGTCACCTTTTTGTAAATAGGTATTATGACAGCACCATGCCATGTTGGTGGCATTGAATTACCTTTTAGTATACTATTAGATAGGGCATTCAAATATGAAAGATAAAGGTCACCAGGAACACCATCCATTCCTGACGCCTTCCCTTTTTTGTTAGTTTCACAGCTTGCTAAGTGTCTAATAGACAAAATGTAAGATGAGCTTCGCCTAGAGCAGGATTTTCCTTCTCATGTTGCTTCGGGGCATGGCCATAAAATCCATCCAAGGTAGAGGTTGTTACATTACTTTGTGGATTTGTGACACTATACAAGCCACAAAAATGGGTGACCCAGGTTTCAGGTTTAATTATAGGTTCTAAATTGTTACAAATGTCCTGATTGACTGATAGCAGTTTCCAAAAGCTTTTAAGATCTCCCTTCTCTAAAGTTTCAGCAATGGTCAAAAATTGATTATCTTCCCAATCTCTTTTTGCTTTGAGTAACATAATTTTATAGCTGTGCCTAGCCATGATAATATCTTGTCTTGAACCCTTTTTGACAGCTCTCAATAAATGAGTTTTCCCTAGGCGGCAGGTTTTATTAAACAAGGACGGCATTTCTCTTTTAACTATTCCTCTCCTCTGTTCAGTCTTAAAGCAAGGCCTTAATTATTCCATGAGTTCGCAGTGTATAATAACAAGTTGATGTTGTGGACATTAGCAAGGTCTATCTGGGTGAGTTTATGGGCTAAAGATTGTATATGTATATCAATTTCTTCTGATAGATACATCTGCCATGTGGATTCCTCACCTTGTGAATATCCCCCTTGCGTCAGCAACGTTCGGAATTTTTTCTTTGTAGTACGCCGACGTGGACGACGTCATAGGAGCACGGCTTCGCGCGCGACTCCGTCTGACGTCACCCACTCCTTATCAGGCCCACGCCGGCGTGATGACGTCAGTTCCCTTTTTTCCGCGTCTCCGACGCTAACGGTTTTCGGGATCTTCTGCGATACTTAGTATCTGGCTATTGTCCTAAGGTTTCTGTTTCTCCTTGCGATTTGTTTCTTCATCGAGAATGTCGTCGAGGAAGACAGGATTTAAGCAGTGTGGGTCTTGCGCCCGCATGATGTCGATCACCGACCCACATGGCGACTGTTTGTGGTGTCTGGGTTCAGACCACGACGTAAAGAACTGTCGGTCTTGTTTTAAGATGAACCCAAAGGCGCTTCGTGAGCGTGAAGCAAAACTACTTCTCGCGAAGGTAAAGGGAAGAGATGCTGGGAGATCTTCGAGGTCGACGTTGAGACGCTCGAAGTCGAAGCAAAGGTCTCGATCGAAGTCGAGGTCGGTGTTGAGGTCGAGATCCAGAGCGAGGTCGAGGTCCAGGGAGAGATCAAGGTCTGGATCAAAGTCGGCTTCGGGTCACGCTTCGAGCTCCTCGAAGAAGAAGCACAAGAGGAGGAAGCACAGCTCGAGGCATCATTCAGGAAAGGAATCTTCAGATTCGAAGAAGAAGTCTCGCAAACACCATAAGGACTTCGTTTCTCCTTCTCCTGCTCAGTCCGTCGGAGGTTCCCCGACTCCGGAATCGGATACGGTATCTTTACATTCTTCGAAACATGAGGAGGAAGAAGAGGTAGCTCCTCAAACTCCAACTCCGATGGAGGCTCCTGTGGATCCAGAAGGTCAGAATGAACCTATGTCGGAACGACCTCCTTTGGAGCATCCGGTAGGTTCGTACCCTCCCTTTCCTGGTCCTGGTCAGGACCCCTCGCATTTTCTCAATGCGATGTTTGGAGTGTATTCCAGGGCAATGTACCCCGCTGGAGCACCTGTTGGTCCCATGGGTCCATTGTCGTACAATTTGGGCATTCCTCAGTCGTATGCTCCAGCTCCATTTATGCCTTTTATGCCGGTGCCACTAACACCTTGGCTCGGTACGGCTCCACCGAGGTCTTCGACTCCGTATGCGGCTTCGCCGACTCCGGATCGACCTCGTAGTTTGGATCGAGGTACCACACCTGTCCGTGAGTCTCGTCCTCCGTCTGCTCCGGCTCCTCGCTCGACGTCGAATCCGGCTCCGTCGGAGTCGTTACCGGATCCGTCGACTTCGGTTCGATTGGAGTGGTCGAGGCGCAGGGCTCAGCGTCTCCTGGAAGAAAAAGGTGGTGAAGATTCAGATATGGAAGAGGGTGAGCTTCTTGATCATGATGATGACTTTGAAGACCTGCGTGATGCTAGTGGTCTGGAGCTCTCTCCTGAATGGGGTTTACCTTCTGCTTCTGATGCTCCTTCTAGGGACGTGGCACCCTATCACGTCGTTATTAGGAAGGCTGCTGATCTTCTTAACTTGAAACTGCCCACGGTTGAGTACAAGCCCAACATCCTTACAGAGGTTTTGCACTCGCCCTCTTCTATAGTTGAACCTACTTTGCCGTTCACTGATGCCTTATCTGATCCTATAAAGGAGGTTTGGAAGAGACCGTTGTCTGCTCCTACGGTTTCAAGATCGATTGCAAGGCGCTACAGGGTGGCTCCTGGTGACCCTGAGTTTCTCTCTTCGCACCCATCTCCGGAGAGCCTTGTAGTACAGGCGGCATGTTCTAACAGGGCAGCGGGCTCCTTTCCTCAAGTTCCAGCGGACAAAGACTCAAAAAAATTGGATCAGTCTGCTAAGAAAACTTTCTCTTCAGGTAGCATGGCTCTTAAGTCCACTAACGCTACTTGTCTTTTAGGAAGGTATGTCCATGCGTTGATGGACTCTGTGAAGCAGTTATCACCTAAGCTTCCAGAGGAAGACAGAAAGAACTTTAATGAGGTGGTCTCGGACACTCAGGCTGCTGCACGTATGGTTATTCAGAGTGGCATGGACACAGTTGATTCTGTTGCCAGGATTATGGGTTCTTCTATTGCGTCCAGGAGGGCTGCATGGTTGAAATCCTCTGATTTCTCTGCGGATGTGCAATCTACGTTGCTGGACTTGCCTTTTGAAGGAACTGGTCTTTTTGGTAAGAAGGCGGATGTCGCCCTGGAAAGGTTCAAGGATAGCCGTGCTACCGCAAGATCCTTGGGTCTCCAGATGAGAGGGTCGACAACTAGAAAGTTTAGAGGCTTTGGGAGATCCTCTTTTCGTCCCTTCAGACAGGCACAGCAACAACAGCAGCAGCAGCAGAACCCTCTGTATAAGTCCTATAGAGGTAGACAGAAGGGTCGTGGTCGTGGACGTCAAGTCTCCTCCTCCTCCACTTCCTCCAATAATTCCCAACCCCCACCCGCATCAGCAAAGCAGCCCTAGATCCACCATTCTGGATCATGTGGGGCCAGTAGGGGGTCGGCTTAGTCATTTTCTACGAGATTGGGAATCGGTTACATCAGATCTTTGGGTTCTCAATCTCGTAGAGAATGGGTATGCACTTCCTTTTCAGGAATTCCCTCCCAATTACCCTCCTTGCCAAGGTTTTTGTTCAGAGGACCACCTGCTTCTCCTGCAGGAAGAAGTCCTGGCTCTGTTCCGAAAAGGTGCGATAGAGGTGGTTCCAGAGCAGGAAAGGGGTCAGGGGTGCTACTCCCGGTATTTCCTGATACCCAAGAAGGGTGGCAGGCTTCGGCCTATCCTGGACCTCAGGATTTTGAACCTCTATCTCAAACAGGAGAAGTTCAAAATGCTCACCCTTGCTCAGGTTCTTCAAGCGCTGATGGAAGAAGACTGGATGGTGTCGCTCGACTTGCAGGATGCGTATTTCCACATTCCCATCCTGAAGTCGCACAGGAGGTATCTCCGTTTTACGGTGGGGTCGCAGCACTACCAGTTTGCGGTCCTTCCGTTTGGGCTTACTACTGCGCCTCGAGTCTTCACCAAGGTGATGGCAGTGGTGGCAGCACATCTCAGGAGGTCGGGGATTCCTGTATTCCCGTATCTGGACGACTGGCTGATCAAGGCGGAGTCGCCGGTGAGGGTGCTCCATCATCTGCAAGAGACAACTCAGTTGTTGCACAGGTTGGGTTTTTCGATAAATGTACCCAAGTCTCACCTGGTGCCCTCCCAGCGCAACCTGTTCATAGGTGCGGTACTGGACACTACTGTATGTCGTGCATTCCCTCCACCTCAAAGGATTCGCGACATACAGGAGATGATTCCTTTAGTCTACAATGGAGCGGTTGTTCCAGTCCTGAAGGTCCTTCGCCTGCTCGGTCTGATGGCTTCTTCCATTCTGTTGGTCAGTCATGCACGCTGGCACATGAGGGCACTCCAGTGGTGCCTCCGCAAGCAGTGGTATCAACACAACGGAGATCTCAGGGAGTCAGTGAGGATCTCCAGAGAAGCTGCAGCGGATCTGTCTTGGTGGGGCATGGAAGGCAACCTGTCACAAGGGAAGCCTTTTCAACTGCCTCCATCGGTGGCCACAGTGATAACGGATGCATCCACTCTCGGGTGGGGTGCTCATCTGGGGGATCTGGAGGTCAAGGGTCTTTGGTCTCCAGAGGAAAGGTTGCTTCACATCAACCTTCTGGAATTACGGGCGATACGTTTGGCGCTCAAGGCCTTCCTCCCTTCCCTTCACGGTCAGTCGGTTCAGGTCCTGACGGACAACACGACCGCGATGTGGTACATCAACAAGCATGGAGGAGTGGGGTTGCAGTGTCTCTGCAGAGAGGCTCTGCGTCTCTGGTCCTGGGTTCAGGACCATCAGATTTGTCTGATGGCAAATCATCTGGCCGGGGTTCTGAACGTTCGTGCAGACAGTCTCAGTCGGCAGTTCTCTGCCGACCATGAGTGGAGGCTTCACCCGGAGGTGGTTCACGACATCTTTCAGATGTGGGGGACTCCTCGGGTGGACCTGTTCGCCACTTACGAGAATGCGCACTGCCTGTCATTCTGCAGTCTCCAGTATCCATTGCAAGGAGCCTTGGGGGACGCGTTTCAGTTGAGTTGGAAAAGTCAACTATGTTCCAAATAATACAAATAATACAAATGTCAACCATGGTATTATAGAGAATGATAGTATCTTGCGCCATGCTGAAGAGAGTACTCCGCCTCTAAACTCGGGGTCAGACAACATTCTGATTCTGACGGAGGCAGTGACAGAGGCATTAAGGGAGGAGCAGAGTAATACTAATGCTTCTAATTTTCTTGTCACTACAGAGGGGGACAGTAATGACACTAACGCATCTAAACAGCCTGAGAGGGGGAGAGTTGGTGAGGGAAATGGTGATGGAAACGGAAGTGATAAAATGATTAATAGTGATCCTAAGGTTGTGATATCTCTAACTGGCTCCCCTTCTGACGAATATTTTTTCTCTGTTAACGAGGGTGAGGAGGAAGGAGAAGAGGTGGGGGCGGTGGGGGGGGTGAGTCAGAGGATTCCTCTATCGCCGGCTTGGGAAGTGACCAGACATTATCAGGACTTGTAACAGAGACCATATCCACATCTGGTTCTGGCTCTGGAGAGCCTTCTGATAAAGACTTAGCTGCAAAACGTAAATCTAAAGTCTTGACCAAAAAAAGGAGAAGAACAAAAGGATCTATAAGCCCAGCAGCTATTAATGTTGCAAAGAGACTCGACTGGGACTACGCAGCTACATCTCAGATGTATAAAGAGGGTGTTGGGAGTCTAGATGAGACTATGGGATCTTTACGGTTGAATGAGGAGAGAGCCAGGCAAGGCCTACCCGAAACTCAGATTCAAAATCAGGAGCAACGCCAACGTCAAAATTCACCTTTGGGGTTTGAAGTTATGTTTTCAATGCTTAAACAAATTCAGACTGAGGCAAGGGTAGAGAGCCAGAGAGCCAGACAGGAAAGTAAAAAAATACAAAATGCCCTTCGAAAAGTAAATAAAGCGTGCACAGAGTTGACAGGGAGAGTTACAGAGGTGGAAGAAAGAACGGGGGTCCTGGAAGATGAAACGAAGGGATGGAAGGAATTTAGACAAGACCAAGAGAAAATTAACAGCGATGTATTATGGAAGCTCGAAGATTTTGAGAACAGGCAGCGGAGAAATAATGTCAGACTCTTAGGTATTCCGGAAGGAAGGGAGGGACAGGACGCTAGAGCTTACATAATCGAATTCCTCAAGGGTGCACTTCCAGACATAAAAGGCTGGGACTGGGAATCAGAGATTCAGCGTGCTCATAGATTTCCTTTTACACAGAGAAAGGGGGATGGTTCAAAAAGGCCTAGAGCATTCCTAATTTATGTGGGCAACTTCTTATTGAGAGAAGAGATAATGGCCAAAGCAAGACCACAGGCAAAATGTAGATACCAGGAGGTAGAGTTCTTTGCTAGACCAGACTTCTGTCATATAACGGTAGAGCGTAGGTGGAGACTGCGGGAGCTAATAGCTCCATTTCAGAGAATTGGGTGTGAGGCATACCTAATGTTCCCTAGCAGACTGAAGGTGGTAAAAGATGGCCAGTTCAAAATCTTTCATTCTGAGGTCAGAGCGGCTGAATTTTTGGCATGGCTCAAGGAAAGGACCCCGCAGAACAGTACACAATCTCAGGGTCTAGTGGTAGATTTACCAGCTAAAGGCAGCAGGATATAAAGTTAGGATCTCTGAAAATTCTATAGAAGCACAAGAACAGAGAATTGTAGTGTATTGTTATGTAACTTTGTAGATTGGTAACAATAAGTGAGCATCTTCTATGTAGAGGGTTAGGAACACAACAGGAGCGGGGGGGGGGCGTGGGACCCAAGCAGACACAGCTGTCACATATAGGTCCGTTGGACCTATTTGCCTGTAGGGGGGGTGGGATAGTCGGGTTGGGGGGAAAGGGTGGGGGACACGGGGGGGCAAGGAGCGTAAAGCAAATAGGAAATATATAATACAGGAAACATTATGGAATATGAGGAATAATGAAACAGAAGGAAGGTTTGTGTTGGTTGTGTTATATAAAGCCGTGGTCATAATGTGTAATGTGGTTTTTTTAATGATTAAAATTGTGATTGTATCTGTTAAAAACCCAGGATGAGTACACGAATAATGACATGGAACGTGTGTGGTCTTAATGATAAGACAAAAAGGCAGAAGGCAGCTGTCCTGATTAAAAGTTTAAGAATAGACTTTCTAATACTCCAAGAGACCCATATACAACTGTCTGAAATTAGGCTGCTAGATCAGCTAGGTCTTACTGTTTTAGCACACTCTAGGCAGGGAAGTAGGAATAGGGGGGTTGCGGTTATGGCAAGGCAAAGAGATGTCACCACTAGGAAAAAGTGTGAGGATGTATGGGGTAGATGGGCCTTGATAGAATGTCTGATTGGAGAAACATGGGTCACCCTTGGGTCTATTTATGGGTCTACAGGAGATGATCCGGAGATTTTTGAAGAAATCGATATTGAGTTGGCAACCTGGGCTCCATTTATATTGATAGGAGGAGATCTTAATATCAATGGAGCAGGGGGATTGGGGGTTGGGGTTGGGGCCCCCAGTTAAATATAAGGGAAGGAAGAAAAGAGTTTTTAAAGCAATCGTTAATTTAGCCAGAAATAATGGCTTGCTTGATGTTTGGGATACCCTTAACCCTGGTCAAGATGGTTTTACATATTATTCAGCACCCCATAGGATAAGTGTTAGATTAGATTATTTTCTAGTTAGCAGCCAAGGCATTGATGGGATAGACATCGAAAGAATACCAAGGTTGTTATCGGACCATAATCCTCTTATAGTCACCTTAAAAGGTATGACAGCGGTAAGGAAGGCCTCGGAGTGGTCTTTTGAAAAGGCTTTTCTAGTGGAGGACGCATATATTCAACATATGAGGAGATGGATATCTGAATTTTTGAATATAAATAGGCATACAGCACCCGTAGGGATAGTGTGGGATTGTTTTAAGGCTGGAGTGAGGGGTGAGACCATCAGCTACGGGGTTAGGAAAAGGAAACAGGAGAAAGATAGAAGTGAGGGGGTAAGGAGGGAACTACTGCGGGCAGAGGAGGAATTGAATAGTAGGACAGATCAAGCTGGTAATGGAGCTCCAACGGACTCTGCATATCTTAAACTTATGAAATTGCGAATGGAGGAGGAAGAACAGATAGCAGAAAGGGCAGCCAAACAATATACAGTGAATAGAGAGAATTGTTATGAGATGAATGAAAGAGTGGGCAAAATGTTAGCAGCCAGAACTAGACAGAAGGTATCCTTTGGGGAGATTAAAGCAATTAAAGACAGTACAGGGGTGATTTTAACTAATGTACAACAAATAAGGGAAGTCTTCAGGAACTTTTATACGAAGTTATATTCTGAAGGCGATATAAAAGATCCTGAAGACATAATGGAGTATTTGAACAATTATGAGGGGAGGCAGTTGGAGGAAACAGAGAAGAAGAGGATTGACAACTCGTTAGACTTAGAGGAGGTAAAAACAGCTATGAAGAGTTTACCATCAGGAAAGGCGGCTGGTCCAGACAAAATCCCGCTAGAGTTTTATAAGGTGTTCTGGGAGGAGCTAGGTGGAGATATGCTTTATACCATGAAACAGGCACAGAAGGGAAGTTCAATACCAAGCACTTGGTCTGAGGCCGAAATTGTGGTTATTCTTAAGAAAGGGAAAACGCCAACTAACCCGGGGTCATACAGACCGATCACTCTTATGAACACGGACACAAAGATTTACTCAAAGGCACTGGCAACAAGATTCGCCAGTGTAATAACACCTCTAGTTACTAATACCCAACACGGTTTTATACCGGGACGGGGGACTACACACCACGTAAGGAAGTTAATTACCCTTATGGATAAAACAGAGGCTGATGGGGACCCGTTCGCGGTGTTATTACTTGATGCTGAAAAAGCTTTCGACCGTGTTTCATGGGTATATATGTGGAGCGTTTTGGAAAAATTGGGATTTGGTAGTGGCTTTTTAACAGCGTTAAAGACACTGTATAGAGATCCTGTGGCGGCAATTAGAATTAATGCGGGGTTAACGGATAAAGTAAAAATTAACAGGGGCACAAGGCAGGGTTGCCCATGCTCCCCGCTACTGTTTGCGATATATTTAGACCCACTAATTAGGAGACTGGAGTCAAATAGGAACATCTCCCCAATTGTCACACTTAGGGGGGAGTGTAAGATCTTAGCCTATGCCGATGACGTGGCGGTCATAACATCATCACCCACAGAGGCTATAAGACACGTGGAACAGGAGGCAAAGGAATTTGGGAAGGTTTCCGGGTATTCTTTGAATACCGGAAAAACACAAATTATAAAAAATAGTAAGGCCTTATGCCAGGATACACGGGTGGCGCGGACGGGAACCTATTTGGGAATAACTATAACTTCAGAATTAGATAAGATAGTAGAACTAAATATCGATCCTATTGTACGGAAAGTTGGGGGAGAACTAGACAGACTGAATAATCTCCATTTTACCTTGGTTGGAAGAGTGAACATTATAAAAATGTTAATCATGCCGAAATTCTTGTATCTCTTCCGAACAATCCCCTTATGGTTTGATAACGTGTGGTTTAAAAGGATTGAAAATATGATTAACAAATTTATTTGGTCCAAAGGTAAAACTAGGAGAGCGGCGAGATTCCTGGCACTCCCACGGGAAAGAGGAGGATGGGCGTTACCAGATTTTAAGTTGTATTACTGGGCCGCTGCCTTGCAGTATATGGTAGGATTAATAGGTGGAGCTGAAGCAGAAGAAGAAGATCATTTAGGGTCATTAGCGATATATGGCATATTGATGGGTGAAGAAACTAAAAATATTTTTTTGAAAAATTTTGACACGCCATATTTTAAAAGAACACGCTTTAAGACTATACTGGGTGCATATAATATATGGAAGGCTTTTATGAAAAAGTTTGGTTTGGGGAAATTTAATAGGTATACGAGGTTATACGAGAATATGTTATTTCCGGGAGATATATTCTCTGATTCAGTTTTTACAGAATGGTACAGGAAAGGGATAATAAAACTAGGGGATGTAATGGGGACACAAGGGGTGAAACAATTTGCAATAATACAGAAAAAATTCAATCTGTCGACAAATCACTTCTTCAAATATCTACAAGTAAGAAGCTTTCTACAAAACAAAAGAGGGGGAACAAGAGGATTTGAAAAAAATAACATATTAGAGATAATAGAAACTGGAGTAGATTGCACAATTAAAAGATTTTATCTCGAGCTAAATGAACAAAGACCGGACGACATGGCTAAATGGGGGGAAATCTGGTCAACGAAGCTGGGCATAGAACAAGAATGTTTTAATATATCATTAGAATTAGGGATGAATATTCTATGCTCTGCGTCATTACAAGCACAGCATTACAAGACTATGTATTGGCTATATTACACCCCGGCTAAACTGGCACAATGGGGAGCGACAACTGGTATAAACTGCCCCAGATGCACGAGTGCAGATGCAGATGCCATCCATATGTTTGCAACATGTCCGAGTTTAGGTACAGTACTTAAAGAGATAGAAATGTTTCTACAAAGGGCACTAAAACTACCTGCTAACCTAACACCTGCGATTATTTTGTTAGGTGTAGATGGAAATAATGATGTTGAGACAGGGAACTATTTTATTTTTGTGGCCATGGCAGTGTACAGACTGTGTGTTGCCACTGCATGGTTAGATCAAATGGCGCCATCATTCCAACAATGGTTAGCCAGGCTGTTGAGTATATACAATTTAGAAAAAGCGATCTACTCCAGAAGAGGGAAACGTTTGAGGAAATTAGGCTTGGAAATATGGGAGACAATAACGAAGTGGAAGGAAGAAGTATGATTTGCATAGGAAATGTATGTGTATATAATTTGTATATAATTTGTATAAATGTGTATATAATGTGTAAATAAGGTATAATAAGGCATAATAACGTATAATACATATAGAATGTATAATTGATATCAATATGTATGTATAAGGAGAGTGATCTCACCCCAATAAGGAGTGATGTATTATTCTGGTATTAAGAAGAAGTTTTTTTTTTGTTTACTTTAGATGGAATATACGGTGTAAATCTCATATGATTAGGTAATATTGTTTTTCCTTTATTATTTGCTCCATGCCCCCTCTGTGCTCCAGAGGGTGGGAAAATGTAAAAAAATTCTGTGAATAAAAAGATTAAAAAAAAAAAAAAAAAAGGAAAAGTCAACTCCTTTACGCGTTTCCTCCCATACCGTTGATTCCTCGGGTTCTGAGGAAAATTCGCCAAGACCGGGCCCAAGTCATATTGATCGCCCCGGATTGGCCAAGAAGGGTGTGGTACACAGACCTTCTCCACCTCTCCTCTCACCCGCCGCTCCGTCTCCCTCACAGGGCAGACCTCCTCTCTCAGATGGAGGGGCAGGTTCTACACCCCCACCTCCAGACATTACACTTTCATGCCTGGAGATTGAACGGGGCAACCTGAGTTCTTTCTCTCTCCCTCATGATGTGGTGGATGTCATTCTC
Organism: Lissotriton helveticus; assembly: GCF_964261635.1. Taxonomy (NCBI): domain Eukaryota; kingdom Metazoa; phylum Chordata; class Amphibia; order Caudata; family Salamandridae; genus Lissotriton; species Lissotriton helveticus. Next base: position 57,340,976 of record NC_136069.1, on the reverse strand, counting down.
TCTGCCAGGCGTGACTCCACTAAGTCCATCTATTTGTATAGGTGGTCTAAATTTGTCTCTTGGTGCAGGGAGAGGGATGTTGACCCTTTAAAGGCTCATTTATCTGACATTTTACAATTTGCTCTCTCTAGCGCAGCAAGGATTTGCGGTTGCTACGGTCAAGGGGTATCTTTTGGGCTTTATCTGCATTCCTCTGCTTGCCGGATCAGCCCTCTCTTTTTAAGTCTCCAGTGGTCTTAAGATTTTTGAGGGGTCTCATTAATATGTTCCCCCCTTCTCCGTTTGTTGTTCCTCATTGGGATTTGAATCTTGTGCTGACCTTTTTGATGGGTTCTCCTTTCGAACCTTTGCACAAGTGTCCCATGAGGCTTCTTTCTTTTAAAACGGTCTTCCTCGTGGCAATCACCTCGGCAAGGAGGGTAAGTGAGCTTCAAGCTCTTAGTTCCAAGCCCCCATTCCTGACCATTCATGCTGAAAGGATGGTTCTCAGGACCAGGGCTGCTTTTCTGCCTAAGGTGGTAACTCCCTTCCATCTTGGACAGTCCATTACCCTCCCTACCTTCTATCCTCCCCCTCACCCTTCTAAGGAGGAAGAGAGACTGCACCGTCTGGACCCCAAGAGGGCGGTGTCTTTCTATCTGGACAGGACTAAAGACTTCCGGGTGGACGACCAGCTGTTTGTTGGTTTTGCTGGCTGTCGGAAGGGCAGAGCGGTGCACAAGCGCACACTTTCCAGGTGGATAATCCTGTGCATCAAGATCTGCTACTCCCTTGCGGGTAAGGACCCTCCTGAGGGTATTAGAGCACATTCAACTAGAGCAAAGTCTGCAACATCTGCTTTGTCTAGAGGTGTACCTGTTGAGGATATTTGCAGAGCCGCGACTTGGGCCTCCCTCCACACTTTCGCGAAGCACTACTGCTTGGATACCGAGGTGAGGAGGGACGGTCACTTCGCGCGCTCTGTTCTCCAAGATTTCCTGGTATAGCAGAGTGGACACCCTCCTCCGGGAGTGGGGACTGCTGTGGGACTCTATTCACAAGGTGAGGAATCCACACGGCAGATGTATCTATCAGAAGAACAGGTTACTTACCTTCGGTAACGCTTTTTCTGGTAGATACAATATCTGCCTGTGGATTCCTCACATGCCCACCCGCCTCCCCGTTGTCCACTCTGTTATACCTAGTCTTTATGTATATATGGTTTATACTATTGTATTGATTTTGATTTATATGTACTGTGTACATGGTATATTTGCATATTTGCTTTCATTGGTCCGTCCGTGTGCCTCGAAGGCATGGAAAAAAGGGCGGAACTGACATCATCACGCCGGCGTGGGCCTGATAAGGAATGGTTGACGTCAGACGGAGTCGCGCGCGAAGCCGTGCTCCTATGGCGTGCTACAAAGAAAAAATTCCGAACGTTGCTGACGCAAGGGGGATATTCACAAGGTGAGGAATCCACAGGCAGATATTGTATCTACCAGAAAAAGCGTTACCGAAGGTAAGTAACTTGTTCTTTGGGTCCGTTATCAGGTCTGCCCATTTAACATTTCTGAGATGGTTTGTAGTGTCAATTAATGAGGTGGCTACAACGGTTTCCATCTTTCCATCTTTAAAAGGGATCATTGAGAAGGTTGCGCTTAGTGCTTGATGATCACTATATGGTCGAGGGACAACCTGCATATCAATTCAATTGGGCCATAGCTCGTTTTCCAACAATATAAAATCAATCCTAGAGGTGCTAAGGCCTCTTTTGAATGTAGAACATTCAGCATACGGGTTTTGTAATCCAGTATTTGCCATATGTTGCTTAGTTCGCACAGTCAGTGCTTTCCAGGAAATTCGGGTGTAACCTGATCAAGGCAGATAGAGTATCCAGCTTGGTTTTTAACAACTTAGCCATCACATCCATATTCATCTTCAGGGATTTATTCTCGACCCTTAAACCATTCAATTGATCTTCCAAACTGCCAGAACTCAGGGCAAGGGTCTGATCCTCGTGTGAGCGTATACTAGCCTGACCCTTACCCACATGTGGAATGTTAATATCGGGACTCTCAGGATTTTCCACATTCCCCAGCATCTTAAATTGGTGAGAGCAATCAACCTGAATAACCAAATATTCTTCATTCGGGCTGGTCGGGATGTCACAGGGCTGGGGGGGAGTGGCGTATCACATGGGCTAAGATTTTCCAAGGCTGAAGCTATGGAAGGGGACCAGCTATGTGGCTAAAATACATTGCTATACTTTTTGATCCATTGTGGCTAATCCCCACCTGGCCCTTCCTTTCCCCTTGCCTACCTAGCCCATTGGTCTTTGGCTTAGGAGCTAGCAAACCCTTGACCTCCTCAATTAGTTTGTCAGTCTCATTGAGGGTACAGTTCTCTACGGCGTGGCTAGGGATTTTCCTTAGACTACCTGCTCCCATACTTTTGTCTGATGCCTTTCTCTTCCCCATTTAGACTTGTAAAATGTCCCAAAAAACTGTAAGTAGAATTAGGGATATAACAATATGGGGGCCCAGTACTTACAGTTCGCGATGGAGTGCATGGAGAAGAGGCCAAGGGAGGTGGACCTGCCCTGCCTTTTTCTGGCGCTGACTGGCGCATGACAGGCCATGACACGTCCCGCGCTGCGGTATTGCTGCAGCGGTTATGAGCGAGTGTAGAGCTCCTTCCTCCTGGGATAGTGATGGTTTGTGCGGTTTGAAGTCCCCCCTCCGATCCAGCAGACAATGGCAGTGTCAGGTGGCGTCCAGCGCAGTGGTGTTGCTGCAGCGCTTAAGAGCATGTGTAGAGCTCCTCCCTCCTGGGAGAGTGATGGTGTGTGGTGTTTGAAGTCTCCCCTCCGATCCAGCCGTCAATGCAGTTTCAGGTGGCATCCCACTCCGCGGTGTTGCTGCAGCGCTTAAGATCTCGTGTAGAGCTCCCCCCTCCTTGGAGAGTGATGTTTTGTGGGGTTTGAAGTCCCCCCTCTGATCCAGCTGACAATGGCAGTGTCAGGTGGCATCCGGCACCGCGGTGTTGCTGCAGCGCTTAAGAGCGTGTGTAGAGCTCCTCCCTCCTGGAAGAGTGATGGTGTGTGGGGTTTGAAGTCTCCCTTCTGATCCAGCAGTCGATGCAGTTTCAGGTGGTGTCCTACACCGTGGTGTTGGTGCAACACTTAAGAGCTCGTGTAGAGCTCCTCCCTCCTGGGAGAGTGATGGTTTGTGGGGTTTGAAGTCCCCCTCTGATCCAACAGACATGGCAATGTCAGGTGGCGTCCCGCGCCACGGTGTTGCTGCAGCACTTAAGAGCGCGTGTGGAGCTCCTACCTCCTGGGAGAGTGATGGTTTGTGGGGTTTCAGGACACAATGGCAGTGTCAGGTGGCGTCCCATGACTAGTTAATGCAAGAAAGTTTTAGCTAACTTTTGGAGTCTGTTTCAGTAGCCTTTACTCTAGAAGCAGACTGCAGCTAAAAATCTGGTTTGTTGTTATTTTTGGGGAGATGTGCTTCGATTGTATGGACAGCAGGTCCTGAAAACCTACACCTCTCACTCAGATAGTTATCTGTTCTTAAACTTAAACATTGTGTTGCAATAAGCTAAATTGTGCAGCTAAAACCAATTTAATTAATCATGTATAGCTTTTGTAAGACGCTACACCAATGGACCAATCATGCGAAGTTATGCAAACGAAAAAAAGACTTCCCTGCGCTTTTAAAGTGTTGTCAATTTCATAGATTGTTTTAAAAATATATATACTTTATTGACATTTTTTTAAGAAACGCTTTACGTCCATTTCTATAAATGACATCAATAGTTACATTCACATTTTTTATGACTCTTACATGTTTTCAATAAACATACAACTTTTAAATTAACCACACCCCTCTTCCTCCCTTCCCAGATCCCTTCCCTCATGCCAGTTCTTTCCCAGAATACAGGTTCATCTTCGCATTCTCCTAGTTTATCAATATATAGATGCCTGCTCAGGATCTAGTTTCCCTTCCATATTTATTAATTGCTACTGGAGGTCAGTGTTATCAGGGCAGTCTGAGATACAGGCGTTTGATTTCCCTGCATAGCTATCAACATGGAGGACCATGCCAGAATGTCCTCCTCGGCCTTAACATCCTTCTGGATTAATTCCATTGTCACCAACTCCGCTGTCGCCCATTCCCAGATATCCCGCTTCCAGTCTGTAGATTTTGGTGGTCGGGGATTCATCCATGTAATAACAACTCATCTTCTGACTAACACCAGTCCAAGATTAACTAGTTTCCTAGTAGGCTTTTTCCCTTTAGGTGCAGGTAAAATCCCCAATAATGCCTGTTTAATGTCGCTAGTGATATTCCATCCAGTGACCTCCCGCAGCTCCTTGAATACTTTTCCCCAAAAGGAGAACAGTGATCTGCATGACCATACCATATGAAGAAAGTCTGCCCCTTGCTGTTTATATCTAAGGCATTCATCTGCGTGGGATGGGTACATTTTGCTGATCGTGTGTGGAGTGCGATATACTTGATGTACTAAATTATATTGAAGAAGCTTAAATTGTGTATCTGAAAGAAACATGTAGTGATAGATTCCTTACCTTAGAATTACCCCCAGGCGTCTGACTGGATCCCGAACGTTTTTCGTCAGCAGTATCCCTACGCATCCGTAGGCTTCGTCGTGCAGCTCCGCGTGCGTCGTTGGCGTCGGTAGCGCCCGGATGACGTCGCCGGAGCAATTTATACGCGCCCACTCGCGCTGACGTCAGTTCTTTTTTTTTACGTGCCAGCAAGCGCAGATCCGGGAAGAGCAAGTACCCCCAGTCAATTTTTTATTTTTTTATTTTTAAAACTTTATTTTTGTTGCAGACAATATTAGTATATAACAGTTGCGCCGACAGTTACAAAAAAAACAACGACATCATAGCCAATAACATTCTGCTGTGTACACGGCCCCTCAGCCCACAACCCGAAGGCCGGGCGGCGACAGGTGGTAGCATGGGAGCCAGGTCTCGAACCTAGCTATGTAACTGCGCGGCAGGATATTCTAATCTGCTTTTTTTTTTTATTATTTTTTTTTTTTTATTATACAGGGTACCCCCCAACTCCCCAATGGAACCCTCCCCCCCAAAACTTCGGCATTTGTAACTAAAACATGTGTACACAGGTCGTTCACCTCATTATGGCACTCCCATCGGCAGATAAAGCAGCAATCATTACGTATATTAGGCATGAAACTTACAGATACTAAAACACAATTCCGCACAGGTGTATCCTACATGTGCGCGTGCAGACAGGCACTCCCCCGACTCACTGTCCTCCCTCACCCTCCCCACCACCCTCATCCTCAGACCCTGTGTCCCCAGGGGTGAACAACTCCGCGCTTGTTCCATCCGAGTCCTCGGATGCCTCTCCCACCTCTCGCATCATTCTCCACGCAAGCAGGTCGTCCTGCAACTTCACATCCCTACGCACGGTTTGCATAAAGGTTTCCTCCGCCAGGGTCCATTCCCCTACATCTCTAAGCCACTGCGACATCTCCGGGGCCCTCTGCCCCATCCATGTGATGGCCACCCTCCTCCTTGCCAGTACTAAAAGCAGTTGTAACATTTTGTAGGACAAATTACACCTCCTGGGCTTGGGGACTAAGGCTAACAAGCAGTGAAGGGGGGTCAGTTCCATCCGGAGTACAGTAACCTTATGAATGTGCGCCACCACTGATCGCCAGAAGGTGTGAACCAACGGGCACTCCCACGCCAGGTGAAGGAATGATGCACCCGACGCGCCACACCTAGGGCAGTCATCACGCTTGTCCGGGGCAATACGCTTCAAGGCAACCGGAGTCACATAGGTTCGGTGTAAAAAGTTAAAGTGTGTCAGTTTGAACCGTGCATTGCACGACACCTTCCGGGTGAGGGTACCGATGCGTTTGCGTTGTGCCGGGTCCAGTACAACCCCCAGGTCAGCCTCCCAAGCCGCCCACGCCGGGGGTACCGGCGGGGTGGAGTCCAGCCGCATGGCCGAGTACAGTAGGGTTATCAGCTTCCTGCCCCTACCACAGGAAAGGATAACATTGAGGGTATGGGACACAGGGGGCACATCAGGGAATTGCGGCCAAGTGTCTCGAGCCAACGCATGGAGGCCCCTGTAATGTAGGAATTGGCCCTCACCGAGACTGAACGTCTCCGTTGCCCGTTCGATAGAGAGAAACGTGTCGTCCGGGTAGAGATCTGCCAACAGTTCGCACCCACCCGCTCTCCATTCATGGAATGGCATGTGTACCTCCATGTCCACCACTGGGGCCATAATCCATATCGGCAGTTCCCTGTGAAAGGGGGCCCTCCGCAGGATTTTTTCCACCACACGTTGCCAGATGGCTGCGGTGTGGCGCACTATATACGGCAGCGTCGCGTCCGCTCCCCTGCCGCGCATCAGGGCCATCTGTACTGTTCTTTCATCCGCGCTCCCCGCAAGGAGTCGTAGTTCCCAGGTGTCCGCATCCGCGAACCACCTGGCAGCTGGCGACAGCTGAGCTGCATAGTAGTAGAGGTCGAATCTCGGTGCCTCCAACCCCCCCTCCTCCCAGCTCCGGACAACCGTGTGCAAAGCAACCCTACTGCGCCTGCCTGCCCAGAGTAAGGACGTGAGGAGTGTATTGAGGGTGCGGAACAGCCGCGGGGGAAGTGGGCACAGTGAATTCTGCAACACATATAGCACTCGCGGCAGCATCACCATTTTCGCCACCGCCAGTCGTCCCATCAGGGAGAGAGGCAACGTGTTCCAGAATGCCACCGATTGTTGTAGGGAATGTACCACCCTATCCGCATTGCGGGCCAGCAATTGTTCGTCCGACGACGCCACATGTATCCCCAGATAGCGGAAGGCCTCCAGTTCCCACCGCAGCCCCAGGCGTGGCAAGTCCCCACGCGCGTCCACATCATATCCCGCTAGGGGGAAGACCAGGGACTTCCCTGCATTGATACGCAGGCCCGACGCTGCGCCAAAACGGTCCAGTAGCTGAAGCAGAACCGGTAGCGCGTCCTGCAGAGATGTTAAGTAAAACAGAGCATCGTCTGCATACAAGGACACCGTGTGGATATTACTCCCCACCTTGATTCCCCATGGGGCCATCGTGGTACGGACTTCCACCGCCAATGGCTCGATTGCCAGGGCGAACAGGAGTGGCGAGAGGGGGCATCCCTGCCGGGTGCCTCTCCCCAACGCCCAGTCCTCCGAGCGTGCAGCCCCAAGTTTGACTCTGGCTCGAGGCGCCCGATATAGTATCTGGATCCACTCGCGAAACACGGGCCCCAATCCCACCTGTTGAAGCACCGCCGATAGGTACCCCCAGCTAACCGTATCAAACGCCTTGGCCAAGTCTATCGACACCAGGACCTGGGGATCCTCTCTGTCGCGCACCTCATGCATAACATGGGTTAATCGCCGCAGATTCATCGCGGTGTTGCGCCCGGGGATGAACCCGCACTGGTCCTCATGAACCAACTGGGCCATGTGCGGCGCCAATCGAGCGGCCAAGAGTTTGGTCAGGATCTTGACATCCGTGTTAATCATTGTGATAGGGCGGTACGCCGCGGGGTCATAGCCATCACCACCCGGCTTGAGAAGCATGCAGATCTCACCCTGGTACATTGTGGGCGGAAGAGCGCCCTCCTCCAGCGCCGCAAGGAAGACTTGGAGGAGGAGGGGGCCGAGGACATCCCCGAATGCGTGGTAGAACTCGTAAGGAAACCCGTCTCCTCCCGGGGATTTCGCTGTCGGTAAGCCTGCCATAGCCACTCGCACCTCGTGGAGGGTCAGGGCCCCATCCAATTCCTCCGCCGCCTCCCTCGGAAGGGCCCGAAGAGTCACTCCACGGAGGTAAGGCTGATAGGACGCCTCCGTGACCAGCGGATCTGCCGTATACACCTGCTGTAGGTGTGTTTTAAGAACCCGCAATATACCGGACTCCGAATGGACCATGACCCCATCAGGGCCCCTCAGGGCAACTATCTGAACCGGGGCCGCTTCTTTCTTCAAAATCCAGGCCAATAATCGGCCGGATTTGTCCCCCTCCCTGTGGAGGCGCTGTCTAAACTGACCCAGCGTGTATCTGTCGAGGCGCGTAAGTACATCATGGACTTGCGCCTGGGCTTCCCGCTCCAGGGCCAATTCCGGGTCCCCAGGGTTCGGTGAGGCCTGACGAGTCCGCAGGGAGTCTTCGGCCTCCCGCAGTTCGCGGGTCAGCTGTCGGCGGACTCCATAAGTAAGGGCCATGCATTCACCCCGCACCACTGCCTTCAGAGCCTCCCATTTCGTCGATAGGGGCACGTCATCCCCCACCCAGTTCAGGTCGACGTAATTAGTGAGTGCAGTCTGCACATGATCTCTGCCCAATGGGTCCTGTAGGAGATCAGCGGGCATCCGCCATGTACGGGGGCGGGAAGGCTGGTCGACGTCCTGCATAGCGCACAACACCGGGGAGTGGTCAGACAGGAAGCGGGCCAGATGGGTGACCTGTAGGGAGTACGACGCATCCATATTTGCGGTGAGGATCCTATCTAGCCTGCTATGGGTGTCGTGTGTAGGGGTGTAACAAGTGTACAGTTTCTGTGACGGGTGACTCTGACGCCACACATCCACCGCTCCCAGGTTTGCCATGACCTCGCGCAGTCTCGCCGTCATGCGAGGTTTCGTCCCCGCTCGGGGAGGATGCCTATCCAGGACAGGGTCCAGGACACAGTTAAAGTCCCCGAACCACAGGAGAGGGCTGTCCACGTCCGACACTAAGACGTCTTGCATTTGTGGGTAGAAGGTCGCGTCATCTACGTTAGGCGCATATGTATTAAGTAGTGTAAGGTCTCTGCCATTCAACAGCACCCTCAGCAGTAGGTACCTGCCCTCAATGTCCGCCTCCGCAAACCGTACCGCGAGGGGGACCCCGGGCGCTACCCAGATCAAGACCCCACGCGCATACGTCGAAAAGGAAGAGTGAAAGACCTGACCCCGCCACTTTTTAGCCAGCTTTTGCGCCCCCTCCTCATTCAGATGCGTTTCTTGCAAACATGCAATCGAAATGCCATGCCTCCGAAGGAAGGATAGGACCCTATACCGTTTGGTACAAGTGCCCAACCCACGCACATTCCAGGTTAAACATTTGTATCCCATGTTTCCTGTAAGTGCCCAGCCGGGCCATGCAGTCTGCTGCCAAAATACCGCCTCCCAGGGGCCTGAACAGTGATACACATGATGCCAATACCAACAGTCTTAAACAGTTCCCCCCCCACCTCCCCCGCCCCCAAAATTGCAACATCAGCAAAACATTCCCCCCCTCCCCCACCCACGAGCAGGATAACGACAACAACCCAACCTGTCAGCCCGCCCTTCCCCCGCTGGTGCCAGGACGTGCACAGCCTCCCCACACACCCCTCACAACCCATCACACACTCACACAACTATGAACTGCATACACCCCCCCCCAGCTCCCCGCATGACCCAATACACGCATTGAATATTCCCGGCTCCGGACCAACAGTAGTCGACCACACAGGACCAATTCCAACAGTAGTACCCCCGTCTCCCGAACATCAAGCAATTCCCACACTGCAAATCTACCGGCCCCCCTCTCCTCCCCCCCTAATGCATAGTCTGGTGGTTCCGGGTACAAAGTCAATCCAGTGTCCACCTATACCCCTTCCACCCCGGGAGCCACAGTAGCCATCCAAGGACAAAGTACATACGGCTCCTACATCACCTCAGGGTGGGCCATTCACCGCCAGGGCCCCAGCTCCCCCAGTCTCCTGAATCACCAGGTCCGACGGCGCCATGTCCCGCACTGCAGCTGGTAACGTGTCTGGGACCAGGATTTCCGCAGGTTCCAGCGGGCTTTGAGACTCCGCCCCGGCCCCCTGCAGCAAGGGTTCCAGGAGCATTCCGCCATCGGCCCCAACCGTGATCCGAGGTTCCTCAGTGCGTTCCGATGTAGAGTGTCGTCTCCGTCCGCCCCGGGGTCTCCGCTGCCGCTGGGGACGGCTCCCCCATGTCTCCTTGGACCCACCACGGGCTCCCGGTGGAACCCCATCTCCTCTAACCTCCAGCCATTCCCATACCTCCTCCGGGGATTCAAAGAAGTGTGCCTTGCCCTGCGCCAGCACCTTGAGTTTGGCGGGATACAGCAGCATATATTGCAACTGCATCGCCCGGAGCTTCTGTTTAACCCCCAAAAAGGATTTCCTCATCTCCTGGACCTGGTGGGTATAGTCTGGGTATATCGAAATCCGGCTGTTTTCAATAGCTAGGTCTGGCGTTTCCCTCGCCGCCCGCAGGATGCAGTCCCGATCCCGATAATTCAAGATCTTGGCAATCAGAGCTCGCGGCGGGGCCCCTGGTTGTGGCGGGGGAACCAGGGCTCGGTGAGCCCTCTCGATGACAAACACCTCCGAGAGACCCTGCGGGCACAGCTTCGCTCTAATCCATGTTTCCAGAAAACGTTCAGGATCTCCCGCCTCCATTCTCTCCGGTACCCCCAGGACTCGAATGTTGCTGCGACGGGCCCTCCCTTCCGCGTCCTCAGCTCTCCGTTTCAAAGCTCCAGTTGTCGCCGTAAGGTGTGTGACCGTCTTCCGGAGAGAGGCCACCTCTCCCTGCAGCTGCTCGATATTGGCCTCCGCATCCGTGACTTTGTCCGCCACCTTGCGGAGGTCCGTCCGCAGGAGATTGACGTCGATGGAGACCGTTTCTATTTGCCTCTCCAACGCTGAGTGGGAGCCCTGGATAGCCTTCAGAAGTTCCGCACGGGTGGGCTCACCGGAGCCCCCTGGCTCCTCATCCTGGCCTGATTGGCGTGTAATCCGTTGGGGCGGCAGTCTCTGCGTGGCGTACTGGGTGATCGTGTTGGCCTGTGACGATCGGTCGCCTTGTCCTTACGCATCTTCGGAACGATCCCAATGTGGGGATGGCCTGCCTTTAAAGCAGCAGCAAGCCCAATCTCGCCTTCACCCAGTCAGTAAAGAGTTCCGTGTGGAGTCGCGCTCGAGCTCCCAGCCTTGCACATTCAGTCTGGCTGCCACACTCCCCCAACACTCCAGTCGCAGGCAAGGCCCAGACCCCTCAGGCACTGTCAGGAAGCGTCGTGGCCCAGCAAGGAGAAATCCGGTAACCACACCCCGCCAGCCGGGTGGCGCGATCTCGTCAAGGGTCCCTGTGGCCCCCAGTGAGTGCGGCGCTGTGTCCCCTCGTCTTGTCGGGCTCCACAGGTAGGAGGCCCCTCCACTTTTATGGGTGGAGTAGGTCGTATGCCCCGATCTCCCAGCCAGCAGTCAGGAAGGGGGGGGCCCCCAGGCGCCCCACCTCGGCTCCGCAATCAGGAGTCCAATCTGCGTCCCTCGACCAGTAGAGTTCTCAGAGGCCCAAGGCCCCGTCGGTAATCAGTGGGGGGATCTTGCGCCCCTCCCCCCCTGCGCTCCAGGATGCAGGCAGGCCCGGGAGAACTATGCCGGCCCTGTGTGATCTGTCAGGGGCTCAGTGTTCGTGCCTGCGCCGTCCCCTCCGCCCGTCTGCGCTTCTCAGGGCCCCCAGTTCGCGCTCACCTCACGGCCACACAGCTTCTTCTGGGACCCGGACCCGCAGGCACCCCCGGTCACTCCGGCGCCCACGGCCCGACGACCGGCTCCAAGATGGCGGCCCGGTGGGGGAGGGGCACGCTCCGGTCCTCAGCTCTCCAGTCGCACCCCGCACCGGGGCGGCAGACACCCTCCCAGGCAGGCAGCCGCACAGCCGGGCAGGTGCACGCCAGGGCGCCCTCGCGGGTCCGGACCCCCTGTCCGCCAACCGGTGCTCGCGATCAGTTGCACCGGGGCCGAGACTCCTCCCGGTGTGTCACACGGGCCGGCGCCGTCCACCACTCCGCCGCTCACAGCGCCGTCCCCCGGGTCAGAGTCCAGACCCGGGACAAGCTCCTCAAGTCCCCCGCTGGCCCACCGGAGCCCTGCAGGAAATGGCCCTCCCGGCCGATCAGGCCCAGACCACGGGCTCACGTAGATGAGGCGTAGGTGAGGCGGCCGCTCCCGGATCACCGGGGCTGCTCCGCGGCCACTCCGCTGCACCCGCCAGCCGGGATTCGGCCAGTATGGTCCCCGCACCTTCAGGGATATGTCCGGTCGCTCAGGGTGGCACACCGGAGCCTGGGCAGGATTAAAGACAGGATTGTCGGGTCCGCAGGACGGGAGCTGGCAGAGCTCACGTCCTGTCGGCCATGCTGCTTGGCCACGCCCCCCCCCCCAGTCAATTTTTGACTGAGTTTTTCAAGGCCGTTTAACTCATCTTTTCAAGATGATCGACTCCTGGTGTCGTAGGGATGCCCGGTTTCAAGAAGTGTGGGGCCTGTCATCGCATGATGTCGGTGATGGACCCCCATAGCGTGTGTCTCTACTGACTGGGGCACGACCACGACCCCAAGTCGTGCCCTGATTGCCGGGCCATGGCGCCGAAGACTTTGTGTGAGCGGTCCCGAAAGTTGCTTGAAGTCTGGCAGTCGGCTCCGTGCCACTCGAGGTTCTGGTCCCATGGAAGGTCAAGGGACCAGTCGCGGAGTAGTCATCACCATCCTTCTGGATCTAAGTCTTCGCACTTGGGGTCAGATAAGTTGAAGCATTCCAAAAAGAAGTCGAGAAGCATTGTCGCTCTTCGACTTCCCCTCGCGAGACGTGGCTGAAGGTGCGGGTGGTGCCAAAACTGCGGCTCTGGCGGAGCCTGCGACGTCGCCTCCAGTCTACCCCCCCTTTCCGGGTGAGGGGGCGATGCCTGTTCAGGTGCAAGAGTTTCTTGTTGCCAAAGCCCGACTCTTTGGGCCACCTGGCCCCGCCGGCCCGACGGGGGATCTTGCTTTGCCATCTCCGGCGGCTCCGGCCTCAGACCCCCCAGTGATCAGACCTCGATCGACGCCGGTTGACCTCATGACACCTCCACTGGAGCTGATCCCCCTGGCACCCCTTCTGGCGCCGCCCGCTCCTTGGGATGATGCCGTCCCCAGGTTCAGCCCTGAACCTGACACGGTGCCGGATCGATGTCGCCCGACGCCGATACCGACGCCGATGGGACCTTTTGTGCCCTATGTCCGTCCTCCTTATTTTTAGCCTGTTCCAAAGACTTCAGAGGAAGGGAAGGACTGGGAGGGGTCTGCGGACCCTCTAGCACAGGAGTGTGATTATGATGCGGACTGGGCTGAGGATTGGAGGAAGCCAGTGGTCTTGATACCTCACCTAACCTTGTCATGCTGCCTCCTCCTACCGTGGCTACGGAGGAGCGAGCCAGTTACGCAGTGGTGTTGTGTAGGGCAGGTGAGGCTCTTCACCTCGAACTCCCTACGGTGGCCGTCAGGACTAACATCCTGACAGAAGTGCTCCAACCGGCGGCTACCTCTTCGGAGCCCTTGCTGCCTTTTAATGAAGCACTTTCAGACGTTCTTTTGGGAACCTGGTCAATCAATCAATCATTCAATCATATCATTTGTAAAGCGCACTACTCACCCGTGAGGGTCTCAAGGTGCTGGGGTGGGGAATGCTGCTACTGCTCGAAAAGCCAGGTCTTGAGGAGTTTTCTGAAGGTCAGCAGGTCTTGGGTCTGCCGTAGGTGGATGGGGAGGGTGTTCCAGGTCTTGGCGGTGACATGGGAGAATGATCTGCCGCCGGAGGTTGCTCTTCGGAAGCGGGGAACTGTGGCGAGGGCGAGGGTGGCGGAGCAGAGCTGGCGGGTGGGGGTGTGGAAGCTGAGTCGTCTGTTGAGGTACCTTGGTCCGGTGTTGTGGAGTGCCTTGTGTGTGTGGGTGAGGAGCTTGAAGGTTATCCTCTTGTTGACCGGGAGCCAGTGCAGGTCTCTCAGGTGGGGTGTGATGTGGCTGCGGCAAGGGATGTCGAGGATCAGGCGTGCAGAGCTGTTCTGGATGAGTTGGAGCCATCTCAGGAGTTTGGCCGAGGCACCTGCGTAGAGGGAGTTTCCGTAGCCCAACCTGCTGCTGACGAGGGCCTGGGTGACCATTCTTCTCTTTTCAGTGGGGATCCACTTGTAGATCCTGCTGAGCATGTGAAGCGTGTGTTGAAGCACGAGGAGGAGACGTGTTGACCTGTTTAGTCATGGAGAGTGTGGAGTCGAGGATGACCCCAGGTTGCGTGCGTGGTCAGTGGGTGATGGAGCGGTTCCCAGTGCGGTCGGCCACCGGGAGTCATCCCAAGCTGAAGGGGTGTATCCGAGGATGAGGACTTCCGTCTTGTCAGCTTCAGTCGGCTGTTCCTTATCCATTCAGCGATGGCCTTCATTCCTTCATGAAATTTGTTTTTGGCAGTGTGGGGGTACTTGGTGAGGGAGAGGATCAGCTGGGTGTCATCAGCGTAGGAGATGATGTTGAGGTCGTGCCAATGGGCTACGTGGGCGAGCAGTGCCATGTAGATGTTAAACATAGTTGGGCTGATGGATGAGCCCTGGGGTATGCCGCAGATGATCTCAGTGGCTTCGGAGCAGAAGGGGGAAGGCGGTGTTCTGCCGGATAGGTAGAAGGTGGTCCAGTCCAGGGCCTTCTCTTTAATCCCGGCGTTGTGGAGGCGTGTTCGTAGTGTGTGGCGGCAGGCCGTGTCGAAGGCGGCTGACAGGTCCAGGAGGATGAGGGCCGCCTTTTCTCTGTTGTCCATCAGGGACTTAATGTCATTGGTGACGGCGATGAGGGCAGTCTCGGTGCTGTGGTTGCTGCGGAACCCAGACTGGGAACGGTCCAGGATGTTGCTCTCCTCAAGGTAGCGGGTCAGTTGTTTGTTGATGGTTTTCTCAATGACTTTTGCCGGGAACAGGGCAGGGAGATGGGCCGGAAGTTCTTGAGGTCCTTGGGGTCCGCCTTGGGTTTCTTGAGTAAGGCGTTGATCTCGGCATGCTTCCAGCTCTCCATGAAGGTTGCTGTCTCAAAGGAGGTGTTGATGACTTTCCTGAGATGGGGTGCGATAGATGTGCTGGCTTTGTTGGAGATGTGGTGTGGGCATGGGTCTGACGGAGATCCGGAGTGGATGGTGTTCATGATCTTGATGGTGTCATCGTCGTTTATGTTGGTCCAGGAGAGCAGGTGGTTGTTGCTGATGGTAGTCGTGGGGGCGGAGGTCTCAGTGGTTGTCGAGCGGTCGTGGCATTGAAGCTGTCGTGGATGTCTGCGATCTTGCGGTGGAAAAATGTGGCCAGCGAGTCGCACAGGTCTTGCGAGGGTGGGACGTCGTTGGTGTTGGAGCTGTGGTTGGAGAGTTCCTTAACGAAGTTGAAGAGCTCTTTGCTGTTGTGCATGTTGTTGTTTAGGTGGTCTTTGAAGGAGGCCCTTTTGGTGGATCTGATGAGGTGATGGTGTCTGCGGGTGGAGTTCTTGTGGACTGCGTGGCTGTCCGGTGTTCGTTTAAGGAGCCAGATCTTCTCCAGCTTTCGGCAGGTTTGCTTGGAGGCCCGGAGGTCTTCAGTGAACCAGCTGGTTTTCTTGTTGGTGTGACTGTTGGAGGGTCTCTTAATCGGGGCGAGGGTGTTGGCGTAGTCGTTGATCCACTGTCTGAGGTTGCAGGCGGCGGTGTTGGGGTCGGTGGGGTCGGCGGGTGGGCTCTGGGCGAGGGTGGTGGTTAGCTGGTCTTTGGTGACTTTGCACCAGCAGCGGCAAGGAATCTGTTGGGTGCGGTGCTGCGTGGTGGGTTTCTTGAATGTGAAGTGGATGCAGAGATGGTCGGTCCAGTGGGGTTCGGTGGTGTGGTTGAAGGAGACGTGGGGGCTTGCGGAGAAGATGGGGTCAAGCGTGTGACTGGCAGAGTGGGTGGGTGTTGTGACGAGTTGTCTGAGTCCAAGGTTGGCAAGAGTGTCGATCAGGGTGGTGGAGTTGGTGTCGTTGTTGTTCTGTCTGTTCTGTCTGTTCAGGTCCCCGAGGAGGATTTAGTCCGTGGAGGCGAGGGCGTGTGTACTGACGAAGTCGGCGATGGAGTCGCTGAACTGTGGTCAGGGTCCGGGGGGTCTGTAGATGAGGGTTCCTCTGAGGGTGGTGTTGGGGTCGGTGTGGATCTGGAAGTGCAGGTGTTCGGCAGTGCTGAGGGTGTCATCAGTGTTGGTCGAGATTCTGAGAGTGTTCCTGTGGACGTTGGCGATTCCTCCTCCTGCTCCGCTGGTGCGGTCCCGGCGGGTGATCTTGTAGCCTTCCGGAACGGCTATGGCAGGTGCAGAGGCGGGGTTCAGCCAGGTCTCCGTCAAGAAGGCGACGTCTGGGGAGGTTGAGTCGAGTAGGTCCCAGAGTTCAACAGCGTGTTTGCGGGCGGAGCGGGTGTTGAGAAGGATGCATCTGAGGTGGTTGGGTTCTTTCCTGGTCGGCAGCATGGTGGGGCGGATGCTTGTGAAGCTGCAGTGCCGGCAGGTGAAAGATCTGTGGGTGAGCTTCGGGGCAGCCAGGAAGCAGGTGTGTGATCGTCCGGTGTTGAGTGCCTGGAGGGTTCTGGCATCATAGCGGTGTCTTGGTGTTCGCGTGGACCTGGCGCTGGGCGCAGTCCAGGCGCGGATGGGTGCAGACGGGCTTGCCTTAGGCCCACCAGCGGCGCGCCCGCTGCGCCCGTCCGCTGCGCATCTTCCATATGAGGGGATTTGGGAAGGAGGAGCAGCTCGGAGGCGGGAGCGGGGCGGTGAATGGGATTGCAGTGGGTGGGGCCGCAGGGACGCCGTGGCAGTAAAAATGGCAGGGCTGCGGTAGAACTGAGCACAGGAAGGGAAAACAAGTTTAGGCAAGAAAACAAGTTAGGCACAGGGGAATAAAAACAAGTCTGGGCAAGAAAGCAGGTTCAGGCACAGGGGAATAAAAACAAGTCTGGGCAAAACAATAAGTTAGGCACAGGGGAATAAAAACAAGTCTGGGCAAGAAAGCAGGTTCAGGCACAGGGTAATAAAAACAAGTCTGGGCAAGAAAGCAAGTGCAGGCACAGGGGAATAAAAACAAGTCTGGGCAAGAAAGCAAGTACAGGCACAGGGGAATAAAAACAAGTCTGGGCAAGAAAGCAAGTTGGGCACAGGGGAAAAATACAAGACTAGGCAAGAACAATGCAGGCAGAGCCGTGCAGGAGCGTGGGGAGCGACCTGCCTGCGAGCAGGGTCAGAGGTCGCTCCCAACACAGGGGCCCGATGCCATTGCCAACTCCGGGGCGACCCCCTCTTCCTTACCCAAAACCCCACCCCTGAGAGCTTGGTTGTCCAAGCCTCAACTTCTCAGAGCACGTTCCCTACCGCACCTCCGGATAGGGAATCCAAGAAGCTGGATCAGCTTTGCAAGAAACTATTTTCATCTGCCAGCTTAGAGCTGCGGTCGGTGAGCACTGCATGCCTCTTGGGCCATCATCTGTGGGACACGGTTATGCAGGTGCAGCCCAACTTCCCGGAGGATGCCCAGGCACTTCTATACCAGGCAATTGCGGCTGGGAGAGATGCAGCGCAGTTCACCATGCGTTGTGGGCTGGTACCGCCGACTCAGGCAGGTCGATTTCCACGACAGTGGCGCTTCGGCGCCACGCCTGGGTGAGGACAACTGACTTTTCAAGGGATGTCCAGAACGGACACTGACAGAATATCGACTTACAAAATATTGACCTACAGAAATATCGACTCAGGAATATCGAAGGCAAGAATATCGACATCCTATCTACAACATGGTAAATACAAAAATATCAAAAAAATATTGATGTTAAAAATATCGTAATTAAAAATATCGTTTTTTTCTGTTTGAAAAATGTGTAAAATAAAGTAAAAATACTTATAAATAAAATAAACATAGTTACAAATATTTAATAATGTTTAAAATTAATAAATAATACATATATAATACAACATTAATTAAACATATACATAAAATATATAATATATACTTACTTAATAATAGGTTTTAATACTTATTTTAATAACATAAATTATTACGAAATATTATAAATTTCAAATACATCTACACACATAAAAAATAAATTATTATGTTTAATACATTTAAAAAATGTAATTTACTTTTTTATATTAATTATTTACTACATTATCTAAAATAATACAAAAAATATTAAATAGCTAAATAAATAAAAACTAATGTTCAAACTCCAAAAAAACTACAGTAATGAAAATATTGGATAGCGTAGGGCTTAAAATTACTATTCCCACTCCAGAAAGTACAACAGTAGGGAAAGTGTTGGATAGCGTAGGGGTAAAAATTACTATTCCAACTCCAGAGAGTCAAACAGTAGGGAAAGCGTTGGATAGCGTAAGGGTAAAAATTACTATTCCCACTCCAGAGAGTGCAACAGTAGGGAATATGTTGGATAGCGTAGGGGTAAAAATTACTATTCCAACTCCAGAGAGTGAAACAGTAGGGAAAGAGTTGGAAAGCGTAAGGGTAAAAATTACTATTCCCACTCCAGAGAGTGCTACAGTAGGGAAAGCGTTGGATAGCGTAGGGGTAAAAATTACTATTCCAACACTAGAGAGTGAAACAGTAGGGAAAGCGTTGGATAGCGTAAGGGTAAAAATTACTACTCCCACTCCAGAGAGTGCAACAGTAGGGAATACGTTGAATAGCGTAGGGGTAAAAATTACTATTCCAACTCCAGAGAGTGAAACAGTAGGGAAAGCGTTGGATAGCGTAGGGGTGAAAATTACTATTCCCACTCCAGAGAGTGCTACAGTAGGGAAAGCGTTGGATAGCGTAGGGGTAAAATTACTATTCCAACTCCAGAGAGTGGAACAGTAGGGAAAGTATTGGATAGCGTAGAAGTTAAATATAAAATACTTATAAATAATTTTTGTATTTAATATAGTTAATTATTTAATTTTTAAATACCTCTAAATTATTTACAAATACCCATTAATAATTGTTAAAAACGTAATTACAATTGAATAATTAATTAACAATAAATTCATAATAAATACCAATAAATATTAATAAATAAATAATAATGACCAATTAATAAATATTGAACAATAAAATATGTTTCATGTGGGGGGAGTCCTGACCCCAGGACACCCCCCACGCCGCACGGCTCGGTAGCTGTAGGCGCGTCTCTGCCCCAGCGCCATTGGTTCGTCCCTGACCTCGGTGCCCCCTCGCTGCTGCTCGTTTTTTTCTTCCCGCTGTTGCCCTCATTTTTGTCATTTCGTGATTGTATTTTACTTTTCTTTCTGTCAGTAGATTTTGTGATTTTCGTCAGTATCGTACCCCTGGTGTGACCCCCCGCTCCCCGCTTCCCGCCGCTGCTCCCTCGCGGCCCCGCCCCCTTTTTATTCTGTGACCCAATTGGCCGCCCTGTTCCCGCCTCCCAGCTGCTCCTCCCTCCCACTTGGCCTCATATGGAGCCCCCGCGGCGTAGGCAAGTGTGACCTGACCCCCAGGACAGCCCCCACGCCGCACGGCTCGCCAGCTGTAGGCGCGTCTCTGCCCCAGCGCCACAGGTTCGTCCCTGACCTCGGTGCCCCCTCGCTGCTGCTAGTTTTTTTCTTCCCGCTGTTGCCCTCATGTTTGTCATTTCGTGATTGTATTTTACTTTTCTTTCTGTCAGTAGATTTTGTGATTTTCGTCCAGCAGGAGGGGACGGTCCTCCACCCAAACCTGTCCAGCCTCCACCTCCTTGCGTGGAGATTGAGCGGCCGCAGTTGAAGTCTTTCGACCTGACCCCCGAAGTCTGCAATGTTATCTTGGCAGCCAGGCGTCCCTCCACTAAGACGGTATATGCCTGCAGGTGGCATAGGTGTGTGGCATGGTGCACAGCAAAGGCTGTGGGTTCCCTTTCTGCCCCTGTTTCAGAGGTCCTTCTTTTTCTCCTCTCTTTGGTCCAGCAGGGCTCTTCTCTGGGCACCATCAGAGGCTATCTCTCGGCCATTTCGCCTTTTTAAGGCTCCCAGACCAGCCTTCCCTTTTCAAGTCCCCTGTTGTAAATAGATTCTTGAAGTGCATAACGCACATGTTTCCTCCTGTTCCTTATGTGATGCCTCAGTGGGAATTGAATCTAGTTCTTACCTTTCTGATGTGCGCTCCCTTTGAGCCACTTCATAATTGCCCTCTTCATCTTCTCACTCTAAAGACTGCTTGCTTTCCTGGTTGCATCACCTCTGCCAAAAGAGGTGATGGCAGGCTCTTTCTTCTAAGCCTCCTTTTCTCTCTGTCCATCCGGACAAAGTTGTTCTAAGGACTCGTCCTTCCTTTCTGCCTAAGGTTGTCACTGCCTTTCACATCGGGCTGACCATCACTTTGCCCACCTTCTTTCCGCGTCTGCATCCCTCTAAAGAGGAAGAGAGGCTCCACCGTCTGGACCCAAAACGTGCCCTCTCTTTCTAGTTGAGCCGCACACAACAGTTCCGGGATGGAGGAACAGCTCTTTGTTGGCTACGTGTGCACCAAGAAAGGTCAGGCTGGGCTCAAACGGACAATCTCTTGGTGGGTAGTTCTGTCCATAAAGGCGTGTTACTCCTTGGCTAAAAAGGAGCCTCCGATAGGGCTGCGCGCCCACTCTACCAGGGCAACGCTAGCCACTATTGCTCTGGGACGAGGAGTTTCCTTGCAGGACATCTGTCAGGCAGCTACGCGGGCTTCACTGCACACGTTTACCAGGCACTACTGCCTGGACAGCCAAGTCCGGAGAGACGGCTTCTTTGGCCGTTCTGTTCTCCAGGACTTTCTGGTATGATCTTGGTCCGCAGACCCACCACCGGAGTTGGTATTGCTGGAGTATCTATTCTGAGGTAAGGAATCTATCACTACGTGTTTCTTTCAGATGCACAAGTTACTTACCTTCGGTAACGATATATCTGTAAGAAACATTAGTAGTGATAGATTCCTTACCGCCCCACCCATCCTCCCCGTTCTGCAAACTGATTTCAAGGGTTTAGGACATCCCTTTCAGTGCCCTAGTTTAATGGCACTAGTGGTCAGTTTCTTGCATGGCTCTGCATTCCTGGCGCGGAAAGTCGTGTACAGAACTGACGTCAGCGCACGTGGGCGCATCTAAGTAGCTCCAGCGACGTCATCCCGGCACCACCGACGCCAACGACGCCTGCGGAGTCGCACGACGACGACCCCAACCGAAGCGCAGGGGTACTACTTTCCGGATCTAGTCTGACGCCTGGGGTTAATTCTAAGGTAAGGAATCTATCACTACTAATGTTTCTTACAGATATATCGTAACCGAAGGTAAGTAACTTGTGCGTTTTGCTGACCTTCTTTACTCCTTCATGCACTCTCTTCCATTCATTCTGTGTGAGAGGTTTGTCCAATAGCATATCCCACCTCTGTTGGATTTTGAGAGTCTCTTCTGGCAGGTCCTCTCTAACAGCCTGATTCATCAAGCTGATTTGCGGTCGCAAAGGGCCAGATTCTGAGAATCTGGCCCTTTGCGAGTGCGATTTTTGCATTTGGGATTCATCATCCCAAATGCAAAAATCTCTATTACCGAAATCGCATATTTGCGAGGAATTGGATTTAAGGAATCTCTAATAGAGATTCCTTAAATGCAATTCATCAACCAATTAGAAATTGCGAAATCGCAATATTTGGTCGCAATTTACCACCAAGTCTGACTTGGTGGTAAACAGCGAAAATAGTGTAAAAAGCACTTTAGTGCATTTTTTTCTTTTGCATGTTACACACACACATGTCCTTTGGACATGTGTGTGCGCAACACCTGTTCAAATGTGCATTAAAGGGGTGCTACAGGGTGTCCTTTGGACACCCCTGGCACCCTTTAAATCGCTATCTTATTTGCGAGTAGCAAATTGCTAATCGCAAATAAGGAATACTCCCCATTCATTCCTATGGGCCTTAAGGCCTTAAGGCCCATAGGAATGAATGGGGAGTTATTCCTTATTTGCGATTAGCAATTTGCTACTCGCAAATAAGGAATGTGTAGGAATCGCTATTTATTTAGCAATTCCTACATGAATACCGTTTTGCGAGTCCTTAATAGCGATTCACTATGAATCGCTATTAGGGGCTCGCAAAACGGGTGAATGATGAATCAGGCTGCATGTGCCCTATAGAGATGAGAAATCAATCTCGCTCCCCCACCATGCATAGCATGACTTTTAAAATATTGGTAATGGAGGGTTCCTCCAGGAAGCTCAGCAAAGCTCCTGTGCAACACTAGAAACTTTTCCCGTATTGAAGGAACTGACCAGACCCAAGACCAAAAGTCTCCTGTGCTTCTTCTCTGGTCAGGAACCTTCCCTCTGCATAAAGGTCAAATTTGGCGTAGCTCCCAAAGGGGCATATATGGTGCATAGGGGGTGCTGCACTACTCTTCTCACTACACTCTCCCATACAGTAGCCACATGGCGTACAATGTATGGGTATTTATTGGGGATTGCCCCTCTCATCATCAGCAACTTTGTCAATTTGTGTCCACCGTGAGTGCCCGGTAATAAAGTATTTTCCCAGTTTCTCCTAGTATCCAGCGAGTGAACTAGTCCACTCTTTTCCCACTTCTTTTGCAGCGTTGTCAGCTGCACCCTCTTATGTTTCTTTCCCACAGTAGGTCTATCAACAGACTGTCCAATGTGTGAAAGTAAGATCGTGGAATGATATATAAGGAATGCTGCAAAGCGGATAGACATCGGGGCAGAACAATCATTTTGACTATTGCTTTACGCCCCATAGGAGATAACGGCAACTCTGTCCATAATCGTATTGACCCTCACAATTCTTCCACCACCCGGTCGATATTAAGTTTAAGATAGTCTATTTCTGTGTTTGCCAGTCGAATACCCAAGTATCGTGTTCTCTTTTCTGCCCATGGTAGTTGGATCTGTGGTCTTTCCCCTTCCGGGATCTCAGCCAATCTGCTGATAGGAACCACCTTAGATTTCTCGGGGCTAATACGTAGTACGAAACCTTCTCCAAACTTATGTAGCTCTGTCATGAGTACAGGAATGGGGTCCGCTGGGCTTGCCAGATAAACCAGTACATCATCAGCATACAGCAAGACTACATGGTTGGTTTCCCCTAGTCTGAGGTCCCATGGATCAATAATGGCCCTTAACCGAGCCGCCAGAGGCTCTGTAGCCATTGCAAATATTAAGGATGAGAGCGGGCAACCCTGATGAGTGCCTTGTTGAAGAGAAAATTGTCTCCATACCACTTTGCCCACCCGCACTCTGGCAGAAGGATCTGTATACAACAACCGCACCCACTTTAAATATTGTTTTCCCAGTCCAAATCGACACAGCACCTGCCATACGTAGGACCATTCTACTGAAACAAACGCTTGTTTAATATCCAGCAGTGCCGCAGCACAGTCAGTGTCGCGCGTCACCCTGGCATGCCATACATGTGCTAATCGACGAAGATTATAGGACGTGCTGCTCTGCCCTGCCTGATCTGTATGGACAAGCTGGGGCATCATGGGGAGGAGACGATCCGCAAGTATCCCGCTATGCAGCTTCACATCAATATAAAGTAAAGAGATTGGCCTATAGGAGCTAGGCAGGTTTGGGTTCTTGTCCTTCTTTGTGTTCATGACCACTAGTGCTGTCCTCATAGAGGGTGGTAGAAATCCCATGTATAATGCCTCGCCTCATTATAATCTTCAATAAGTTTATCTGTCAGCAGTGGGGCGAATTTCTTATAAAACTCGGCCGGTAGTCCACCAAACTCCGGACCCTTAGCTGTCTTCAGCCAATCTATAGCCCTAGTCAGCTCCTCCCTGGTGATAGGTGCACTTAGGGCCTCTGTTTCATCGTTTTCGAGTCGGGAAATTCAGTGAATTCTAAGCATGTAGAGATTGTTTCAGGGTTGAGATCAGATTGCTCTGTGTATACCCCGCCTAAGTGATCCTCCAATACGTCAGCGATTGCTTGTGTGTACACTAGTGGTCGTTTGTCGGTTCTAATTTGTGTAATTGGTATCATAGGTTCCTCTTGCTGCACGAGTAGGTGAAGGACTAGGCTAATTAAGGCCCAGCGGTGCCAGGGAACAACACCTATAACCTTCGTGGGATACCTGTTTCGGCGCACTAAAGACAGAGACACGGGAGACTTCCTTCGGCGTCAAAGATCAGAGTTTATTACTGCAGGGAGGCAAAAGTCACTAGAAGTACAACAGCGTGTAGGTTCTACGAGTCTGCTTCCCCTTGCATATGTGAGTCGCTCTCTTTTATACAAGGTTTTGCCATTGCACAA
Organism: Lissotriton helveticus; assembly: GCF_964261635.1. NCBI lineage: Eukaryota > Metazoa > Chordata > Amphibia > Caudata > Salamandridae > Lissotriton > Lissotriton helveticus. The sequence continues at coordinate 57,316,824 of NC_136069.1, read as the reverse complement.
CATGTGAACAAAAGGTTACATCTCAGTTCCCACAATAAACTTCAAAAGGGTCGCTTTCATGTTTTCAGAACCCCGGAACATAATCACAGTAATATTACCGGCTCCCAACTGTAAAAGCACATCTTCCCATCGTTAGGCACATTCCACTTGAGTTGTAAATGAGCAAGAGAAAAGAGACAAGAACAGCTGTTAGGAAGTCAGGCACACCTAGAGATAAAGAGTGTGGGGGTAATATTGGAAACATGATCATAGGATCAAAGAGCTTGATCCCAGCACATGTACGGCTGAAACAATAGGCCGGCACGGCAAGATTACCCTCAAGCTGAGCCATTTGCCTCTGCAGTGTCATTCCTCCGGTCATAAAGACGCATGAAAGGAATATGCGTCTTCCGTATGGCTTGAGAACTAAAGGGGTCATGAGGCGAACAGTTGCCTGCTCGCTGACTACGTGAGGGCAAGAAACAAAATGGATGCCGTATCTAAAATGGAACCCGAGGGTTCAGGTGAAGAAACACGTAATTTAGGCGAACCGTGTCAAGTAGTGCAGCGAAAACGCGTGCACTTACCGAACTCGCCATTTACAGTTCATAGATACCAAACTCGTCCATGTTCGGCAATGCCCAAAACACCGTGACGATTTTCACGGAACCTCAGACGCTCCTTTTGCCCTCATGTAGGCAAGCACTAGTCGAAATCAGAGTCGATCTCGATATTCATCAGATCGTTCAGGTGTTGCTGGAACATTATTCTATCCATCAATGCCTCTCTGGAAACAGATGGCCTTCTTATACACGTTGTAGCACAAAGGCCACATAAGGCAGGACCACACTGTACACAAAGACAACACGTGAACAGGAACGTCACAACAACCCCTATAATCATCAGAATCTTCCAACCCCAGGTCGACATCAGGCCCCAAAACCATCCTAGAAGCGTCCAATCTCCCTCGTCCACGTGTATGGACTCCGAGATTTTGTGCAACTTGGAGATGGCTTGATAAACCGTTGGAGCGTTATCAGGTATGAATATGCAGCAGCTCGAATGGATGACCTTGCACACACCTCCTCTATCTGCTAGAACAATGTCTAGAACCATACGGTTCTGTAACGTCATAAGCCTATCCGCTTGAAGCTCTGCTGTCAAATTACCAAGGGCACTTGCGGTTATGTTAGCAGTTGACTCTACTACACGAGTTAACTGTCTCAGATTTCTGCTATTGACCATAGGGCCCCAAAACGGTAGGAACCCCTTAAAGAAGTCTCCTGCCTCTTGACCGGCAGTATCTTCTTTGCTAATAACACCTCTCTCAACTCTAGTTCTGTGATAATCTGAAGCAACAGTGAAAGTCGGAGGCAAGAGATTTGCAATATAGCAGGTACCCGAGAAGTCATGAGGTAACCACGTATATGCTCGATCATAACATACAAAATAGGTACCCTTGGCAGTTAGGAAGACAGGGGAAGAGAGCATCGGTAGAACATAAGTATCCACACAAGCGCTCTTCCCAAGCTGGGCTCTTGGATTTCGGCCACGACCTTGCAGACAAAAGTGGCCTAGGTGAGGTACAATCCAGATTGGAGATGAGTTTTTAAGCTGCCTATCACCCACTGATATACTATACTCAGCCTCACTAAGGTACTTATAGGCCTGCACTTCCTCCTCTGGGATAAGTGAAGTATCGAAAATGTCTCTATCTAGATCAGCAATCGTTGTCGCCAGAGACTTATGGTATGGGCCTGGACCAAAGCTTGCTGAGCGTGGCTCTCGGTGGGGGTAGGAATCTAGTGCACTATGGAACATGATTTGGAATGCCCGAGCTGACCCTTGGGGGCTGTACGGAAGAACAAAATACGGGATACCCCTGTCCATGGTATGTGGCATTAGCCCACACACCCAACAGTTTGTAGTATTTACCACCAACTGATGCTGATGCAAAAGTTGTACAAAAGAGTTGTTTCTAAATTCCGCACGTCTGACTTGCTCATGTTGGGGCAGTATGTGAAAAGAATGTGGAGAAACAGTAGAGACGAAATTTAGATCAAGAGAAGGAGAGGTAGGTAAGGCAGAAGGCAGTAATGATTGAAAACCAAAATATACTCCACCCACCAGCAGCATAGAAACAGTTAGGAACAACATGAAAACCTGTAGCAAGAAACATTTTGTACGCAACACCTTATCTAATGCAGATCTTTGCGCCGACATTTTCTCTCTTTTCGACAGCTTAGAAAATTCCATCCTCTAACGACCGTCCGCGACGTTCTTGACGCACTCCGTTCTGTGTAGCGATTATCAATTCCCAGGAGTTCCCAGAAATTGACGAAAGAAACCGACCTAGTGTCGATAACTGCTAACCAGAAGAAAGTACCCGCACGGCCCTACGGCCAACCCGGATGATAGGTTCTAGATAAATTGAACATTCAATTTACTATAAGATTCTTGGCTGCACGGAAAAGGGAAAAAGGTACACCATATGAAATGTCCACAATGTTCAGGGTAAATGTGGGATCCAAAAATAACAAAAAAATTATTTTATTGGTCTTTTGTGCGTGGGCGAAGAAAGTACCGGCTGCTCCCAGGGCGAGTCTGATCTTCAAATAGTGAATTGGATGGCAAGTGAGTGTTCGATTGTTCAGACAATTGTTCAGCACTCAAATTTTCCAAGGTTAATGGAACGGAAATTGTTCGAGGGGAATCAACAAGGGTGTCAGATATGGGCTGAGCTTCGCTGAACGGGACAAAACGTTGTGGAGCGTTGGTCTCAGACGAGGAAAAACCCTTTTTTATCCAAGTATCCGCCGGCAAGGGAAACGGGACTTTCTTGGTGTGGGTGGCATGCACCCAATGCTTCCGTCCCTCCAGCCGAACCGCCGTCCTTGTTGCCAGTAGCACTTGGAAGGGTCCCACAAACCTCGGCTCAAGGTTTCGTTTTCGTCCGAAGTTACGGGTGAGGACCCAGTCCCCTGGTTGCAGCCGATGACCAGGACCCTCTGTTTGTGACGGCAGAGCCTCAAAGACCTGTTGATGAATCAAACTCAATTTAGCAGTCAGATCATGGAGATAATCAATCAGCATGGGATATTCTATTCTATCAAATTCTTTAGGCCTCGGGACTCCCCAAATATTAGCAGGACGGCCGAACACAATCTCATAAGGGCTAAGCCCTACTCGAGAGTGCACAGTTGCCCTGGTCGATAAGAGAGCTAGAGGCAAAGCATCTGGCCATGATAAACCAGTTGTTGCCTGAATTTTAGCAAGTTTCAGTTTCAGGGTGCCATTGTATCCTTCCACCAAACCCGCTGACTGAGGATGATTAGCACTATGAAATTTCTGTACTATACCTAAACCACGACACACACTCTTCATCACACTTCCCACAAACTCACTTCCGTTGTCCGACCATACAATCCGAGGCATGCCGTATCTGGGGAAATACTCTTTGAGCAGAATTTTTGCTGTGGATAGGGCAGTATTATCCTTAAGGGGGTAAGCCTCAATCCATCTGGAGAAAGCACATACTACAACCAGAACATATTTCAAATTGTTGCATCACTCCATATGGATGAAGTCCAACTGGATAACTTCGAAAGGGCATGTAGGAGGGGCAAAATGACCAGGTGGAGTGGGAGTGCCCTTACCGGGATTATACATCAAACACACCATACAATTCTTAACCACTCTCTCTACACATTTAGTAATACCATCATTCTTCCACACAGGAGACAACAACTTGCATATGCCTTTTGCGCTTATGTGTGCTGTACCATGAGCCATTGTAACAACAGCGAGCACATATGCATCCGGTAACATCCATCTCTGTTTTTCTGACAAATCAACCCAACATCCATTCTCATCCAACTTCCCCGTACTCTCTTTCCATTTAGTCTTTTCCGTCTTAGTGGCCTCATTCTGTATTCCCTTCACACTCTCAACTGTGTCTTCACACATACTAGTCTCCGTTGGCCATCTCACTGAACTCGTAACATACATTCGATTTGTCAGATCTTTAGCTGTCTCCCTAGCAGTCTCATCTGCAAACGCATTACCACGACCAACATCATCCGTCACTTTCCGATGCGCACTACATTTGATTATGGCCACCTGCTTAGGCAATGTAAGTGCATCTAGAAGGTTGTTCACGAGCTGTCCATGCTGAATCTTCGTGCCATGCGACGTCAAGAATCCTCTTTCTCTCCACAATCGCCCAAAACTGTGCGCCACACCAAAAGCATACTGGCTGTCGGTAAACACATTCACCCGTTTTCCTCTGGACAACACACACGCTCTCGTCAAGGCGATCAGCTCATCAGCCTGAGCCGAATTCTGACTCAATCTTGCAGTTTCTACAACCGTACTCAATGTCACTACAGCATACGCGGTCGTCACATCACCATTCGGCAACTTAAAACAGGAACCATCCACATACAAAGTACCATCGGGATCTACCAATGGAGTATCTTTCAGGTCAATACGACCCTTTGTTTCCTCCTCAGTTCTCAGATAACAGTCATGTGGTGCTTCACCACTTGACTCCATGTTGATCGGTAACAATGTTGCTGGGTTCAACACATTACATCGTTTTATGCGTATGTGACTAGCCAGTAACGTCAACTCATACCCAGACAACCTTGCGCCCGTCAAATGCTGAGTTTTCGTTCGGTTCAAGAGAGTGTCAACTGCATGCGGGACCATCACCGTAAGCATATTATCCATGACCAGACCTGCGGACTGTCGAATGGACGCCGCAGCTGCCGCTGTTGCTCTTAAACAACTCGGCAAAGCTCTAGCTACTGGGTCTAAGGTCGAAGAAAAATATGCGCATGAGCGCTGTTTGTCACCAAATTGTTGCGCCAGAACACTCAACGCACAACCATCCCTCTCGTGAACGTACAGTGTAAACGGCTTACTGTAATCAGGAGTACCTAACACAGGAGCCGAACACAACGCATCACGTAATTCAGAGAAACTTTTCTGACACTCTTCAGTCCATGGTAAAGGAGTCGGAACATCCTTGCACGTGAGAGCTAACAATGGTTTCGCCAATAGTGAAAAATTTGGAATCCACTGTCTGCAGTATGACGTAATACCTAGAAATGAAGGCAACTGGGGGTTGGGCCCGCTGGGAAAGAGGGTAGGTCGGGCCACTAGTAAATACAGAAAAAATGGGGATTTTACCTATGCCTCTATTTTGAATAAACCAATGAATGCTGGATTGGGTAAACCAAAATTTATTAGTTTAACCAGACTTTCAAGTCTTTTGAATTCATTTATTTTTTAAGTCGATCAGTTGTTCTAGTTTAGGCACAACAAAGAACATTATCAACTTCACGAATTGCCATATACTCTACAATACATAAATATTCCACAAAAATACCAACATTAATACAGTACAAAAGACATGACTACATAACTAATAATTACATGTATGTACAATTCCAATACCAGAGTGCTCTTGGACACAGTGAAAAAGATAGCGCTGTTATCTAATAGTACAGTCTTGATCCTGCCACACTTTTAGACAAAAAAACATTATCAGGTATCTCAAACCAATACAGCATATATCTGCTCATATGCAAATCTGAAGGTGTTCTGTATTAATCACAATCAAATGAATGTAACAGAAATGAATAATGCCGACGCGTTTCAAGTCCCTTGGATGAATCAAAGGACTCTCATCAGGGCTGTCAAAGTCTGGTCCATGGAAGCTATTTCTGCTAAGTTCGAATTCCAGGGCTGCACTTTACGTGTACTGTGGTCTGTGCCGTGGGTGCTCACTTTCAGACGCGTTTCAAGTCCCTTGGATGAATCAAAGGACTCTTATCAGGGCTGTCAAAGTCTGGTCCATGGAAGCTATTTCTAAAATAAAAAAACATAAAAAACGTAATCTATCTTGTCCTACCGCCATTCAATATTTACAAAGGGATTTCTCCCGTTGGGAGGTGCAGCCTACCTGCTAAGTTCGAATTCCAGGGCTGCACTTTACGTGTACTGTGGTCTGTGCCGTGGGTGCTCACTGGAACAAAGTGAGATTGTTTATATCAAAAATCTGTGTGGTTTCGAATTCAAAATAAAGAGGCCACCGGGGCAGTGTTTTACCTTTCATGTGTTGGTGTTGACGTCACGTGTGTGTCACTTCAACCGACAGGGGAAATTCCTCACCCGGGTCACATATTCTACAATAATGTGAATAACAGTAATCAGCCTCACATTGACTGCGAGTGCAATGCTTTAATATTTAATAAGTGCTGCACTGACTTACTTTTGGTCCGCTCTGGGGCGGTTCGACCCCGCTCTGAGTGAATTGATGTACTTGATTTCTGTAAAAATGCAAGTAAAACGGACACGTTTTAGTCTGGGCGCGTACTGGCGCCAGACGCAACATCGATCTCATTGTTTGAGCCTTCCCAAAGAAGCCTACCTTAACCCGTCTGACACGGGGCTTCTGCCTGTCGCTGCCGGTGGTCTCAATGATTCAAAGTCTGAAAGAACAAGCGGTGCACGTGTAAAACGGGCCGCGTTGTGCTGAGTATGAAGCCAATTATCACACACTTCTCTGCGCTGCATAGGGGCTTACCTTATTGTTTGTTTTAGGTAAACGTCCACATCACCCGGGACAGTGCTGCTACAAACGCTTAGGAGATCGCGCGGGTGTTTTGCAAGTCTTAAGGAACCAAGTCACATGATCATCATGTGACTTGGAAAGGTGTGTGCCCCAACATGGAGGCTTCTGGGAACAGTAGTTCACCATGACTGTGGATACCTGCCTATTGTTTACATTCTGTTTATTTCGCTCAGACAGTTGAGCCCATTGTTCACACTATTGAACTTCATTATTAAATAGGCTTCCTTCTGGAGCAAGGCCGTTTCTACATTTGGATTATATTTAGAGTCAATCCAAAAAAGAATCGTCCACTTAAAATCATTTTCGGTGTGATGTGGACGTTTACCTAAAACAAACAATAAGGTAAGCCCCTATGCAGCGCAGAGAAGTGTGTGATAATTGGCTTCATACTCAGCACAACGCGGCCCGTTTTACACGTGCACCGCTTGTTCTTTCAGACTTTGAATCATTGAGACCACCGGCAGCGACAGGCAGAAGCCCCGTGTCAGACGGGTTAAGGTAGGCTTCTTTGGGAAGGCTCAAACAATGAGATCGATGTTGCGTCTGGCGCCAGTACGCGCCCAGACTAAAACGTGTCCGTTTTACTTGCATTTTTACAGAAATCAAGTACATCAATTCACTCAGAGCGGGGTCGAACCGCCCCAGAGCGGACCAAAAGTAAGTCAGTGCAGCACTTATTAAATATTAAAGCATTGCACTCGCAGTCAATGTGAGGCTGATTACTGTTATTCACATTATTGTAGAATATGTGACCCGGGTGAGGAATTTCCCCTGTCGGTTGAAGTGACACACACGTGACGTCAACACCAACACATGAAAGGTAAAACACTGCCCCGGTGGCCTCTTTATTTTGAATTCGAAACCACACAGATTTTTGATATAAACAATCTCACTTTGTTCCAGTGAGCACCCACGGCACAGACCACAGTACACGTAAAGTGCAGCCCTGGAATTCGAACTTAGCAGGTAGGCTGCACCTCCCAACGGGAGAAATCCCTTTGTAAATATTGAATGGCGGTAGGACAAGATAGATTACGTTTTTTATGTTTTTTTATTTTAGAAATAGCTTCCATGGACCAGACTTTGACAGCCTTGATAAGAGTCCTTTGATTCATCCAAGGGACTTGAAACGCGTCTGAAAGTGAGCACCCACGGCACAGACCACAGTACACGTAAAGTGCAGCCCTGGAATTCGAACTTAGCAGAAATAGCTTCCATGGACCAGACTTTGACAGCCCTGATGAGAGTCCTTTGATTCATCCAAGGGACTTGAAACGCGTCGGCATTATTCATTTCTGTTACATTCATTTGATTGTGATTAATACAGAACACCTTCAGATTTGCATATGAGCAGATATATGCTGTATTGGTTTGAGATACCTGATAATGTTTTTTTGTCTAAAAGTGTGGCAGGATCAAGACTGTACTATTAGATAACAGCGCTATCTTTTTCACTGTGTCCAAGAGCACTCTGGTATTGGAATTGTACATACATGTAATTATTAGTTATGTAGTCATGTCTTTTGTACTGTATTAATGTTGGTATTTTTGTGGAATATTTATGTATTGTAGAGTATATGGCAATTCGTGAAGTTGATAATGTTCTTTGTTGTGCCTAAACTAGAACAACTGATCGACTTAAAAAATAAATGAATTCAAAAGACTTGAAAGTCTGGTTAAACTAATAAATTTTGGTTTACCCAATCCAGCATTCATTGGTTTATTCAAAATAGAGGCATAGGTAAAATCCCCATTTTTTCTGTAATACCTAGAAAGGCACGTACATCTCTCTGAGTTTTTGGCACAGTCATTCGAGAAATCGCTGCAATTCTCTCTGGGGTCAACCTTCTCCCTTCTTTTGACAATAAGTGACCTAAGTAGTTTACTTCTTGGCAACAATATTGCAGCTTGGAAGGTGACACCTTGTGATGTAAGTCATGTAGATAGCGCAATAGTGATACTGTAGCCGTTTTGCAAATAGCCTCCGTATCAGCTGCCACTAATAGGTCGTCAACGTATTGAATCAAAGCCGCACCCGTCGGTAACACAAATGCATCCAGTTGACTTTTAAGTGCCTGGCTATAGATCGACGGACTTTCACAATAGCCTTGTGGTGCGCGTTTTAGTCTGAAACTGCGACCACCTAATGAAAACCCGAATAGGTCTCTGCTTTCCTCAGCGATCGGGATACTAAAGAAAGCATTCTTTAGGTCGATCACCGTGAACCAGGAGGCAGAAGCTGGAATCAGGGTCAACAAAGCCGTTATATCATGGACCACGGGAAACTGTGGGATCACGATTTTATTCACTTCTCTCAAATCAATTATGAAACGATACACAGGGGGTTTAGATGGATCAGTGCGTTTTAAAATTGGTAGTACAGGACTATTACACACATTTCCTGGAGTTTCTTCAACGACATCCTTTTTGATCAGGTCGTGTACAATCGCTAATAGCGCCCGTTCTCCCTCAATGGAGATACGATACTGTGGTATACGTGGCAGTCGCACATTTGGTCTCAGCTTGATCATATAAGGTGGGATGTCCAAGAGACCCACGTCATTGGGACCTGTGGCCCATAGAGACGCAGGAAGGGAGCTCAATTCCGGTGGGAATTTATCGATCGATAAGTACATAGGAGAGATTACTCTCCGACCTAAAGTAAGCTCCACTCCTTCAGGGGAGCAATACAAAGTCGCATATAACCGTTTTAACAAATCCAAGCCCAAAAGATTCTCACCACAACCAGTAGATAGAATCAATGGAGCCTCCAGCTCACGAGGGCCAATCGTAAGTGGCAAAGGGCTGGAAACAGGATTGCTAACAGGGGCGCCAGAGAATCCAACGGGAACATTTGTTAAGCCAGACAAAGGTGCGCCAGGGAGTTTTGAATGCATGATGGAACTTTTCGTCACACCAGTGTCTAACAGAAAAGGCTCAACTACGCCAGAAGTAGCTACTGCGACGTAAGGCCCACTCTGATCAACCGGAACTGATACTACTCCCTCTCTCTGTCAGTGGCTGTCCTAGTAATGATCGTTTGCAACAGTCTCATGTTCAACGTAGTAATCGTCCACATGATATTGTGTAGATCTAACTGACCCCGCATTTCGCTGGTCAAAACAATTATTCGCATCTGCTGACGTATTAGAGCGCTCAGTTTGATTTTGGGAGGTACCGCGGCCTCTACCTCGAGATGCTTGTTGAGGACCACCACGACTTCCACGTGCCGATACACCATTAAGGCGATCACGCAACGCCGGACAATCATATTTTATATGTCCCTCTCTTCTACAATATGCGCACTGATTATACCCAAGCATAGATCTATAGTCAGAGGAATCCGATCGTGACTGCGTTCTGGAGGACTGTGACTGCGGCCTATACTGCTGTTGCGAATCATTTTGATTCGAACGTGGAGGATACGCTTGCTGCAACAAAACCTTCGTTTTAAGCTCTTTCGTTTTCTTGTCTGCACGATCACTTTCTTCCTTTTCCCTATTCTCATAGTATTGAGCCGTGGCTAATATCTGTGCGGTGGTTGAAACAGCCCATGCACTTTCTGAATTCTTCAATTTGTTGCATAGTTCAGGCAACAAATTCAATACAAACTTATCGACAAATAACCGCTGACCTCCCTCGGAGCCCATGTCCTGACCACTGTGGTCGACAAACGCTTCCTCAAACCTTGTAAAGAAATCCGAGACACTCTCGTCTTTCTTTTGCTTACAGGCTGATAATTTATCCCAGTTCACCTTCCTCGCCGGCATGAGAGTTTTCATAAGTGTAATGATTTTCTGAGGTAAATCTAAAATTAACTGATCAGGCTTAGCCCCCCCAACTTGTAATCCATCAGCCGCTAATAGTGCTGCCCAATCACCACCTAACTCGTTTGCATGATTTGCTTGGCGAATTTTCGCCCAAACCGGTTGCGGTACGACATTACCAAACAGCATGTCGATGTCGGCAAGGTTCATAACAGAAGCGTCCACCAATTGGGATAACTCCTTATAGTAACCAGCCGGATTCTTACGCGGATCAGGCAAAGATTGCTTCACTTGCAAAACTTCGGATCGTTTCCATGGGAGGTGTATCCAAACTCTTCGGAAATGCGGTAAAACCGAAGGGTGAGCTTGTGGATCACCTGGCACCCAAAGTGGCGGAACCTCTCGCATAGGATACTGACCAGGAGCCGCTTTCCAATTCTCAGAGTCGTCATCAAACGACACTCGAGAAGGCACTGTCGACCTATGGGCTAACAGTCGCTCTAAGGCACGTCGTACATCTCCACCTACGATCATACCGTTCGAAAATTGACTCTGAAGTTCAATCATATCGGGCGGTACGGTATCTAAATCATCATTATACCATTGCTCCCTCAAAAAGTTACACATTTCTTCGAACACGAATCTCTGTGTAGGCTCATTAAACTGAGAAAACGTGTCGAAGACCACACGTGGAGGGTAATTAACAGGATGTCTTATCCACCTATGTGCCATTGTCACTAACGTCTCTCTCTCCCTTCCACCAGGGATTTGACTTCGTCTCTGAGAAGTTTCAGAAATACTGGGTGGTAGTATAGATCCAGATAGTGGTGAATAGAGCGTAGCAACAGTATTAGGGATACGGGTACGAGCAGAAGGAGAAGAAGGAAAAAGAACAGGAGCGACAATATTCGAAGTGAACGTAGGAACAGTAGAGACAGACGAGACAGTCGAAGTAGCAGAAACTAGCGGTTGAGGAGGTACAGGCAAAGGTGCAGTAGGAATAGGAACAGGTGGTGGGACAAACGTAGGATCAACAACGGGCTGACCAGCAGCCGCCGGAACAACAGGAGGGACAACAGGAGGAACGACAGGCGGGACTACTGGAGGAACTACAGGGGCTGTAGCACCCTGTGCATAAGGAGGTGGCGAGTTCATGAAATACGTTAACCGGGGATCCTCCTTCGGATCCTCCTCTTTCTTATCAGGACTAGTTGGTAAAACCGGATAACATTTGTCTATCCTCATGTGATGTAATCTAGTAGAAACTTCTATTTCTTTCTCTTCTTTATCTCGCTGACATTGTTGTACAACTTTCATTATTGGAACAAACCCTTCTCTTCGATCCCTTTTAAGCTGTTTGATTTCTTTCTGCCTGGCCTCTTTACGCCACAACCGAAAAGAATCAAACATAGCTGGCCTAGCTTTCTTTTTAAATAATTTAGCTTCAAGATTATCTAAAATCGTAAGTTCAAAACTTCCATGCGGTGGCCAACTAAGGACACCATCTTTTTTCGTGTAACGGACCCAATATTTATTATAAATAATAGGACCCACACCATGTCGACTATAGAGCTCATATATCGGTGTTCCAACTGGAGGTATCGGACACGAGTCCTCCAACCGGGAATCCTTGTTGCAACATTTAAGAAAACCAAGAAATCCACTATGGCTAGGCATCGTGCACACTAACCTAGTATCAAACTTCAAGGGTTACCGAAGTACTAAATCTTCGTGAAAGACAAAACCCTCGGTTTTTGGCAATTGCAACTGTCAAATAACAACTAAGAACCAACAACTAAGAACCACAAATGCAATGGAACCATGCATACAACAAAGCTTAAAAAAGCTGCAACAACCACTAAGGACTGGGAGAGACCCACAAATACTTAACTGAGAGCTTCAATGGCGTCATCAGGAAGGCCCGTCTATCGTCTCGCTTGTACGAAAGGTCTACGCCGGGCGTCGAAAACAGGTCGACAGTCAGGGCATTGGTCCGTCGCAGCCGTCAGGAGGCGGGAATCTTCGCGGGAAAAGTCTTCGGACCACTTATTTCGACAACAGGATCGATGAAGCGGGGTGCACCTTTTCCTCTGAGATTTCACACGAAGTTCCTCACAATCGTCAGGCTTTGGACCGGTACCGCCGATGTCGCCCCGAGTTGGGCGCCAACTGAAGTCCTAGGCTAATTAATGCCCAGCGGTGCCAGGGAACAACACCTATAACCTTCGTGGGATACCTGTTTCGGCGCACTAAAGACAGAGACACGGGAGACTTCCTTCGGCGTCAAAGATCAGAGTTTATTACTGCAGGGAGGCAAAAGTCACTAGAAGTACAACAGCGTGTAGGTTCTACGAGTCTGCTTCCCCTTGCATATGTGAGTCGCTCTCTTTTATACAAGGTTTTGCCATTGCACAACATGTGAACAAAAGGTTACATCTCAGTTCCCACAATAAACTTCAAAAGGGTCGCTTTCATGTTTTCAGAACCCCGGAACATAATCACAGTAATATTACCGGTTCCCAACTGTAAAAGCACATCTTCCCATCGTTAGGCACATTCCACTTGAGTTGTAAATGAGCAAGAGAAAAGAGACAAGAACAGCTGTTAGGAAGTCAGGCACACCTAGAGATAAAGAGTGTGGGGGTAATATTGGAAACATGATCATAGGATCAAAGAGCTTGATCCCAGCACATGTACGGCTGAAACAATAGGCCGGCACGGCAAGATTACCCTCAAGCTGAGCCATTTGCCTCTGCAGTGTCATTCCTCCGGTCATAAAGACGCATGAAAGGAATATGCGTCTTCCGTATGGCTTGGGAACTAAAGGGGTCATGAGGCGAACAGTTGCCTGCTCGCTGACTACGTGAGGGCAAGAAACAAAATGGATGCCGTATCTAAAATGGAACCCGAGGGTTCAGGTGAAGAAACACGTAATTTAGGCGAACCGTGTCGAGTAGTGCAGCGAAAACGCGTGCACTTACCGAACTCGCCATTTACAGTTCATAGATACCAAACTCGTCCATGTTCGGCAATGCCCAAAACACCGTGACGATTTTCACGGAACCTCAGAGGGCAAGCAGCGCCCCTGTTCTGTCGCCAACTCTATACAAACGTTGTCAATAGGTTGTATGGACATATTTATCTAATCACCCAAGATCAGTCAGAAGAGCCTCTTTGGCCTTGCACCACCACCCCAATTTCTGGGGATCCGAAATAACCTGCAATACTAGTCTACTTAAGACAGTCTCCCGAGTGGCCACGGCCCACACCAATTGACTTCTGACTCTGTATGACGTTTAATGCAAACACCCATCAGGACCACCTTCATAGCCTCCCATTATGTCGCGCAGCGTGCAGTCGACTCTCAGTTCTCTTGGAAGTACCTGCCTAACTCCTCAGATACTATGGTCACAAATGGGGGATCCGTCAAGGTCTCAGTGTTTAACCGTCACAGTGGTATCTTTGGTCTTGGTCCCCTCCCTGCAAGTTCTATCAGGACCGGAGAATGATCCTCCAGATATCTGGGCAGGTACGTAAACCCACCCACAGTCCATACAAAATCAGCCAAAAGGAACCAATTATCCAGCCAGCTGGAAGTTCCAGTGGCGGGTGTATAACATGATAACTTCCTAAGAGTAGGCTGACGCTCTCGCCAGGCATCTCGGAGGCCCAACCCCTCCACCATGTCTTTCAGCACACTGGTCATCTTGGGCTTAGTGTAATCTCTCTGAGGTTCACGATCCAAGGTCCCGTCTATGACACAATGTATATCCCCAGGCAGCAACACAGGTGCCCCCAGGTAAGGTGTAGCCGCCTCTAATAGTTCAGATAAGAAGAAGGAAGCGTTATCCTCATTAGGGGCATATACATTAATAATGCACACTTCGATGCCATCCAACCTACCATGTAAGATTATAAATCTCCCCTCCGTGTTGACCACATGGTGTAAATGCTGGAAAGGCACCCCAGCCGCTACCCAAATTAAAGCCCCCCTTGAAAATCCCGAATATGAAGTAGCATACAATTGTCCTCTCCACCTTTTTCGTATACAAGCTATAGTGTCTCCCCAGATGTGCATTTCCTGAAGGCAGGCAATAGTTACTTTATACCTTTTCAAGTATGCCAGTATGTACCTACTTTTTTCAAAGCCTGCAGTGCCATGGACATTCCACAACTTATTCATGGAGGCTACCATAAGGTCCTAATTCTACTCAACCATATAATCAGTGCTGGAATTACTGCCAACTGACAATTGTGAAGGGAAGGTTCTGTAAAACAATCTCAAACTCCCCCCCCCCATCTCCTAGGCAACACCACATCTCCCTCCCCAAAACAACATAACGAGAAGAAGGCATGTAGATGTCGCCCCATGTCCCTAGAAAATTCCCCAAAAGAACTTTGACACCACCCTTCACCCTGCCCCACTGTAGTGGGTGGCTAGCCGGAAAGGTGCGAGGACAAGCCTCAATTCCCTCAATAGGTACCAGCCTTTGGAGGGCAAACCCCCATCAGTGTTACTTAAGTTGTACAAGGAATCGCTGTGTCCATATGACCACTATGTCCCTCTAACACCACTAAATTAGAACAGTCTTACCGTATGTTTGCAGGCAGCATTACTTCAAACAGTGTTTTATTTTATTTATTTATTTATTTATTTATTTCATTTATATAGCGCAGACAGCTACCCAACAAAGGGTTTCCCGGCGCTAGTGATCCAGTGCTTTGATTGGTTCAGGTTCTAGATGTTAAACAACCAGGTTTTTAAGGCCTTCCTGAATTTCATATAGTTGGTTTCCTGCCTAAGTGTCACCGGAAGAGTGTTCCAGAGTGAGGGTCCGAGATATGAGAAGGATTTTCCACCCATTCGCGCCAGCCTGATTTTAGGAATCACAAAGTGGTTGGCTGTGGCTGAACGAAGGGTTCGAGATGGGCGGTAGGGATGTATTAGAGTTTTGTAGATACTTGGGTGCATTGTTGGTTGAGATCCTATGCATAAAGCATAAAGATTTAAATTGCACCCGATTTTCGATTTTCAGCCAGTGCAATTCGCGGATGTACTTGGTGGTAGGTGTGGAGATGGGAATTTTCCACAGTAATCTCGCGGCGGCATTTTGCACTGTCTGTAATCGTCGGGTAGTGGCCTTATTGGCCCCCAAGTATAGCACGTTGGCATAATCAAGTCTGGAGGTTATAAGAGCGTTGATGACAGTTTTCTGGATATTTTTGGGCAGCATCCAACAGATTTTTTTCAACCACTTTAAAATCGCAAAGCATGTAGCTAACGTCTTCGCAGCTTGTTGATTGAGATTAAGCGATTCATCTATGATGACACCGAGGTTGCGGGCTGATTTGACTGTGTCTCTTGAGTCTCTAGTTCATAACATAGCTAACTGTCTGTATCTTCATCAGGATTGCCAGTCAGGAGACGTTTCATTGAGGTTGCCCCTGCCCAACGCTTTCTCTACTGTTGCACTCCCTGGAGTGGGAATATTAATTTTTACCCACCCGCTATCCAACGCTTTCCCTACTGTTGTACTCTCTGGAGTGGAAATAGTAATTGTTACCCCTACGCCATCCAACGCTTTCTCTACTGTTGCACTGTCTGGAGTGGGAATAGTAATTTATACCCCTACATTATCCAACGTTTTCCCTACTGTTTCACTCTATGGAGTTGGAATAGTAATTTTGACCCACCCGCTATCCAACGATTTCCCTACTGTTGCACTCACTGGAGTGGGAATAGTAATTTTTATCCCTACGCTATCCAATGCTTTCTCTACTGTTGCTCTCACTGGAGTGGGAATAGTAATTTATACCCACCCGCTATCCAACGCTTTCCATACTGTTGCACTCCCTGGAGTAGAAATAGTAATTTTTACCCCTACGCTATCCAACGCTTTCCCTACTGTTGCACTCTCTGGAGTGGGAATAGTATTTTTTACCCTTACGCTATCCAACGCTTTCCCTACTGTTGCACTCTCTGGAGTCGGAATAGTAATTTTTACCCCTACGCTATCCAACGTTTTTCCTACTGTTGCACTCTCTGGAGTGGGAATAGTAATTTTTACCCCTATGCTATTTAACGCTTTCCCTACTGTTGAATTTTCTGGAGTGGGAATAGTAATTTTATGTTCTACGCTAGCCAATGCTTTCATTACTGTAGTTTTTTTGGACTTTAAATAGTAGTTTTATTTATTTATGTATTTAATATTTTTTGTATTTTTTTAGATAATGTATTTAATTAACTTTAAAAATATTGAAAGTATATTTAATTGTTTTAATTTATTAAATATAATTATTTATTTTTATTTATGTTTTATTTTATGTGTGTAGATGTATTTGTAATTTATAGTATTTTTTAATAATTTATAAGTAATTAAAATAATTATAATAAATTATTATTAAGTAAGTATATATTATATAATGTATGTATATTTGTAATTAAAGTTTTATTATTAAATATGTATTATTTATCAATCAATCAATCAAGTAATTTGTAAAGCCTGCTACATACCCGCTAGGGTCTCAAGGCGCTGGGGGGAGGAGGGGGCTGCAGCTAGTGGTCGAAGAGCCAGGTCTTGAGCAGTCATCTGAATGCCGGGAGGTTTGTGGTCTATCGTAGGTGGAGTGGGAGAGTGTTCCAGCTCTTGGCGGCGCGGTGGGAGAAGGATCTACATCCGGAAGCGGTTCTGTGGATGCATGGGACGGCGGCCAGGGAAAGGTCGGCGGAGCGGAGTTTCCTGTTGGGTACGTAGAAGGAGAATCTTCTGTTGAGGTAGGCAGGTCCGGGCTTGTGGAGTGCTTTGTGTGCGTGGATCATGAGTTTGAAAGTGATTCTTTTGTCGACGGGGAGCCAGTGCAGTTCTCTGAGGTGCGACGTGATGTGGTCTCTGCGTGGGACATCTGGGACCAGTCGTGCGGAAGCGTTCTGGATTCTTTGGAGACTGCTGATGAGTTTGGCCGGGGCACCGGCATAGAGGGCGTTTCCATAGTCGAGACGGCTGCTGATGAGGGCGTGGGTGACGGTTTTCCAAGTGTTCGTCGGGAACCATCTGTAGATCTTGCGGAGCATGTGCAGGGTGTGGAAGCAGGCGGAGGATACTGCGTTGACTTGGCTGGTCATGCTGAGCTTGGAGTCGAGGATGACCCCCAGGTTGCGTGCGTGGTTGGTGTGTGCCGGGGGGGTCCCAGAGATGGGGGCCATCAGGAGACGTCCCATGCTGAGGGGTTGGGCCCAAGGATTGTGATGTATTCCTATAGGTTCTGAATCGATCCCCCTATTCCTGACCCTATTCTGGTTAACAAACCAACAAGTTAACTAGCAGTAAGCCCATGAGGCAGCAAACCCCCATGATGCAGATACCGTTATCTGACGAAGCCACACTACGGCACAGGAACGTGTTATCTGATTAGGTCATAACGCTTGCGATCTAATTAGACAAGCGATATTCCTCCAGCCCCTGATAAGGCATACGGAGTTCTCATAACAAATCAAACCTATGACAACCTGGGAAAAACCCTGCGGCCATTGTTTTGATTTCACCGAGAACTTCAGCAAAAGAATGTGCTAACGACCTGGTCGTATGACATCCTTATTGACGTATCTATGTCCATCCTTACGTCAATCTCGGCACCTTAAAGGTATAAATATTACCGATATTGCCCTATGCAAACACACGCAGTGGTGACGAGACGGAGCAGCCATACTTGCCGAAGCCCAGAGCAGAGCAGACCCCGCTGGCGCAGCCCCTCCTTCCTGACGCGCTGAGAACGAGACGCGCTGCTTTCTCCTGCCGAGAGATCCAGCACCGGCGCTTCCGGGTAGCCCTCGCAGGCAGCCTGGAATATCGAGACCAGAGAGAGAGATACCATCCCTCATTCATCCTAACTTCCAGGTACAGAACTGAATAACCCCTCACAGAGAATTCTTTAGTCAGTCACTTGGCAAAAACAAACTTAACTTAAACTGTAACTTTCTATTCCCGCCCACGCATTAGACTTAGGTCAGGTACACGGGGTAGGCGTATTTAGAAACACCAGTTGAGTACGTTTAGTCAAATGTATATATGTATGTAAACTATTTTATTCATTTTAAACCTTCATATGGCTTAGAAACCATATCAATGTTTTTACAGTATTATTTTATACTTCTGCTTTTAATGTATGCACTTTACTTAACTATAAGTATTGCAATAATATCGATCCATTTCTCTTGTACGAGAAAAGAGACTGATCAATAAATAACATCTTTTATTGAACACGCCCGTCTCTTCCTTTTCTCTACAATCTGATGAGACTAAGAATGCACGTACTGACTGAGTAAAATAAATTGCCTTTTGTTCACACGACTCTCGAGATACACTCTTGATTAGGGGAGAGCAAAGTTGTCATGTTCTATGGTTGTCAGAAACTAAATCCCTTCTTGTCTAATCAGGGGAGTTAATTCTTTCCTGAACATTCGAGAAAGTTTCTAGTGAACTCTGAGCTAAGCTGGCAAACCCAAAACTTTAAGTCTAATATCGACAGTAGTAGACCTAGTTAACGTCTGGTCTAGGCCTATACTATTGAAGGTATTATTCCAATGCGCAGAGCCTATTGGGATGATAGGAACTACACTACATGGCGCCCAACGCGTTTGGAAAGGGCGATAAAACTAACGTAAGACATTTAGAGTAACTCAGTCGTGCTTTCTCACTCAGACCCCTTTCTCCCATAATACTCCAAAGACGTCTGGAGTGGGTAAAAGGTAATATCCGCCAAACCTCGCAGGAGGAAACTCCTATGTATGGTACTTGGTTTAGTCAACGTTGAAGGATAAAAACAGTTCCAAAATATTGTGCATCTAATCTTTCGTTTCCATAAGAAACCTGATCTGCAAACAAAAGAAATAACCTTCCTGTCGGTAAAATGGTAGACAGTGAGGATGAAAGAGAGGCAGTTAGATTAGCAACTGAACTCGCAGAAGCTGATGCTACTATGCAGGAAGCAGACCCGGATATAATACTCATCCCGGTCATCAAAAGGAAATCTATAACCTTAAAACTTATAGAAAATGGACTGACACCTAGAGGTGGCACAGTCATATTCGTAATTGAGGCACACGAATATCGGCAGACAGAGGTATACTATTCATGGATAAATTTTCCAGCAGCAAATGCTGTAACAAAGTACTTCCACTATTACAAAATAGAGGAACCTCCTGAAACGTACACTCCTTTCGAGGAGGTGGAAGTACCACTCAAATTTCAAGAGCACCTGCTCTTATTTGATGGCGCCCTAAGACATAATAATCACATCACCAGGCTCGGTCCTTTAGGTAGACCAGGAGCAATGTGGCCGGTCCTAGTCGGATACACACCACATCCAGACATCGATGGGATGTCTGCAGCAAACCTTTTAACACAGCTAAAACAACTAATAAAAATACACAGACAATTAGTCCAGTATGTGATGCGGACTTCAACAATTCAGCCAGCGATTAAAATTCCACAGCTGACCCTTCACCAGGGGAACACAAATAAAATTACACCACAGAACATACAATCCTGCCTAGGTAAAGTACCGGCTAAACGGGAACAAATACCTTTCTGGTTGGCACAGAAAATCACCCAAATAGAGGCGGTGTTTCCTGACACCACCCCATTAGAAAAACACCGGATTCTGACTATCTGTCTTCCAATGGGAATCGCACCACACATTGAGGACTGTGACACTTGGGGTACAGTCTTTGCTTCCATTTACACAAAAACGCACGGTGTTCCGTCCATTTCGGTAATACCAGATGTGCTAAAACAAATTCAAGATGAATACGGTCCAGAACCCGCTTTAACTCTTGGTATGAAATTACTAAAAGACTTCAAGCAGGTCTCGGCTATATTATTAGCCAACATAAAGGGAGAAGCAGCAAACGTGGCGATCCGCCAGAGGTTAAAGGAGACAGATATAGCAGACCAACCAGCTGAAATTGCCAGAATCATAGAAAAATCCTATGAGGAACTAGGTAGAGATAGTTTAGGTGGAATACCAGTAAAACCACAACTGATTGAAAGTCCTGAAAAAATATTTTTTAATAATAACTCAACATCACAGAAAAAGAGCTGGGATGGAAACAAACAATCCAATCCTAAAGAAAAGAAATTCCAGTCCAGAGGAAGGTCTCCTAGGCGAAGAGAAAAATCTCCGAACCAAAGACACAGGTCACCCCAGAGTGACCCCTCTGGGAAAAGATATAACCTTAGAAATAGGGATAATATAAAGAAACCTGATATATATCAAGACATTGATACACGACCCTCTCAATCTTTTCAGACTTCCTCGCAGAAATCGGAAAGAAGAGGATGATCAGAACAAAGAGAAGAGCACGCCAAGTCCAAAGACAAGGAACCTGCTCATCTAAAAAAGAAATTACAATTTCCAAAAAAGAAGGTAGCCAGTATCAAGGTAGTTAACAATGCCGAGAATACTGAGGACACAACTGAAAAACGGAGAATGGGCTCAGACAATGCTAGACAGCGCAGCAGAAGTGAGCATAGCTCGCAAAGTCCTTATTAATCATCTGGAGACAGTGGACACAAATGAATATCTTCAAGTGGAAACTGCAGACACCAGAGTCAGCAAACCTCACAAAATATACGAAATAACATTACGTATAGAGGGGGATAAGACTAGAAAAATAAGGGGACTATTTTGGGATAATCTCTCCAAGGGCTATGACATCCTTCTAGCTGAAAAAGACTGGCCACCAGAGTTTGTCAGGGAGTGCCCTCATGGCGAAGAAATAATTATGCCTGCCTTCTCAAATCATATCCCAATTCATAAAAAATACACACTTGCTAGAAAGTGGGCAGTAGCTCAAGCTCCTGCTTTATATAAAAATCACGTAGGATGGGATGAGGACTCTCCTCCTCACAAAATCCAGTTAAAATCACAACCTACTGCACAAAGGCAGTACCCAATTAAGCAAGAAGCTAAAAAACAGGTAAAAGAAATACTAGATCAGCTAGAATACCAGGGGGTGATTGAAACTTGCACCTCACAAATGAACAACCCTTTGTTTCCGGTCTCCAAACCAGACAATTCATACCGTCTAGTTTTGGATTACCGACACCTTAACTCATGTTGCAAAACTTTTGCAGTGCAAAATTCGCATAGTGCTGCACTAATGAATAACATAGTGCGCAAAAAATACAAAACAACATTAGACATCTCTAATGGATTCTTTTGTCAAAACATAGCAGCAGAGAGCAGATATTTGTCTGCGTTCTCAATAAATGGCACTCAAAAACAATTCTGTCGGTTAGCCCAGGGGTACAAGAACAGCCCGGGAGTATTCTCAGCGAGAGTAACAGAATTACTACAAACATATGATGACGAAGCATTATCTTATGTCGACGACATATACTTAACAGATGATGACTTGGAGACTCACTTGAAGAGAGTGAACACCATAATACTTGGGTTCGCAGCAGAGGGTTACAAATTCAACTTTAAAAAATCCAGAATTGCCCATCTGACAGTCCTGTTCTTAGGATATGAATTATCAAGTGAAGGCAAAAGCCTGGCTGACAATTTTCTAGAAAAATGTGCCGTACTCCAAGCACCTAGAACACTAAAAAATCTACAGTCAATTCTAGGCTTCCTAAATTTCGGAAGAACATACATTGCAAATTACGCAGAAAGGGTCAAACCCCTTTATGATCTAATAAAACCTGATTTTAAAAGAACCAATTGGACTCAAATACACACAGAAATTTTGAGATCCTTACAAACAGACATGCTAATTAAAACAAAATTAGAAACACGTGATAACACACGCAATCTTGTGATTCGAGTCATCCCAGGGAAATGCGGATTCACATACCTGACCTCTAATGAGGGAGAAAAGGTACCAATTGCATTCAAATCACACTTGTACACAGAAGCTGAACAGAAATTCAGCAACAAAGAAAAAATTGTTCATGCAGTTCAAACCGCAATAGCTAGAGAAAAAGATCAAGCTGACGGAAGACATATCACAGTCAGAACAGCAGAATCAGCCTTTGAGGCATTAACAACACCGTGTAATTTACCAACAACAACATTGAATCCGGAATGGATACAATGGGTGAATTCCATTACAACGGACAAAGTATACTACTACTTTGATCCAGAACTAGAAGAATTAAAAAATCTAGAATATGAAAGAACATTCCCTCTGCCAATCGACATTCTGCCATTACGACAATACGCTTGTGTAATCTATACAGACGGACATGCTCAACCCTCCGTTTGGGGAGAACAAGCGTACAACCCCACATGTGAGATTACAAAAGAAGTGTGGTAAACTAAAACCTCTATTAACAAAAACACACTCAGTAGAAACTAATTCAGAACAACAAACTGAAATATTAGCTTTGAAAATGGCGCTAGATAATGCGGATCGCGAATTCCCGACACTTATAGTGTCAGATTCATATTACTGCGTCAAATCATATAACAAGGATTTGCAGACATGGATTCAAAACGGTTACAAAGATGACACAGATGCACCAATAAAGCAGAAACTGCTCTGGGAACAAATAGCTCTTTTACAAAAAGAACTACCAAAGACTCACGTGACACACTCACTGAGTCATCAACGTGATGGCGTTCACGTTGCAGGGAATTCATTGGCTGAAACAGCCACAGCGGCAGCCACTAAATCGGCTCCCGTAGTTCGAAAAAAGCGTACATTAAAATACATTGACGGTGAAACAGTGCTAGCGGTGAAAACGTCATCAAAAGGCGACTGCTCAGCGCTACCGATCAACTATCCACTCAATTATACATACATAATCGATGCAAACTCCGTCCCTTTTGCTCGAATCCCTGGAGTGGGGGATAGAGTGATTCCAAACATGGACAGGAGAAACTTGTTAATCGCAGACGCACATATGGGCGAGGGTCTAAGACACCTCAAACTAAAAGATTCTCTGGAAGAATTACAATCAAGGTATTGGTGGCCAGGCATGAGCCTGCATCACACCATGTTTGTAAAAAACTGCCCAAACTGCAACAGAAATCGCAGTAGGGAGAGAAACAGTGTAATACCTCGTCGTTTCACTCCAGAAAAAATCAAGAGTAAAAAGCAAGGCTTGCGATTAACATATACAGGCTAGTTTCCACTTATAATGTAGATCACCAGCACTCGGCTGACGTCTGGACTGTTATACAAAGATTTGCGAGTCTAAATGGCATATACGCTAAGAGCATGCTACGTTTGACCATTGTTTTCACTCTAGCCCTCCAGCCTGAGGGGAAACATGGCCAAATGAGCATAGCACAGCGGGAATCTTCTCACTTCCTTCCTGAGGGATACGGGATGGTGTAAAGAAAAAACCAAGGCATAAAGCAATCTATAACGGAAAGGATATTAGGTTCGGGAGCTGGGTGGGTCAAACATCTAATAAGTGTCCAACGTAGTCTAAATAACTTGCCAAGAAATTCTCTGAAGGGATTCAGTCCGTACGAATTATTATTTGGAACTAGGATGTTGATCTCTGACCTTGATAGTCAGACTTCAGTGGTGAAAGAAAAAAGCTTTGATATCAAAGACCGTTTGGCTATTTTGCAGGACTTAAACAAAACAAGAAAAGACCTGAGCAACATAAAGTTGAAACAGCAGCCAACAACCACTGAAGAACCACCACCTGTCCCAGCAAGACCTGTCTGGATTCCAAAAGTCGGGGATCTAGTCAGAGAAAAGATCGCGGTAAAGAAGGAATTTGGGCCTTCTTACAGAAAAGCAGTTCCTGTCTTGTCTGTCAACGGGACAAGATCAGTTGTACTACCGCCACTTGCTGGTAAAAAGGAGAACTGAGTTGTATCCATCGACCTGGTAAAACCACAATCATGTGGCCGATAACAAATAGTAGGCCAAGTGGACTCCCCATAAGTAGCAGAACACCAAGGTTTGCTACAAGTACAGAGGTCCTAACTAAGAGGCTCATTACATTCGAAACGCCTACAGAAGAACAACAAGGACTATGCAACAATGCAATGGAACTTAGACCTCTGAAAACCCAAATAAAAACATTTAGCAGAGACACACCAATCTATAATGAAGTACCAAGTGCAAATGCAAAAAACAGTAATCCTGAACCAATTGGAACAATTGACAGAACTGCATCCGGCTACTTCATAAACTTCGATGATTCCTCTGAAGGCTTCAGTGAATCAAAGACACAGCCATCATCAAAAACCTTTAAAGATAAAGCTAAAGAACTTTTGAAACAACTGAAAGAAACATATCTGATTTCTCCATGGATTGAATTTTGGGTGGGTTTTGGTGCATTTATCCTCATACTTTGGCTCATCATGGTACTAACTTTGGGACGCTTCATTGAGGGAAAATATGCTAAAATGGACACAGCAAGTCAGAAAATCAACTTGATCCTCAAACCACACACATCTTCACACGTCGAGAAAAGAGAACTTTCTTCAGTCAACTTCACAGCCAATCCGATACCGGGTGGGGTAGCATGGGACAACACTGACTATGAAATTTATGGTCCGGTCGAAATCCTGAAATATCCACACCAAATTAAGATCTCATTGAGTGACTTTGTAAAACCGAGCTCATTTGCTGATGATTGGGACTTCGAAAGCATTAATAATATGATGTCTGACTTAGTAATGTCTGCTAAATTTACCAAACATGATTATTTGCAGGGTTCTACAAATTATGATAGTATGTACTGTTATAACCACTATGGTAACCATTTTTTACATAGATCTGCACAACCTAGAAATGTTTTAAATTATAATCAATGGGAACATTGTGCAACCCCTCCAAAAGGAAGCTCAAGAACCGTTTATGACAAATATTCATATTTTGCAGGTTTTAACATAAGTAATGCTGAAACATTTTATTTCAAATTGTCAAATAAGACAGGGATGAAGACCATGATGACCAACACAAAATTGATATATTCAGACTCATTCTTTGAACAAATGAATACTTTTGGTTTTGATTATTGGGACAAAAATGTTGAATTGAAAAGTGTTTGGGGTACAAAAGATTGGCAAGTACAGGGTATAGAATCTTTGTTTAGAGCCTGCATGATCCCAGAACAAATTATATTTTTAAATGACACTGTTCAACAAACAACCTGTCTTGGCCTAGCCAAAATTAAAGACTTAAATAAACCGTCTATTCCAAAGCCAACAATGAACAGCAATAGTTCTACAGATGAAGAGATAGACGTAAACTATGTATTAAACCAAAACAGAACACATCCAGATTGGAAAAAGTGGTTGATCTGGCCCACAGATACTAATAACTGTCAAGACAGATTCCTGAACAAAACACAGGGGTTCAAAATGACCAGGCCAGACCCTAGATATCCTCAAAGACATCACCCAGGGATAATAACCACCTACAGTGTGGGCAAATTATGCCTTCAATGGCTACAAACCTCCACACTGGCAGAAATTAAGCAACACCTAACTTTACTTACTGATGGTGCTGACTTGCGTGATTTCACTATGGGACCACGCAAACAGCGTCAAAAGCGTTTCATAGCAGCCTCTGTATATGCAGCATACAATGAGGCCTGGAAGGTTACTCAAATTGAAACAGCAGAGAGAATACGGGAAATTGACCGTATTAATTTGGAAAAATCACCTTCTGTAGTGGACAATGGGTTAATGACTCTGTCCTCCAGAATTTTTTCTTTGGACAGCATTGTGTCTTCAGCAATCGATATATTATCGTAAGACTTACTGTTGTTACAACACGGTCAGTCTCAATTGCGTTCTATTGTACAGCTTGGCTGGACGTTACAAAATCTGCGTTCAGGCTATGTGCCTTGGCGTTTAATCAACACAACGTCACTATTCCATATCTTTAACCTTACTGATAGACAAATCAGTATGGCCCAAAAGGGAGCTGATTATACAATCCTGAGCATTGAGAAACTTGAGAGATTACCAGTGACAATGTCAGAACGACCTGTCAGTGAATGGATAATACACGGGATAATTAATATTCCAATATCAACCTTCAGGTTTCAATACTGCCAAAAATATATACAGGCTGGCATGTACGAAAAATTGGGAAAGGGGTACATTAAAACAACATGGAACCTGCCCTATTCACATGCATGTGTCAGTAATAAAGGACAGAAAGTGTTTCTTAGTGGCAATAATTGTGCGATGTCACTAAGCGGCACACTTCTGTGTAACGGAATTAGTTTGCATGGAGCCTGTGAAGGGAATTCAAATAACCTTTCATGTCACCAGCAAGGCGCACCTGCAACAGAGATAGAACCATTCTTTCAAAGACTCTATAATGGGAGTTACATTCTAATTGTAGAGCGCAGATGCTGTAGTCTTATGCCCGGGACTCCTTATCTAGTAATTACGACTGCGAAGGTCAAGTGCTGTGGACACTCATTGTTCCCCAGCTCCTTTCCAGACAGGGAGGCAAGGGCATGGCCCAACTTGAAAATTACTTCTATTCGAATAGATACTTTAAGCAGAATGAAAACAGTGCTTCTTCAGACGCCTACCAGGCTCACGTCATCAAAGGAAACGTATGATCTACAAGTCGCAAGGACGACTGCAGAGATACATTCATTGTTATCAACTAATTTCCCCATACATTTCGCAGAAATCCTGAACGAAATCTTAAATATTTCTGATACCACTGGGGTCTCAAAGGTATTTAAGACAGTATTTTCTATGGCATTAACACCATTCAAAGCCATACTGGGTATTTTTCCAGACTTCGTCCATTCGATTTTTGGCGGACTTCCCCTCATTTTAGGACTGATTGCAGGAATCCTATTCCTAGTCCTTATTTTTCGTTATGGCAAACCATGTCACAGACAAAACACCTGCGACAAGGGAAGAAACAATCCTAGCCATTGGATACCGGGACCGGATATCAAAAATCCTGGGACTATCCCGGCTTAGAGACCTGAACATGACTTGGTTTCTATCATTTCGACCTATGTGGCAACGATGTGTTTTACCTGTATTAAGGTGCCTGCTATGCGGAGAAGAATGCGTGTTCGACACCTGTCTGACGCTACAATCGGATGCGCCAATGGATGCAGAAACATTGTTGAGTCCTATCAAGGCTCACGCTTTGTGCTGCCCTCAAAGGCTACCAATCCTGATGACGGCATTCGTGGAAGCTTCACCACTACGATTAAGGGGTAGTGAAGTACAAGATGAAAGCAGCATCGATCAGGTACGACCTTCTGTCAGCAATCCAAATCAGAATGTCAATGGAGACAATCATGCGCATGAATGCATGGTTACACCTATTTCCGAGTTAGTGGAACTCTCCCAGGAAGCTGTTGACAACTTTTTCGAAAGCCTAAATGATATGATGTTCTCACCAGAACAGAAATAGAGACTTTTGAACAAGCCCGTACACGGCGTTCCCTGAATTTGGCCTTCAACTTTGATAATAAAGTCACATGAACAATTTTCCCTCCAGTTCACGGACAGCAATTTTTTCAGCAGCCCCAAAATATTTTTGCATATTTTTCGGGACACTATCTTCTGCTTAAAGTAAGAACTATTCTTAGAGAACTAAGATTTCTATTTTTAGATACTTCATAGACATTAGCTGCCCGCTGGTATGTTCATTGTTATTATATTCTGTGATGAAGTGGTCTCGAACTTTTTTTCTGTATTAAGAGCCATTTCATGTGTAAATTTTCATATACAAAATAGCAATAATGTATACAAATGCGTAATTACTTTAGCATTATTCTACAGCTTGAGTGCATACAATACATGTGACTGCAATTTTTCCGTATATTTGAAAATTTCAAAATGCATTTATGTATTTTGGGGTGGTAAGGTATACACAATACCCTATAGTATGTTGTACTATGTTTACTATGCCTAGATTAGTAAATATGTCCATAGTTAGCGTGGAGTGGGTGTGATGTATTCCTATAGGTTCTGAATCGATCCCCCTATTCCTGACCCTATTCTGGTTAACAAACCAACAAGTTAACTAGCAGTAAGCCCATGAGGCAGCAAACCCCCATGATGCAGATACCGTTATCTGACGAAGCCACACTACGGCACAGGAACGTGTTATCTGATTAGGTCATAACGCTTGCGATCTAATTAGACAAGCGATATTCCTCCAGCCCCTGATAAGGCATACGGAGTTCTCATAACAAATCAAACCTATGACAACCTGGGAAAAACCCTGCGGCCATTGTTTTGATTTCACCGAGAACTTCAGCAAAAGAATGTGCTAACGACCTGGTCGTATGACATCCTTATTGACGTATCTATGTCCATCCTTACGTCAATCTCGGCACCTTAAAGGTATAAATATTACCGATATTGCCCTATGCAAATACACGCGGTGGTGACGAGACGGAGCAGCCATACTTGCCGAAGCCCAGAGCAGAGCAGACCCCGCTGGCGCAGCCCCGCCTTCCTGACGCGCTGAGAACGAGACGCGCTGCTTTCTCCTGCCGAGAGATCCAGCACCGGCGCTTCCGGGTAGCCCTCGCAGGCAGCCTGGAATATCGAGACCAGAGAGAGAGATACCATCCCTCATTCATCCTAACTTCCAGGTACAGAACTGAATAACCCCTCACAGAGAATTCTTTAGTCAGTCACTTGGCAAAAACAAACTTAACTTAAACTGTAACTTTCTATTCCCGCCCACGCATTAGACTTAGGTCAGGTACACGGGGTAGGCGTATTTAGAAACACCAGTTGAGTACGTTTAGTCAAATGTATATATGTATGTAATCTATTTTATTCATTTTAAACCTTCATATGGCTTAGAAACCATATCAATGTTTTTACAGTATTATTTTATACTTCTGCTTTTAATGTATGCACTTTACTTAACTATAAGTATTGCAATAATATCGATCCATTTCTCTTGTACGAGAAAAGAGACTGATCAATAAATAACATCTTTTATTGAACACGCCCGTCTCTTCCTTTTCTCTACAATCTGATGAGACTAAGAATGCACGTACTGACTGAGTAAAATAAATTGCCTTTTGTTCACACGACTCTCGAGATACACTCTTGATTAGGGGAGAGCAAAGTTGTCATGTTCTATGGTTGTCAGAAACTAAATCCCTTCTTGTCTAATCAGGGGAGTTAATTCTTTCCTGAACATTCGAGAAAGTTTCTAGTGAACTCTGAGCTAAGCTGGCAAACCCAAAACTTTAAGTCTAATATCGACAGTAGTAGACCTAGTTAACGTCTGGTCTAGGCCTATACTATTGACGGTATTATTCCAATGCGCAGAGCCTATTGGGATGATAGGAACTACACTACAGGATGAGGATTTCCGTCTTGTCCGTGTTCAACTTGAGCCGGCTTGCTTCCATCCAGTCTGCGACGGCCTTCATTCCCAGGTGCAGGTTGGATTTGGTGGTGAGGGGGTCTTTGGTGAGGGAGAGGATGAGTTGGGTGTCGTCGGCGTAGATTATGTTGAGGTCGTGTAGTCTGGCGATGCGAGCAAGGGGAGCCATGTAGACGTTGAACAGCGTCGGACTGAGGGAGGATCCCTGAGGGACGCCGCCGATGTTTTTGGTGGTTCCGGATTGGAACGGGGGGAGGAGGACTCTCTGGGTTCTGTCGGTGAGGAAGGAGGTGGTCCAGTCCAGGGCCTTGTCTCTGATCCCTGCGTCGTAGAGGCATGTGCGAAGTGTGTGGTGGCAGACGGTGTCGAAGGTGGCGGAGAGGTCGAGGAGGATGAGGGCTGCTGCCTCGCCGTTGTCGAGTAGGATTCTGATGTCGTCTGTGGCGGCGATGAGGGCGGTCTCGGTGCTGTGGTTGCTGCGGAAACCATATTGGGAGGGGTCCAGGATGTTGTTGTCTTCTAGGTAGCGGGTGAGTTGGGTGTTGACGTTTTTTTTATGACTTTAGCTGGAAACGGAAGCAGGGAGATGGACCGTACGTTCTTGAGGTCGCTCGGGTCCGCCTTGGGCTTCTTAAGTAGGGCGTCGATCTCGGCGTGCTTCCAGGCCTCGGGAAAGGTGGCGGTTTCGAAGGAGAGGTTGACGACGTTGCGTAGGTGGGGTGCGATGAGGCTGTTGACTTTGTTGGCGATGTGGTGGGGGAGAGGGTCCGACGGGGAGCCTGAGTGGATAGTGCTCATGGTGTTGATTATGTCCTCGTTGCTTACATTGGTCCATGTGGTCAGAGAGATGTGGTCGTTGGGGTTGGGTGTGTTCATAGTGGTAGGGTACATCGGGTTCATTCGGGGGTTGAAGCTGTTGTGGATGTTGGTGATTTTGTGGTGGAAGAAGGCGGCGAGCGTGTCGCACAAGGATTGCGTCGGCGGAATGTCGTTGGTGCAGGAGCTTGGGCTGGAGAGTTCTTTCACGATGCTAAAGAGCTCTTTGCTGTTGTGTGCGTTGTTGTCCAGGCGGTCTTTGAATGAGGCTCTTTTGGTGGTCCTGATGAGGTGTCGGTGGTTGCGGATGACGTCTTTGTGGGCTGCGTGGTTGGCGGGTGTTCTGTCGCTGCGCCAGTAGTTTTCGAGTTTTCGGCAGGTGCGTTTGGAGGCCAGGAGCTCTGGGGTGAACCAGCTGGCTCTCAGGTTGGTGTCTCTGTCGGTGGGTTGTCGTACTGGTGCTATGGTGTTGGCACAGTTTTCCATCCAGAGTTTGAGTGAGCGGGCCCCGTCCTCTGGGTCGGTGGGGCTGGTCGGGGGATCGAGAGCGGGCTGGGTTTCCAGCTGTTCTTTGGTAACTTTGCCCCAGCGTCAGCGGGGGATCTGTGGGGTGCGGTGGTGGGTGACGGGTTTTTGGAAGGTGAAGTAGACGCAGTGGTGGTCGGTCCAGGTGAGCTCGGAAGCGTGGCTGTAGGCGATGTGTGGGCTGGAGGAAAATATGGCATTGAGCGTGTGGCCGGCGATGTGAGTAGGGGTAGTGACGATCTGTTTCAGTCTGAGGGTGGCGAGGTTGTCGACCAGGGTGGAGGAGTTGCTGTCATTGTTGTTTTCCAGATGGAAGTTCAGGTCGCCGAGCAGGATGTAATTGGCGGAGTTCAGTGCATGTGTGCTGATGAGGTCGGCGATGCAGTTTGCTGAATTGGGGGCGCGGGCCGGGTGGTCTGTAGATGAGGGTGCCTCTGAGTGCGGTTTTGGGGTCCGTGTGGATCCTGAAGTGCATGTGTTCGGCGGCGGTGAGGGTGTCGTTGGTGTTCGTGGAGACCCTGATGGTGTTCTTGTGGATGATGGCGATTCCTCCTCTGGCTCCATTGGCGCAGTCTCTGCGGGAGATCTTGTATCCGTCGGGAATGGCCACTGCGATGTCTGGGGAGGAGGTTTCGTTCAGCCAGGTCTCGGTCAGGAAGGCGATGTCTGGGGATGCGGAGGTGAGTAGGTCCCAGAGCTCGACGGCGTGCTTGCGTGCGGAGCGGGTGTTCAACAGAATGCAGCTCAGTCGGTTGGGTCCTGTTTCTGTAGGTGCTTTGGCGTCGTTGGTGAAGGTAAAGATGCAGTTTCGGCAGGTGAAGGGGCAGTGGGTGCGCTTGGGGGTGGTTTTGTGGGAGGTAGGTGTCCATCCGTTGTTGAGCGCAATGAGGGTGTTGGGGGTCGTAGTGGAGTCTTGCTTTGCCGGTGGTGGGAGGGCCAGGGGTCCTGGCGCTGGGTGCGGTCCAGGCGCGGACGGGCGCAGACGGGTTTGCCTTAGGCGCGCCTTTGTCGCGCCAGCGGCGCGACCGCGCATGGCCGCCATTTAAGGGGAGGTGGGGAGGAGGGGTCAGCTGGGAGGCTGGGAGGCAGGAGGGCAGGTCAGCGAATGGGCACGGGGGGGCGGGGCCGCACGGGAGGCAGCGGCGGGAAAAAAAACAGGGGGGGCAGCGGCGATGGAGACAAGGGTATCAGCGCACACAGGGGTACAGAAGGAAAAAGAGGGCAATACAGGCACACGGGGGCACAAAAAAGAAGGGGCACAGGTAGGCACTGGCACACAGGGAAGGTCTCCTGTGGGGGGCCACGAGTGGAGCGAGGCGAGAAGGAGATTTGGCACAGGCAGGAGGAGTCAGACAGCAGAGCAGAGCAGATGGTAGGCAGGCAGGAGGAGGGTCCTGGCACAGGTGGCGCTGCAGTGGTGGGGAAGCGACCTACCTTGAGGAGGGTCAAGGGTTTTTATTTATTCATTTTAAACAATATTAAATATGTTTAAATATGTTTTTTATTTATAAGTATTATTTACTTTATTTAACTTTTTTTTTTTTTTACAGTAAAAAACGATATTTTGAATTACGATATTTTTAACATCGATATTTTTTCCCGATATTTTTGTACTTACAATGTTGTAGATAGGGTGTAGATATACTTGCCTTCGATATTCCAGCGTCGATATTTCTGTAGGTCGATATTCTGTCCGTCAATATACTTTCAGTGATCTGATGTTGAGGTTGTGCTGTCGGGCGACGTGGGCGAGGGGTGCCATGTAGATGTTGAACAGCGTTGGGCTGAGGGAGGAGCCCTGGGGTACGCCGCAGATAATCTCGGTGGCGGTGGAGCGGAAGGGTGGGAGGCGGACGCTCTGAGTTCTGCCGAAGAGGAAGGATGGGGTCCATTCCAGAGACTTCTCTTGGATCCCAGCATCCTGTAGGCGTGTTCGTAGAGTGCGGTGGCAGACCGTGTCGAAGGTGGCTGACAGGTCCAGGAGTATGAGGGCTGCTGTTTCTCCGTTGTCAAGCATGGTCCTGATGTCGTCGGTGGCGGCGATGAGAGCAGTTTCGGTGCTGTGGTTGCTGCAGAAACCGGACTGGGATGGATCCAGGATGTTGTTGTCCTCGAGGTAGCGGGTCAGTTGCTTGTTGACGATTTTCTAGGTTTCCTTCGCCGGGAACGGGAGCAGGGAGATGTGGGAGTGGGAGTGCATAATTGATGATTTTGTTGGCTTGTGCTGCCTTATTTTTAATGACTAAGACAAAAGGGTCCCCTGTGATTCTAGAAGCTCCTAGGACAGGGAAATAATTCAAAAGAAAAACACATTCCTAGACAACAATGGACTTAGTGAATATCAAGTCCTATACATAACACATGATTGGTCAAAATAGACTCAGTGTACTTAACAACAAATTAAAATTATTAATCATTTTATTTGTATTGCTTAAAATTTTGGATATAAATATCCATACTTAATCATGAATAACACCACATGAAAAATTATCACAAGGACATTGATATTGAGACAATGGGCAAACCAATGTACACAAAATGAATAGACTAAATAACATTATATAAAACAACACAGAAGGTGGCTCAAACAGTTGTTCTTGGTAGACAGATGTTAATTTTCTATGCGCGTTTTGGCATACTGGACGCCTTCTTCAGGAAAAGCCACATAAATTCCTGTACAACAAAGGAAAGGACAGTAAAATGTGTATATACACACACTTACTAATAATAAACGTACACGGAGGCTACAAATGATGGATGGCTATCAATGAAACTAGACTGGTTACATTAATCATGCAATTTGCTCTCTGCAAACGAAAACTAAATTAGAATAGACCAGGAAAGGGAAATGATGAAGAAAGCTATGAACAAAAATGGAGAAGTGACAAATAGGTTTCAGAAATAAATCACTGTACTTAGAAAGAAACAAATGTGAAAAAATGTGTCTCCAATTATATCAACTTTGGTGTGCAACCAAAAATTTGGCAGGAGGACCGTTAAGCAATCTGGTTCCACAGACATTTGAGGAGAACATACTTCAGAGTTGAAATGATGACGCCTCAAAGCAATTGGCACCATCAGCTAAATGCAAAGGATGAAGGCTTGGGAGAAAAAGGAGTTGGCGAGAGGGAGAGGAGTTGGCCTAACGGCTAGGGCGCTCGACCTCGGACCTGGGGATCTGGGTTCGAGTCTTGGTAACGACGCCAAAACCTCCTGTGATTCTGGGCAAATCACTTAATCTCCCCGTGCCTAAAATGAAAGTAACTGGAAACGTAAAAATGTAACGTAGCTGGAAAAATATGTAAAGCGCTCTGATACCTGATTCGGTTCAGGTCTAGTTCGCGCTATATAAAACTCAGCAAAAAAAAAAAGGCCCTAAAAGAGTGAAAGGTATATTATATCTGAGTGATTACTCTTGATAAGATAGAAATCTGATCCTGTTGATAATGCTATTTTCTGTCAGTGTGGGAATGAATGACAATGCACAGCCTTGGGTCTGATAAACCTGATATGGCTATGGAGTATAAGATGAAGAACACAACGTAATTAGGGAAGAATATGTGCTTCTCGTAAAATCGGATTAAATAGTGTAACTAATCATTATATTTACTCAGGGATTTCCAAAATCCGTGTTCGTTGTAAAATCGAGTCACCGAAAAAATTTCAGTTTCTACAGGAAGGAACCACGTACGTGTTCTAGAAATGTAACATATATAGGTTTAGATTATTACGAAGGGGAAAAGGTGATGTTGTAAAGATTTTGTAAAGGTTACATTCAAATGGGGCATCTCAATGTCATGCCTAATGAAGCCGTTCATGGTGTTAAAGTTACTTACCTTCGGTAATGATATATCTGTAAGAAACCGTAGTTAGTGTTAGATTCCTTACCTTAGAATATCCCCAGGCGTCAGACTGAATCTGGAAAGTTTTCGTCAGTAGTACCCCTGCGCGTCGGTAGGGGTCGTCTGCAGATCCGCGTCCTTCGTCGCGATCGTTGAGATGACGTCGTCGGAGTACTATTTTTTTTTAACTTGAAAGACACTCATTTTATAACTTTTTATCATACACACAGCAGTGTAAATTGTCGGTGTTTTAGTATATTGCCGTATTTATATTTTGTAATGGTTTTTACTAACTATACAATAAAGTTTACTTACTTACTCCTTAGACGCCGCCCTTGCACGCTGACGTCAGTTCTGTACACAGCTTTCCGCGCCAGGAACGCAGAGCCATGCAAGAAACCGACACTGGTGCCATAAAACTAGGGCCCTCAAAGGCAGATACCTTAACCCTAGATATCGGTTCGCAGAACGGGGAGGATGGGTGGGGCGGTAAGGAATCTATTACTAACTACTGTTTCTTACAGATATATTGTTACTGAAGGTAAGTAACTTGTGCATCTGAAAGAAACAGGTTAGTGTTAGATGCCTTACCTTAGAATAGATACCCCAGCAATATCAACCCCGGTGGTGGGTCTGCGAACCAAGATCACACCAGAAAATCTTGGAGAACGGAACGGCCGAAAAAGCCATCTCTCTGGACTTGTCTGTCCAGGCAGTAGTGCTTAGCAAATGTGTGCAGCGAGGCCCACGTAGCTGCCTGACAGATGTCCTGCAAGGGGAGTCCCTGAACAAGGGCAGTGGTAGCCGCCATGGCCCGAGTGGAATGGGAGCGCAGCCCCACAGGAGGCTCCTTTTTAGCCAAGGAGTAACAGATCTTGATGCACAAAACGACTCACCGAGAGATGGTTTGCTTGTTCACCACCCGTCCCTTCTTAGCGCCCACGTAACCAACAAAGAGCTGGTCGTCCACCTGGAACTGGCAGGTGCGGTCTAGATAAAGAGAGCGCACGTTTTGGGTCCAGACGATGGAGCCTCTCTTCCTCTTTCAAGGGATGCAGAGGCGGAAAGAAGGTGGGCAAGGTGATGGACTGCCCGATGTGAAAGGCTGTAACCACCTTGGGCAGAAAAGAAGGACGAGACCTCAGAACAACTTTGTCCGGATGGACAGAAAGGAAAGGAGGCTTAGATGACAGAGCCTGGAGCTCACTCACTCTTCTGGCAGA
The DNA here is from genome assembly GCF_964261635.1 of Lissotriton helveticus. Lineage (NCBI taxonomy): Eukaryota > Metazoa > Chordata > Amphibia > Caudata > Salamandridae > Lissotriton > Lissotriton helveticus. Next base: position 57,280,708 of record NC_136069.1, on the reverse strand, counting down.
GGTGATGGCAACCAGGAAAGCAGTCTTAAGAGTCAGAAGAAGAAGAGGACAATTATGAAGTGGCTCAAAGGGAGCACACATCAGATAAGTCAACACTCGGTTTAAGTCCCACAGAGGCATCACGAAAGGAACAGGAGGGAACATGTGAATGAATGAATGAATGAAGCCTGATTTATATAGCGCTACTTAGCCCAGTGGGCGTCAAGGCGCCTAACCAAAGGGGTATACGGTCCAAGAGCATGCTTACTGATATGCCTTATTGAAACACCATGTTTTTAAGGCTTTTTTGAAGAGGGCCATAGAAGGTTGGGTTTTAATCTCAAGGGGCAGGGCGTTCCACAATTTAGGGGCAACAGCAGAGAAAGCCCTTCCTCCCCATCTGACCTTGATAGTCCGGGGGATGGAGAGAAGGTTTTTACTAGCAGAACGAAGACATCTGCTGGGAGAGTAGGGATTCAAGAGAGAGCTTAAGGCTTCAGAGGAACCAGCAGATAAAGCACTAAAAACCAGGCATAGTATTTTGAAGGTGATCCTTGAATGGATCGGGAGACAATGGAGACTCTTCCTGGCAAGAAAAGCAGAGGTGGTGTTGGGGATGTCCAATACAAATCTGGCAGCCGCGTTCTGGACGGTCTGCAGGCGTTGGATAAGGCCTTTATTGATGTTAGCATATAATGCATTACAGTAATCAAGCCGAGATGTCACTAGGGCGACCACTGTCTGCTTTCGAGCCTGAGGGGAGAGATAAGGAGAGATCTTTCTGAGTACCCTGATAACTCCCCAACAGGTGGACACAGTCCTGTTTACCTGTAGAGACATATCCAATGACGTGTCAATGTGTGTGATGCCTTTCAAGCCTCTATTTACAACAGGGGACTTGAAAAGAGAAGGCTGATCAGGAAGCCTTAAGAAGACTGAAATGTCCAAAAGATAGCCTTTGATAGTGCCCAGAGCAGAGCCCTGCTGGCCACGAGAAAGAAGGAAGAGGAGAACCTCTGAAAGGGGGGCAGAAAGGAGATCCACAGCCTTTGCTGTGCACCATGCCACAAATTTGTTCCACCTGCAGGCGTATACCGGTTTTGTGGAGGGATGCCTGGCTGCCAGAATAACATCACAGACTTCAGAAGGCAAGTCAAATGGCCTCAACTATCACCGCTCAATCTCTGTAGATGGAGACTGGACAGGTTCGGGAGGAGGACTGTCCCCTGTTGCTGATACAGAAGGTCCTCCTGAAGAGGCAGACGAATCAAGGGATCGACTGACATACTGAGTTGCTTGGGATACCAGTACATTCGTGCCCAATCCGGAGCCACAAGGATGACTTGGGCCCGGTCGCGCCTGATCTTCTTCAGCACTCTGGGCAGAAGTGGTATAGGTGGCAAGGCGTACAACAGACCGCAGCTCCACTCGCGACGTAAAGCGCTGCCGAGCGAGTGGCGCCTTGGAAATTCCAATGAGCAGAACTGATGACATTGCGCGTTCTCTTCTGTGGCGAATAGATCTAACCAAGGCTCTCCCCACTGCTGAAAGAGACCTTGCGCCACATCCGAGTCAAACGCCATTCGGGATCTATCATCCACCGGCGGCTGAGTTTGTCCGCACTGGCGTTCAGGGAACCTGCCAGGTGTTGAACCACCAGGGTGATGCCCTGGTGTTCCAGCCATGTCCAGAGGCGCATAGCCTCCTGACAAAGGGTCCATGACCCCCCCGCCCTGTTTGTTGCAATACCACATGGCGGTGGCCTCTGATCTCCGCCTCTCCCATGTGGTCCCCCCATCCCAGGAGGGACGCTTCCGGCACCACTGTAAGCTCCGGTTGGGGAAGGGAGAGGGATCTGCCACTGACCCAATCGCGGTCCGTGAGCCACCACTGCAGCTGATTCGCAGTGCCCTTTGAGATCAGGACGTGGTCGGACAGGTTGCTATGATGTTGTGCCCACTGGAACTTCAGGTCCCACTGTAGAGTCCGCATCCACCACCTGGCGTGATGTACCAGAAGGATGCAGGAGGCCATCAGCCCCAGAAGCCGCAGCGTCAGCCTGATCGAAACTCGGCATGAAGGCTAAAAGATCAGAATCAAAGCCTGGATATCCTGAACCCGCTGCTCGGGAGGATAAACCCGAAACTGCGCCGAGTCCAGAACCGCTCTGATGAAGAGGAGCTTCTGAGAGGGACTCAAGTGTGACTTTGGCACGTTGATGGAGAACCCCAGCGAGTGCAGGAGATCGGTCGTAGTCTGGAGGTGGGAGACGACTGTCTAGGGCGAGCCCGCCTTCAACAACCAGTCGTCGAGATAGGGGAAGACTGGAACCCCTAATCTGCGCAGATGAGCTGCGACCACCACCATCACTTTCGTGAACACCCGAGGGGCGCTGGTAAGGCCGAAGGGGAGCACTGTAAACTGAAAGTGCTCATGGCCTACCGTGAACCGCAGGTAGCGCCGGTGGGCCGGCAGGACGGGGATGTGGAAAATATGCGTCCTGCAAGTCCAACGCCACCATCCAGTCTCCAGGGTCTAGGGCAGACAGGACCTGAGCTAAAGTCAGCATCTTGAACTTCTCCTTCCGGAGGAAGCCGTTGACGCTCCGGAGGTCCAAGATAGGGCGTAGGCCTCCTTTGCCCTTCTTGGGAACCAGAAAGTAGTGGGAGTAGCAACCATGTCCTACTTCTGGCCCAGGAACACGCTTGATGGCCCCCTAGGCCAAGGGGCCGTAACTTCCTCCTGTAGAAGTTGCAAGTGATCCCCCGACATGCGGTGGCACTGCGGTGGCATGGCTGAAGGAGTCACCTCGAAGGGAAGGGAGTAGCCCCTTCGGACGATTTGCAGCACCCACCTGTCCGAAGTGAGGTACGCCAGTGAAGGAGGTGATGACGAACCCTGCCACCCACTGGCATCGAATGGGCCTGAAAGCTCGGACTAGGAAGGCTTTGAGGCAGATGCTGCGGGAGTGGATGTGGACTGACCAGGCCTCTGTCCCCCTGTACCGCCATGACGGTTACCACATCCGCGTGAGGTTGGTTCTGGGGCCTGTGGCTGGACGAACATGTGCAGGCGCCCCTCCCGTGGCCATGAAGGGGGCGAAAAGCAGACGTTTTCTGCCGCTGGCCCGCAGGCCCAAGGACTTGTCCGTAGCCCTGGAGTCCTTGAAACACTTAAGCGCAATGTCTGTCTTTTCGCCAAAAAGGCGATGGCCATCGAAGGGCATGTCCATGAGCGTGGACTGGACATCCCCTGAGAAATTGGTGGACCTCAGCCAGGCATGGCAACGGATCGCCACCGTCGTGGAAATTGCCCTGCCCAGCGAGTCCGTGGTATCAAGTCCACATCTGATGGAATAACGTGCTGCAAGAGCTTGGCCGAGTCATGCCTGGGCCTGCTCCGGGCATTTGGGCAGCACGTCCGCAACCGTATCCCACAGGGAGTGGGTGTAACGGCCCAAAAGGCAAGCAGTGTTGAAAGACCGCAAACCCAGACTAAGTGAGGAGAATAGTTTCTTTCCAAACTGGTCAAACCTTTTGGATTCCCGATCTGGAGGAGCAGTCAGGAATGTGATCTGGGACGTAGAGGCCTGGATCACCAGACTCTTTGGGGTGGGGTGAACGGACAGAAAGCAGGGGTCGCCCTGAGCTGGGCGGTGGTGTTGGGCCATGTTTCGATCCACAGGGGGCACTGTGAAGGGCTTGGACCAAGTGCCCAGCAGAACGTCCTTGAGGGCCTCATTGAACGGCAACAGAGGCTCCGAAGAGCTTACTGGCGGCGAAGCACCTTGGTGAGAAGATTAGTCCTCACGGCCGCAGCAGGGAGCTCAAGAGCCAAGGCCTTGGCTGACCCGCGCAACACCACACCATAAGTAGCACCCTCCTCCGTAGCCACGGAAGGAGGAGAGATGAAGCCAGTGTCAGGCGAAGTGTTAAGACCACTGCCCCACCCAGCTCATCTGCCCAGTTCTGACTTAACTAGCACTGTTGTGCCAGAGGGTCCTCAGACCCCTCCCGGTCCACCCCTTCATCCGTGTCCTGATAAACAGGCAGAAATGACGGAGCCAGGTCATAGGTGAATTGCTCACCCACCGATGCCGGAGACGGCCCCAAGCGGCGCCGCTCCAACATCGGACCCGGACCGGGGCTGAAACCGGGGGCGGCGTCATCCAAAGACGGCGCCGGGAGTGACACCATAGGGGTCGGCGCCAGCGGAGGAGTCATGAGGTCAACTGGCGTTGACCGGGATCTAGGCCAGACGGGTCTGCGGGGCCCGAAGGCGTGCCGACAGGCCTCAACGGAGGGAAGTGAATCCTCATGGCAGTGAGGAAAACACAAATCTCCTCTGACGTCGCACGCAGTCCAGGGACCGGAGGCTATGGGATTGGATGCGACGCCTGCGGCTCCAGCGGAACCGCGTGGGCGGTGTCACCTGAGTCTCGCGACCGGCGAGGGGAGTCAGAAGAGCGATGTCGCTTCTTCGACTTCTTCTTGGAGTGCCTCGACTTACCTGAATGTGAGGACTTTGAGCCCGACGAACGGTGTGGGCTCCGGCTCCGCGACCCTAGACTTCCTCCTCGACCTGAACCTTGAGCGAGGTTGAGCCGTCTGCCGGACCTCAAGGAGCTTGCGGGACCGCTCCCGCCGAGCCCTCGGCGTCAAGGCCCGGCATTCGTCGCACAACTTGTCGTCGTGGTCAGCCCCAAGGCAGTAGAGACCCCGGCGGTGGGGGTCGGTCACCGACATCAGGCGGTGACAGGCGTCGCACGGTTTGAATCCAGGCATCCCTACCGGCAACAGGAATCCAATCCATTCGAAAAAGATAGCCAAAATAGGCCAAAAAGTTTGTCAAAAAAGAGACTAGGGTATTAGCTCTTCCCGGATCTGCGCTTGCTGGCGCGGAAAAAAGAGGAACTGACGTAAGCGCGCGAGGGTGGCGTCTAAGTACTCCGACCACGTCATCTCGGCGATCACGACGCAGACGACCGAGGCAGAGCCACAGACGACTCCTAACGACGCGCAGGGGTACTCTCCGGATCCAGTCTGACGCCTTGGTATATTCTAAGGTAAGGAATCTAACACTAACCTGTTTCTTTCAGATATAGAAAAACAGCATATGTATAGACTCAAAACACCGTTAGTTTTAATGTACATTGTGTAGGAGAGTAGGGTCTGCTTCCTATGGTCACCCCCACTTTTTGCTTTTGCTTTACTGGTTTTCGACTTAGATGTGGCTGTGGGCCTGCTAATCAGACCCACAGCCCAGATGCACTCTCTCTAAATTCAAACCATGTACTCTAGGTACATACACAATTGGGAATTGGTTCACCTTGTCAGCCCCTGTAGAAGTGTACCTTAGGTACTCAGGGCATAGGTGCAACTAAGGCCTACCAGGGGCTGCAGCATTTATTATGCCACCCCTGGCTGGCCACTCAAACTGACACAACTGGCTGATCACTCAGCTGGGGCCAGGTCATGTAATCACCCCTTGCTTAGGTATAGTATTCCCATATCTACCCTTAAATATAGACACACAGTAACCTATAAGTCACTCCTATGGCAGGCCTTAACAATCCTGGAGGCAGAGTGCTTGGTTATGTGTGAGATGGTTCTCTAGCATGAGCTGAGCCTGTCTGCAGCTTTCGGAACCATGTCCTTATAGCTGTTCTATGATATTGCCATACCCTATACTCTTAAGTGCATTATGAACCTCGCGGTTAAATTCTAACTTTGGTTTGGCTTTATCTAAACATGTCGTGTGAGGTGTCATACGCTTTGGAATACTACCCCCTCGCCAATTCTGGCGACGGGGGTAGCATTCCACCCTTTTAGAGGGAGAAGACATGTTCGTTCTAACAATCCCGGTTAAAGTTAACCAGAGCCTCAGCATCACAAAATGGATGCTGCTGCCACAGACACAAGTCTGGCCTTCTGCTGTTGGACGAAACTCGGGCAGTGGAGGCCTGGACAATAGGTTTCCTGTCACAGGGAGGTGCTAGCACCACCCCAGACAGGAAATAGTGGATTGGGGCAGGGAGGGCTGAATGAAACGAGACACTGCCTGGGGCACACAAGGTGCCCCATGCATAGGCCAGTTCAAACCGGTGCTGGGGCAATCCAGCCCCAGCTCTGGCGCGAAACTGAACAAAGGGAAAGGGGTGTAACCAACCCCTTCCTGGGTCCCACCCATAGGAGGGACCTAGCAGGTAATCCAGCCCCTAGATTTGCTACATAGGTAGGAGCTGAGTCCCAAGACTTTAGATTAATCCTGGAATCGAACTGAAGACGAAACTCTGGACCCTTCGACATTCAACTGAGGCTGAAGACTGAAGAATCTCCCTTTTGGCCAAGGAGTGACCATCCTGGGCAACCAGGCACCATCCAGCAACTCGACGGCTTGCTTTCTCCCTGTTCCCGCTGGAACTCTAGCGCAGAGCCTTACAAGACCTCGACCCCCTGACTCCTCTGACCCCACTGCACGACTCCAGCACAGCTGAGCTCCGTGGAAGGCGTCGGAATCCGTGGAAGCAGGCAACTTGGAAAGTCTTCAACTTGCTAACAGCGCAGCTCCTGAGGCATCCTCGAAGCTGTGCACTGGGGACTGAGACACCCCGACACCGAGCTCCACCTGCACCGAAGACCAGCCCTCCACACTCCGCGAGATCTGCGTGGGGCCCTTCTGCTTGTGTTTTGCTCGACGCATTGTCCGGTTGCTGGCCCGTTGGCTAGTAGCCCTCTGACGACGATACTTGAGAAAATCCATCGCTGGTCTGGTTGCTCCAGACTGGCCCTTGCTTCCCTGAAAAGGTGAAGTACCTCAGACCCTCCTGGTCTGCACCAGAAGCCTTTTTGTGTATCCTGCGTGGGTTGCCTTTGCTTAGGCTTGTTGGCTCCGATCTTGAAGCCAACCCCTCCATCTGCGAGAACCTTCGTGGGACAGCTCCTCTCCAGCACCTGGTTGTCCTCGACGCTTCCTGGTCCGCGTGGCTGCAACAACAAGCTTCACGACAGCACCTGATTGCTCCTCGACGACGTCTGGTTCCTTCCTGGTTCCACCCAGTCACTTGCTAGTGACCTAGACTCTGTCCCCTCTGCTTTCAGGTCTTCTTCAACTCCGATCCACCCTTTGATCCACCTGGACGTCTTCCTCCTGGTCGCCGGCAGCATCTTCTTCCGCAGCTCCATAGGAAACGACGAGAAAACCCGACACACTTTGACACCTATGCACCCGTAGCCTGTGGGTGCGGTAACGCGAGTACTTCGGTGCTCCTGTAGGGATTGACTATTTTAGTGTCCAGTTTTGCTAGTTGTGTAATCCTAGTTAGCTGGTCTATAAGGTTGACTTTACAACCATCACCATAAGGGTTGTTTGGACTGGTGCAAGGTGCTCACTAGAATAGTGAACATCATATAGCAGGCCAACTTCTCACACATTGTACATGAAATTAATTTCTTTCCTAAAAGTTAACACGCTAAGCTGCAGTTTTACTGCGCCAGAATCGACATAGGAGAGCTTGAAACTTTACCTGTAGTTATGTTCAGACGGGTCTGGATACCTAGTTCTGGCTTGAACTTAGGGTGCAGAAAATACTGAGCTAAAGAGCAAAGGAGGATACTCAATATATATTAATTGCACAATGTCCATAAGATGTTATTTCGAAATAAGTGGCAGCAGTCATTATACCGAAAAAACATGTCACGATGTATGAAGTTTAAACAGTAGAACCACTGTATAAAGCAGCCAGCACAGATATACTTGCCGCTGATATTTATCCCGTTTTGGTCATTTAAAAGATGTTTAATTGCCCATAATGGAGCAAAAAGATACAATAAATATATGTTTATTAAATGGTGTCAAGTAAGCACGTTCACCATTTTGCACTGCGGCAACCTCGTTTTTAGGTCTCGCTAGCGAATGCAGCGCAGCTGCTTTGTTATGTTATGTTATAAATCATTTATAAAAGCGCAACACAGGCGCTAGGGAGCGGGGCACTACGAAAAGGATGAATTAGGTGAGGTAGGTGGACGTGAATAGCCATATTTTAAGCTGTTTCCTAAATTGGAGATGACTATCAATGAGTCGAATAGAGAAGGGGAGCGAGTTCCACAGTTTGGGAGCCAAAGTCGTGAAGCACAGCCCACCGGGTTTGATTCATTTGAATCTTGGAGTGCTCAAGAGACGTTGGCAAGATGACTGGAGATTGCGAGAAGGAATGTATTTCTTGATCTTGTTAGATATGAACTCCGGACCGGAATCCATCAAAGCTTTATGTACAATACAACCCAATTTAAATGCACTGCGTTGCCTCACTGGGAGCCAGTGAAGCTGCTTGGTGAGACTCTATTGTTGTTGCTTTCCTTCCCGAAGGGAACAAACCATGTGCGCGCCCGGACAGGCAATGTGGACGTGCATGGTTTCTCCTCTCTGGCGTCTCCGTTGTAGTGATAGGAGCTTTCACGTGCGCTTGATTTATTAGCGCTTGCAAGCATTCACCGCCTGAGCAGGATTTAAGTGGTCCTTTGATCTGTAGGGCAAAAAAAACATAACTAAGCATACCATAGGTAAAATAATACGTTTGCATCTCCTGGACGGCACAAGAATCGCGGGGAGCTGAAGAGAGAAGCGTCACACAGCCAGAATGTCAGAACTTTGTGAATCGTGTTCTGTTTGAATACCGGCTGCCTTGCTGAGAAGAGGTGTGATTCTTGCAGGCAGGATAATATGTAAAAATATAATTTACTTTTTACTATATCTCTCCTTTCAGAGCACAACAATCTTCAAAGGATTCTTCACCTTAAGCGATTTAAGTTCACCTCTAGCACAATGATGTGACCTTGCAGGACGTGTGCAGCTGTTTTGCTGGACCATAGTTTTTACATCCGAAGGCACTTCCATATGTCCATGTTGTTTTCTCCCTTATGAAATTTCAGATTAGTAACTTGGTATGAAGAATATATTTCCACATAAACTGGTTATGTAAAATGTTTTTAAATGACAAACAGAAATGCATAACCTGTCTGTACAATTGCCAACTTAATAAAATATGTGTTTTAAAAAAAAATGACATTTCATTTGAATTCTAACAAGATTACGTAACGGTGAGGAAAATTGAATTTTGCCCTGTTATGTGTCCCTACGTGTTCCCCAACATGTAATATATATATGCATGATTTCTATGCATTTCCCTCCATGGCCGATAATAAAGACGCATTTCCAGTTGCGTCCAACGTTAGTATGTCAGTTATCCAGTCCTCCGTGAAAGCAACGTGAATTAGGCTTTTAGGCCTATGTTGCCAACGAATTTACATGGTGCACGTTAAATCAGACGGACGGGCCAAAAAGTTTGTCAAAAAAGAGACTAGGGTATTAGCTCTTCCCGGATCTGCGCTTGCTGGCGCGGAAAAAAGAGGAACTGACGTAAGCGCGCGAGGGTGGCGTCTAAGTACTCCGACCACGTCATCTCGGCGATCACGACGCAGACGACCGAGGCAGAGCCACAGACGACTCCTAACGACGCGCAGGGGTACTCTCCGGATCCAGTCTGACGCCTTGGTATATTCTAAGGTAAGGAATCTAACACTAACCTGTTTCTTTCAGATATAGAAAAACAGCATATGTATAGACTCAAAACACCGTTAGTTTTAATGTACATTGTGTAGGAGAGTAGGGTCTGCTTCCTATGGTCACCCCCACTTTTTGCTTTTGCTTTACTGGTTTTCGACTTAGATGTGGCTGTGGGCCTGCTAATCAGACCCACAGCCCAGATGCACTCTCTCTAAATTCAAACCATGTACTCTAGGTACATACACAATTGGGAATTGGTTCACCTTGTCAGCCCCTGTAGAAGTGTACCTTAGGTACTCAGGGCATAGGTGCAACTAAGGCCTACCAGGGGCTGCAGCATTTATTATGCCACCCCTGGCTGGCCACTCAAACTGACACAACTGGCTGATCACTCAGCTGGGGCCAGGTCATGTAATCACCCCTTGCTTAGGTATAGTATTCCCATATCTACCCTTAAATATAGACACACAGTAACCTATAAGTCACTCCTATGGCAGGCCTTAACAATCCTGGAGGCAGAGTGCTTGGTTATGTGTGAGATGGTTCTCTAGCATGAGCTGAGCCTGTCTGCAGCTTTCGGAACCATGTCCTTATAGCTGTTCTATGATATTGCCATACCCTATACTCTTAAGTGCATTATGAACCTCGCGGTTAAATTCTAACTTTGGTTTGGCTTTATCTAAACATGTCGTGTGAGGTGTCATACGCTTTGGAATACTACCCCCTCGCCAATTCTGGCGACGGGGGTAGCATTCCACCCTTTTAGAGGGAGAAGACATGTTCGTTCTAACAATCCCGGTTAAAGTTAACCAGAGCCTCAGCATCACAAAATGGATGCTGCTGCCACAGACACAAGTCTGGCCTTCTGCTGTTGGACGAAACTCGGGCAGTGGAGGCCTGGACAATAGGTTTCCTGTCACAGGGAGGTGCTAGCACCACCCCAGACAGGAAATAGTGGATTGGGGCAGGGAGGGCTGAATGAAACGAGACACTGCCTGGGGCACACAAGGTGCCCCATGCATAGGCCAGTTCAAACCGGTGCTGGGGCAATCCAGCCCCAGCTCTGGCGCGAAACTGAACAAAGGGAAAGGGGTGTAACCAACCCCTTCCTGGGTCCCACCCATAGGAGGGACCTAGCAGGTAATCCAGCCCCTAGATTTGCTACATAGGTAGGAGCTGAGTCCCAAGACTTTAGATTAATCCTGGAATCGAACTGAAGACGAAACTCTGGACCCTTCGACATTCAACTGAGGCTGAAGACTGAAGAATCTCCCTTTTGGCCAAGGAGTGACCATCCTGGGCAACCAGGCACCATCCAGCAACTCGACGGCTTGCTTTCTCCCTGTTCCCGCTGGAACTCTAGCGCAGAGCCTTACAAGACCTCGACCCCCTGACTCCTCTGACCCCACTGCACGACTCCAGCACAGCTGAGCTCCGTGGAAGGCGTCGGAATCCGTGGAAGCAGGCAACTTGGAAAGTCTTCAACTTGCTAACAGCGCAGCTCCTGAGGCATCCTCGAAGCTGTGCACTGGGGACTGAGACACCCCGACACCGAGCTCCACCTGCACCGAAGACCAGCCCTCCACACTCCGCGAGATCTGCGTGGGGCCCTTCTGCTTGTGTTTTGCTCGACGCATTGTCCGGTTGCTGGCCCGTTGGCTAGTAGCCCTCTGACGACGATACTTGAGAAAATCCATCGCTGGTCTGGTTGCTCCAGACTGGCCCTTGCTTCCCTGAAAAGGTGAAGTACCTCAGACCCTCCTGGTCTGCACCAGAAGCCTTTTTGTGTATCCTGCGTGGGTTGCCTTTGCTTAGGCTTGTTGGCTCCGATCTTGAAGCCAACCCCTCCATCTGCGAGAACCTTCGTGGGACAGCTCCTCTCCAGCACCTGGTTGTCCTCGACGCTTCCTGGTCCGCGTGGCTGCAACAACAAGCTTCACGACAGCACCTGATTGCTCCTCGACGACGTCTGGTTCCTTCCTGGTTCCACCCAGTCACTTGCTAGTGACCTAGACTCTGTCCCCTCTGCTTTCAGGTCTTCTTCAACTCCGATCCACCCTTTGATCCACCTGGACGTCTTCCTCCTGGTCGCCGGCAGCATCTTCTTCCGCAGCTCCATAGGAAACGACGAGAAAACCCGACACACTTTGACACCTATGCACCCGTAGCCTGTGGGTGCGGTAACGCGAGTACTTCGGTGCTCCTGTAGGGATTGACTATTTTAGTGTCCAGTTTTGCTAGTTGTGTAATCCTAGTTAGCTGGTCTATAAGGTTGACTTTACAACCATCACCATAAGGGTTGTTTGGACTGGTGCAAGGTGCTCACTAGAATAGTGAACATCATATAGCAGGCCAACTTCTCACACATTGTACATGAAATTAATTTCTTTCCTAAAAGTTAACACGCTAAGCTGCAGTTTTACTGCGCCAGAATCGACATAGGAGAGCTTGAAACTTTACCTGTAGTTATGTTCAGACGGGTCTGGATACCTAGTTCTGGCTTGAACTTAGGGTGCAGAAAATACTGAGCTAAAGAGCAAAGGAGGATACTCAATATATATTAATTGCACAATGTCCATAAGATGTTATTTCGAAATAAGTGGCAGCAGTCATTATACCGAAAAAACATGTCACGATGTATGAAGTTTAAACAGTAGAACCACTGTATAAAGCAGCCAGCACAGATATACTTGCCGCTGATATTTATCCCGTTTTGGTCATTTAAAAGATGTTTAATTGCCCATAATGGAGCAAAAAGATACAATAAATATATGTTTATTAAATGGTGTCAAGTAAGCACGTTCACCATTTTGCACTGCGGCAACCTCGTTTTTAGGTCTCGCTAGCGAATGCAGCGCAGCTGCTTTGTTATGTTATGTTATAAATCATTTATAAAAGCGCAACACAGGCGCTAGGGAGCGGGGCACTACGAAAAGGATGAATTAGGTGAGGTAGGTGGACGTGAATAGCCATATTTTAAGCTGTTTCCTAAATTGGAGATGACTATCAATGAGTCGAATAGAGAAGGGGAGCGAGTTCCACAGTTTGGGAGCCAAAGTCGTGAAGCACAGCCCACCGGGTTTGATTCATTTGAATCTTGGAGTGCTCAAGAGACGTTGGCAAGATGACTGGAGATTGCGAGAAGGAATGTATTTCTTGATCTTGTTAGATATGAACTCCGGACCGGAATCCATCAAAGCTTTATGTACAATACAACCCAATTTAAATGCACTGCGTTGCCTCACTGGGAGCCAGTGAAGCTGCTTGGTGAGACTCTATTGTTGTTGCTTTCCTTCCCGAAGGGAACAAACCATGTGCGCGCCCGGACAGGCAATGTGGACGTGCATGGTTTCTCCTCTCTGGCGTCTCCGTTGTAGTGATAGGAGCTTTCACGTGCGCTTGATTTATTAGCGCTTGCAAGCATTCACCGCCTGAGCAGGATTTAAGTGGTCCTTTGATCTGTAGGGCAAAAAAAACATAACTAAGCATACCATAGGTAAAATAATACGTTTGCATCTCCTGGACGGCACAAGAATCGCGGGGAGCTGAAGAGAGAAGCGTCACACAGCCAGAATGTCAGAACTTTGTGAATCGTGTTCTGTTTGAATACCGGCTGCCTTGCTGAGAAGAGGTGTGATTCTTGCAGGCAGGATAATATGTAAAAATATAATTTACTTTTTACTATATCTCTCCTTTCAGAGCACAACAATCTTCAAAGGATTCTTCACCTTAAGCGATTTAAGTTCACCTCTAGCACAATGATGTGACCTTGCAGGACGTGTGCAGCTGTTTTGCTGGACCATAGTTTTTACATCCGAAGGCACTTCCATATGTCCATGTTGTTTTCTCCCTTATGAAATTTCAGATTAGTAACTTGGTATGAAGAATATATTTCCACATAAACTGGTTATGTAAAATGTTTTTAAATGACAAACAGAAATGCATAACCTGTCTGTACAATTGCCAACTTAATAAAATATGTGTTTTAAAAAAAAATGACATTTCATTTGAATTCTAACAAGATTACGTAACGGTGAGGAAAATTGAATTTTGCCCTGTTATGTGTCCCTACGTGTTCCCCAACATGTAATATATATATGCATGATTTCTATGCATTTCCCTCCATGGCCGATAATAAAGACGCATTTCCAGTTGCGTCCAACGTTAGTATGTCAGTTATCCAGTCCTCCGTGAAAGCAACGTGAATTAGGCTTTTAGGCCTATGTTGCCAACGAATTTACATGGTGCACGTTAAATCATCGAGATGCACACGTTTCTAAGGCCCCACAGGGCCCGGACCCCAGATTCAGGCCTCATGTCTCCTGAACCGCTCCGAGAGATGCAGCCCCGCCCGCATCCCTGACCCTTCACTTACTTCCTGCCCTGCAACACGGTGCCCGGCTCGGCCTGGCCTGCTTGCCAAGAATATGTTATGCCTACAGTTATCTGTTCAGCTCCCCGGATTCACATTCCTAGCTAACGAACAGGATAAACATATCCATCTACAGTCTAGTCTTCCTGTCTCCATGCAAGTGATTTACTGAATTAGTATCCATAGAAGATCCATAGTTCACGCAATACATGATGAAATATATGCATACACTAGCTTTAGTGACAAGTAGCCTTTGCCCTGATGACTTTTAGATTCAAGCAACATGTACTCTAAACACAAGATATCAGATACGCTATAGGTACAGGTCGTTCTGACATCCCAGACTTTAGTCTCCTCTACTAGTGCTAGGAGTCAGCGCCCCCCAGCTCTCCCCAGTTACACGTCATGACTCGTTTTGCGCGCAGCAGTAGGTTAAAGGTTCCAGCTGCCCATGTAGCCCCCTCCATGTGTCCACCCACTTATGACACTTCTGTGACGTCTACATCACACACCTCCGTGTACGCCCTGTGCACGCCTTCTTTTCACGCCCATATGTTCTTATCTTTCGTTTGTCACTTGTTACGCCTACTGTATTCAATGCAACTGTATGGTTCTACTATATATACTGTATGATGTTAATGAAATGTTGAGATCGAGGTCGAGAATGTCCCTTCCTGAACCTTAGTAGGTGATGGAACCCGATATCCATTGGCTCGAGCCACTTAATTAAAGCCCGTATGACTCAGATACCACGGACTCTGCCTCTCATTTATTGAGCTATCCTTTTTCATTTAATGCATAGAAAAATAGTACCGGTAATTTATTTATTTACCACAAAATGGAGCCCGAACAGGAACGAGCCCCTTCCCCACGCGCCGGCGATGTAACGCAGGCCCCCTGACCCCTTCTACAGCCGTGACGGACCCCTACTGTGCACCTGCAGGTTTTCCTGCTTAAACTCCCTCAGGCCCACGGAGGAGACGGAGACTGCGGTCCGGCATTCAGACGAGGCGGTGAGGAAGGCGGAGAGTCCCGACCAGAGCCCAAGCCGAGAGAGCAAGGTCCGAGGTATCCTGAGGCCCACCTGTTTCCGAAGCCCGAAGCGCATGCGTAGTGCGTAGCAGTAACCAGACGTCGTAGCAGTCCAGTCCAGTCCGAGGCCTTCAGTTTTGCTTCCCGGTGAGTACCTTTGCTGGGAATGCATCTAGACGGGTTCATTAATTTGTGCCCGGTCCAGACGGGTTTGGGTACACAGATCTGGTCCGACGTGTTCACCTAGGTGGATACGGTATGACGTGTCTCTTTATGAGACCGGTATGTTCTGTACTGTTTTAGCAGTGCATCCAGTAATTCTGTTTTCTAGTATAGTCTCTCGAGATTTCCAGTATTATGTTTTCGATGTATTATGTTTTCAATGTACTAGGTAGTATCTGTTCGAACTGTTTTCAATGTGTTTTGATGTCGTGGTATGAATGATTTGTTTGCTATTTCATTACTGTGTTCATTGTGTCCAAGTTCAAGTACGTTCAAATATGCCTCTGTTTTCAAAGTTACGTCAGATAGGAACCAGAAAAGGGATACTCGAAGAATCAGTTCCTGTCCCACCTAGGGACAGTCCCGGACATTTCATGTATCATAAACATGGCTTAGATGCTATACTGTACTTAGACTTATGGGTAGATTATACCAAAAACCTGGAAGAGAAATATAGATGGCCTGTTTCAGGAACCTGGGATGCCGAGTGCATCATGAGAGTAGAGGAAGTATTATGGAAAAAGAAAGCCAGACAATCCCAGAAAGATGCCATAGAATTGTGGCGTAAAGAATCGCATAAAAGAACAGAAAAAGAATTCAGAAAAGCAGAACTAAGTAGGGAATCATCAGAAAAAGCCCAAGAAAGGGAATTACTAGAAGAAGGTGAACGAGTTAGAGCAGAACAGTCAGACAGACAAAGAAATGCCCTTATTAAAGGCATGTATCCCCTTCTCGCCGAGGGCCTGCCTAAGGCGACCCCGGAAGCACCCTGTAATTTACCGCCACCATTGGTCCCGACTAAGCTACGTCATAAACCGACCGCAGCTGAAATTTTCCTTTCTTCCTATTTAGACGACACTGTCCCAGAATATGCAAATCTGAATCCTACCCCGTCTGTTCAACCTCACAACCCTGTTAATAACGCAATTACTGTTCCACCAGCCACTGGTCCCGGGAATCCTTTTAATCAGCCAGTAACCCAGGACCAACCCACATTACGTATGCCTACTTTACCAGTTACATTACCAGCAACGTCACACCCAGTATTAGTTGACGATTCTAGTTCAGGAGGAGCAGGGGGAGGTATCCCTATCACCCCGCCTCAAGCAAAACGAATGACGCTAAGAGACGTAGCATTACAACGCACGCCGAAAGTGGCTACATACGCAGCCCTCAAACAGTACCTTACTGATTGTAGATATGATCCAGTGCCAGGCGAAGATCACATGATATTATATTCCGTACGTCTACGACGAGTTGCAAGTTATTTGACTATCATGCCAGAAATGAGGGAACATTTAGACAGAATATATCATTTCATCAGAACAGGAGAAGGACCAGAAAGTATTCACGAGGCTATGGCACACAGGAAAGTCGAGACTCAAAATATGATCTTGCAGTTTTTGATAAACTGTTTAATAAGAGAACAAGACCAGCCTGGTAAAGACAAAGACGAGATGAAAGTCCTGACAAGATGGAGTGACAACATAGCAGACGGAAAACACAGTAAACAAGGTTGTATAGAAACCATGTATAGAAAGATTCGTAAAGAAATTCTAGGCATACACGAAAGGGAGAAAGCAATGAGAGGAACCGAGAAAGAGAATGACACTTCCGACGAAGATGTAGACATAGAGAACCCAGACAGAATAGCGTACGTAGGTAGGACAAGACCTTTTGACAGACACACCCGCATAGAATGTAAGAAAACTTTTCCTCCTCCCGTACCAGAACAGTGTTCTCTTGAGCATTTATTCCAAGCTACTGATAGAGTTCTGAAACTACGAATAGGTTACAGTGAGCTTAGTACCATGCATGAACAGGAACTAGCCCGATCAGCAGTTCAATGGACTAGTAATTCTAGCACATTTTCAGACGAAGTAGTGGCCCAAACATTTCTGAAACTATCCCCAGACGAACAGCGACTGGTGGGTATGTACATGATCCAGCACCTCATTACACTGTACGAAAGTCAGCATTCTGATCCAGGTCCCCTATATAATGTATTGGACGAGTTACTTCTAAACAGATGGAAAGGCCTAGGTACCGATTTGATTAATGTCATTTTAGAACAACGCCACAAATACAGAACGTTCCTGACTCCACATTTTGTTCCTGTTCCACCCCCAGTAAGGAAGACATTTTACATAGACAGACAGAATCCCTTGCGAGAAGTCCATCCTGTTAAAGGAACGGGAGGTACGCTCGAACGAGTATTTGTGTACACCCCTTTAACGAAAATAGAACTACTGGAAATGAAAAAGTTAGTGCCCTGTCACGATAAAGATCCAGCAGGGTTCCATCGCGAATTAAAAGACATGCTCCGTATGGGAGAATACACGTATCCCGATATCATTAAAATGTTAAAGGTCCTGTTGCCTGCGGGCATATATGAAAAACTTAAAGAAAAAGAATGGGAGGTGGGAGAGAAAAAGATTGACTGGGCAGAATTAGAAGACGAAGATAAAACACGAGTTCCTGGTACCGGTCTTGGGGAAAAAGCCAAAGCATTGCCCGAGTTGTTAATACAAGTCTTGTCAAGATTACTAACCACGAAAAAGGAAGACTGGGATGCCATCTCAGCCTGTAAACAGAAACAAGACGAAGACACTAGTGATTTTTATTCTAGATTTGAGAAATGTTTCATTATTAATAGCGGCTTGAAAACAAGTAGTGAGTCGTATCCACATCTTTTTGTTACCAAATTAGTAGAGAATTCTTTACCACAAGTTAAAAATCGAGTACTAAAAGTTGAGAGTACCTGGCAAGCTAATACCCCGTCCCAAATGTTACAAATGTTACAGTATCACCAGAACCGAATCAGAGAAGAGCAAGAACACGAAAGGAGACGTATGAAAGACACGAAAATGAAAGTACTAGTGGCACAGTCTGTTCCAGGTGATAGTCAGAAGAGGGGTACGACTCAGACCAGTCATTCTGCGGCTCCCGTTAAAGGGACATGCAATTACTGTAAACAGCCAGGTCACTATATAAACGAATGTGCAGTTCTGAAACACAACATAGCTACTGGTAAGACGAAAGAAAGACCGCGTCCTCCTAGACAGGAACATGTTCCACAAAACACGCAACCACCGCAGAACGCACAACAGACAGTAACAGTACCGCAGCCTATAGCTGCCACACAACACGTTACACAGCAGATGTACCAGTACGCACAGTCCGATTATCCAGAATATCAGCAGTATTCATGAAACAGCCTAGAGAGAG
The DNA here is from genome assembly GCF_964261635.1 of Lissotriton helveticus. Classification (NCBI taxonomy): domain Eukaryota; kingdom Metazoa; phylum Chordata; class Amphibia; order Caudata; family Salamandridae; genus Lissotriton; species Lissotriton helveticus. The sequence continues at coordinate 57,262,311 of NC_136069.1, read as the reverse complement.
AGGTTGGCTTGCCTCTCATCGAGGTTCCTGTAGATCAAGAGAGTCCCTATGTACACAGTCAAGTATTAGGGAAAGACAGAAAGTTTCTGATTGATACAGGGGCAAGTAGGACTACCATCAGTCATGACGAGGTTCCAGGGGCTCTTCTCTCAGGCTCAAGAAATGTTTCCCTGGGATTTTCAGGAAAGCCTATTGTTAACGAAATATCGAAACCAGTTTCCCTAGAAGTTGGTCCATTGTCCCGAACTACAGACTTGTTACTTACGAAGTCATGTCCAGAAAACTTACTTGGTATTAAAACATTGAAAGAACTAGGTGCAGTGATTTGTTGTTCTCCGGAAGGAGTGAGATTGTTTTTACGTGATTTTAAAGGACATTATGTGTTAAGAGATTTCGATCCAAGATTACTGAATGTACCACAGCATTTATGGGCGCAAGGTCCAACTGATGTAGGTTGTATGCACATTACACCATATCGTGTCACTCTGAAACAAGGAGTTGTATTACCCCGAATCCGACAATACAAGTTGCCACCTGAGGCTGTAACAGCCTTATCAAAAATTATTGACGAGCTCATTGCTCAAGGAGTGGTTGTAGAAACTGACTCCAATGTATGTAATTCTCCTATCATTCCGATTCTTAAACGTACTGACCCAAAGGCACCTCCAGTTTATCGACTAGTGATTGATCTTCGAGAACTTAATAAATGTATTATACCCCAGTACCCAGTGGTTCCAGACATCTCTTCCCTATTGACTGCCATTGATTCCGAAGCAGCGTTCTTTACTGTTATCGATCTCAAGAACGCCTTCTTTAGTGTCCCCATCCATCCGGACAGCCAGTTCCTTTTCGGATTCTGTTTAAATGGAAGAAGCTATAAATTTACACGTGCACCTCAAGGGTTCACAGAAAGTCCTAGTATTTACAGTCAAGCACTTAAACGACAACTAGACAGTATTCATATGCCAACTGACACTGCCCTGCTCCAGTACGTTGATGATCTATTAATTACTGCCCGTACAGAACGTGACTGCGAACGTGCGTCACTGACAGTCTTGTATTTTCTGGCTGAAATGGGGCACAAGGTGTCCCCTTCGAAACTGCAATTCTGTGTCCAGCAAGTGGTATACCTTGGACACTTGCTGTCCAAGAGGGGTAGACAGGTGACACCTGACCGTATCCAGTTAATTGCACATCTTCCACAGCCCAAGACACAGAAGGAGGTACGAGCTTTTATCGGCCTCACTTCTTACTGCAGACAATGGATCCCTCAGTACGCATATCTAGCCAAGCCACTGATACAATTGACAACACAGGAGGCAGCGACATCGACTGTCCTCCCTTGGACCCAGGAACATACACTTGTTTTCGAGGAATTAAAGAAAGCTTTATGTCAAGCACCTGTTTTAGCGACACCAAACTACAGCAAACCTTTTACACTTTTTGTCACTGAACGTGATGGTACAGCATTATCTGTTCTCACACAAGATCAAGCAGGACAACACAAGCCTTGTGCTTATTTTTCTAGCACGTTGGATCCAGTAGCCCAGGCTTTGCCTGCGTGCCTCAAATCAGTTGCCGCCACAGCTTTAGCTATCAGACAAAGTGATTCCATAGTGTTAGGACACCCCCTGACAGTACAAGTTCCACATTCCGTGGAAGTTCTTTTAAACCGAACACAGACTCAGCACTTGACTATAGCACGATTGACAGGATATGAACCGAGCACATAGTCCAGCACACTTAGGAGAAAAAGCCATGTTAGACAGCATCCAGAACCTCTGGTTTAACAAGCATTTACGAGCAGCAGCGAAGCAGAAAGTGCGTACCTGCATGATCTGTTGTCAGTTCAATCCAGGTAAAGGTGTTCCCGTGGAACAAGGTGGATTTCATCCTCCTGACCATCCTTTTGAAGTCCTACAGATGGATTATATCCAGATGGATCGATGTCGAGGATTCAAGTATGTCCTCGTAGTTGTATGCGCTTTGTCCAGATGGACAGAAGCATATCCAGTCTCAGATTATACTGCCGTGACCACTGCCAAGCAGCTGGTTCGTGAGTTTTTCCCTCGATACGGTTTACCCCGTGTCGTATATTCAGATAATGGACAGCCATTCTTGTCCGAACTCATGAAACAGGTATCACTTCTGTTAGGGTACCAGTGGAAATTCCACTGCGTACGACACCCCGAGGCAGCTGGCCTCGTCGAGCGACACAATCAAACTCTGAAAATACGACTAGCGAAGGTCTGTGCAGAAAAAGGTGTAGATTGGATGGTAGCCCTGCCGGTTGCCCTCTTTTATATGCGAATGGTCGCTCACTCCAGATCTGGTTTGTCACCCTATGAAGTAGTTTTTGGTCGTCCCCCAAACCTGTGGGGTACACCTATGCCTCGTAAATTCACCGATGTTGACAGTAACATGCTGACAGATTACCTAGCTTCCTTGATGTCTGCACTACTCTCTTGTCGTTCACAGGTCGCGGCTGCCTTTCCGGACAACACCCAGGTGAAACCGCACGAGGTCGTTCCAGGTGATCTCGTTCTGGTCCGGAATTTTGATCGCTCAAGCCCTCTGGAGCCCCGCTGGAAGGAGCCAAAACTCGTTCTGATGACCACAAGGACCGCCGTAAAGCTAGAAGGAAGAAAAGGCTGGCTCCATTCCAGTCATATCAAGCGTTTCCATGGACTGTGTCCAAAGACTTTTTTCAAGGACTGCCCCGATACTGACTCTAAACTTCCCCTGTTAGAGAAAACTCCGCTGCAGGAGTATAAACTTAAATTAAGGTCTAGTAAGTCAGACAGCGTTTAATTGTTTAAGTCCCCCTCGGGTGAAGCGGTTAGACAGGTTTCTGACATGTATAAGATAGACCCACATAGTGAGAGAGATAGACGAAACTTCAAGAAAATGAGATATTGTAAAAATCTACGAAGCAGATGTATCGTTATATTATGGTTTATGTTTATTCTGAGTCTTACGATTACATGTATAAGTTATATGCTACATGAATTTTTTCCTCCTCTTGGTTCGCATTCACACCTTTCCTCTAATGATACTGTAGAGCACACATTTAGTGAACTACCCCCTCACGAGTTGTCCTATCGACTTGCAATGCGCAACAATACTTTTATTCGTATGTTACACTACTTGCACCAGACCAGCAATGCCACTAATTGCTGGGTATGTGGTCGACTCCCCCCTTTTCAGACAGTGAAAGGAGTTCTGCCACTCTTTCCCTATCCGTTTTCACACAATGGTTCGTGTGGAGCATGGTTTACATTAACGTCATCTTTAGACGATAAATCCCTTCTGAATACAGTTATGAATGAAACCTGTTTCCCAGACAAGGACGGTCTTTCCCATAGGACAGGGATAGATCTAGAAAATGAAGTATATGATCTAGGTAATTTTTCCTCTAACCTCATGGTTTTGAATGTTCAGTCCGAGACCAATTCAGACTTGCCTTCCATAACAGTTCTACCAGTGAAAGGCGAATTATGTGTTAGAAAGAATGGTTCAGTACATCTAGGACACAGTGATTGTACTACTGTGGTCGAGTACAGTGACAGTGGGAAGTCTACTTTCAAAGCCTCACGTCATTCCTATTTTATATGTGGTCAGACCGCTTATGTACGTTTGCCCCTAGATTGGGATGGGACATGTTACATTGCATTCCTACTGCCACCAGTTTTCCTAGCCCCATCCGATTATCACCGAAATACCCATCTAGTACACGTCAGACATAGAAGGGAGATCGAGTCCCCAATTGTCGATCAGACTGAAACTGCATTGGAACAGTATACGGATTTCAATAAAGGTTTCTTTTTCTTCATAGGTCCTGTCCAGAATAGTAAATTAATACGCAGGTTAACCAGAACCCTTGAAGCAGTAGTGAATGAGACTACTTCCGCCCTAGGTAACTTAACAGAAGAACAGTCTGCTATGAGATTTGTTGTTCTTCAGAACCGCCTTGTCCTTGACGTCATCCTGGCCGATAGGGGCGGAGCTTGTAGAGTCATCGGATCTAGTTGTTGCGTTTTCATTCCTAATAACGCACCGTCTGTGTATTCAGCAATAACTAGACTTCATAAAATAGCTCATCAGCTACACCAGAATCCAGGCACCTGGACTTGGTCCGGCTGGCTCTGGAGTGTAATATCTGCATGGGGATGGAAAGTACTGTCATTCCTGGGAGTAGTAGTAATGATCATATTCAGTTGTTGTCTCTGTTTACAATGTGGCCCAGCGATTTGCGGCTTGTGCGCTACATCTTGTATTCCACGTCCACGATCCCATTCCCAAATGAAAAAAGACGAGCAAATGATGCTGTATGAACAGATAGATGGTCTTATGAATATTGATGTTTCCTGAAGGGAACGTAGGGAACAAGGAGGGAATGAGGAAAATTGAATTTTGCCCTGTTATGTGTCCCTACGTGTTCCCCAACATGTAATATATATATGCATGATTTCTATGCATTTCCCTCCATGGCCGATAATAAAGACGCATTTCCAGTTGCGTCCAACGTTAGTATGTCAGTTATCCAGTTCTCCGTGAAAGCAACGTGAATTAGGCTTTTAGGCCTATGTTGCCAACGAATTTACATGGTGCACGTTAAATCATCGAGATGCACCCGTTTCTAAGGCTCCACAGGGCCCGGACCCCAGATTCAGGCCTCATGTCTCCTGAACCGCTCCGAGAGATGCAGCCCCGCCCGCATCCCTGACCCTTCACTTACTTCCTGCCCTGCAACACGGTGCCCGGCTCGGCCTGGCCTGCTTGCCAAGAATATGTTATGCCTACAGTTATCTGTTCAGCTCCCCGGATTCACATTCCTAGCTAACGAACAGGATAAACATATCCATCTACAGTCTAGTCTTCCTGTCTCCATGCAAGTGATTTACTGAATTAGTATCCATAGAAGATCCATAGTTCACGCAATACATGATGAAATATATGCATACACTAGCTTTAGTGACAAGTAGCCTTTGCCCTGATGACTTTTAGATTCAAGCAACATGTACTCTAAACACAAGATATCAGATACGCTATAGGTACAGGTCGTTCTGACATCCCAGACTTTAGTCTCCTCTACTAGTGCTAGGAGTCAGCGCCCCCCAGCTCTCCCCAGTTACACGTCATGACTCGTTTTGCGCGCACCAGTAGGTTAAAGGTTCCAGCTGCCCATGTAGCCCCCTCCATGTGTCCACCCACTTATGACACTTCTGTGACGTCTACATCACACACCTCCGTGTACACCCTGTGCACGCCTTCTTTTCACGCCCATATGTTCTTATCTTTCGTTTGTCACTTGTTACGTCTACTGTATTCAATGCAACTGTATGGTTCTACTATATATACTGTATGATGTTAATGAAATGTTGATATCGAGGTCGAGAATGTCCCTTCCTGAACCTTAGTAGGTGATGGAACCCGATATCCATTGGCTCGAGCCACTTAATTAAAGCCCGTATGACTCAGATACCACGGACTCTGCCTCTCATTTATTGAGCTATCCTTTTTCATTTAATGCATAGAAAAATAGTACCGGTAATTTATTTATTTACCACAACGGGATAGCCATTTTGGAACACAGCACTCTATTTAAATCAAGACCAGCAAAGTGCTGATGCCTTGTATCAAGGTTTCAGATCAGCTAGTTCCCGCTGCAAGAGCAGTATGGAATGAAAGCTGCAGGATGTGCTCTGCACTTCAACATGGATCCTGGAGAAAGCTAAATACAAGGCCTGGAATTAATCGATAGCAATAGGCTGCTGGTTTTTTCTGGCATGTGCATTTGGCAGGGTACTCTAGCGAGCCATAACATCTGATGGCAGAACACTGCATTTATTTGTATGCTTTCTGTATTAATCACAATAAGGGTAGGTGACAACTGAAAGCATGTTTTGTGACTTGCACTAGAAGATTAAGGATTTCAAGAACCCAGTACGCGTTCACTTGAACTATACAGATAGAATGTAAAAATCCCTGTCAGGATACAGTACTCACTGTGTACAACGCACCTACAAAGAACTCTGAGTGAGGGCTCATAGAACTCAGTGCATGCATTAATAGCACTGGAAAGCTGAAAAAAATTGTGATGGCCAGAACTCGTTATCATGTCCTTTCAAATCGTCAATGTAACATTCATCAGGGATTTGAGAAGAGCAAATTACTCCAGTATTGGAACTTTCATAGATTCACATACCTGAATCATTTCCCCGTCGTCGAGACGGGAGTCTCCGGTACATAAAAAAGCAATGGTTAGCGGTATAGCTAACTATAAAAAAGGCCTAGGCCCATTTTCTTTTGCAACCCATAACCTTCGTTATGTAAAAAAGGACCAAACTTTTCTCTAAGCCAATCAGAGGCACTCACCCTCTAGAACCCTCCTGAGAGAACCTCTTGCCCCTCAGATTTTCTACCCGCACGTTGTGCTAGGGAGTCTCCTTTGAGCTCTACTCAAACTCTGGATTTCCAACTTTGTAGAAGCTTCGTAATCAGGCTATTTCTTCTGGATTTGAGAAGTTTATAATCTATTTCTCATCTACATTCCTGCAAATGGCTGGAAAGGAAAAAAAGGGTCTGTTTAGAGCCTGTGTCACCTGCTCTAAAAAGAGACTTTACACAGATGACCCACATGAAGACTGTATATACTGTCTTTACCCGTACCACCAAGCAAAGGATTGCAATGTATGTCACACTTTCTCTAGTAAGACCCTTAGAGATCGTAAAGGATGCCTTCTAATTTGGCTTCAGAAGATCGAGGCCAGAAAGGAGGTGGTTTCTAGCGATAGTGACCAGGAATCCTCCTCTTCTTCCAGGAGATCTCAAAAAAGATCAAGATCTCCTAAGGCTCATTCCTCAGGGGACCGTCCTGAGAAGGCCGTAAAAAAGACCAACCAAGGGTCTTCAGGGCGTAGTCCTTCAAAATCTCCGCAGAAATAAATCAAAGGAGAGTAAAGGACTCACTTTAAAAGAAAAATATTCCAAAAGAGCCTCCTCTGAGCCTTCAAATACACCACCATTGGCTCTGGCATCATTCAAGAAGCCATCCTCTAGTATTCCTGAGGAGAAGGTGAAAAAATCCACCTCGTCGACGGGAGCGTCGACAAAGAAATCATCGACTACGGCGACGACTAAGGTACAAGAGCTACCATTAGTAGTATTGGAGCCAACGTCGATGGGGGCGTCGACGACGGGAGCGTCGACGACGAGAGCATCGACGGTGGAGGCATCGACGGCAAAGGCGAAGACGACAGGAGTGTCGACGACGGAAGTGTCGACGCCGGTAACATCAATGACATCGATGACGACGGCAGTATCGACGACGGGATCGTCGTTGACAGTGATGACTATGAGGTCGTCGAGGGGAACGACGATTACTATGTCGTCGGTGAGGAATGGATCTACGGCTCTGACAACAGCTTCGTCGACGGTGGTATCGACGACGTTCGACGAGTCAAACCCCGGAAAAGAGCAGGAACAAGATCACGCCAGCAGTAACTTCTCCAAGTAAAATTACTCCATTGGTCCCGTCGCACCTTTTGGAGGAAGAAGAGTCAGATGATGAGCCCTTTGGGTATGCCACAAGCCCATCGGAGCTCCATGTAAAATGTCAAGATGATGATGATGAGGAAGGGTATGAAGAATACCACAGTTTCACATACCACGGCTACCAACAAGAACCTCAGGAACAGATGGTAGCAATGCCATCATCCATGTTGACGGATTTGCAATCCATGTTGGCGGATTATAAACTGAGGTTTCCTACATCAGGAGTTTCTCAGGACATTCCACCTTCACGTCCTCGTTCAATTCCGGCCACTGCAGTCCGAAGTAGAGAAAACCTGCTGGACACTGCTCCGCTGACTCCTCAGGTCCAACAGCAGCAGGATCCTGTGACAACAGATGATGACGAACGCGAAGAAGGGGAGCTACCAGAACCCCACAGAGAATGGGATGATTATCTGATTCCATCTCCGCCTTCGCCCACCCAAGTACCGGCAGATTCTCCACCGGTGGATATTGGTGGATTCCACAACTTAATGGAGAGGGCAGCGAAAAGATTCCAGCTGCCACTGAAAGCAACCCAAGCAGAATGTTTTCTGTATGACTTTAAAGAGCCATATCAAAAGTCAATCAGGTCTATACCAATTATTGACCACATATGGAAGGAAGGATTGCAGGTCATAACAACTCCAGCAACGGTTACACCGGTACTGGCGAGGCTGGATAAAAAATATAAGGCACCTGAGGATGCTCTGGCGTGTTTACTGGGCCATACTAAATCGGACTCAATCATCTCGCAAGCAGCGCAACTGAAGTCAAACAATCCAGCAGCACCTATTTCGGCACCTCCGGACAGGGAGGGACGGCGTTTAGATAACACAGGAAAACAATTCTCCTCCATGTCAGTGCTCCTGGTCAGAGCTGCTAATGACCTTGCCATCCTGGGCAGATATGACAGACAGCTGTGGTGCGATGTAGCACCCTATATCGACCTCCTCCCGGAAGACTCTAAGCAGGAGGCGATGAAAGTTCTACAGGAAGGAGAGAGAATTTCGGCTGAAGTTATTGATTGCGCTATGGACATATCTACCACAGCGTTTCGTTCCCTCGGAGGAGCAGCAGTTTTGAGGTGCCAAGGTTGGCTGAGGGCCACTTCCTTTAGACCAGAGGTCCACTAAAAGATTCTGGACCTACCCTTTGATGGGGAGGATCTCTTTGGGCGCCTGGTGGATGACACCCTTCAAAACATTAAAAAAGACACGGATACAGCAAAATCCTTAGGTGCATTACAGTACCGCGTGATGTACCAGAAGGATGCAGGAGGCCATCAGCCCCAGAAGCCGCAGCGTCAGCCTGATCGAAACTCGGGATGAAGGCTAAAAGATCAGAATCAGAGCCTGGATATCCTAAACCCGCTGCTCGGGAGGATAAACCCGAAACTGCGCCGAGTCCAGAACCGCTCCGATGAAGAGGAGCTTCTGAGAGGGACTCAAGTGTGACTTTGGCACGTTGATGGAGAACCCCAGCGAGTGCAGGAGATCGGCCGTAGTCTGGAGGTGGGAGACGACTGTCTAGGGCGAGCCCGCCTTCAACAACCAGTCGTCGAGATAGGGGAAGACTTGAACCCCTAATCTGCGCAGATGAGCTGCGACCACCACCATCACTTTCGTGAACACCCGAGGGGCGCTGGTAAGGCCGAAGGGGAGCACTGTAAACTGAAAGTGCTCATGGCCTACCGTGAACCGCACGTAGCGCCGGTGGGCCGGCAGGACGGGGATGTGGAAAATATGCGTCCTGCAAGTCCAACGCCACCATCCAGTCTCCAGGGTCTAGGGCAGCCAGGACCTGAGCTAAAGTCAGCATCTTGAACTTCTCCTTCCGGAGGAAGCCGTTGACGCTCCGGAGGTCCAAGATAGGGCGTAGGCCTCCTTTGCCCTTCTTGGGAACCAGAAAGTAGTGGTAGTAGCAACCATGTCCTACTTCTGGCCCAGGAACACGCTTGATGGCCCCCTAGGCCAAGGGGCCGTAACTTCCTCCTGTAGAAGTTGCAAGTGATCCCCCGACATGCGGTGGCACTGCGGTGGCATGGCTGAAGGAGTCACCTCGAAGGGAAGGGAGTAGCCCCTTCGGACGATTTGCAGCACCCACCTGTCCGAAGTGAGGTACGCCAGTGAAGGAGGTGATGACGAACCCTGCCACCCACTGGCATCGAATGGGCCTGAAAGCTCGGACTAGGAAGGCTTTGAGGCAGATGCTGCGGGAGTGGATGTGGACTGACCAGGCCTCTGTCCCCCTGTACCGCCATGACGGTTACCACATCCGCGTGAGGTTGGTTCTGCGGCCTGTGGCTGGACGAACATGTGCAGGCGCCCCTCCCGTGGCCATGAAGGGGGCGAAAAGCAGACGTTTTCTGCCGCTGGCCCGCAGGCCCAAGGACTTGTCCGTAGCCCTGGAGTCCTTGAAACACTTAAGCGCACTGTCTGCCTTTTCGCCAAAAAGGCGATGGCCATCGAAGGGCATGTCCATGAGCGTGGACTGGACATCCCCTGAGAAATTGGTGGACCTCAGCCAGGCATGGCAACGGATCGCCACCGTCGTGGAAATTGCCCTGCCCAGCGAGTCCGTGGTATCAAGTCCACATCTGATGGAATAACGTGCTGCAAGAGCTTGGCCGAGTCATGCCTGGGCCTGCTCCGGGCATTTGGGCAGCACGTCCGCAACCGTATCCCACAGGGAGTGGGTGTAACGGCCCAAAAGGCAAGCAGTGTTGAAAGACCGCAAACCCAGACTAAGTGAGGAGAATAATTTCTTTCCAAACTGGTCAAACCTTTTGGATTCCCGATCTGGAGGAGCAGTCAGGAATGTGATCTGGGACGTAGAGGCCTGGATCACCAGACTCTTTGGGGTGGGGTGAACGGACAGAAAGCAGGGGTCGCCCTGAGCTGGGCGGTGGTGTTGGGCCATGTTTCGATCCACAGGGGGCACTGTGAAGGGCTTGGACCAAGTGCCCAGCAGAACGTCCTTGAGGGCCTCATTGAACGGCAACAGAGGTTCCGAAGAGCTTACTGGCGGCGAAGCACCTTGGTGAGAAGATTAGTCCTCACGGCCGCAGCAGGGAGCTCAAGAGCCAAGGCCTTGGCTGACCCGCGCAACACCACACCATAAGTAGCACCCTCCTCCGTAGCCACGGAAGGAGGAGAGATGAAGCCAGTGTCAGGCGAAGTGTTAAGACCACTGCCCCACCCAGCTCATCTGCCCAGTTCTGACTTAACTAGCACTGTTGTGCCAGAGGGTCCTCAGACCCCTCCCGGTCCACCCCTTCATCCGCGTCCTGATAAACAGGCAGAAATGACGGAGCCAGGTCATAGGTGAATTGCTCACCCACCGACGCCGGAGACGGCGCCAAGCGGCGCCGCTCCAACATCGGACCCGGACCGGGGCTGAAACCGGGGGCGGCGGCATCCAAAGACGGCGCCGGGAGTGACACCATAGGGGTCGGCACCAGCGGAGGAGTCATGAGGTCAACTGGCGTTGACCGGGATCCAGGCCAGACGGGTCTGCGGGGCCCGAAGGCGTGCCGACAGGCCTCAACGGAGAAAAGGGAATCCTCATGGCAGTGAGGAAAACACAAATCTCCTCTGACGTCGCACGCAGTCCAGGGACCGGAGGCTATGGGATTGGATGCGACGCCTGCGGCTCCAGCGGAGCCGCGTGGGCGGTGTCACCTGAGTCTCGCGACCGGCGAGGGGAGTCAGAAGAGCGATGTCGCTTCTTAGACTTCTTCTTGGAGTGCCTCGACTTACCTGAATGTGAGGACTTTGAGCCCGACGAACGGTGTGGGCTCCGGCTCCGCGACCCTAGACTTCCTCCTCGACCTGAACCTTGAGCGAGGTTGAGCCGTCTGCCGGACCTCAAGGAGCTTGCGGGACCGCTCCCGCCTAGCCCTCGGCGTCAAGGCCCGGCATTCGTCGCACAACTTGTCGTCGTGGTCAGCCCCAAGGCAGTAGAGACACCGGCAGTGGGGGTCGGTCACCGACATCAGGCGGTGACAGGCGTCGCACGGTTTGAATCCAGGCATCCCTACCGGCAACAGGAATCCAATCCATTCGAAAAAGATAGCCAAAATAGGCCAAAAAGTTTGTCAAAAAAGAGACTAGGGTATTAGCTCTTCCCGGATCTGCGCTTGCTGGCGCGGAAAAAAGAGGAACTGACGTCAGCGCGCGAGGGTGGCGTCTAAGTACTCCGACGACGTCATCTCGGCGATCACGACGCAGACGACGGAGGCAGAGCCACAGACGACTCCTAACGACGCGCAGGGGTACTCTCCGGATCCAGTCTGACGCCTTGGTATATTCTAAGGTAAGGAATCTAACACTAACCTGTTTCTTTCAGATATAGAAAAACAGCATATGTATAGACTCAAAACACCGTTAGTTTTAATGTACATTGTGTAGGAGAGTAGGGTCTGCTTTCTATGGTCACCCCCACTTTTTGCTTTTGCTTTACTGGTTTTCGACTTAGATGTGGCTGTGGGCCTGCTAATCAGACCCACAGCCCAGATGCACTCTCTCTAAATTCAAACCATGTACTCTAGGTACATACACAATTGGGAATTGGTTCACCTTGTCAGCCCCTGTAGAAGTGTACCTTAGGTACTCGGGGCATAGGTGCAACTAAGGCCTACCAGGGGCTGCAGCATTTATTATGCCACCCCTGGCTGGCCACTCAAACTGACACAACTGGCTGATCACTCAGCTGGGGCCAGGTCATGTAATCACCCCTTGCTTAGGTATAGTATTCCTATATCTACCCTTAAATATAGACACACAGTAACCTATAAGTCACTCCTATGGCAGGCCTTAACAATCCTGGAGGCAGAGTGCTTGGTTATGTGTGAGATGGTTCTCTAGCATGAGCTGAGCCTGTCTGCAGCTTTCGGAACCATGTCCTTATAGCTGTTCTATGATATTGCCATACCCTATACTCTTAAGTGCATTATGAACCTTGCGGTTAAATTCTAACTTTGGTTTGGCTTTATCTAAACATGTCGTGTAAGGTGTCATACGCTTTTGAATACTACCCCCTCGCCAATTCTGGCGACGGGGGTAGCATTCCACCCTTTTAGAGGGAGAAGACATGTTCGTTCTAACAATCCCGGTTAAAGTTAACCAGAGCCTCAGCATCACAAAATGGATGCTGCTGCCACAGACACAAGTCTGGCCTTCTGCTGCTGGACGAAACTCGGGCAGTGGAGGCCTGGACAATAGGTTTCCTGTCACAGGGAGGTGCTAGCACCACCCCAGACAGGAAATAGTGGATTGGGGCAGGGAGGGCTGAATGAAACGAGACACTGCCTGGGGCACACAAGGTGCCCCATGCATAGGCCAGTTCAAACCGGTGCTGGGGCACTCCAGCCCCAGCTCTGGCACGAAACTGAACAAAGAGAAAGGGGTGTAACCACCCCCTTCCTGGGTCCCACCCATAGGAGGGACCTAGCAGGTAATCCAGCCCCTAGATTTGGTATATAGGTAGGAGCTGAGTCCCAAGACTTTAGATTAATCCTGGAATCGAACTGAAGACGAAACTCTGGACCCTTCGACATTCAACTGAGGCTGAAGACTGAAGAATCTCCCTTGTGGCCAAGGAGTGACCACCCTGGGCAACCAGGCACCATCCAGCAACTCGACGGCTTGCTTTGTCTCTGTTCCCGTCGGAACACGAGCGCAGAGCCTGACAAGACCTTGCCCTGGACTCCTCTGACCCCACTGCACAACTCCAGCACAGCTGAGCTCCGTGGAAGGCATCGGAATCCGTGGAAGCAGGCAACTTGGAAAGTCTTCAACTTGCTAACAGCGCAGCTCCTGAGGCATTCTCGAAGCTGTGCACTGGGGACTGAGACACCCCGACACCGAGCTCCACTTGCACCGAAGACCAGCCCTCCACACTCCACGAGATCTGCGTGGGGCCCTTCTGCTTGTGTTCTGCTTGACGCGTTGTCCGGTTGCTGGCCCGTTGGCTAGTAGCCCTCTGACGATGATCCTTGAGAAAATCTATCGCTGGTCTGGTTGCTCCAGACTGGCCCTTGCTTCTCTGAAAAGGTGAAGTACCTCAGACCCTCCTGGTCTGCACAGAAGCCTTTTTGTGTATCCTGCGTGGGTTGCATTTGCTTAGGCTTGTTGGCTCCGATCTTGAAGCCGACCCCTCCATCTGCGAGAACCTTCGTAGGACAGCTCCTCTCCAGCACCTGGTCATCCTCGACACCTCCTGGTCCACGTGGCTGCAACAACAAGCTTCACGACAGCACCTGATTGCTCCTCGACGATGTCTGGTTCCTTCCTGGTTCCACCCGGTCACTGGCTAGTGACCTAGACTCTGTCCCCTCTGCTTTCAGGTCTTCTTCAACTCCGATCCACCCTTGGATCCACCCGGACATCTTCCTCCTGGTCGCCTGCAGCATCTTCTTCCGCAGCTCCATAGGAAACGACGAGAAAACCCGACACACTTTGACACCTATGCACCCGCAGCCCGTGGGTGAGGTAACGCGAGTACTTCGGTGCTCCTGTAGGGATTGACTATCCTAGTGTCCAGTTTTGCTAGTTGTGTAATCCTAGTTTGACCGGTAGTGTCCTAAAACGTCATTACTTACCTTTTTACGTTCCTATTGACTTTCTATTAACTCTCGCGTGAGAGTACTGACTCTGCACGCGCCGCCCGTGGGCCTCCTACTCCTAACCTAAGGGTCAGATAGTGTAGCCCCAGCGATTCCCAAGGCCTTAGGCCTTCTCCTTTCCAAAGTGGTGTTTCTTATACCACTTACTTAGTATATGGTTTTACGCGCCCCTAGGGCCTACTGTAAATTGTGCTATTTAAAGTATTTCTAAGTGTAACTTGTTATGTGCTTATGCCTCTGATCTCATAAAGAGTTCAGAGGAGTGTGTTAGTGAATAAATACATATATATTTTATATATATCCTGTGTGGTGTCCTTTCATCTGGTATTCAAGGGGTTACATATGGTAAAACAGCTGGCTTTACACGTCCTCAAGAGTCTTTTAGCCTAAGACTGTTCTGTCCACGCTACCTCTAGGATCGCTGGTCTATAAGGTTGACTTTACAACCATCACCATAAGGGTTGTTTGGACTGGTGCAAGGTGCTCACTATAATAGTGAACATCATATACCAGGCCAACTTCTCACATTGGTGGCTGCGGTGGGATTAGAGCTTGCTGTTGTTTTACCACTTGTAATCTTAAAATATCATTCGAAAGATCACTTAGGTACCTGTAGGTACATATAAAAACAAGTCTTAGTATACTTAAGTTCTACTGAACTTAGCTGTTGTAGAGCCTGGGCCTAGCACACCCTGACTACAACTCCTAGAAAGGTTCTGTAGGAAAACACATAGTGTAGGTAGGTGCAACACCACACCTCACTAGAAACCATGTCTCATCCAGTGAACCCCAGTGGTTCTCTGCCTGAAGAAGCAGATCCCTTGAGGACTGCTTCAAGATATGAAGCCTTAGCCTTCCAAGAATTGAGACAATTGTGTACTTCCCGAAGGCTAAAACAGGGTTCAAAACCTACCCTAAAGTTCTTAGTTGAGCTCTTAGAAGAGTATGATGCTCAAAAGACACCTGACTCGGGTGCTTCAGGTAGCTCAGATGAAGTCCTGCCCTCCACAGACGATACCACTGATACTCCAGTACCAGATGAGGTAGATGAGGTAGAAGAGGTAGAGGAAGATGATTCTGATCCTGAGACAAACAGTCAGACCATAGTCAGGAGACTTAGTCAGGCAAACTTAAGCATGCATGGGAGTCAGTATGGGCAGCCCTCATACAGACCCCCAAGTGGGCTTAACCAGAGGCAGAGAAGAGGGAGATCCCACTCCAGGGACTCTCTCAGGTCTCATGCTTCAAATGGCTCTCATGGCCCTACTCAGAAAAGGATGAATTCCCCTCAGAGAAAGGAACATGAGGCAAAGATGAGAGAAGCTGCCCTTAGGACAGAAAGACAGGAACTTGAGGTTGCCCTAGCCAAAGAGAAGCTTGCTCGTGCTAGAGAGCATAGAGAGAGAGTGGGTTAGAACCCACTGGTGGCAGCAATATCCCTAAGGATAAAGATAGGTCCTATGAAAATAGACACCTAAGCAAGATTGTGCCCCCCTATAAATAAGGGGATGACATCCACAAATGGATTACTGCTTTGGAGAGGGTCTGCAAAGTGCAGCAGGTACCCCAAAGTCAGTGGGCAGCAATCTTATGGCTCTCCTTTTCTGAAAAAGGTAGAGATAAGCTCCTCACAGTTAGTGATGGGGATGCTAACAACTACTCTGTCCTGAAGAGTGCTCTGATTGATGGGTTTAACCACTGAACAGTATAGGTTGATGTTCAGAGATACCCAGAAGACACAGACTCAGGACTGGACTGATTTTGTTGATTGTGCCACTAAGGCTCTGGAAGGCTGGTTATTGGGAAGTCAAGTTAGGGACTATACAGGATTGTATAATTTGATCATGAGAGAGCAAATCCTTAGCAACTGTCAAAACCAGCTATTGCATCAGTACCTGATTGACTCTGATCTGCCTCTCCCCAAGAATTGGGAAAGAAGGCAGACAAATGGGTCAAAACCAGAATCAAGCAGAAAAACCGAGGAACCAAGGGGGTGATCAGAAAAAGGCAGACCAGAAGGGTAATGAGCAGAAACAAAAAGACCAGAAGTCTTCACCAGGTCCCCAATAGGCACAGGGGGAGGGTGGCTCCAAAAAGAACAAACAAAAACAAGAAGGTCCAAAGAAGCCCTGGTGTGGATACTGTAAGTCAGTCTCTCACTGGTTTAGTGAGTGCACCAAGAAGGGCACAGCCCCAACCACCATTGCCCCTAGGGCAACTGTTCCCCCTAGTCCAGCTGTTAGTGGTGGTTCCCAGCAAAAGGGTGTAGTAGGGTTAACCCTGGGAACTGAGGTGGACTCTGGCCTAGTGAGAGTACCAACTCAGGCTGTTCTTGTCTGTGATGGGGATATAGCAATGTCCTCTACTGTAAGTCCCAGTAATCTGAGCAAGTACAGACAGACACCTTTTATTAATGATGGCTCAGGCCTACAGGGACACATGTGCCACTGTCACTATGGTGACACCTAACCTTGTGAACCCTGATCAGATCATACTAGGTGAGACCTACCTAGTGACCAACACTAGCAATGCTACTACCTCCCATAGTATGGCAGTTGTTAACTTCTCCTGGGGAGGGGTAACAGGCCTCAAAAGAGTTGTTGTGAGTTCAGACCTTATTTATTATTATTATTATTATTATTTATTTAATTTATAAAGCACACTGTCACCTTGCAGGCATTCTTCCAGTAGAGTGTCTGTTAGGTATTGATCTTGAAACCTCAGTTTGGTCTGAGGTGGAGTATAGGACCCATGCAGAAATGCTGGGAATAAGTACACATGTCCTTGCTGTGACCAGGTCACAGGCCAAAAAGTGCTTACCTGAACAAGTGCTGGATCTTGAAACAATAGACCAGACACTACCCAAGAGAAAGAGCAAGAGGGTTAAGGCAGTGCCTTCCCCCCCTGCCTCAGCTTGAGGATCAGCCCTCCCAGGAGGATGATTCTGAGATCCAAGAAGGAACTGTCCTAGAAGAACTTGAACCTGATCAGGTTGTGTTTCTTGGGACAGGGGGACCTTCAAGGGCAGATCTGAGGCAGGCTCAATTAGATTGTTCCTCTCTTGAACCCCTCAGACAGCAGGCTGCTGCTGAGGCTGCTGGGAATGCTCAAGGTACCCATAAAGTGCATTGGGATGGTGGGCCCCTTTATTCAGAGGCTAGAGACCCCAAGCCTGGTGCTTCCAAGAGGTTGGTCATACCTCTGCAATTTAGGGGCTTCCTTCTTACCTTGGCCCATGATATTCCTTTAGCAGGACACCTGGGGCAGAACAAGACTTGGGACAGACTTGTCCCTCACTTTCACTGGCCCCATATGTCAGAAGATACCAAGGAGTTTTGTTGCTCCTGTGTTACCTGCCAAGCCAGTGGCAAATCAGGTGGTACAACAAAGACCCCCCTCATACCCCTACCTGTGGTGGGGGTACCCTTTGAAAGAGTGGGGATAGACATTGTGGGACCAATGGACCCACAAACAGTATCTGGGCACCGATTTATACTGGTGGTAGTGGGTCAAGCCACCAGGTATCCCGAAGCTATTCCCCTGAGGACCAAACAGCTCCTGTTATGGCTAGGGCCCTACTTGGAGTATTCTCCAGAGTGGGGTTTCCAAAGGAGGTTGTCTCTGACAGAGGTGCAAACTTCATGTCAGGATATTTAACTGCAATGTGGAAGGAGTGTGGTGTCAACTATAAGTTCACCACCCCCTCTCACCGACATTGTAATGGGCTTGTGGAGAGATTCAACAAGACCCTCAAAGGGATGATAAAAGGGTTACCTGAGAAGCTGAGGCGAAGATGGGACATCCTTTTACCCTGCCTTCTGTTTGCTTACAGAGAGGTCCCACAAAAGGGGGTTGGCTACAGCCCTTTTGAGCTTTTGTTTGGGCATCCTGTAAGAGGACCCCTATGTAGGAAGGATGGGAGTTACCTCTCAAAAAGCCTAAACTTGACATAGTGGACTATGTACTTGGTCTCCGCTCCAGGATGGCTGAGTATATGGAGAAGGCTTCCAAAAACCTTGAGGCCAGCCAAGAACTTCAGAAAGCTTGGCATGACCAAAAGGCTGTGCTGACTGTGTACCAGCCAGGACAGAAAGTGTGGGTGTTGGAGCCAGTGGCCCCAGCAGCACTCCAGGACAAATGGTCTGGACCCCATATAATAGTTGAACAGAAGGGAGATGTCACCTACTTGGTGGACCTTGGGACTCCCAGAAGCCCCCACAGGGTGCTTCATGTCAACAGACTAAAAGCATTTGTCGACAGGGCAGACATGGGCTTGCTCGTGGCTACTGATGAGGGGCAGGAAGAAGAGAGTGACCCTCTCCCAGACCTGCTTACTCAGAACCCTGATGATGGGTAAGTAGATGGTGTTGCTGACAGCCTCTCTGAACATCAGCAACAGGACTGCAGACAAGTTCTTCAGTCCTTCAGACATCTGTTTTCACTGACCCCAAGTCAGACAAACTGGTGCACCCATGAGGTGGACACTGGTGACAGTCTGCCTGTCAAGAGTATAATCTACAGGCAACCTGACCATGTCAGGGACTGCATTAGGACAGAGGTCCAAAAGATGTTGGAGCTGGGAGTTATTGAGCCCTCAGAGAGCCCTTGGGCCAGTCCAGTAGTCCTGGTGCCAAAACCTCACACCCAAGATGGAAAGAGAGAGATGAGGTTTTGTGTGGACTACAGAGGTCTCAATGCTGTCACTAGGACAGATTCCCATCCCATCCCCAGGGCAGATGAGCTCATTGATAGATTGGCTTCTGCCAAGTTCTTGAGCACATTTGACCTGACAGCAGGCTACTGGCAAATCAGATTAGCTGAGGATGCAAAAGCCAAGACAGCATTTTCGACCCCAGGAGGACATTACCAATTTGTGGTAATGCCCTTTGGTTTGAAAAATACACCTGCCACTTTCCAAAGGCTGGTGAATCAAGTTCTCACAGGTCTGGATGACTATTGTGAAGCTTATCTAGATGATATTGCTGTCTTTAGCTCCACCTGGGAGGATCACCTGGTCCACCTGAGGAATATTTTAGAGGCCCTGCAGAAGGCAGGCCTCACTATCAAGGCCACTAAGTGCCAGATAGGGCAGAGCAAGGTTGTGTACCTGGGCCACCTGGTAGGTGGGGTCAGGTTCAACCACTGGAGAGCAAGATCCAGATCATCAGAGACTGGACTCCTCCAATCACCCAGACACAGGTCAGATCTTTCTTGGGCCTGTCTGGTTACTACAGGAAGTTTGTGAAAAACTATGGGTCCATTGTGACACCACTAAATGACCTCACTTCCAAAAAGATGCCAAAGAAAGTTCAGTGGACAGTTAGCTGTCAAAAGGCATTTGATGACCTGAAGCAGGCCATGTGTACTGCACCTATTCTGAAAAGCCCAGATTACTCCAAAGAGCTCATAGTCCAAACAGATGCTTCTGAGTTGGGTGTGGGAGCTGTACTTTCACAACTGAATATAGATGGTCAAGACCAGCCCATTGCTTTCATAAGCAGAAGGCTGACCCCTAGAGAGAAACGTTGGTCAGCTATAGAGAGGGAGGCCTTTGCTGGGGTTTGGGCCCTGAAGAAGCTGAGGCCATACTTGTTTGGCACTCACTTCAAGATTCAGACAGACCACAAGCCCCTCCTATGGTTAAATCAGATGAAGGGTGAAAATCCCAAACTTCTTAGGTGGTCCATTTCCCTACAGGGAATGGACTTTAAAGTGGAACATAGACGTGGGACTCTGACCATGCCAATGCAGATGGACTCTCCAGATATTTCCACTTAGAACATGAAGACTCAACTGGTCAAGGTTAGTTTAATGTCCCTAAGTTTGGGGGGGGGGGGGTTATGTAGGAGAGTAGGGTCTGCTTCCTATGGTCACCCCCACTTTTTGCTTTTGCTTTACTGGTTTTCGACTTAGATGTGGCTGTGGGCCTGCTAATCAGACGCACAGTACAAACGTACTCTCTCTAAATTCAAACCATGTACTCTAGGTACATACACAATTGGGAATTGGTTCACCTTGTCTGCCCTGTAGAAGTGTACCTCAGGTACTCAGGGCATAGGTGCAACCAAGGCCTACCAGGGGATGCAGCATGTATTATGCCACCCCTGGCTGGCCACTCAAACTGACACAACTGGCTGATCACTCAGCTGGGGCAAGGTAGTGTAATCACCCCTTGCTTAGGTATAGTATTCCTAAATCTACCCTTAAATATAGACACACAGTAACCTATAAGTCACTCCTATGGCAGGCCTTAACAATCCTGGAGGCAGAGTGCTTGGTTATGTGGTGGTGCTCTAGCATGAGATGAGCCTGTCTGCAGCTTTCAGAACCATGTCCTTATAGCTGTTCTATGATACTGCCATACCATATACTCTTAAGTGCATTATGAACCTCGCGGTTAAATGCTAACTTTGGTTTGGCTTTATCTAAACATGTTGTGTAAGGTGTCATACGCTTTGGAATACTACCTCCTCGCCAATTCTGGCGACGGGGGTAGCATTCCACCCTTTTAGAGGGAGAAGACATGTTCGTTCTAACAATCCCAGTTAAAGTTAACCAGAGCCTTAGCATCACAAAATGAATGCTGCTGCCACAGACACAAGTCTGGCCTCCTGCTGCTTGACGAAATTCCGGCAGGGGAGGCCTGTACAATAGGTTTCCTGTCACAGGGAGGTGTTAGCACCACCCCAGACGGGAGATAGTGGATTGGGGCAGGGAGGGCTGAATGAAACGAGACACTGCCTGGGGCACACAAGGTGCCCTACGCATAGGCCAGTTCAAACCGGTGCTGGGGCACTCCAGCCCCAGCGCTGGCGTGAAACTGAACAAAGGGAAAGGGGTGTAACCACCCCTACCTGTGTCCCACCCATAGGAGGGACCTAGCAGGTAATCCAGCCCCTAGATTTGGTATATAGGTAGGAGCTGAATCCCAAGACTTTAGATTAATCCTGGAATCGAACTGAAGACGAAACTCTGGACCCTTCGACATTCAACTGAGGCTGAAGACTGAAGAATCTCCCTTTTGGCCAAGGAGTGACCATCCTGGGCACCCAGGCACCATCCAGCAACTCGACGGCTTGCTTTGTCCCTGTTCCCGCTGGAACTCTAGCGCAGAGCCTTACAAGACCTCGACCCCCGGACTCCTCTGACCCCACTGCACGACTCCAGCACAGCTGAGCTCCGTGGAAGGCGTCGGAATCCGTGGAAGCAGGCAACTTGGAAAGTCTTCAACTTGCTAACAGCGCAGCTCCTGAGGCATCCTCGAAGCTGTGCACTGGGGACTGAGACACCCCGACACCGAGCTCCACCTGCACCGAAGACCAGCCCTTCACACTCCGCGAGATCTGCGTGGGGCCCTTCTGCTTGTGTTTTGCTCGACGCGTTGTCCGGTTGCTGGCCCGTTGGCTAGTAGCCCTCTGACGACGATACTTGAGAAAATCCATCGCTGGTCTGGTTGCTCCAGACTGGCCCTTGCTTCCCTGAAAAGGTGAAGTACCTCAGACCCTCCTGGTCTGCACCAGAAGCCTTTTTGTGTATCCTGCGTGGGTTGCCTTTGCTTAGGCTTGTTGGCTCCGATCTTGAAGCCAACCCCTCCATCTGCGAGAACCTTCGTGGGACAGCTCCTCTCCAGCACCTGGTTGTCCTCGACGCTTCCTGGTCCGCGTGGCTGCAACGACAAGCTTCACGACAGCACCTGATTGCTCCTCGACGACGTCTGGTTCCTTCCTGGTTCCACCCAGTCACTTGCTAGTGACCTAGACTCTGTCCCCTCTGCTTTCAGGTCTTCTTCAACTCCGATCCACCCTTTGATCCACCTGGACGTCTACCTCCTGGTCGCCGGCAGCATCTTCTTCCGCAGCTCCATAGGAAACGACGAGAAAACCCGACACACTTTGACACCTATGCACCCGTAGCCTGTGGGTGCGGTAACGCGAGTACTTCGGTGCTCCTGTAGGGATTGACTATTTTAGTGTCCAGTTTTGCTAGTTGTGTAATCCTAGTTAGCTGGTCTATAAGGTTGACTTTACAACCATCACCATAAGGGTTGTTTGGACTGGTGCAAGGTGCTCACTAGAATAGTGAACATCATATAGCAGGCCAACTTCTCACACATTGTACATGAAATTAATTTCTTTCCTAAAAGTTAACACGCTAAGCTGCAGTTTTACTGCGCCAGAATCGACATAGGAGAGCTTGAAACTTTACCTGTAGTTATGTTCAGACGGGTCTGGATACCTAGTTCTGGCTTGAACTTAGGGTGCAGAAAATACTGAGCTAAAGAGCAAAGGAGGATACTCAATATATATTAATTGCACAATGTCCATAAGATGTTATTTCGAAATAAGTGGCAGCAGTCATTATACCGAAAAAACATGTCACGATGTATGAAGTTTAAACAGTAGAACCACTGTATAAAGCAGCCGGCACAGATATACTTGCCGCTGATATTTATCCCGTTTTGGTCATTTAAAAGATGTTTAATTGCCCATAATGGAGCAAAAAGATACAATAAATATATGTTTAATAAATGGTGTCAAGTAAGCACGTTCACCATTTTGCACTGCGGCAACCTCGTTTTTAGGTCTCGCTAGCGAATGCAGCGCAGCTGCTTTGTTATGTTATGTTATAAATCATTTATAAAAGCGCAACACAGGCACTAGGGAGCGGGGCACTACGAAAAGGATGAATTAGGTGAGGTAGGTGGACGTGAATAGCCATATTTTAAGCTGTTTCCTAAATTGGAGATGACTATCAATGAGTCGAATAGAGAAGGGGAGCGAGTTCCACAGTTTGGGAGCCAAAGTCGTGAAGCACAGCCCACCGTGTTTGATTCATTTGAATCTTGGAGTGCTCAAGAGACGTTGGCAAGATGACTGGAGATTGCGAGAAGGAATGTATTTCTTGATCTTGTTAGATATGAACTCCGGACCGGAATCCATCAAAGCTTTATGTACAATACAACCCAATTTAAATGCACTGCGTTGCCTCACAGGGAGCCAGTGAAACTGCTTGGTGAGACTCTATTGTTGTTGCTTTCCTTCCCGAAGGGAACAAACCATGTGCGCGCCCGGACAGGCAATGTGGACGTGCATGGTTTCTCCTCTCTGGCGTCTCCGTTGTAGTGATAGGAGCTTTCATGTGCGCTTGATTTATTAGCGCTTGCAAGCATTCACCGCCTGAGCAGGATTTAAGTGGTCCTTTGATCTGTAGGGCAAAAAAAACATTACTAAGCATACCATAGGTAAAAAAATACGTTTGCATCTCCTGGACGGCACAAGAATCGCGGGGAGCTGAAGAGAGAAGCGTCACACAGCCAGAATGTCAGAACTTTGTGAATCGTGTTCTGTTTGAATACCGGCTGCCTTGCTGAGAAGAGGTGTGATTCTTGCAGGCAGGATAATATGTAAAAATATAATTTACTTTTTACTATATCTCTCCTTTCAGAGCACAACAATCTTCAAAGGATTCTTCACCTTAAGCGATTTAAGTTCACCTCTAGCACAATGATGTGACCTTGCAGGACGTGTGCAGCTGTTTTGCTGGACCATAGTTTTTACATCCGAAGGCACTTCCATATGTCCATGTTGTTTTCTCCCTTATGAAATTTCAGATTAGTAACTTGGTATGAAGAATATATTTCCACATAAACTGGTTATGTAAAATGTTTTTAAATGACATACAGAAATGCATAACCTGTCTGTACAATTGCCAACTTAATAAAATATGTGTTTTAAAAAAAAAATGACATTTCATTTGAATTCTAACAAGATTACGTAACGGGATAGCCATTTTGGAACACAGCACTCTATTTAAATCAAGACCAGCAAAGTGCTGATGCCTTGTATCAAGGTTTCAGATCAGCTAGTTCCCGCTGCAAGAGCAGTATGGAATGAAAGCTGCAGGATGTGCTCTGCACTTCAACATGGATCCTGGAGAAAGCTAAATACAAGGCCTGGAATTAATCGATAGCAATGGGTTGCTGGTTTTTTCTGGCATGTGCATTTGGCAGGGTACTCTAGCGAGCCATAACATTTGATGGCAGAACACTGCATTTATTTGTATGCTTTCTGTATTAATCACAATAAGGGTAGGTGACAACTGAAAGCATGTTTTGTGACTTGCACTAGAAGATTAAGGATTTAAAGAACCCAGTACGCGTTCACTTGAACTATACAGATAGAATGTAAAATTCCCTGTCAGGATACAGTACTCACTGTGTACAACACACCTACAAAGAACTCTGAGTGAGGACTCATAGTACTCAGTGCATGCATTAATAGCACTGGAAAGCTGAAAAAAATGGTGATGGCCAGAACTCGTTATCATGTCCCTTCAAATTGTCAATGTAACATTCATCAGGGATTTGAGAAGAGCAAATTACTCCAGTATTGGAACTTTCATAGATTCACATACCTGAATCATTTCCCCGTCGTCGAGACGGGAGTCTCCGGTACATAAAAAAGCAATGGTTAGCGATATAGCTAACTGTAAAAAAGGCCTAGGCCCATTTTCTTTTGTAACCCATAACCTTCGTTATGTAAAAAAGGACCAAACTTTTCTCTTAGACAATCAGAGGCACTCACCCTCTAGAACCCTCCTGAGAGAAGCTCTTGCCCCTCAGATTTTCTACCCGCACGTTGTGCTAGGGAGTCTCCTTTGAGCTCTACTCAAACTCTGGATTTCCAACTTTGTAGAAGCTTCGTAATCAGGCTATTTCTTCTGGATTTGAGAAGTTTATAATCTATTTCTCATCTACATTCCTGCAAATGGCTGGAAAGGAGAAAAAGGGTCTGTTTAGAGCCTGTGTCACCTGCTCTAAAAAGAAAAGAGACTTTACACAGATGACCCACATGAAGACTGTATATACTGTCTTTACCCGTACCACCAAGCAAAGGATTGCAATGTATGTCGCACTTTCTCCAGTAAGACCCATAGAGATCGTGAAGGATGCCTTCTAATTTGGCTTCAGAAGATCGAGGCCAGAAAGGAGGTGGTTTCTAGCGATAGTGACCAGGAATCCTCCTATTCTTCCAGGAGATCTCAAAAAAGATCAAGATCTCCTAAGGCTCATTCCTCAGGGGACCGTCCTGAGAAGGCCCTAAAAAAGACCAACCAAGGGTCTTCAGGGCGTAGTCCTTCAAAATCTCCGCAGAAAAAATCAAAGGAGAGTAAAGGACTCACTTTAAAAGAAAAATATTCCAAAAGAGCCTCCTCTGAGCCTTCAAATACACCACCATTGGCTCTGGCATCATTCAAGAAGCCATCCTCTAGTATTCCTGAGGAGAAGGTGAAAAAATCCACATCGTCGACGGGAGCGTCGACGAAGATATCATCGACTACGGCGACGACTAAGGTACAAGAGCTAACATTAGTAGTATTGGAGCCAACGTCGATGGGGGCGTCGACGACGGGAGCGTCGACGACGAGAGCATCGACGGTGGAGGCATCGACGGCGAAGGCGAAGACGACAGGAGTGTCGAGGACGGGAGCGTCGACGCCGGTAACATCAATGACATCGATGATGACGGCAGTATCGACGACGGGATCGTCGTTGACAGTGATGACTATGAGGTCGTCGACGGGAACGACGATTACTATGTCGTCGGTGAGGAATGGATCTACGGCTCTGACAACAGCTTCGTCGACGGTGGTATCGACGACGTTCGACGAGTCAAACCCCGGAAAAGAGCAGGAACAAGATCACGCCAGCAGTAACTTCTCCAAGTAAAATTACTCCATTGGTCCCGTCGCACCTTTTGGAGGAAGAAGAGTCAGATGATGAGGAGGATGATGGGCCCTTTGGGTATGCCACAAGCCCATCGGAGCTCCATGTAAAATGTCAAGATGATGATGATGAGGAAGGGTATGAAGAATACCACAGTTTCACATACCACGGCTACCAACAAGAACCTCAGGAACAGATGGTAGCAATGCCATCATCCATGTTGACGGATTTGCAATCCATGTTGGCGGATTATAAACTGAGGTTTCCTACATCAGGAGTTTCTCAGGACATTCCACCTTCACGTCCTCGTTCAATTCCGGCCACTGCAGTCCGAAGTAGAGAAAACCTGCTGGACACTGCTCCGCTGACTCCTCAGGTCCAACAGCAGCAGGATCCTGTGACAACAGATGATGACGAACGCGAAGAAGGGGAGCTACCAGAACCCCACAGAGAATGGGATGATTATCTGATTCCATCTCCGCCTTCGCCCACCCAAGTACCGGCAGATTCTCCACCGGTGGATATTGGTGGATTCCACAACTTAATGGAGAGGGCAGCGAGAAGATTCCAGCTGCCACTGAAAGCAACCCAAGCAGAATGTTTTCTGTATGACTTTAAAGAACCATATCAAAAGTCAATCAGGTCTATACCAATTATTGACCACATATGGAAGGAAGGATTGCAGGTCATGACAACTCCAGCAATGGTTACACCGGTACTGGCGAGGCTGGATAAAAAATGTAAGGCACCTGAGGATGCTCTGGCGTGTTTACTGGGACATACTAAACTCAAACATCTCGCAAGCAGCGCAACAGAAGTCAAACAATCCAGCAGCACCTATTTCGGCACCTCCGGACAGGGAGGGACGGCGTTTAGATAACACAGGAAAACGATTCTCCTCCATGTCAGCGCTCCTGGTCAGAGCTGCTAATGACCTTGCCATCCTGGGCAGATATGACAGACAGCTGTGGTGCGATGTAGCACCCTATATCGACCTCCTCCCGGAAGACTCTAAGCAGAAGGCGATGAAAGTTCTACAGGAAGGAGAGAGAATTTCGGCTGAAGTTATTGATTGCGCTATGGACATATCTACCACAGCGTTTCGTTCCCTCGGAGGAGCAGCAGTTTTGAGGTGCCAAGGTTGGCTGAGGGCCACTTCCTTTAGACCAGAGGTCCACTAAAAGATTCTGGACCTATCCTTTGATGGGGAGGATCTCTTTGGGCGCCTGGTGGATGACACCCTTCAAAACATTAAAAAAGACACGGATACAGCAAAATCCTTAGGTGCATTACAGTACTGGAAGGTGCCTTTTCGAGGCGCCCGTGGAAGAGGACAACCCTCGTGTGAGAAGTTGGCCTGATATGTGATGCTCACTAATTCTAGTGATCACCTTGTATCAGTCCAAACAACCCTTATGGTGATTGGTTGTAAGTCAAACTTATAGACCAACTATCCAAATGGTAGCATGGACAAAGCAGTCTTAGGCTAAACTCTTTTGGCATGTGAAGCCAGCTATTTTACCACATATAACCCCTTGAATATCAGATGAAAGGACACCACACAGGTTGTTATGAAAATAAACAGTATATTTATTAATAACAAACACCTCTGAACTCTTTATGAGATCAGAGGGCTAAGCACATAACAATCTCTTAAGAAAAATACGATAAGTTGCACAAATTACAATGGTGCCCTAGGGGCACGACAAACCATATACTAAGTAAATGGTATAAGTAGAACGATAGAGGAAATGAAGATGCCCAAAGGCTGTAGGATCGCTGGGACTACACTACCCTAACATTAGGTAAGTAGCAGGAGGCCCACAGGACGCGTGTGCAGAGTGTGAACTCACACGCGAGATGCGGAACAAAGTCAATGGGCAGAACAAATTACGAAAAGGTAAGTAACAGACAGTTCCGACTAGTTAGGACTAAAACGACTGGATATCTGGACACTAGGAGAGTCAATCTACCTATGAGCACCGAAATGCTCTCTTTACCTCACCCCCGGGCTGCGGGTGCATAGGTGTGAAAGTGTCTCGGGTTTCCGCGTTGAAGCCAATGGAGCCTTGAAGAAAGATGCTGCAGGCGACCAGGAGGAAGATGTCCGGTGCGATCCAAGGGTGGATCG
The DNA here is from genome assembly GCF_964261635.1 of Lissotriton helveticus. Lineage (NCBI taxonomy): Eukaryota > Metazoa > Chordata > Amphibia > Caudata > Salamandridae > Lissotriton > Lissotriton helveticus. The sequence continues at coordinate 57,234,273 of NC_136069.1, read as the reverse complement.
AGGAAGAAGAGGACCTGAAAGCAGAGGGGACAGTGTTCAAAGTCACTAGCCAGTGACCGGTGTGGAACCAGGAAGGAACCAGATGCTGTCGTCGCGATCAGGTGAAGAGTGGACGCTTGTCTCTGCAGCCACATGGACCAGGAGGTGTCTTCGACGACCAGGATGGAGGCACGAGCTGTCCCATGCAGGCTCTCGCTGTCGGCGGTGTCGGATCCGGATTTGGAGTCAACAGGCCTTGGCAAAGGCAACCCACGCGGTGAGTGGAAACGGCATCTGGGGCGGACCAGGAGGGTCCGGGGTGCTCCTCTTCTGGAATGGAGCAAGGGCCACTCTGGAGCAACCAGACCAGCAGTGTAGATTTCGTGGATCATCGTCTAGGAGGCCACTAGCCAGCCAACAAGTGACCAGACAACGCGTCGAGCAGCAATCAAGCAAAAGGGCCCCACGCAGATCTCGTGGATGCTGGAGGGCTGGTCTTCGGTGCAGGTTCTGCTCGGGGCTGGGGCTTCTCAATCCCCAAAGCACTCACTTGAGGAGGCCTCAGAAGTTGTGCTGGAAGCGAAGTGCAGTTTCTTCAAGATGGCCGGTCCCACGTGTGCTGCAGATGGGGTAGAGGTCGGAGAGGTCTGGGAGTCCGGGTCTCGTCGGGCTCTGAAGTCTGGTTCCGGCAGGAAGGACGACAAAGAGAACCGCTAGGACGCTTGATGGTGCCTGCAGTTGCAGGGTGGACACTCCTTGCCCACAAGGGAGATTCTTCAGTCTTCTGTGGAGCAGAACGTCGAAGTCCAGAGTTTCTTCTTGTAGAGTAGTTCAGGGTAAATCTAATTTGGAATGGGACCAGCTCCTACCTTTGTCCTGCTAAAGGGGGCTGTACTAGTGACTAGGTCCCTCTCATGGGTGGGACCAGGAAGGGGGGTGGTTACACCCCCTATCCTTTGTCCGGTTTCGCGCCAGAGCTGGGGCTGGAGTGCCCCAGCAACTGGTTTGAACCGGGGTATGCACAGGGACACCTTGTGTGCCCCCGGCATGTCTCATTCCTTTCAGCCCTCCCTACCTCAATACACAAAATCCTGTCTGGGGTGGTGCTAGCACCTCCCAAGGCAGGAAACCCTTTGTCCAGGCCTCCCTCGCTGGAAGGACTCCCAGCAGCAGGAGGTCAGACTTGTGTCTGTGGTGGCAGCATCCATTTTTTGATGCTGAGGCTTCGTTTAACTTTAACCGGGGTTCACAGTTACATACATGTCGTGTCCTTCTAAAAGGGTGGAATGCTACCCCCGTCGCCAGAACTGGCGAGGGGGTAGTATTCCAATTCGTATGACACCTTACTCGACATGTTTTGATAATGCTATACCAAAGTTAGCATTCAACCGCGAGGATTATAATGCACTTAAGAGTATATGGTATAGCGTTATCATGGAACAGCTATAAGGACTTGGTTCCGCAAGCTGCAGACAGGCTCAGCTCATGCTAAAGCACCATCTCACATAACTCCAAGCACTCTGCCTTCAGGATTGATAAGGCCTGCCATAGGAGTGACTGATAGGAGTATATGCATCCATTTTGGGGTTAGATATAGGTATACTATATCTACAGCAAAGGGTGATTACACCACCTTGCCCCAGCTGTCGTACCAGCCAGTTGTGTCTGTTTAGATGGCCAGCCAGGGGTGGCATAATACATGCTTCAGCCCCTGGTAGGCCCTGGGTACACCTATACCCTGGGTACCTAAGGTACACTGTACAGGGGCTGATAAGGTGGCCCAGTACCCAATTAGGTATGTACCTAAGGTACATGGAGTCCATTTTACAGAGAGAGCAATTAGTCTGGGGTCCTGAATAGCAGGGCCCCAGGCCAACTAGGTAGAAAACCAGCTAAACACTAGGCAAAAAGTTGGGGGTAACCATAGTCAGATATCCACCTTCCTACACCTCGTATAGAGGTGGATACCAGCAAGGAAGAGATACATCCTACCCTTCCTCTTCGCAGCCCTATCGGCAGCAATATGGGCAGAAACAATCAGGAGGCTACTCTAAGTCCACTCCCAGAGGACAAGGAGGTTGTTCTGGAAGAGATAATAATAAAAGACAATGACAACCTACAGATTGCAGGTCCTTCTCCTCCGATCCTGTCAAATGTTCCCCTGGGTGGAAGAGTGACTCAATTTTTACCACAGTGGCGGAAGATAACATCAGACAAATGGGTTCTCCACGTAATACAATTCGGACATACATTAGAATTCCTCCACTTCCCTCCTCCCACGCCACCTACATATCAAGAAACAAAACACCTATCCCAGTCGGGAGATTCGGTCAATGCTCCGAAAGGGAGCAATAGATTCGGTGCCGAACTCCCAAAGAGGACAAGGATTTTATTACCGTTTCTTCTTGATCAGAAAAGATGCTCTCAGGTGGCGTACGATCTAGGGCTTAAGGTCCCTAAATGCCTACCTCAAGAAACAGTCATTCAGAATGGTGACCCTGCAGGATATTCTGCTGCTCTTAAACCCAGGGGATCAGATGACCTCCCTCAATTTACAAGATGCATATTTCCATATCCCCATCCATCAGTCCCACAGAAAGTTCCTTCGTTTTACAGTGGCGAAAGACCTATACCAATTCAAGGTGCTACCATTCGGCCTAAAGTCTGCACCGAGAATATTTACAAAATGTCTGGCGCCGGTGGCGGCCTATCTAAGAAGACAAAAGCACCAGATATTTCCATACCTGGACGACTGGTTGATGAAGGCACCATCGCAGGAGGCAGCTCACGCTTCCACCGTAGCATGCATGGAGCTGTTTGCGCATCTGGGCCTGACCTTAAATGTAGAAAAATCATCTCTAAAGCCATCCAGGACTATCAAGTTTCTAGGTGCAATCCTGGTTACATCACAAAACAAAGCATTCCCGTCAGTAGAGAGACAGTTGGGACTAGTAAATCTAGCCAAGGAATTCGGCAAAAGAAAGTCTCTTTCAGTCAGAAGATACAAGTCGCTTCTGGGAACAATGTCCTCATGCATACCACTCATTCCCCTATGTCGCTTACGAATACGACCGTTACAAGAAGAACTGGATCTTCAGTGGTGCTAAGCAAAGGGATCTTTCGAGGACATGATAAAAATCACGCGTCCAATGTTGCAGGCAGCAAAGTGGTTGACTCGCAGGAACAATATCTCTGTGGGTCTCTCCTACCTGACCGAACCAGCTCCGTTGGTAGTCACCACGGAGGCCTCTCTCGAGGGATGGGGAGTTACAGGTCAGCGGCCGATGGCGCAGTCAAGAACAACACCTTCACATAAACCTATTGGAGTTAAGCACAATAGGATTAGAGTTGTTGGCCTTCCTGCCAAGAATAGAAGGAAGATCAGTGTTAGTGCGGACAGACAACACAACTGCAATGCACTACATAAACAAACAGGGAGGAACAAGATCTCTCTCTCTGTCAAAAGAAGCTCAGAAAATATGGAAATGGGCGATAGATTACGGAGTGACTCTGAAGGCCATACATCTTCCAGGGGATCGGAATACAACAGCGGACACCCTCAGCAGGCAGAAGACGACCTGTCACGAATGGGAGCTAGATCAAGACACGCTGGTGACCATCTTTGCCAAATGAGGAATACCATCGGTGGATCTGTTTGCCACAGCCCAGAACAAGAAATGCCGATTCTTTGCAAGTTGGCGTCACCAAAGGGGATCATGGGGGAATGTGTTTTCGATGGCATGGTCAGGCGTCTTTGCCTACGCATTTCCGCCGATTCCCCTCCTGCCACGAGTACTCACGAAGATGAAGAAAGAACCATGCAGGATAATACTGATAGCCCCTTGGTGGCCCAGGCAGCATTGGTTCACAGAGCTGCTCCTTTTATCGGCGACCGAGCCAATACGTCTTCGACCAATACCAACACTACTGACTATGGAGAAGGGACAAGTGCGGCATCCAGACCCGACATCATTGCAATTAGCGGCCTGGCTCCTGACTACAGAGAATTTCAGCACTTGAACATTCCAGCAGAATGCAGAGAAATCCTGGCAAAGGCAAGAGAGGAAAGCACTGATAGAACATGCATGATGAAATGGAAGAGATTCTGCTTATGGTGTCAGGAGAATGCCTTACATCCTCTGCGGGCCACAGCCCTAGAATTCCAATCTCATAAAATGGATTTGCAGCTTTCTGTCCTGCAAACAATGGCCGATTCTATTTCAGGAATTGACTGGAAAATCTCAGAACTAAACGGTCTCATAAGGAGGGACCAAGATTCCGTCTCCGTGGCTCAAATTACTCCACCACAACCACCATCCTGTGATCCGATCTTAGAAAAATTATCATCCTTACCATCTATGTTAGGGGACCTTATAAGCGACCTAAAATTAACAGTTTCACAAATCTCGATCCCACAAATGTCGGATTTAACTCCAGTATACTCGCAGTACAAACAGCCCCAGTGACCAAGCAGTCGGCTGAACAGAGCGGACTGCTTGGACCTTACCCTCAGTTCAAACATCATTGTCTGGATCATTGGAAATTGAGCCTACGATCATTACTCCGACTACAGTTGAATTAATTTCAGCAAACATCGCGGCCTCGAACAGGACCCATAGAAAGAAAAAAAGGAAAGGAAGAAACCGGCTGTTAATGGATGCAAGGCATAACATAGAAGCACAATCGAACTCTTCTTTCTCAGCTGCGAACCGTGGTCGGAAACCCAAAGACAATGAACAATCACCACTTCTACATAAGGTCCCAGATAGTCCTCCTTCATCGACTCCTGTACCCTGTACAAAACTGACAACCAGTGCCATTCAGAAACCTGTAATAAGAGAACCTAAACAGAAACTTACTCAACTTAAATCAACTCAATCAGCACACAATACTCACAATGCTGACTTAACACCATTTGAACATATTCCAACAACAGAAAGTGAGGATAACGCTACGGCCATCAACGCATAGTCACCCCAACAACTAATACAAAAGTCGAATAGTAACACAAGGGAACTGAGGACAGACAACCATCAAAGTGAGCAACCAAATTATTCAGACATAGCACGCCTAACTCGTTCCCCTCAGTCTGTTCAACATGACTATGTGGGATCACTAACTAATCCAACAATACCCCAGCATCTGAATACTCCGACGTCAATCCTCTTCATTCCTGAATATACATCCCAAGGTAGGGACGACATACTGAACAGGGGAAATATATTAAGACTTTTGCACTCGGTTACAAGCCTAGTAAACATCAGCTCCACTGACCTTATGCAAATAGAGTTTCAGCCAAAGACCGAGTCGCATCGCCCAGATATAACAAAAGCAACCTGGAACTCCTTTGAGATAGCCAATAAAATCATGGAAGAAGAAGCAACGTTCCAACAATGGGGAATTGAGTTGAGACTCGAAAAGCGACCTCGTTATCCGACACTTTCTTACCTCTCATCAGGACTTCAGTACCAAAAAGTACCAACTCAGTACTAAAGGGAGGTAGGAGTAGTTCCCCAAGGATGTACAAAAAGACCTCCACCTGGACAAAATCAAAGCCACAGTAGCCATCCTTCGCCAGACACCCTCCTCAATTGGAAGTCAATCCAACGTACAATCAACACAACGACTGGCGCAAATTGACAAAGAGGGAAAGAACTTGTTAATCCCCCAGATAAGACCAGGGAAATCAGAATTTGCTCCTGGAACATCAAAGGCCTAGCCAGTAAAAGCAATGATCCGGAGTTCCTACAATATCTAAATACATTTGAACTTCTACTGCTCCAAGAAACTTGGGAAGAAAAGACATTTGAGCTGCAAGGGTTCACTTCTTGTTGCATCCCGGCAAACAAAAAGTCCACCTTCGGACGAAGATCAGGAGGTCTGATGTTCTTTGCTTCAATAACAACAATAGGCAAAATTAAGGCAATAGATTCTCACATGCCTCCCCCAAGTGCTATACAGGCGGTAAAGATTTCACTTTGGCTACAGAAGCAGCCCCAAGAAGTATTAATAATCAATACATACATCCATCCTAAACAGAAACAAAAAGCAGCCAAGGACTTGGCGAAAGTCTTGGAAAAAATAATGGAAGAAAAGGACTCCGACTTAATCATCTTGGCGGGGGACTGCAACATGTCCCTCATTAGCAAAGACCTAGACAATGAAATCATCCAAGAATTGAATGAAGCGTGGGGCGTGCCAACACAAGGCTCGACAAAAAATAAAAAATCAACGAAATACTCAAAAAACTTACTTCGATACCTGGAACAACTTAACCTAAGGGCCCTGAATGGACGTTATGTCGAGGATGATCCACGAGTCGCTACCTTCCACTCCAGTAAACAATCCTCCCACCTTGATTACATGTTCATATCATAAACATGTTTTGCTGGATAACAACATTCAGAATAGGGACGAGTGACCTCAGGGACCACCTGCCTCTAGAGGCTATAATAAGAGTCAACTCGCAACTGGAAATCGAACCACACACAGGCCTTGCCACTGAAGTCACGTCAAATCTAAGGCGGCTACGGTGTAACGCCGATTACATCGACTCCATAAGCTCTACAGCGAAAACTCTTTTCACTGAAATTGCCAGCACCTCAACTAACCTGTCAGAAGTCTGGCAAAACTACACTCAAACCATCAGTGAGAAATTGATAAAAATTTCGCCAAATCACTTATCTCAAGGGAAGAGTATTTCAAGTAAAAATCAACTAACCTCAGAAATGAAAACAAACAAACGGGTAATAAACCAAACATTGAGACAGATGCGGAAGGATCAAACAAACCATAGCCTGCAAATTGTTTTACAGAAAGCAAAAAAACAGCTAAGACGGATGAAATGGGAAAAACAGAAGCAAAGAAACGAAGACCTATGAGCAAAACTACTTAATGAAGGGAAGCAGAAAAATAGCTGTAAGTTCTGGCAAATGGTCAAAAGAATAAAGAATCCAGAACATCTAGGCCAAAACTCCCACATATCAGAGGAGGTATGTACAAACTACCTATCGAAGCATTTCAATAATGAGGATACTACAGAGGATGCAGTAACAAATAAACCCTGCACAAAAGTCACAAGGTCTAAAACAGAAGAAAAAGATAACTGTTATACGGCCGCAAGGACCCAAGAAATGCGTTAGCATGGGGCTATGATCCCATCTACACTCGGCAAACCAGTGCCAGAAGTAAGTTGCTCGAAGTCTGTCGAGTCTGGGCGAAAGACAACTGGGCCAGCGGACAATAAACGGCAAATAACAAGGGGGAGGTCCTCTGGAGCCCCGGGGCCCAATGGCATTCCACCTTTGCTGTTCAAATCGGATGCAGAGTTTTGGAGTGTATCACTAACACCATATTCAATAGTCTAAGGCATACCCAGACTCTTCCTGAGTCCTGGCATGGGTCAGTCATCAGCCCAATTTTTAAACATTATTTACAACAAGGGGTGGTGATGGACAGAGTCTCTGAATTAAGCAGAGTACTCTCACCCAGTCAAGAGATCAGGGCTAGATCCAACACAGTTTTTTAGCTCATTGCACCATCCCAGTTTCAGAACCTGGCTGTATGCAAATTAGTCTGTCCCTGGCCCAGTGCATCATGGGAACAGGGCAGACCAGACTACAAAAGCCAATTCTTACACTGGGAAGGAAACAAGCTTCCGGGGACCGGTTTCTGCCATTTCAGGCGTCTTCGGCCCGGCTTGCTTGAATCCTGATGGTGCAATGAGCAAGGGACTCACATCTGAGTATACCCTTCCACGCTTAGGGTAGACAAAATTATTTACAACAAGGGGTGGTGATGGACAGAGTCTCTGAATTATTGGCCACTATAGGTGTGGCAGGGTATACTCAGACATGAGTCCCTTTCTCACTGCTCCATCAGGATTCAAGCAAGCCGGGCCGAAGAGGCTGAAATGCCAGAAACCGGTCCCCGGTAGCTTGTCTCCTTTCTGGTGAAGAATTGGCTTGGTAGTTTGGTCTGCCCTGTTCCCATGATGCACTGGGCCAGGGACAGACTAATTTGCATATAGCCAGGTTCTGAGCTGGGATGGGGCAGTGAGATAAATAACGGTGATGGATCAAGCCCTGATCTTTGGACTGGGTAAGAGTGGTCTGCTTAATTCAGACACTCTGTTCATCACCACCCCCTTTTCTGAATCGTTTTTGGCCACTATAGGTGTGGCAGGGTATACTCAGACATGAGTCCCTTTCTCACTGCTCCATCAGGATTCAAGCAAGCCGGGCCGAAGAGGCTGAAATGCCAGAAACCGGTCCCCGGTAGCTTGTCTCCTTTCTGGTGAAGAATTGGCTTGGTAGTTTGGTCTGCCCTGTTCCCATGATGCACTGGGCCAGGGACAGACTAATTTGCATATAGCCAGGTTCTGAGCTGGGATGGGGCAGTGAGATAAATAACGGTGATGGATCAAGCCCTGATCTTTGGACTGGGTAAGAGTGGTCTGCTTAATTCAGACACTCTGTTCATCACCACCCCCTTTTCTGAATCGTTTTTGGCCACTATAGGTGTGGCAGGGTATACTCAGACATGAGTCCCTTTCTCACTGCTCCATCAGGATTCAAGCAAGCCGGGCCGAAGAGGCTGAAATGCCAGAAACCGGTCCCCGGTAGCTTGTCTCCTTTCTGGTGAAGAATTGGCTTGGTAGTTTGGTCTGCCCTGTTCCCATGATGCACTGGGCCAGGGACAGACTAATTTGCATATAGCCAGGTTCTGAGCTGGGATGGGGCAGTGAGATAAATAACGGTGATGGATCAAGCCCTGATCTTTGGACTGGGTAAGAGTGGTCTGCTTAATTCAGACACTCTGTTCATCACCACCCCCTTTTCTGAATCGTTTTTGGCCACTATAGGTGTGGCAGGGTATACTCAGACATGAGTCCCTTTCTCACTGCTCCATCAGGATTCAAGCAAGCCGGGCCGAAGAGGCTGAAATGCCAGAAACCGGTCCCCGGTAGCTTGTCTCCTTTCTGGTGAAGAATTGGCTTGGTAGTTTGGTCTGCCCTGTTCCCATGATGCACTGGGCCAGGGACAGACTAATTTGCATATAGCCAGGTTCTGAGCTGGGATGGGGCAGTGAGATAAATAACGGTGATGGATCAAGCCCTGATCTTTGGACTGGGTAAGAGTGGTCTGCTTAATTCAGACACTCTGTTCATCACCACCCCCTTTTCTGAATCGTTTTTGGCCACTATAGGTGTGGCAGGGTATACTCAGACATGAGTCCCTTTCTCACTGCTCCATCAGGATTCAAACAAGCCGGGCCGAAGAGGCTGAAATGCCAGAAACCGGTCCCCGGTAGCTTGTCTCCTTTCTGGTGAAGAATTGGCTTGGTAGTTTGGTCTGCCCTGTTCCCATGATGCACTGGGCCAGGGACAGACTAATTTGCATATAGCCAGGTTCTGAGCTGGGATGGGGCAGTGAGATAAATAACGGTGATGGATCAAGCCCTGATCTTTGGACTGGGTAAGAGTGGTCTGCTTAATTCAGACACTCTGTTCATCACCACCCCCTTTTCTGAATCGTTTTTGGCCACTATAGGTGTGGCAGGGTATACTCAGACATGAGTCCCTTTCTCACTGCTCCATCAGGATTCAAGCAAGCCGGGCCGAAGAGGCTGAAATGCCAGAAACCGGTCCCCGGTAGCTTGTCTCCTTTCTGGTGAAGAATTGGCTTGGTAGTTTGGTCTGCCCTGTTCCCATGATGCACTGGGCCAGGGACAGACTAATTTGCATATAGCCAGGTTCTGAGCTGGGATGGGGCAGTGAGATAAATAACGGTGATGGATCAAGCCCTGATCTTTGGACTGGGTAAGAGTGGTCTGCTTAATTCAGACACTCTGTTCATCACCACCCCCTTTTCTGAATCGTTTTTGGCCACTATAGGTGTGGCAGGGTATACTCAGACATGAGTCCCTTTCTCACTGCTCCATCAGGATTCAAGCAAGCCGGGCCGAAGAGGCTGAAATGCCAGAAACCGGTCCCCGGTAGCTTGTCTCCTTTCTGGTGAAGAATTGGCTTGGTAGTTTGGTCTGCCCTGTTCCCATGATGCACTGGGCCAGGGACAGACTAATTTGCATATAGCCAGGTTCTGAGCTGGGATGGGGCAGTGAGATAAATAACGGTGATGGATCAAGCCCTGATCTTTGGACTGGGTAAGAGTGGTCTGCTTAATTCAGACACTCTGTTCATCACCACCCCCTTTTCTGAATCAATTTTTAAACATGGTAGCAAGAAGCACCCAAACAACTATCAGCTTATTGCCCTCCTAGATGTGGAGGCCAAATACTTTGCAGGAACCATCTTGGAGGAGTTAACGTTGTGGACATGCAAAAACTCCATCATCCCGATCAACCAAACGGGTTTCTGCAGAGGCCAAGGGACCACAACCAGCAATATGGCCTTGTCCTTGCTGATGGGAGCAGCAAAAGAGATTAAATCACTTTTATATCTCTTGTTTATTGACTATACTGCTGCATTTGACCATGTGGACCGCAATAAACTCTGTCAGAAACTGGACAACTGGGGAATACCGAAACACCTTCTGGATGTACTAATACTACTCCACTCAAACACCTGGATTAAAATCAAACTTGAAACAGGTACACATCTCTCGAAGCCCATTAGGACAACAAAAGGGTTAAAACTGGGGTGTGTATTAGTACCTATCTTATTCAACCTTTTCCTAGCCGATCTACCTGGGGAACTTGACAAATGCCCTAATCATGCACCCAAATTAGGGACAATCACCCTCTCCAACTTGCTATACGCGGACGACTTGGTGCTGATAAGTCGGACGCCAACGGGCCTTTAGCATCTCTTGAATGTAGCACATACCTTTTCAGTAAAGAATGCTCCCCAAATAAACTTCAATAAGTCAAAGGTCATGGCTGTGAACTATAGGAAAAAAAGGAGAGTTTCTTGGCACCTGAACGAAGAAAAGCTGGATCTGGTAACCACTTACAAGTACCTGGGAGTAATTTTGGATTCAAAAAATACATCTAAAGCACAACTCGACTGTTTACGAGGGAAGGCAACTATGACCTACCTGGCTATAAAATCCCTACAGCGCAAACTTCTCGATCTCACACTTAAACCTCTCCTTCAAATCTTGCGTGCAAAATTACAGCCGACCCTTACATACAGGAGTGAATCGCTTCACGGGAAGGATGCCGCAATATTGGACATAAGTCCTAAGCGAATAATGGATGTACACACAATGATTAGAATATAGACCACGTTGCGTTACTATATAAATCCAATGTCCAGCCAGACATGGAGTTTTATTTATATAATGGAGAAAATAAGGTCAGAAATACTTTGAACAGCAATAATAGTGGGGCACAAGCCTGTACCCTAAAAAGAGCGGGAAGTGTGGGGGAATGGGGTAACAATACAGACAATAGAACCAAAACACAAATACAGGCAAAGACTTTGAGCTGTGGTAACCTGCATTCAAAGGTAAATAGCAGCAAGTTTGACCAAAAATAGACACCACAATAGTTAGACATAGTGGACATTTGTGGCACTATTTATAAATGTCGACGTTTCGATCCCTTGCTCATTAGTTAAAATGGGATCATCATCAGGACTAGAACATATCATTTGCCTGGTTTAGAACATTTAGTGCCATTCGGCAGGAGTTTCAAGGAATAAAGTGGGTGGAAGGAAACTGCGGCGTAAAACAGATAAAAAACGCTCTAGTTATCAACGTAACAACAGTTATGAAGGCAACTGCCCGGGATGTGGCGAGGCAGGACTTGGCGAGGCAGGACGGAGAGGGCGGCCGCTGCTCTCCTCAGGTGGCTCGTGCGGCCACAGTTAGAGGCTGGCGGAGTGCCGTACCGGGTGAGGTAGAGGGCACGCTTGAGTGGCGCGATGGCGGGATCCTTAGGCAGCAACGGTGTGCTGTTCGATACCATGCGTGACGCATGTTCAGAGTATTTCGGACTTTATTTTCTCCATTGTATGAATAAAAGTCCCTGTCCGGCTGGACATTGGATTTATATAGTAACCCAACGCGGTCTATATTCTAATCATTGTGTGTGCATCCATTATTCGCTTAGGACCTTTGTTCTCTGAAATAAAATTGTAACCGGTGGGCCTCAGCCATTTTTCGGGTCCCCCTTGTTTGTTTAAAAATGCATTATTGGACATAGTCATAGCCAATTCATACAGGGCTATTTTTAATCTCCCAAAATATGTCTCTCCTGCTCAGATCCGGCTAGAATTCGGCATCCTCAAACAAACAATAGAAAGGCGGTGTGCGTATGTAGCCAGCTGGCATAAGATTCGCACTGCAGAAATTGTCTCCCTAAGTTCCAATGTATGGGAAGAGCTACTTCTGCACCATAAATCTTCGGCCAGAGATTACTTTCTTGAATCACTTCAAGTTTTAGGTTTGACCGACGTCTGGGAAGCCTCAATAGACCTCTTGTCCTTCAATAAAGTCGCAAAAATCAGCACGCATCATTTCAGTAATTGAAGACAAGAAGGAACTAGCAAACAGAGCGCATGGCTGGATAACGCTGGGTGATTATGGAAGAATACAACACAAGCATACCTTAATATTGGTATGAAAATAAAAATCAAAGAAAAGTTTCTAAAATTACGCCTCGGAGTAATCCCTATACTCCCACACCTGCCACCCTGGGAGAGAAAAAACTCACAGCAATGTCGCCTGTGTAAAATCGGCAAGGAGGACATCATCCATGCGATTTGCATTTGTCCCAAACTAAATGACTTGAGGTACAACTTATTACGACCATCCTTCAAACTATATGGTGTTCGGACTTGCAGGCAGGCTGTTAAACCGTGCTTTACCCCAACAACACCAAATTGAACTGCCAGGTTGTAAAGTTCTTTGACTTAAGAGGAAAAAGACTTAAGAGCGTGTGATGAACACTGTAAGGTTTTAAGGATAACCATGAACTGATCTTAACCAATTTTTTAATCTGATAATGTATTTACTGATGTTATTTATAATTTTGTAAAGATTTTAATTATTCATGTACAAATAAACGATTACCTTACCTTACCTTACCTTACATCCTCTGCGGGCAGAGGCGCATCAGATTATCCCATATTTGCTAAAACTAACGAAATCGGGATTAGCCCATTCATCTATTAAGGTGCATTTGGCGGCAATTTCACGATACAGGAGAAACTCAGCACGTCCTTCTCTGTGGTCAGAAAGAATTGTGAAGCAATTCATGAAGAGGTTATTTCGAGTTTACCCACCCATCAGTCCTCCACCACCTGTGTGGCAACTGAACATTGTCTTGTCACAACTTATGAAACCACCATTTGAGCCAATACACAAAGCTGATCTGAAATTCCTCTCCTGGAAGGTGTCTCTTCTAATAGCGCCAACATCAGCCAGAAGGGTGGGGGAAATACAAGCCCTTACAACGCAAGAGCCATTTCTCCAATTCAGAGAAGACAGATTAGTCCTCAGAACGAATCAAAGATTCATTCCGAAAGTACCAACAGCTTTCCATTTAAATGAGCCCTTAATCTTGAAAAGATTTTTTCCTCAGCCATCGACGGCAGCGGAAAGGACTCTCCACACTCTGGATGTCCAGCGTTGCCTGAAGTTCTATTTGCAAAGGACAAAACCGTTTAGAAAGTCTGCACAATTGTTTGTGGCGTTTAGTGACCCCAGGAAGGGTTTCCTGTTGTCAAAACGGGGAATCTCACGATGGATCTCAAGTACCATTCAGTTCTGTAATCAAGCAGCAGGAAAGCCATTGACTGTACGGGTTTGTGCGCATTCCACAAGAGCGGTATCAACCTCAACTGCTCTATTTTCAGGCGTCTCCATACAGGACATCTGCAGAGCAGCCACCTGGAGGAGTACGCATACCTTCACCAGGCATTACTGCCTAAATGCTCATGCAAGAAGCGATGTAGCAGTGGGACAAGCAGTGCTGCGGAACCTTTTCCAATAACGGTGAGCCTCTTTCTCATCCCTCCTTCCTTTCTTTGGTAAGGAAAGCACATTTTATTGTTGATTGATATTGGATATGTCATTGAGAAGCAATATGTCTATGTATATATTGATATGGTTACTACTTTGTGCAAGTATCATGTATTGCCTGTTGATGAAAACAAGGTGACAAAACCAAAATGTGCTATAATTTACTGCTCGCTATTCTGATTCAGGTATGTGAATCTATGGAAGTTCCAATACTGGAGTAAGAAAACAAGTTACTTACCTGTAACTGTAGCTCTCCAGTATTGGAAGCTTTCATAGATTCACATATGCCCACCCTCCTCCCCTGAGAGGCTCACCTCGGATTGGGTACGGAAAGTATTATAGCACAAGTGCCCGAAAATCTGTGGGGCAAGAGGTTCACTCAGGAGGGTTCTAGAGGGTGAGTGCCTCTGATTGGCTAAGAGAAAAGTTTGGTCGTTTTTTACATAATGAAGGTTATGGGTTGCAAAAGAAAAATGGGCCTGGGCCTTTTTTACAGTTAGCTATACTGCTAACCATTGCTTTTTTATGTACCGGAGACTCCCGTCTCGACGACGGGGGAATGATTCAGGTATGTGACTTGTTTTCTTCCAGGCGGCAAGAGAAGCCAATCAGCAGAAGTGAAAGACATTGAATCGAGAGGAAAACAAATGCTTTAACTGAGCCCGTTAATAGGCTCGCCAGCCCCAGACCACTGACGGAGGGCCGGTCTGGAAAGCAAAAGAATAAGGTGAGGGCATCACCGAGCACTGACTAGCTGAGGATGGACAAACAAAACAACATCTTTTATTCCCAGAAAGAAGGTTCTCATGTGCAGCCATCAGAAGGGCCTGCTTTTTGCTCACATGAAGCCAATTCTCTGCTTTACAATTAAAAAGCTTTCACGTTACATCTCGCCTGTAACAACCAGTAGTGCAGTCAGTACCAGCATAATCATCAAACCTGGTTAAAGAGGGACTTGTGAGCAAACGGGTAATAATGGATCGGAAAGAACCTGAAAGCGGACCTCTTCACACTACAGTCCAAACAAGGCCAGCCCTGTGAAGTCCGGCAACAGCTGCTTAGAGGCTAGATATGACCACACTCCTCTGAAAAGAAAAGAAAACAAGCATTTGCAATGCAATAGGTCTCGCCTTTATGTGATTTTAAGCAATTGGCATTGTAAATGACAATGTCTTTTATTTATGTTTTAATAACGAAAACAAAAATAAAAAGCATTGTTATTTGCAATGTGAATAGCTTAAACTCGCAGAAATGAGATAAGCTTTGTCTTGTTACTAATGTCTACACAGTGTAATTGCACTCCTGACTTCTTCGGACAAACCCCTCAGGTCATAATGCCGGGCCCCGGGGGAAGCACAGTCGCAGACTAGTCTTCCCCCGGGGTCATTCGCGCAGATAGGCCAGGTAGGGGAAGGGGAGGAGTTAGGGGGTGGGTATATAGGCGCAGGGGAGGAAGGGAACTTCCTCTTCCTGCGCCTGGCACCATCGGGAGGGTTCAAGAAAGGGAGGTTAGTGGTTGATAGTGGTCCAGCCTTGTAGTTTAGCCGGGTGGTCTTTTGGGTCGGTCTGATAGGCACCGGGGGCTGTTTTCACGGCAGCCGGTTCATTTGTCCCGCCGGAAGCGTGCAATTTAGCACGATGCCGGGCGTATCGTCCCAGGAGGTCAGGGAGGCCTTACTGCTGCTCGCGAGGGCCGGTCGGGAGGACCTGCTCCGTCCGGGGGTTTTGGGCCAGGCGTGGGTGGGGGCCACCAGGGGCACACACGCTGCCTCGGCCGGGGTTACGGCCGCAGTCGTGGCATGTCAGGAGGACGAGCCTGACGCGGCTGGGCATGGTGACGATCGGAGGGGGGGCGGAGCACCCAGGGACCCGGCGAGGGTCGGGAAACGCAAGAGCCTGCCCCCGCAGGCCCCTCCTCCGCTCGAGTTTGTGCCTGGGGCTACGGGGGCTGCTGTGAGGCCTGCGCCCACCGCACCTCCGCTCGTGGGGCCCCTGCAGGTGCCGGCTGGTGCTGCACAGGGGGAGGGGTGGGCATACACCCTTTCTAGGCCTGCTCTGGAGCTAGAGGGGGCCTCGGGCGGGAATGTGGCATCGGGGATCGACGGGCAGGTTGCTCTCACCACCCCTGGGGCTGGCTTGACTGGGGACAACGCGAGGGAGGACGGTGGCCTGGAGGAGGAGGCCCCCATCGACCTGTCTACTAGCTCCAGGGCTGGCACGCCCGCCCCGGCGAGACAGGCGGCGGTGGGGGACCTGGGGGACAGGGGTGGGCACCCCACCCTGGTTTCCATGGCAGGGGGGCCCGGGTGGGCCCCGGGTTTCCCACAAGGGGGTTTCTTCCCCCCGGGGGCTGATTTTTACGGCTACTGCCCGCCCCCGCCCCCCCAGATCTGGGGCGCTGTTTCCTGGGAAGAGAGAGCCAGGGGGAGAGGATACTGGAGCAGATCCGAGAAGCCCAGCGGGCTGAACAGTCCGGGGCTAGGGTAGGCGCAGTGTGGCACCGTGAGGTTGATGAGTGCCCCTCCCCGACCTCTGAGGAGGACTGGGAGGCGGAGAGGGAGGAAGAGCTCAGGAGAGTCAGGGCCAGGAAGTCTGTGGAGGACCCCGCCCCCAGAGAGTTATGGCGGGTGTAGGGACGGCCAGGACGGCTTTGAGGCCCGATGGTGCCGGGGCCCACTCAGGCTGGAGCGACCTGAGGGGTGGGAGGGGATCCAAGCCGGCGGCTGTCGGCAGAGCCCGGGGGTGCCTGGCGGAGCGCAAGACGGCTCCGAAACGCAGGACTGAAGCAGCAGGTCAGTCTGCGGAGGCTGTCCCTCCACCGAGGGCTCGGGCTCCTGCGGCGCGTGTGGAGTCGGGCATGTGTGTGCGGAAGGGTGTGCAGAAAAGTGTGAAGAGAGCGGTGAAGGAGGTGGAGGATGTGCGTGTGGATCTGGAACCGGTGCTTGAGTTGGATTATGGCGCGGAGAGTGATGAGCTGGAGGACGGGGAGGTGCGGGATGACTTGGAAGGCTTAGGGGGCGCTGCGGACAACAGCGATCTTGGTGTTTTACAGGCCCCGGCGGCGACGAAGACCAAGGCCAGGACGGCGGTGGTACAGGTGCCGGTGCCCAGGGGACGGCCCAAGGAACGGACCGAGACGCTCACAGGTGAGGGAGCCTGGTGGGCTGCCTGGGATGACGGTCCCCGGAGTGGGGAGGGGCGTAAGAGGACTTGCAGGTCTGTGGGAGTGGGTGATGGGTCTGTGCGGGAGAGGGAGAAGCCATGGGGCGGTCCGCCTGAGGATGGTGAAAAGGTGGACGGTAAGTCGGTGACTTTGGGGGTGCAGACGGACAAAGTGGTGGGTAAGGAGGAGAAGGGAGTGAAGGTGCCGAAGAAACTGCCATATATGGGGCTGGCTATGCCATTGGGGTCACATCTTTCGGAGAAAATGAGGGATCGGATTTGGAGGCACGAGTTTGTGGACGTCTTTAAGTTGCTACATAGGGAGGTACAGGCAAAGGAAGGGTCCAAAGAGGAGGAGTGGGAGCTGACGAGGCGCCCTAGGGTGCCGGTGACGATGGAAAATTGGACGTCAGCGTTCTTAATCTATGCCAGTGTCTACTGCCAGAAGTATTTGGATAGGGCGATTGCGCTTTTCAAATACATGGACATCATTCGTAAGGCCCAGATGCAGTTCGGGGGTTTTGCCTGGCTGAGCTACGACGAGGAGTTTCGGGCCAGGGTCAGTGCGAATCCGGAAAAGAGCTGGGGAGAAGTGGATCAAGAACTCTGGGTTCAGTGGATGGCGTCTACGCACTCCACTGCGTCCACACACACGGCCAGCAGCCTGCCGGTTGTGTATTTGTCCTTTCCGCCGCGTCCCGCCCGAAGCGGGGCGGGTGGAAGCTCAGTGCCCAGCACTATCGTCTCTGGGCAACAGTCCAAGCCGGGGGGTTATTCCACGGGGGCTTGTTGGAGCTACAATAGAGGGTATTGTTCCCGGTACCCCTGTAAATTCAAACACGAGTGCTCCAAATGCGGCGGGAAACATGCCCTTACTCAGTGCCTCACCCTCACCACTCCCTCGGAGCAGTGGAGGAACGCCAGAGAGCAGGGCCACCCTGGACAGAAGGGCGCCTACACCGGTTAGGGTGGAGGCGATGGCCCCGTGGCTCTCGTGCTACCCGGATCGGGAGGCGGCGGCGCGTCTCTTCTGGGGCTTCACGGAGGGTTTTAGAGTGGGCTATCAGGGTCCCAGGGAGCGGCGTTGGGCCGCAATTTGAGATCTGCAAAGGAATTACCGAGTGTAGTGGCTACTAAGCTGCAGAAGGAGGTTGAGGAAGGAAGCGTGGCTGGCCCGTTTACTGACTGGCCTTCGTGTGATTTGATCGTCTCTCCATTGGGGGTGGTGCCGAAGAAAGAGGAGGGGGAGTTCAGGATGATACACCATCTGTCATGGCCGGAGGGCCAGTCAGTGAACGACTTTATTGCAGAGGAAGATTCTAGGGTGCTCTATGCGTCGGTGGACGATGCGATCCGTCTGGTGAGGGTTTGTGGGACGGGGGCGGAATTGGCGAAATGCGACATCAAATCTGCCTTCCGTTTACTGCCTATTCACCCGGCGGACTTTTCGCTCTTGGGCATGCAGTTTGGGGGGGCCATCTACGTGGACAAGGTTTTGCCCATGGGGTGCGCCATTTCCTGTGCTCTCTTTGAGCTATTTAGCACTTTTCTGCAGTGGGTCGTGATGCGAGTCAGTGGGTGCCGTGAGGTTACTCACTACTTGGATGATTTCCTCTGCCTGGGGAGGGCGAGTTCCGGGAATTGCGGCAGGGCCCTGTCGCATTTCCAGGACATGGCCCTTCAGTTTGGGGTGCCTTTGGCACCGGAGAAGACGGCTGGTCCCAGCTGTTGCCTCACATTCCTAGGGATCGAACTGGACTCAGTGCAGTGGATGGCGCGCCTCCCTGCGGCCAAAGTGGCGGAGATACTGGCATGCCTGGACTGGGCGGTTGGGGAGAAACGGATTCCTTTGCGGGCAGTTCAGAAACTTCTGGGCTTTCTTAACTTTGCGTGTAGGGTAGTGCGGGCAGGGCGGACGTTCTGCAGGCGGCTCGGCATGGCCATGTCGGGGGCAGTGCTTCCACATCACAGAGTCAGGATTTCCATGGGAGTGAGGGCAGACTTGAGGGCCTGGATTACTTTCTTGCAGGATTTTAATGGTGTGTCCCTGGACTTTGATGAGGAGAGGGCGGTCTGGTAATGCCAAATTTACTCTGATGCAGCTGGGTCGGCGGGGTTTGGTGTTTTCTGGGATGGGAGGTGGTGTGCGGAGGACTGGCCGGCTCCTTGGCTCAAACAGGGGAGAAGCATTGCTTTCTTGGAATTCTTCCCTTTGCTGGTGGCACTGGAGGTCTGGGGAGAGGAATTTCGGAACAGATCTGTGCTCTTCCATGTGGACAACATGACGGTTGTGGAGTTGGTTAATCATCAGAGGGCGCGGGACCTGAGAGTGCTGCGGCTGTTGCGGAGTTTCATGCTGGCGTGTCTGCGGTTGAATGTGGTGTTTCGGGCTAAGCATGTCCCTGGAGCGAATAATGACATTGCGGATGCTTTGTCTCGTTCGCAGTGGCAGCGGTTTCGACGCCTGGCACCGGGAGCGGATACTTGCAAGACCGAGCTGCCGGCCGGCATCTGGGCCTTGGGGGGGTGAGGATGATTGGACTGGTGGAAGGTTCGCTGGCAGAGACCACAAGGAGGACATATCGTTTGGCATGGTCGGAATTTAGTGCTTTCATGGGCTGGAACATGGATAGTGTGGTGTCTGCTGAGTCTGATGTGAGGCAGGGGCTGAGACGTTTTGTGTTGGTTTGTGTTGACAGGGGTTTGACTGCGGCTACGATCTCTGGTAAATTGGCGGGGATATCCTTTTACTGTGTCCTGTTTCTGGGGTTTGATCCGACCAAAGATATGATCGTGAGCAGGATGTTACGGGGTTGGGGCAGGGAGCGCGGGAGTGGGGGGGGCAGGCTGCGGGAGGCGGTCACTTTTGAGTTGTTGGTTCGGCTGGTTGGGGTGTTGCCGGATTGTTGTTACGACCTGGTTGAGGCTGGCCTTTTCCGTTTGTGTATGGTGTGGATGTTTTTCGGGGCTTTCCGGGTGTCGGAGTTGTTGGGTTCTAGGAGAATGGCGGGCAGGTTGTTTGAGGAGGTTCGGGTCGATGGAGGTCGCCTGGGAATTTGGTTGCGGTGCTCGAAGACTGACCAGTTGGGCAGGGGTAAGTGGGTGTGGCTGAATGAGACGGAGGTCGGGGTGGTATGCCCTGTGGTTGAGTGGCGGGCTTTCCTGGGGACGGTGAGTGTGGCGCGTGGGGAGACTCATGCAACGGGACCTGGATGTGTTGAAAGGCAGGCTTGCAGGGACCTGCATTGCCTGGACAGAGTTGGTCCCCAGGAAAGTGTGGAGAGGGGCAATGAAGCATGGGGCGATCGAAAAGGCACGAAGGAAGCTCAACAGGGCTATGAGACTTTACTGTGGTGACAAGGACATTAAAGTAATTGCACATGAAGGGATTCGACTTGAGGAACCGTTAGTTTTTAGGGACGACGGGGTGCCCTTGTCCCAGCTGGGCAATGCCTATTACATGATGGAGATGAGAGATGTGGTGAGCAAGTTGTGGAATGAGGCTATCTGGTGTCCCAGGGAATGAATGCTGGCGAGTGTGGTGGACTGGAAGCCCTTTGCGGGGGGGGGGCAGTGAACCGCCCTACAGGGGGTTCACTGGTTGGCGGTACTTGAAGGGACAAGGGGGTCAAGAGCGGGCACACCCATCCCTTGGGGGGGAGTTCGTATGGTGGATAGAAGCGTGAATGGCAGGACGCAAGGAGTGGGCTGGATGACAAGTGATTGAGGGGCAGGAAGAAAGCATGGTATGGAGCTTCTAGGGCTTTGTGATGAGGTGGAACGAGTGAGAGGGGAGTGTGAGTGGGGGTTTGATGTTATTACCTGTTTATGTTTACTGTTATGTACAGATTACGCAGTTCTGGTCTAATAAAATGGCCTTTTACGCTTACACTGCGTGGTCTGTTTATTGCGCGATGCCGGGCCCCGGGGGAAGCACAGTCGCAGACTAGTCTTCCCCCGGGGTCATTCGCGCAGATAGGCCAGGTAGGGGAAGGGGAGGAGTTAGGGGGTGGGTATATAGGCGCAGGGGAGGAAGGGAACTTCCTCTTCCTGTGCCTGGCACCATCGGGAGGGTTCAAGAAAGGCCACCCACCCACCCGGCAGTTGGAGGTGTGGTTTTGGGCTGGTCAGTGGCGTTGCCAGTTTAGGCCAGAGCTGCTTTAGGCGGTACTTGAAGGGACAAGGGGGTCAAGAGCGGGCACACCCATCCCTTGGGGGGGGAGTTCGTATGGTGGATAGAAGCGTGAATGGCAGGACGCAAGGAGTGGGCTGGATGACAAGTGATTGAGGGGCAGGAAGAAAGCATGGTATGGAGCTTCTAGGGCTTTGTGATGAGGTGGAACGAGTGAAACGAGTGAGAGGGGAGTGTGAGTGGGGGTTTGATGTTATTACCTGTTTATGTTTACTGTTATGTACAGATTACGCAGTTCTGGTCTAATAAAATGGCCTTTTACGCTGACACTGCGTGGTCTGTTTATTGCGCGGTTACACTGGGACAGCCCCTGGTCTCCTTTAGTCCGTCCGGTCTTCTCATTTGTCTCCTGTGAGGCCCAGGGCACCAGCCAAGACGGGCCGTGGCCTAGTCAGGATATCCGTGCCCTCCAGGGATTGTCCGCTTCACCGTGCCTCCTCCTTGCAGGGAGTTTCAGATGACGACCGCAGACGCCCACAGGTGGGATCAGTGGGTTGAGCTGAGCGTATGTTCTGGTGATCACATCCCCTCTCCCCCACCCCGCACTCCACATTTGTAGGAAGGCTCTCCCTCACCGGAAATCTAGGGAAGGTATCTTCCCCACGTGGGCTGTCATCAACTCGTGATCAGCTCGAGGAGTCCCAGTGCTGGTGTATGGTAGCAATCAGTGCACCTGCCTTGCTAATACGTCATCAGTCGCAGGGCAAACCTATGGGGTAAATCCTTCCAGCGTGGTGCTCCACAGAGGATCACACCTAGCCCGGGGCAGCCTCACAGTCTCTCTCCAGCTCTCCCAATTGTTTCCCCCGGGGGGCAAAACAGTCCACCCAGTCCCACCCAGGAGCAAAGCGGCTATTATCTAGGCTCCTGATCTGCCCTACCACACCAGCGCGATTGGGGTCGGCGTTTCTTCCTTCTTAGTCAGGCGATCAGCCTTAATGCCCTGTCTTAGTGGAAGCTCTCCAGGTCAATCGATCTCGCTGCCAGGATGTTGCGGTGTGTTTCTAGGGGAACTGTGGTCATATATCTTCCCCACACGTCGCATTTCCCTCTGTGGGTGTCGCCGGGTATCCTCTTATCTTCTCACCAGCGCCGCAGAGCCGGCGCCGGCCCGATCAGAGTGTATCCCCAGGTGCCCAGCTCTGATTTTTTTGCCGCGGCTCTGGGGGGCCCAGTGCATCGTTTCAGGCGTGGGTGGGTGTTCTTCGTCCACGAACACCTCTCCCGGTCTCGGCATGGACAGGGCAGGCCGCCTCCCCATTCGCAGGACTCTTTTGCCGTCCCCTCACTGACTACCTGCAGGATGGGGATAACGGACTACAGATGATCAGCAGAAGGAGCACGTGACTCGTAGAGTCAGAACACTGTACTTTCGCTGTGCAAAGTACACAGGATGCTTCCATATAATTTCACTGACGGGACACGGGAGCCTTAGCGAGGCACGTCTATTCTGCCATCTTGCCTGGCCACCCCCTCTTGTCCATTCCATAGTTATATCTGGAACCTAAATCTTTATGAGGAATGTCTATTTGACACCATAAAACATTGAGAGAAGCATTGGTCAAGCACTCCTAAAGTGAATGTAACACACGTTCGATGCAGATTTACGTTAATTAAATAAAATATAAATCGGGATACTGAAGTGACCTCCAGTTATATATATTTTGAAGGGCTCACATAACACTCTAGGATCCAGCGTGTTTGGTGATAATGCACCCAAATATAGTGCAGAGGCACAATTGTTCCTTTGGTCTCCATTTCCATTCAGGTCCCTGCATAAAACATTTGTCCAGATAACAAATAAGAAAACCCTGTTGCCTGTCAGGGAATACAATGTCGGGTCATTAATATGTTAATGAGTCTGGAGGGTGACAGGTGGCCCTACTAGAAAGCTCAATTAAGCTGCTCATTAAACACAGGCTAATGAACAACCAAGGCAGGGCCTGAACAACACCAATCTGTAATGAACTGATGCCAGTGCAAGCAAATGGGGGGAAATACAAACATTACAGCAGTGACAGACGCGGTAAAAAAGGGGCTCTAGCACTGCACCAGCTGTCGAATCAATGAGCAACAGGGATCCAAAAATTCAACCCAGCATTCTCAGGGGACCCAACACCCTGTGGTAAATAAATAATTAATTACCGGTACTATTTTTGAATACATTAATGAAAACAGATAGCTCAATAAATAAGAGGCAGGATCCGAGGAATCTGAGTTGAACAGGCTTTAATCAGGCATAAGGGAAGGGACAGGATCGGAACAGCCTGAAATAGAATGACACGAATGGCAGCTGCCACGTCTTATTAACAGTACATGGTATATATAGGAACACATTATAATTACATTGAATACAGTAGGCGTTACAAGTGACAAACGTAAGATAAGAATACATGGGCGTAAAAAGAAGGCGTGCACAGGGCGTGCACGAAGACATGTGATGTAGACGTCACAGAAGTGTCATGAAATGGGTGGATAAATGGAGGGGGCTACCTGGGCAGCTGGAACCTTTAACCTAGTGGTGCGCGCAAACGGACTATGACGTGTATCTGGGGAGAACTGGGGGGCTCTGACTTCTACACTAGAAGAGGAGACGGAAGTCTGGGATGTCAGGACGACATGTACCTATAGCATATCTGGTATCTGGTGTTTGGAGTACATGTTGATAGAATCTAAAAGTTATCAGGGTAAAGGCTACTTGACACTAAGACTGGTGCATGCATATATGCTTCATGTATTGCGTGTGCTATGAATCGTCTATGGATATTAATACAGTAATTCACTTGCATGGAGACAGGAAGACTAGACTATAGCTGAAGATGTTTATGCGGTTCGTTAGCTTAGGAATGTGAAGACGGAGAGCTGAACTGATAACTGTAGGCATAACATATTCTTGGCAGGCAGGCAGACAGAGCCAGGCCGGGCACCGTGCTGCGCGGCAGGAAGTAAGTGAAGGGTCAGGGATGCAGGTGGGGGCTGTATCGCTCCTCAGAGTGCGTTCAGGAGACTGGAGCTTGAATCTAGTGTCCGGGCCCTCATGAGGCCTAGAAACGGGGACAATTTGCTGAATTAACGTGCACAATGGAAAAGGGTGTCAACATAGGCCTAGAAGCCTAATTCACGTTGCTTTCACGGGGACTGGATAACTGGCATACTAACGTTGGACACAACTATAATTGCGTCTTTATTCGGTCATAGGGGAATACATGCATATTAATCATGCACATATTACATAGGATGGGGAACACGTAGGCACACATGACAAGGCAAAATTCAATTTTCCTCATTCCCTCCTTGTGCCCTACGTTTCCATCAGGAAACATCAATATTCATGATACCATCTATCATTTCATATAGCATCATTTGCTCGTCTCGAATCTTCTTGGAACGGGACTTTGGACTAGGAATACAGGATGTAGCGCACAAGCCGCAAATCGCAGGGCCACATTGTAAACAGAGACAGCAACTGAATATGACCATTACTGCTATACCCAGGAATGACAATACTTTCCATCCCCAGGCAGATATTATACTCCAGAGCCAACCGGACTATGTCCAGGTGCCTGGATTCTGGTGCAACTGATGGGCAATTTTATGAAGTCTGGTTATAGCTGAATAAACAGACGGTGCGTTATTAGGAATGAAAATGCAGCAACTAGATCCGATGACTCTACAAGCTCCTCCCCTATCGGCCAGTATGACGTCAAGGACGAGACGATTTTGGAGCACGACAAATCTCATAGCAGATTGCTCCTCGGTTAAGTTACCTAGAGCGGAAGTAGTCTCATTCACTACTGCTTCAAGGGTTCTAGTTAGTCTACGTATTAGCTTACTATTCTGGACAGGACCTATGAAGAAAAAGAAACCTTTATTGAAGTCTTGATATTGTTCTAAGGTAGTTTCAGTCTGATCGACAATTGGGGACTCGATCTCCCTTCTATGTCTGACGTGTACTAGATGTGTGTTTCTGTGATAATCGGATGGGGCTAGGAAAACTGGTGGCAGTAGGAAGGCAATGTAACATGTTCCATCCCAATCTTGGGGCAGACGTACGTATGCGGTCTGACCACACACAAAATACGAATGACGTGAGGCTTTGAAAATAGACTTCCCACTGTCACTATACTCGACCATAGTAGTACAATCACTATGTCCTAGATGTACAGAACCATTCTTTCTGACACATAATTCGCCTTTCACTGGTAGAACTGTAATAGCAGGCAAATCTGGAGTAGTCTCGGACTGAACATTCAAAACCATGAAATTTGAGGAATAATTACCTAGATAATATACTTCATTTTCTAGATCTAACCCTGTTCTATGGGAAAGACCTTCCTTGTCTGGGAAACATGTTCTATTCAGAAGGGACATATCCTTTGAGGATGACGTTAACGTGGACCATGCTCCACACGAACCATTGTGTGAAAACGGATAGGGAAAGAGTGGCAGAACTCCCTTCGGTGTCTGGAAAGGGGGGAGTCGACCACACACCCAACAATTAGTGGCATTGCTGGTCTGGTGTGAATAGTGTAACATACGGATAAAGGTATTATTACGCATGGCAAGACGATAGGATAACTCGTGAGGAGGCAGTTCACTAAAAGTGTGCTCTGCTGTAACATTAGAAAACATGCACGTGTGAAACAGTAGGAGGAAAATATATATATAAAACATAACTAATGCCTGTAATCATAAAACTCAGAAATACTGAAATTAAAAGAGTAACAATGCATCGGCTTCGAAGAGCTTTGTGATAACGTATTCTCTTAGAGTTTCGACTAACTCTCTCACTATGTCGGTCTATCTCATACATGTCAGGAACCTGTCTAACCGCTTCACCCGAGAGGGACTTAGACAATTAAACTGGCTGACTTACTAGACCTTAATTTTTCTTTATACTCCTGCTGCAGAGTTTTCTCTAACAGGGGAAGTTTAGATTCAGTGTCTGGGCAGTCCTTGAGAACGGGGCAGTCTTTGAAAAAAGTTTTTGGTCTGAGTCCATGAAATCGCTTCACATGACTGGAGTGCAACCACCCCTTACGACCTTCGACCTTGATTGCAGTCCTTGTTGTTAGCAGGACGAGTCTTGGCTCCTTCCAGCGGGGCTCCAGCGGACTTGAACGATCGAAGTTCCTTATGAGGACGAAGTCGCCTGGAACTACCTCGTGCGGTTTTACTTGAGTGTTGTCTGGAAAAGCAGCGGCAACCTGTGAACGACAAGAGAGTAGTGCAGACATCAAGGAAGCCAGGTAATCTGTCAGCATATTACTGTCAACATCTGTAATTGTACGTGGTCTAGGTGTACCCCACATGTTTGGGGGACGACCGAAAATGACTTCGAAGGGGGACAGACCTGAACGGGAGTGAGCGACCATTCTCATATAAAAAAGGGCAACTGGCAGTGCTACCAACCAATCTACGCCTTTCTCTGCGCATACTTTGGCAATGCGGATCTTTAAAGTCTGATTATGTCTCTCTACGAGGCCAGCTGCCTCGGGATATCGTACACAGTGGAACTTCCACTGGTACCCTAACAGAAGGGATACTTGTTTCATGAGTTCGGATGAGAATGGCTGGCCGTTATCTGAATACACGACCCTCGGTAAACCGTAGCGGGGGAAATACTCACGAACCAACTGCCTGGCAGTGGTCGCGGCAGTGTAGTCTGGGACTGGATATGCTTCTGTCCATCTGGACAAAGCGCATACAACTACGAGAACATACTTGAAACCTCGACATCGCTCCATCTGAATATAATCCATCTGGAGGACTTCAAAAGGGTGGTCAGGAGGATGGAATCCACCTTGTTCCACCGGGACACCTTTACCTGGATTGAACTGACAACAGATCATGCAGGTACGCACTTTCTGCTTGGCGGCTGCTCGTAAATGCTTGTTAAACCAGAGGTTCTGAATACTGTCTAACATGGCTTTTTCTCCTAAATGTGCTGGACTATGTGCGGTGTTAATAATGACTTGAACCATAGAGTCGGGGAGAAACCATGTGGCTTTTCCCTTCGTCAACCATCCCTGATCTGTCTGGACCCCTCCTTGTTCAGACCATTTCTTGATTTCATCGGGAGTAGCATGTGACTGGATGTCTAGTACGTCTTGTGTAGGGTCCTTAACTGCCATACAAGTAGTCTGAACTGGAATGTCTGTCTGTGTCGTGTTAACTGGAATGTCTGGAGTCTGAGCTGTAAGCTTGGCTGTTCGATCTGCTAGGTCGTTACCCTGGGAAATGATGTCAGTAACTTTCGTATGTGCCTTGCACTTCATGATAGCGATAGCTGTCGGTAAATGTATTGCTTCTAACAGAGCTTGAATGAGGGGGCCATGCTCAATCTTGGTTCCATGAGAAGTCATGAAACCTCTCTCTTGCCAGAGTACTCCAAAGTCGTGTACGACTCCGAATGCATATCGTGAATCTGTGTATATGTTTACTTTCAGGTTCTTGGCTCGTATGCAGGCTCGGGTCAGAGCGGCGAGCTCTGCGGCTTGAGCAGACAGGGTGTCAATACGATGTGTTTCTATAACTTCGGTCTCAGTAGTCACTGCATACGCGGCTACTAGTTCTCCTATACTTGTTCTCATACATGAACCATCTACATAAAGCGTCAGATCGGGATCAGGTAACGCAATGTCTGTCAAGTCTTGTCTTGGCTTTGTCATGGTGTTAACAACTTCCACACAGTCATGTGTGGCAGGATTTGAAGTAACTGAGGGTAACAGTGTAGCGGGATTTAAAATGTTGCAGCGTCTGATTTCTATGTGTGGCTGAAACAGTGTCAGTTCATATCCTGTTAAACGTGCAATTGTCAAGTGCTGAGTCTGTGTTCGGTTTAAAAGAACTTCCACGGAGTGTGGAACTTGTACCGTCAGGGAGTGTCCTAACACTATGGAATCACTCTGTCTGATAGCTAGTGCTGTGGCTGCAACTGACTTGAGGCACGCAGGCAAAGCCTGGGCCACCGGATCTAATGTGCTAGAAAAATAAGCACAGGGTTTGTATTGTCCTGCTTGATCTTGTGTGAGAACAGATAATGCAGTACCATCACGTTCAGTGACAAAAAGTGTAAAAGGCTTACTGTAGTTCGGTGTTGCTAGAACAGGTGCTTGGCATAAAGCTTTCTTTAACTCATTGAAAACAAGTGTATGTTCTTGGGTCCAAGGGAGGACAGTCAATGTGGCTGCCTCCTGTGTCGTTAACTGTATCAGTGGTTTGGCTAGATATGCGTACTGAGGAATCCATTGTCTGCAGTAAGAAGTGAGGCCGATAAAAGCTCGTACCTCATTCTGAGTCTTGGGCTGTGGAAGATGTGCTATTAACTGGATACGGTCTGGTGTCAACTGCCTACCCCTCTTGGACAGTAAGTGTCCAAGGTAGACCACTTGCTGGACACAGAATTGTAATTTCGAAGGGGACACCTTGTGCCCCATCTCGGCCAGGAAATACAAGACCGTAAGTGACGCACGTTCGCAGTCACGTTCAGAACGGGCTGTGATCAGTAGATCATCGACATACTGGAGCAGGGCAGTGTCAGTTGGCATGTGAATATTGTCTAGTTGTCTCTTAAGTGCTTGACTGTAAATACTAGGACTTTCTGTGAAACCTTGAGGAGCTCGTGTGAATTTATAGCTTCTTCCATTTAAACAGAATCCGAAAAGAAACTGGCTGTCTGGATGAATGGGGACACTAAAGAATGCGTTCTTGAGATCAATAACAGTAAAGAACGTAGCTTCGGAATCAATGGCAGTCAATAGGGAACAAATATCTGGAACCACTGGGTACTGGGGTATGATACATTTATTGAGTTCTCGAAGGTCAATCACTAATCGATAAACTGGAGGTGCATTTGGATCAGTACGTTTAAGAATCGGGATAATAGGAGAATTACATATATTGGAGTCAGTTTCTACAACCACTCCTTGAGCAATGAGCTCGTCAATAATTTTGGATAAGGCTGCTACAGCCTCAGGTGGCAATTTGTACTGTCGGATTCGTGGTAATACAACACCTTGTTTCAGAGTGACACGATAGGGTGTAATATGCATACAACCTACATCAGTTGGGCCTTGCGCCCATAAATGCTGTGGTACATTCACTAATCTTGGATCAAAATCACGTAATACATAATGACCTTTAAAATCTCGTAAGAACAGTCTCACTCCTTCTGGGGAGCAACAAATTACTGCTCCTAATTCCTTCAGGGTTTTAATACCTAATAAATTTTCTGGACAAGATTTCGTAAGTAACAAGTCAGTAGTTCGGGACAATGGACCAACTTCTAGGAAAACTGGTTTCGATATTTCATTAACAATAGGCTTTCCTGAAAATCCAAGGGAAACATTTCTTGAGCCTGAGAGTGGAGCCCCTGGAACCTCGTCATGACTGATGGTAGTCCTACTTGCCCCTGTATCAATCAGAAACATTCTGTCTTTCCCTAATACTTGACTGTGTACATAGGGACCCTCTTGATCTAGGCTGTTTCATGAATACTGCTGATATTCTGGATAATCTGACTGTGCATACTGGTACATCTGTTGTGTAACGTGTTGTGTGGCAGCTATAGGCTGCGGTACTGTAACTGTCTGTTGTGCGTTCTGCGGTGCTGGCGTATTCTGCGGAACTTGTTCTTGTCTAGGAGGACGTGGTCTCTCTTTCGTCTTACCAGTAGCTATGTTATGTTTCAGAACTGCACATTTGTTTATATATTGACCTGGCTGTTTACAATAATTGCAGGTCCCTTTAACGGTAGCTGCAGGATGACTAGTTTGACTCGGACCCCTCTTCTGACTGTCTTGTGGAACAGACTGTGCAACTAGCACTTTCATTTTCGTGTCTTCCATACGTCTCCTTTCGTGTTCTTGCTCTTCCCTGATTCTGTTCTGGTGATACTGGAGCATCTGGAGCATTTGTGACGGAGTATTAGCTTGCCAAGTACTCTCGACTTTCAGTACTCGATTTTTAACTTGTGGGCTTGAATTCTCGACTAGTTTGGTAACAAAAAGATGTGGATATGATTCACTACTTGTTTTCAGACCACTATTTATAATGAAACATTTCTCAAATCTAGAATAAAAATCACTAGTGTCTTCATCTTGTTTCTGTTTACAGGCTGAGATAGCATCCCAGTCTTCCTTTTTCGTGGCTAGTAATCTTGGCAAGACTTGTATTAACAATTCGGGCAATGCTTTAGCTTTTTCCCCAAGACCAGTACCTGGAACTCGTGTGTTATCTTCAGTCTCTAATGCGGTCCAATCTATCTTTTTCTCTCCCACCTCCCATTCTTTTTCTTTAAGTTTTTCATATATGCCCGCAGGCAACAGGACCTTTAACATTTTAATGATATCAGGATACGTGTATTCTCCCATACGGAGCATGTCCTTTAATTCACGGTGGAACCCTGCTGGATCTTTATCGTGACAGGGTATTAACTTTTTCATTTCCAGAAGTTCTATTTTCGTGATAGGGGTGTAAACAAATACTCGTTCTAGATCACCCCCCGCTCCTTTAACTGGTTGCACTTCTCGTAACGGATTCTGTCTGTCTATGTAGAATGATTTTCTTACTGGGGGTGGAACAGGGACAAAATGCGGATTCAGGAACGTTCTGTATTTATGGCGTTGTTCCAAAATGACACTAATTAAATCAGTACCTAGACCTTTCCATCTGTTTAAGAGTAGCTCGTTCAGGACATCATACAAAGGACCTGGATCAGAATGCTGATCCTCATACAGTGTGATGAGGTGCTGGATCATATACATACCCACCAGACGCTGCTCGGCTGGGGGCAGTTTCAGAAACGTTTGGGCCACTATTTCATCTGAAAACGTGGTAGAATCACTAGTCCATCGGACTGCTGATCGGGCTAGTTCTTGTTCATGCATGGTACTAAGCTCACTATAACCTATTCGTAATTTCAGAATTTTATCTGTAGCCTGGAATACTTGTTCCAGAGAACACTGTTCTGGTACGGGAGGAGGAAAAACTTTCTTGTAATCTAGGCGTGAATGTCTGTTGGAAAATCTAGTCCAACTACATACGCTATTCTGTCAGGATTCTCGCTGTCTACCTCTTCACTGGAAGAGTCATTCTCTTTCTCGGTTGCTCTTTTTGCTTTCTCCTTCTCGTGTATACGTAGAATTTCCTTACGAATTTTCCTGTACATACTTTCTATACTACCTTGTGTCTTGTGTTTTCCCTCGGCTATATTGTCACTCCATCTCGTCAGGGCTTTCATCTCGTCTTTGTCTTTATCAGGATAATCCTGTTCTCTTATTAAACAGTTAATCATAAATTGCAGAATCATACTTTGAATCTCGACCTTTCTGTGTGCCATAGCTTCGTGAATACTTCCTGAATTCTCCCCTGTACGGATAAAATGATATATTCTGTCTAGATGTTCCTTCATATCGGGCAGGGTGTCCAAAAAGTTGGCAACCCGTCTTAAACGTACTGAATACAAGATCATGTGATCTTCACCTGGTACTGAATCATATATGCAATCAGTAAGGTGTCGCTTGAGGTCTGCGTATGTAGTCACTTTTGGCGTACGCTGTAACGCTGCTTCTCTCAGCGTCATTCGTTTTACTTGAGGCGGGGTGGTAGGAGCACCTCCCGCCGCTCCTCCTGAACTAGAATCGTCTATTAATACTGAATGTGCTGGTAAGGTGACTGGCAAAACACGTGACGTGGACTGGTCCGGGGGTACTGGCACATGGACAGGGTTCCCGGGACCAGTGACTGGAGGAACAGGAATTACATTATTAACAGGGTGCTGAGGTTGAGCAGGCAGAATAGGATTTGCATATTCTGGGACAGTATCGTCCAAATAGGACGACAGAAATATTTCAGCTGCAGTCGGTTTATGACGTAGCTTAGTCGGGACCAAGGGTGGCGGTAAATTACAGGATGCTTCCGGGGTTGCCTTCGGCAAGCCCTCGGCAAGAAGAGGATACATACCTTTAATAAGGGCATTTCTCTCTCTGTCTGACTGTTCTGCTCTAACTCGTTCACCTTCTTCTAGAAGTTCCCTTTCTTGGGCTTTTTCTGAGGATTCCCTACTTAATTCTGCTTTTCTGAATTCTTTCTCGGATCTCCTGTGAGATTCTTTGCGCCATAACTCGATGGCGTCTTTCTGGGACTGTCTGGCTTTCTTTTTCCATAATGCTTCTTCTACTCGCATGATGCACTCGGCATCCCATGTACCTGATACAGGCCATCTATATTTCTCTTCAAGATCCTTCGTGTACTCCGCCCATAAGTCTAGATATAATATGGCATCTAAGCCATGCTTGTGATACATAAAATGACCAGGACTGTCCCTAGGAGGGACAGGAACTGCTTCTTCGAGTAACCTTTTTCTAGTTTTGATCTGACGTAATTTAGAAAACAGAGGCATCTTGAATTTGTACTTGGACTAAACACAATACACGATAAACACAGTAATGAAATGGCAAACAAATCACTCATACCACGACATAAAATACATTAATAACAGTTTGAACAGAATACTACCTGATACACTGAAAACATAATACTTGAATTTCTCGAGAACAGACTTAATAGAAATATTGGATGCACTGCTAAAAACAGTACAGAAATACTGGATGCACTGCTAAAACAGTACAGAACATACCGGTCTCATAAAGAGACACGTCATACCGTATCCACCTAGATGAATACTTCGGACTGGATCTGTGTAACCAAACCCATCGGACCAGGGACAAACTAATGAACCTGTCTAGATACTTCCCCCGCAACGGTACTCACCGGGAAGCAGAAACTGAACGCCTCGGACTGGACTGGACTGCTACGACGTCTGGTTACTGCTACGCATGCGCTTCGAGCTTCGGTTACAGGTGGGCCTCCGGATACCTCGGACCTTGCTCTCTCGGCTTGGGCTCTGGTCGGGACGAACCGCATTCCACACCGCCTCGTCTGGATGCCGGACCGCAGTCTCCGTCTCCTCCGTGGGCCTGAGGGAGACTTGAAGCAGAAATATCTGCACGTGCACGGTAGGGTTCCGTCACGGCTGTAGAAGGGTCAGGGGGCCTGCGTTACATCGCCGGCGCGTGGGGAAAGGGCTCGTTCCTATTCGGGCGCCATTATGTGGTAAATAAATAATTAATTACCTGTACTATTTTTGAATACATTAATGAAAACAGATAGCTCAATAAATAAGAGGCAGGATCCGAGGAATCGGAGTTGAACAGGCTTTAATCAGGCATAAGGGAAGGGACAGGATCGGAACAGCCTGAAATAGAATGACACGAATGGCAGCTGCCACGTCTTATTAACAGTACATGGTATATATAGGAACACATTATAATTACATTGAATACAGTAGGCGTTACAAGTGACAAACGTAAGATAAGAATACATGGGCGTAAAAAGAAGGCGTGCACAGGGCGTGCATGAAGACATGTGATGTAGACGTCACAGAAGTGTCATGAAATGGGTGGATACATGGAGGGGGCTACCTGGGCAGCTGGAACCTTTAACCTAGTGGTGCGCGCAAACGGACTATGACGTGTATCTGGGGAGAACTGGGGGGCTCTGACTTCTACACTAGAAGAGGAGACGGAAGTCTGGGATGTCAGGACGACATGTACCTATAGCATATCTGGTATCTGGTGTTTGGAGTACATGTTGATAGAATCTAAAAGTTATCAGGGTAAAGGCTACT
This sequence comes from Lissotriton helveticus, assembly GCF_964261635.1. Lineage (NCBI taxonomy): Eukaryota > Metazoa > Chordata > Amphibia > Caudata > Salamandridae > Lissotriton > Lissotriton helveticus. Next base: position 57,200,261 of record NC_136069.1, on the reverse strand, counting down.
TGACACTAAGACTGGTGCATGCATATATGCTTCATGTATTGCGTGTGCTATGAATCGTCTATGGATATTAATACAGTAATTCACTTGCATGGAGACAGGAAGACTAGACTATAGCTGAAGATGTTTATGCGGTTCGTTAGCTTAGGAATGTGAAGACGGAGAGCTGAACTGATAACTGTAGGCATAACATATTCTTGGCAGGCAGGCAGACAGACCCAGGCCGGGCACCGCGCTGCGCGGCAGGAAGTAAGTGAAGGGTCAGGGATGCAGGTGGGGGCTGTATCGCTCCTCAGAGTGCGTTCAGGAGACTGGAGCTTGAATCTAGTGTCCGGGCCCTCATGAGGCCTAGAAACGGGGACAATTTGCTGAATTAACGTGCACAATGGAAAAGGGTGTCAACATAGGCCTAGAAGCCTAATTCACGTTGCTTTCACGGGGACTGGATAACTGGCATACTTACGTTGGACACAACTATAATTGCGTCCTTATTCGGTCATAGGGGAATACATGCATATTAATCATGCACATATTACATAGGATGGGGAACACGTAGGCACACATGACAAGGCAAAATTCAATTTTCCTCAACCCCAAGACTTTACCGGTCAGATTTTGAAACAAAAAAACGATCACAAATTATTAGTTAGGTTGGAAAGGTGGAGGAAAACACAGAGGGGCAGAGGCACTTGCTGAGATCTGCAGACTGCAGACATAAAGCTTGAAAAATGCAGACTTACTTCGACTGTACGTATGCACCGACGGTTCAGGCTCTTGCTCCGAGAGACCCGTCTTCGCTTCTTGCTTCCTGAGTGCATCTGCTACCCCTCCACCTTCCTTTTCCTGCCCTAGTCTCCCTCGCCTCACTGCAGAGTCCCGCATGCTGAGACTACGTTTCCAAGCATTCTTCCACGTCTTATGATGATGTGATGATGATGGCGCTCCTTTGCAGGGCTTCACATAACGAGGGATTTGCGCCCAGGGAGGAGTCGGTGTCCTCAAGTCGGTTCCCGGCAAGTAGCAGAGCAGACTTCACAAGGGCCACAGACAGCACAGGTAAGTGACAGACAGCCATACAATGTTTACACTCTATGCGTCTGGGTTGGGGATGGTGCACAAAAGGATGCAGACAGAGCTGATGTTGTTGTGGTAGCCGTCTCTGCATGAGGGAGCGAGGAGTGAACTTTCAGGCAGGCAGTGCCAAAACAGTACAGTTCTAACTCGTCGTTACTGTGGGACATTGCAAACAGTATACACACTACACACCTACTTAAACAGGGAACACAGACAACCAGTGCAACTCCGTCAGCTCACAGAACTCCGCGGATTTTGCTGAGTTTTTCGGTAGCTCTGCCATATTTTGCGAAGTGAAACTCCACAAGCTCCGACCAGCCTAATTCAAGCAGTCATTTGCTTGTGATGTTTCTTCCGGTTCGGAAGTTTACCTATGCCTCATGCTTCTTTGGAAGCAGTTCGGTTTGCTGGTATGCATTACTTTTGATTTTCATTATCTCTTATAGGGACCTCTTGTTATTCCATAAGGGAGACTTTTTATACAGAGTATGCTTATTCTTTACGCCTCCTCTGAATTTCCACTCCCGTGCAATTTTCAGACTGTGTTAACCAAGATTTCCACTAGGACATTATTGTTTGATAGGTCCTTCATTTGAATGCACTTTGCTTTGAATTCAGGGGGTATATGGGTTGCTTTTGCGTTAGGTGATTTTTGAAAAGGTTATACTACTGTATGAGTGGGTTATGCCAACCATACCACGTTTTGCGTTCTTTGCCTGCACATGGGGTTTTGTCCCTTGAGATATATTTCTCTTGTTTGGAGACATCACATATGGCAGTTTTTTTTCAAAACCGTGTTTATTAAGAGTTCAATCAAGATTCAGGACAGCCCTCCACAGTCAGGAGGAGACCGTCAACAACACGTACAGATAAAAGCATGGTAGTGAACTCAGAGTTTTGTAGAAACAAAAGGGGCACGCCCCAAATCCCCCCCGACCCACCCATCCCCAACAGTATCCCCCAACACCCCTTCCCACTACCCACCCCTTATCCCACCCTAACCCAGTGCACGTGATCGCAAGTCAGCAACAGGAGACGGAAATCGAAGTCAGAGTCGGCTAACAGCCTAGGGCCCGGGGTCCACATCGAGGGCCAGTACATCATCAATATCAGCTGGGGGATCGAGGTCCAGACCCCTGTAGTCTGCCCACCGCTTCCAGATCTTATAGTGTTTCCGGGGGCACCCCCTGGCCTCAAATACGGGTAATTCTAAACCCATCAGATAGTCTAATCCAGCCTTCCACGCACTTAGGGGGGGGGCACGTTCGCTCTTCCATGCTTGGGCCAGATCACGCTTAGCTACCACTAGTCCCAACAGCAGTAGGTGGCGTTTGTAAATGTTACCCCCAACATTTTCCAGAATATGAAGGAGACCCAGCCTAGGGGTACGGGGAACGTCCCACCCCAGTACTTCCGACAGGCAGTCCCACACACCCGCCCAGAATCGGGTCAGCCTCTCACAGGACCATACGGTATGGAAGAGCGTCCCCCTCTCAGTACCACACCTCAGACATTCAGGGGCAGCTATGAGGCCCGCACGCCACAGCCGCTCCCTAGTATAATAGGCCCTATGGAGGTATTTAAATTGAATGAACCTAAGACGGACGGCTATAGCTGCGCCACGAGGGGATTCGAGGGCCTCCCGCCAATCGTCATCATCCAAGGGGCCAACATCATTCTCCCAGGAGGCCTTCAAAGTCGAGAGGGAGGGGGAGCAGTTCACGACCAGGGAGCGGTATATCTGAGAGACTTTCTTGTCGCCCAGGTCGCCCATAAACAGTTTAGCCTCAATAGGACTAAAGTCGGGGAGCTGTTCCAACCCCACCAGGCTGGGGCCAAGGGCATGGCGGAACTGAAGATAGCGAAAGAATTGGGACCTGGACAAATTATACTCGGAGCTAAGGTCCTGGAAGGATTTAAGTGTGGTTCCATTGAGAACATTACCAAGGGACGAGATCCCGATCGCATCCCAGCCGCCGAACCCGGACAAGGAGGCCAGCGCTGGTAGTAGACCGTTATGCCACAGCGGCGTCTCGGCCGTCAGCCTGCCCCACCACCCCATACGGCGCAGAGCCTGCCGCCAGATCGCGAAGACCACCTGGGTGACCCTTGGCAAAGCCCCCCTCCGCCTGGCCGAGTACAGCAGAGTGTGGAGTGTGGCACCTCCCATCAAGGAGTGTTCCAGTGCATAGGCCGGATCGCTACGATCCCCATACCACCACTCGTTGAGCACTAGAAGGTGGGAGGCCTGGTAATACGATAGCAGGTCCGCGGACGCCAAGCCGCCACAGTAGGCAGAGAGAAAGCAGGTACGCAGTGCCACCCTAGAAGCACCCCCGGCCCACAGAAATCTGCCCAGCACCGAGTTGACACCACGGAACCACTGCGGGCCTATTTTATACGGGTGATTTTGCAGTTGGTAGAGGAGCCGAGGCAGGGCCACCATTTTGAAGATAGCCGACCGGCCATAGATATTAAGGGGCATACGCGTCCAGGTCTTAACGTCAACCTGGACCCTGTCCCACACCGGCTGGATGTTACGATCCCATGCCACGGCAGGCGAGGCCGAGAGGTAAACGCCCAGGTACCTCATGCCATCGACCGCCACCTGAAGGGACGCAGCCCACTGGCAACTCACCGAAGCTCCCCCCAGAATCCACAGGGTTGACTTGCGAGGGTTAAGAAAGAGCCCCGACGCCTGATGAACTCCCGCATTATGTCAAGAACACGAGGCCCTGTACGTTGTAAATCGGTCATGAAGAAGAGCACGTCGTCCGCATATAGGGCGATGCGGTCCGAGTGGCCCGTCCCCCACACGAAGCCCCGATAGAGCGCGTCCTGGCGCACTCGGGCAGCCATAGGTTCCATGGCCAGCGCGAAGAGGTACGGGGAGAGGGGGCACCCCTGACGAGTGCCCCTGGCCACGGGAAATCGCGCGGAAATCGCCCCAGAGACGCGCACAGAAGCGGTGATATCGGTATAGAGCAGTTTCACATAGGAGACGAAAACCGGACCCAGGTTCAGTAGTGGCAGGAGGGCGAGGAGGTAGGTCCAGCTGACCGAGTCAAAGGCACTATCTATGTCAGCCAATAACAGCGCCGCCTGGTCCCCAGTTTTCCCGATCGCGTCAATCGCCGCCTGCGCCCGCCGGATGTTGTGTCGCGTCGCCCGGTGCGGCATGAATCCCGCCTGGTCCGGGTGAACAAGGGCCGAAATGTGGGGAAGCAGGCGATTCGCAAGCGCCTTGGCCAGGAGTTTGGCTTCAAAATTAATAAGGGAGATGGGGCGGTAGGACTCGTGGCGCTCGGGGGGTCTGCCCGGCTTTTGAAATACCACGATCTCGGCGTGACGCCAGTCCGGGGGGAGGCTACCCCGCTCCCGAGCCAGTTCCAGTGCCCGCCTGTAATGCGGCCCAAGTTGCAGGTGGAACTGCCGGTAAAATTCACTGGGGAACCCACTAGGCCCAGGTGCTTTACCCGCTTTGAGTTGACCCAGCGCGTCACCCAATTCCTCAGCTGTCAGGGGGAGATCCAGGGCATCGCGGACCTCATCAGGTACCGCTTGTGGGCGGACCGCCGCGAGGTAAGCCTCAATGCCATCGGGGGAGAGGCTCTCACGAGGGGCATACTGATGCTCGTAGTAGCGCGCGAAGCTCGCTGCAAGGATCGAGGGGTCCGTCATCGCTACCCCCGCGCCGTCGACCAGCCCCGGTAGGGTGACCGGCTGAAAAGTCTGCTGACACAATCGGTGGAGCATGGTGCAGGACTTGTCGCCCCATTGGTACACCCTACTACGAGTAGCCAGCCACGCTTGTCGGGCCTCATCCAACAAGACCGAGGAGTAAGACTGTTGTGCTTGTAAAAGCAGCCGCAGCGTCACATCATCGGCCGCCTCCCTGTGTCGTGCCTCCCGCCCTTCCACACGCTCCGCCGCAGTAGCAATACTTTCGTGTCGGGTCCGGCGAGCAGAAGCGCACCAGGCAATATCGACAGCCCTCAGGGCGGGTTTCATGGCCTCCCATACTGTCACCGCATCAACCCCTTCCGTTAGATTGTCCCGCCAATAGTGGGCGATCGCACTGCGCAGATGTCGGGAATAGCCCGGTTGCTGCAGGTGCCACGTAGACATCCGCCACCTGAATGGTTGGCGCGCCTTACAAAGGTCAATCTGAACCGCCACAGGGGAGTGGTCGGACAGCCCGCGAGGCCGGATCGCCGCCCCCTTCACTCTGTCAAGGAAGGCCCCCGGTACAAATACACAGTCTAAGCGTGAAAGGGAGCCATGCACAGCAGACACATAGGTGTACTCTCGTCTCTCTGCATGAAGATGTCTCCACACATCCACCCATCCAAGGCCATCAATCATTGCACTCAGCTTCGTAGGAGAGGCCGCAGCCGCGACCCCCTGCCTCCTCTGCCTGTCCAGAGCCACATCCATCACATCGTTCCAGTCGCCACCAATTACCGCCAAATAGCGGGGGAGTTCGGCCCAAAGGGTAAACAGTCGCTCCGCAAGGGCCCACTGCAGCGGGGGGGGGGGCATACACACTACCAAAAATTACGGGCTCCGCACCAATCTTCCCCTGCACAAACACAAACCGGCCCTGCGGATCGAGCCATTGACGCTCATGGGTATAGGCTAATCGTTTGTGAACCAGGATGGCCACCCCCCTCGAGCCCCTAGCAAACCCAGCATGAAACACCTGGTGGAAGCCAAACCTCTGCAGGCTCAGAGCTTTAGTACCCAGCATGTGTGTCTCCTGGAGGAGGAGCACATCAGCCAGGTCCCTTTTTGCCCAGCGAAGCACAGCCCCCCGTTTGATCTTGTCCAGGAGCCCCCGGACATTCCAGCTCAAGACACGCATGAGAGCAGCAGATGGCACAGGTCGTGGAGCGTCAGCCATTGTCACAATGGGTCCGTGCCCACAATCCCCGCAACCCAACCCAGACTCCCAGCCCTCCAGCCGCCGACAGCATACAAAACACGTGCATCCCACAGAACACAATCCCAATCCCCGCTACCCCACTAATCCCAACCCAACCCACCAGCAACCAAACATCCCAGAACCCCCCTCCCCCACCCCAATACCTCAATAAACAATGAAGCATCTGTCGCGGTACACGGTACTTCAGACCCAAAACACAGCGTCTAAAGCCAGTCATACCAATGGATCCCAACTAGACCCCCCTTAAAACCAACCAGGCACACTCCCAGAACCACCCCCCAACCCCATCCGGAGGAGGCAGCCCATAAAGTGCGCCCCGAACCCACTCCAAGAATATAGTAACATCAGTAGTAAGGCACCACGAACCAAGGGGTGTCAGACCGCAAGGGTCCACACCCCCGCCAGGAAAGGAGTCAATACTGCACCAGTCAATGGCTGCTCCATCGGCCAGAGCTCAGCAGCCACGGGGTATGGACATCGATGGGAGGCCACCAGTAGGCAGCCCCGGCCGGCGACAATCCGGAGTCCTCGCCAGGCTAATCTGTGTCAGGTTGTGTGTCCCCCAGCAAGGGATCCCGGGACAGGGACCTCCGTCGGGAGCGGGATTTGCGATGGCGTTTCCCCTTGGCAGGCGGGTCGCTCCGGTCCTGCGAGGAGCCACGTGGCGACCCGGAGTGCAACCCCGGCTGGACGTGCGGGCGAAGCCTGACAGTTTCATCTGTCCAATTGAAGACGGCCTCTGGTGTATCAAAGAAAAGAGTCTTCGAGTTGAAGATCACCCGAAGGCGAGCCGGGTAGAGCAGCGAGTACTGGATCTTGAGACCACGCAGCTTGGCCTTTGCTGCCAGAAAGGAGTGCCTCTGCTGGTGAACTAGTTTGGTATAATCTGGGAATATCATAATCTTATGATTGTCATAGAGCAGCGTGTCCTTAAGCCGCGCTTCCCGGAGAATAACATCCCTGTCGTGAAAGTTAAGGAGCCTTGCGATGATCGGGCGAGGTCGCTCCCCAGCCGGCGGTTTCTGCGTCAAGGTGCGATGTGCGCGCTCCACTACAAAGCAGCGCGACAGGGCGTCCGGGGGCAGCCAGTTCTCCAGCCACCGCGACAGGAAGACATCATAGGCCCTTTCTCACAGTCCTCCGGAAAGCCAACAAAGCGCAGGTTGTTCCGTCGCGCCCGCCCCTCGGCATCTTCCACCCGCAGCGCCAAGCCTCGTTGAGTCTGTTCCATGTCGGCAATCTTCTTCTGAAGGACGCCAACATCACCCTCCACTGCCGTGACTCTGGTCTCCGTTTCCGCAATGCGGGCGACTGCGTTGCGGAGGTCCTGGCGCAGAAGCATCACATCGGCTCCCACCGCTCCAATCTTCGCGTCCAACATATCACGGGACTTTGTAATGGCCGTCAGCAGCGCCGCGTTGTCCGGTCCAGCACTCTGGCCCCCACCAGCCGCTCCAGCACCTCCACCAGGGCCGGTAAATTTGTCGATTGGCCCAGTCTTTGTGGCGGCCGTGCCCCTGGTCATGGCGGCGGCAAAAGCGATCTATCAGTAGCACGCACCTGCAGGGGGTCGCACCGCTTGAAGGTCCCCCACTCAGGCCCCAGCCGGGGTGGCCGATGTACACCAGTCCACTCAGGATCTCGCCGTCGCCGAGCCGTCGGTCACAGGGAGGTACTCAGGCAGTGCAGCCCCGCTAGATCCCAGCGTATGTAAGCGCCACCCAGAGCGCCTCACCCAAGGTGTCCGTCTCCTCCACTCTGTGCCAGAGCAACCAGCGAGCCCCAATGTATGTAGGTCGTCCAGGGCCGGCAGCAGCCCCCCCAGGGCACAGCGTCCTGCACCTGCTCCTGCACAGGTGGGTGGCTCCCACAGCGGGCCGGCGCCCGGTCCGCACCGGCCTCACCGGTATCTCCGGCTCGTCACGGGCGCGGGCCGCCCCTGTCTGACTCGCCTCGGTCCGCGAGGGCGGAGGGTGCAGCGCGCATCGACGGCCGGGCACAGCGGTCGGCTGCAGTGAAGAATGCCATGCCCGCCGGCAGCAGAATGCGCCCAGGGATGTAGGGCGCTGTAGGCGCCAACCGCGGAGGGTCCCAGGATCAAAGGGACAACGATGGGCGGGGGCCGCCAAACTTGAGGCCCCGGCTCCGCCGAGGTCAGGAAGGCCGCAGCTCCAACAAAGCTCCCACAGAGGCACGGGCCCCCACCGCTGATAATGTGGGGAGAGATAGGGCACTCCTCGATGGTCCGCCGGCAATGGGCAGCCCTGGAGCACCGTCCGGGAGCGGCGCCGTTCGCCCCGGGCCCGGCCTTCCGGCCCGGGTACGCCAAAATTGAGGCCCCGGCCTGTCCGACGGGCACCAGGCCGCTCGCTGCACCCACTCGCCTCCTCGCGCCAGATGGTCTCCGCGCGGTATCTCGGGCACCGGACGGCTCCCAGCGACGTCCGTTCAGGTCACCTCCGTCGTGGAACACTCTTCGGGTTCAGGGACCAGGATAATGCCAGGATAAGTGTCGGGCCGGCGGGAGCTCTAGCAAGCCACGTCCGCCATGATCGCCCGCTAAGCCACGCCTCCCATATGGCAGTTTTAAAGGCTATATTATGTATTCTTTTGAATGATTATGTTGGGGAGCGACCCTTGACCCTGTTGTAGGGAGGTCGTTCCCCAAACCGCGCAGCTCCACTGGACTGTGCCTGCCCCTGACCCAGCGGCTGCTGAGTTCGAGGCCCTCCTCGACCCGCAGGCTGCCACCTGCGCCACATGCCAGTGGTAGGCCATGCCAGTGGCTGCCACCTGCGGTGGCCAGTGGTAGGCCCGTAGGTTTGTTTCTGCCCACGCTGTTGTGTTTTACTGCCCTATTGTTGTAATTCTGTACTGTACTTTGTAGTGGTCCTGATTGTGCCTGTTGCTTGCTGCCTTGCTTTCTTGCCTTGTTGCCTCACTGCTCCCCCGCCTATGCCTGTGCCTGTCTGCCCCCTTTGCCGGTCCCGCTTCCCGCCGCTGCCTCCCCTGCGGCCCCACCCCCGCGCTCCCATTCGTCCATTCCCCCTACCCAGCTGCTTCTCCCTCCCACCTTATAGACAATTCAAGTGAAGACATTTCTGCTATGAAAATTATTTAAAAAGCTGCAATGATTTTCTTGCGTTATGTATTGTCCTCAAACTATGGTTGTTAGGGTTTGATGGCCCAAGTGCGTTTTTTTTTATCGGTTTCAAATGTTTTTAGGGAGAGTGTGGGCATTTTGAAGCCTGGTTAAAGTCTATTACTGTAAATGCACTTTATTGCAAATGCCTTATCTAACGCAATTTCATAATGGTGGGTTGTCTTTCATGTACTTTTTTATTCTAAAAGTTTACTGGACAACTTTAGCTGTGAGCACAAGGCACCTTAATTTCTGCTGCTAAACGTTCATTAGCTTAATTGTATTGTATGGTCAAATTTGTCCTAAATGTTATTCCTTTGTGTTTTTAATTTTTTGTGTCTTTGTTTTAAAGTACTGTATTTTGTGAATTATTGCTGTAGGCAGAATGCACTTTCTTCTAGTAAACCGATTATTGGTAGTCAAACAAACTTTGTCAGGGCTTAGCTGTGGATCTCGTCTTGGATATAAATGTACACTGTATCTGTATATTTTTAATCTGACTCTGTTTTGGATATGTACTTTGCTGATTGTAATGATTTTAAGTAATCAACAATAAATATTTCTACGCTCTACCCCCTCCCACCTCCCCTTCTTATGGCGGCCGCTGCGCGTCCGTGCACAGCGGGCGTGCCTAATGCAAGCCCGTCTGCGCCCGTCCGTGCCTGGACCGCGCCCAGCGCCAGAACCCCTTGACCCCAAAGACACCACAACACCGACTGCTCTACGACACCTGCACCCTCCACGCACTCAACCCCAGACGAGAACGCACTTGCTACCGGGCCACCCTAAAGCGCACCCAAGGGCCCTTCACCTGCCGGAACTGCAGCTTCACCAGCATCCAACCCGCAAAACCACCAACCAATGAACCCAACTACCTGAGAGGCATCCTCCTCAACACTCGCTCCACCCGCAAACACACCGTAGAACTCTGGAGCCTCCTCGACTCAACCGCCCCTGACGTCGCCTTCCTGATGGAGACCTGGGTGAACCCCGCCTCAGCACCCGACATCGCCATAGCTGTAGGAGAGTAGGGTCTGCTTCCTATGGTCACCCCACTTTTTGCTCTGATTCACTGGTTTTTCGACTCTAGTGTGGCTGTGGGCCTGCTAATCAGACCCACAACCCAGCTGTTCTCTCTCTAAATTCATACCATGTACCTTAGGTACATATCCAATTGGGTATTGGATCACCTTTGTGAGCCCCTGTATAGTGTATCATAGGTACCCAGGCCATAGGTGCATCCACGGCCTACCAGGGGCTGCAGCATGTATTATGCCACCCCTGGCTGGCCATCCAAACTGACATCACAGGCTGATCACTCAGCTTGGGCAAGGTCGTGTAATCACCCCTTGCTTAGATATAGTATACCTATATCTACCCTTATATATAGACACATGTATACCTGTAAGTCACTTCTATGGCAGGCCTTAACAATCCTGGAGGCAGAGCGCTTGGTTTTATGTGAGATGGTGCTCTAGCATGAGCTGAGCCTGTCTGCAGCTTTCGGAACCATGTCCTTATAGCTGTTCTATGATATAGCCCTACCATATACTCTTGAGTGCATTATAATCCTCAGGGTTATTGCTAACTTTGATTTGGCTTTATCAAAACATGTCATCGTGTAAGGTGTCATACGCTTTGGAATACTACCCCCCAACCCCCGCCAGTTCTGGCGGCGGGGGTAGCATTCACCCTTCTAGAGGGAGAAGACATGTAAGTTCTACTTTACCCGGTTAAAGTTAAACGGAGCCTCAGCATCACAAAATGGATGCTGCTGCCACAGACACGAGTCTGACCTCCTGCTGCTGGACGAAACTCCGGCAGGGGAGGCCTGGACAATAGGTTTCCTGCCTTGGGAGGTGCTAGCACCTCCCCAGACAGACTTTAGTGTATTGGGGCAGGGTGGGTTGAAAGAAATGAGACACTGCCTGGGGCACACAAGGTGCTCCACGCATAGCCCGGTTCAAACCAGTTGCTGGGGTACTCCAGCCTCTGCTCTGGCGCGAAACTGGACAAAGGAAAAGGGGTGTAACCACCCCCTTCCCAGGTTCCACCCACAGGAGGGACCTAGCAGGTAATCCAGCCCCTTAATTTGGTATAAAGATAGGAGCAGAGTCTAGAGACTTTAGATTTATCCTGGAAAGAAACTCTGAATGAACTCTTGGACCTTCGATGTTCCATTTCGACTGAAAGACTGAAGACATCTCCCTTGTGGTCAAGGAGTGACCACCTTGTGCAAACAGGCACCACCAGTAACTTGTCGGTTTGCTTTGTCGACGCTCGAGCCGGAACCCGAAGACTCAGCGAGGCAGACTCTGGACTTCCAGACTTCTCTGACTCCGACCCACATCCACAGTAACGCTGAGACCCGTGGCGGACATGAGAGACGTGGGACCGGACATCCTGCAATACCTGCTTTTTGCTACTTGTGCAGCTTCTGAGGCATCCTCGAAGTTGTGCATTGGGGATTGAAAAGCCCAAGCCCCGAGCAGTAAGTGCACCGAAGCTCAGCCCTCCACACTCCACGAGTGCCGCGTGGGGCCTGTGCCTGCATTTCTCCTCGACGCGTCTTCGCGGTTGCTAGCTTGTTGGCTAGTGGCCCGCGCGAAGACATCCTTTTGAAATAACACTGCTTGCCTGGTTGCTCTGGGCTTGCTCCTGCTTTCCTGTAAAGGGGAAGCTCCGCAGACCTTGCTGGTCTGAACAGAAGCCGATCTTGCCTTCCTGCGTGTATAGCCTTTGCCAAGGCTTGTTGGGTCCAATCCGGATACCGACACCGCCAACAGCTAGATACTTTGTGGGACAGTCCGTATCCAGCTCCTGGTCGTCGTCGACACCTCCTGGTCCACGTGGCTGCAGAGACAAGCTTCACATCCTCACCTGATTGCATTTCAACATTGCCTGGTTCCTTCCTGGTCACTGGCTAGTGACCCAGACTCTGTCCCCTCTGCTTTCAGGTTCTTCACTGCTCCGATCCACCCTTGGATCCATCCGGACATCTTCTTCCTGGTCGCTAGCAGCACTTTCTTGCAGCTCTCCATTGGATTGATCGACGAAACCCGACACAAAAGAACACCTATGCACCCGGCTTCCCTGGGTGAGGTAACTCGAGTACTCCGGTGCTCCCGTGGGTAACAACTATCCAAGTGTCCTAGTTTAACAGGGTTTTCCCGTAGTCCACCCGGAAGTGTCCGATATCAACTACTTTGTAACTTTTACCTTCCCATTGATTCTCTATGGTAACTCGCATATGTGTTTAGACACTGCACACGCATCCTGTGGGTCTCCTACTTCCAGTCCTTTGGTTGACCAGCGTAGCCCCAGCGATTTCCTAGGCCCTAGGCCTACTCACCTTTCCAGAAGTGGTTCTTATACAATTTCTTTAGTATATGGTCCGTGAGGCTCTGAAGTATTAGCCTAAGACTGCTTTGTCCATGCTACCACTAGGATAGCTGGTCTATAAGTTTGACTTTACAACGAACACCATAAGGGTTGTTTGGACTGGTGCAAGGTGCTCACTAGAATAGTGAACATCATATACCAGGCCAACTTCTCACAATAGCCATCCCGGAAGGCTACAAGATCTCCCGCAGCGACCGCTCCAACGGAGTAGGAGGTGGAATTGCCATAGTCCACAAGAACACCCTCAGAGTCACGACCAACACCGACGACACCCACAGCACCGCCGAACACCTGCACTTCCAGATCCACACAGACCCCAACACCACCCTCAGAGAAACCCTCATCTACAGACCCCCTGGACCCTGACCACAGTTTGGCAACTCCATCGCCGACCTCATCAGCATCCACGCCCTCGCTTCCACAGACTACATTCTCCTCAGGGACCAGAACTTCCACCTCAAGAACAACAACGACTTCAACTCCGCCACCCTGATCGACAACCTCGCCGACCTCGGACTCACACAGCTTGTGACAACACCCACCCACGCCGCCGGTCACACGCTTAACCCCATCTTCTCCGCAAGCCCCCACGTATCCTTCAACCACACCTCCGAACCCCACTGGACCGACCACCGCTGGGTCCATTTCACCTTCAGGAAGCCCACCACACACCACCGCACCTAACAGATGCCTCGTTGCTGCTGAGGCAAAGTCACCGAAGAGCAGCTAGCCACCACCCTCGCCCAGTCCCCACCAGCCGATCCCACTGAACCCAACAACGCCGCACTCAACCTCCGAGAGTCGATCGACGATGGCGCCAACACTCTCGCTCCACTCAAGACATCCTCCAACAGCCAAACCAGCAAGAAAGCCACCTGGTTCACTGAAGACCTACAGGCCTCCAAGCATACATGCCGGAAATTGGAGAAGGACTGGCTCCGCGAATGATGGCCATACAACCACACAGCCCTCAAGAACGCCACCCGCAGACACCATCAACTCATCCGAACCGCCAAGAGGACCGCTTTCAAGGACCACCTGGATAACAACGCACACAACAGCAATGAGCTCTTCAGCATCGTGAAGGAACTCTCCAACCCCAACTCCAACACCAACGACAGCCCCCCTTCGCAGCACCTGTGCGACTCACTGGCCACCTTCTTCCACCGCAAGATCGCCGACATCCACGACAGCTTCAATGCCACGACTTCCCCGCCAATCACCGAGACCTCCACCCTCGTGACCACCAGCCGACTGATCCCCTGGTCCAACATAAACGACAGCGACACCATCAAGATCATCGCTCCCTATCTCCAGAAAGATATCAACACGAGACAGCAACCTTCCCAGAGAGCTGGAAGCATGCCGAGATCAACGCCTTACTCAAGAAGCCCAAAGCGGACCCCAAGGACCTCAAGAACTTCTGTCCCATCTCCCTGCTCCCGTTCCTGGCGAAGGTCACCGAGAAAATCGTCAACAAACAACTGACCCACTACCTCGAGGACAACAACATCCTGAACCCATCCCAGTCCGGTTTCCGCAGCAACCACAGCACCGAAACCGCCCTCATCGCCACCACCGACGACATCAGGACCCTGCTCAACAATGGAGAAACAGCAGCCCTCATCCTCCTGGACCTATCAGCCGCCTTCGACATGGTCTGCCACCGCACACTACGAACACGCCTACACGGCGCCAGGATGCAAGAGAAGGCCCTGGACTGGACCACATCCTTCCTCTCCGGCAGAACTCAGAGCGTCCGCCTCCCACCCTTCCGCTCCACCACCACTGAGATCATCTGCGGCGTACCCCAGGGCTCTTCCCTAATCCCAACGCTGTTCAACATTCACGTCGCCAGACAGCACGACTGTGAGAAGTTGGCCTGATATATGATGTTCACTAGTTCTAGTGATCACCTTGTATCAGTCCAAACAACCCTTATGGTGATTGGTTGTAAGTCAACCTTGTAGACCAGCTATCCTAATGGTAGGATGGACAAAGCAGTCTTAGGCTAAACTCTTTTGGCATGTGAAGCCAGCTGTTTTACCACATATAACCCCTGAATACCAGATGAAAGGACACCACACAGGTTGTTATGAAAATAAACAATATATTTATTAATAACCAACACCTCTGAACTCTTTATGAGGTCAGAGGGCTAAGCACATGACAATCTCTTAGGAAAAATAAGATAAGTTTCACAAAATTACAATGGTGCCCTAGGGGCAACGCAAACCATATAAGTAAATGGTATAAGTAGAACGATAGAAGGAATGGAGCTGTCCGGAGGCTGGAGGTTCGCTGGGACTACACTATCCTAACCTCAGGTAAGTAATAGGAGGCCCACGGGACGCGTGTGCAGAGTGTGAACTCACACGCGAGATGCGTAACAACGTCTATGGACAGTACAGTTCAAGAAAAAGGTGAGTACGGACAATCCTGACTGGTTAGGACTAAAATGACTGTGAATCTGGACACTAGGAGAGTCAAGCTACTCTTGAGCACCGAAATGCTCTTGTTACCTCACCCACGGGCTGCGGGTGCATAGGTGCGAAGTCGTGTCGGGTTTCTGCGATAAAGTCTATGGAGCCTGGAAGAAAAGATGCTGCAGGCGACCAGGAGGAAGATGTCCGGTGCGATCCACGGGTGGATCGAGGAAGAAGAGGACCTGAAAGCAGAGGGGACAGTTTTCAAAGTTACTAGCCAGTGACCGGTGTGGAACCAGGAAGGAACCAGGTGCTGCTGTCGCAATCAGTTGAAGAGTGGACGCTTGTCTCTGCAGCCACGTGGACCAGAAGGTGTCTTCGACGACCAGGATGGAGGCACGAGCTGTCCCACGCAGGCTCTCGCTGTCGGCGGTGTCGGATCCGGATTTGGAGTCAACAGGCCTTGGCAAAGGCAACCCATGCAGTGAGTGGAAACGGCGTCTGGAGTGCACCAGGAGGGTCCGGGGGGCCCCTCTTTTGGAAGGGAGCAAGGGCCAGTCTGGAGCAACCAGACCAGCAGTGAAGATTTCAAAGTTCGTCGTCTAGGAGGCCACTAGCCAGCCGGCAAGTGACCAGACAACGCATCGAGCAGCAAACAGGCAGAAGGGCCCCACGCAGATCTCGTGGATGCTGGAGGGCTGATCTTCGGTGCAGGAGCTGCTCGGGGCTGGGGCTTCTCAATCCCCAAAGCACTTGGTCCAGTTTACCTCGAGAGTCGTGCTGGAAGCAAAGTGCAGTTTCTTCCAGGATGGCCGGTCCCACGTGTCTCGTCGCACCCACGGATCTCAGCTGTGCTGCAGATGTGAGTTGAGGTCGGAGAGGTCTGGGAATCCGGGTCTCGTCGAGCTCTGAAGTCTGGATCCTCGAGGGAAGACAACAAAGTGAAGCCGCTGGACGCTTGATGGTGCCTGCAGTTGCAGGGTGGACACTCCTTGCCCACAAGGGAGATTTTTCAGTCTTCTGTGGAGTAGAACGTCGAAGTCCAGAGTTTCTTCTTGTAAAGTTGTTCAGGATAATCTAATTTGGAATGGGACCAGCTCCTATCTTTATTCTCCTAAAGGAGGCTGCACTACTGACTAGGGCCCTCCCCTGGGTGGGACCAGGAAGGGGAATGGCTACACCCCCTATCCTTTGTCCAGTTTCGCGCCAGAGCTGGGGCAGGGGTGCCCCAGCAACTGGTTTGAACCGGTGTATGCACAGGACACCTTGTGTGCCCCAGGCATGTCTCATTCCTTTCAGGCCTGTCCTACCCAATACACAAAATCCTGTCTGGTGTGATGCTAGCACCTCCCAAGGCAGGAAACCATTTGTCCAGGCCTCCCTCGCTGGAAGGACTTCCAGCAGCAGGAGGTCAGACTTGTGTCTGTGGTGGCAGCATCCATTTTGTGATGCTTAGGCTCGAGTTAACTTTAACCGGGGTTCACAGTTACATACATGTCGTGTCCCCCTAGAAGGGTGGAATGCTACCCTGTCGCCAGAATTGGCGAGGGGGTAGTATTCCAATTCGTATGACACCTTACTCGACATGTTTTGATAATGCTATACCAAAGTTAGCATTTAACCGCGAGGATTATAATGCACTTAAGAGTATATGGTATAGCGTTATCATGGAACAGCTATTAGGACTTGGTTCCGCAAGCTGCAGACGGGCTCAGCTCATGCCAGAGCACCATCTCACATAATTCCAAGCACTCTGCCTTCAGGATTGATAAGGCCAGCCATAGGAGTGACTGATAGGAATATATGTGTCCATTTTAGGGTTAGATATAGGTATACTATATCTATAGCAAAGGGTGATTACACCACCTTGCCCCAGCTGTCTTGCAGCCAGTTGTGTCAGTTTTGGATGGCCAGCCAGGGGTGGCATAATACATGCTGCTGCCCCTGGGAGGCCCTGGGTACACCTATGCCCTGGGTACCTAAGGTACACTGTTGCAAATTTAAATGATTGCGATTGACGTATGGGGGGTCCAAATACAACAACAAAAGGAACAAGGGTCCCATACATAATAAGTATCCCCAAAGATAGGGGCAGAGGCCCTAGAAATGGTAATAAAATGAATGAGACTATAAGTTTGGAAGGCCGTAAAGCGCAAGTTGCCCCAGAAAGGGAAATTGTTCCTGCCCATATTCCGGTAGAGATTGTTGGTGGCTCCCTTACTGAGCATGTTAGTGTTGTTGAGAATGATATCACCCACGAGCTGCCAAATGCAGCAGAGATAGCGGGTAACTTCTCGGCTAAGGGAAGCCACCATCTACGAGCAGAAGAGGGGATACCCATGGCCGACCTTGCGGAGAAGAGTATTGTAGAATCCTGCAAGATACTAAGTTGGAACGTAGCGGGCCTCAATTCCAAACGTAACGATAAGGAATGGTCAAGCTTTGTTGTCAGACACAATATTATTGCCTTCCTGGAAACCTGGGATACAACTGCAAACCTCTGGTGGGATGGGTACACTAGCTTCGCCAAGGCAGCCACTCCTAGCAGCATGGGCAGAGCTAAGGGAGGTCTGTTAATGTTATTCTCCCTAGAATTGAAGGTCTCCCTAAAACAGATTAGCACTGACTCGCACAACATCCTCATTGTTGAGAGAGAGATTAACCCTGCTAGAAGATCACTATATATTAATTTTTACAATTCAGGGAATAGGGGCAATAACGGCAGTAATATCGCCACCTTAGACGCTATACTAAGGTCAGGCAGGCAGAACACACAGCTTGATATAGAGTACATCTTATAAGGCGATTTTAACATTCATCCCTGCATGCTAGCATGCAGTTTAAGTAACAATGAATGGGGTGAAGACCTCATGGGACCTCACTTCGAACACACCACAGACGGAGAGGAGCTAGAAGAGTTTCTGGCAAATTTCAATCTGTTTGAACCAGAGGGCGAGCCAAGAATAGCTACATTTACTGGCACAAATCCTGGAACCATAATCGATTACATCTTCACCACACAAGGTATTTTAAACCAGGTGATTTCCTATCGCACTGTGCCTTCTCACTACTGCGACCACAACCCCGTTCTACTTGAAGTGGCTTGGGGAGATTATATGGGGCCAAATCCGGGGAAAGCGAGAAGGGCTAACACTTTGCGTACCTCTGATCAAGGTAGGAGAGTCAAGTGGGCTAAGGTGGTCCCAGAAAATTTCTATGCGGAGGTTCTTCCGAAAATTAAGGTACAGGTTGAGGTGTGTCAGAATCCTTGTGCCCTGGGTTGTCAAATTATAGGGGCCTTTGAGTCGATCTGTGGGCAGGTGGCGCAGGATCTCTTGGCTAAACCAAAGAAAGGAGCGCCGAATAAGAAGCGTTGGTTTGACACTGCGTGTTCCAATGCACACAGGTCTCTGATGATAGCCCTGAAAAAAGTACCAAGGGTAAATGACGAGATTGTTAGGTTAAGGAAAATCTACAAGTCAGCCATTAAAACTAGAAAAGACAGTATTAAACGGGAAGCCTGGGAAAATCTTCTATCCATGGCTGTCCTGAAGGACAGTCCGAAATTTTGGGAAATTATTAAACAACCATTCTTTTCCGACCAAATGAATGAGGCCATGGACTGTGTCATCCCAGATGACAAGTGGTTGTCCCATTTTAAAAATGTGTATGGGGAAAATGATCAGGTAATCCAAGATGCCTTGCCGGTCACCCTAGACGCCACTCCAATATATTTTTACAGCACAGAAGTGGAGAAAGCTATTCTGGCCACAACCAAGCACAAGGCCCCGGGCCCCGATGGGGTGCCAGCTGACTTTTTCTTATATTCCCCAAAGCTGTGGGCAGAGGTATTGGCCAATGTTTTTACTGCCGTTAATAGTAACCCTACACCAGCCTCCTGGGACATTTCAACCATAGTCCCCATTTTTAAAAAGGGCCAGCGGGATGATCCCGGGTGTTATAGGCCCATATCCCTCTTGGACTCGTCGGTGAAGATCTTAGGTAGAGTCCTTTTGTCTAGGTTGAGGGAAAATGTCGAGAATTGTGGAGGATTGTCTGAGATCCAGTACGGGTTCAGAGAAAGGAAAGGCACAATCGAGCAATGCTCTAACTTGCACCTGCTCATATCTAAGTACACGGTGGCCAAGGAGGGGTCCCTATTTCTAGCATTTATGGACCTCACCTCGGCCTTCGATTTGGTGAACAGGGCAAAGTTATGGACGATCTTGCTGAGGATGGGGATCGACGAGGCATTGGTAAGATTTATGGCTTCCTTACACCAGGAGCTTTTCGCAGCCGTACGGGTCACAAATGACGGTAGGTGCACGTCCCTTTTCAAATCCTTGAAGGGGGTAAGGCAGGGCTGTATTCTGGCCCCCTTGCTGTTTACCATTTATATTAACGGTTTGGGTGAACACCTGGAGGAGAAGGAAGTCGACGTTCCGCGTGCAGGAGCTGTTAAGATTCCAGCGCTCCTGTACGCGGACGACGCCGTGCTAATTGCGCGCACGGGTGTCGGCCTCCAACGCCTCTTAAATGCCTTTGGCACATTTATGGAACAGCTTGAGTTAAAAATAAACACTAGCAAGTCGCATACCATGGTGGTGGGACGAGAAAGCAGTAAGAGGAGATCTAAATCCTTCACGTGTAGAGGGGATATGGTTTCCAGAGTCTCCACGTTTCCCTACTTGGGGGTCCTTTTTGATCAGAGAGGAACCTGGGGTCCGCAAGTGAGGGCGAAGAGGTTGGTGGTTATTAGATCTTCGTCTGCCCTCATGGGTTTTGCGGGTAGGTTGGGTGCAAGGCCAATGGAAGCGATGTTGAAAATCTATAAGAGCAAATCCGTCGCTGTGGCATTATATGGTTCACCACTCTGGGGCTACGTAAACGTGGAACCAATCCAGAGAGCGGAGAATAGATTTATACGTACACTCCTCTCTCTGCTGCAGTCAACCCCAACCTACTCTATCCACATGGAGGTGGGTTTAGATTTTCTAACTGATGGGTTGAACATGGCTCCCCTGATCTTTTGGTTAAAGACGTGGCTCAATGAAGACCTCCCACTGAATCATAAGATCATGTCCGACGTCTTGTCCCTAGACCATTTTAAAAAGATTCCGTGGCTGGCCTATCTGTCGAAGGCATTCTCAGACTTGGGGCGACCAGAGCTTTTCACTTCCCCCCAAGACATCAAGGTCCAAGATATTGACCTTGTTAAAAAGCACTTTATGGGGAGAGTAAGAGCATCCCGTGAGGAAAGGGAGTTAGTGAAACCATCAGTAAGGGGTCATTATTTACTCGTTAACTCATTCTCTTTAGCACCTTATCTTGGTTTCGTTACAATCTCATTCCATAGGTTTCTTTTAACTAAGTTCAGGTTCAATTTGTTACATTTTTATTTAGGCACTTTTAAAACATGGGAAAAACCGGAACAAGCTTCACCCTGCAGCTGTGATAATTTTTCATTTCAAGACACTATGCATTTTGTTATGTTTTGTGGGTTTTATTCAGAACCAAGGAAAAAATATCTGGTACCAGTTCTGAAGGAGGCGGGCTTCACGCAAGTGAGACCGGCCTTGCTCTTTTTACAATCGTTGATTAACCCATGTATTACCTTTTGTATAGCGAATTTCTTGGTAGCTGCAGCTAGATTGAAAAAACACACCCACTAGATCCATTGTTATTCCTTCTTAACTTTGGCAGGCCTAGTTTTGTCTTAATGTAATTGATTGATTGATTTTACGGTCATATCTTAATATGTATGAAATGTTCCTAAACTTTCTGTATGAAATGTTTTTAATCTTTTTGTATGACTTTTAATTAAGTCGAATAAAGAAAACTTGACTTGACACTGTACAGGGACTGATAAGGTGGCCCAGTACCAATTGGTAAATGCACCTAAAGTACATGGATGCCAATTTAGAGAGAGAACAGCTAGGCTGTGGGTCTGATTAGCAGGCCCACAGCCAGGGAAAGTCATAAACCAGTGAAGCAAAAAGCAAAAATCTGGGGTGACCATAGGATTGCAGACCCTACTCTCCTACATAACCCCCCCCAAACTTAGGGACATTAAACTAACCTTGACCAGGTGAGTCTTCCTGTTCTAAGTGGAAATACCTGGAGAGACCATCTGCATTGCCATGGTCAGTGCCTGGTCTGGGCTCCACTGTAAAGTCCATCCCCTGTAGGGAAATGGACCACCTAAGAAGTTTGGGGTTTTCACCCTTCATCTGATTTAGCCATAAGAGGGGCTTATGGTCGGTCTGAATCTTGAAGTGAGTTCCAAACAAGTAGGGCCTCAACTTCTTCAGGGCCCAAACCACAGCAAAGGCCTCCCTCTCTATAGCTGACCAACGTTTCTCTCTAGGGGTCAGCCTTCTGCTTATAAAAGCAATGGGCTGGTCATGACCATCAATATTCAGTTGAGATAGAACAGCTCCCACACCCAACTCAGATGCATCTGTTTGGACAATGAAGGTTTTGGAGTGGTCAGGACTCTTGAGAATAGGTGCAGTACACATGGCCTGCTTTAGGTCATCGAATACCTTCTGACAGCTAACTGTCCACTGAACTTTCTTTGGCATTTTCTTGCTTGTCAAGTCATTAAGTGGTGTCACAATGGACCCATAATTTTTGACAAACTTCCTATAGTAACCAGACAGGCCCAAGAAAGCTCTGACCTGTGTCTGGGTGGTTTGAGGAGCCCAGTCCTTTATGGCCTGTATCTTGCTCTCCAATGGTTGAACCTGGCCTCCACCCACAAGGTGGCCCAGGTACACAACCTGACTCTGCCCTATCTGGCACTTGGTGGCCTTGATAGTGAGGCCTGCCTTCTGCAGGGCCTCCAAAACTTTTCTCAGGTGGATCAGGTGATCCTCCCAGGTGGAGCTAAAGACAGCAATATCATCTAGATATGCTGCACAAAAGTCATCCAACCCAGTGAGAACTTGGTTCACCAACCTTTGAAAAGTGGCAGGTGCATTTTTCAAACCAAAGGGCATCACCACAAATTGGTAATGACCTCCTGGGGTAGAAAATGCTGTTTTGGCCTTGGCATTCTCAGCTAACTCGATCTGCCAATAACCAGCTGTTAGGTCAAATGTACTCAAAAAAGTTTCAGAAGCCAACTTGTCTATGAGCTCATCTGCCCTAGGTATTGGATGGGCATCTGTCTTAGTGACAGCATTGAGACCACTGTAGTCTACACAAAACCTCATCTCTCTCTTACCATACTGGGTGTGAGGTTTTGGCACTAGAACTACAGGACTAGCCCAAGGGCTCTCTGAGGGTTCAATGACTCCCAATTCCAACATCTTTTGAACTTCTTTCTTTATGCAGTCCCTGACGTGGTCAGGTTGCCTGTAGATTTTACTCTTGACAGGCAGACTGTCCCCAGTGTCCACCTCATGGGTGCACTAGTTTTTCTGATTGGGTGTCAGTGAGAACATTTGTCTAAAGGATTGAAGAACTTGTTTACAATCCTCTTGTTGATGCTCAGAGAGGCTGTCAGAAAAGACTACACCATCCACTGACCCATCATCAGGGTTCTGAGTGAGCAGGTCTGGGAGAGGGTCACTCTCTTCCTCCTGACCCTCATCTGTGGCCATGAGCAAGCCCATGTCCTCCCTGTCGACAAATGCCTTGAGCCTGTTCACATGAAGCACCCTATGGGGGCTCCTGGGAGTTCCAAGGTCCACCAGGTAGGTGACCTCTCCCTTTTGCTCAATGATGGTATGGGGTCCAGACCATTTGTCTTGGAGAGGTGGTGGGGCCACTGACTCCAACACCCACACCTTCTGTCCTGCATGATAAACAGTTAGGACAGCCTTTTGGTCATGCCAAGCTTTTTGGAGTTCTTGGCTGGCCTCAAGGTTTTTGGATGCCTTCTCCATGTACTCTGCCATCCTGGAGCGGAGACCAAGTACATAGTCCACTATGTCAAGTTTAGGCTTTTTGAGAGGTAACTCCCATCCTTCCTTCATAAGACATAGGGGTCCTCTTACAGGATGTCCAAACAGACGCTCAAAAGGACTCTAGCCAACCCCCTTCTGTGGGACCTCTCTGTAAGCAAACAGGAGACAGGGTAAAAGGATGTCCCATCTTCGCCTAAGCTTTTCAGGTAACCCTTTTATCATCCCTTTGAGGGTCTTGTTGAATCTCTCAACAAGCCCATTGCACTGTGGGTGATAGGGTGTGGTAAATTTGTAATTTATACCACACTCCTTCCACATTGCAGTCAAGTATCCTGACATGAAGTTTGCACCTCTGTCAGAGACAACCTCCTTAGGAAACCCCACTCTGGAGAAAACTCCAAGCAGGGCCCTGGCCACAACAGGAGCTGTAGTGGTCCTAAGGGGAATAGCTTCTGGATACCTGGTGGCATGATCCACTACCACCAGTATAAATATGTGCCCAGATACTGTTGGGGGGTCCATTGGTCCAACAATGTCTATTCCCACTCTCTCAAAGGGCACCCCCACCACAGGTAGTGGTATTACGGGGGCCTTTGTTGTGCCACCTGATTTGCCACTGGCTTGACAGGTGACACACGAGCGACAAAACTCTTTAGTGTCTTCAGACATATGAGGCCAGTGAAAGTGTGGGGCAAGCCTGTCCCAAGTCTTGTTCTGGCCTAAGTGACCTGCAAGGGGAATCACATGGGCTAAGGTGAGAAGGAAACCTCCAAGAGACAAGGGGAGGACCAGCCTCCTGGTAGCACCAGGTTTGGGGTCTCTTGCCTCAGAGTATAGGAGTCCTTCATCCCAATATACCTTATGGGCACCTGTAGCATTCCCTGCAGCCTCAGTAGCAGCTTGCTGCCTGAGGGTTTCAAGGGAGGAACAGTCTAACTGCGACTGCCTCAAGTCTGCCCTGGAAGATCCCCCTGTCCCAAGAAACTCAACCTGTTCAGGTTCAAGCTCTTCTAGGACAGTTCCTTCAGGGGTCTCTGGGTCAGCCTCCTGAGAGGGCTGATCCTCAACCTGAGGCAGGGGGGA
This sequence comes from Lissotriton helveticus, assembly GCF_964261635.1. Taxonomy (NCBI): domain Eukaryota; kingdom Metazoa; phylum Chordata; class Amphibia; order Caudata; family Salamandridae; genus Lissotriton; species Lissotriton helveticus. Next base: position 57,176,279 of record NC_136069.1, on the reverse strand, counting down.
GGCTCAGCCTTACCCCTACTGCTCTTCCTCTTGGTTAGTGTCTGGTCCATTCTTCCAGGATCCAGCACTTGTTCAGGTGGGCATTTCTTGTGGGACACCCCCGCGCCGCACGGCCACCAGCTGCTGCGTGTGCCCCTCTGCTGTGCCCTGCCTCGCGGCCTGCCTCGCTGCCTGTTTTGACAGTCATTTGTGCTTGTTTCTGCTTCTTTTAGTCTTTCCCCGTGTTTAGCCTGTTTTAACTGTAAATTGTGCTTGTTTCTGCTTCTTTTAGTCTTTCCCCGTGTTTAGCCTGTTTTAACTGTAAATTGTGCTTGTTTCTGCTTCTTTTAGTCTTTCCCCGTGTTTAGCCTGTTTTAACTGTAAATTGTGCTTGTTCTGCTTATTTTAGTCTTTCCCCGTGTTTAGCCTTTTTAACTGTAAATTGTGCTTGTTTCGCCGCCCCCCCTCCTGTTTCCCGCCTCCCTCGCCGCCCCCGCTTCCCGCCACCACCGCCGACCCCGCCCTTCTTCTCCTTGTGTTCCCTCCCCGCTCCCGCCTCCCAGCTGCCCCGCCCACCCGCGCACTTCGCCTTAAATGGCGACCGTGCGGCACAGGTGAGTGTGACCCACTTGTGGGACACCCCCGCGCCGCACGGCCACCAGCTGCTGCGTGTGCCCCTCCGCTGTGCCCTGCCTCGCGGCCTGCCTCGCTGCCTGTTTTGACAGTCATTTGTGCTTGTTTCTGCTTCTTTTAGTCTTTCCCCGTGTTTAGCCTGTTTTAACTGTAAATTGTGCTTGTTTCTGCTTCTTTTAGTCTTTCCCCGTGTTTAGCCTGTTTTAACTGTAAATTGTGCTTGTTTCGGCTTCTTTTAGTCTTTCCCCGTGTTTAGCCTGTTTTAACTGTAAATTGTGCTTGTTTCTGCTTCTTTTAGTCTTTCCCCGTGTTTAGCCTGTTTTAACTGTAAATTGTGCTTGTTCTGCTTATTTTAGTCTTTCCCCGTGTTTAGCCTTTTTAACTGTAAATTGTGCTTGTTCTGCTTATTTTAGTCTTTCCCCGTGTTTAGCCTTTTTAACTGTAAATTGTGCTTGTTTCGCCGCCCCCCGTCCTGTTTCCCGCCTCCCTCGCCGCCCCCGCTTCCCGCCACCACCGCCGACCCCGCCCTTCTTCTCCTTGTGTTCCCTCCCCGCTCCCGCCTCCCAGCTGCCCCGCCCACCCGCGCACTTCGCCTTAAATGGCGACCGTGCGAACGCGCAGCGTTGACGCGCAGCGGGCGCGCCGATTGTGCGCCGAAGGCGCGCCAAAGGTAAGCCCGTCTGCGCCCGTCCGCGCCTGGACCGCGCCCAGTGCCAGGACCCCTGGCCCCCACCGACGGAAGCCGACCCGACGAACCTACAGCGCCGCCGATCTCATCGCACTCAACACCGGCCGCATCCCAGGATGTCACCGAGCCGCCCCGAAGCACACCCACGGACCCTTCAGCTGCCACGCCTGCAAGTTCACCTGCATCCGGACCTTCCATGCACCCCCCCAAGCCGAACTCCAGCAGCAACCACCTCAAGTGCATCCTGCTCAACACCCGCTCCGTCCACAGACACGCCGTAGAACTCTGGAACCTCCTCGACACCACCGCCCCCGACGTTGCCTTCCTCACCGAGACCTGGATGAACGCCTCCTCAGCGCCCGACATCGCCATCGCCATCCCAGAGGGCTACAAGATCACCCGGAGGGACCGCACCACCAACCAGACGGGAGGAGGCATCGCCATCATCCACAGAGACACCATCCGCATCACGACCAACACCGACGACACCCTCACCACCGCTGAACACCTGCACTTCCAGATCCACACCAACCCGAACACCACCCTCAGAGGCACCCTGATCTACCGACCTCCGGGACCACGCACACGATTCAGCGAGGACATCGCCGACTTCGTCAGCCCACACGCTCTCCCCTCCGCCGACTACATCCTCCTGGGGGACCTCAACTTCCACCTGGAGAACAACAACGACCGCAACACCATCAGCCTGCTCGACAACCTCGCCAACCTCGGACTCAAGCAACTGGTGACCACCCCCACCCACCTCGCCGGACACACACTCGACGCCGTCTTCTCATCCAGCAAAGACGTCACCTTCAGCCACGCAACAGGACTCCACTGGACGGACCACAGCTGCGTCCACTTCACCTTCAGAAGAACGACGATCCACCACCACCAGCAACAGGTTGTCCGAAGAAGCTGGAACAAGATCACAGCCGACCAGCTCACCGCCTCCCTGAGCCAGCACCCTCCCGCCAACTCATCGAACCCCAGCCAGGCCGCCGACAACCTCACGAAGTGGATCAACGACTGCGCGGACGAACTCGCCCCTCTGAGAACCCCACCCAGCAGACCCGGCAGCAGAAAAACACCATGGTTCACCGACGAACTCAAGAGCTCCAAGAAGAACTGTCGAGTCCTCGAGAAAGCCTGGAGACGAGAACCAACGACGAACAACATGACCACCCTCAAGCTCGCCACCCGGAAACACCACCAACTGATTCGCGCCACCAAGAAAAATACTTACAAGGATCGACTGGACAACAACGCACACAACTGCAAGGAACTCTTCAACATCGTGAAAGAGCTCTCCAACCCCAACGCCGGAAACAATGACATCACCCCGTCGCAAGACCTCTGCAACTCCCTCGCGTCCTACTTCCACAACAAAATCACGGACATACACAACAGCTTCAACAACCAACCAACGCAAGCCACAACCACAACGACGCCACCCACCACCACCCTCCGCACCTGGACCCCGATCAGCACCGAAGACACCATCCGCACCATGAACTCCATCCATTCCGGATCTCCGACTGACCCCTGCCCTCACCACGTCTTCAACAAGGCCGACGCTGTCATCGCACCCCACCTGCGGGACATCATCAACACCTCCTTCGACACCGCCACCTTCCCTGAGAGCTGGAAGCACGCCGAACTCAGCGCTCTTCTCAAGAAACCCACTGCAGACCCCACCGACCTCAAGAACTACCGTCCCATCTCGCTCCTCCCGTTCCCGGCCAAAGTCATCGAGAAGACCGTCAACAAACAGCTGGCCGCCTTCCTCGAGACGAATGGATCCCTCGACCCCTCACAGTCGGGCTTCCGAGCGAACCACAGCACCGAGACCGCCCTCATCGCTGCCACCGATGACCTTCGAACTCTGATGGACAACGGAGAAACAGCGGCCCTCATCCTCCTGGACCTCTCCGCGGCTTTCGACACTGTCTGCCACCGCACCCTAGTACAGCGCCTCGGCAACATCGGAATCCAGGAGAAGGCACTGGAATGGATCACCTCCTTCCTCGACGGAAGAACACAGAGAGTCCGCCTACCACCGTACAAGTCAGAGGCCACCAAAGTCATCTGCGGCGTCCCTCAAGGATCCTCACTGAGCCCCACCCTCTTCAACGTCTACATTAGCCCCCTCGCGGCCATCGCACGCCAACACAACCTCAACATAATCTCCTACGCCGACGACACCCAGCTGATCCTCTCCCTGACCAACGACCCCGCCACCGCCAGAGCCAACCTGCACGAAGGGATGAAAGATGTAGCCGAATGGATGACGACCAGCCGCCTGAAACTGAACTCGGACAAGACGGAGGTCCTCATCCTGGGCTCCTCGCCCTCCGCCTGGGACGACTCCTGGTGGCCCCCCGCCCTGGGCACCTCACCCAAACCGACGGACCACGCACGCAACCTGGGCTTCATCCTGGACTCCTCCCTCTCCATGACCAGACAAGTAAACGCCGTCTCCTCGTCTTGCTTCAACATCCTGCGCATGCTACGTAAGATCTTCCGGTGGATCCCCACCGAGACGCGGCAGACGGTCACCCAGGCCCTCGTCACCAGCCGACTGGACTACGGCAACGCCCTCTACGCCGGAACCACGGCCAAACTCCAGAAGAGACTCCAGCGGATCCAGAACGCCTCGGCCAGACTCATCCTCGACATCCCCAGACGCAGCCACATCTCCGGACACCTGAGGGATCTGCACTGGCTCCCGGTCAACAAGAGAATCACCTTCCGTCTCCTCACCCACGCGCACAAAGCCCTACATGACCAAGGCCCGAGCTACCTCAACAACCGGATCAACTTCTACACTCCCAAGCGCCTCCTCAGATCAACCAACCACGCCCTCGCCGCCGTCCCCCGCATCTGAAGAGCGACAACAGGAGGAAGATCCTTCTCCTACCTGGCTGCCAAGACCTGGAACTCACTCCCGACCGACCTGCGCCTGACCCAAGACCACCTCTCCTTCAGGAAGAAGCTCAAGACCTGGCTGTTCGAGCAGTAAACGGCACCCCCCCCACCCAGCGCCTTGAGACCCTACGGGTGAGTAGTGCGCTCTATAAATGACCTGATTGATTGATTGATTTCTTGGCCTGTGACCTGGTTACAGCAAGGACATGTGAGGAGAGACCTAGCATTTCTACATGAGTCCTACACTCCACATCTGACCACAGTGAAGATTCCAAATCACTGCCCAAGAGACAATCTACTGGGAGGTCTGAACTAACTACAACCCTTTTGAGGCCAGTTACCCCTCCCCAGGAGAAATTAACAACTGCCATACTGTGATTGGTAGTGACATTGCTAGCATTGGTCACTAGGTAGTCTGAACCTAGCATGATTTGGTCAGGGTCCACAAATGTTGGTGTCACCATAGTGACACTGGCACATGTGTCACTGTAGGCCTGAGCTATTTTTCCATTGATTAAAGGCGTTTGCCTGTATTTGCCCAGAGTACTAGGACTTACAGTAGGGGTCATATCCATGTCCCCTGTACAAACAAGAACTGCCTGAGTAGGTATCCTGACTAAGTCAGAACCCACCTCAGTTCCCAGGGTTAACCCAACTATAGCCTTGGGAGGTACACTACCACTACTAACTGTACTAGGGGGTGCAGGTGTCTTAGGGACAGTAGTGGTAGAAGTTTGGCCTTTCTTGGTGCACTCACCAAACCAGTGAGTCTTACTTTTACATTATTGGCACCATGGTTTCTTAGGACCATCATTCTTCTTCTTTTGGGAGTTTTGGGACCCACCCTCCTTAGGTTGTTGGGGCCCTGTTGAAGACTTCTGGTCAGTTTGCTTATTCTCATTATTACCCTTCTGGTCTGCTTTCTTTTGGCCACCACCTTGGTTCTGGTTCTGCTGCTTAACCCTGGTTCTGACCCATCTGTCTGCCTTCTTTCCCAATTCTTGGGGAGAGATCAGATCTAAGTCAATCAGGTGCTGATGCAACAACTGGCTCTGACAATTATTTAAGATTTGCTCTCTCATAATTAGATTATACAATCCTGTGTAATCAGTAACTTTACTTCCCAGTAACCAGCCCTCCAAAGCCTTAGTGGTACAATCAACAAAGTCAGTCCAATCTTGAGCCTGAGTTTTCTGGGTGTCCCTGAACATCAACCTGTACTGTTCAGTTGTTAAGCCAAACCCATCAATCAGTGCAGTTTTCAGGACTTGGTAATCATTAGCATCCTCATCTCTAACAGCGAGGAGCTTATCTCTACCTTTGCCTTCAAAGGAGAGCCACAATATAGCTGCCCACTGACTCTGGGGTACCTGCTGTACTTTGCAGGCCCTCTCCAGAGCGGTTATCCACTTGTGGATATAATCTCCTGTCTTATAGGAGGGCACTATTTTGCTCAGGTTTCTATTATCAAAACCCTGTCTTTATCCCTAGTGATATTGCTGCCACCAGTGGGTGCTGCCCCACTCAACTGTTGCTCTCTAGCAAAGGCAAGTTTCTCCTTGGCAAGGGCAAGTTCTTCCCTTTGAATCCTCAGATTAACCTCCTTCATCTTTGCCTCGTGCTCTCTCCTCTGAGGGGAAGTCATCATCCTCTGAGCAGATGTGTTGGACCCGGACTCGTGGCGTGGTCCCGCTCCTCCCCACATGGCGGGCCCGGGACAGCCATGACCCCTGTCCTCCCCGACGAAGCTACCCTTCACGAGAGCCCCCACGCCTGGCGACCTCCGGCTCTCCCCCTCCAGAACACGGCGACCCCTGTTCGCCCCACTCTACTGGTCCAGACCCTACCCAGGCCACCCTCGCAGGCCCGACTCCATCTTGGACCCTCCACGTCCCGACCACGTGGCCTCGGCCTGTCCCCGGCCACAACCCCAGTGAAGCCCCGACATCGAGGCACCAAGGTCCGACCAGGTGGTAAAACATCCACTTGACGGATCAAGGAGGAGGGGAGTTTCGATGGCTCTCCAGCCGTACCCGGACGCCTGGTTTCGATCGCCCTCTGGCCTCCCTGGGCGCCGGCTCCACCCCCCTGCTGGGTGTCTGGACGCTCTCATCCCGGCCCCTCTGACCCCCAGGCGCGAGGGTCCGGACATCAAAGGACTCCAGACCTATATCTGGGGCCGCTCTGGAATGGGTCGGCAGTTGTATCCTGGAGTCGAGAGCCCTGCTGACGCTGTCGCGGCTGACCCCGAGAAGAACTCGCTACTTTGAACCCTGAAACCATCTTCGGAACCTGCTGCCGTTGCCGCGGCCCAATCTCGCTGAAACCACCTTTGGAGTCCTGCTGGCGCTGCCGCGGCCCAACCTCACTGAAACCACCTTTGGAGTCCTGCTGGCGCTGCCGCGGCCCAACCTCGCTGAAACCTCCTTTGGAGTCCTGCTGGCGCTGCCGCGGCCCAACCTCGCTGAAACCACCTTTGGAGTCCTGCTGGTACTGCCGCGGCCCAACCTCGCTGAAACCATCTTGGAGTCCTGCTGGCGCTGCCGTGGCCCAACCTCGCTGAAACCCTCTTCGAAGCCTGCTGGCGCTGCCACGGCCCGACCTTACTGGTCCTAAGACTGTCCGGCTACCCCCTTTCCCCGGTTACCGAGACTTTCAAGGATCCCTCGATCCGCTTGTATATACTACCAAGAGAACCAATCGCTGTTATTGATAAAGATCCTAAGAAGTTATCCTCTTGTGTGGTATCCTTTTGTAGTGGTGTGATTGCTCTGCTGTTACGATTCTAGGAGAGGAACCTCACCCAGGAGGCCTCTCGATGGCGCTCGGCCAACTCCAGACGGAAAGGTGGGTCTCGGGGTGGTCACTCAGACACCTTCTGCCCCCCCAGGGACTGCCTTTCTAACATTGGTGGCAGGCGGTGTGATCCGAGCCGACACAAATCGTACAGAGAGTGACTCACCCACTACTGACAGAAACACACCGCGACCATGACGACCAAAGAAACCAGACCGACCATGGAGTTCCAGAAGGAACGATTAGAGGACTATAATCATAAAGAGTTGAAACAATTCTGCAAGGACCTGGGCATCGCTACCACTGGACTAAGCACCAAGGAAGATTTCCAGCTGGCCCTGCAAACATGGATAGAGGCAGGAGCAACGCCACCCCAGGGTGAAGAAAACACGGTCCCAGATGTGCACTGAGAAAACCTCGCAACCGCAGCGGAGGAAAGAAATGCTAACGGAGACACGGGCCTCTCCCACGAAGACGCCCGAGAACGAGAAAGGAACCGGCTCCACTGATTGGAGCTCGCCCGACTCCGTCTGGACGGAGAGCTACAGCTAGCCAAAAAGAAGATAGCCCTCGAGCAACTACGGCTGCAAGGAGACCTGGAGGAAAAACGAAGACAGAGAAACTTAGAGGAGAAGAAGCTCACGTTCGAACATGAGCGGGGCTTAAAAGAACTCGAGATCAAGGCCAAAAATGGGGAAGCCAGCGCCTCCGAGAACCGGGGCCCGCCTCCCCCTACAGACAATAAGGTCCACATTCCCAAAGATGTCGTCAAAGAATATCACAAAAACGACGACATCCAACAATGGTTTAAGGCTTACGAAGTAGCCATGACCTCCCATCGAGTACCCGCCAAAGACTGGGGCGCCGGCTTGTGGGGGAAGTTCGCCAACGAAGGGAGAGACGCCTTGCTAGAGCTCCCCGACACGGAAATGACCTCGTATGAACACATGAAAGCTGCCCTCCTTACGCGCTACGGACTCACCCCCGAGATGTACCGGCAGCGATTCCGAGACTGTAAGAAACTCCCCGGTACCACATGGGTGGAGTACGTGAACTTCTATAGTAGGGCCCTGGAAGGGTGGATCAAGGGCAGCCAGGTCACCACATACGAGCAGCTGTTCAACCTCATTGTATGGGAGCACCTCTCCAACAATTGCTTTATTGAACTCCGACAACATCTCCTTGACAGCAAACTGACCGAGCCCCGGAAACTCGCCGTCGAGGCCGATCGATGGGTGAGCACCCGAGTCCCCCGGAGCCCGATGGGAGACTACGGTCGAGGTCCCCCGGGGAACCACCGTCCGCGGGGCGGCGGAGGAGGTCAGAACAGGCCCCGGGACTTCCCCGCGGGGCTGCCCCCGACCCCCACTTCACCGTTCCTGGCCGGAAGGGGGGCCCCCCCAGCACGACCGGGGCCCCGCCCGAACGTTACCTGTCACAGATGCCAGCGGCCTGGGCACTATGCTTGCTAATCTGCCCAATGAACCAACGACCCGGCTCCACCGGCCCTCCAAACCGTCAGATCGCTGCTGCCGCCCTGGGAGAAGAGAGGGGCGAAGAAGAGACCTACGACCCCGACCAGACCGAGTGGGAGCCCGCCGCCATGTCCCTGGTATGCCTAGGAGAAAGGGACATGATTCCCCGGGCCCCCATCCCGGGCAACACTCAGAAGTACCGCAAATGGGGGAGGAGCCAAGCTCGCGAGCGTAATGGTCGCCTTTTAGCTCGGCTCCCGCAGCCCTCCGGCCTGATCGTATATCCTGTATCATATCCTGTCCGGAGACGACACGTTATCGGAGAATTGGAGACGAAACACCTCGCTTGTACTCACCGTTTGACCCGGAGGTTTCGACGTGCAGCGGTTCCGAAGTTGTGCCCTCCGCAAGACCGGGGCCTCCGTGAAACCTGGACCGGGACCTAGCCTGTGGGATCCGACGACTGTCGGCCCCGGTCGAGAGAGAGTGAACCAATGATGAGAGCCGTTGTGCGAACATCCCGGCGATCCTGATCCGGGCCTGCCCTGGTGGCCGCGAGGCTGATGTGGGTGAGATGCACCGGGGCCTGATTCTGTGAGGGGGTTCCCCCCGCCGCTGCTGTGTCCGGCAACCCTGGACCTTGCGCCCGGACTCTGCTTGTTGGGGGCGCCGGTGCTGATGTAGGCGGAGACCCGCATTGGGCAGATATCCTTTCTGCACCAAGGCTGCCATTGCTGTAAAGTCCTACATTTTTTAACTGTTTTTGGACGTCGCGGAGGGTGGCGACTGGGCTGACTTCGCGAAATGGCGGCCGACCCTCTGAAACTTGTATCGCTTCGTGGCAGCGGGCTTGGATTGCCTGATTGCGCGGGGGTCCGGGCTGATGTGCGTGAGCTTACAGTCAGAGATATCCTGGAAGCTCTGAGATCCCTGCGCGCCTCTCTGGCCCCCGATGCCCCTGTGAGCCCGCCACGACCTGCCGCCATTTTGAGCAGCCGTTTCTTCTTGCCCCCCTCTTGTTTCAGAGACTCCATTGCCTCGCCCCCCGCGACTGCTGCAAGTGTTGCTGCCGCTGATCGACGATCATTTTGTGTGCCAGTGACTTTGGAGCTCCCTGCACTTCGAGGTTTTGACCCCGGGAACTTGGACATTGTGTCGCGGCCCTGTTCGGCTCGGATGCCTAGAAATATTGGTGGACTGCCGCCTGCATCTGCATCGATGGCTTCGCATTTTTCTATTGCAGAGAACCCCTCGCTTTCCCCAACGGCGAAACTGAACTCCTGTTTTTCACTACCCGTGCTGCTATTGCTGATGCATTTAAACTCTCTACTCGGACTTTTGCTCACTTGCGGACCGATTGACCCCCCTTGTCTACATTGTAGTCATAATTTTTTTCGATTGTGTATTGGTCTTGTATTGAGTAGCTCATTTTACATTGTCATGTGGTGGGTGGGATTTTTGGTTCGGAAGGGATGGGGGTGATGTACACGACTCCTGGTGGATTATTGGTGTATGACTTCGTGGCGCAGTTGTTTGTACCCATGGCGCGGTGGGAGGTTCACTCCTCTGTAATATCAGGGCGCTTGAAATGGTGTCGTCCTGGTCTGTTTTTTGCTGCGATTGTCTGGTTGGGCGGAGGGCTGCGGCCGACCGTATTGGTTTCTGTTCTCATGCTCCTCCCTCCTGTTTTCTTTATTTATGTTTATGTTTCTTTTTGTCTCGTTCTTCTCTCTTTCTTTTCTTGCTATATTTTGGGTTCTGGTTTAGGGCGACAGGCACGCTGTTTGAAGGGTAGGCCATAGCCTTCTACAGGGGTGCAGGGTGGGATGGGTGGGTTGGGTTCTATTTGTTGTTTGTTTTATTGTTCTATGGCCCTTTTGTATCTCTTTATAGTTATGCCGCGTCTGTCCTTGCCTCCCGTGGTGTGGTCGGGGTGGGGTCTGTGGCGTCGTTGATCCTCCTCCTATGGGTTGGTTGTTTTTCATCTCGATTGCTGTACCCTCCTTGTTGCTGATACTCCTGTTTTCTCCTGTACTCTCGCCACGGGACGCCTGTTTCGGCGTGGTTTTCTTTCTTTCGTTTTTGTATTTTATTTCCTTTTATCATTTTTCCACCTTGTTCTCCTCCCCTCCCCTTCTTTTCCCCCCCTCTTTCCCTTTTCCTCAACCCCCCCCTTTTTTTCCTTGAGGTCACTATGACGGGTTAGTTTTGATGTAATGTTTATCCGATCCCTCTGTTCTGGCTCGGCTGTGATATTGGGTGGTGGGCATGTAAAGATGATACTGATCACGTGTCGATTATGTCTAAAGTATCCTTATCTCCTTGTGTGTATTGTGTTGCCTCTCCTGTATTACGGCCCCCAACCCCCTTATTGTCGCTGAGGATGGTCTTGGGATTTCGGACTCCTCTAGATTGAGAGTGACCCTGTCGTACTCCTTATCCCCATATTATAAAATTAACCTTCTTTACTCCTGTTTCTTGGCCGTCTGGTTCCTCGGTGTTTTCCCCCTTTTGTTACGTTTGTATCGCCTCTGCTTCTTGCTGATTGGAGCTGTAATGTTTGCCTTGGAACCTCTGACTGCTTTGCATATTGTGGCCGGCCAATTTGGTTGTAGGCCTAGACTTGTATATCCTTTTGACGTTAATAAAGGTTTAAAAAAAAAAAAAAAAGAAGTACCGCAAATGGGTCACCATTAATAGACACCGGGCGGAAGCCCTCCGCGACACCGGAGCCAGCGTGACGGCTGTCCGTTGCCACTTGGTGACTCCCGACCAAATCCTACCCAATGTGTTGTGCCCAGTACGGTCGGCGGACAACTCCTAGAGCCTGTGCCAGATGGCCCGTATTCCCTTCGAGTGGGGAGGGGTGTCGGGCATGCTGAAAGTAACTGTCCGAGACGATGCCCCTGTGGACTGCCTCCTCGGGAACGACCTGGAAAGTTCCCCCTGGGCCCACGTCGAGCGGAAAGAGCATCTGGGGATGCTAGGCCTACCCGAGTGGGTCTGTGCGACCACCCGCTCCATGTCCGCCCGGGCCTCCGCCCCGACGGAGGACGCCCCGACGGAGGAACCAGAGTGGCCCGCACCTCCACCGCCCGCAGTAGCAGAGGACGCCGAGCCAGACCCCGAGCCCCTGGGGCCCCCCGGGGGAGAAATCGCTGAACTCGGCAAACTCCCGGAACTGGCCCAATGGCGCCAAGAAGGTGGCCCTACCCGAGAACAGTTCCGGCAGGAGCAGAAAACCTGTCCCTCTCTCGAGGGAATCCGACAACAAGCCGCCACTCAAGCCGCCGGGGATCCAGCGGGGTCCCACTGGGTCTATTGGGACCACTATCTCCTCTACAGCGAACAAAAGTGTAAGAAATGGGATCCCTGGTTGGCCAAGGCTTGCGCCAAGGCCAGACAGAAATCACCATTTCTAGTTAGGGTAGGGAAGTCACCCGCCAAGACAACCCCTGCTCACCCCCTTGGTAGCTTGGCACGAGCAGTCAGGCCTATCTCGGAGGTCATGTGTAAAGCATTTGCGCACGCACCCCCAGCAACAACCTCCCGGGCCCCCCACAAAAGGAACTCCACACCAGATATATATGAAAAATAGACTTTGAATTGAAAAACATACTTAGGGATAAATACACGATTTACAAGGTGCCAGGGGCACGGGCAGGGTTTACAAGGGACTATATACAGGACAGGGCCAGGGGACCACTGCCAGGAATATGCACATGATGGAACTGGCATTCGAACACATAACAACTGGGAGCTTCCTAGAACTAGTACTAGAACACATAACCACCAGAAGCTTCATGGAACTAACAGTAGAACTCACTCTAACCAGGATTAACATACATGGGACATCGGATACTCAGGAGGGAAGGGAGCACAAAGCACATCACGTAACAGGAGCACTTTTAGAGGTGCAACACAGAATACTCTCAGGGATCACATAAACATTAACCAATAACTTTCCACAGGCCAGCTGGCCTTTCTGGGGCAAGGACCCCCAATGTCTCAATGTCAGGACAGGCTGCAGGTAGCCCGTCATACACCTACACGTAGCAGCTTCCCACGAAGTGCTGGGCAGCTGAGGGCCAAGGATGGGCCAACACGATGGAGCCTTGCAGGCTTGGAACAAGTGGGCTAAGGGGGAACCTCTCAGGGCTCGAGAGGTTAAGGTGCCGGTGGAGCCTCTCGGGGCTCGGGGACAATGGAGGAGCCTCTCGGGGCTCGGGGACAATGGTGGAGCCTCTCAGGGCTCGGGGAAGAACAGAGTCTGGCACTCGAGCCTCTCGGGCTTGACCACGAAGTGCGGGGACCGTGCCTCGTAGGCTCGTCAGGGCAAAGGGAGGTGGAGTCCCTCTCGGGGGACTCGATATCGCAGGGGGCCCACGGGCCTCTTCAGAGCAACAAAGGGATCATTGGAGGGGAGGGGCGGGCACCGGCAATGTGCCCCGACGCCCCCTCCCCTTCTCTGCACTCACCGGGTCGGTGCGCCGGTCGCTTCTGCTCTGCTAGTCTCCTCTCGCTCTCCGGGGCTCTCCCTTGCTCTCGGGGGACCCGGGGGGGGGGTCGGCTGCTTCTCGGGGGCAATGCAGGAGCGCGGAGCAAGCTCCTGCCGCTCCTGCTTCGTCGCGCTCCATGGGCCGGCCTCTCTCTTCTCCTCGGGCCGGCAGCCAATCACGGCGCGGCCTGGGGGATGACGCTACGGGGGAATCCCGGGCCGGCGACCAATACCAGCGCGGCCCGGGGATGACATCACGAGGGTCCCGGGCGGCGGCGGTGAATTCGGGGGAAATAACGAGGAGTGGGCTCCCTCGAAAAATATAGTAATTACGGGGATAAGCGAGGTAGGCACTCGCTAGGGGTGTAGAACCCCCGCGGAACAGGGCAGATGCCGGGTGGGCACCGGCTTGTATAATATAGCGCTTCCAGCGCTATTAGCATGAATGATGCGCCCCAAAGCGCTAGAGGGCAAGAATCAGCGCTCCCAAGCACTGAGGGTCAGAGGAAAGCGCTCCCAAGCGCTAGAGGAAAAATAGCAAAGTCCATAGGAAGTCCAGGACCTCAGGTGGAGCACAGCAGCTCCTAGAAGGGAAAAGCCATCAGATGTCCAGGAGCAGGGCAGGGCCCAGGGAGGCAAGCCAGCCCCGAGCCCAAGCAGCAGCACGCCCCTGGTAGATTCAAGTTGGGAACAAGAACATTTTAGAAGAGGTCACAGCCTCCTTTTATACATGAAATTCCTTTGTCTAAGGGTGCTGGGTGGGGGAGAAACCAGTCGCAGCTGGTTTTGGGAGTATCTTGTTTTCCCAGCCACCCCTTCCATTCATCAGGCAGGCCAGGTCATCAGACGCACCCCAGGGGGGTGGAGCCAGCATTGTGGGGGAAAGCCAAGACCCATACAGGATACAGGCACAGCCCCTCCCTCACATCAGCATGTTAATCTCTCCATTCACCACCGGGGCAGACCCACACAGACTCCTGGAGCCAGGCTCCCCAGCCGGCTTCAGCCAATCACGCGCCAGCACACCTACTGCACACACACACCCATGTCTAAAAGTGGCACTTCCATTTTAGACACACAAACGCCACATACATCATCTTGCAGCATTCAATCACACGAGTCCACACATACCAGACTCGAGCCTGTACCCCCCACACATCAGGAACTATCAAGGACACATACATTCCCCATGCATTCCTATGGGAGGGCAGGCCTCTCCCATCTACACGCACTCAGAGTGGGAATCACCATCCCCAGGTCACATATAACAAGCCAAAACTTCAGGGGTGGACCTGCCAGAAGGGCCCAGTCCAACAAAAAGGTTGCTGAACTAGGGGCCGGCCGGGTGCTGGTAGTTCCCCTCCGATTCAGAGACTTCCTCCTGAACCTGGCACACGATGTACCTCTCGCTGGGCACCTGGGGCAGGACAAAACATACAGCCGCCTGGTGACCCATTTCTACTGGCCAAAGATGAAGAACGATGTGAGCAATCACTGCCGGGTTTGCCCCACCTGCCAAGCCAGCGGGAAGAATGGAGGGAAGCACAAGGCCCCCCTCCAACCCTTCCCAGTCGTCAACACCCCCTTCGAGCGGGTAGGAATAGACATTGTAGGGCCCCTGGAGCCTCGCACCTCCCAAGGACACCGGTTTATTCTCGTCCTGGTGGACCATGCCACCCGCTATCCCGAAGCCATCCCTCTCCGGACTGTGACGGCCCCCGTGGTGGGTCGGGCGCTGATGGGAATCTTCTCCCGGGTGGGCTTCCCTCGAGAGGTCGTAAGTGACCGGGGTACGAACTTTATTTCTCGATACATGAAGTCCCTGTGGCAACAGTGCGGGGTCACCTATAAATTCACAACCCCCTACCACCCCCAAGGGAATGGATTGGTGGAACGCTTCAATAGAACTCTAAAGGGGATGATTATGGGCCTGGAAGAGCCCCTGCGACGCCAGTGGGACGTGCTGCTGCCCTGCCTCCTCTTCGCCTATCGAGAAGTCCCTCAGAAATCCCTGGGGTTCAGCCCCTTCGAACTATTGTACGGACACCCCGTCCGGGGTCCCCTCCGCCTGGTCAAAGAGGGCTGGGAGGTTGCAGTCCGAGAGGCTCCCCCCGATGTCTACAGATACCTCCTGACTCTCCGAAATCAGACTCGGAAGTTCCGAGCATTGGCCAAAGCCAACCTCGAGGCCAGCCAGGAGGAGATGAAACGCTGGTATGACCAAAACGCCTCTTCCATTGAGTTCGAGCCGGGCCAACAGGTCTGGGTCATGTCCCGGTCGAATCATGTGCCCTCCAGGACAAGTGGACGGGGCCCTTCAAGGTGGTGGAGCGCAAGAGCCCTGTCACTTACCTGGTGGACATGGAATCCCCCAGGAACCCCCTCCGGGTTCTCCACTCCAACCGGCTCAAACCTCACTTTGTCCGCACGGAGCTGAGCCTGCTGATGGCTACGGATGGTGGGGCCCAAAACGACTCAGAACCCCTACCAGACCTCCTGAGCTCCTCCGAGAAAGACGGCTCCATCGAGGGAGTCACCCTCTCCTCCTCCCTGACCCCAGAACAGCGCCAGGACTGCCACAACTTGTTGTGACAATTCGCAGACTTATTTTCCCTCACCCCCGGAGTCACCCAGTGGTGCGTTCACGATGTCGACACCGGGGACAGCCCACCTGTGCGACACCGGCCCTTCAGAGTTCCTGACCGAGTTCGGACCTGCATCCAATCCGAGGTTTCCAAGATGCTGGCCCTGGGGGTAGTCGAACCCTCTGACAGTCCGTGGGCCAGTCCTGTCGTCCTGGTCCCCAAGGCCGCCACCCCTGGCGCCACCCCTGAACTCAGGTTTTGTGTCGACTACCGGGGATTGAACGCCGTCACCCGGACGGATGCCCATCCCATCCCCCGGGCCGATGAACTGATCGACCGCCTGGGGGCGGCCCGCTACCTGAGCACCTTCGACCTCACCGCCGGCTACTGGCAGATCAGGCTCACACCGGGCGCCCAGGAGCGCTCCGCCTACTCAACGCCTGATGGCCACTACCACTTCAGGGTGATGCCCTTCGGGATGAAGAACGCCCCCGCGACATTCCAGCGGCTGGTGAATAAGGGTGCTGGCAGCACTGGAAGAGTTCAGCGCCGCCTACCTGGACGATATTGCGGTGTACAGCCTCCACTGGGCCGAGCACCTCAAGCACCTCTGGGAGGTCCTGACGGCCCTCCGACGGGCCGTACTGACAATCAAAGCCAGCAAGTGCCAGATAGGCCAAGGTTCCGTAACCTATCTGGGACACCAAGTGGGGAGCGGCCAGGTGGCTCCCCTCCAACCCAAGATCGACGCCATCATGGCCTGGGAACCCCCGGCCACCCAGACAGCAGTCAGGGCCTTCCTGGGGCTCACTGGGTATTACCGACGCTTCATCAAGAACTATGGGAGCATTGTTGGCACCCTCACTGACCTGACTTCCAAGAGACAGACACAGAAGGTGCACTGGACACCCGAGTGTCAGGCCGCCTTTGAGACACTAAAGACAGCGATGTGTACCGCCCCCGTGCTCCAAGCCCCTGACTACAGCCGGGAATTTATAGTACAGACAGATGCCTCAGAGCACGGTGTCGGGGCGGTCCTTTCCCAACTCAACGCCGATGGAATTGATCAGCCTATGGCCTTTCTCAGTCGACGCCTAACGGCACGAGAACAACGTTGGAGCACCATTGAACGAGAGGGCTTCGCCGTGGTGTGGGCCCTCAAGAAGCTCCGGCCCTATCTCTTCGGCACCCACTTCCGGGTGCAGACTGACCACTGGCCCTTGCGGTGGTCAATGCAGATACGAGGAGAGAACCCCAAGTTGCTGTGTTGGTCCATCTCCCTCCAAGGGATGGACTTCACTGTGGAGCATCGCCCCAGCAACGACCAAGCCAACGCCGACGGCCTGACCCGCTTCTTCCGCCTCGACAAGGAGAACCCCCAAGAAGATGGGTGACTCTCCCCGCCTTCAGCTGGGGGGGACGCTTGTTGGACCCGGCCTCGTGGTGTGGTCCCGCTCCTCCACACATGGCGGGCCCGGGATAGCCATGACCCCTGTCCTCCCTGATGAAGCTACCCTTCACGAGAGCCCCCACGCCTGGCGACCTCCGGCTCTCCCCCTCCGGAACACGGCAACCCCTGTTCGCCCCACTCTACTGGTCCAGACCCTACCCGGGCCACCCTCGCAGGCCCGACTCCATCTTGGACCCTCCACGTCCCGACCACGTGGCCTCGGCCCGTCCCCGGCCACAACCCCAGCGAAGCCCCGACATCGAGGCACCAAGGTCCGACCAGGTGGTAAAACGGCCACTTGACGGATCAAGGAGGAGGGGAGATTCGATGGCTCTCCAGCCGTCCCCGGACGCGTGGTTTCGATCGCCCTCCGGCCTCCCTGGGCGCTGGCTCCACCCCCCTGCTGGGTGTCTGGACGCTCTCATCCCGGCCCCTCTGACCCCCAGGCGCGAGGGTCCGGACATCAAAGGACTCCAGACCTATATCTGGGGCCGCTCTGGAATGGGTCGGCAGTTGTATCCTGGAGTCGAGAGCCCTGCTGACGCTGTCGCGGCTGACCCCGAGAAGAACTCGCTACTTTGAACCCTGAAACCATCTTCGGAGCCTGCTGGCGCTGCCGCGGCCCAATCTCGCTGAAACCACCTTTGGAGTCCTGCTGGCGCTGCCGTGGCCCAACCTCGCTGAAACCACCTTTGGAGTCCTGCTGGCGCTGCCGCGGCCCAACCTCGCTGAAACCACCTTTGGAGTCCTGCTGGCGCTGTCGCGGCCCAACCTCGCTGAAACCACCTTTGGAGTCCTGCTGGCGCTGCCGCGGCCCAACCTCGCTGAAACCAGCTTGGAGTCCTGCTGGCGCTGCCGCAGCCCAACCTCGCTGAAACCCTCTTCGAAGCCTGCTGGCGCTGCCGCGGCCCGACCTTGCTGGTCCTAAGACTGTCCCGCTCCCCCCTTTCCCCGGTTACCGAGACTTTCAAGGATCCCTCGATCCGCTTGTATATACTACCAAGAGAACCAACCGCTGTTATTGATAAGGATCCTAAGAAGTTATCCTCTTGTGTGGTATCCTTTTGTAGTGGTGTGATTGCTCTGCTGTTACGATTCTAGGAGTGGAACCTCACCCAGGAGGCCTCTCGACGGCGCTCGGCCAACTCCAGACGGAGAGGTGGGTCTCGGGGTGGTCAGTCAGACACCTTCTGCCCCCCCAGGGACCGCCTTTCTAACAAGATGCATGAGAGGCATGAGAGTGAACAGATCTGTTGGAGTCCCTAGAAGGAGATCTATCTCTCCTGACCCCAAAGATAGGCCTGCTAGTGGATGGCACTGGGGGTCCCCCAGTTCCTTCCCTATGTAGGTCTAAGTTGGCCCTTGTAAGTCTGCTGACTAAAGGTTTCCCATTGTCTGCCTCATCCTCAGATACATCTCCCTCTTCCCCACCATCTTCATTCTCTGTTTCAGGGAGGTTAGAGTCTGGATCACCAGGTGTACCTTCTAAGGGGGGCATGCTCCCATCTGGATTAGAGGGGCCCGTGTTAGAAGCCCTTCTAGCATCATTTGTCTCTAAGAGACCTAACAGAAAAGGAGTGGTAGGGTTAGAACCCTGTTTCAATTTCCTGGAGGTACACAATTGTCTCACCTCCTGGAAACTGAGTGCTGCATATCTGGAAAGGACCTGTGGAGGGTCACTAACCACTAGGGGAGTCTTTGAAGTCTATCCATGGGTAGACATGCTTTCTAGTGAGGTGTAAGTGATGCACCTACCTACACTATGGGGTTTCCTACTGATCCCTTGCTAAGAGTTGTAGTCAGAGTGTGCTAGGCCCTTTCTACTACAACAGCTGGTTCAGTAGAACTCAGAGTATTTCTAAGCTTGTTATATGTACCTATGGTACCTTATGTGATCTTTCAAATGATATGTCAAGATTAGATTTGGTAAAAACAACAGCAAGCTCAAATCCCAACCGCTGCACACCAATGTGAGAAGTTGGCCTGATATATGATGCTCACTAGTTCTAGTGATCACCTTGTATCAATTCAAACAACCCTTATGGTGATTGGTTGTAAGTCAACCTTATAGACCAGCTATCCTAATGGTAGCATGGACAAAGCAGTCTTAGGCTAAACTCTTTTGGCATGTGAAGCCAGCTGTTTTACCACATATAACCCCTTGAATACCAGATGAAAGGACACCACACAGGTTGTTATGAAAATAAATATATTTATTCATTACAAACACCTCTGAACTCTTTATGAGGTCAGAGGGCTAAGCACATGACAATCTCTTAGGAAAAATACGATAAGTTGCACAAAATTACAATGGTGCCCTAGGGGCACGGCAAACCGTATACTAGTTAAATGGTATAAGTAGAACGATAGAAGGAATGGAGCTGTCCAGAGGCTGGAGGTTCGCTGGGACTACACTATCCTAACCTCAGGTAAGTAATAGGAGGCCCACGGGACGCGTGTGCAGAGTGTGAACTAACACGCGAGATGCGTAACAACGTCTATGGGCAGTACAGTTCAAGAAAAAGGTGAGTACGGACAATCCTGACTGCTTAGGACTAAAACGACTGTGAATCTGGACACTAGGAGAGTCAAGCTACCCTTGAGCACCGAAATGCTCTTGTTACCTCACCCACGGGCTGCGGGTGCATAGGTGCGAAGTCGTGTCGGGTTTCTACGTTGAAGTCTATGGAGCCTGGAAGAAAAGATGCTGCAGGCGACCAGGAGGAAGATGTCCGGTGCGATCCACGGGTGGATCGAGGAAGAAGAGGACCTGAAAGCAGAGGGGACAGTGTTCAAAGTCACTAGCCAGTGACCGGTGTGGAACCAGGAAGGAACCAGGTGCTGTCGTCGCGATCAGGTGAAGAGTGGACGCTTGTCTCTGCAGCCACGTGGACCAGGAGGTGTCTTCGACGACCAGTTTGAAGGCACGAGCTGTCCCACGCAGGCTCTCGCTGTCGGCGGTGTCGGATCCGGATTTGGAGTCAACAGGCCTTGGCAAAGGCAACCCACGCGGTGAGTGGAAACGGCGTCTGGAGTGGACCAGGAGAGTCCGGGGTGCCCCTCTTTTGAAAGGGAGCAAGGGCCAGGCTGGAGCAACCAGACCAGCAGTGAAGATTTCAAAGTTCGTCGTCTAGGAGGCCACTAGCCAGCCGCCAAGTGACCAGACAACGCGTCGAGCAGCAAACAGGCAGAAGGGCCCCACGCAGATCTCGTGGATGCTGGAGGGCTGATCTTCGGTGCAGAAGCTGATCGGGGCTGGGGCTTCTCAATCCCCAAAGCACTTGGTCGAGTTTACCTCGGGAGTTGTGCTGGAAGCGAAGTGCAGTTTCTTCCAAGATGGCCGGTCCCACGTGTCTCGTCGCACCCACGGATCTCAGCTGTGCTGCAGATGTGAGTTGAGGTCGGAGAGGTCTGGGAATCCGGGTCTCGTCGAGCTCTGAAGTCTGGATCCTCGAGGGAAGACGACAGAGTGAAGCCGCTGGACGCTTGATGGTGCCTGCAGTTGCAGGGTGGACACTCCTTGCCCACAAGGGAGATTCTTCAGTCTTCTGTGGAGCAGAACGTCGAAGTCCAGAGTTTCTTCTTGTAAAGTTGTTCAGGATAATCTAATTTGGAATGGGACCAGCTCCTACCTTTATTCTCCTAAAGGGGGCTGCACTACTGACTAGGTCCCTCCCCTGGGTGGGACCAGAAAGAGGAGTGGCTACACCCCCTATCCTTTGTCCAGTTTCGCGCCAGAGCTGGGGCAGGGGTGCCCCAGCAACTGGTTTGAACTGGTGTATGCACAGGACACCTTGTGTGCCCCAGGCATGTCTCATTCCTTTCAGGCCTGTCCTACCCAATACACAAAATCCTGTCTGGGGTGATGCTAGCACCTCCCAAGGCAGGAAACCCTTTGTCCAGGCCTCCCTCGCTGGAAGGACTCCCAGCAGCAGGAGGTCAGACTTGTGTCTGTGGTGGCAGCATCCATTTTGTGATGCTTAGGCTCGAGGTAACTTTAACCGGGGTTCACAGTTACGTACATGCAGACGGGCTCAGCTCATGCCAGAGCACCATCTCACATAATTCCAAGCACTCTGCCTTCAGGATTGATAAGGCCTGCCATAGGAGTGACTGATAGGAATATATGTGTCCATTTTACGGTTAGATATAGGTATACTATATCTATAGCAAAGGGTGATTACACCACCTTGCCCCAGCTGTCTTGCAGCCAGTTGTGTCAGTTTTGGTTGGCCAGCCAGGGGTGGCATAATGCATGCTGCAGCCCCTGGTAGGCCCTGGGTACACCTATGCCCTGGGTACCTAAGGTACACTGTACAGGGACTGATAAGGTGGCCCAGTACCAATTGGTAAATGCACCTAAAGTACAGGGATGTCAATTTAGAGAGAGAACAGCTAGGCTGTGGGTCTGATTAGCAGGCCCACAGCCAGGGAAAGTCATAAACCAGTGAAGCAAAAAGCAAAAATCTGGGGTGACCATAGGATTGCAGACCCTACTCTCCTACAACGACCTCAACATCATCTCCTATGCCGACACCCAGCTGATTATCTCCCTCACCAAAGACCCTCTCACCACCAAAACCAACCTCCACAAAGGAATGAAGGCTGTCGCCGAATGGATGAAGAACAGCTGACTGAAGACAGAGGTCCTCATCCTCGGCTCCACCCCTTCAGCCTGGGACAACTCCTGGTGGCCAACATCACTGGGAACAGCCCCGACACGCGCGCAACCTGGGGGGTCATCCTCGACTCCACCCTCTCCATGTCTAAGCAGGTCAACGCCGTCTCCTCATCCTGCTTCAACACCCTCCGAATGCTCTGCAGGATTTTCAAGTGGATCCGCACCGAAACTAGAAGAACAGTCACCCAGACCCTCGTCACCAGCAGGATGGACTACGGAAACGCCCTCTACGCAGGAACGTCAACCAAGCTCCTGAGGCGGCTGCAACGCATCCGGAACGCCGCGGCACGACTGATCCTCGACATCCCCCGCCACAGCCACATCACACCCCACCTGCGAGACCTACACTGGCTCCCCGTCAACAAGAGGATAACCTTCAATGTTCTCATCCACGCACACAAGGCACTCCACAACGCCGGCCCAGCGTACCTCAACAGACGACTCAGCTTCTACTCCCCTACCGTAAGCTCTGCTCCGCCAGCCTTGCCCTCACTACAGTCCCCCGCATCGGAGGAACGACCGTCGGCGGCAGATCCTTCACCCACCTCGCCGCCAAGACCTGGAACACCCTCCCCACCAACCTACGGCAGACCCAAGATCTACTGGCCTTCCGAAGACTTCTCTAGACCTGGCTCTTCGAGCAGTAGCAGCACTCCCCCACGCTCCCCTTAGCGCCTTGAGACCCTCACGGGTATGTAGGGCACTTAACAAATGTCCTTGTTGATTGATTGATAGACTAACGTTTACCTTAATTTATGGAGGTCTTATGGCCTACTTTCATTCTTAGAACATGGTTGTTAAGCGCCCACTGCTTGTAATGTTATCTGAAATGCGGTGCCAGAATATTTTGACTCTAGAGGGTAGCTTTTATGGCCATTTCCTGCATTTTCTGAGAGGATTTCTTCTTTTCTTAAAGAGAATATTCACCTTAATGGTTCTTCTCTTCCTTAAGAACACCCTGAGTTTTCCTTTCCATATTCATTAACATGATGGTGTAGTTTCACTTTTCCTGTCGGGATATTGGATGTCCTTTGACATTTTCTTTTTGTAATCATCAATTGCTCTTCTTGTGACTTACAATTCATTTAGGGTTCATATATATACATATATATCACAATATATATATGTATATATATATATATAAATCACAATGAATAACATTCCCAGGACACAAAGAAATGTTTCAAGTAATCAGGTTTACTGAGCTTCACATAATGTGTTACGGCTGTCCCGCAGCCTTGTTCACACGTAAAGTTACTACAGTGAAAGTGCTCTAAAGAAAAGTTACAACATAAACATAGGATGGCTCTCCTGCGTTCGGTATCGTACATGTCGGCCATTTTGTAAGATGTAAACATATATATGCAGTGCATGAACATATCGTGTCTTGTATCCCAGAAATCAAGAAATAGCAATGCCTTCTCAAAATTCATGACAGAAAAGTACATAAATTAATCGGAAAGGTACATGATATACTCAAAGTGTTGTATATTGTATCTGATTGCATACTGCCAAAGCACAAATCGATTACTTAATATATTATGGGCCATATTGAAATACCCAGATCTCTGTACATAAATATTGGTAAGCCCCAGAAAGCTAATGAAAATCACTGAATGCGGAGACACTATTCATAAATATCCCTAATCATAATAGTTACAGTATGCCAAGAAAGTGCCTAGTGCTCAACCCTGGGCATAATGAGGTAAACATGGCATAATGCTCAATGGAAGCCTCCCCCTCCTAGACCTTTGTGGCATAGTACAATGTCAATACCCTTCTGGGATATCCAGTAGTGCAAAGGTAACGTTTGTCACACACAAATTACATGAGCTGAATACTCTGAATTACTGATTGCTAATGTTTATTAGGACTGGACAAGATCTCAAGGTTGACAGTATAGGCTACTCATGTAGACTAGTAAATGGACTAGTGCCCGTGCTCACAATGGCTGCTGAAAATAATCACATAAAGTTAACAGTTGTAGAAACTCTCGAAAGCAAAAGTGTAAAGAAATCTTATCTGTGGAAGTACCACCCGATAGTGCCTCTGAAGAAAAGGGGAGGGAGCCGTGCAGGTAACACCGCTGGAGCAGAGTGGGTCCCTTCCTTTCCTCCTGTAACAAAAACAAATAAGATAAATCTGTGAGATGAGATAAAACTCCTAGCTCCTCATCCAGGTTCAATCCCCCTGGACTTTTTGTTTGAAAATCTATTATATATTTAGATTTTTTTTTTCTGAGTCTAAGGGTCCTGTCTCCTCCCCTGGCCGTATTCTGTTTTGCTCTATGGCAAACTATGTAAGTTGAGAGCTGTCTGAGAAGTGGTTGCTCTGAAAACAGTGGGGTACTGGGTAGTGTGGATCTTGATTAGTAATAGCTCTCATGTGCTTCAGTACTCTCTTTTTGACCGTCTGGGTTGTGCTGCCAACATATCTGTTTGCAGAGGCAGTCCAGGACATAGATAACATAAGACATGCTGCAAGTGAGCGATTGGGATATGCACTGTGTGTTATTCAGTCCTCCCACCCGGGTGTACTCCTTCCGCATATAGCTATTTCTACAGGCTTTACAATGTCCACATGGGAAACAAGCATGGCATGGCCAATAGGTCTCACCTTTGGGAAAGAAGGAAGGAAGACAGAAGAAGGAAAATGAAGAAGGGAGGAAGGAGGATGAAAGAAGAAGGAAGGAAGGAAGAAAGAGGAGGGAGGAAGAAGGAAGGAGGAGGAAGGTAAAGGGAGGAGGAGGAGAGGAGAAGACGTCCAAGCTTTCACCTAGCACTTTCTAGCGTAGTTATCTCTACTTCGAAGCTCTTTACATGTTTTTAACCCTTTCACGTTGATCTCAGTCATTTTGGCAGTCACTCACAACACAACAAAGAGAACTAAAATAAATCCGCAGGGGGGCGTGGCCTAGCAATACCTAAGATGGCCGCACTTTAACGCGGCTCCCGTGAGGAACTCCCAAAGGCACCAGACATCTGGCATTTGTCCTGTAGCCTAATGATCCTAGAGGCTAGTCCGGTGTGGGGAAAAGGCTCCGGTGCTGAGCGATCCTGCTCCGGTCCTCCGTGGCCGCGTAGAAGTGCTGCAGCGGCTGCATACAGAACGGGGCCTCCTGAGGCCTGCACGGTGGAGGGGCACATCCCGTGCACCGGCCTCGCGTGATCCTGAGGCCGGCGGCGGAAGGACTATCGCGGCGACACGAGTCAGGCAAGTAGGGGGCCCGCTGGCGGACTGCAACCACCCCTTGTACATCACGCCTGCAGCCCCACTGTCCCAGCGGCCGTGTGTGGGTACCTGGGGAGCTCTGGTGCTGGGTGATCTGCCCAGTTTGCATCCGGCCCTTTGGAGGTGCTGTGGTGACTGCCTGAGGCCCGGCGGCCCTGGGGGCCTATGGGGTGGTGAGGAGCGCCACTGGCAGTGGTTCTGTGGGACCAAGAGACCAGTGCCCGGTGAGTGGAGGGCCCGGCGGCTGGCGGTGTGGGTACGGGACGGCACGGGCGAGGACTGAGGCAGCGGTGACCCCGCGGGAACTGGCAGCAACATCAAGAAAGCGCCCACAGTAGCTAGCGGCGTGCATGCAGGTGCCACAGCAGGCGGTGGCCTCCATCATGGTGAGCAGGCCTCACAGTTACTAAAGGGGAAAGGACAGTGTGGATTACCCCCCAAGATCCTTGGTTAGCGAAGGCGGCATTGACGCTCTGACATAAGAGCAAGGCGGGAGTGATGCCCTGCGTGGTGGTGTGACCCAATGGGCAACGCAAGTGGAGGGCGGAAGGCGCAGAACAGAGTGGAGGATGGCGCGACGCCTGGAAAGGAGTGGAAGGTGGCCCGGGAAGACAGACGCCGCATAATCGGTGGGAGAGGGCCCTGGTCGTAGTGCAGCACCACGGGCGGAGGACTTGGACGCAGCACCTTGTATTCGCTGGGCGGAGGTGAAAGGGTCCCCTGGATGGTTGGGCCTGACATGCTGCACCCAAGTGTGGGCTGGAGGATCATCCACCGTGTGGAGGGGTCGCATTGATTGGGGGACCGACGGTGGACTCCGCTATTGTACCTGCGAGAGACCCTTAGTGACCGCAGTGCTAACGTCGGGGGGCTGAAGAGGTGCCAACGGGTCTACGTGAGTGCGGCCCCCTCTCCCCCTGGTTGGTGGGCCTAGCATTTGGAGAGGCGGCCATGCGGCCCAAGAAATCCACTATGACCCAGACCAATACCATGCACAACTATACGGCCGTTGCGGGCGGAAGAGGAGAGGCGCTGGCCCGCGCACTGATAGACGCGCAAGAGCCGTCCTTGACATCGATCATGCAGGCAATCCAAACGCTGGAGACCACGCTGGAATCTAAGATTGACAAGGTGTTTATCGAAATGGCGCTACAAAGGGTAGACTTGAATAAAACTTCGGAGAAAGCCATTCAAAATGCAGCGGATATTGCTGAGCTCCAGAGTACCGCCAAACAATTGCAGCAGCAGGTCCAACGCCTCTCACATCAGCAGAAGGTGGTGACGGCCCGCTTGGAGAATCAGGAAGGAAGGGCCCGCAGAAACAATATATGCGTGGTGGGTGTGCCGGAGAAGATGGAGGGGCCAAGCGTGGACTTGGACTTGTTTCTGGAAGACCTCATTCTCAAACACCTACAGCCCAAGCGCCTTTCGAAGTTCTTCGCTATTGAGCGAGCCCATCGGGCGCCAGTCCCTCCACCCCGCCCGGGGGCCCCACCGCGGACAATTATTGCACGGATCCTCAATTATCGTGATCGGGATGCTATCCTGCAGGCAGCCCGCCAACATGGAGATCTGCGGCTCGACAATGCTACCATCCGTCTTTTCCCGGACTTTACGTTGAAGGTCCAACAGGAGCGCCGGTCCTTTGATGGAGTGAAGAGAGTGCTCCGGGAAAAGGGCATTAAATATATGATGTTCTTCCCAGCAAAACTCAAGCTGTTGGCTGATGGGAAATCCTTTGTCTTCACCTCCCCGGAGGATGTCCATTCCTGGTTGGAAGAGCACATGGGTGCGTCGGGGGGCCCCGGATCAGGGAGCGGCTGGAGAAACACGGCGCTGCGGTCTCCGACATCCTCGATTGAGTCAGCGGGGAAAGGACGTCGACAACGGGGGGATATCATGCCCGCTAACAGGAATAGACCTCGCAGTCTGTCGGCCTCGCCGGACATGGGGTGAGGTGGCCCGGACTGGTGGGAAGTGCAGGACTCGGCGAAAGTAAACGTGAAGTATATTGACTCTTTCATGTCTGCATTGACTGCACACTGGGGGTAGCTCTGGACTCTATCCTGAGGTTAGATTGCGGGGGGGGAGCCCCTAATGGGCTGGAGAATTTAATGTGGGACCACCTGATACTGTTTTGTAGGACGGGAAGTTATCCATTGAATGTGGTTTGGAGGCCTGACAGGGATTTCGGGGTGAATAGAATAAGTTGTGGCAGCTAACAGGTTGCATTATGGGGCTGACGGGTGACCTCAAGTTGTGGATCTAGGGAGCAGTACTCCCTCCCTAAGTTTTCGTTGAAAGGGCTACAGGCGCTCTGTTTGTTGGGGGATGTCTGGCCCTGTTGGCAGACGTAGCAGGGTAGCAGGGAGGGGGGAAAGTTTTAGGGATTGGGGGTTAAAGTTATTCATGTGATTTTCTCTTTTTTCTTCTTCTATGATGTGTTAGTTATGGCACCGAAGGCACTATTGGTAGGCAAGCGGGAGGCGGGGGGAGGGGGGATGATGCAATCGTCTCCCCGGACGTTCGTGTCAGTTCTGTTTCATGCTCATGGCACACACCAGACACATTAGTATTTTATCGTGGAATGTTAATGGCCTACATAACAAGATAAAACGTACCATGGTACTCCAATACCTACATAGACATACACCAGACATTGTCCTACTCCAAGAAACGCACCTACTTGGGAACCACTGCAAGTCCCTTAATAGATTTGGGTACACACTGCGAGCACATGCAGGTTTTACCACAGGCTCCAGAGGGGTGGGGATACTCATTAAGAACTCACTACCGCTAACTATCGGGCGACACTGGTTGGACCCCCTGGGGCGCTATGCGGCACTGACGGCTCAGTGGGAGGGGAAGACGATCAACCTCTGCTCGTTGTACATCCCACCTAAACTGCACGGCACCACTCTCCCAGACATTGGGAAACTACTGCTAGAAATGACATCGGGGATCCTGATCCTGGGGGAGACATGAATGCTGTAATGGAGAGGGATTTAGACAGGTCACAGAATCTGTCTGCCAAAGGGGGGAACTATCACGCCCGTGACTTTGTACATGCTATGGGCCTAGTGGATCTCTGGAGGGAACACAATCCCCTGGTTCGGCAATACACATGCATATCGGCAGCTCACGGCTCAGGGTCTAGAATTGATTACCTATTCACTCAGGTGGGGTGTATGGGTCTGTTCCAGGGTGGGTGTCATAGGGCCAGAGGGATATCTGACCATTCCCCAGTGGCAGTGTGTCTCCGGGGCCCCGAACGGGAGTGGGTTAATCCCCCGCGGTTAGATACGTTCTTATTTAAAGACCAGGAGTTTCAGGAGGAGTTCAGAGAGCGAGTAGACCAATACCTTACCGACAATGTGGGGTCTGTCAGCTCGCATAGTATAGTTTGGGAGGCATATAAGATCGTGGCCAGAGATTATGTCCAGGCAGAGGTGGGTAAGCGGCGTAGGGACAAGCTTGCGCAAATAGACAAGCTGGAACGGGACCTACAGGATCTGGAGGGGGTGGAAGTAGGTTCCCTCGAGCAAAATCAGGACAGGGGACATAGGAGACAGCTCTTGAAAAAAGAGATAAGGGATATGCTCACTGACCAGGCGAGATCTCATACTCTAGCAATCCAGAGACGTGTCTATGAGTTGGGGGATAAGGCCAACAAAATGATAGCCTGGCTGGAGAAATGGGATCAGGAGCGTAACTGCGTGCCAGGGATTAAGGGGTTGGACCGGTCGTGATAGCCACGGGCAAAGAGATAGCGGCAGAATTTGCACAGTATTATGAGACTGTCTATAGATCACGCTCCACCAGGAGAGAGCAGGAGTGCCGAGACTTTCTGGCCCCCTTGCGGCTACCGGCCCTGGAGCAAACAGATTGGGACAGCCTAGAGTCCCCAATAACGGTCCAGGGAGTGGAGGATGCCATGAGTGACATTATTTTTTTTTTTTTATAATTTATTTAGTTTGTATAGCGCAAACAGCTACCCAACAAAGGGTTTCCCGGCGCTTGTGATTCAGTAAAGTGAGTTTGGACAGCTGACTTAGATGTTAAACAGCCAGGTTTTTATGGCTTTCCTAAAACTGGTGTAGTTAGCCTCTGAGCGCAGAACTTGTGGCATGGAGTTCCACAGGGAGGGGCCAAGATAGGCGAAGGATCTGCCTCCCATGCGTGACAATCTTATTTTAGGCACAGCAAATTTATTCGCTGTTGCAGATCTCAGCGTTCTGGGCGGATGGTAACGTTGCACCAGATTTAGCAGATATTTAGGAGCTTTGTTTGCTGAGATTTTATGCATGAAGCATAATGATTTGAACTTAATTCTGCTCTCAATTTTTAACCAGTGTAATTCTCGTATGAGTTTGGTGGTGGGTGCATGAATAGGGATTTTACCTAGCAGTCTTGCAGCAGCATTCTGCACAGTCTGTAGTTTACGGACTGTGGCTTTGTTGGCCCCTAAATATAATACATTGGCATAATCCAATCGAGATGTTATAAGGGCGTTGATGACAGTTCTTTTAGTGTGAGCTGGTAGCATCCAGCATATTTTCTTTAGCCACTTCAAGACGACAAAACAGGTGGCTGATGTTTTTATGGCCTGCTGGTGCATACTAAGAGTGTCATCAACCACAAAGCCAAGGTTACGAGCCTGGTTAGTTGGAATAGGAGGAGAGCCCATTTCTGGGGGCCAATGTTGGGTCCCCATAGTTCTTTATTTTTTCCTAGGATTATGAGTTCAGTTTTTTCACTGTTTAATTTTAAGAGGTTATTTTTCAT
Source organism: Lissotriton helveticus (assembly GCF_964261635.1). Lineage (NCBI taxonomy): Eukaryota > Metazoa > Chordata > Amphibia > Caudata > Salamandridae > Lissotriton > Lissotriton helveticus. The sequence continues at coordinate 57,146,550 of NC_136069.1, read as the reverse complement.
CCATCCAGCAATTTTTGTAAGCCCTGTTCTCAAAATAGAAGGATCTTTATTGTCTGTTGGTGGAAGGGAAAAGAGAAGCTGAGAATCATCAGCATATGAAAACATTATCAATCCAGAGTCTTTAGCAATTTGTGCAAGAGGGCTCATGTATAAATTAAAAAGTAATGGGCTTAAAGTTGAGCCCTGCGGGACGGCCATGTTTAAAAGTGTAGGTATCAGAGTACGAAGAGTTTGAAAAAATTTGAAAAGTTCTATTTTCAAGTAGGGATGTGATCCAATTTAAAGCAGGGCCACAGATACCCATTAGACAAAGGGTTTTTATTAGTACCGCATGTGATACAGTGTCAAATGCGGCACTGAGGTCTAACAGCACCAGTGCCACTGTTTCACCCTTGTCTATCATTTGACGAATATTTTCAGTGACACCTAAGAGAGTGGTTTCTGTAGAAAAACCTGCTCGAAAGCCAGATTGATGGGGAGGTAACAGGTCATGTGTCGTTATATAATGTGAGAGACAGCGGTGGACGTGTTTCTCTAGAATTTTGGCAAAAATAGGCAGGAGAGATATTGGTCGGAAGTTTGCGGGTACCTTCGGGTCAGCATTAGCTTTTTTTAGAAGGGGATGGATCATGGCATGCTTCCACTCCTGTGGAACACATTCTTCTAGCAAGGATGTATTTAGAAGGTCTGTGATGGTAGATAAGGCTTTCCTGCTAAGTAGTTTTAAGATTGAGCAGGGTAGAGGGTCTTTTGGCGAACCTGATTTAATGGTGTTTAGAAGTTCGATGACAGTGTCAACGTTGAGTGTAGGCCAAGCACTCAAAGAAGGGGAGGTGGTAGTATCAGAGGGGATGGCGGTATTGGTCTCTTCACTGTCTGATCTATTAACATCACTACTGTCATGGTGATTTTCCTCATAGTTGTCCTGATTAGGTTGGATGGCTTGATAGATTCTATCAACTTTGTCGACAAAGAAAGCGGCAAGTTTATTGCATTGAGTTTTATTTAGATCAGGAGGGGAAGGTGAGGTATTAGAGCCAGCTAGCTCTTTGACTGTTTTGAAGAGTGTTTTAGCTTGATTTAAAGCTGCAGTAATTTTTAAGCAGACAAAGTTGGCTTTTGCTTTGCTGCACAGCTTTTGATATTGATTCAGTTGATTTTTGTATTCATTTTTAGCTTCCGAGGAGTAGGACTTTCTCCATTGACGTTCAGCGTTCTTACATTTAGTTTTTTCATGTTTTAAAGAGTCATTGAACCACGGAGCGGGAGGACGTTGATAAATGCCTTTTAACTTAGTCTGAGGGAGACAGGAGTCGATGGCTGTTAGGAGCCATGATTGAACAGAGATGGATAGATTTTGTACTCCGGAGATGGTACATGGTATTGTATCTTCTAGCAGGGAATTAAGAATATTAATATCCAGCTTTTTCCATTTTCTCACCATGACGGGCATTGCCATAGGAGGGGTATTAGTTGTAGGCGTTTGAAAGGAAAATTTGATGGGAAAATGGTCGGACCAGGGAATAGGTAAAGCTGGGAAGGTGTTTAAATTCAAAATATTAGAAAAGATTGGGTCAAGTAGATGACCAGCAGTATGGGTAGGGCCAGAATTTTTAAGAATCAAATTGAGGGATAAGAAGTCATCGATAAGTTCCGTAGCTTTAGAGCAATCTTCATTGTCCAGGTGAAGATTCAGATCACCAATCACTGTAAAATTGGTAGTATTCATGATGAACGGGCCTAGAAGTTCTGAAATATTGTTTAGCCGTTTGAAGCAGCACCAGGTGGACGATATATGAGTGCGCCGGAAAAGGTAAAGTTGGGTGAGAGTATGATTATGAAAGTGGCGCCTTCACACCCTGGACATGGGAGATTTGTAAACTCACAGGTATATACTTTTTTAAAAATACCAGCTATGCCTCCTCCAGTTTTTTTAATTCTGTCAAGGCGTATAATTGCGTCTGAGTCAGGGAGGGCCATGGCCACATCTGGTCCGGAGCTTGCATGAAGCCAGGTTTCAGTGATGAACAATGCATCAGGGGCCTCATCCAGTAGAAAATTCAAAATTTCTGTTTTATGTCTTGGCAGAGAGCGACAGTTCAGACTAAAGAAGGTAAATACTTTAAAGTTAGATGTCGCACATGTAGCATTGGTTTGGGTCTCAAGCCTTTTGATTTTAGTGGCATTCGTTGTCAGAGAACAGCTGTGACAGATGTTATGGTGTCTGTATACGTCTAATAGGCAGCAGTCCGGTAGTCTAAGCGTTCTTAACGCTAGGAGTTGTTCTGAGCTATATTATATGTAAGGAGTGATAGTAGAGGCACTAATTGTCTGATTACTGTCACCTACCGGTAAAGTCGGTTGGGGAGTAGGTGTCATGGCCGCTGGGCGCGTCCGAGGCGCGGACGGGCGCAGACGGACAAACATGCAGTTGTGTCCCTAAACAAGCAGATAAAGGCGGGGCGGTAGTCATCTGGCCCGCCCTATGTATTTATCTGAAGGAGAGAAACACATTAGAAATACCACCTGGTACCGTGCACTTCCAGAAGATCCAGTTAAGCAGATCCAGGGATTAATCTCCCAAGTCTTGGAACTTGGTAAACAAAGTGGCTTTTTGGGTACCAAAGAACATGACTATTTGCTCAAGAAATTTCCAAGGACCCCGGTTCTTTATCTTCTTCCGAAGATTCACAAGAGCCTGCATGACCCACCGGGTCGCCCGATAGTTTCGGGTTGCGACTCTTGTTTAGAACCAATTGCACAGTACGTGGATTTCTTTCTAAAACCGTTTATAAGAGAAGTAAGATCTTACTTCAGAGATACGACAGATTTCCTTCTGAAAGTGGAAGGCACTCCATTTGATGCACAATGTCAAATAATGGTCACCATGGACGTCATGTCCCTTTACACCCAGATTCCTCAAGAAGAGGCTCTGGAGGTGATGCAAATCTACCTTGACAAGAGACCAAGACCTCATCGGGTTCCCCCCTCGTTCATTCTAGAATTGGCAACAATAGCGCTAAAAAAGAACTATTTCACTTTTAATGGTGAGTTCTTCATGCAGATCAAGGGGACTGCCATGGGGTGTCCTTATGCCCCAGAAATGGCAGTCCTCTATATGGCACAGTACGAAGAAAAATTTGTGGAGGTGAATAATCCTTTTAAGGATTACATCAAACAGTGGTACAGGTACATTGACGACGTCTGGCTCCTGTGGCAGGGGAGCCAGACCGATTTGATGTTGTTCCACACCTGGCTTAATTCTAGACATAGTGACATACAGTTTTCCATCGAACACAGCACCAACCGCATGACATTTTTGGATGTAGAGGTCACGTGTACCCAAGGGCAACTGAAAGTATCCCTTTTCAAAAAAGCAACTGATAGGAATACTATTTTACATTACAACAGTGCCCATCCGAGAAATCTTAAAGCTAATTTGCCTTTTGGCCAATTGCTTCGAATTCGACGTAATTGCTCTGAAATGGGTGATTATGAAAAACATGGGCAGCATTTCTGTTTTGACATGCGCCAACGGTGTTATCCCAAAAATCTTCTTAAGCATTCTTTCAAGACAGCAAAATACACACCTCGAGAATGCTTATTGCAAGTCAAACAACGTCCCCCATTGGATAGACTTGTCTGTGTCACGACATTTTGCCCTGACACACATAAACTCAGGCAAGCTGTACTCAAAAATTGGCACCTTTGGAAGGACTTGACTGTCCTTTCCCTAGGCCCATATTTGCATACAAAAAAAACCGAAGCATTGGCCAACAGCTGATTCGAGCAGATATTGCTCTACCAAAACCAAGAAGTGATTTGGTGGCGCAGTGGAAACTCAAACCCATTGAGGGCCACCATAAGTGCGGAAACTGTGTCGCGTGTCCCAATACAATTGAGGGTAAAGAATTTATTCACCAAGGGACCAAGTGGTCGCATAACGAATTTTCCAATTGTCGCACAAAAAATGTCGTATATGTGATACAGTGCCCTTGTTCTAAAATCTACATCGGAAAGACGAACCAACAGATCAACCATCGAATCAGCCAACATCGCTCTAGAATAAAAAAGAAAGTGACGGTGGCACCCATGGTGCAACACTTCCTAGAAAAGGGCCATTCTGAGCAGGATTTCAGATGGTCCGTGCTGCAAGTAGTCAATTCGAAAAAGAATCTCCAAGACAAGACATTGATCGTGTTTTGCTTCAGAAAGAAGCATACTTAATCTTAAAATTCAATAGCGCCCAGACTGGATTGAATAACTTGTCTGAGATTACACGCCTGTAAGACCAGCATTGTATTGAGTGACTCCGCTGTTTATGTGGCCCCTGGTTTGGTCTAAGTGCCTTTTTCCTAACAATCTTTTGGACAATTGACACCTCCAGGGCCGTGGGTACCACATATAAAAACTTGTTTCAATAAAATAACTTGTCTCAGTTTTTTACTTTGTCATTACTTATCACACATTTTTGCAAACTATGTGCTGACCTTTGTGCCAGATAAGATTCTTGCAGTGTTCAATTTCCACAATCTTCCAACACTTGCACCCTAAATTGCATGCCCGTTTTCTTTGTATAAAAAACCACCAAGTCCAGAATGCACTGGTTGGGGAATTAGTATAACCAATCACGAATAGCCCGCCGGCCATCTTTGAATCACTGGGAATTCATTCGGGTTCTGAGAAGGCACAGACACAAATGGTAAGCGGTCCCCTTCTGCGTTTTAACAATTCAGTCCCAAGTCGGCCATAAGCTGACCAGACATTATCCTCTTTTCACCCCGCTAGGTCCAGGTGAGCGGAGCGATTATTGAAAAATTTGCGGGCCATTGAAGCAATACAGAAAGGTAGGCGCACGTTTTTCGTTCTTTCATCAAGACGAATAGCGGCTTGTGAATCATTATTGATTCAATTTCCATACATGTTTCTTAATACAGATTAACCGGCACATGGTCACAATCCTCCCAGAGTTTGGCCGGGAGACGGCACAGTAAAGGTCAGTTTCCTTTTGTTTAGTTCATTGAAACAAGTTTCGTTTTGGCGCTTTACTTATATGCGCTCCCCTTCCTGTTGCCATTAGGTACCCCTCCTTCTAATAAAGCCCTCGGTGTCCCAGATTCGTAAAGAACGCGACGCCCCGCCACATGACCCCAACTCGGTATGTACAGTCAGTTAATACTTGTGGAGAATCTAGAAGAGGTAATCAATCAAAGTACAAGTCCAGTAATTAGCCTTTGTTTACATCTTACAGATTTAAAGAATTAAAGCCCTGATGAGAGACCAGGGACATTCGTCCTGGCCACGAAACGCGTCGGCTTTTGTGTTGGATGGAACACATTCTGATTTGTAAACAACAACTAGGACTTACTAGTTCAGTGATTTGTATCGTTTGCCATTCATTTGGCACAAGTTCCACGCACATTTTGAATATTCATTTGTTGTCGTTTATATATGTATTTTTTGGTTTAAATTTGTTGTATTTTCTGTAGCATGTTCTGATGTTGTCTTAATTGATTCATAATTTCATGTGATCTTTGTAAAAAGTGTTTGAATATTGAATGTACAGTGTTTGTTTTTTGCTAGTTTAACTTAAAAATTGTTGATAAAATATAAAGTAAATGGCAATAAAAGATTTGCCTGGAAGGGAATGAATAGACATTTTTTCCATCCATTTAAGTTAATTTGAATTAATTGTGGTTGTGACATTTTTTGTTGTTCATATGAGTGACATGCAGGCAGGGAAGGCACCGGGACCCAACGGGTTTCTGGCTGAAGCGTTCGGGTGTGTGTCGAGCCGACTCGTGCCCCATATGCTGAATATGTTCAACAAAGCCAAACAGTTAGGGGCACTTCTCAAGGACCTGCGGTCCCCGACGATTGTGGTAATCCACAAAGCAGGCAAGCCGCAGGAGCTATGTAGCTCCTACCGACCAATATCCCTACTTAATTTTGAAACAAAGGTACTCGGTAAGATCCTGGCTACTAGACTAGGGGCTGTTATCCAGTCGTTGATCCATCCCGATCAGTCGGGCTTCATGCCCCACAGGAGTACGCATCTAAATCTAAGGCGTCTGTTCGGAGTCTTGCAGGGGCTGGCGTCACGGCCCGAGGTGCCTGTGGCCTTATTGTAGCTGGATGCCCGTATGGCGTTCGACAGTATGGAATGGCACTATATTTACACTGTCCTTAAGAAGATGGGTTTCGGAGACCAATTTCGAAAATGGGTGCGGCTTTTATACACCGAGCCACTCGCAAGGGTCCGGGTCAATGGAGTGTTCTCCAGAGAGTTCCATCTGAGCAGAGGCACGCGTCAGGGCTGCCCCCTTTCGCCCACCTTGTTCGCATTAGCGTTGAAACCGCTGGCGCACTGGTTTCGGGCAGACCCCTTGGTATGGGGCATAGACCTAGGTGGGGGCTGGGAGGAACGTATTTCATTATATGCTGATGACATCCTCCTTCATGTCCAGAGGCTGGAAGCTTCCATTCAAAGACTAATGGCAATTCTGCACGAGTTCGGTACATATTCCGGGTACCGTATAAACTGGGACAAGTCCCTGGGGCATGTCCTAGCAGGGCCACAGCCCCAGATGTCGGCGGACTGTTGCGGCCTGGCCTGGGAGGACATTTTTTAATATTTAGGAATCTGGATCACCTCGTCAGACTCGGAGTTTTTGCGCTTGAATGTGTTGACGTAGTTGGAACACCTTCACGGGGACGTAGAGCATTGGAGATCCCTCCCGCTCTCCTTGATGGGGAGGGCCATCCTATTTAAAATTATGGCCCTTCCTCGCCTGCTCTATGCTCTGCAGTGTACTGCCTTCCCGGTCCCTGACCACATTTTTAGGACGATTGAAACTGAACAGCGTTCCTTGCTTTGGAGTGGTGGGTGTCCAAGAATAGCTCTTAGGAAACTGTAATGGGGACCGTATGAGGGAGGTTGGCTGTGCCGGATGTCCACCTCTATTACTGGGCGACGCAGTTGATCAATGTTAATGGATGGGTGTTTGCCCCATTGGAGGAACCAGCCTACAGGATGGATCGGTTGGCCTTTGGGAGCGATACCTACCTAGCGGCCCTCAATGCCAGGGGTCGCCGCGGCCGACCTCTGCCTCCCCAAATGTCAGCGGTGGTGGGAGTGTGGAAACGGGCGACAAATTTACTAGGGTGGGAAGCAAAGCTCACGGAGCAGACTCCCCTGTGGGCTGGGACCTTCTTACCGGAAGTGGCAAAATTACGGAATCTGCGTCAGTGGAGCTTAATTGGTATCAATGTGCTGGGGGACATATGGAAGAGGGGGAGGATGCTAGGTTTTGCAGACTTACAGGCTGAATTCCAGATGGGGAATGGGGAGTTCCTACACTACCAACAACTTAAACATGCCCTACACCGACACCTCCTGCAGGGGGATGATATACCTGAGTACGCTCCGCTGGAGGATAGATTACTCCTAGACCCCATGATTGACAAAGCTATCTCCCTAACGTACAAGAAGCTTATAAACAACATTGCTGACACACTGGGGCCCCTGCGGAAAAAGTGGGAGTCTGATCTGGGACTATTGGAGGATGATGATTGGGGAGAGGCTCTGCAGTGTCCCCGTGAGGTGGCAATCCGGGCCAGGTTTAGGCTCGTCCAACTGCGCATCCTACATAGGTCATACACCCCACGCACAGCGCAATACCTGATAGGTTATGTGGACTCCCGCTTTTGCATTTGGGGGTGTGGAGAAGAAGGGACCTTTTTCCACATATTGTGGGATTGCACCAGAATCAGGACGTACTGGTCCAGACTGGCAGGCATTATGTCGGAAGTGGTAGGAACGGACGTTCCGATGGAGGCTAGATGGCATATCTTAGGGGTCACCGGTGACGTCACTTGGCCGAAGTGGAATAAGATTTGGTTAGCTCTGGCGAGCATGGTAGCCAAGAGAAATATCGCAAGGTTGTGGGGCAGCGATCTCTTGCCTACGGTAGAAGAGTGGGAGAGAGATCTAGATTGGTGGCAACAGGCTGAAAAGGTCATCTATAAAAGCCAAGGTTGCCCTAAGAAATTAGAGAAAATATGGGCGGCTTGGAGGAGGTATAGGGGAGAGTGGCTGGACTCTCAGGCGGATGACGCACCGTCCTGAAGGGGACAGAGGTGGTACCTGTTGCTCCATGTCCGGGCATCCGCCGGGGTGGCTCAGAGAGACCTGCGTTGCATTGGTCTCCTTGAGCTAGGGTATTCTATGATGGGGCATGCTATAAACTTGCCGTGGGGAGGGAGGAGTGGGGGTGGGTAGGGATTGTAATTTTGTCGGTACGGCTGGGTTCAAAATTGGTGGTCTATTGGGGCTGGGATCTGTCGGGGTAGGTGGGACTAATCGTTTTTTATTTATTGAATCTGTGGCTGATTTTCTCAATGAATTCTCAATGAACTTCCATTGCTAACTGATGTGCACATGTTATGGAGCTGTTTTTTCAAATAAAAAGATTGAAAAAATAAAATAAAAATCAGCAAATATATCATTTTAATCAACAGTCACGAGTAATTTATGCTCTTTCATCTGAGCGTGTAACATATCTGCCGTGGATGCTAGCGTTTTGTTTTCTTACGCCAGTAAATGCAGATTCAGACCTCTGCTCAAAGGCATTATTATCACGGCGATTGGTTGGTGGGTCTCAGTGGGCACAGCGGGTATCTTCGCTCCTTGGCAGCGCCACTTCTCCCCGCAGATGATGCCGCACCTGCCCCCTCGGAGGCCAGCCGCTGTGAGGCAGGCTGGTGGCGCTGAGGAGATTTGGTAATGTGCGGGCGGGTGTGAGAGGTGCGCTCCATCCATCACGGCTAATGCCAGCAGACAGCGGTGCTTTCTTTTGTTTCCCAGCATTCCCCAGGACACACCCGGAAGCGGGCCCTTGTTTACCCTGTAATTACTTCAGAGTCGTAATCATGTTTGTTCTGTTTCCTTCCCCTGTGCTGCTCACCCACCAGCTTTGGTGTGATCAGCCTGCTAAATCAATAATTATTAAGGAAGCCCAGCTGGGACACAGCGAGGGCTCCCACCCAGCCAGGAGCACTGTGATATGTCATCTCCGCGCCTGAAAGCTTTATGGGAATTATCTTAATGTTTGAACAATATCTTTGTTAGATTTAAGGGCTGACACAATTGTTCCCTTTCATCCTTGTTTTGTTATTAAGCCAATTGTGATGGGAAACAATCAGCTTTGGAAGCCAGCGTTCTGCTTCATCAGAGCACCGTGCCAAATGTTAAATTATATCTGTGTAAACGACAGATAAGACTGTAAACCCTGTAAACAAAGCTGACTCGTATTTTCTTATTTCATTCTATGTGTTGCATCACTAGTCACCTGTAATATGAAAATAGGAAAGGCAACAACTCTACCGTAATACTTTATTAGTGTTCCGCTATGACATCACATTGCCTCGACCAGAGCCAGCAGAATCTGGGAGTGAGTGGGGGGGATATAGCTGCATCTTACCTTACTTAGTCAACCTAAAAAAATAACAAAACAAGCCCGGAAGATGAGCGTGCTTGTGCCCGCCGAGGCGAAAGGGAAAGCTCTGCGTTTGCCCATATGTTTCCAATTAACACGACCGCGAGAAGAGGCACAATATTTGGAAACATATGGCGCTCATGCTCGCTCCCACTGAGCCTAGGCCACAGAATAGAGAAGGCGGGACATGCACCCCCTTGGGCTAATTGCGTGCTATCTTTTTTTGAAAGACAGCACGCAAAGCCCAATAGCAAGTGACAAATTCCAAGCAGACGCACAAGCATGTGTTTGGAATTTAAAAGCCCTAACTAAATGTCCCGCAGAGTAGCGCATGCGCACTGGCTCGGGCGAGACCTAAAAACCCTGTAGGATGGGTTCCTTAACTGTCGTGGGCATTGTGGTGTCATTGTGGACTAACATATGCCTAATGTTGTGTCCTCTTCTGTAAGTTATCTTCGGTCTGTTTTGTATCATATGTCCAATGGTGGGATCACTCGTCAGTATATCCCAGCTTTTGGTAAGAATAGGTTGGATGTCCTTCAAAATATCCTTGTAAGAGAGGATAATTCTAGTGTTCTCTTCACTGTGTTCCTCATCTCTAATCTTAGATGTAAATAGGATGCCCTTTCTTTGGATTTTAGTGACTTTCATGTTTTCTTTGTTAAGCACCCATTGTGGGTGCTCACATTCTCTGAATCTTCTCAGTCATGATCTTTTGTTCTGCTATAAAAGCCTCATCAGTGTTGCAATTACGTCTTGTCCTCAGTAGTTCCCTGTATGGAATACTCCATTTAAGGGTTTCGAGGTGACTGCAAAGGGCATGCAGCAGACTGTTACCGGCTGTTTCCTTGCGAAACAGTTTAGTCTGTATTTTGTCAAGTATGATTTCAATCTGGACATCTTAGAAGTCTACTGTTGTGTCACTGATAGAACGGGTGAGAATAATATTGCACGTATTAGTGTTTAGTTTGTCTACAAAAGTATTTGCCTCCGCCTCTGTTCCTTTCCCAATGATGAACAGGTCAGCTATGTACCACAACCACAATGTGCCCTGTTCCACCTCTGGAAAGTTTGTAGTGTCTCTAAAGATTTCCTCTTCTCATTGTCCCAAGAATACAATTTGCAAAACTTGGAGCGAAGCAGGTCCCAATGGCCATCCCCAGGATTTGTTTGAATATGGTACTATTGAAGAGAAAGATGTTCTTGAGATAATACTTGAGCATACTGAGAATCATGTCTGCATTTGCTACCCCCACTCCAGTAGCTTATAGTAGCCACAGGGACCGCCACCTCCCCAGGCTTTATTACACTTCAGTGTGGGGGCCACACCGACCCTCCAGCTGCCACAGGCAACACCACCTCCCTGGGGCTTTAAATAAATATAGTGTGGGGGCACGTGGACTGCATGCTGTCAATTCAGTGCGGGGTGCATTCTGGACATTCTACAGCCCCGGGGACCGCCACCTCCCTGGGCTTTAGTATAATATATTGCTCGTGGGATGCCCCAGGGACCACCACCTCCCCAGGGCTTTATTGAAATTCCATGCGGGTGACCTTGCAGACCTCCCCGCAGTATTGCGCGCTAGAAAATGAGGCAGCCAGGTGAAGTAATTAATGAAAAGTTACTTGAAAGAGCAAATTCAAGGAAAAGGTACAGAGAAGGCACTTTGGAGTAGGAAAGAAGGGGGAAGAAGTGGCAATTCTGGAGGGGGGGCTGCATCACTGAAAATACCTAGTGGAATTCATAACACATAGAAACTGAAAACAGGAAAGCCTAATTATCCCTTTGTAATTCGAAAGACTAATAGCGCACATCCATGGAAATAGAAGGACTGTAATGCAGAGCCCCCACTCTGACCCTCCTGGTTCGAGTGAGGTGCAATCTCCCGGTTCCTCGTGGATTGCTTTTGCCAAGTGTTGTTTGCTCCAATCTTGAAGCCGACAGCGCCGACGGCGAGAGCCTGCGTGGGACAGATCGTGACCCGCTCCTGGACGTCGTAGATGCCCCAGAGCCCACGTGACAGCGGAGAGAAACTCCTCGACGACCACCTGATTGCGCCCGACATTGCCTGGTTCCGTCCTGGTTCCACCCTGGTCACTGCTGAGTGACCCAGACTCTGTCCCCTTTGCTTTCAGGTACTTTTCGACTTGAGTCCACCCTTGGACTCCACCGGACACTTCTCTTTCACCCCGCCTGCAGCCCTTTCAGCTTCAAGCACCAAGAGCCTGCGTGACGAAACCCGACTCAACTTCGACCCTGTGCACCCGCTTCCTGTGGGTGAGGTAACTTTGCTCCGCCGGTGTTCCCACACTGGTACACATCTCTAGGGTCTGTGTCTTAAGTTTTGTTCCTCTAGGTTCAGCGGAAGTGTCCTTAAACTTTAACTTTACAACTTTTACGCACCATTAGTTAACATTGGTGCATGCGTGCGCTTTCCGCACTGCACCCGAATCCCGCGGGCTTTTCCCGACTTCAGCACTGCTTGTCCCGACTGCTCCCAGCGATTCCCTAGGCCCTAGGCCTAACCACTGTTCGATTGGTATCTCTTATACCACTTGTTTAGTATATGGTTTGAGTGGCCCCCGCCCTCATCCATAATTGTGCAACTTTGTATGTTTAAACTGTGCTTTTGATTTAACGCTTGTGCCCCTTTATTCATAAAGAATACTGGGGATTGTTTTTAGTAATAAATACATATATTTTTATAATATATACTTGTGTGGTGTCCTTTCATTTGATATTACAGGATTGTATGTGGTAAAACAGCTCGCTTAACATGACCTCTTAAGTTAAGCCTTTAGGCTGCTTAGTCCATGCTACCCCTAGGATAGCTTGTCTAATAAGGTTGACTTACAACCAGACACCATAAGGGATTGTTTGGTCTGATAACCGGTGGTTCGAGAATTGGAAACATCACCTATCAGGCCAACTTCTCACAGTTGTTATTCAGTTTATTGTGACGTTAGTTCATTAATTCTCCATGGCAGAGAGGGATACTTTTGCTTATTCAGAAGATCACATACAAAACCTCCTGAGTGACCCACCAGTATTCTCTTCAGTTTCCCTAAGTGTCTCGGCTACTTCACAAAATGAGTCGGACAAGTTACTTCGGTTGAAAAAGAAACAAATAAGAACTGACCTTCATGGTCATTTCCTTCTTCAACACCTACGGGAGGGTACGATCCCGGGTGGCCTTCAAATCAAAAATATACCAGTCATCTTTACTGAAGATCCCCTTTTTAAAAAAGGTTTCAGTCAGATCGAGACAAAATGCAGTAGGGACCTTATGGTCCTCACTGTTGAAACAGCTGTCAGAATTTCAAAACAAGAGCTAGAGCAAATAGCCCAATTAGAGTCTGAAATAAGTAGCAATCCCACGATAGCTGATGCGAAGGCACTAATAGACAAAGTGGCAAAAGAAATACAGGAGTTCAAAGACTATACTGTGACGCAAAAAACAAATCAATTCGAAAAGGATAAAAAGAACTTTTCACTTGAGAACGTGTATCCTTTTTTGCAAACTGATTTTTATACTAAACCAGACTCGCGGCGTTTTCTACCAGGCAACCGTGGGAGATCACGTAATCAGTTCATCACCTTTTCGGACACTTCGTCATCAGGTGGCGAAAGTGATAACAGTGGTAACATTAGTAACAGCAGACCAAATAGGAACCGCAAATGGAATCAGAACCAGCAGCAACAAAGCAATGCTCAGAATTCTTTTTTAGGGAGAGGTCAAACACGCCCGAGGGCGAAAGTGAGATGGGAAATGACAACTCGGCGTCAACATTATCAAAATCAATAGTGTCACCTATTTTCAATCTCTCACCCAAAGTATTGACTGCAGCAGAAGAAAGTGTCCTATCGAAGGGCCTCTCTTTTGTACCATCCAAACGCACTGACTTCACTAGAATGAAAACTGAATTCATTGAGTTTTGCCGTAAACTAAGACTCAACTTTTTTTGCGGAAAATCCAACCACTGTAACCCCGGAAGTCACTGGGCTCCGGAATAAATCCAACTTTTGCCCCCCGGGGCATAAAACACCAATAGAGATTCTAGTCTTTGAAAAAACTGTACTTTCTGCCATCTCTGCAATGGAAACGCAGAAATAATATGTCAAATTTAATACCACAAAAGAACAGACTAAAGCTCTTATGGATCTACGGAATGATCCCACTATCACTATAAAGCAAGCTGACAAAGCGGTGCTATAGTGGTGTGGGATACCGCTGACTACAACAATGAAGTCCTAAGACAATTAAATGATCAGGAATGCTATCGAAAAATTGGGAGAGATCCAACATCTGAATTACAGAACCAACTTTTCTCTATCATTAGGGAGGGCTTTGAACAAGGCTTTGTAGGCCCAAAAGAGCTGGACTTTTTACAAAAAAAACATCCTAAGGTACCTTTATTTTATATCCTACCAAAGGTACACAAAGACCCCAATAAACCCCCAGGCAGACCTATAGTCGCGGGTTGCGACTCATTGCTTGAACCCGTCGCCAAATATGTCGACGTGTTTCTTAAACAATTCATGACCCTTGTTACATCATACTTGCAGGATACTACAGATTTCATTAACAAACTTGAAACTATAGAGTTCTGTGAAGGCAGTGACATCCTGGTCACCCTGGATGTCACTTCACTCTACACTCAGATCCCGCAGGATGAAGCGGTGGCAGTGCTCACTCACTTCCTGGAACTGAGACCAAAACCAGTACAGGTACCCACAAAATTCTTGATCGATCTGGCATCTTTTGCCTTAAAAAAGAATTATTTTTGCTTTGGGAAAGATTTTTATTTTCAAACAAAAGGAGTAGCAATGGGGTGTTCTTTCGCCCCAGAACTGGCTGTCCTTTTTATGTCACTTTATGAGGACACTTTCGTCTACAACAACAACCCCTTCAAAGATCGTATTGGGGCGTGGCTACGCTTCATTGACGATGTTTTTATGGTGTGGAAAGGTGAGGAGGACGAATTGAGACATTTCTACGCTTGGTTGAACGCACGGACAGTAGACATTAAGTTCAGCATAACATCTTCAAAAGAAAAAATATCTTTTTTGGATGTTGAAGTTTTTCCAAATGAGGGCAAATTATCTACTTCTCTCTTTGTTAAATCAACGGACCGCAATAAAGCCCTTCTATTTTCAAGTAACCACCCGAGGAGCCTACGAGAGAATTTACCGCTAGGACAATTTCTTCGGATCCGAAGAAATTGTTCTATGAATGAAGATTACAAGCTCCATGCGAATAATCTGGTGACGAAGCTATGCGACCGTGGATACCCAAGAAAATTAGTATCTAACTGTATGAAAATGGCACGTTGGACTCCAAGGGAAAGCCTCCTGGAACGACGCACTAAACCACAATTAAAACGTCAGGTGTGCGTCACTACATTCTGTCCCAATGCCAATCAGTTAAAAAGAATTATAAGTCAAAATTGGCACCTTGTTAAAAATCTAGGAGAGTGCCTAAACGAACCCCCACTTTTTGCGTTCAAAAAAGACAAAAGCATAGCCAATTTTGTAGTAAGAGCAGCTACTCCAAAGGAAGCACCCTCTACCATTCGACAACTGATGGGTTTAAACCCAATCACAGGACACCACAAATGTGGTACCTGTCTGTGCTGCGAGTCCACAATAGAGGGTTCTCTGTTTCAACATAGGGGCATATCGTGGAAACACGACACATTTAGTAATTGTAAGTCTAGATATGTCGTGTATGGAGTCATGTGCCCGTGTGGACTCCTGTATATTGGTAAGACCAATCAGGAGGCCCGTCAAAGAATCTCCCAGCATAAATCTAGACTAAAGAATCGGGTGGAGACAGCACCCCTGGTCAATCACTGGAATAGACTTCAACATCAGGTCAAAGATCTGAAATGGACAATAATTTCCAAGGTGGAGCGTGATCCCCGAGGAGGAGACTGGGACACCAGACTCTCTAAAAGGGAAGCGCTCCTCATTGTAAAGTTCAATACGGCTGTCATTGGACTGAATGAACTATCAGAAATCTATAAACTTTAAACATCCTGGTCCCTTGCCTGTTATACTCTGTGGGACACTCCCGGTCTGTTCTCCTTTTGTGTGTTATAGGGTGTCCAACACTTAAGCGGATGACTTCGAGTCAGCGTCAATTTCCAATTAATTCCGCGATGCGCATGCGCAGGAAAGTAGTGTTCCTTCCGCGGTCAGGACTATTTCTGTAGACTACTCAGTGCCTAAGTTCTGCTATCTGGCGCATGCGCTAAGGAGTAGTGCTTCGTAGACGCCAACACGGCTGCTGGCGAAAAGGTTTCACTAGGTAAGTTAGGTCTCTAGAGGTGTCTTCTGTGGGCAACTCACGTGTTTTAATACCCCTGTACTGACCTCCATGCTCCCCCTTGTTTAGGAGTTACCTACATGGATGATGTCTCCGCTTCCAGTCCACTCGCCACGCTCTTTAATTGAGTGAAGCTTTCCCCTTCGTGCAGGTACCGACACGGATTCCCTTACTCTATTCTATTTTATAACTGGTTTTCAATCTAGGATGAACTTTGAATTGCCGTATATATCCCGCTATTCCCTTTAAAATCTTTAAATCCTTGAGTAGTTCACTACATATATATGAGTAGACCACGGGGAAATCTTGATACATCCTTCTAAGCCTCTTAATACGTATAGTGTTAATAATAAAAAAAAAAAACACCCCCTCTTTTATACACAGGTCAGTAATGTCCGTTTTATTTTCATTTAGATTTCATAACGCCTAGAATTAGACTTCCTGACTCCCCTGGATCCGTGGATTCCCCCCGGAATTCCAGAAGTCCAACCCAGTGAGGTAAGAGATCAGCCACACCCTCCTGTTACCCTTGGCCATCCAGCGCAAGTAGCGGTTGGTAATGTAAAACCTTTTCCTTTTCAGTGTGACCCCCAAAAGCGCCCGTCTAAAGATAAAGCCCCCACTCGCTGTGCATCATTAAAAGTGATTGTTTGCTCCTCTACACCCGTCAAGTGGCTACGTAGACCATTTGGGTAAGCTGTTTGAGGGAATGGTGGTTCACCCCCTAGTGCCACTCAGGCACCTAAAAGAACTTTTCTACATAGAGACTGTTTTTACATAGAGATAATTTCTGTTTTTCAGATACTTCATTGGCCCTGATGAGAGTCCTCCTTTTCTAACTTCTGGCTGGGACTCGAAACGCGTAGGCCTCTGTACAAAGTGTTGCTCTTACTAAAGTCGAATGCCGATAAATGCTGTGTCTTATTCTTTTGGATGTATTGCGTTTGACTAAATCTAATCGATTGTGATTAAATTCCAAGTGTACATATGTATATTATAACATACCACACATGCTGAAATTCCTGAGCAACCTTTGTGTTCATTCCCCCTCCCTCCACTAATTTCCCCCCTCTGGCTTTTCCGTAAAGTCCGGATTTGTCAGATTTATGTATGAATGGATGTTTGATTTTGAACGACTGTGATATGTTTGATAAGTGTGAATGATTCTTGTTACATGTAATAATGGTGTAGTGTTTGTATATAAAATGTAAAAAATTTCGTAAAAATAATCACTAAAAATTGAATGAATAAATCGCTATTGATTAGCAATATCTCGGGCTGAAATAAGATTTCTTCCTTTTTGAGTGAAATTTATGTTTAATTTGTTGTATCAGTTCTGGCATTTGTCTTTGTTATATAGTTATAGGTGCTCAGCCTAACTGATTAGAGCCAACTCTTCTTTGCTAATACAGATTGTAGCGGGAATTCTTCTCGCGAAGTTTGTTTGTTGTACGAATCCACAATTTTTTGTGGCTGATGAGAATTTATTCCATGTCCCTTTTTGGGTAATAGGTACACCTAGATACCTTAGCCCAAAACATATACACACATTGTTTTGTTGTTATTCAGTTTATTGTGACGTTAGTTCATTAATTCTCTATGGCAGAAAGGGATACTTTTGCTTATTCAGAAGATCACATACAAAACCTCCTGAGTGACCCACCAGTATTCTCTTCAGTTTCCCTAAGTGTCTCGGCTACTTCACAAAATGAGTCGGACAAGTTACTTCGGTTGAAAAAGAAACAAATAAGAACTGACCTTCATGGTCATTTCCTTCTTCAACACCTACGGGAGGGTACGATCCCGGGTGGCCTTCAAATCAAAAATATACCAGTCATCTTTACTGAAGATCCCCTTTTTAAAAAAGGTTTCAGTCAGATCGAGACAAAATGCAGTAGGGACCTTATGGTCCTCACTGTTGAAACAGCTGTCAGAATTTCAAAACAAGAGCTAGAGCAAATAGCCCAATTAGAGTCTGAAATAAGTAGCAATCCCACGATAGCTGATGCGAAGGCACTAATAGACAAAGTGGCAAAAGAAATACAGGAGTTCAAAGACTATACTGTGACGCAAAAAACAAATCAATTCGAAAAGGATAAAAATAACTTTTCACTTGAGAACGTGTATCCTTTTTTGCAAACTGATTTTTATACTAAACCAGACTCGCGGCGTTTTCTACCAGGCAACCGTGGGAGATCACGTAATCAGTTCATCACCTTTTCGGACACTTCGTCATCAGGTGGCGAAAGTGATAACAGTGGTAACATTAGTAACAGCAGACCAAATAGGAACCGCAAATGGAATCAGAACCAGCAGCAACAAAGCAATGCTCAGAATTCTTTTTTAGGGAGAGGTCAAACACGCCCGAGGGCGAAAGTGAGATGGGAAATGACAACTCGGCGTCAACATTATCAAAATCAATAGTGTCACCTATTTTCAATCTCTCACCCAAAGTATTGACTGCAGCAGAAGAAAGTGTCCTATCGAAGGGCCTCTCTTTTGTACCATCCAAACGCACTGACTTCACTAGAATGAAAACTGAATTCATTGAGTTTTGCCGTAAACTAAGACTCTTAACTTTTTTTGCGGAAAATCCAACCACTGTAACCCCGGAAGTCACTGGGCTCCGGAATAAATCCAACTTTTGCCCCCCGGGGCATAAAACACCAAAAGAGATTCTAGTCTTTGAAAAAACTGTACTTTCTGCCATCTCTGCAATGGAAACGCAGAAAAAATATGTCAAATTTAATACCACAAAAGAACAGACTAAAGCTCTTATGGATCTACGGAATGATCTCACTATCACTATAAAGCAAGCCGACAAAGGCGGTGCTATAGTGGTGTGGGATACCGCTGACTACAACAATGAAGTCCTAAGACAATTAAATGATCAGGAATGCTATCGAAAAATTGGGAGAGATCCAACATCTGAATTACAGAACCAACTTTTCTCTATCATTAGGGAGGGCTTTGAACAAGGCTTTGTAGGCCCAAAAGAGCTGGACTTTTTACAAAAAAAACATCCTAAGGTACCTTTATTTTATATCCTACCAAAGGTACACAAAGACCCCAATAAACCCCCAGGCAGACCTATAGTCGCGGGTTGCGACTCATTGCTTGAACCTGTCGCCAAATATGTCGACGTGTTTCTTAAACAATTCATGACCCTTGTTACATCATACTTGCAGGATACTACAGATTTCATTAACAAACTTGAAACTATAGAGTTCTGTGAAGGCAGTGACATCCTGGTCACCCTGGATGTCACTTCACTCTACACTCAGATCCCGCAGGATGAAGCGGTGGCAGAGCTCACTCACTTCCTGGAACTGAGACCAAAACCAGTACAGGTACCCACAAAATTCTTGATCGATCTGGCATCTTTTGCCTTAAAAAAGAATGATTTTTGCTTTGGGAAAGATTTTTATTTTCAAACAAAAGGAGTAGCAATGGGGTGTCCTTTCGCCCCAGAACTGGCTGTCCTTTTTATGTCACTTTATGAGGACACTTTCGTCTACAACAACAACCCCTTCAAAGATCGTATTGGGGCGTGGCTACGCTTCATTGACGATGTTTTTATGGTGTGGAAAGGTGAGGAGGACGAATTGAGACATTTCTACGCTTGGTTGAACGCACGGACAGTAGACATTAAGTGCAGCATAACATCTTCAAAAGAAAAAATATCTTTTTTGGATGTTGAAGTTTTTCCAAATGAGGGCAAATTATCTACTTCTCTCTTTGTTAAGCCAACGGACCGCAATAAAGCCCTTCTATTTTCAAGTAACCACCCGAGGAGCCTACGAGAGAATTTACCGCTAGGACAATTTCTTCGGATCCGAAGAAATTGTTCTATGAATGAAGATTACAAGCTCCATGCGAATAATCTGGTGACGAAGCTATGCGACCGTGGATACCCAAGAAAATTAGTATCTAACTGTATGAAAAGGGCACGTTGGACTCCAAGGGAAAGCCTCCTGGAACGACGCACTAAACCACAATTAAAACGTCAGGTGTGCGTCACTACATTCTGTCCCAATGCCAATCAGTTAAAAAGAATTATAAGTCAAAATTGGCACCTTGTTAAAAATCTAGGAGAGTGCCTAAACGAACCCCCACTTTTTGCGTTCAAAAAAGACAAAAGCATAGCCAATTTTGTAGTAAGAGCAGCTACTCCAAAGGAAGCACCCTCTACCATTCGACAACTGATGGGTTTAAACCCAATCACAGGACACCACAAATGTGGTACCTGTCTGTGCTGCGAGTCCACAATAGAGGGTTCTCTGTTTCAACATAGGGGCATATCGTGGAAACACGACACATTTAGTAATTGTAAGTCTAGATATGTCGTGTATGGAGTCATGTGCCCGTGTGGACGCCTGTATATTGGTAAGACCAATCAGGAGGCCCGTCAAAGAATCTCCCAGCATAAATCTAGACTAAAGAATCGGGTGGAGACAGCACCCCTGGTCAATCACTGGAATAGACTTCAACATCAGGTCAAAGATCTGAAATGGACAATAATTTCCAAGGTGGAGCGTGATCCCCGAGGAGGAGACTGGGACACCAGACTCTCTAAAAGGGAAGCGCTCCTCATTGTAAAGTTCAATACGGCTGTCATTGGACTGAATGAACTATCAGAAATCTATAAACTTTAAACATCCTGGTCCCTTGCCTGTTATACTCTGTGGGACACTCCCGGTCTGTTCTCCTTTTGTGTGTTATAGGGTGTCCTTCACTTAAGCGGATGACTTCGAGTCAGCGTCAATTTCCAATTAATTCCGCGATGCGCATGCGCAGGAAAGTAGTGTTCCTTCCGCGGTCAGGACTATTTCTGTAGACTACTCGGTGCCTAAGTTCTGCTATCTGGCGCATGCGCTAAGGAGTAGTGCTTCGTAGACGCCAACACGGGCTGCTGGCGAAAAGGTTTCACTAGGTAAGTTAGGTCTCTAGAGGTGTCTTCTGTGGGCAACTCACGTGTTTTAATACCCCTGTACTGACCTCCATGCTCCCCCTTGTTTAGGAGTTACCTACATGGATGATGTCTCCGCTTCCAGTCCACTCGCCACGCTCTTTAATTGAGTGAAGCTTTCCCCTTCGTGCAGGTACCGACACGGATTCCCTTACTCTATTCTATTTTATAACTGGTTTTCAATCTAGGATGAACTTTGAATTGCCGTATATATCCCGCTATTCACTTTAAAATCTTTAAATCCTTGAGTAGTTCACTACATATATATGAGTAGACCACGGGGAAATCTTGATACATCCTTCTAAGCCTCTCATCCTTCTAAGCCTCTGATCCCAGCGCTTTGCCTACATAATGTTTGACTCCTGATCACGCTAGGAGCAATTTCCAGCTACTGTGCAACTTATTTTATTTTAAAAACGCCGAATTTTAAAACTGCTCGAATTTTCATACTGTTTGCATACAGCATACCTGGCATACTTGGCACTCACTTGCCACTATTTTCGCTTTGTTCCTGACATTCCCAGCCGATTTTAGGGCTGTAGATCGAGGGCTAGTGACAACAGCATTTACGGCGGCCATCTTGAGTGAGGGGGCGAGAGCGGTGAGAGCGCTCTAGTGTCCGGTATTTAACCCCTTCCACGCTCATGACGAGCTGGGCTCGTCATGAAGTAGCCTCCTCGCACGCTCATGACGAGCCCAGCTCGTCATGTTGTGTGGGATTTCCGATTTCTCAGCACAGCAGGGGAATATGCTGAGCATCCATGGGGTTAAGGAGCCCCTAGGAAGCAGGCGCGAGATCTCAGCGCTTTGCCTACATAATGTTTGACTCCTGATCACGCTAGGAGCAATTTCCAGCTACTGTGCAACTTATTTTATTTTAAAAACGCCGAATTTTAAAACTGCTCGAATTTTCATACTGTTTGCATACAGCATACCTGGCATACTTGGCACTCACTTGCCACTATTTTCGCTTTGTTCCTGACATTCCCAGCCGATTTTAGGGCTGTAGATCGAGGGCTAGTGACAACAGCATTTACGGCGGCCATCTTGAGTGAGGGGGCGAGAGCGGTGAGAGCGCTCTAGTGTCCGGTATTTAAGGAGCCCCTAGGAAGCAGGCGCGAGATCCCAGCGCTTTGCCTACATAATGTTTGACTCCTGATCACGCTAGGAGCAATTTCCAGCTACTGTGCAACTTATTTTATTTTAAAAACGCCGAATTTTAAAACTGCTCGAATTTTCATACTGTTTGCATACAGCATACCTGGCATACTTGGCACTCACTTGCCACTATTTTCGCTTTGTTCCTGACATTCCCAGCCGATTTTAGGGCTGTAGATCGAGGGCTAGTGACAACAGCATTTACGGCGGCCATCTTGAGTGAGGGGGCGAGAGCGGTGAGAGCGCTCTAGTGTCCGGTATTTAACCCCTTCCACGCTCATGACGAGCTGGGCTCGTCATGAAGTAGCCTCCTCGCACGCTCATGACGAGCCCAGCTCGTCATGTTGTGTGGGATTTCCGATTTCTCAGCACAGCAGGGGAATATGCTGAGCATTCATGGGGTTAAGGAGCCCCTAGGAAGCAGGCGCGAGATCTCAGCGCTTTGCCTACATAATGTTTGACTCCTGATCACGCTAGGAGCAATTTCCAGCTACTGTGCAACTTATTTTATTTTAAAAACGCCGAATTTTAAAACTGCTCGAATTTTCATACTGTTTGCATACAGCATACCTGGCATACTTGGCACTCACTTGCCACTATTTTCGCTTTGTTCCTGACATTCCCAGCCGATTTTAGGGCTGTAGATCGAGGGCTAGTGACAACAGCATTTACGGCGGCCATCTTGAGTGAGGGGGCGAGAGCGGTGAGAGCGCTCTAGTGTCCGGTATTTAAGGAGCCCCTAGGAAGCAGGCGCGAGATCCCAGCGCTTTGCCTACATAATGTTTGACTCCTGATCACGCTAGGAGCAATTTCCAGCTACTGTGCAACTTATTTTATTTTAAAAACGCCGAATTTTAAAACTGCTCGAATTTTCATACTGTTTGCATACAGCATACCTGGCATACTTGGCACTCACTTGCCACTATTTTCGCTTTGTTCCTGACATTCCCAGCCGATTTTAGGGCTGTAGATCGAGGGCTAGTGACAACAGCATTTACGGCGGCCATCTTGAGTGAGGGGGCGAGAGCGGTGAGAGCGCTCTAGTGTCCGGTATTTAAGGAGCCCCTAGGAAGCAGGCGCGAGATCCCAGCGCTTTGCCTACATAATGTTTGACTCCTGATCATGCTAGGAGCAATTTCCAGCTACTGTTCAACTTATTTTATTTTAAAAACGCCGAATTTTAAAACTGCTCGAATTTTCATACTGTTTGCATACAGCATACCTGGCATACTTGGCACTCACTTGCCACTATTTTCGCTTTGTTCCTGACATTCCCAGCCGATTTTCGGGCTGTAGATCGAGGGCTAGTGACAACAGCATTTACGGCGGCCATCTTGAGTGAGGGGGCGAGAGCGGTGAGAGCGCTCTAGTGTCCGGTATTTAAGGAAACGGTCTATCTCCGCGCTAGCGGTCGCGTTTGCGGAAGCACCTCCTCAGCGCCTGAGTCACGCCAGAGTCAGCCCGTCTGCGCCCGTCCGCGCCTCGGACGTGTCTCAGGGCTATGGCACCACCATATGGTTCAGTCCCCAACCTACAACAGGTACCTATAGCCGATGTAGCAATACATTCAATAGAATCCCCCTACATCAAATATACATCTGTCAATTTGAAGGCTCTACAACCGGCAACAAAACCCTCCTGCAGGTTGTTAAAATTGGGGTGGGAGAAGGATTCCTGTCAAACCTGTCAATTACACATTGACCCTGTAGGGATCAAATCTACGCTGTCTGATTCCCTCAAGAACTCCTCAAAATCAAAGACAAAATCCTTTTCCTTTATTAGCCTCAACTGTCGCTCTTTACCAATGCATAAACTAGAAATTTTTAACCTACTCTTAGATGAAGCACCCGATGCATTGTTTATTACTGAAACCTGGCTCAAAGAAAGTTCGGGTCCAGACATAGCTATGGCACTTCCGGACTCCTACGCTATCACTAGACTTGACAGGGAAAAGATACCTGGCGGAGGAATTGCCATCATCTTCAAAAAGATTTTTAATTGCGAATTTAAACCTCTTCTATGTGATGGCTGCCAAGCGGCGACATTTAAACTTACGCTAGCCCCCTATTTCACTTTAGCCGGAGTCCTTGTGTATCGGCCTCTGGGGGCAGCGTCCAAATGGGTGACAAATATGTCTGCACTTATCGGACCGTTAGCCATGAGAACTGCCAATTTCACAATCTTAGGCGACATAAACTTGCATCTAGAGGATGAGGAATGCTCTTTAGCTAAAGACTTCATAAATGACTTAGCAGCTCTCAATCTAACCTTAAAGAACTCAGGGCCTACACATCGAGCTGGACACCTGCTAGATCCCATCTTTTCCAATCTTAACAATATTGTGACGCATTCTGCCCAGCCTCTGCCCTGGTCCGACCACTATTTGGTTAAATTTGCCCTTCAGGTTGACCCAATAAATAAAGATATTACTCCCCTACCCACCCAGTTTATAAGAAAGTGGAAACAACTTGACATTGACAGTCTCAATACCCTCCTGGAAGAACATAGGCCTTGCACTAAGACCTCTGTTCAACAGCTTTCCTCCACAGTACAAAACTGGCTTCTTGCAGCCATTGACTCCACCCTGCCCAAAACAAAGCTTAAACCTAACACCCACCGCTCTCCTGCGCCCTGGTTCAACGATATTTTACAAAATGAAAAAACTAGATGTAAAAATCTTGAACGTCAATGGAGGAGGAGTTACTCACCTGTAATCAAGGAAAAATACAAAATTCAGTTAACAGCGTATCAAAAGGAGTGTAGCAAGGCTAAAGCAGAATTCATCTGCACAAAAATCACAAATGCCTTAGACCACTCCAAAACACTTTTTAAGCTAGTAAAAGAGCTGGCTGGCTCTAATACGTCTCAACTTCCACCTGAACTTAATAAAACTCAATGTGACCTACTAGCTGCCTTCTTCATCAATAAAGTCGACCAAATTCATCAAGACATTAATCAAGCTTCTAATAAATATAAGTTAACCACTGAAGCTACCCCACAATGTGCATTACCTACCTCGGGTAATACCCTAGGCATTCCGGATTGCTCTACTCCGGTTAATGCATCTTCTGTCACACTTGATAGTTGGCCCTTGCTGAACCCTGATATGGTTCAAAGGCTGCTAAAAACTATTAAATCTGGCTCGCCTAAGGACCCATTGCCATGCTCAGTCTTAAAGCAACTTAACAGCAACGTCTTGGTTACCATCACTGATCTCCTCAATGCTTCGTTACTGGAACAATTTGTACCCAGTGAATGGAAGCATGCAATGATTCATCCGCTCCTGAAGAAAGCTGGCGCAGACCCCAATTTGCCAGCTAACTTCCGCCCAATATCCTTGCTGCCCACCTTTGCAAAAATATTGGAGAAACATGTACATCGTTGCCTCACTGATTTCATCACCACTCATGACCTATTACCAACCCACCAGTCGGGATTTCGTGCAGGCTTTTCCACAGAAACTACCTTGCTGGGGGTAACCGAAAATATCCGCCGCATGGTGGACAAGGGCGAAACAGTGGCACTCGTGCTGCTCGACCTCAGCGCGGCATTCGACACCGTGTCGCATGCGGTCCTCGCCCAAACACTCCACTCCCTGGGCATCCGTGGGGCAGCTCTCAACTGGATTAGATCATTATTGGAAAACCGCACGTTCCAGGTCTTCTCACAAACTGCCTGCTCCGATACCATGACATTCAAACACGGAGTTCCACAGGGCTCTATCCTTAGCCCGTTGCTTTTCAACGTGTATATGAGCCCCCTGGCCAAAATAGTGGAGGAAACAGGGCTTTTAATGTTTTCTTACGCTGATGATTCCCAGCTGCTTTTTTCTTTATCAGCTGCAGATTCTGACAATTCCTCCACCCTACAACTCGGACTCTGTAAAATCGCCGACTGGATGCAAAAAAACGTCCTAAAACTTAACGGCGAAAAAACCGAGTTAATCGTGTTGGGCAAAAATAAAGAACTTTGGGGACGCCAACATTGGCCAACTGAAATGGGCACCCCCCCTACCCCGGTTACTCATGCTCGCAACCTGGGCGTCATTATTGACGACTCACTCAGTTTACATCAGCAAGCGGTAAAGACTTCAGCCACCTGCTTCGCCATATTAAAATGGCAAAAAAAGATCTGTTGGATGCTGCCTGAAAACACCAAGAAAATAGTTGTCAATGCCCTAATGACATCTAGGCTAGATTATGGCAACGTTTTGTACCTGGGGGCGAATAAAGCTACTGTCCGCAGGTTGCAATCAGTGCAAAATGCAGCAGCCAGACTACTCTGTAAAATTCCCATCTCTACTCCAACTACTAAATACATCAGGAAGTTACACTGGCTAAAAATTGAAAACCGAGTTAAATTCAAATCTCTATGTTTTATGCACAGGATCTCCACCAACACCGCTCCTAAATATCTGCAAAACCTGGTGCGCCCCTATCGTCCTTCCAGATCTCTTCGGTCTTCCACGGCAAATCATTTTGAAATTCCAAGGACCAGGCTGTCACGCATGGGTGGCAAGTCCTTCTCATTCCTAGGACCTTCTCTCTGGAACTCAATGCCACATACATTGCGGTCTGAGTCGAATTACATCAAATTCAGAAAAGCCCTAAAACATGGCTCTTTAACATCTAGTTTTCTGTAACCGCATTGCTATTGGGATCTGCCGCGCCGGGAAACCCTTTGTTGGGTAGCTGTGCGCATTACAAATGTAAACAAATAAATAAATAGTGTTAATAATAAAAAAAAACACCCCCTCTTTTATACACAGGTCAGTAATGTCCGTTTTATTTTCATTTAGATTTCATAACGCCTAGAATTAGACTTCCTGACTCTCCTGGATCCGTGGATTCCCCCCGGAATTCCAGAAGTCCAACCCAGTGAGGTAAGAGATCAGCCACACCCTCCTGTTACCCTTGGCCATCCAGCGCAAGTAGCGGTTGGTAATGTAAAACCTTTTCCTTTTCAGTGTGACCCCCAAAGGCGCCCGTCTAAAGATAAAGCCCCCACTCGCTGTGCATCATTAAAAGTGATTGTTTGCTCCTCTACACCCGTCAAGTGGCTTCGTAGACCATTTGGGTAAGCTGTTTGAGGGAATGGTGGTTCACCCCCTAGTGCCACTCAGGCACCTAAAAGAACTTTTCTACATAGAGACTGTTTTTACATAGAGATAATTTCTGTTTTTCAGATACTTCATTGGCCCTGATGAGAGTCCTCCTTTTCTAACTTCTGGCTGGGACTCGAAACGCGTAGGCCTCTGTACAAAGTGTTGCTCTTACTAAAGTCGAATGCCGATAAATGCTGTGTCTTATTCTTTTGGACGTATTGCGTTTGACTAAATCTAATCGATTGTGATTAAATTCCAAGTGTACATATGTATATTATACCATACCACACATGCTGAAATTCCTGAGCAACCTTTGTGTTCATTCCCCCTCCCTCCACTAATTTCCCCCCTCTGGCTTTTCCGTAAAGTCCGGATTTGTCAGATTTATGTATGAATGGATGTTTGATTTTGAACGACTGTGATATGTTTGATAAGTGTGAATGATTCTTGTTACATGTAATAATGGTGTAGTGTTTGTATATAAAATGTAAAAATTTTCGTAAAAATAATCACTAAAAATTGAATGAATAAATCGCTATTGATTAGCAATATCTCGGGCTGAAATAAGATTTCTTCCTTTTTGAGTGAAATTTATGTTTAATTTGTTGTATCAGTTCTGGCATTTGTCTTTGTTATATAGTTATAGGTGCTCAGCCTAACTGATTAGAGCCAACTCTTCTTTGCTAATACACATGGTCACATTTGAGACAATCTTTTATAATATTTTGTGTTAAAGTGGCTGAATTATTCTTCCAGACCCTGATCCAGAAAAGAGCTGGTCTAGATCTAATAAAATCACATACATAGGGGAGATTTAGTTCCTCGTGGCAAATAAATTCAGAAGTTGAGATTGGGGCACCCAGTATTTTCCTGCAAAATCGACCTTCTTCTCGCTGGATACTGGGATTTTTTCTCAGTCCTCAAACCTCAGCCCCGTATGTCGCTACCGGTAAGCACTGTAACCTAAACATTTTTAAAATGGCTCTAGTGGCACCTATTTTCTTTGGGCGGGACAAACTCAGGATGGAGTTGGTGGCTTTCGAGAACTTGCCCATGGCGTGGGCCGTATGCCCACTCCATGAGCCGTTCGCAGCGAAAGCCAAACCTAAGTACGGGAATGTAGTTACAGATTCTAGTTCATCTGTCCCTATATGTATGGTGTTGAGCTTTCGTTTCCCGGGTCCACATGGCATAATAAAAGATTTTTTTAAATTGACGCGCATGTCTAAGCCCTCCATGTGTTGGACAAAACCTTTAACAAGTGAGCGAAGGGCAGTTGGTGTTCGTCCCATAAGGACCGCGTCGTCAGCTTATAATAAAACTGGCAGTCGTTGTCCCTGGATTTTTGGAACGTCACTAGTCACTTGTTTTAGGGTTTTGGCCAGACCATTAATGTAAATAATAAACAACAAGGGTGCTAAAACGCACCCTTGTCTTACCCCTCTGCCAATATTGATGGGTCCTGAGACTTCTCCACCCATCCCGATCCTAATTTGTGCTTTGAGATCGGTATGGAGGTACGCCAGGAAATTAACAAGAGCCTCGTCCAGTCCGTAATTCAAAAGAATTGCCCATAGTTTAGATCTATTCACAAGATCAAAGGCGGATGAAAGATCCATGAACGCAAGGTAGATAGGGGACGATCGAGCACCGCTGTACTTATCAATAATCAGTTTCAGGTTCAAGCATTGTTCAACCGTCCCCGCCTTGCTCCTGAATTCCATCTGACAAGGGTCCAATAGACCCGTATCTTCAGTCCATTCTACCAACCTATTATAAATTACTCACCCCAACATTTTTAAGGAGTTATCCAAAAGGGAAATCGGGCGGTAATTCACTGGGTCCGACCTCTCGCCCTTTTTAAAAATTGGAACTATAGTACTAGTGGCCCAAGTTGTGGGCATAGACGCTGTTGGTAGGCTATTGAAAACATTAAGGAGGATTGGTGCCCATAGATCCGGACTATGTTTAATTATATCTATGGGCAGTCCATCCGGACCGAGAGCCTTATTTCCTAGGCTCTCTTTGATGGCTATCTCAACCTCATGGAGATCTATCTCTAAGCCGCGGAGCTGACAAGGGGTATTGCTACTTAGTTCCTCAAATGGGGCAGCGTAGATTGAGGAAAAATGGGCCTCCCAAGAGCTGCTGGTTATATTGCAGCTAATTGGGGTTAGTTGTTTGCCCATTTCTCGCATTTTCCTAACGGCTGACCAAAAGGGGCCGTTGCTTTTCAAATTTGCGCTCCCAACTAGCGACTCCCATTGTTCTGTTAATAGTACTGCCTTCCTTTCAGCTGTTTTGAGTTTATCGAATTTTCTGGCTGCCTGTACCTCCATCAAGCACCTTAGTTTGGTGGTTAATGCCCTGTGCAGTTCCCTGTTTGCTAATGAGCAGGCAGAGTCAAACCACCTTGGTTCTTTCCCTTCTTTTGGTAGTGGAACTGACAAGGAAGTTTTTATGGCTATGCACAGTTTGCCAAAATCATCAATTATCCTATGGCAGTTCCCATCCATTATTAAGCAAGAGTTAATTAACTGGGGATGTTCACTATTTACGCTTTCCATTATCGCCCCACTGTTAACTCCCCTCCATTTTAGACGCAAGCCGTCACCCGTGGGTGTAATATCTCTTGCGCCGTTTAAGTTGGCGTATACCTGGCTAGGGCCTAGTTTTAAGGTAACCGTGAGGGGGTTGTGGTTCCCAAACGATGTTTCTATCACCGTAGATTTTGTCACACGGTCTAATAAGTGGGGAGACATAAAAATAAGGAGGAGCAATCCTACCTCTGAATGTGGGGGCATGAGGGACACTAGGAGGGTGATTTATATCGATAGCGTTGCTAAGGATATACTCAGTTAGTATATTAGCTAATTCGATGCCCCTTCGTTCAGCTTGATCTAAGTGATTTCTATCCTCAGTCCTGCAATTCTTTGGAATTTTTGCATTAAAGTCCCCCCCGATTAGAATCCCTGTTTCCTCCCCAGTTTCTAAACTGGTTTCAAGATTCCGTAAAGTCTTGGAGAGTGCTTCGAAGTTTTTATTGGGTACAGAATAAAAGTAAATATTATAAAAGTTGATTAAATAAATCCGGGTCTTTCGCTTGAACTCCAAAATCTGTATATTCGGGTTTCCTCTTGAGAGGTCTCTAATAGTACCACCGGCCAGTGTCTTAATGCCAATAAACAGGCCTCCCACTGCACGTCCAAAGTCAGGCTTGGGTGCTATCACACTAAAGCATTGATAACCCTCTATGTATAAATTCTCAGCGGCCCAGGTCTCCTGAAACATGATGATGTCTTTTCCATCCAGTAGCTGGACCCATTGTGGATTTGACAATCTTGAATCTAGCCCTGCTACATTCCAGCTAAGAATGGACAAGTCACAGTGAATGGTATGACTGATTGACTTGCTTCTGACGCTCATAACTGTACTCCGCTTAAGGTTAATCGGTGTGGGCGATGCAACCTCTTGTGTGGTTATGAGTGTGGTAGTATGATGTTGTGTAACTATTTCCTGAGTTGGGTTGGTTAGTATTGGAAATGAGTGTTCCTCAATGTCATTGCTTTTGTTCTGGCATCCGATGTTACTTCCCCTTTCCCCCAGTCAGTCCTGATCTTCTAAGTTTGAGAAGGCATATTCAAACCGGTTGTAGGTTGGGATGTTATATAAGGGCCTCAACTCATTCTGACGCGGGTTCAGGTTAGAATTTGAGCTTAAATATGGCCTCTCACTATGGTTGTATGGAGGCATGATGGGGAGGTATGGGTGTGACATCGGGAATCCTGGGAATGGGGTCTGGTAGTGCTGAGCTGGGCCATTCATTAAACCCGAATCTTGATTCAGTTCGTGAGATGGGAATAAATCCCTGATACCAAGATTTGGATCCTGATAGCGCACAGCCGGGTTGTTCATGGGGTTAGAGTTTGGGGCTAGGTGTCTGTAAAAATAACCCAGGGGAAGTAAGGTCGTATTAAATTCCCACGGTGAGGGCAATGGCGCATTTGCAAGGGTTTTTTGAGCCCATTGAGGGGACCTAAAGTTTATAACTATGCAGTCCCCATCAAACTTTTTTCTCAGCGGGCCCACCCACCCTACTCTTTGTGTTTGGATGATCTCCCTCGCTCCTTCCATTGGCAAGTTACAATTTATAGATAACCAATGGAGAATCCTGTTTTTAAGAGTGATGTGGTTTTCCTCTTGATCCTTTTTTAATTTGGGCGCATTGACTAAAACCAACACATTCGCCCCGCATTCAGGCGGCAAACTAATACGGGTAGGGATCTTCCTTGTATTGGTTGCCGTGTTTAATTCAGGTTGAGCTGTGGGGCGATTTTGGAAATTAGTCTTAGTTAGTCGGGTTGGAACCCTTTTGCTTTTATCGGCATTATGATCCGTCCCTTCCAAACTAGCTACCTTGGTCGTGTTTATATTAGGGGCATGTTTGGGTGGGGGTTGGCTTTTGCTTGTGCTGGGTACGGGCGTCATTGGAGTTGGTTTGTTGTGACCAGCTATATTTGTGATAGCACCGTTATTTTTGGTCTTGGTTCCACCTAATGTCCCCACATTGGGTTTGTTTATTATAGTCTGCCCTATGCCCAATTTTGTTACATGGTCATCCAGCACTCTTAACCTCTTATCCATGTTTAGGAGTTGTTGATTAATTGGACTTAAAAGGGTAGACAATAATGTCTCCATCCTCCCCCAGAATCCTTCGTTCCCCGTTGCTACACTAGCATCTATGACATGTGTATCAGTCCCCATAGATTGGTCTTCCCCCTTATCCCTTTTTTGCTCTGTGGAGGCAGGAATCCTCCGATGTTGCTTGCGCCCGCCCTTGTTCCTCTGTTTCTTTTTTGGCGATAACTCAGTGTCTAGGTGCTTCAATTTTCTTTTAGCTTTTTGGCCCCTGGTTCGCACAGGGATGCTGTCACTTTTGTCCCCCTCAGTGTTTGATATGTCGAGATCCTCATATGGGTCATTACCATATAAATGTGCCTGATCGTTTACCATTGGTGCGCAAGAATCTTGACTAATGTTCATATCAGACCTGAGCATAGTAGGGGTTGATGATAGCCTACTACCTGGGGTAGGTTGTGCCGGGGGAGCCGTGTCCACAACTATGCAGTTCTCTTTAGAGTCTGTGCCTGGGAGCCCTGCATAAGATGCAGCAAGTAGGGAGTCCAGTGAGTCATCTTGATTCAGGAGGAAAGGGGGCAGACTTCATGGAAGCGAGAAGCGCCTTTCAGTATTTTGAATGGCAGTTGCAACAACATCGATAGTCTTCTGGAGCATTTTGTCAATGGCGGTCAAAGTTGGCCGCGGGGTGGTGGATGTTGGTAAAGCCAATTTGGGCACGTCTTTTGGCCTGGACACTGCCAGTGTCCTTTTCCCCATGATTATGTTTAAACTAAATCGGTTACGTGACAAGTGATTGAGCAGTAGGGTATACTTTTGTCACTGACCTGATAGCAGTCCCGGAACAAGATGGAAAAGGCCTTGCAAAGGCGGGAGGCCCAGACCAGACTCCTCAGGCCTCTGAGGGCCTAAGAGGGCCCGCCCTTTGCCCGTGGGACGAGGAAGCAGGCAGTGTTTTATGCGCCTCCTGGCGCTGGATAATGAGGGGGGCGGTGTCCTGGTGTCGAGGCTGCTGGGGGTTGTAGTCCCGACCCGACTGGCGGAGCCAAGCCCGGCCAGTCAGGGCGTGCAGGATAGCACGGCGGAGCTAAGCCCGGCCGCCACACGGGAACAGGAGACAGTGGAGACGCCTCAGCGGAGCAAGGTAGGCTCGGCCGGCGTGCAAACCCCTTCCAAAGCTACCACGGCGTGCAAACCCCTTCCAAAGCTACCACGGCGTGCAAACCCCTTCCAAAGCTACCACCAGGTCCTCGGCAGCAGGCAGTGTTTTATGCGCCTCCTGGCGCTGGATAATGAGAGGGGCGGTGTCCTGGCGTCGAGGCTACTGAGGGTTGTAGTCCCGACCCGACCGGCGGAGCCAAGCCCAGCCAGTCAGGGCGTGCAGGATAGCACGGCGGAGATAAGCCCAGCCGCCACACGGGAACAGGAGACAGTGGAGACGCCTCAGCGGAGCAAGGTAGGCTCGGCCGATGTGCAAACCCCTTCCAAAGCTACCACAGCGTGCAAACCCCTTCCAAAGCTACCACCAGGTCCTCGGCAGTAGCAAGTGTTTTATGCGCCTCCTGGCGCTGGATAATGAGGGGGGAGGTGTCCGGGCGTCGAGGCTGCTGGGGGTTGTAGTCCCGACCCGACCGGCGGAGCCAAGCCCGGCCAGTCAGGGTGTGCAGGATAGCACGGCGGAGCTAAGCCCGGCTGCCACACGGGAACAGGAGACAGTGGAGACGCCTCAGCGGAGCAAGGTAGGCTCGGCCGGCCTGCAAACCCCTTCCAAAGCTACCACGGCGTGCAAACCACTTCCAAAGCTACCCAGCTCAATGTTACTTTTTTAAGTAATATAAAAGTTGCTCCCTTTTCTGCGTTGTAGTATGTTTCATTGTCTTTATAGTGTTTAGCAGTGTTTAGCAGGGTTGACAGTATATAACAGTACAAAAGAAAAAGAGTTTCTTTCCCTCCTGCGTGTTTTTTTTTCCCGACACCGCACGACTA
Source organism: Lissotriton helveticus (assembly GCF_964261635.1). NCBI lineage: Eukaryota > Metazoa > Chordata > Amphibia > Caudata > Salamandridae > Lissotriton > Lissotriton helveticus. Next base: position 57,112,869 of record NC_136069.1, on the reverse strand, counting down.
ACAGCCGCTCCTTCTTATCTTTTTTTTTTTCCAAAATGTTCTGGAGCTCACCTGCCACCGCCGCCGCCAGTACAGAATCGAGTCCCTACTTAGGAAGGGTGCAGGCGTCTCAGACCGCCAAGAATCGCTGGCTGGCTGATACAAACAGGGAGTTGCTGCCGCTGCGAGCTGCGAGCTGCAGGAAAGGCAAACCACCACAGCTGAGCCCAAAGGATTTTAGGGAGAATAGCTCCTGCTCTTGCCGCTGTCGCTGCCTCGCTGATCGCCGCTGAGAGATATCTGCAGATAGCGCTCTCCGTCCTCCGACTGGGGTGCAAAAGGGCTTTTTCTCCAGGCAGGCAAGAAGTATAAACTGAAGACCGGATGGATTTTACGAGGGCTCGAGGATCCGGATCGCCGCCTCAAACTGCACAGAAGCTCATAGTAGATCACATAGGGCAGGAACCGCCGACCCGCTAGCTACTGCCGCCATCATCCTCGTGGGGGGGAGGAGCTCCTCGTGGGGGCAATAAAAATCAGCGCAACATGCCGATTCCACTCACTTGCAAACTCCACGGAACCTCGCTGAGTTTTTTTGTAACTCCATGGAATTTTGCAAAGTGAAACTCCATGAGTTATACCCACCCATCCCTAGTCATGTGTCTATAGATATGTTATAACCTTATTCTGTTAAGTCTACTCCGCATTTTGGACTGCAGCTGCAATGCATGCTGGGAGACTGAGTCCTGTCAGCATCGGACCACAGCTGCAGGCAATAAAGGCTGGGCCTGGAATACTCCAACCACTTGAAGCACTGCATGACATTTCAAAGAGGGAGCAAATGTAACCCAAGGCAGGAAAGGCATCTGAGGAAGGCACATCCAAATGCCGAAATGCATTATGCCTAAAATCTGAGATAAATAAATGGTTACCTGGTACCCCCGCTGTGTCCTTTGGTCTTTTCGGCAGGAAGGACTTTTCTTTCATAAATTCCACGAGCTGAGCCATAGCGCGTGCAAAAAGAGGACCCGTCTCGCAAGTGGCGAGCAATAAGTAAAGGCAATGTGGCAGGATACACCAAGGGATTGGTAGTTTGTTGGCCCACCTCGTGAGCACGACAGACAAGGGCCGCTGCAGTATGCAGTCCGTGACTGCACGGGGACGCTGGATCACGGAATCACATCATCACAACCCAGTTTGGAACTGCTCCAGGGGTTAAGGCGTTGGGGACCCGAGGTGGCCATTTGCATATCTATTACCGGGAATCTCGTGGCTCAAATTAGCCTTCTCCCTCTTCTGTTAAGGCTCAACAGGGCGCATTGAAGCGCTACTCCTCGTTTTGAACTGCAGCTGCAATGCATGCTGGGAGACTGAGTCATGTCAGCATCGGACCACAGCTGCAGGCAATAAAGGCAGGGCCTGGAATACTCCAACCACTTGGAGCACCACATGACATTTCAAAGAGGGAGGGAGTGTAACCCAAGCAGGAAAGGCATCTGAGGATGGCACGACAAAACGCCGAAATGCATTATGCCTAAAATCTGCGATAAATAAATGGTTACCTGGTACCCCCGCTGTGTCCTTTAGTCTTTTCGGCAGGAAGGACTTTTCTTTATATATATATATATCTATATATATATATATATATATATATATATAGATCTATATATATATATATTCACGGTTGGTGAGTCCTTTCTTTTTTTGCGCTATTTATACACCCATGTGGCCCTAATGTGGTATTGTAGTGCAAAATAAAATGTATATTACAATATTTACATGAAAGGAATCATTTGTACTGATATTTGCAAGACAATCACTGTATGGCAAAGTACTAATATAGTATCAGGCAAAGTAATTATCATTCTTTTAGAGCCATATTCAATTAATGATTAATGTCATTTGTGTCATCTGTATAGTACATAAAGTGGAATTTTGGGGCAGGATCCAGCCCTTACGCAGAGCATCCGCTGTGAGCAGTGCATCCAAACACACACACGCACGGGAATAGCATTAACATGCATGAATGTTAAATTAACCACAGCACTGAGACCACATTCCTCACCGCCAACAATGACGTCCACTCCTTCCTCGACTGGGGTGAAACCAAAGTCCTCATCCTACTGGACCTCTCGGCCGCCTTCAACACCATCTCCCACCGCACCTTATCCTGAAACCCCACAACGCCAAGGCACTGGACTGGATCCTCTTCTTCCTGACTGGCTGAACACCACAAGTCAGACTACCCCCGTTCCTCTTAGAGCCTACAGAGATCAGGTGTGGAGTACCCCAGGGCTCCTCCCTGAGACCCACCCTCTTCAACATCTACATATCTCCCCTCACAGCCATCATCAGAAGCCACAGACTCAGCATTGTCTCCTATGTTGACAACACCCAGTTGATCAGCTCTCTCACCAACAAACCCACAGCCACCAGAATCTACTTTCACAACAGAATGAAGGCCGTCACTAACTTGAACACAGCTGCCTCAAGCTCAACTCGGACAAGACCGAAGTACTCGTCCCGGGACCAGTCGCCTCAGCCTGGGATGACTCCTGGTGGCTCACCACACTTGGAGCCCTCCCACCCCTACGGACCACATACGCAACCTCAACATCATACCGGACTCCTCGCTCTCAATGAACAGCCAAATCAACACAGTAGCCTCATCCTGTTCCCACATGCTCCGCTTGCTTCGAAAAAAACTTTCAGGTGGCTCCCCACAGAATCCACAAAAAAAACGGTCAGTCACTCATTCATCACCACTAGACTTGACTACGGCAACACACTCTACGCCGGGGTCCCCCAGAAATAGCTCCGGAAACTACAAAATGTCCAAAATGCTGCAGCCAGACTGGTCCTCGACATCCCCCGCCACAGCCACATGTCACAACACCTCCGACAGCTCCACTGGCTCCCAATCATCAAGAGAATCACCTTCAAGCTCCTCACACACACATAAAAGGTTCTCAATGAGGTAGGACCAGAATATCTAACCCCCCACCTCACTTTCCTCACACTAGTGCACAGTCAAAATATCGAGTCAACAATGTCAATTTGCATTAATATCGAGTCAGAAACATCGAAGGTAAGAAATATCGATGTACTAAATATCGTTGTGTAAAATATCGATTTGAATGTATATTCAATAATATCGAGATAAGTAATGTCGATGATAGAAATATCGACATATATAATGTCGAAATGTCAAAATATCGACATTTTTACATATATGTTTCTAATATATTATTAATAAAAAATGTTATATAAATTTGCTATAATATTTAGTTATAATATAAATTATTTATATAAAGTATTATAAATTTTAGGAGCGGGATGTTGGGTTTATAGGGGATAAGGGTGGGGAGTGTATTAAAAATATAAATATTAAAAATATAAATGTTAAAAAATATTTTAGAGAAATTAGAATGCGAAAATAAATATTAGAAATTAGAAATATGAAAATAGAAAATATATAAAATTTTAGCAGCGGGATGTTGGGTTTATAGGGGATAAGGGTGGGGAGTGTATGAAAAACATAAATAAAAATATTTATTTTATCAAATACATTTATATAAAATAGATGTCGAATTTTTTTTTTGAAATCTGAAATTAAAAATTTTAAATCTGAAATTTGAAATTAGAAAAATTTTAAAATGTTTAGCAGCGGGATGTTGGGTTTATAGGGGATAAGGTTGGGGAGTGTATGAAAAATATAAATAAAAAAATTTATTTTAGCAAATACATTTATATAAAATAGATTTCGAAATTTTAAATTTGAAATCTGAAATTTTACATTTTAAATCTCAAATTTGAAATTAGTAAAATTATACAAATTTTACCAGCGGGATGTTGGGTTTATAGGGGATAAGGGTGGGGAGTGTATGAAAAATATAAATAAAAATAATTTATTTTACCAAATAAATTTATATAAAATAGATTTCGAAATTTTAAATTTTAAATATGAAATTTTAAATTTTAAATATGAAATTTGAAATTAGAAAAATAAAAATAAAAATAAGACATTTATTTAATTTGGGTTTTGGGGTACAGGGGTATCTTTAGGTTTCAGGGCTAGGTTTGGGTTTTGGGGTAGAGGGGTATTTTTAGGTTTCAGGGCTAGGTTTGGGGTTTGGGGTACAGGGGTATTTTTAGGTTTCAGGGCTAGGTTTGGGTTTGGGGGTAGAGGGGTATTTTTAGGTTTCAGGGCTAGGTTTGGGTTTTGGGGTAGAGGGGTATTTTTAGTTTTCAGGGCTAGGTTTGGGTTTTGGGGTACAGGGGTATCTTTAGGTTTCAGGGCTAGGTTTGTGTTTTGGGGTACAGGGGTATTTTTAGGTTTCAGGGCTAGGTTTGGGTTTTGGGGTACAGGGGTATTTTTAGGTTTCAGGGCTAGGTTTGGGTTTTGGGGTAGAGAGGTATTTTTAGGTTTGGGTTTTGGGGTACAGGGGTATTTTTAGGTTTCAGGGCTAGGTTTGGGTTTTGGGGTACAGGGGTATTTTTAGGTTTCAGGGCTAGGTTTCGGTTTTGGGGTAGAGAGGTATTTTTAGGTTTCAGGGCTAGGTTTCGGTTTTGGGGTAGAGGGGTATTTTTAGGTTTCAGGGCTAGGTTTGGGTTTTGGGGTAGAGGGGTATTTTTAGGTTTTAGGGCTAGGTTTGGGTTTTGGGGTACAGGGGTATTTTTAGGTTTCAGGGCTAGGTTTGGGTTTTGGGGTAGAGAGGTATTTTTAGGTTTCAGGGCTAGGTTTGGGTTTTGGGGTACAGGGGTATTTTTAGGTTTCAGGGCTAGGTTTGGGTTTTGGGGTACAGGGGTATTTTTAGGTTTCAGACATAGGTTGAGTGTCCAGCATATATCCTAATTAAATGTAGATTGGAGTTGGGATAGTAAATTAAATAGGTTCAGTGTACAGCAACTACCCTAATTAAATGTATATTTGAGTTACAATAGTTAATGTAATAGTTTAAGTGTTTATTATTAATAAAAAAAAAATGTATTTTGGATTTGGAAAAGTAAATGTTTAATGTTAAGTATCCAGTATCGAATTTAATAAATTGTATATTTATGTGTGAATAGTAAATTGATAGTAATAGTTCATTATATATGTAAAATAATAATAAAAATAAATATATATTGTAAATATTTTTAAAAATGTATATATTGGTAATAATTATTTAATAATGGGTAGTAGATAAAAATGACACAGTTTTAAACACATTTTTTCTTTATTTGTTCATATAGTAATTAAAGCAAATAATACATGTATACAAAATTATTTTATACACTTTAAACAAAATAATATATCTAATTTGGCACCAAATTCTTTTTAATTTCGATATCTTTGCAGTAATTTACATTTGTGGTATATGTAAATTATATAGTAAAAAAGAAAACATTGAACATTATACTATATAGAGTATATACATTTTAAGAGAAATTACAATACATCACAATTGTTAATAAATGATATAGTAATATTTTTTTTACATATACATGTGAACTTCAATATATGTTATATATGTAGCTATATTTGAAATTAACAACATAGATAATATTTATAGTTCATATCATACAATGTATATTTTACAAACATGTTAAATTATAATATCTGTTATATATTTTTAATGTATTCATATTAATTTTTATTATATTAATATTAATATATTAAACATATTAGTCACAATTTGTATATAAGTAATGAAAAATAACACTTTTTATTTTCAATAATTTAAACACAATATTGTTTGTTTAATTATAACATTAAATATTAAAATATATTAATAATTAATGTAATAATAAAAAAATAATATCAAATTAATATTTTTGTAGAAAAATTAATAATACATGGGATAAATACAGCAAAAATAATTATACAGTTTTAACAAATTTCTATTACTAAAACAAATTAAGTTGACATTTATTTAACTGTTATTTGGATAATAATATCATTTGGGAGTTTTATTTTGTAACCGCTCTTAGTCTTTTTGGGTCATTTTGGAAGATTCAAGCTCGTGGTTGGAAGCTACTTCACGTCTGAGAAGGTAAGATTTCTATTTGTTATATTTTAACTAATTTAAGGGAATTTTGAAGGTAGTACTTTGTTATTTGTTGTTTGTGGAATACTAGGTTAGGGTTAACTTCGTATGTAGTTCGTTATTAATGTTTTTACATTTTCTTAGCGTATTCTCCGTAACGGCCTTGGAGTTATTGTGTTTGTGGCTTTTTATGATTTTTTTGTGACATATATGTATGTTCTAGTTATTAATATTGTATTATTCTAAGTTTTATGTAGGTGGGTATTATTTTTTTTCTCTTGTACGTTTTTGGAAACAGCCATTTCCGTTTCCGAGTTGTTACGTTTTTTTTTAAAATAAGTGCATTTCCGTTGTTGTAACTGCTATGTGTTTTAGACCTCGTTGATTTATTTGTGTTTCTGGAGCGTTTCTTAAATTCTAGAGCCTTTTTCGGGAATCAGAGTTATCGAATTATTGGGATTTCAGATGTATTTCGAACAGTAGTATTTTAGCATTGTATTGGGCCACTTTTTTTTTATATGCTGTGGATTTATTACAGCATGGATTGTAATGGACCATTGGATTTGCTAATTACATTGTTGTGAAAAGGTAAATGCATTTATGTTATTAAATGTTGTGTGTTGGGAAATGTTCAATTAAAAAAAAATGGTGAGTTAGATATTTTATTTGTCTAAAAATTATTATATATTTATAATTTTTAGAAAAAAATAATATCTTATAATTTGTGAATAAGATGGTTTCGTTACATTTAAGGCTTTTTTAAATGTTCAGATTTTTTGTGAGTTATTATTTTCAGTTTAGTGTTTTGGCTATCATTTTTAAGTATTCTAGTCCTCTTGTTGTGGGGTAAAGTTGTACTTGTTGTAAATATTGGTACATTTGGGCTGTTTGTCTTGATAGTTTGGGTTTTAATTGTAGAACGGATTGCTCCATTCTTAACTCTTGGAAACTTTGTTGTTTTTGTATTGCTGTTAGTAGCTTGTGTAGTGTAGGAGTTGTTCGCCCAGTTGAAGATAGAAAGGCATTTAGCCAACCCTCCACTGCGTTGTTTGTTTTGGCCTCTTGATTTAGGGTTGGTAGATATACATTCCACCAAGGAATTAGGAATTTAGGCTGTCGTCTGTGGCCTGACCGGTGTAGTCTCCCCACCCAGGTATTCTCAAAATAATCCAAAAGTGGAGACAATTTTTGTTCATTTTGTGTATAGAAAGGACTTTCTATTAAAAGATTATAGTGTTCAGCCACATCGGTTATTGGCACGTATGCTAGGGCAATGAGGTGTTTTATTTGGTATGCAAAGGTAATATTGTTGGCATATTCAACACTAAGGGGTCGATTCCGATCCGGTAAAATAATCCGGCGTACGAATCGTATCCGGAGCCGTTTCCGTACGACTCGTACAGACGCCGTACGACCGGACGATTCCGATCCCGATCGGCCGACCCGTACGTGATTCGTACGGTACACGTCGATTCGTACGGAAAAGCGCACGATCACCTACACACCGTACGGCGCGTACCCCCCATGATCGCAGGGGTACGCGGCGTACCCCTCTGGTCATGCGGGGTACGTGCCGTACACCCAGCGTACATGGGGTACGTGCCGTACACCCACTGTACATGGGGTACGGTGCGTACCCCATGTACGCTGGGTGTACGGCACGTACCCCGCATGACCAGAGGGGTATGCCGCGTACCCCTGCGATCATGGGGGGTACGTGCCGTACCCGGGGGGGGCGTTCCGTACCTGTTTCGGCGCGAACTCTGCGTTTACGACTGTTTTCGGCTCCCGTAGGAAAAGGGTCGTACGGCGCGTACCCAACACGAATCGTACTTGCTGGGTCGTAAAAACATGCCGCGATGTCGCGTACAGCGGGTTCCGAGTGAGATTCGTATGGAGATTTGAGTCGTACGGAGTCCTGTACGACTCGTACGGAGTTCGGCACCTAGTACGGATCGTACTTCATCGTACGTACGGGACGTCTACGGATACGATTCGTACGGGGACAAAACTCTCCGTACGACCATTCGGAGCGCATTTTACCGGATCGGAATCGACACCTAAGTGTTAATTTTTGCAAATTTCTCCATGTACATTGGTTAAAATGGAAGTAACATCCTTGTATGGATGTGTGTGGATATATTTTAAGGATAGAATTTATCTTTGCTTGTTCAAAGTCAATTATAATTTTTAGGGGAAAGAAGTCTCTTGTTTCTTCTTTGATTTTGTTTAATATTTCAGTGTATGTAGAAGTTTGTTTGTTTGGTAACAAACAATAGATGAATGGTATGCAGGTATTGTGGAATTGGCCATGTATAGTATATAATTGATAGAATGGTTTAGGGCATATGCTAAAAGTGCCATCCATCATCCATGTTTGACTATCGGTTAATTTTTTGAGGTTGGTGTTTGTTGCAAACATTATTATCCTTTTATCTTTGTTGTTGTTGTCGTAGAAGATAAAAGGTTCATCATTATGAGTTATGCTAAGCTCGGGTGGAATTATGACCTCTTCAAAAGTTTTTGGTGTTGCTATTGTTGGTCTACTAGATTTTTTGGTTCTAGCAATAGTTCTTTTTATAGCAGCTATAGTTGGTAACTGACCTCTTGCCTCTCTAGGTACTCTAGGTATTAATTCCTTAAGTATTACACTAGTTGGTAAGCCAGAGGTTTTGCTTAATTCCTTAATATTGTCTAGAGTAGATCTAACCTCTATTTCAGAGATGTTAGGTGGATGGTTATGTTCAGTAGTATTAATCACACTTGTTTCTCTGGTTGTTGCACGACCATAGCATTTGTTGGAATAATACTTAGTACATTTCCGGTTAACTTTAAGGTCTTTTTGTTTTTCCTGAGTATAAGTATACCCCATATAGCATAACAAATATTTCCCTTTCTGAGATGAGATAAATTTTGCATCTTCTGTCATTGTTGGTTTCTTAAATCTAGAAAAGGTGTATTAAATATTATTAGAAATAGTCATTTTATTAGAAGGGAAAAAAAATAAATATGTAACATTTGTGGGTAATTACCTATTCCAAAGTAGTATATTTTCAAAGGAGATCTTTTTGTTGATTGATGCTTTAATAGATTGTAGTGGTCTGTTGAAAGAAAATGAAGAATATTTTAGTGAATGTTTATATGTGTATTTTTATAACTCATTTGCTAAGGTACAATGTTTTATTATGAAAACGTTTGCAACATTTATTCGTATGTATATATCATTTAAAGAAAAACCTGTTTTAAATATACAAACAGTTAAATATTAACATTGTGAGTGTTTAAAATACAATTATTAGTACTTGGGCATGTTTTTGATGCTTACCTATTTTTAATTTTTAGTTGTTGATGGTAGAATGTTTGTTGTTATGTTGCAGCTTTAATTAGTAAAGGTATCTGTGGAAAAAAGTAATGGTATGATGAAACTTTAGTTTAGTTTTTATAATAGAAGTAACAATTTTTTAAACAAGCATTTCACATTGTAAGTCTTTGAAAACTGTGTTTAATAAAAAACTAAAATTAGACATTTAAGTAGGAATTTATGAGTTAGTTATAACATGTTTTACTATTGATTTGGCATTTATTTAGTGTTTAAAAAGGTAATTTAATAAACTTACTTTTCAAATTTGTTGTTGTACTTTTCTCGAAAATGTTCATCTGTTTGTTAACCTTGAATCTGTTTAGGATATATGTAGAGATAGATAGAAAAGCAGTTTTAGATATTTAGAATGAACGGCAGGTTGCAAATAATGTAACTTTTTATACTGAAACATAACATTACTTACTTTTAGTTGATTTGTAGTATATTCGTATGAGAGGAATATTTAGAGTAGTAGAAATAAGTGCATTTCTCTTTGAAGCTGAATAATTTCTGCTGGTTTTTGAGTCTTAATTGTAGCTCTTTTTATAGGGTATGTTTAATTAGTGTTAGTTTGTGATTGGTTAGAAGCATAGAAAACAGTTCCTATTGGTTAGTTTGAATTTTTTTAATTTTAATAGTTTAATTTGCTGATTTCGAAATGTTTGTTTAGAGAGTTTGTGTATTAGTAAGTATTTTAAATATAATATAATTAAATAGTATAGCTTTAAAACATTTATAATATAAAATAAATATGTGTATATATAACAAATGTAATATTTGATTGTTACCATAGATTTAGTAATGTAATATTTTTTTTTTTTAGATATATAGTTATTTAATAGTATAATGTTAATTTATTTAATGTGTATAATGTTTCTATAAACTGTAAGAATGATTTAGAAAAGTCGATATTTAGGTAATGTCGATATTATTGATGTCTATATTTTGGTAATCGATGTTTTTGTATTGTGGTATGTATATTAATGACTGTCGATATTTTGTATTTCGATATAAGTGGGATCGAAATTAGTTTACTCGAGATTTTTGTATATCGATATAGTGAGATCGATGTTTTAGTAAATTTATAAATAAGTATAGGATGTCGATGTAATTGTAATCTATATTTAGGACACGATGTTTGTGTAGGTCGATTTTAGTGAAATCGAAATTTTGTCAGAGATTCCTCACACTAGCCAGACAACTTTGATCCGCCCAACTCGCCCTGGCCTCCGTCTCAAGGATCCACAAGACCAGAACCAGAGGAAAATCCTTCTCCTACCTCGCCACCAAGACCTGGAACACCATGCACCTCCACTTCCCGCAATCCAGGTCATTGACCTGGTTCAGGAAGGACCTCAATTCCTGGCTATTTGACTGAACCTCTATACCCAGATGGATCAGTAGCCCCCCCAGCGCCTTGAGATCCAGAAGGGTGAGTAGCTGCGCTTTACAAATGAAGTGTGCATGATACGCGATGCAGCTCAGACTAATACTTAAGAGGAAAAGATGTTACACATACAGTTGCTAATTGATCAAAATATAATAAGCATATCATTTGGTGGCCGACGGCACTAGGGGCAGCCCCGACACCCACCAACCACGCACGCAACCTGGGAATCACCCTTGACTCAACGCTCTCAATGAGCAAGCAAGTCAACGCTGTCTCCTCCTCCTGCTTCAACACCCTCCGCATGCTCCGCAAGATCTACAGATGGATCACGACAGATACAAGAAAGACAGTCACCCAGGCCCTCGTCAGCAGCAGACTCAACTACGGAAACGCCCTCTATGCGGGAGCCCCAACCAAGCTCATCAAACGACTACAACGCATCCAAAACGACTGATCCTCGACGTACCATGCCACGGCCACATCACCCCCCCACCTGAGAAACCTGCACTCCCCGTCAACAAGAGGATACCGTTCAAGCACCTCACCCACGCACACAAGGCACTTCACAAGACCGGCCCACCTACCTCAACAGACGGCTCTCCTTCTACATCCCAAACGCCAGCTATGCTTCGCCGACCTCTCACTCGCCACCGTCCCGTGCATCCGAAGAACAACCACCGGTGGGAGATCCTTCTCCCACCTTGCCGCCAAGACATGGAACACCCTCCCATTGAGCCCACGACAGACCCAAGACCTGCTGACCTTCAGGAGGGTACTCAAGACCTGGCTGTTCGATCAGTAGCGCCCCCTTACCCCCCAGCGCCTTGAGACCCTCGCGGGTATGTAGTGCGCTTTACAAATGATTGATTGATTTGACAAAATTGTGGGCATTTGTAAAATAAAGTTATATTCTGGTTTTTAGTTGATGTCTTTAGCCTAAATATGTTTGAACAGTGACCTTGTGTGATAACATTATTAGGGGTGGGCGGAACTCGCTGAGTTTCACATAGTACAATTCCATTGAGTTACATGAAAACTCAATGGGATTTCATGGACTGCCGCGAACGGACACAAATAGGCATATAGAGCTGATTTTTAGCCCTGGGAGATTGTTCTGCACTGTAAAATCAGCGCAAACGACATCACACAGCATGCCAGAAGGGCGCTGCTACTCAACTAGATTTTCTACTCGAGCTGCAGCTTTCTCACCACGAATGGTTGCATCCACTTGCAGACATCCATGTTGAGAAAATATCACCGGGTGTCCTCCTAGCGCCCGGAAATCGCGCTATGGGATGCCAATTCTCGCTCGCACACTTACTGTTGGTGAGCAGGGCATAAGAAAAACCCTGCCACGTGGCGGTTGGTGGAGTTTGGCTGGAACTCAGTGTTACAAGTGTAACGCGGAGTGCCAGTGGAGCAGAATTTATCAACCACGCCTAATTGTTATATGATCATATGTATAAGGTTTCTTACAATGCATAAAAACAACCCTCTAGTAATTCTTTTTTTAGATATATTTCTAACAGCCCTTCCATACCTTTAACATCCTTTTTACCTATGGATCTCTAGCATGAACAAATTCAGAGCTGAGTCTCTCTTCTGGCCATTTATTGATATACACAATATTTCCTTGTCTCTTTTCAGAGATGCAAAGGCCAGTGTGGTGCATGGCACAAGCCTGAAGGATATGAGCCCGGAAACCCTTGACGATATCCTGCGAAACCACACTGAGCTTGTGTTCGCCAGGACCTCTCCCCAACAGAAGCTGTTCATCGTGGAGGGATGCCAGCGGCAGGTACATGGTGGAAGCTGTCTGCTGGCCTCTGTATGCAGATGCATAAAAGAAACATATCCAAGAATGTTCTCAGTAGGGCTATACTCAGATACTGTTTTACAACAGTTTATAGGTGAAAGCAAAGCAGACTTGATAACTGGTCTGGACTTGAAAACTCCCTGCCCTGGGGCTTGATAACACTATTCAAAGCTATCATTTCCGGGTTTTGGAAAGTTTTTTAGAACTGGGTAGGTAATCTGCAACACTTTCAACATGCAAATATTTACAAGTCCAAAGATAAATGAGTTTTAAACGCTATAATAATAATCTTGTGTGGCATCGATAGCTACCCTAGGACTATATTTCAAGTGTTTTTTTTTGCGCATCTCTAAATCGTATCTAGTATGAGGATGAGTCGATGCCCAAGGAATGACTCAGAAGGCACAGATGTATTCTAAAATAAAAGGGGTAAGACATTAGTAGTCAATATTCAATATTCTAGCCCAATATGAAAGGGAAATTTTCCTTTTGTTAGCCAAATGGTGAAATCCTCATATTCCAATATTAATGTGTTTCAGGGAGCTATCGTAGCTGTAACTGGTGATGGTGTGAACGATTCCCCAGCCTTGAAAAAAGCGGACATTGGTATTGCAATGGGCATTGCTGGTTCGGATGTGTCCAAACAAGCAGCTGACATGATCCTTTTGGATGACAACTTCGCCTCCATTGTGACTGGTGTGGAAGAAGGTGAGTTTCTAGGGGACACAAGGATTGTGACAAGTTTTATGAACACCATAAGTACCCTGCAGATCAGGTTATTGCTGGATGGTTCTGTCATGGTCATGATGTGCCATACTTTCTATTGATAACCTACTAGGGATACACAATGACAAGTTGTCCTACCTTGTTCAACACTAAAGGGAGTCCATTCTCTTTAATGTTAGTAGAGTGTGATTGGGGATTAAGATACAACACTGTCTTCAAGCATTAAAATGTTGTTTTTCCCTCTTTAGGTCGACTGATCTTTGATAACCTGAAAAAGTCCATCGCCTACACACTGACCAGTAACATCCCAGAGATTACACCCTTCCTCCTCTTCATCGTTATCAACATCCCACTACCACTTGGTGTCATCACCATCCTCTGCATTGACCTGGGCACAGACATGGTGAGAGTGCATGGCCAGTTAATGACTCCTTACTATTTACATTGAAATTTGGAATAGGAGTAAACCATAGCTTCAGTATACACATCAATTGACTTAGGCACCAGAGGATTCATTAAACTAATACATTTTTAACCTTCAGTCACCAAATACACACAATAAATGTTTATATATAGGATATGCCAATGATTAATATCATGTGGGAATGAAGACGGCAAAGATACATGAAGCATCCGCATCACATGTGTATGCCACAAAATGCCGAAATTACATACATTTTCTAATAAAACGCATGTCCATCCACTCTAGAAGAAATTAATAATTCTGTTTCTTCCTTTAGGTTATACTGTTGTTCAGCTGAGCCTTTACATAGCTTCATTACTCCTTTCAACAAGTTGTGTGCAAAGTGGGTGACAACGGTAAGAGCTACCTGTTGTCACCACATCTTCTTGAACTGATTATCTGAAAGAAACAGTTAGTTATAGATTCCTTACCTTAGTCTGATTACCCCATGGCATCAGACTGGATCCGGAAAGTTTTTCGTCAGATGTACCCCTGAACGTCGAAAGGTGGCGGTAGTCGGCTCCGCGTTTGTCGTTGGTGTCGTGGTCGCCGGAATGACTTTACTGTAGTTACTTAGATGCCGCCCTCGCGCGCTGACGTCAGCTATTTCTTTTTCCGCGCCAGCCAGCACAGATCTGGAGAGAGCGGTACCTCCAGTCACTTTTTGACTGACTTTTTGCCGACTTTTGTCGACGTTGATTTTGAGTCTTCGACTCCTGGTGCACGTCAGGGATGCCCGGTTCAAAGGATTGCAGCTCCTGCAGCCGGCTGATGTCGGTAACAGATCCGCAGCGTATGAAACTTTTTTGCTAGGAGCGCGACCACCACCCCAAGTCGTGCTCCGACTGCCGGACCATGAATCCAAAGTCTTTGCGGGAGCGGTCCCGAAAGCTTCTCCCGGAAGTCAGCTCCAAGCCATTTGAGGTCCCAGTCACGTGGGAGGTCAATGGACCGGTCGCGGAGCCACCACCACCAGTCTTCTTCCAAGTCTCTGTACTCCTCAGATAAGTCGAAGCACAAGAAGAAGTCAAATAAGCACCGTCGCTCTTCGACTAATCCCCTTCGGTCAGCTGACCCAACGAGGGATGTGGGTGGTGCCCCTCTCGAGGCTCCGAGTGTGGAGCCCCAAGGTTCGACTCCAAGTTTGTCCTCCCTTCCCGGGATCCGGAGCGACCCCTACCCAGCTTCGTACATTTTACGAAGCGATGCATACCATCTTTGGGCAGCCCGACTCCGCTGGCATGCCTTCGGGCTCGCGGGCTCGGCTGGTGGCCCTGGGCCTTCGACGTTGGCGACTTTGGCCCCGGGACCGCAGGGCCCTTGGATCCAGGCCTGGATCTGGATTGGCGCCGGTCAACCTGATTACACCTCCACCAGAGCCAATTCCACCGGCACCAGGTCCGCAGCCATCACTGATTGTGTCCCCAACGGGCGTCCACCCCGGCCTCCACCCTGATGTAGACACAGAGCCGGACCGGTGTCGACAGACGCCAGATATGGGTACTTTTGTGCCCCTGTTCTACCCTGGCTCTTTGAGACCAGATTGGCAGCCAGGGCAGGGTGAGGAGGACTGGGAGGGGTCTGGAGACCCTTTGACTGACAAGCTAGGTTACAAACCGAACTGGAGAGAGGAACTGGGGGAAGCCAGTGCTCTGGATACCTCACCAGACCTTTTCATGTTGTCTCCTCCTACCGTGGCCACAGAGGAGGGAGTGTCTTACGCCGTGGTGTTGAGTAGGGCAGCCGAGGCTCTCAACCTCGACCTCCCTACAGTGGCAGTCAGTACTAACCTCCTGACAGAGTTGCTTCAACCACCAGCGAGCTCTTTGGAGCCCCTGCTACCGTTTAATGAAGCCCTCACTGACCTCCCTTTGGGAGCCTGGTCGAGGCCCAACACAGGGGCTCCTGTGGATAGGATTTTTGCACAACGCCAGGCTCCGGGCGACCCCACTTCCCTTTCCCAACACCCCACCTCTGAGAGCTTGGTGGTCTAAGCCTCCACATCCAAAGGCATGTTCTCTAACGTACCACCTGATAGGTAATCCAAAAAGCTGGCCCATCTTGGGAAAAAAATGTTTTCTTCCTCCAGCTTGGGACTGTGGTCGGTAAACACTGCATGTCTGTTGGGCCATCACACCCACTCAATGTGGGATATGGTGGAGCAAGTGCTGCCCCGGCGCCTGGAGGAGTCCCGGGCCGTATTCTCCTGTGCAGTTGCTGAGGGGAGAGATGGGGCAAAGTTTACCTTTCGCTGTGGACTGGATACCGCCGACTTGCTGGGCAGGACGATATCCACGTCAGAAGCTCTTCGATGCTAAGCCTTGCTGAGATCGACTGGCTTTTCTGGGAATGTCCAAGCTACCCTTATGGACATGCCCTTTGATGGCCTTCGCCTGTTCGGCGACAGCGGAGACAGCGCACATGAGTGCTTCATGGTCTCACGGGCTAGGGCCTCTCCACCACTCACCCAGGGCAGTCTGCTTTTCTCCCCTTTCATGGCTACGGAAGCGGTGTCCCACCACTTTCCACCCAGGGCTACAGCCCCTGCGCGGCCGGGAATGTGGGAACCTCCATCGTGGTTCTTGGGGCCAGCGAGTGAGCCAGTCCACCACCGCCCCCTCTGTAGCAGCCTCCAAACCCTCCTAGTCTGACCTTCCAGGGCCACCAATTGCCAGTGGCGGCAGTATTCGCAATCACCTCCCCCAATGGTGCACCATCACGTCGGACAGGTGGGTTTTTGCAAATAGTCCAATGGGGCTACTCCCTCCACTTCGAGACTACCCCCCAGCCATGCCACCTCAGTACCACTGCATGTCGGTGGATCATCTGGCCCTTCTCCAACAGGAAATTATGGCACTCTTGGCCAAGGGAGCCATCAAGCGAATTCCTGCCCCAGAAGTAGGTTGTGGTTGTGACTTCCACTACTTTCTGGTGCCCAAAAAGGACCTAAGGCTCGCTTCTTATCTTGGATCTCAGGAACGTCAACCGCTTCCTCTGGAAGAAGAAGTTAAAAATGTTGATGCTAGCTCAGGTCCTGTCTGCCCTCGACCCTGGAGCCTGGATGGTAGCGTCTGACTTGCAGGATGCCTATTTTCACATCCCAGTCCTGCTGGCCCACCGGCGTTACCTACGGTTCATGGTAGGCCACGAGAATTTTCATTTTACCGTGCTTCCCTTTGGCCTTACCAGCGCCCCTCGGGTGTTCACGAAAGTGATGCGGTGGTCGCAGCTCATCTGCGCAGATCAGGGGTTCCAGGCTTCCTCTACACGCGTGGGCACGCACCTGTAGTAAGACCTTTCTTAATGCTTTTAACTTCTCACGGTGAACTTTAGTTTTTATTTAGTTGACCTATTTTGATTTACGCCTAATAACTGTTCACATTGCTTCTTACCTGCACTCCTAGACCCCGCTTTAAACCTCGCTGCTCCCCGGTCCACCACAGGATTTCCCGATTGCGTGGAGGGAGTATTCCGCAACTACCCAGCACTTCCGGGAAGGAGGCAGGGGGAGGCAGAGACTCCCCGTAAGCAGCCTAGCTGCTTAAACTACTTAAACCCATGCCAGACGCTTCGCTCAGCGGATGCCCGCCTGTAATAAGACCTTTCCTAATGCTTTTAACTTCTCACGGCGATCTTTGGTTAATTTAGTTGACCTATTTTGATTTACGCCTAATAACTGTTCACATTGCTTCTTACCTGCACTCCTTGACCCCACTTTAAACTGCGCTTCTCCCCGGTCCACCATGGGAATTCCCGATTGCGTGGAGGGAGTATTCAGCAACTACCCAGCACTTCGGGCAGGAGGCGGGGGGAGGCGGAGACCCACGTAAGCAGCCCAGCTGCTTAAACTACTTTAACCCATGGCAGAGGCTTCACCCAACAAACATGCGCAGCGGGTGCGCCGGCGGCGCAACAAAGGCAAGCTCATCTGCGCCCGTCCGCATCCAGCCGGGGCCAGGGACCACAACCCCTGCTCGTGCTCCTACAGCCACTAACTCGTATACCCCCAATACCTTCTGAGTCTTAGAGAAAAGGCAACTGGTAACTGTAATTGTCTACACACCAAGGCCCAGATGAAGGTAATAACAAATGACCGAATGGTACATACCGAATTTTACCGATTCGGTATTTACTAATCGGTAATTGCTATGTAGGAAAAAAAATCGGTAAAAATACCGATTCGGTAAGATTCGGTAATTACCGAATCAGTATTTGCCATTGATTCCTATGGGCCTTGAAGCCCATAAGATTCAATAGCAAATACCGATTCGGTAATTACCGAATCGGTAAAATTACTGAATTTACAAGGGGGACAGGGTGTCACTTTGACACCCTGTTGCACCCCTGTTTCTGGCTTGTGTGCCATGTGGCACACAGACATGCCCTAAGGGCATGTCTGTGTGCCACATGGCACAGGTGTACATGCACAGATGTGCATGTACACTGGAATTCGTTATTTACCATGTAATAGTATTACATGGTAAATAACGAATCGGTAATGGCCTGTGGCACTGTTTTCAGTGCCACCTACATCTGTATTTACCGATTCAGTAAATTTACCGATTCTGTATTTTACAGAATCGGTAAATTTACAGAATCGGTAAATATACAGATTCTGTAAATTGTAATGCCCCTACATCTCCATTAATTACCGGTCGGTAACGGCCGAAATCGGCCATTACCGACCGGTAATTGCCGACCTACATCTGGCCCCAAGACTCTTTCGGAAGCCCAAACTAGCTGTCACCATTGCACATTTAAGTTTTGTCTGTCTCCTGAAGTCCTGATCCAATCTTAAAGGAATTCCACTCTAAAGATGCTGCTACTGAATTGCAGATCATTTCACAAACATGCGACTGCAATAACTATGCTACTAGAGGAGGAACGCCCTGACTTTTTATTGGCTCAGCAATGAATCCGACCCAGTCCTCACGCAATCCCTCCTGGGTTACCTCATACAGCGCCTGAATCGTAAGAATGGCGGGTGGGGCATAGCCATTATCTTTAAAGACCTATTTAAATGTAGCTTCACCACAGACCCGTTACTGGACTGTGAGAGCTTCTTCTTTTCCATAGGTTTCTCACCCAACTTTACCTTCTCGGGACTATTAAATCAAATCAAATCAGGTGTTTGTTAAGCGCGACTACTCACCCGTAAGGGTCTCATAGCGCTGGGGGGTGTGAGGGTGGGGGGATCGCTGGTTCCAGTCCATCAAGGAAGGGGTCTGTCGAAGAGCCAGGTTTTGTGGTTTCTTGCAAAGATGACAAGCGATGTTATCTGTCTGAGGTGGAGCCGAAGGTCATTCCAGGCTCTGGCCCAGCGAAAGGAGATGGAGCGGCCTCCCGATCTGGGTTTTCTGGTGCGTGGGACCACGGTGTAGGAGAGCTGGGCTGATCGTAGGGTCCTTTGGGGTGCGTGGAATTTAAGTTGGTTGTTCAGGGATGCTGGTCTGGTGTCGTGGAGGGCCTTGTGAGTGTTGGTTAGCATCTTGAAGGTGACTCTAGCTTCAATGGAGAGCCAGTGGAGTGTGAGCAGGTGCTGGGAGATGTAGCAGTGTCTTGGCAGGTTGATGACCAGTCTTGCGGTGGTGTTTTGGATGTTCTGTAGCTTGCGGGTGAGGTTTTTGTTTATTGTGGCATAGAGTGTATTGCCGTAGCCGAGCCTGCTGGTGATCAGGGCGTGAGTGACTGTCTTTCTGTGTTCGAGGAGGATCCATTTGAAGGTCTTACATAGGAGGCGGAGGGTTTGGAAGCAGGAGGACAAGACGGAGTTGATCTGGCGGTCCATTTTGAGCTCTGAGTCCAGGATGATTCCCACCACCGGGGGACGTCGGACAATTCCTCATGGCCCTCCCGAAAACTGTTGCCAACCTAGCTAGCTTCCCTTCCAACTACTCAGTGTTAGGCAATCTTTTTTTTTTTTTTTTTTTTAAACCTTTATTGTGCAGTATCAGTAAACAGTTACGGGCCTACAACCACCTGGCCGGCCTCAACACATGTCCAAGCACTTACACAAACGATACGGCAACTCGGCAGCACGATAAGAATAATTAGCAAATATTCAGAATTACACCAGAAACCTCAGACTGCCGAGAAACAGGAAAATTAAGGTTCAATTTTGAAATTATATAAGCAACATACAGAAAAGGGTAGGGACAAAGAAGGATCAGTAACCATACAATCACCAAGAGCAAGAGTGAGCAATGTCCACAAAGGATATCTAACGAACAGGGAAACATAAGCAAAGAAAAGCACTTAAACAGTAATGAAAGGAGAAATAACCATCAGAATATTCCGTGCCCGTCCGTACTCACCCCACATCAAGGAACCCTACTGACCCAAGAAAAAGGAGAAGAGAAAGGGAATAAAAAGGAAAAGAAAAAAATCAGGCCCATAGAAACAGAAAACTGACAAAAGAAAACCCCCCTTCCTCACCCCCCACCCAACACACATGCAGAGGCTACGGCCTACCCCCCCCCTAGCAGTGCGTCTGTCGCCCAATAAAGAGTACCCGAAATGTAGACAAAGAAAAGAAAGACAGAAAAGAAAAAGGAAACGATATTAATTAATTAATCGGAGGAGGGCCATACACATGCGCTCCCGGTCTCCCAAGCCTCAGGTTCAATCTCCACCCCAAGAATACATGTCAACCGTGATGAGCAACAATTACAGTAACGAATGGGGAGAGACAGCAAAAACAGCGCAGCTGTATGTTACATTAAAACAAGTCAGTTCGATCCTCCGCCAGCCAAGCATCCAGCAAGTAGAAAAGGGAACACCTAGCCCTGGCCTGTTCGTGCAAGCCCCCCTAAACATGGCTCCCGAAGGGAGCCCGTCCCATCCACCACAAAGGAACTGAATGTCCACGTACGGCGGAGCGGGCTGTAGACACAAAATGGACGCCGCCAGTCACCAATATGGCCATCTTCCTCGACAAGTATCGCCCCCAAGGTCGCCCGATGACACTCAATCCAGAGCAAGGAAAGTGGGGCTTGGAAGGAAGAAGCCGTCAAAAGAGCGAACAGTTGAAAAGGCATTGTCCGGAGTGGTAACGACGATATCGCCAATGAAGTCTCATCCCCCAGGTGGGAGAGATACACAGCTGTGTCGCAGGAGCTAACAGACGGCCGTCCGCGGGCACCCACAGCATCATGGAGAATACGCTCCGCCTCGCAGTCGCGCGGAAACATAGTAGCCCCCTCGGGAACCGGAGAAGGCAAGTCGACATCCCACTGGGAGCAGGACCTCCGTATCCGCCTCAGAGTGTGATGAACGCCATCAAGCTTATCACCCAGCTCTCGATAACCATCCCTCCACACACATTGTAGGTCCCCAAGAGCAGCGAGAATGGTGCCACAGGATAGCACAGATCGGTGACTCCACACCTCCGTGTTCCGAGAAGACCCGCATACCCCATCATACTTCACCTCGATAGGCAGGGCACTGCAGACCAACTCACGCAGGGCACCATCAAACGTGTCCATGGAGGGAGAATAGCAATAAGATGGGGGCGAGGATGGCACCGGCAGACAGCAGTCCAAGGTATCTACGCCAGCAAGGCATACCTCGAAGAAATCACCCTCTGTAACAGCCATCCCCACATCAATGCAAGTCCGGGGTAGATTCAGGGGCGGCCCGCCAAAATCGGGAAACTCCGAAAATGGGGTCGACGTCGCTCACCTCCAGATTTCCTCAATAAAATAATACTCCCAGGGGGCCTACGTCTCGTAAACGCTCTTCAGGCGCGCTGCAGCCGAGAAATTCCGTTCCCGCTCTCAGTCAGCAGCCATGATGTCTCAATGGGCCGGCTCCGACCAGGACCAAAGGGCCGGTGTTGATCAGTTAGGACCTGGCCACATGCAGCGGATGAGGTCCCGGCTTCAGGGCGGCGGAGGCCACAAAAGAACCTCTCGAATAACTCCGGTTACCGGGCTGGTGGAAACTCCGGAAGAACACGAATGAAGGCAGCGCGCAATCACTGGCACCCCGCTGCAGCGCGACCTCAGGATAGTAATCAGGATTAACAGCGGGGCTCAAAGTTCGCGGAGCCGGGAGCCTACACGTCCGCTCCGGTGGCCATCTTGGCTCCTCCCAGTGTTAGGCGATCTTAACCTGCACTTAGACAATACAATGGTTTCAACAGCATCTGAGGCGATTGCGAATCTGTCGGTGCTTCAGTTAAATCAGATGGTATCTGGACCATCTCCCATCAAGGGGCACCTTCTTGATCCCATTTTCAGTAACTGTGATGAACTCTCAGTAGGAACACCTTCTCCGCTACCTTGGTCTGACCATTTTATGATCCCCTTATCATTGAACATTACATGTCCCATCCCCTCCTCCAACGCAGCCAAGAGCAAAGAAAGCTACTGGGCTAAGCTCCCCATAGAACAATGGGAAACAGCACTGGAAGCCACAAGGCCAGCTAGCAATCCAAATCCCTTCTCGGCCAAAAGTAAATTTAATACCTGGATTGAAAGTTCACTAGAGGGTCTTCTTCCTAAAAGAGTCACTCACAAAATATGTAGACCGTGGCTTACTCCATGGTACAAAGCAAAACCAAAGAGGATGATGGAGGGAGTGTTGAACATTGCAAGCACTCAGCCCCAGTCAACTGATCTGGGTTTAATACATCATCATTCTTAAGCTCACTCCGCCCCCCCAGTTCAGACATGGCCACAAGCAAATCAGTCTGACCCTGTGCCTCATGGGAACAGTCCAGCCCAAACTGCCAAGCCATGTCTTCCCTGTACCGGAAACAAGCATCCTAGGACCAGTTTCTGGCTAATCAGCCGTCATCGGCCAGGCTAGCTTGAACCCAGTGACAAAGTGAGCAAGGGAGCCACGTCTGGGCATACCCAGTCCTAGGATGCTTGTTTCGGGCTGGACTCTTCCCATTGGGTGCAGGGTCAAGACTTATTTGCATATGGCTGGGTCCAAACTGGAATGGCATGGTAAGCAAAAAACGATGGATTTAAGCCCAGATCTCTGTACTGGGGTGAATGTATGACATTGTTCTCATCCAGGGGATATTCATCAATAGTCATAATCTATGAATAATCACCGCTCATGTGCGGGATCCTGGAGCATATAAAAAATACATATATATATGATCAAGCCGTTTTACAGCACTTCTTGAATACCGGTGCCTACCTCTTTCATTGTCCTGAGAGCGTGCTTCCAAAGACTTTTTTGCTTACAAACGATATATATATATATATATATATATATATATATATATATATATATATATATATATATATATATTATATTATATTATATATATCCAACCATATGGCTCACTTTCTCTCCCGGTAGGCGCTGCTCGTCGTGGCCGCGTTACTCCTGCGATTGAGCCCAACCGCTATATCTCACAAAACGATCCCTCCGACTGGAGGAAAACTTGGAGTCGCAATAATTCAATCGTAATCCAGATACGTTTGGGTTAATTTATTTTTCAATCCATTAGGGTGTCAAAACAAAGCAATAACCAACGCGTTTCGACAGCCTCCGCTGTCTTGGTCACGGTTAGTTTGTAAGGTGCATTTGCCACAACTTATAGAAGAAACCCTTACGATTACCTATGTGGTCACTCCCCTTAATGGGTGTGCCCAACCATTTCAAAAAAACATTTCTGGTCCGCCTCCCACCCGCCAAGGATTATGGGCCTTGTAATATTGCAGTTACAATTCTCCAAACTAAAGCAAAATGTATATACATATTTACATCAACATTTCTGTTTGGACTATATGTTTCATTTTGTTTAAGATGTATTTAGTGTTCGGTAATTGTAATCTGACTGATTTAAGAATTCAATTTTGTCTCTTATTTTTCGCCCTCCAGTGGGCTTACGGGTGATCGGTCGGTATCAATTTGAAAATCAGATTGGGAGATAAAGTTGTGGCTGTTGAAAATTTAGTGCTGAATGAAATGTTTGTGTTATTTACAAAGAGTCTAAAAGGGTATTTGTAAACGGGTTGCTAGTCGGAGTACAGATCGTAATATTTACAGATGTATGTAAAGTTCTTCTGATTGGTTGAGACCAAAAGGGGTCATTGTCCGGAAATTGAGAATGTGTCTCGATTCTTTTTGCCTCAATAGTTTTTCATTGTGGCCCCCTCTGTCCGACAAAGTCATAGTTTCTATACCCCAGAAACGCAACTTTTTCCAGTCCCCATCATGGTTGGCCTCCATGTGCTTAGCCACGGCGTTGCTCCTGTCCTTATGTACTGTTGCACGAACGTGTTCCAAAATACGTTTTTTCAGTTCGCAAATGGTACTCCCAATATATCTTAGTTTGCAGGGGCATTCAATCATATAGATTGTGTATTGGCTGTTGCAACTTATGCATTCCCGGATTTGCCATACTTTTTTGTTAGGATTGTTATTTCCGTTGTAGGTTTGGCGATCTCGCATGCCTTGCAATTGTAACATTTAATGAAGTCTTTTGTTTTCAGCCATTGTTTTTTCCGAGTTGTTTTTCTGTAGTGACTGGGGATTAGCTGGTCTTGTAGGTTTTTGGCCCTTCTGTAGGTGATAACAGGATGGGTACCCATTCTTTTTCCAATGATGGGGTCTAGCTGCAAGATCTTCCAATTCTTTTTTAGGATTTGATTTATCCTTGTTGATTCCTGGCTGTAGTTTAGAATTAATCTGATCGGTTCTTCCTCATTATTGCCCTGTTTTGTTTTTTGTTGCAAGCAATCTGTTCTCGTTCCCTGATTTGCTCTTTCCCAACACTTTTGGACCACTTTTTTATTGTATTTTCTCTTCTCAAAGCGTTTGATGGTATTTTTGCTCCGTTTATTCCATTCAAATTCTCCTGATCCGGAGATCCGGATAAATCAAATGTCCTTCCTGTGGAAAAAAGATGGCACTGGCAGATCCACACTCTGTGTGTATTGTGTGTCTTCCATCCTCACACAATCCTGACCAGTGTTACCACTGCAAGAAGTTTTCCAGGCGGTCTCTGCGCGACAGGGAATATATTAGACTTCATGCCCAGCTGGAGAAGGACAGAAGTCATCATGGAGGTGACCATGGAGACTTCAGACCACCTTCTTCAAGCAAGCAACACCGAAAACGGCGACACACCACCTCTCCTGAGTCCAGAACAAAGAAGGTAACAGGAGATTCACCATCGAAGTTGTCATCGAAGAGGCCCAGACACTCTTCAGCGTCGAGGGACAAATCACCATCTCGACGTGAAGATTCTCCACCTCATGTAAATAAGTCGGCGTCGAGGCACAGCACTTCGGGCTCTAAGGCTGTAGGTCCTGAGAGACCTGAAAAAACTCTGTCGACGTCGAGGCTTCCGTCGACATCGAGGCATTCTCCACCACCCCGGACGGGGTCGGCGTCGAGAGTCACGACGGCAAACATCACGCCGCAAGTGGACTTGTCGACGTCGAGAGCGTCATCGAGGTCCCATCACTCGACGTGGAGAAGATCGATGCCAACTCAACGCCGTGAGAGATCGACGTCGAGAAAATTGACACCAACAAGACGTCAGGAGAGATCGAGGTCGAGGTCCCCCAGTCGACGAAGTTCGACGCTAAGGTCTCCGCATCGCCGTAGGCGATCGACGTTGAGACCACTGTCGAGAACGGGACGGAGTTCCCATAGTAGATCACCTCGATCGACGCCGATGGTGACGCAGACTTCATCGACGGAAAAAATTGCAGCGGCCACAGAGGAGACCCGGCGCAAGTCAATTTCCACGTCCAGATCGTCATCTGGAGCTCAGTCATCCTCCCCAGGAATGCATATTGTGCAGATTTCGCCGGAGAAATTCCCCAGGGCTGGAGAAAAGAGGGCCTACGGTCTGTCACCTCGTTTGCTGCAAGGTGCCGTGACAGCTGACCGCAGAAGTCAGGGCTCAGAATATTCTCGCACGTACTCGCCTTCCAGGACCTCTCCTGATAGAGGCACTCCTGCTAAACCCTCTAAGTCTCCCCCCAGAAGACCAAGATCACCGTCAATACACCGATCACGGTCCAGGGGTCATCCCAGCTCGCCTCACGACCGTCCCCACAAGAGAAGATGCAGACGATCACCCACATGGTCTTCTTCCACGAGGTCCTCTGTCCGGGACTACTCTCCAACATTCTCTTCAACTCCTCCATCGTGGGTGTCTCCCATCGATGACACCGCAACGTTCTCGGACGTTCTGGGCAGGGGTGCAAAAAAATTAAACATCACTTTGCATACACCTGTGGTTCCCACGTCCGTCATCTTTGACACCTTACACCATCGTACAGCTCCTAGACAGGATTCTTGGAACCAGCTTTGGCCACATTCCTCGCCCCGGCTACGGTGGGTTCCGTCCCATCCAGGATTGCTAAAAAGTATAAGGCTCCAGCCAAGGATCCCTTATTTCTCAGAACGGATCCACCAGCAGACATTGTGGCAGCTGCCATGAGGTCTCATTCAGCATCTGCATCATTGTCTGTGCCCCCGGAGAAGGACAGCAAATATATGGACTCCTATGGCAGAAAAATGTGCAATACTTCGGATTCATCCATGAAGATTGCAAGCGCCTGAGCCCTTCTCGGGTGATATGATAGATCCCTTTGGGAATCTCTGGTGAGGTTTTCCGAAAAGCTCCCCAAAGAGGATCGGTAGGACTTCAGCAAAATTCTAATAGAAGGTGGGCTAGTGGCCAATCAAGTTATAAGCGCGGCGGCGGACGCCTGAGATCTCGCCACTCATGGCTACTCCCATAGTGTCTGTTAACGGCGCTCTGCCTGGCTGCGCCTCACAGGCCTCAAACCTTATGCTCAGAAAAAAAGATCCTGAACCTCCTGTTTAATGGTTCCTCCTTGTTCGGAGCTCATGCCGATGAGGAAATGAAGACAGAGATGGACACTGTCAAGGCTGTTGGTCTGGAGAAACTAAAAGAATTCCGTAAACGCTTTCATCAGGGCGCCAAACGTTCCTTCCAGCAGAGAGTTCAAACCCCTCAATGGTCCTCCCATAACCAGGAGAGGTCCCAGTTTCGAAAGCGCCCTGGGAGAGGAAGAGGGAACAACAAGCAGCAACAGTACACCTCTAAGCAGCCTCCCAAACAGTGAGGCATTACTTCCTCCGCACCCGTTCGCCACTCCGGTAGGAGGGAGTATCGTTTTTCACCTGGAAGAGTGAGAAACTATAACAATAGACAAATGGTTGCTGAATATAGTGCAGCATGGTTACTTGCTGAGGTTCAAGTCTCCTCCTCCGCAAGTACCCCCGCAATTGAAGCCCCTTCCTCAACTTCAAAGTCGGCTCTTGCAAGACGAAGTATCTGTCCTCCTCTCCAAGAGGGCCAATGAGGAGGTCCCGCCTCTCCAGAGAAACCAGGGGGTATACTCTTGGTACTTCCTAGTCCAAAAGAGGGGAGTAGTCAAAGAGTACAGACCTATCCTCGACCTCCCCCTGCTGAACAGGTTTATAGGAAAGGAGAAATTCTGCATGCTAGCCCTGCATCAAATCTTTCCGCACCTTCACCAGGGAGACTGGCTGTGTGCCATCGACCTGCAGGACGCCTACTTTCACATTCCTATCTCAGTGAAACATCGCAAATTTCTCAGGTTTGCCACCACTATCAGTGCTGAGTGCTTCCCTTCTGACTCAAGTCCGCCCCTCTGACATTTTCCAAGTGCATGGCGGTGGTGCCTGCCTTCCTCCGCAGGCGGAAGATCTTCGTCTATCCCTACCTAGACGATTGGCTCCTGAAAAGTTCCACTCCTGCGCTACTCGAGCGCCATCTCTCATTCTGTCTCAACCTGCTGCATTCCTTGGGGTTGCAAGTCAACTACAAAAAGTCGGTCCTCAACCCCACGCAACGGATACACTATCTGGGCTCCGCCCTGGACTCCGCAAAAGCAAGCGTGTGTCCTTCGGAGGAGAGGTTGTCATCAATGCTTCTCAAGTGCCACACTCTTCTCGACTCTGCACGTCCCACAGCCAGGCAGGTGTCTTCACTGCTGGGATCGATGGCCTCATGCATCTACATTGTGCCCAAAGGTCAGCTTCACATGCGACCTCTGCAACAATCCCTCGAAGATCAATGATCGCAGAGGTCAGGTCGCGTTGAGAAGACTGTGTCTCTCTCCACCAAGCTGCCAGGGACTCCATCAAATGGTGGATGAAACGCTCTCACCTGCTACAAGGGGTCCCACAAGGGGTCCCTTTTCATCAGACACCTCCAACACAGACAGTGGTCACAGAAGCCTCAATGCAAGGTTGGGGAGCCCACATGGGCCAGCTTCAGGTACACGGTATCTGGTCCGAGACAGAGAGAAGTTATTACATCAACTTCTTGGAGCTTTGGGCAGTCCATCTGGCGCTCAAGTCCCTGTATCCTTCCCTTCAATCCAGCGACATCCAAATTCAGACGGACAACACAACAATGTTCTATCTGAACAAGCAAGGAGACACTAGGTCACGAGTCCTGTCTCTAGAAGCCCAGGCCATATGGAAGTGGCTGCTTGTGAGGGGTCTTTCAATCATAGCAGTCCATCTTCCAGTGACCCTGAATGTGCAGGCAGACGGTCTCGGCAGAGACTTCGTAGAAGCGCATGACTGGGCGCTCAACGACGACGTCGCTCAGGAGATCTTTTGGCAATGGGGAGTGCCAGACATCGATCTGTTCACAGACGCAGCCAACACAAAATGCCCCGTCTTCACGTCCAGATTCCCCCAACAGGGATCACGGTGGAATGCTCTTTGATCAGCTGGTCGCAGACATTGCTGTACGCTTCTGATAGATACATCTGCCGTGTGGATTCCTCACCTTGTGAATACCCCCTGCGTCAGCAACATTCGGAAATTCGTTTTTTTGTAGCCTTGCGCTGACGTGGACTCCTGACGTCATAGAGACACGACCTCGCTCGCGACTCCGCTGACGTCACCGACGCCTATAATAGGCCCACGCCGGCGTGATGACATCAGTTCCCTTTTTTCCGCGTCGTCGACGCTAACGGTTATCGGGAATCTCTGTAGCCAACGGATACTTTGTTGCCTTTTTGTTACCATTTTCTGCTTCTTTGTATCCTGTCTCTTCGACGATGTCGACAAAGAAGACCGGCTTCACGCCCTTCAGGGAGTGCGGGAAAATGATGTCTATTACCGACCCGCACGATGACTGCATCTGGTGTTTATAAGTTCTGACCACGATGTGGATGGTTGTTCCTCTTGTCGAAAGATGAACCCGAAGGCCCTGAGGGAAAGAGAGACCAAACTCCTGGTGGCAAAGCAGAAGGCTGGAAAAGGAAAATCATCGAGGTTCCTCCACTCCCTCTGATCCCTGCAATCATACAGAAGTTCTACAGGACCAACACCAGAATAATCCTGATAGCGCCAGAATGGCCATGCCAGTGGTGGTACCCGGATCTCCTTCAACTGTCAGAAGTTCCTCACCGGAGGCTGCTCTGCCGCCGGGACTTGCTGACCAAGAACGATGGGAGAGTATTGTAGGAGAGTAGGGTCTGCAATCCTATGGTCACCCCATATTTTTGCTTTTTGCTTCACTGGTTTACGACTTTCCCTGGCTATGGGCCTGCTAATCAAACCCACAGCCTAGCTGTTCTCTCTCTAAATTGACACACATGTATACTTTAAGTGCATTTACCAATTGGTACTGGGCCACCTTATCAGTCCCTGTACAGTGTACCTTAGGTACCCAGGGCATAGGTGTACCCAGGGCCTACCAGGGGCTGAAGCATGTATTATGCCACCCCTGGCTGGCCATCTAAACAGACACAACTGGCTGGTAAGACAGCTGGGGCAAGGTGGTGTAATCACCCTTTGTTGTAGGTATAGGATACCTATATCTAATCCCCAAATGGACACATATACTCCTATCAGTCACTCCTATGGCAGGCCTTATCAATCCTGAAGGCAGAGTACTTGGAATTATGTGAGATGGTGCTCTAGCATGAGCTGAGCCTGTCTGCAGCTTGCGGAACCAATTCCTTATAGCTGTTCCATGATAACGCTATACCATATACTCTTAAGTGCATTATAATCCTCGCGGTTATTGCTAACTTTGGTATAGCATTATCAAATCATGTCGAGTAAGGTGTCATACAAATTGGAATACTACCCCCTCGCCAGTTCTGGCGACGGGGGTAGCATTCCACCCTTTTAGAGGGACACGACATGTATGTAACTGTGAACCCCGGTTAAAGTTAAACGAAGCCTCAGCATCACAAAATGGATGCTGCCACCACAGACACAAGTCTGACCTCCTGCTGCTGGGAGTGCTTCCAGCAGGGAGGCCTGGACAAAGGGTTTCCTGCCTTGGGAGGTGCTAGCACCACCCCAGACAGGATTTTGTGTATTGAGGTAGGGAGGGCTGAAAGGAATGAGACATGCCTGGGGCACACAAGGTGTCCCTGTGCATCACCGGTTCAAACCAGTTGCTGGGGCACTCCAGCCCCAGCTCTGGCGCGAAACCGGACAAAGGATAGGGGGTGTAACCACCCCCCTTCCTGGTCCCACCCATGGGAGGGACTTAGTCAGTAGTACAGCCCCCTTTAGCAGGATAAAGGTAGGAGCTGGTCCCATTCCAAATTAGATTATCCTGAACAACTCTACAAAGAAGAAACTCTGGACTTCGACATTCTGCTCCCCAGAAGACTGAAGAATCTCCCTTGTGGGCAAGGAGTGTCCACCCTGCAACTGCAGGCACCATCAAGCGTCCTAGCGGTTCACTTTGTCGTCCTTCCTGCCGGAACCAGACTTCGGAGCCCCACGAGATCCGGACTTCCAGACCTCTCCGACCTCTACCCCCATCTGCAGCACAGCTGAGACCCGTGGGTGCGACGAGACACATAGGACCGGCCATCTTGAAGAAACTGCACTTCGCTTCCAGCACGACTTCAGAGGCATCCTCGAGTAAGTGCTTTGGGGATTGAGAAGCCCCAGCCCCGAGCAGCTCCTGCACCGAAGACCAGCCCTCCAGCATCCACGAGATCTGCGTGGGGCCCTTTTGCTTGGTTGCTGCTCAACGCGTTGTCTGGTCACTTGCCGGCTGGCTAGTGGCCTCATAGACGACGATCCACGAAATCTACACCGCTGGTCTGGTTGCTCCAGACTGGCCCTTGCTCCCTTCCAAAAGAGGAGCACCCCGGACCCTCCTGGTCCCCACCAGACGCCGTTTCCACTCACCGCGTGGGTTGCCTTTGCCAAGGCCTGTTGACTCCAAATCCGGATCCGACACCGCCGACAGCGAGAGCCTGCTGGGACAGCTCGTGCCTCCATCCTGGTCGTCGAAGACACCTCCTGGTCCACGTGGCTGTAGAGACAAGCGTCCACTCTTCACCTGATCACGACGACAGCATCTGGTTCCTTCCTGGTTCCACACCGGTCACTGGCTAGTGACTTTGAACACTGTCCCCTCTGCTTTCAGGTCCTCTTCTTCCTCGATCCACCCTTGGATCGCACCGGACATCTTCCTCCTGGTTGCCTGCAGCATCTTTCTTCAAGGCTCCATTGACTTCAACGCGGAAACCCAACACACTTTCACACCTATGCACCCGCAGCCCGTGGGTGAGGTAACGATAGCATTTCGGTGCTCATAGGTAGATTGACTCTCCTAGTATCCAGATATCCAGTCGTTTTAGTCCTAACTAGTCGGAACTGTCTGTTACTTACCTTTACGTAATTTGTTCTGCCCATTGACTTTGTTCCGCATCTCGCGTGTGAGTTCACACTCTGCACACGCATCCCTTTGTGCGAATAATTGTATTTTTCTTAAGATTCTTGTCATGTGCTTAGCCCTCTGATCTCATAAAGAGTTCAGAGGTATTTGTTAGTAATAAATATATTGTTTATTTTTATAACAACCTGTGTGGTGTCCTTTCATCTGGTAATCAAGGGGTTATATGTGGTAAAACAGCTGGCTTCACATGCCAAAAGAGTTTAGCCTAGGACTGCTTTGTCCATGCTACCATTAGGATAGCTGGTCTATAAGGTTGACTTACAACGAATCACCATAAGGGTTGTCTGGACTGATACAAGGTGATCACTAGAACTAGTGAGCATCATATATCAGGCCAACTTCTCACAAGTATTTCATCCCAACCTCCCCTCTCTCTGATTGACTGCATGGCTCCTGAAGTCATCCAGTACAGACATCTAGATATATCGGTTGACTGTATCAACATTCTTAGAGAAGCAAAGAGACCCTCCACCAGAAAGTCTTACGCTTTTAAGTGGAAGAGGTTTTACCTATGGTGTAAGGACAACGCTCTTGATCCGACTCAAGGTCTGGAGCAGGTGATTCTTCCATACTTACTGCACTTGGCGAGGTCATACTTACTGCACTTGGCGAGGTCAGGCCTGAAGTACCCCTCCATCAGGGTCCATCTAGCTGCTATCACAGCTTATAGAAAGTCTCCTACCCATACCTCATTCTTCTGAATGCAGGTGGTCAAAGATGTCCTAGAGGGGCTGAAGAAAGTTTTTCCGCCAGTGAGGTCCCCCACTCCTCCCTGGTAGCCTAATATTGTCCTCACCAAGTTAATGAACGCGCATTTCGAGCCTATTCATAAGGCATCTTTACAGCACTTGACCTCGAAGGCTGCTTTCTTGGCACCCATCACTTCAACCCGCAGGGTGAGTGAAATTCAGGCGCTGTGCTGCAAGGAGCCTTACATGGTGTTCCATGCCAATAGAGTGGTACTACGGACTCCTCCGAGCTTCCTGCCCAATCTGGTCTCGGACTTCCACATAAATCAGATTATCACTCTGCCCACATTCTTCCCGCAACCAGTCACTTCCCCGGAGAGATCTTTACATTCTCTAGATGTCTGGAGGGTACTGACATTTTACCTTGCTAAAACCCTTTCACTTAGGAAGTCTGACCGGCTTTTAGTTAATTATGGTTCTACAAATACCGGGCTGGCTGCTTCCAAAAGATCTATTTCTAGATGGATCGTCTCCTGTATAGCTTTAGCCTAGCAACTAGCTAACAAGGTTTTGCAGGGCAAACCACAAGCACACTCTACTAGAGGGAAAGCTTCTACAACAGCTCTTGTTCGTAACGTTCCTATCTCTGAGATTTGCAAGGCGGCTACATGACGCTCAGTACATACCTTTACACGCCATTACTGCCTAGATTCAGATGATCAGGCCGATGCCCAGGTGGGACAGGCCTCTTTGAGGAATTTGTTTGCATAACTGCAATTTGAATGTGATGTTTACTTCAGCTTCATGTTCTATATGCTTTGTTGCTCGTCCGCGAGACTTTGGGTATTGTCATATAGCTACTGTATATCTTTATAATGTGTTAAGTTAGCATAGGCTCATTAAATGTTTAAACGCCATTTTTCCTTTTGCTGCTTCTGCACTCGACACTTAATTGTTGATTTAGCTTTCAACCTAGTAGTTTGTTGTGGTTTACTTGAGAATAATATGTTATTACTCTGATATCAGCTTTGCTTAATAAACTATGTCTGTACAGAGAGTGCTGAAGCTTCAGGAATAACACGATACAGAATTGTTATGAGGTCTGATCTTCGCGCCTTCATAGACATAACATAAGTGCAGCTTCTGCCAACTTTGGGCTTTAGGCGGGTTTTATATTGCTTTGCTTGAAGCACACAAACACACTTGATGCTGTTCGCATGCAGAGAGAGCTGGTGTATGCTGATGTGATCTCTTCATTCTAGGATCTTGAGGTATGGGCCCGCCCTGCTAAAACCCAAAGAGACCTTCTTAGCTATTAATATAATATGTGAGTTAGGGAGGGTGAGAAATAAGTGTTGTTAACCCTTATTCATTACAGCACGTTAACATGCTGTCACCATTTGCTTTCTATGGACTAGTAACTATGCTGATAACTTTGCTTCTAATAATATGTTTCCTTGTATTATCTAAGATACTGCGTCTGAGAAAACGGCATTAGTAAATAAACATTTCAAATGTGCACGTGTCCTAATTTACTCCATGTTCTGGTTTGAAATGATTGTATAACGAAAGAGTGCTCATGTGTTCCACGTAACCTGAGGTATTGTAAGTTCATGTTCTGGTTTGTCTAAACATTGAGAGTTTGTTATGACCAATGAGACACTGTAGCTAGCTCGGTAAGGGGTTTGTTGGGTACTGAGGTGAGTTTTGGGTCACCCTAATTCGCCGAGGTTCCAATCCTCTGTGCACAGTTCTGTGGGAGAACAGAAACCCTGCTACATGGCGCCCGTACGTTGGTGGTCTTATATCATGACACTCGAGTAGTATATCATTCAAACCTTGACCCCTTCACTGTCGTTTCCGGAAAACGGTGGTGTCGGTGAAACCTACCTATTTTTTGAAATAGGTCTTTTCAAGCTTGAATCTATCTAAAACGGTTTCTTTGAATTACTACCCAGTTGTGCTACAAAGTTTCCTTTGTTTTTCAGTAGTTCCGGTGTAATCATGGCACAGGCTGTGAACATCCCGCAGCATAGTCGCATTGCGGTGCGCAACCATTTACAGGTTTTCCAAGTCCCATTGGATGACTTGGCTGTGATTTTAGTGGTGTGTGCAGATCCGGCGTACACTTTCGAACTGTTTTATTCGTGGGTAACGTTTCCGGGAGTGGACGCAAATTCTGGTGTGTTCCACACCTACACACCCTCCCTTGTACCGGCTGAGTATACACCGTACAGGGCACTAGAAATACCTATTGATCATTGGCAGCATCGCGTTTGGTTTGATGGCGCCCTACCCCACTCTTTGTCCGCTGCGAGGTTAGGTCCTTTGTCCATTCCAGGCACAAATTGGCCTGCATTGGGTGGATTCACCCCGCACCCGAATCACGGCGCATGTCCCCTAGCGGATATTTGCAGACTACATGTTGTCTCGATTGCCGTGATTCGTGCATTAGTGCAATACATAGGTCGTCATCTCCCGGGTGGTCCCCCGGGGGGTCCGGCTGTTCAGACGGAACATGGCGGTTTAAAGATCAATCCGGTTATGGTCAATTCGGTTTTTGGTAAGCGCCCCGAAGATAAAGATGAGTTCCCTTTCTGGCTTGCCGAGAAATTTGACCAACTGGAAGCTGTGTTTCCGAATTTAACTCCTGCTGATAAACATAGAATGTTGACGATTACTTTGCCTAAGGATTTAACTCCTGAACTCGTTGACTGTGAAAGTTGGGGGAACACTTTTGCGGCTGTTTATACGAGGTGTTTCGGCACCCCGTCTATGTCCGGACTGCCTACGATCGTTAAGCGTGTTCAGGATGATCACGGACCGGAAGCAGCGGTTGAATTGGGTATGCGCCTGTGTGGTTCTTTTGAGATTGTTAGCGATCTCATCCTCTCCAATATAAAGGGAGATGTGGTGAACTTTCAGGTGTCGAATGCTTTGGCTGCTCTGCCCGATGCCGATAAACCCCGACAGTTAGCGAAGATTGTTGTGGCCGCATATAAAACTATAGGTCGCACGAGTAAAGGTCTAAAATATTTTGCTATCAAGGAGAAGAAACAACCGCAAGGACAGTCTGCTGAGGCAGATGTCCAGCCCAAGTCCAAAAAACAAAATTGGCCTAAAAAACAGAAACAGGGGAAGCAACAACAGCAGACTCAGGAGTCTTATCCTGCGCCACAAATTTCTGCGTCGACAGAGAGAGTTTATGACTTGCACGATCACGCGATGATTGAATCACCTGATCGATTTCAGGTTTCTGATCAACGCTCTCCTCGTTCCTTTCAGGACTCATCGGCCCCGAAGACCGGTGGAGGAGGAGGCAGGAGGGGACGTGGTGGCCAACAAGGACGTGGCCAGCCCCGCCAGACAGAAGGCGCAGGGAAGCAGGAGGATTCTACGCCAAAGAGACCGCAGTTTGCGAAAAAGAAAGTCGCAGCCTTAACAGTGCATCGATATGCCACAGATAGTGAGAACGCGGCTTCGGAATCTGACGTGGGCTCTGACCTTGCTAGACAGCGCGGCGCGGCGGAGATTACCATAGTAAGAGAGGCGCTGCGTCCACTACTGAGGGTGACAGCGACTGATATCTACGTTGTAATAGAAACAGCCGATACAAGACTTGCTCCCCCTGTTAGACTTTATGAAATTGTCCTGTTAATTGAAGGTGACATACAACGTACCATCAAAGGGGTATTTTGAGAACATCTTTCGTCTACGTATGACATTTTGCTTTCGGAGGCTGACTGGCCCCCACCTTTTGTGCTCGCGGCGCCGCGAGGGGAGGAGGTGATCCTCCCCAGTTTCGCGAACACTGTCATTTTGCAGAAGAGTGGGCTCGGGCTCTCGCACCGGCTCTGTACCGTAATCAATGTGGTTAGGATAAATTGTCCCCGAGCCACGAAATTCCCTTACGGTCTCAGCCGCAGCCTCAACCTCAATATCCCATCCGGCGTGAAGCCAAAGCTTCCGTCGTGGAAATCCTTGACCAATTGGAATATCAGGGAGTTATTGAAACGTGTGTGTCACCGATGAATAATCCTCTTTTTACTGTGACCAAGCCTGACGGATCGTATCGTTTGGTATTGGATTACCGGCATTTAAACTCGCATTGCCGTAACTGTGCAGTACAGAATACTCACGGCTCTGCCCTGGTGGATAGTCTTGTGCGTAAGCGTTTTAAAACAACGCTTGACATTTCAAACGGTTTTTATGCCCACAGATTGGATAGCTTAAGCTCCCAATGGACCAGTTTTACGTGCGCTGGGGTGCAAAAACAATTCCGGCGTCTCCCAATGGGCTATAAAAATAGTCCTGGTATATTTACCGCTCGCATAGTCTCTCTTTTGGAGAGAATCGACCCAGATGCTTGCTCGTACGTGGATGACATATATCTCACAGACGACGAAATTTGGGAGCATCTTTGTCGTGTAAATTCGATAATTTGTACCTTTGCAGACATGGGTTACAAATTTAACTTTGAAAAATCGCACATTGCTGAGTACACAGTGTTGTTCCTGGGCTATGAGCTCAACAATGAAGGTAGAGGTTTGGCTCCTCACTTCTTGGAGAAATGCGCCCAGTTGCGCGCTCCAACAACACTGAAAAAATTACAGTCATTACTGGGCTTTTTAAATTTCGGGAGGACATACATTCCGGAATATGCCCAGCGTATCAAGCCTTTGTATGCTTTGATACAACCAACTTTTTCTAAATCATGCTGGCTGCCTGAGCACTCGGCCATCTTGCAATCTTTGCAGGCTGATCTGCTCGCTTCTAAATTTTTATTGACTCGTGATAACCACACCAACCTGGTGATAAGAATTATTCCTGGGACGGTGGGTTTCACGTACTTGACTTTTAATGAAGGAGACACAGTACCTATTGCTTACAAGTCACACTTGTACACTTCAGCTGAGATGCGATTTCCCACTGTGGAAAAGGTTTTAACAGCTGTGCAGATGGCGATTCTTAAGGAACGAGCTCTGTCACAGGGGAAATGCATGTTGGTTGTTACACCCTGTCCGCATTTGTAGGCAGTCACGAAAGCCAGTGTACCAAATTCAAAAGCTTTGCACCCTCGGTGGATTCAATGGGCTGCGTCCTTGACGTCCACGGATGTCACGTTTATTTTTGACGCCTCGTTACGGTCGCAAGAGTACTTGCAGTATGAGTTCGTTCATCCTGCTCCTCGAGCTATGCGTCCTTTGGAGGACTTCCATTGCATCATTTACACTGATGGTTCGGCGCAGGTTGCGCATGGCTCTAAACACGCCTACGTTTCCGCATGCGCCATTGTGGTCGGTGCCATGGTGAACGATGAGTTCCAGTCCCAGGCAGTTCACACGCAGCCTCTAGGGGACTGCACCGCACAATTGGCAGAGCTTCGTGCTCTCTTACTAGCGTTGGAGTACGCTGATCCTAGTGTGACTACTCTTATTGTGAGTGATTCCTACTACTGTGTCCAGTCTTACAATGAAAACTTGTTCTTTTGGATTCAAAATGATTTTCGTGATTCCAAGGGTAGCACTATAAAACACAAGCTGATCTGGGTTCGAGTGGCGGAGCTTAAGGCTAAGTTGCCACTCGTTTTTGTAATTCATACTCTCGGCCACCAGCGTGTTGGAGTCCACGCTGTCGGTAACTCGCTTGCTGATGAAGCAGCGAAGTCAGCGGTATCTACATACTTAGTTGCAGCAGTTACTTGGTCCAAAAGTAAGATTGATAGTGAAATCTTGGCGGCTGTTGCTGCCACTGAGAAGGGAGGTAAACATCCTACGGGGTTCCCTTCGAAGTACACATACCACTTAAGTCCCGAAAAGGTTCCTTTTGTGAAAATTCCTGGAGTTGGAGAACGTTTAATTCCCAACGCGGATCGCAGGGCTGACTTGATTACAGCGGCACATGAAGGTGTGGCGTCTGCGCATGCGGGCGTCTCAGCCACTGTAACTCAATTACAACAACGTTTCTGGTGGCGGGAACTGTACAAACAGACGCGTGATTATGTCCTTCTTTGTGACATTTGCCAGCAGATTAAACCTTCGACTGCTGCGCGTCTGCCACAGACACAGTTGGACATTTGTAATAAACCACTAGGTTGTGTTTATTCTGATAGATACATCTGCCGTGTGGATTCCTCACCTTGTGAATATCCCCTTGCGTCAGCAACATTCGGAAATTCTTTTGTAGCTTCGCGCCGACGTGGATCCGGACGTCACAGAGGCACGGCATCGCACGCGACCTCGCTGACGTCACCGGCGCCTATAACAGGCCCACGCCGGCGTGATGACATCAGTTCCCTTTTTTCCGCGTCGTCGACGCTAACGGTTTTCAGGGATCGTGTAGTAGCTTCCAGTAACTTTGTTACTATTTCTTCGTAATTGTGTCTTTCTTACATTTTCTTCGAGATGTCGTCGAAGAAGACGGGATTTAAAGCCTGCGGTGAATGTGGCAAGACCATGTCAATCACCGACCCCCACGAATGCTGTGTATGGTGTTTGAGCTCGGACCACGATGTCGAGGAATGTTCCTGTTGTAAGAAGATGACTCCAAAAGCATTAAGAGAGAGGGAGACAAAGCTCCTTATGGCGAAACTCAAGAACAAAAAAGCTAAGAAGTCGTCAAAATCTCGATCTCGTCGGTCGAGGTCAAGATCGAGGTCGAGGTCTCGTTCGAGGTCACACTCGGAGTCATCGTCAGCTCACGCTTCGAAGTCTTCGAAGAAGAAACACAGAAGGAAGTCCCATGAGTCACGTCATCACTCTGGGAAGGACTCTAGCTCGAAACCAAAGTCCCAGATCAAGCTCGTGTGTAAAGAAGTGGAGGTTTCGGAGTCGGAACATGAAGAGGCTGTGCATCCAGTTTCACCCGAGCCTCAGGAACAGGTCCAATTTCCGATTCCATCAAATCCTTCTGATCAGGAGGATGAAGGTGAGGAGCAGGGGGATGGTGGAGCCGAAGTTCCGGGACCCGATGGTTCATCGACTCCGGCTCCGGCGCCCGAAGAAGAGGTCGACGTCGTATCGACTCCGCCTCCCCGGGAACATCCGAGAGGTCCGTATCCTGAGTTTCCGACTCCAGGTCAGGATCCTTCCCAGTTCCTGAACGCCATGTATGGTGTGTATTCGAGGGCAATGTTCCCGTCTGGTGCACCTGTTGGTCCCACGGGTCCTATGGCCTTTAACCTAGGGGTTCCGCAGGCGTATGCCCCTGCACCCTTCATGCCCTTTATGCCGGCTCTACCGCCGCATTGGCATTTTCCGACACCACCGGTGTCGTCGACGCCGAAGCGCACGACGCCGGCTCCATCGACGCCGATCCCATCGACGCCGATACCCGTGACTCCGAGGCAGGATTCTGTCCGACCTCGTGTCGAGAAGCCTCGTCCGACGTCGGGCTCGACGCAGGCAGCGACCCCGTCGGAGTCGATTCCGAATCCTTTAACTTCGATTGTGAAAGAAAGGTCTCGGAGAAAGGCCCAGAGACTTTTGGAAGAGGAAAAGTATGGGTATTCTGACACTGAGGAAGGAGAATTACAGGATTCTGAGGATCCCTTTGATGAGTTAGGTGAAGCCAGTGGTCTTGAACTGTCACCTGAATGGGAGCTGGCTTCTGTATCGAATGCTCCATCTAAGGATGTGGTGCCTTACCACACTGTGATTAAGAAGGCAGCGAGTTTACTAAATATAACTGCCTACAGCTGATTATAAACCCAATATTTTAACTGAGGTACTTCATTCACCCTCATCTGTGATCGAGCCTATGTTACCATTCAATGAGGCGTTGTCTGAACCTGTCTATGAGGTCTGGAAGAAACCCTTGACTGCTCCAGCGGTTTCTAGAACGGTAGCAAGAAGATATAGAGCTGCACCGGATGACCCTGCATTTTTAACAACGCATCCTCTCCCTGAGAGTTTGGTAGTGCAGGCTGCCTGTTCTAAAAAATCTGCTGGGGCATTTCCACAGGTTCCTGGAGACAAGGAATCCAGGAAACAGGACCAAAATGCTAAAAAGGTTTTTTCTTCAGCCAGCAAGGCATTGAAGTCAACCAATGCTACATGTTTAATGGGGAGATATATCCATGCGTTGATGGACTCTGTCAAACAACTCATTCCAAAGGTTCCTGAGGATGACAGGAAGGATTTTCAGGAAGTAATCTCGGACACCCAAGCGGCTGCGAGACAGGTCATCCAGAGTGGTTTAGACACTGCAGACTCGGTGGCAAGAGTCATGGGTTCCTCTGTGGCTACTAGGAGAGCTGCTTGGCTCAAATCTTCGGAGTTTTCGGCTGATGTCCAGTCTGCTTTAATGGACTTACCCTTTGATGGTTCAGGTCTGTTTGGAAAGAAGGCTGATACTGCCTTGGAACGTTTTAAGGACAGTAGGGCCACTGCAAAATCTTTAGGCCTTCAATCCAGAGGTACTACCGGAAGACGTTTCAGAGGATTTGGCCGATCTTCCTTTCGATCTTACAGATCATTCCAGCAACAGCAGCCTCAGCAGCAGCAGCAGAACACGCTGTACAAGTCATACAGAGGCAGACAAAGACCCCGTCCTAGAGGTCGTCAAGCTTCCTCCTCCTCCTCCTCCTCCTCTCCTTCCCAACCCCCGGCCAACGCAGCAAAGCAACCCTAGATCCGCCATTCCGGATCATGTGGGCCCGGTAGGGGGTCGGCTTACTCATTTTCTACAAGATTGGGAACTTATAACATCGGATCTTTGGGTTCTCAATCTTGTAGAGAATGGGTATGCTCTTCCTTTCCAGGAATTCCCTCCCAATTACCCTCCTTGCCAGGGTTATTGTTCAGAAGACCACCTGCTTCTCTTGCAGGAAGAAGTCCTGGCATTATTTCGAAAGGGTGCAATAGAGATGGTTCCAGAGCAGGAAAGGGGTCAGGGGTGCTACTCCCGGTATTTCCTGATCCCCAAGAAAGATGGCAGACTCCGGCCAATCCTGGACCTCAGGATTTTGAACCTTTACCTGAAGCAGGAAAAGTTCAAAATGCTCACTCTTGCACAGGTTCTTCAGGCGCTGTTGGAAGAGGACTGGATGGTGTCGATCGACTTGCAAGATGCGTATTTTCATATTCCCATCTTGAAGTCTCACAGAAAGTATCTCCGTTTCACGGTTGGATCACAGCATTACCAGTTTGTGGTCCTTCCGTTTGGCCTTACTACTGCACCTCGAGTCTTCACCAAGGTGATGGCAGTGGTGGCGGCTCATCTCAGGAGAACGGGGATTCACGTATTTCCGTATCTAGACGACTGGCTGATCAAAGCAGAGTCGCCAGAAAAGGTGCTCCATCATCTGCAAGAGACAACTCAGTTGTTGCACAGGTTGGGTTTTTCGATAAATGTACCCAAGTCTCACCTGGTGCCCTCACAGCGCAACCTGTTCATAGGTGCGGTACTGGACACAACCGTATGTCGTGCATTCCCTCCCCCTCAAAGAATTCACGACATACGGGAGATGATTCCTTTATTTTACAATGAAGCGGTCGTTCCAGTCCTGAAGGTCCTTCGCCTACTCGGTCTGATGGCTTCATGCATTCTGTTGGTCAACCATGCACGCTGGCACATGAGGGCACTCCAGTGGTGCCTCCGCAGGCAGTGGTATCAGCACAACGGAGATCTCGGGGAGTCAGTGAGGATCTCCAGGGAAGCTACAGCGGATCTGTCTTGGTGGAGCGTGGAAGGCAATCTGTCAAAAGGAAAGCCTTTTCAACTTCCTCCAGCGGTGGCCACAGTGATAACGGATGCATCCACTCTCGGGTGGGGTGCTCATCTGGGAGACCTGGAGGTCAAGGGTCTTTGGTCTCCAGAGGAAAGGTTGCTTCACATCAACCTTCTAGAATTGCGGGCGATACGTTTGGCGCTCAAGGCCTTCCTCCCTTCCCTTCGCGGTCAGTCAGTCCAGGTCCTGACGGACAACATGACCGCGATGTGGTACATCAACAAGCAGGGAGGAGTGGGGTCGCAGTGTCTCTGCAGAGAGGCTCTGCGTCTCTGGTCCTGGGTTCAGGACCATCAGATTTGTCTGAGGGCAAATCATCTGGCCGGGGTTCTGAACGTTCGTGCAGACAGTCTCAGTCGGCAGTTCTCTGCCGATCACGAGTGGAGGCTTCACCCGGAGGTGGTTCGCGACATCTTTCAGATGTGGGGGACACCTCGGGTGGACCTGTTCGCCACTCACGAGAATGCTCACTGCCTGTCATTCTGCAGTCTCCAGTATCCGATGCAAGGAGCCTTGGGGGACGCGTTTCAGTTGAGTTGGGGAAATCAACTCCTTTACGCGTTTCCTCCCATACCCTTGATTCCTCGGGTTCTGAGGAAGATTCGCCAAGACCGGGCCCAAGTCATATTGATCGCCCCGGATTGGCCAAGAAGGGTGTGGTACTCAGACCTTCTCCACCTCTCCTCTCACCCGCCGCTCCGTCTCCCTTACAGGGCAGACCTCCTCTCTCAGATGGAGGGGCAGGTTCTACACCCCCACCTCCAGACCTTACACCTTCATGCCTGGAGATTGAGCGGGGCAACCTGATTTCTTTTTCTCTCCCTCACGATGTGGTGGATGTCATTTTGTCGGCCAGGCGTGACTCCACTAAGTCCATCTATTCTTATAGGTGGTCTAAATTTGTTGTTTGGTGCAGGGAGAAGTCTATAGACCCTTTGAGGTCCCATTTATCTGATGTGCTCCAGTTTGCCCTTTCCCTGGCCCAGCAGGGGCTTGCTGTTGCCACGGTGAAGGGATATTTGTCTGCGCTGTCGGCATTTATCTGTATGCCTGACCAGCCTTCTCTTTTTAAGTCTCCCATTGTTCTAAGGTTTCTGAAGGGCCTTACTAATAGGTTCCCTCCTACACCCTTTGTTGTGCCTCAGTGGGATTTGAACCTAGTTTTGACATTTTTGATGGGTGCTCCCTTTGAGCCTCTTCACAAGTGTCCCATGAGGCTTCTGACTTTTAAAACTGTTTTTCTTGTCGCAATTACCTCGGCAAGGAGGGTAAGTGAGCTTCAAGCTCTTAGTTCCAAGCCCCCATTCCTGACCATTCATGCTGAACGAATGGTTCTTAGGACCAGGGCTGCTTTTCTGCCTAAGGTGGTGACTCCTTTCCACCTGGGTCAATCCATTACCCTTCCTACCTTTTATCCTCCCCCTCACCCTTCCAAGGAGGAGGAGAGATTACACCGTCTTGACCCCAAGAGGGCGGTGTCTTTTTACTTGGACAGGACTAAAGACTGTCGAGTGGACGACCAGCTCTTCGTTGGCTTTGCTGGCTGCAAGAAAGGAAGAGCGGTCCATAAGAGGACTCTGTCGAGGTGGATCGTGCTCTGCATTAAGATCTGCTACTCTTTGGCTGGTAAGGACCCTCCAGAGGGTATTAGAGCACATTCGACTAGAGCAAAATCTGCATCATCTGCTTTGTCTAGAGGTGTACCTGTTGAGGACATTTGCAGAGCCGCGACTT
Organism: Lissotriton helveticus; assembly: GCF_964261635.1. Classification (NCBI taxonomy): domain Eukaryota; kingdom Metazoa; phylum Chordata; class Amphibia; order Caudata; family Salamandridae; genus Lissotriton; species Lissotriton helveticus. The sequence goes on along the minus strand of NC_136069.1, from coordinate 57,069,245 downwards.
GGGCCTCCCTCCACACTTTCGCGAAGCACTACTGCTTGGATACCGAGGTGAGGAGGGACGGCCACTTCGCGCGCTCTGTCCTCCAAGATTTCCTGGTATAGCAGAGTGGACACCCTCCTCCGGGAGTGGGGACTGCTGTGGGACTCTATTCACAAGGTGAGGAATCCACACGGCAGATGTATCTATCAGAAGAACAAGTTACTTACCTTCGGTAACGCTTTTTCTGGTAGATACTATATCTGCCTGTGGATTCCTCACTGACCCACCCGCCTCCCCGTTGTCCACTCTTCTATGCCAGAGTTTCTATGATGTGTTGTTTTATTGTCATGGAAATGTTTATTTCGAATGTTGTTATTGCATTTGCTTCACACTGTGTGTGTTACCTTATTTCTATACTACGTATACTGTGTATATTTCTACTATCATCGGTCCGTCCGTGTGCCTCGATGGCACGGAAAAAAGGGCGGAACTGATGTCATCACGCCGGCGTGGGCCTGTTATAGGCGCCGGTGACGTCAGCGAGGTCGCGTGCGATGCCGTGCCTCTGTGACGTCCGGATCCACGTCGGCGCGAAGCTACAAAAGAATTTCCGAATGTTGCTGACGCAAGGGGATATTCACAAGGTGAGGAATCCACAGGCAGATATAGTATCTACCAGAAAAAGCGTTACCGAAGGTAAGTAACTTGTTCTTTAGATCACTGCGGTCCTTTTTCCTCTGATACTGCGTATAAGTACATCTTAGTAGCAGTTGATTCATGCACACGCTTTGTGTGGGTCTGGCCCCATCGCAGCGCTGATTCACGGACTGTCATTAGAGATTTGCGTGTCTTTGTAGGGATTTTTGCCTGTGGTACCTTCCATTCGGATCAGGGTCCGGCTTTCACCTCTAAGGCGTATAAGGATGCCATGACTTCGGTGGGGGTCCAAGTCAAGTTTTCGTCTCCCTACAGACCTGAGGGTAATAGTGTAGTGGAGCGAATGAACCTTGATTTAAAGCAATCTTTGACAGCTCGAGTTATAGGCACTGGCAGAAACTGGCTGGCCCACCTCAATGGCATGCAGCGTGCTCTTAATAATCTCCCTAGAAGGTCTCTGGGTGGGCGGACCCCATACGAAATGCTCTTTGGCATCAAGATGTACGTCCCTGACCTTGACCGTCTAGACTGCATGGCTCGCGCCACAACCTTTGACGTAGATGAACATTGTAATGTTTTACAGGATCTACAAAAGACCAGAGACAGTCTTGCGAAGGAACATTTGCCCTCCACATCGGATGTTGCGTTGCAGATCCCGGTAGTTGGCTGGCTACCCCAAGTTGGAGAACTGGTTCGAGAGAAGATCGATAACAAGAAAGAATTTGATCCTTCCTATCGAGCTCCAGTTCCAGTCCTTGGAGTGAAGGGCACAAGAACAGTCATTTTACCACCACTTCCTGGTCGTAAGGAAAACAGGTTTATCTCAATTGACAATGTCAAGATACACAGAGTGGCCGATTCTTCTTAGCATGACACCGGCGGTTTCTTGTCCTTCCATTGTGAGAAATTCAGTTTTGCCCACTGCTTCTAATCATGAAACTGAAGTGGCCATCGAATTACCTGCAATTTCCAGTCCTTTATTAAGTACTTTGCCCGGTGCTGACCAAGATGAAATAGACTATACATACCCCACTGACTTATCCATGCCTGACCTGCAAGCACGTTTGGCCACGGAATCCAGATTTTCATTTGACACTGTTTCCAATGCTTCAAAAAGACCGTCACGTTTTGCAGTTTATGCCAGCTTATTTAAAAAACATTTTTTAATTCCCGCTTGGACATATATTTGGCTGGTGCTTTTTTCAATTTACCTTTTTATGTCAATTGGGTTTGTGTTTTATTTTTTCCGCTTGGTAAATGGACACTATGTCGAGGAAAGAACATGCATTCGACATCTCAATGGAATTTTGGCCCCCCTTTCCTCATCGCATTCTGCACACAGACTGAAAAGAGACTTGACATTTGTTAACATCACTGCTTGGCCTGTCCATGATGGGATAGTATGGGATGCCGTTAGATTTCAAATTAATGGCCCTACGGAGGTTGTTAATGTCCCTAATGTGCTTAGAGTTAATATGGGGGATGTGGTGAAACAAAACATACGTTCTGATGATTGGGATGTTCAGGCGGTAGAGTCTTTGTTTTCTGATTTGAAATACTATGCTGCCTTTGATGCTGAAGATTTGTACTTAGAATCTGCTAATTATGGTGATTTGTTTTGCTTTCAACATTTTGGCAATCACTTCTTGCATAAAACAACATCCAGAAGGAATACTGTAAATTATACACAATGGGAGCATTGCCCAGCTCCTAAACAAGGCAGTTCAAGTACTTTTTTGAAAAAGTACACTTATTTTACTGACTTCAATCAGTCTAATCCCGAGTCCTTTTATTTCAAAATGACACAGAAGCCTATGTCCAAGGTTAGACTTACCGATACCAAATTATTGTACTCGAAGTCCTTTCTTGATCAGCTGGCTGTTGGCGGCTATGAATTATGGAAGGAAACTATTGACCTAAAATCTGTTTGGGGTTCTAAAAGCTGGCAGGTACAAGGCACTGAGGCATTGCACCGTGCATGTCTCATCCCGAATCAAATGTTGTTTTTGAATTCCTCTATTTCACAGACGACGTGCTTTGGATTGGCTACTTCTAAAAAATTAAATTTTCCAACCATCCCGGAGTTAGAAGAATATTCTGGCTGGAGTAATTATACTCAGTTTTCAATTAGGGACTTACAGACCCTATTGCTGAATTCATCCTTTATCATATCCGGTATGGACCCTAAAGGTTGGCTGGTGTGGCACAGAAGTGCTGATTCATGCCAGCACTGTTTTCTGGGTTTGTCTGATGGCTTTACACAGGTCAGACCTGATCCACGTTTTGAAACTGAACATTCTGTCACAACTTACTCTGTGGGCAAATTATGTCAAAGTTGGCTGAAACATTCTAAATTGTCTGCAGTTAAATTACATCTTGCAAAACTGAATAATGATGTCGATTTAAATGATTTCATAAAAGGCCCGGCTAGTGGTAGATCAAAAAGATGGATTGTAGGAGAGTAGGGTCTGCAATCCTATGATCACCCAGATTTTTGCTTTTTGCTGCACTGGTTTACGACTTTCCCTGGCTGTGGGCCTGCTAATCAGACCCACAGCCTAGCTGTTCTCTCTATCCAAATTGTACTCAGGTACTGAATTGGCACTGGGCCCTCTCCAAGTCCCTGTACCCAGGGCTGAGGTGCACCCAGGAGTCTCCCAGGGGCTGAAGCATGTATTGTGCCACCCCTGGGCTGACTAACTAAACTGACACAACTGGCTGCACGACAGCTGGGGCAAGGTGGTGTACTTACCCTTTGCTCTAGATATAGTATACCTATATCTAACCCTAAAATGGACACACAGATCTCCTATCAGTCACTCCTATGGCAGGCCTTAACAATCCTGAAGGCAGAGTGCTTGGAATCGTGTGAGATGGTGCTCTGGCATGAGCTGAGCCTGTCTGCAGCTTTCGGGATCTATCCCTTAGCCGTTTCCATGATATCACATACCATATACTCTTAAGTGCATTATAATCCTCGCGGTTATATGCCAACTCTGGTATCGCTTTATCAAAACATGTCGAGTAAGGTGTCATACGAATTGGAATACTAACCCCTCGCCAATTCTGGCGACGGGGTTAGCATTCCACCCTTCTAGAGGGACACGACATGTATGTAACCCCTAACCCCGGTTAAAGTCAAACAGAGCCTCAGCTCCACAAAATGGATGCTGCCACCGAGACACAAGTCTGCCCTCCTGCTGCTGGGAGTCCTCCCAGAGCAGGAGATAAGGACAAAGGGTTTCCTGCCAGGGGCGGTGCCAGCACCGTCCCAGACAGGATTTTGTGTATCCTAGGTAGGCAGGGCTTCAGAGGAAGGTGACTGCAAGTGGCACCCCGGTGCTCACTATGCATAGGCCGGCTTGAACCAGTTCCAGGGACACTCCAGACCCTGAGCTGGGGAAAAGCCCGCCAAGGAAGTGGGTGTAACCACCCCCCTCCTGGTCCCACCCATAGGGCAGGACCTAGTCGCGTGCCAGCCCCCTTTTCTCAGATAAAGGTAGGAGCAGGCTCCCTTCCAAATTAGATCATCTTTGAATCCTGAAACTACTTTCCACGAAAGGAACTCAAGACTTCTTCCTAAGATTTCTCCCTTGTGACTAAGGAGTAGTCACCCTGCATCCGCAGGCACCATCGCAAGAACACTGCGGTCTGCTGTGAGTCCTTCCTCCGGAATCCGACTGCCCAGCTCGACAAGACCCGGCTTCCCTGGCACCTCCGACCTCTACTCACCTCTACAGCCAAGCTGAGAACCGTGAGTGCGACGAGACCTCAAGGGACCGACTATTGCCAAGACTGCACGACTTCTGCACAGCAAGCCCGCCAAGTAATTTCCTGGCGAGTGCTTTGGGGTCCGAGAAGCCCCGACCCTGAGCAGCTCCAGCACCGAAGAGCAGCCCCCCAGCATCTCCACGATCGGCGTGGGGCCCTTCTGCTTTTTGCTGCTCACCGCGTTGTTTGGCTACTAGCCCGCTGGCTTGTGGCCTTCTGAACGACGCCCGACGACATCACTGCTGCTGGTCTGGTTGCTCCAGACTGGCCCTTGCTCCCTTCCCGAAGAGGAGCACCCCGGACCCTCCTGGTCCACTCAAGACGCCATTTTGAGTCCACCGCGTGGGCTTGAATTAGCCAAGGCTTTGTTGCCCAATCCGGGTACTTCGACGCCGACAGCTTCATCCATCGTGGGACAGCTCGCCTCTCCATCCTGGTCGCCGACAACGCCTCCTGGTCCGTGAGATCTGCAGAGCCAGCGTCGCCCACTCACCTAGTCGAGGTGACTACCATCCGGTGCCCTCCTGGTGCCCACTGACTACTGGCTAGTAGTCACGAACTTGGTCCCCTCTGCTTTCAGGTGTCATCCATCTTCCAGATCCAGGCTTGGATCATCTCGAACTATCTTCACTGGTCGCCTGCCAGCATCTTTCTTCCAGGCTCCTGGTCCGGCAACGAGGATTCCCGACGTCTTTTGAGACATATGCAGCTGCAGCCCCTGGGCTAGGTAACTTCGGCATTTCGGTGCCCCAGCATAGCCTCACTATCCAAGGGTCAGGATCCACTGTCGTTTTCTCCCTACCAGGTCGGGTTCGCCCGTGAACACTAACTTTAGCGTTACTAGCTACCATAGACTTTGTCCCGCATCCCGCGTGAGAGTGCACACTCTGCACCCGAGTCCCCTAGGCCTCCTAGAAGTAATCTAACGATTCCCTAGTCAAGTCCTAGCGATTCCAAAGCCTATTAGTACTGTACTTACCTGCTAGTAATTTCGCATTCCACTTTTAGAGTATATGGTTTTTCGTGCCCCTCGGGCATTTGTATATACTGTGCTAACTTAAGTATTTTCGTAAGAGTTTTGTTGTGTGCCTAGCACCCTGTCCTCATAAAGAGTACAGGGTTGTTGTGATTCTAATAAATACACTGTTTATTTTCATAACACTTGTGTGGTGTCCTTTCACTGGGTGTTCAAGGGGTAATGTGATGGTAAAACAGCTGGCTTAACACGCCCTCTAGAGTCTTAGCCTTAGACTGCTCGTATCCATGCTACTAGGATAGCTGGTCTATAAGGTTGACTTACAACCAATCATCAATAAGGGTTGTTTGGACTGATACATAGTGATCACTAGAATAGTGAGCACTGCATATCAGGCCAACGTCTCACATTGGTGAGCTGCGGTTGGGATTTGAGCTTGCTGTTGTTTTACCACACATATCCTAAGAATATCTTGTGAAAGATCACATAAGTACTAAAGGTACATATAACTTAGCTTAGAATACTCTGAGTTCTACTAAACCAGCGGTTGTAGCTCCTAGGGCCTAGCACACCCTAAACTACAACTCTAGCAAGGGATCAGTAGGCAAACACGTAGTGTAGGTAAGTGCACCACTTACACCTCACTAGAAAAGCATGTCTACCCAGGGAGAATCTACTGAGACTCCCCTGGTCAGTGTTGACCCTCCACAGGTCACTTCAAGATATTCAGCTCTCAGTTTCCAGGAGATGAGACAAGTCTGTACCTCCAGAAAACTGAAGCAGGGGTCTAACCCCACCATTCCCTTTCTGATAGGTCTCTTAGAGACATATGATGCCAGAAAGATTTCTCAGTTACATGAGAATATGCCAGCCTTAGAGGGAACCTCTGGGGATCAAGACCTCCCCAACACTGCTACTGCAGTTGAGGAGGAGGATCAAGAGGAACTCTCTGGGGATGAGGTAGACAAAGGTCTTGAGGTAGTCAAAAGGCTAACCAGGGCCAACTTAGACTTACTTGGGCTAGGATCTGGGGGCCCCCCAGTACTAACCCGAAGTGGGCCTAACCTTGGAGTTAGGAGAGATAGATCTCTTTCTAGGGACTCCAATAGATCTCTGCACTCTAATGCCTCTTCCCAGAGGAGGAGAAACTCTCCACAGAGGAGAGTGACTTCCCCTCAGAGAATAGAGCATGAAGCTAGAATGAGACAAGCTGCTCTGAGGATTGAAAGGGAAGAACTTGCCCTGGCCAAAGAAAAGCTTGCCTTTGCTAGAGAGCAGCAGATGAGTGGGCTAGCTCCCACTGGTGGCAGCAATCTCCCAAGAGATAGAGAGAAGGGTTTAGATACTAAACACCTGACTAAAATAGTGCCCCCCTTTAAGCAAGGGGATGATATCCAGAAATGGATGGCTGCTTTGGAGAGGGCCTGCACTGTGCAGTGCATTCCCCGAAGTCAGTGGGCAGCTATACTGTGGCTCTCCTTTGATGGTAAAGGTAGAGATAAGCTCCTCACTACAAGAGTGGAGGATGCTAATGATTACCAGGTCCTGAAAAATGCACTGGTTGATGGGTTTGGTTTAACCACTGAGCAGTACAGGTTGCTGTTCAGAGACACCCAGAAAACTCAGTCTCAGGACTGGTCTGACTTTGTGGATTGTGCCACTAAGGCTTTGGAGGGCTGGTTGCTGGGTAGCAAGGTTACAGATTACACAGGATTGTATAATCTAATGATGAGAGAACAAATTTTAAACAATTGTCAGAACCAGTTGCTGCACCAGCACCTTGTTGATTCAGATCTGACCTCTCCCCAAGAATTGGGAAAGAAGGCAGACAAATGGGTCAGGACAAGGATCAAGCAGAACCAGAACCAGAACCAGGGTGGTCAGAAGAAAGCAGACCCCAGAAGGGTAATGCAAAGAGTGAACAAAATGACCAGAAGTCTTCACCAGGTCCCCAACAAACCAAAGAGGGTGGGGGTCAGGCTTCCCAGAAGAAGAAGACTCAAGAAGGCCAGTCAAAAAGGTGGTGCCAGTACTGCAAAAGTAAATCTCACTGGTTTAGTGAGTGCACCAAAAGAGGAGGACAAACTCCTGCCACTACAGCCCCTAAGGCAACTGCAACCCCTAGTACAGTCAGTAGTGGTAGTGTACCTCCCAAGGCATTAGTTGGGTTAACCTTGGGTACTGAGGGGTCTGACAACTTAGTTGGCACACTCACTCAGGCTGTCCTTGTCTGTACAGGGGATATGGATATGTCCCCTGAGATAAGTCCCAATACTTTGGGCAAATACAGGCAGACACCTTTGATAAATGGCAAAATGGCTCAGGCCTATAGGGACACTTGTGCCAGTGTCACCATGGTGACACCTAACTTTGTGGACCCTGGACAGATCATGCCAGGTACTGATTTCCTGGTGACCAATGCCAGCAATGTCACTACTAGTCATAGTGTGGCAATTGTGGCTTTCTCCTGGGGTGGAGTGAAGGGACAAAAGAAAGTTGTAGTCAGTTCAGACCTCCCAGTTGATTGTTTGTTGGGCAATGATTTGGAGTCATCACAATGGTCAGAAGTGGAGCAGAGGACTCACATGGAAATGTTAGGCTTGCCAGCACATGTGCTTGCTGTGACTAGGTCACAGGCCAGAAGATGCCCCACTGAACAGGTGCTGGATCCTGAAATTATGGACCAGACACCTCCCAAGAAGAAGAGCAGTAGGGTTAAGGCTTTGCCTTCCCCCTTGCCCCAGGTTGAGGGGATGTATGACGTTACAACGCATACTTTTAACGACTACCATTACCACGCAATTTTTACAACGCAGGAACTATTACAACGAAGTACCATTACAACGCTGGTATTTACAACGCAGGTGCCTTTACAACGCATACCATTACAACGTAAATTTTAGTAAGTATATAATAGTTTTTTTAAATGTAAATTAATTACATTAAATTAAATTTAATTTAATTTAATTAATTTAATTAATTTACTTAATTTAATTTATTTTAATTAATTTAATTTAATTTAATTTAATTAATTTAATTTATCCTGTACCCCTTTACCCAAAAACCCCAAACTGACCCTGAACCCTAAAAATACCCCTTTACCCAAAAACCCCAAACTGACCCTGAACCCTAAAAATACCCTTTTACCCAAAAACTGAAAACTGACCCTGAACCCTAAAAATACCCCTTTACCCAAAAACTGAAAACTGACCCTGAACCCTAAAAATACCCTTTTACCCAAAAACTGAAAACTGACCCTGAACCCTAAAAATACCCCTTTACCCAAAAACTGAAAACTGACCCTGAACCCTAAAAATACCCCTTTACCCAAAAACTGAAAACTGACCCTGAACCCTAAAAATACCCCTTTACCCAAAAACTGAAAACTGACCCTGAACCCTAAAAATACCCCTTTACCCAAAAACTGAAAACTGACCCTGAACCCTAAAAATACCCCTTTACCCAAAAACTGAAAACTGACCCTGGACCCTAAAAATACCCCTTACCCAAAAACTGAAAACTGACCCTGAACCCTAAAAATGCCCCTTTACCCAAAAACTATAATACTATACAAACTATATACTTACCAATACTTACGTTGTAATGGTATGCGTTGTAAAGGTACCTGCGTTGTAAAAACATGCGTTGTAAAAACATGCGTTGTAATAGTTTTTGCGTTGTAAAAATCTCGTTGTAATGGCAGTTCGTTGTAAAAGTTGCGTTGTAAAGGTTGTTCCCCGGTTGAGGATCAAGTCTCTGAGGAGGCTGATCTGAGAGAACTGAGGGAAACTGAGCCTAAAGAGCTTGAACTTGATCAAGTTGAGTTTCTGGGCTCAGGGGGACCCTCCAGAGCAGACCTGGGGAAGGCACAGTTAGACTACCCTTCCCTTGAACCCCTCAGACAGCAGGCTGCTGCTGAGGCTGCAGGGAATGCCACAGGTGCCCACAGGGTATACTGGGAAGATGGACTCCTGTACTCTGAGTCAAGAGACCCCAAGCCTGGTGCAACCAGGAGGCTGGTCATTCCCTTGTCTCTGAGAGGTTTCCTTCTCACCTTGGCCCATGAGATTCCCCTTGCAGGTCACTTAGTTCAGACAAAGACTTGGGACAGGCTTGTCTCACACTTTCACTGGCCCCATATGAATGAGAATACCAAGGAGTTTTGTCGCTCCTGTGTCACTTGCCAAGCCAGTGGTAAGTCAGGTGGCACCACAAAGGCCCCCCTCATACCACTACCTGTGGTGGGGGTTCCCTTTGAAAGAGTGGGGATTGACATTGTTGGTCCAATGGAACCCCAGACAGCATCAGGGCACAAGTTTATACTGGTGGTGGTGGATCATGCCACCAGGTATCCTGAAGCTATTCCCCTTAGGACCACTACAGCACCTGTAGTGGCAAGAGCCCTAGTTGGAGTGTTCTCCAGAGTGGGTTTCCCTAAGGAGGTCGTTTCTGACAGAGGTACAAACTTCATGTCAGGATATCTGACTGCAATGTGGAAGGAGTGTGGTGTGAACTACAAGTTCACCACACCCTACCACCCACAATGCAATGGGCTTGTTGAGAGATTCAACAGGACCCTGAAAGGGATGATTCATGGACTACCTGAAACTCTTAGGAGAAGATGGGATGTCCTGATCCCCTGCCTCCTGTTTGCTTACAGAGAGGTCCCACAGAAGGGGGTTGGCTACAGCCCTTTTGAGCTTCTATATGGGCATCCTGTAAGAGGACCCCTGTGTTTGGTGAAGGAAGGATGGGAGAGACCTCTCAAAAAGCCTGCAACCAACATAGTGGACTATGTACTTGGTCTCCGCTCCAGGATGGCTGAGTATATGGAAAAGGCATCTAAAAACCTCGAGGCCAGCCAAGAACTTCAAAAAGCTTGGCATGACCAAAAGGCTGTTCTGACTGTGTACCAGCCAGGACAGAAGGTGTGGGTGCTGGAGCCAGTGGCCCCAGCAGCTCTGAAAGACAAATGGTCTGGGCCCCACACCATCATTGAGCAAAAGGGAGAGGTTACCTACTTGGTGGACCTTGGAACTCCCAGGAGCCCTCTCAGAGTGCTCCATGTTAACAGGCTCAAGGCATATGTTGACAGGAAGGACATGAGCTTGCTCATGGCCACAGATGAGGGACAGGAGGAAGAGAGTGACCCTCTCCCAGACCTGCTCACTCAGAATCCTGATGATGGATCAGTTGATGGTGTTGTCTTTTGTGGCAGCCTCACTGAACATCAGCAACAGGATTGCAGGCAAGTTCTGCAATCCTTCAGACATATGTTCTCTCTGACACCCAGCCAAACTGATTGGTGTACCCATGATGTTGACACTGGGGACAGTCTGCCTGTCAAGAGTAAAATCTACAGACAGCCTGATCATGTTAGAGACTGCATCAAAACAGAAGTGCAGAAAATGTTGGAGCTGGGAGTCATTGAGCCCTCAGATAGCCCTTGGGCTAGCCCAGTAGTTCTAGTGCCAAAGCCTCACACCCAGGGTGGTAAGAGAGAGATGAGGTTTTGCGTAGACTACAGAGGCCTCAATGCAGTCACTAAGACTGATGCCCACCCAATTCCAAGAGCAGATGAACTTATAGATAAATTGGCTTCTGCCAAATTCTTAAGTACATTTGATTTGACAGCTGGGTATTGGCAAATCAGGTTAGCTGAGGAGGCCAAACCCAAGACAGCATTTTCTACCCCTGGTGGGCATTATCAATTTGTGGTTATGCCCTTTGGTTTGAAAAATGCACCTGCCACCTTCCAAAGGTTGGTGAATCAAGTCCTCACTGGGCTGGATGACTTCTGTGCAGCATATCTTGACGATATTGCTGTCTTTAGCTCCACCTGGGAGGATCACCTGGTCCACCTGAGGAAAGTGTTAGAGGCTCTGCAAAAGGCAGGCCTCACTATCAAGGCCACTAAGTGCCAGATAGGGCAGACACAGGTTGTATACCTGGGCCACCTTGTAGGTGGAGGCCAGGTTCAGCCACTGGAGAGTAAGATACAGGCCATCAAGGACTGGACTCCTCCAATCACCCAGACTCAAGTTCGAGCTTTCTTGGGCCTGACTGGGTACTATAGGAAGTTTGTCAGAAATTATGGGTCCATAGTGACCCCTCTTAATGACCTGACAAGCAAAAAGATGCCAAAGAAAGTTCAGTGGACAGCAAGCTGTCAGAAAGCATTCAATGACCTAAAGCAGGCCATGTGCACAGCACCTATCCTAAAGAGTCCAGATTACTCCAAGCCATTCATTGTCCAAACAGATGCTTCTGAGTTGGGTGTGGGGGCTGTTCTGTCTCAACTGAATTTTGATGGTAATGATCAGCCTATTGCTTTCATTAGTAGGAGATTGACACCCAGAGAGAAAAATTGGTCAGCTATTGAGAGGGAGGCCTTTGCTGTGGTTTGGGCCCTGAAGAAGCTGAGGGCCTACTTGTTTGGCACTCACTTCACCATTCAGACCGACCATAAGCCCCTCTTGTGGCTAAATCAGATGAAGGGTGAAAACCCCAAACTGCTTAGGTGGTCCATTTCCCTACAGGGGATGGATTTTACAGTGGAGCATAGACCTGGTACTGATCACAGCAATGCTGATGGGCTCTCCAGGTATTTCCACTTAGAGCAAGAAGACTCACCTGGTCAAGGTTAGTTTATTGTCCCAAAGTTTGGGGGGGGGGTCATGTAGGAGAGTAGGGTCTGCAATCCTATGATCACCCAGATTTTTGCTTTTTGCTGCACTGGTTTACGACTTTCCCTGGCTGTGGGCCTGCTAATCAGACCCACAGCCTAGCTGTTCTCTCTATCCAAATTGTACTCAGGTACTGAATTGGCACTGGGCCCTCTCCAAGTCCCTGTACCCAGGGCTGAGGTGCACCCAGGAGTCTCCCAGGGGCTGAAGCATGTATTGTGCCACCCCTGGGCTGACTAACTAAACTGACACAACTGGCTGCACGACAGCTGGGGCAAGGTGGTGTACTCACCCTTTGCTCTAGATATAGTATACCTATATCTAACCCTAAAATGGACACACAGATCTCCTATCAGTCACTCCTATGGCAGGCCTTAACAATCCTGAAGGCAGAGTGCTTGGAATCGTGTGAGATGGTGCTCTGGCATGAGCTGAGCCTGTCTGCGGCTTTCGGGATCTATCCCTTAGCCGTTTCCATGATATCGCATACCATATACTCTTAAGTGCATTATAATCCTCGCGGTTATATGCCAACTCTGGTATCGCTTTATCAAAACATGTCGAGTAAGGTGTCATACGAATTGGAATACTAACACCTCGCCAATTCTGGCGACGGGGTTAGCATTCCACCCTTCTAGAGGGACACGACATGTATGTAACCCCTAACCCCGGTTAAAGTCAAACAGAGCCTCAGCTCCACAAAATGGATGCTGCCACCGAGACACAAGTCTGCCCTCCTGCTGCTGGGAGTCCTCCCAGAGCAGGAGATAAGGACAAAGGGTTTCCTGCCAGGGGCGGTGCCAGCACCGTCCCAGACAGGATTTTGTGTATCCTAGGTAGGCAGGATGGTGACTGCAAGTGGCACCCCGGTGCTCACTATGCATAGGCCGGCTTGAACCAGTTCCAGGGACACTCCAGACCCTGAGCTGGGGAAAAGCCCGCCAAGGAAGTGGGTGTAACCACCCCCCTCCTGGTCCCACCCATAGGGCAGGACCTAGTCGCGTGCCAGCCCCCTTTTCTCAGATAAAGGTAGGAGCAGGCCCCCTTCCAAATTAGATCATCTTTGAATCCTGAACCTACTTTCCACGAAAGGAACTCAAGACTTCTTCCTAGGATTTCTCCCTTGTGACTAAGGAGTAGTCACCCTGCATCCGCAGGCACCATCGCAAGAACACTGCGGTCTGCTGTGAGTCCTTCCTCCGGAATCCGACTGCCCAGCTCGACAAGACCCGGCTTCCCTGGCACCTCCGACCTCTACTCACCTCTACAGCCAAGCTGAGAACCGTGAGTGCGACGAGACCTCAAGGGACCGACTATTGGCAAGACTGCACGACTTCTGCACAGCAAGCCCGCCGAGTAATTTCCTGGCGAGTGCTTTGGGGTCCGAGAAGCCCCGACCCTGAGCAGCTACAGCACCGAAGAGCAGCCCCCCAGCATCTCCACGATCGGCGTGGGGCCCTTCTTCTTTTTGCTGCTCACCGCGTTGTTTGGCTACTAGCCCGCTGGCTTGTGGCCTTCTGAACGACGCCCGACGACATCACTGCTGCTGGTCTGGTTGCTCCAGACTGGCCCTTGCTCCCTTCCCGAAGAGGAGCACCCCGGATCCTCCTGGTCCACTCAAGACGCCATTTTGAGTCCACCGCGTGGGCTTGAATTAGCCAAGGCTTTGTTGCCCAATCCGGGTACTTCGACGCCGACAGCTTCATCCATCGTGGGACAGCTCGCCTCTCCATCCTGGTCGCCGACAACGCCTCCTGGTCCGTGAGATCTGCAGAGCCAGCGTCGCCCACTCACCTAGTCGAGGTGACTACCATCCGGTGCCCTCCTGGTGCCCACTGACTACTGGCTAGTAGTCACGAACTTGGTCCCCTCTGCTTTCAGGTGTCATCCATCTTCCAGATCCAGGCTTGGATCAACTCGAACTATCTTCACTGGTCGCCTGCCAGCATCTTTCTTCCAGGCTCCTGGTCCGGCAACGAGGATTCCCGACGTCTTTTGAGACATATGCAGCTGCAGCCCCTGGGCTAGGTAACTTCGGCATTTCGGTGCCCCAGCATAGCCTCACTATCCAAGGGTCAGGATCCACTGTCGTTTTCTCCCTACCAGGTCGGGTTCGCCCGTGAACACTAACTTTAGCGTTACTAGCTACCATAGACTTTGTCCCGCATCCCGCGTGAGAGTGCACACTCTGCACCCGAGTCCCCTAGGCCTCCTAGAAGTAATCTAACGATTCCCTAGTCAAGTCCTAGCGATTCCAAAGCCTATTAGTACTGTACTTACCTGCTAGTAATTTCGCATTCCACTTTTAGAGTATATGGTTTTTCGGGCCCCTCGGGCATTTGTATATACTGTGCTAACTTAAGTATTTTCGTAAGAGTTTTGTTGTGTGCCTAGCACCCTGTCCTCATAAAGAGTACAGGGTTGTTGTGATTCTAATAAATACACTGTTTATTTTCATAACACTTGTGTGGTGTCCTTTCACTGGGTGTGCAAGGGGTAATGTGATGGTAAAACAGCTGGCTTAACACGCCCTCTAGAGTCTTAGCCTTAGACTGCTCGTATGCATGCTACTAGGATAGCTGGTCTATAAGGTTGAATTACAACCAATCATCAATAAGGGTTGTTTGGACTGATACATAGTGATCACTAGAATAGTGAGCACTGCATATCAGGCCAACGTCTCACATGGATATATGCTGTTTACAATGAAATCTGGAAGACATCACAGATTGAAGCAGCGACACGCTTTAGAGCTATAGATCAGGCCAATCTAGAAAAAGTGCTTGCAGTGGTAGATAATAGTATTAACATGCTTTCTTCCCGCATTTACACTTTAGATAATATTGTGTCTTCTGTAGTGGATATTGTGCATGATGAAGTGTCTATATTGTATCATGGTCAAAATCAATTGCGTTCTATCATGAAATTCGCATGGACCCTTCAGACGCCTAAATCTGGCAAGGTGCCATGGACCTACATGAATGTTTCTTCTCTCTTTGCCCCCTTTAATTCAACTGACAAGCAGCGCCTGCTTTCCATGCGAGATGCTTCTTTTTCTATGTTACATATTGAGAGATTAGAGTCCTTGCCTTTTTCTGTGGCAGAGGCCTCCGCTGCAACGTGGCTTATCCACGGTTTGATAACATTACCTTTTGCTTTGTATAAGTTTACTAATTGTATGAGATATGTTGCCATAGGTCGCTATGAGCCCTTAGGTAGTGCGTTTCTCCATGAAGTCTGGTCCCTTCCTTTCACTTATAGATGTTTGAAAGACGGACAGGAAGTTTATCTGAATGGGGAGGAGTGTACAGAAACACCAGATCACTCGTTAATGTGTAGGCACATACAATTACACGGTTCTTGCAACCAGGACCGACCAAATTTAGCCTGTGTTTTAAAAGGGACTCCGGTTCCAGCGATCATCCCGACTTTTACCTTACTGGGGAACGGAAGTTATATACTTTTAAATAATGAAGATTGTTGCGGGTTAATTAAAGGTGTAGCTTATGTGGTAACCGTAACTGAGCGTGTAGTTTGCTGCAGAAATGTCCTGTACCCACCCACACATGAAAATAGGGATGTTTTCATCTGGCCACGCATCCCAACCTTGAAAGCAGAGTTCAACGGCATGAGCAGAATAAGGGCTCTATTGTCCCAGAAAGAAGTGGCCTTGAGTTCGGCTCGGGAAACTTTCGTACTTCACATTGCTAACACCCGGACTGAGGTTCAGGCCCTTTTAAATACTGATTTACCGTTGCATTTTGGCGAAATGGTACATTCTATCTTTAACGCGTCCTCCACAACTGGGCTGGCGCATTTTTTTAAAACAGTTAGCAGCGGTCTTGTAACTTCATTTGAAAAAATATTTGGAGTCATCCCTGCTTTCTTCCATTCCATTTTTTCGAGTTTGTTTGGTGGATTCCCGGTTTTACTGGCACTGGCGGCAGGCGTTCTGGTGGTCGTTTGCTTCCTTAAATATGGATGCCCCACATGTGGAAGGAGCCGCCCAGCCCCTTCTGGCGCTGTTTCGCAACCGGATGCTTGAATATTATGGCACGTTGCTGCTTGCGATTTTAAGCACGGCATATGGATTATCGTTTCGATTTTCCTACTTCACCTGTGTCCAGCCTGTGTTTCATTGCCTAAGCTGTGATTTTGACTGGGCCATTGATTTGTGTCTCTGCGGACCGGTTTCTCCTGACGTTGACTTTAATCAGCTGATGAGTCCCATCGTTACTCACGATTTGGTTTGTACTGGCGAAAGGATTATGGCCGTAGCAGCGATGCATGGACTAATGGGTCCTTGGAACATACTCGCAGCTGCGCAAGATTTCTTGGCACTGAGCTTTCTTGAAAACCCACTGAGTTGTCCTCTGATGGTGATAGAGGCTCTGGTGCTAGGAGAACATGTATGTTCTTTCCCGCTTTTGAATTGGATGGCTGACCTGTTTTCAGATGAAGACGGTGATTTCATGTTGGAGGCTGTTGCTGCATATTTTTCGTATTCAGTCTTGCCTTAAACTACGTTATTAATTTATGATGATGCCACCTTTTTCATTTCGTTTTTTCACCTCACAGTCCTATTGACTTGAGTGCTATTGACCACTAACATTGACATTTTGAATTTTTGGTTTTGTAGTCTTTTCCATCACTTTATATGATCGTTCTTGAACTCTGATTTCATGAAGTTGCCCTTATCTTATCTTATCTTATCCGTCCTCGGATCATGGGGGGGTGTCATATAGCTACTGTATATCTTTATAATGTGTTAAGTTAGCATAGGCTCATTAAATGTTTAAACGCCATTTTTCCTTTTGCTGCTTCTGCACACGACACTTAATTGTTGATTTAGCTTTCAACCTAGTAGTTCGTTGTGGTTTACATGAGAATAATATGTTATTACTCTGATATCAGCTTTGCTTAATAAACTATGTCTGTACAGAGAGTGCTGAAGCTTCAGGAATAACACGATACAGAATTGTTATGAGGTCTGATCTTCGCGCCTTCATAGACATAACATAAGTGCAGCTTCTGCCAACTTTGGGCTTTAGGCGGGTTTTATATTGCTTTGCTTGAAGCACACAAACACACTTGATGCTGTTCGCATGCAGAGAGAGCTGGTGTATGCTGATGTGATCTCTTCATTCTAGGATCTTGAGGTATGGGCCCGCCCTGCTAAAACCCAAAGAGACCTTCTTAGCTATTGATATAATATGTGAGTTAGGGAGGGTGAGGAATAAGTGTTGTTAACCCTTATTCATTAGAGCATGTTAACATGCTGTCACCATTTGCTTTCTATGGACTAGTAACTATGCTGATAACTTTGCTTCTGATAATATGTTTGCTTGTATTATCTAAGATACTGCGTCTGAGAAAACGGCATTAGTAAATAAACATTTCAAATGTGCACGTGTCCTCATTTACTCCATGTTATGGTTTGAAATGATTGTATAACGAAAGAGTGCTCATGTGTTCCACGTAACCTGAGGTATTGTAAGTTCATGTTCTGGTTTGTCTAAACATTGGGAGTTTGTTATGACCAATGAGACACTGTAGCTAGCTCGGTAAGGGGTTTGTTGGGTACTGAGGTGAGTTTTGGGTCACCCTAATTCGCCGAGGTTCCAATCCTCTGTGCATAGTTCTGTGGGAGAACAGAAACCCTGCTACAGTATGGGCTTGCTACTCTATTCATAGATTATGACTATTGATGAGTATCCCCTGGATGAGAAGGATTAGTTACTTACCTGTAATCCTAGTTCTCATCCAGGGGTATACTCATCAAAGTCATAAGCGACCCACCCACCGAGCATTTATTTGAAGTTATTGTGTATTAATTGCAGATCTACTCAGGTGCATATGCACCGTCAAAAAGAACTGACCTAACTGCCACCTGTGGTGCATCATGGGAGCAAGGGGTCTCCTGCAGGTCTTAAAGGCACAGTAATCCTACTCTAATGCCTTAAAGGCATGGTGTCAGTTTTTTCTTTGTTTCTTAGTACTCTGCTGCAGCCCACAGGCAAATGCCTGCAATTACAAGCTTTCTTTATGGCAATAAAGCATTGTTGTATGACAATTGTTTACTGCGTCCGCTTTTCCTTATGGGTTTGGAAGGTATAAGTACTACATTGCAAACCTATGTAATTTCAGCATTTTTGCCATGTTGGAAACATTTTAGGCTGCATGTATATGTTTTCACATATGCATATATATGTATATATAAATGTATTTTTTATATGCTCAGGGATCCCGCACATGGGCGGGGATTATTCATAGATTATGATTTTGATGAGTATACCCCTGGATGAGAACTAGGTTTACAGGTAAGTAACTAATCCTTCTGCATTCTGTCCATCAATTGTTCTTTTTGCATTGTCACCCCGAGTGGGATAGGTATTCCCAGACGTGGGTCCCGTGCTCTCCATGCCACTGGAGTCAAGCTATCCTGGCTGATGAGTGCTGAAAGCCCAAAACCAGTCCTAGGATGCTTGTTTCCATTCCAGGGAGGACCTGACCTGGCTGTTCAGGCTGGACTGTTCCCATTGGGTGCAGGGTCAAGACTGATTTGCATATGGCTGGGTCCAAACTGGAATGGCATGGTGAGCAAAAAAACGATGAATTTAGGCCCAGATCTCTGTACTGGGGTGAATGTATGACATTGTTCTGCATTCTGTCCATCAATTGTTCGTTTTGCATTGTCACCCCAAGTGGGAGGGGTATGCCCAGATGTGGGTCCCGTGCTCTCCATGCCACTGGAGTCAAGCTATCCTGGCTGATGATGGCTGAAAGCCCAAAACTGGTCCTAGGATGCTTGTTTCCAGTCCAGGGAGGACCTGGCCTGGCAGTTCGGGCTGGACTGTTCCCAAGGCCGTGCGAGTCTGCTACATGGGTGCCTTTTTGGGTCGAATCTTCTTACCAGCTCCTGGTCGCGGTGGGGGGACCTTCCGGTTTGAGGCTGCAGGCGCCGACTGGAGGCTTGAGGCAGGTCAGGGGGCACTGTATCTCGGGTCAGGATCTCCAGGGAGACCTCCTCTTGGTGTTGGGCCACTCAAACTCGGGCCGTAGGCGTCGGGTTCAGAGTTGTGTCACGGATCCCTCCGGAGCTGGAGTTTGTTGGTGAAAAATTCCGGTATACACGGAAGACAGAGTCTTTTCTTTTGAAGTCAGGGCAGGTTATTGGGGTTCTTGAGACTGCTGGCTGCAGTACACACCGGGGTTTCGTTTCTACAGGTTCGAGGTGGGGAGAGTCGGGTAGGGCTGGGGCCAAGTCAGTAGGCGTCCTCCTCTTGTTAGCTCCGGCACGGCTATTTGGTCCTTCTTCTCTCCTTCTGGTTTCTTGTCTGAGGAAGCAAGGATTGGGTTGCCCCCTAAATACTAGATTTAGGGGCGTTACAGGTAAGTAAAGGTTGGGACCAATGGGTCCCTTCCTTGGGGTGGGTACGCCCCTATTATGCCACCCTCCAGTGGGAGGGGGGCATATGCCTCACTCTGGTTGGCTGGGTCCCCCCATCTGCAAGATGTAGGGGACTGAGAGTTGTGCTTTGTTTCAGGCCCCCGAGAGCAGCAGTCTTTCGACCCAGGGATCCAGACACATGTCTGGTTGTGGCATCTCAAAGATACCCTCTGTGTGCATTTTTCATTAAATCCCACACTGGCATCAGTGTGGGTTTAATGTGCTGAGAAGTTTGATACCAAATTTCTCAGTTTTCAGTGTAGCCATTATGGTGCTGTGGAGTTTGTAACGATAAACTCCCAGCACCATATACTCTTAATGGCAGCACTACACTTACAATGCCTAAGAATGTACTTAGAAGCTGTAGGGGTACCGGGCTCATGCACCTGTACTCTCACCACTGGTATAGGGTACCCATCTAGAGGGGTGACTCATCTATGCCAGGGCAGTGGGTTGTAGGCATGGCACACAGGGATGTGTCAACACACAATAATACAGCGGTGCACTAACTTTTAACTGTAGGAGTTCTAGTTCTACTGTGTTCCTCAATGTGCGTCCCAGTTGTTTTTGAAATGCCGAGGCGGCAATACGTAACACATCGGCAATCCAGGATTGTCGATTTGAGACCCCTGAGGAAGGGTCTTGATTGACCCAAAATGCATTCTGTTCTGTAAAAATTACCGCTTTGAAATGCAAAATGTATGAAAAGGCAATTATAAGCACCGCCATGGTTTTTTGATTAAATAAATAAATGATGAACGATTCATGACTGATAAGGCATTATAAAACGGTATATGAGACTGTTATATTTGGAAGAGAACTTCACCTGTTTCAACGCTAAGTGCACCCGTCAGCCAGCCAAATCTGGCATCCTTGCGACACAGGGATGTGTGCCATGTTGACTCTTCACTTTGTTATGCACCAGACACAGCCTGCAAAGGCAGTGTGTGAGTGTAAAGGTACAGGGCCTCTAAGGGTGGCACAATAAGTGCTAGTCACAGTGCCCTGGGTACCTTTGGTACCATTTACCAGGGGCTGACCTGTGGCCAGAAATGGCATTTGGTGTGGGTTTCAATGCAGTTTTAGGGAAAGAATATAGGCCCTGGGCACCTGATTGGCAGCAGCCCAGGGCACACTCAGTCAAAGCACATCAGTAGTTGAGCAAATAGTGGGGGCAACCATGCAGAAAGAGGACACTTTCTCACATCTCTCTCTCATGCTTTCAAACACACATCCCACATGTTCTGTTCCTAGCAAAGCTGTTCTAGTCTGTGAAATACTCCCACTCTGAAGCTACAAGGAGACCCGAAATTAAATCTTAAGGCAAAATGCACATGCAAACAAAATGATGTTGTTCATTCAAGCTAGAGTAAATCAAAATGCCTAAAGTCATTTAAAAGAATGGTAGTCAAAGGTCAGCACATGGTCCCAATACATGGGAGTGCCTCTGGCACTACATTCCACCCCATGACCTATGACTGTCATAACATACATATATAAAATCAACTTTCAAAAGTGAAAGCAAGAATATAAAATGAGGGGGAGGAGCCGCGCCGGCGACCAAGATGGCCGCTTGAGCATCGGCTCCGCCGGCCGCCACATCCTGACCGACTATCCGGTACATTATCCTGAACCCCGTCCCTACCATCGGGTGGAGGACCAACACCTGAGTCGCTAGGTGCAATTCTGGCTTGATTGGCTGCTTCGGCGCCTGAATATCGTCGTCGGAAGAATTGGGGCCTGTGGTCTTGGAACCGGGACCCCGGGTGTAGAGACATCTTATTTTGTCGTATCCGGGTGGCGGCCAGGGTGTCGTGGGCCTCTCTACCCTGTTCCGAGGTCACCCATCGCAGGACCCGTATACACTAGACTGAGGAGTGGTGGATTTCTCCTGCTTTTGCGGTCGAGATGGCTTCCAGAGACCCCAAAAAGATGCCACCGAAAGTCTCGAAATCAACTCGACAGGTCCAGTCTAATCGCATCGACAAGTATGCCGTCTCCAGGGGGTCCCCAGTTGATGCGAAACGAACCCTGACCGGGGGCTCGGAAGGAGATCCGGTTGGTGAAGATCCCACCATGAAGGAACTAATGGCCGCCATAAATGGGTTTCAATCCTCCCTGGGCAAGATCGACATGAAACTGGACACTGTTACTATCGAGGTGGGTCTCATCAGGGCTGACCTCACCAAAACCTCTGAGAAGGTCAAAAACCTTGAGATTAAGACCGGGAGCCTCCTCTAGGATGTCTCGGAGCTCCAGAAGGCGGTGTGCGACCTCAAGGTGGCCCTACATCAATTTGATCAGAAACTCGATGAGTACGAGGGTCGGGCGCGCCGCAACAACGTCCGTATCTTGGGGGTTCCGGAACGATCCGAGGGGGCGACCCCGGACCTCTTTGTTGAGGAGCTCATCATGCAACATCTCAAGCCCAAGGGCCTTAGTAATTTCTTTACTGTGGAAAGTGCACACAGGATCCCCGGTGGCCGCCCGAAGGTTGGGGCGCCTCCGCTTCCCATCATTGCCCGAGTCCTGAACTTTCGGGACAGAGACGCTATCCTGCAAACGGCGAGGTCCACGGGCCCGTTGGCCTACAAGAACGCTTCGCTACTGTTTTTTCCGGACTTCACCCAGCTGGTCCAGAGGCAACGGCAAGGGTTTACGTCTGTCAAGCGGCGACTAAGAGACCGGGACATAAAGTACTCAATGATGTATCCGGCTCGTTTGCGGATTGAACATAGCGGAAAATCCTGGTTCTTTGACTCTCCTGAGGCAGCCGTGGACTGGCTGGATCGAATTGACGGTGCGGACTCCGGGGCCCGGGCCCGGACGGACGATGACGAACAATGACTTGGTTTGAACTGTATGCCGCGCAAAACTGCCACTGGCGCAGAGGGATTGGTGGGGGTTGTTCGTTCTTTCCCCCCTTCTGAACTATTTCTGTTTTTGACTCTTATTTGTGCTTTATCGGTTGGGGGATATTGTGGTCGGTTTGGGGTAGTGGGGGCGGGCGGCCTGTTGTAAGGTCCTCCTCCGTTTTTCTACCTTTAGATATCTGTAGTTGGTTGGGGGCGACAAGCATACTGCGAGTTGGGGATGTGCATTTGCTACATGCAGGGGTGCAGGGTGGGGGGTATGGAAATTGGGTGTTGGGGGTCCTTGTGTGTTGGTTTGTTTGTTGTTTGTGACCGGGGATTGCTATGGGTGCCTTCGAATCTCCTGTTCTTCTTTGAAATGATGCATGGCTTCTGTTAGACAGGGCCTGGGGTTCTCCATCCTTAGCTGGAATGTGAACGGATTGGGTGACAAGATAAAGCGCACTATGGTGAGTCAGTTTATCAGGCGACATTCGCCAGAGATTGTCCTATTGCAGGAGACACATCTCATGGGAAAACAATGTCTGGCGCTACACAGGGGTGGGTACAAGCTTGTAGCGCACGCTGGTTTCACGTCTGGCTCTAGGGGAGTGGTCATTCTTGTAAAGAACTCCTTTCCCTTGATGATCCGATCTACCTGGTCTGATAACCGTGGCCGTTTCGTGGGTGTATCGGGTCTCTGGGTAGGTAGAACTGTCACATTTGTGTCTATTTATGTTCCCCCGGCATTGCAGGTTGATACGTTCTGCGATTTGGGCCGGATTTTCCTCACCCTGCCCGTAGGCACTATGGTACTTGGCGGGGACTTCAACGCAGTAATGGATGGTGAATTAGACAGACGCCCCTCCCGTGTGTTGTTGCCCTCTCGTAGGTGGCTGGCCTATTTTATTTCCACTTCAGGGTTAGTAGACGGTTGGCGTCTCAGACATTCGAGTGCTATCGAATACACGCATGCATCGGCTGCGCATCACTCCCTTTCAAGGATTGATTACATATTATTGCCAGCTGCCCAAGCGGCCATTGTTCGGGATGTAGCCCATTTGGCGCGGGGGGTCTCAGACCACTCGCCGATCTGGCTTCGGCTGTGTATGGGACAGGGTGACGTTGGTAGAATTGCCCCCATCAATGCGTGGCGTTAGAGAGACCCTGTGGTGCAAAGAGAGCTTGTGCGGGTTATGGATAGTTATTTTCGTGAAAATGAGGGATCGGTCACATCAAGGTGCTCCCTTTGGGAGGCGTACAAGACTGTCGTTAGAGGGGAGGCCCTCTCCCTCGTATCTGGGCAGAAGAAGAGGAGGAGGGCGGAACTGGACAGAGTGGAGGCGGAGCTCTTGGCCTTGGAAACTGCTGTTTCCTCTGGGGGTGACCCTTGAGCGAATCATCGCCTCGGGCTACTCCGGGATGAATACAAGACTCTGACTTGTGACAGTGCTAGGGCGCAACACGCCACCACTCAGAGTAGGATTTATGATCATGGCGACAAGGCGGGGAAATTGATTGCTTGGTTGGAAAAGGGTGACTGGGGGTCTCGGCTGGTTCCGAAGCTGCATATTGCGGGTTCCGCGGCCACGTCAGACCCCCAGATGATTGTTGATGAGTTCGCTCGGTACTATGAGGAGGTATATACCTCGGCTGGAACTTATACTGAGACAGACAACGCTGATATGATACGAGATATACTGATGCCTGCCTTGTCGGACGATCATAGGGAACTGATGGACTCCGCCCTCACGAACGATGAGGTGGCGATGGCTATTAGGGGGGTCCATTCTGGCAGGGCTTCTGGCCCTAACGGTCTTCCTATTGAATTGTTTAAACCCTATGCTAACCGATTGGCTCTGTATTTGAAAGACATGTGCATGGAAAGTCTGGAGCGTGGGATGCTGCCCTATGATCAACGTGTTGCCAACATTGTAGTCATTCACAAGGAGGGTAAACCCAGGCTTGACTGCTCTTCATACCGCCCGATTTCCTTGTTGAATGTGGAACCCAAGGTATTGGCCAAACTGCTAGCCACTCGCTTGGTGAAGGTCATTTTGACCTTGATCCATCCGGACCAGTCTGGCTTCATGCCGAGGCGTAATACCGCACTTAACCTCGGTCGGTTGCATGGCGTGTTGGCGAGTGCGTCTCACATCCATGAACCGACTGTTTTGTTGTCTCTAGACGCCACCATGGCCTTTGACCGGGTGGAATGGCCCTATCTTTTTGCGGTTTTGACGAAGCTGGGATTTGGCCCCGTATTTATTGGCTGGGTTCGTCTACTTTATTCGGCCCCATTATCCTGAGTGGTTGTGAATAATCACAGGTCCCACGACTTTTCTCTTGGACGTGGAACTCGCCAGGGTTGCCCCCTCTCACCTCTTTTGTTTGCCTTAGCCCTGGAGCCGCTCGAAGCCTGGGTGCGGTGGGACCGCTCGATCAAGGGGTTGCGTTGGACTTCGGAGTGGGAGGACAAGATCTCGCTCTATGCTGATGATATTCTGTTATATTTGACCTCCCCCCGGAATTCTCTAATTGTTTTTATGGATGTCCTCGCTCTCTTCGGGCGGTACTCCGCTTTTTCGATCAACTGGGCGAAGTCAGTCCTGTTTGTCCTGAGTGGAGATCCCCCTAGGGTGCCAGGGAATTGCCCCCTGAAATTGGAGTCAGTCAGTTTTCGCTACCTCGGGATCCAGATTTCTAAGGACCCCAAGGTGCGCTTCCGATTGAATTTGTTGCCCCCTCTGGCCAGACTCCGTGCGGATGTTGCGCGGTGGAAGACGCTGCCGCTTTCTTTGCTGGGCCGAGCTGTCCTTTTTAAGATGATGGCTCTCCGGCGATTCCTGTACGCTCTACAGAACTCCTATGACCCTGTGCCCCCGTCGTATTTCCGTGAGATCGAGTCTTTGCAGCGTGGCCTTCTGTGGGAGGGGAGGCCGCGCATTGCACTGTCAAAGCTGATGCTGCCGTGGTACGATGGGGGCATCGGTTTGCCTAATATTCGGAAATATTACTGGGCATCTCAGCTGGCCCCTATCAACCATGCTATTTATGGTTCCCCGGTTGACCCGGGATACGCGATGGACCATGGTCAGGTGCCGGGGGAAGAATATACTCGTGTCTTGTACGCGAAGCGTGGTCGTTTTCCATTGAAGGGGCCCACTTTGAGCTCTACGAGAGTGTGGCATGAGGCCAACGGAGACCTCAAATGGGCTGGGCGTCTGACACTGGTCACTCCGTTGTGGAGTTCTGAGAGGTTGGGGATGCTCTGGAAAACCAAGGGATTTGATCGTTGTGGTTTGATCGGTATAATGCTGGTTCGTGATATATGGGGCAAGGGCAGGGTGCTGACGTTTGAAGAGCTGCAGGCCAAGTATCAGCTGAATGAGACCGAGCGGTTCCGCTACCTCCAGATTCGCCATGGCTAGAGTGCAGTTGTATCCAGAGACGAGGTGCTGCCGGTAGCCTCCCCGCTAGAAGACCGCTTACTTGATGGCCTCATGCCCAATACGGCGATTTCTGATAGATACATCTGCCTTGTGGATTCCTCACCTTGTGAATATCCCCCTTGCGTCAGCAACGTTCGGAATTTTTCTTTGTAGCACGCCGGCGTGGGCGACGTCATAGGAACGCGGCATAGCGCGCGACTCCGTCTGACGTCACGACCCCTTATTAGGCCTACGTCTGCGTGATGACATCAGTTCCCTTTTTTCCACGTCGTCGACGCTAACGGTTTCAGGGATCTTCTGTAGTTACAGATAGAGACTTTGTTTCTTTTTGTTGTTACTGTTTCTGTTCTTCATCGAGGATGTCGTCGAAGAAAACGGGATTCAAACAGTGTGGCTCGTGTGCCAGGATGATGTCAATTACTGATCCACACGAGGATTAATTATGGTGTTTGGGATCGGATCACGACGTCAAGGGCTGTCGATCCTGTTCGAAAATGAATCTGAAGGCTCTACGTGAACGAGAAGCTAAACTTTTATTAGCCAAAATAAAAGGTAAAAAAGCCGATAGATCTTCAAGATCAAGATACTCCAGATCGAGACCGAAGTCGAAATCGAAGTCACGATCGAGGTCGCGATCGAAGTCATCGAGGTCGCAATCGAGGTCGAGGGCCAGATCGGAGTCGGCATCAAAATCAGCTTCTGGACATGCTTCGGGTTCCTCGAAGAAAAAACATAAGAGGAAGAAGCATAGTTCTCACAATTATTCGGGATCTTCGGACTCTAAGAAGAAATCTTCTCGAAAGCATCACTAGGACTTTGTGTCTCCATCTCCTGTTGATGCCACCACTCCGGTAAGATCTCGAGAGCATACACCGGAGCCGGAACTGGATACAAATCCGGCTTGGGTCAGTCTTCGGAGCATGAGGACGTAGTGGAGGTCCCTCAATTTCCGATTCCGGAGAATGAACCGGAAAATCTAAAGGACCAAGAGGAGCCGAATCCAGTTCAGCCTCCTACGAATCCTATGGGTTCTTACCCTTCTTTTCCGGGTCCTGGTCAAGATCCATTGCATTTCCTAAATGCTATGTATGGAGTGTATGCGAGGGCAATGTACCCCACTGGAGCACCTGCGGGTCCTATGGGTCCCTTGTCTTTCAACTTGGGTGTCCCCCAAGCTTATGCACCGGCGCCTTTTCTACCCTTCATGCCGACTCCATATCCTTCTTGGATCGGTTCAGCGCCCCCGAGGTCTTCGACTCTGTGCACGGCTTCGCCGACTCCGGAGCGACCTCGGAATTCGGATCGAGGCTCGACACCGGTTCCTGTTTCTCTACCTCCTGTTGCTCCAGCTCCTCGGTCGACGCCGGCTCCGGCTCCATCGGAGTCGTTACCGAATCCGTCGACGTCGATCCGTATGGAGTGGTCGAGACGTAGAGCCCAGCGTCTACTGGAGGAGAAAGGGTATGTGGAATCTGAAGTGGAGGAAGGTGAACTTCAGGAACATGATGATTATTTTGAGGATCTTCATTCTGCTAGCAGTCTTGAACTTTCTCCGGAATAGGGATTACCTGTGGTTTCAGATGCACCCTCCAAGGATGTCGTTCCATACCATATGGTAATTAGAAAAGCTGCTGATTTACTAAACTTAACTTTACCAACAGTTGAGTTTAAACCTAATATCCTCACACAAGTCTTACATTCACCTTCTTCTATCATTGAGCCTACTCTACCTTTTACTGAGGCTCTGACCGAACCAATTCTAGAAGTTTGGAAAAAGCCTTTGTCTGCACCTGCAGTATCTAGATCGGTGGCGAGACGTTATAGGGTGGCTCCTGGAGATCCTGAGTTCTTGTCATCTCACCCTTTGCCAGAGAGTCTGGTGGTTCAGGCTGCTTGTGCGAATAGATCAGCTGGCTCCTTTCCTCAAGTTCCTGGAGATAAAGACTCCAAGAAGTTGGATCAGGCAGCTAAGAAAGTCTTCTCCTCTGGTAGCATGGCCTTAAAATCAACAAATGCTACTTGTTTGCTTGGCAGATATGTGCATGCCTTAATGGACTCAGTCAAACAATTATCTGCTAAACTTCCGGAAGAAGACAGGAAAAACTTTATTGAGGTTGTTTTGGACACTCAGGCTGCGGCCCGCCAAGTTATTCAGAGTGGCATGGATACTGCTGACTCCGTGGCTAGGATAATGGGTTCTTCAGTGGCTACCAGAAGAGCTGCTTGGTTAAAATCCTCAGAGTTTTCCACTGAAGTACAGGCTACTCTTTTGGATTTACCTTTTGACGGGGTTGGTCTCTTTGGAAAGAAAGCAGATACAGCTCTGGAGAGGTTCAAAGATAGCCGGGCGACGGCTAGATCTTTGGGTTTACAGTCGAGAGGTACAGCTACCAGGAAGTTCAGAGGTTTTGGCAGATCTTCCTTTCGTCCTTTCAGGCAAGGCCAGCAACAACAGCAGCAACAGAACCCTCTGTACAAGTCTTATAGAGGTAGACAGAACGGTCGTGGACGTGGATGTCAAGCCTCTTCCTCCGCTACTTCCTCCTCTAATACCCACCCCCCACCTGCAGCAGCAAAGCAGCCCTAGATCCGCCATTCCGGATCATGCAGGTCCGGTAGGGGGTCGGCTTACTCATTTTCTACGGGATTGGGAATCGGTTACATCAGATCTTTGGGTTCTCAATCTCGTAGAAAATGGGTATGCCCTTCCCTTTCGGGAATTTCCTCCCAATTACCCTCCTTGCCAAGGTTATTGTTCGGAGGACCACCTGCTTCTCCTGTAGGAAGAAGTCCTGGCACTGTTCAGAAAGGGTGCGATAGAGGTGGTTCCGGAGCAGGAGAGGGGTCAGGGATGCTACTCCCGGTATTTTCTGATCACCAAGAAGGATGGCCGGCTTCGGCCAATCCTGGATCTCAGGATCTTGAACTTGTATCTGAAACAAGAAAAGTTCAAGATGCTCACTCTTGCGCAGGTTCTTCAAGCACTGTTGGAAGAAGACTGGATGGTGTCGATCGACTTGCAGGATGCTTATTTTCACATCCCTATCCTGAAGTCGCACAGGAAGTATCTCAGTTTTACGGTGTGTTCGCAACAATACCAGTTTGCGGTCCTTCCGTTTGGACTTACTACTGCGCCTCGAGTTTTCACCAAGGTGATGGCAGTGGTGGCAGCACATCTCAGAAGATCGGGGATTCCTGTATTTCCGTATCTGGACGACTGGCTCATCAAAGCAGAGTCGCCAGAGAAGGTGCTCCTTCATTTGCAAGAGACAACTCAGTTGTTACACAGGTTGGGTTTTTCGATAAATGTACCCAAGTCTCACCTGGTGCCCTCCCAGCGCAACCTGTTCATAGGTGCGGTACTGGACACTACTGTTTGTCGTGCATTCCCTCCACCTCAAAGGATTCGCGACATACAGGAAATGATTCCTTTATTTTTCAATGGAGCGGTTGTTCCAGTCCTGAAGGTCCTTCGTCTGCTTGGTCTGATGGCTTCTTGCATTCTGTTGGTCAACCATGCACGCTGGCACATGAGGGCACTCCAGTGGTGTCTCCGCAGGCAGTGGTATCAGCACAACGGAGATCTCAGGGAGTCAGTGAGGATCTCCAGAGAAACTGCGGCGGATCTGTCCTGCTGGATTGTGGAAAGCAATCTTTCTCAGGGAATGCCTTTCCAGCTGTCTCCATCGGTGGCCACAGTGATAACGGATGCATCCACTCTAGGGTGGGGTGCTCATCTGGGGGATCTGGAGGTCAAAGGTCTTTAGTCTCCAGAGGAAAGGTTGCTTCATATCAACCTTCTAGAGTTACGGGTGATACGTTTGGCGCTCAAGGCCTTCCTCCCTTCCCTTCGCGGTCAGTCGGTTCAAGTCCTGACGGACAACACGACCGCGATGTGGTACATCAACAAGGAGGGAGGAGTAGGGTCGCAGTGTCTCTGCAGAGAGGCTCTGCGCCTCTGGTCCTGGGTTCAGGACTATCAGTTTTGTCTGATGGCAAATCATCTGGCCGGAGTTCTGAACGTTCGTAAGGACGTTCTCAGTCTGCAGTTTTCTGCCGATCACGAGTGGAGGCTTCACCCGGAGGTTGTTCACGACATCTTTCAGATGTGTGGGACTCCTCGGGTGGACCTGTTCGCCACTCGCGAGAATGCTCACTGTCCGTCACTCTGCAGTCTCCAGTATCCGATGCAAGGAGCTTTGGGGGACGCGTTTCAGTTGAGTTGGGGAAATCAACTCCTTTACGCTTTTCCTCCCATACCCTTGATTCCTCGGGTTCTGAGGAAGATTCGCCAGGACCGGGCCCAAGTCATATTGGTCGCCCCGGATTGGCCAAGAAGGGTGTGGTACACGGACCTACTCCACCTCTCCTCTCACCCGCCGCTCCGTCTCCCTCTCAGGGCAGACCTCCTCTCTCAGATGGCGGGGCAGGTTCTACGCCCCCCACCTCCAGACATTACACCTTCATGCCTGGAGATTGAACGGGGCAACCTGAACTCTTTTTCTCTCCCTCACGATGTGGTGGATGTCATTCTTTCGGCCAGGCGTGACTCCACCAAGTCCATCTATTCGTATAGATGGTCTAAGTTTGTTGTTTGGTGTAGGGAGATGGCTGTTGACCCCTTGAGGGCTCATCTGTCTGATATTTTGCAGTTTGCTCTCTCTTTGGCGCAGCAAGGATTTGCTGTTGCCACAGTCAAAGGTTACCTTTCGGCGTTATCGGCATTTCTCTGCTTGCCGGACCAGCCGTCTCTTTTTAAATCTCCAGTGGTTTTGAGGTTTCTAAAAGGTCTCACTAATTTTTCTAACTAACTTTCGGGACAGAGACGCTATCCTGCAAACGGCGAGATCCACGGGCCCGTTGGCCTACAAGAACGCTTCGCTACTGTTTTTTCCGGACTTCACCCAGCTGGTCCAGAGGCAACGGCAAGGGTTTACGTCTGTCAAGCGGCGACTAAGAGACCGGGACATAAAGTACTCAATGATGTATCCGGCTCCTTTGCGGATTGAACATAGCGGAAAATCCTGGTTCTTTGACTCTCCTGAGGCAGCCGTGGACTGGCTGGATCGAATTGAGGGTGCGGACTCCGGGGCCCGGGCCCGGACGGACGATGACGAACAATGACTTGGTTTGAACTGTATGCCGCGCAAAACTGCCACTGGCGCAGAGGGATTGGTGGGGGTTGTTCGTTCTTTCCCCCCTTCTGAACTATTTCTGTTTTTGACTCTTATTTGTGCTTTATCGGTTGGGGGATATTGTGGTCGGTTTGGGGTAGTGGGGGCGGGCGGCCTGTTGTAAGGTCCTCCTCCGTTTTTCTACCTTTAGATATCTGTAGTTGGTTGGGGGCGACAAGCATACTGCAAGTTGGAGATGTGCATTTGCTACATGCAGGGGTGCAGGGTGGGGGGTATGGAAATTGGGTGTTGGGGGTCCTTGTGTGTTGGTTTGTTTGTTGTTTGTGACCGGGGATTGCTATGGGTGCCTTCGAATCTCCTGTTCTTCTTTGAAATGATGCATGGCTTCTGTTAGACAGGGCCTGGGTTTCTCCATCCTTAGCTGGAATGTGAACGGATTGGGTGACAAGATAAAGCGCACTATGGTGAGTCAGTTTATCAGGCGACATTCGCCAGACATTGTCCTATTGCAGGAGACACATCTCATGGGAAAACAATGTCTGGCGCTACACAGGGGTGGGTACAAGCTTGTAGCGCACGCTGGTTTCACGTCTGGCTCTAGGGGAGTGGTCATTCTTGTAAAGAACTCCTTTCCCTTGATGATCCGATCTACCTGGTCTGATAACCGTGGCCGTTTCGTGGGTGTATCGGGTCTCTGGGAGGGTAGAACTGTCACATTTGTGTCTATTTATGTTCCCCCGGCATTGCAGGTTGATACGTTCTGCGATTTGGGCCGGATTTTCCTCACCCTACCCGTAGGCACTATGGTACTTGGCGGGGACTTCAACGTAGTAATGGATGGTGAATTAGACAGGCGCCCCTCCCGTGTGTTGTTGCCCTCTCGTAGGTGGCTGCCCGATTTTATTTCCACTTCAGGGTTAGTAGACGGTTGGCGTCTCAGACATCCGAGTGCTATCGAATACACGCATGCATCGGCTGCGCATCACTCCCTTTCAAGGATTGATTACATATTATTGCCAGCTGCCCAAGCGGCCATTGTTCGGGATGTAGCCCATTTGGCGCGGGGGGTCTCAGACCACTCGCCGATCTGGCTTCGGCTGTGTATGGGACAGGGTGACGTTGGTAGAATTGCCCCCATCAATGCGTGGCGTTAGAGAGACCCTGCGGTGCAAAGAGAGCTTGTGCGGGTTATGGATAGTTATTTTCGTGAAAATGAGGGATCGGTCACATCAAGGTGCTCCCTTTGGGAGGCGTACAAGACTGTCGTTAGAGGGGAGGCCCTCTCCCTCGTGTCTGGGCAGAAGAAGAGGAGGAGGGCGGAACTGGACAGAGTGGAGGCGGAGCTCTTGACCTTGGAAACTGCTGTTTCCTCTGGGGGTGACCCTTGAGCGAATCATCGCCTCGGGCTACTCCGGGATGAATACAAGACTCTGACTTGTGACGGTGCTAGGGCGCAACACGCCACCACTCAGAGTAGGATTTATGATCATGGCGACAAGGCGGGGAAATTGATTGCTTGGTTGGAAAAGGGTGACTGGGGGTCTCGGCTGGTTCCAAAGCTGCATATTGCGGGTTCCGCGGCCACGTCAGACCCCCAGATGATTGTTGATGAGTTCGCTCGGTACTATGAGGAGGTATATACCTCGGCTGGAACTTATACTGAGACAGACAACGCTGATATGATACGAGATATACTGATGCCTGCCTTGTCGGACGATCATAGGGAACTGATGGACTCCGCCCTCACGAACGATGAGGTGGCGATGGCTATTAGGGGGGTCCATTCTGGCAGGGCTTCTGGCCCTAACGGTCTTCCTATTGAATTGTTTAAACCCTATGCTAACCGATTGGCTCTGTATTTGAAAGACATGTGCATGGAAAGTCTGGAGCGTGGGATGCTGCCCTATGATCAACGTGTTGCCAACATTGTAGTCATTCACAAGGAGGGTAAACCCAGGCTTGACTGCTCTTCATACCGCCCGATTTCCTTGTTGAATGTGGAACCCAAGGTATTGGCCAAACTGCTAGCCACTCGCTTGGTGAAGGTCATTTCGACCTTGATCCATCCGGACCAGTCTGGCTTCATGCCGAGGCGTAATACCGCACTTAACCTCGGTCGGTTGCATGGCGTGTTGGCGAGTGCGTCTCACATCCATGAACCGACTGTTTTGTTGTCTCTAGACGCCACCATGGCCTTTGACCGGGTGGAATGGCCCTATCTTTTTGCGGTTTTGACGAAGCTGGGATTTGGCCCCGTATTTATTGGCTGGGTTCGTCTACTTTATTCGGCCCCATTATCCTGAGTGGTTGTGAATAATCACAGGTCCCACGACTTTTCTCTTGGACGTGGAACTCGCCAGGGTTGCCCCCTCTCACCTCTTTTGTTTGCCTTAGCCCTGGAGCCGCTCGAAGCCTGGGTGCGGTGGGACCGCTCGATCAAGGGGTTGCGTTGGACTTCGGAGTGGGAGGACAAGATCTCGCTCTATGCTGATGATATTCTGTTATATTTGACCTCCCCCCGGAATTCTCTAATTGTTTTTATGGATGTCCTCGCTCTCTTCGGGCGGTACTCCGCTTTTTCGATCAACTGGGCGAAGTCAGTCCTGTTTGTCCTGAGTGGAGATCCCCCTAGGGTGCCAGGGAATTGCCCCCTGAAATTGGAGTCAGTCAGTTTTCGCTACCTCGGGATCCAGATTTCTAAGGACCCCAAGGTGCGCTTCCGATTGAATTTGTTGCCCCCTCTGGCCAGACTCCGTGCGGATGTTGCGCGGTGGAAGACGCTGCCGCTTTCTTTGCTGGGCCGAGCTGTCCTTTTTAAGATGATGGCTCTCCGGCCATTCCTGTACGCTCTACAGAACTCCTAAGACCCTGTGCCCCCGTCGTATTTCCGTGAGATCGAGTCTTCGCAGCGTGGCCTTCTGTGGGAGGGGAGGCCGCGCATTGCACTGTCAAAGCTGATGCTGCCGTGGTACGATGGGGGCATCGGTTTGCCTAATATTCAGAAATATTACTGGGCATCTCAGCTGGCCCCTATCAACCATGCTATTTATGGTTCCCCGGTTGACCCGGGATACGCGATGGACCATGGTCAGGTGCCGGGGGAAGAATATGCTCGTGTCTTGTACGCGAAGCGTGGTCGTTTTCCATTGAAGGGGCCCACTTTAAGCTCTACGAGAGTGTGGCATGAGGCCAACGGAGACGTCAAATGGGCTGGGCGTCTGACACTGGTCACTCCGTTGTGGAGTTCTGAGAGGTTGGGGATGCTCTGGAAAACCAAGGGATTTGATCGTTGTGGTTTGATCGGTATAATGCTGGTTCGTGATATATGGGGCAAGGGCAGGGTGCTGACGTTTGAAGAGCTGCAGGCCAAGTATCAGCTGAATGAGACCGAGCGGTTCCGCTACCTCCAGATTCGCCATGGCTTGAGTGCAGTTGTATCCAGAGACGAGGTGCTGCCGGTAGCCTCCCCGCTAGAATGTGGTAAATAAATAAATAATACCCTATTTTTGACTAGACATATATCGTAACAGATAGCTCAATAAATAAGAGTCAAGATTCGAGGTAGTAGGAGTTTTTGCAGGTTTAATACAGCATAAGGACAGGAACAGGACAACCTGCATAGGAATAGGATGACAGGGCCCAGCAGCTGCTGGGGCTGGGTCTGGGATGAGCGCGCTGACTTTTAATAACAATACATGAGCATATATACATAACGCAAACACATAGCATTACATTGCAGTGGGCGTAGCAGTGGGTGGAGCAGAAGGTGTGACGCGTAGCAGTCGCGGAAGATAAGGGCTAAAGTAGGTGTAACTGGGCGTATACATAGACATGTGATGCAAACGTAACAGAATATGTCATGAATGGGGCGGAAACCATGGAGGGGGCTACCTAAGGAGCCGGGACCTCTAACCTAATGGTGCGCGCAAACTAGCAATGACGTATCACTAGGAGAAGCTGGGGGCTATGAACTCTGTGCTAGGAGCAGAGACTGAAGTCTGGAGAGTCAGGGCGACATGTACCTAAACAGTATCTAGTATCTGATGTTTAGAGAACATGTTGATATAAACTAGAAGTCAAGAGGGGAAAGGCTAACTTGATTCTAAGACTGGACCATGCATTATTCTACATGTAGTGCGTGATGAAGAATATTAAATGATCATTAAATACAGTATTTCTCTAACGTGGAGACGTGAAGGCTAGACAATGACGGAAACTATTGATGCAGTTCAGTAGCTTAGGAATGCAGAGAAGGAGGACTGAACTGATAACTGGAACTATAACATACTTTTGGCAGACTCAGAGGCAGAGCCAGGCTGCACCGGGCACTGCGTGGCAGGAAGTAAGTGAAGGGTCGAGGATACAGGTGGGGGCTGTATCGCTCCTCAGCGAGGCTTTAGGAGACAGGAGCTGAATCTGGTGTCCGGGCCCTTTTGAGGCCTAGAAACGGGGACTTTATAATGAAATAACGTGCACACTGAGAAACGTGGCAACGTAGCTTTACATAGGCCTGATATTCGTAGTATTCACGAGGACTGGAAACTGACATACTAGAGGTGGACACAACTGTAATTGCGTCATTAATCAAACATAGGGAGTACATATGCATATTTAATCATGCACACATAACATATGATGGATGACACGTAGGGACACAGAACATGGCAAAATTTACTTTTCCACATTCCCTCCTTGTCACTACGTTTCCATCAGGAAACATCAATTTTCATGATACCGTCTATCATTTCATACAGTATCATTTGCTCGTCTCGAATTATCCTGGAACGGGATTTAGAACGGGACTTGGGACTAGGAGTTATACTAGGAATACAGGATGTAGCACACATGCCGCAAATCGCAGGGCCACATTGTATACAGAGGCAGCAGCTGAATATGATCGCTACTGCTATACCTAGAAAGGACAAGACTTTCCATCCCCAGGCGGAAATTATATTCCAGAACCAACCGGACCATGTCCAGGTGCCTGGGTCTTGATGTATCAGATGGGCAATTTTATGGAGTCTGGGTATAGCTGAATAAACAGACGGCGCGTTATTTGGAATGAAAATGCAGCAACTAGATCCGATGACTCTACAAGCCCCGCCCCTATCGGCCAGTATGACGTCAAGGACGAGACGATTCTGTAAAACGACAAATCTCATAGCAGATTGTTCTTCAGTTAAGTTACCTAGAGCAGAGGCAGTCTCATCTACTACAGCTTCAAGGGTTCTTGTTAACCTACGGATTAGCTTACTATTTACAACTGTACCTAAATAAGGGAAAACACCTTTATCGATATCAATGAATTGTTCTGCAGCAGTTTCAGTATAATCGACAATCGGGAGGTTTCTCTTGTGTCTAGTATGTACTAGGTAGGAATTCCTATGGTAGTCAGGTGGGGCTAGAAAAACAGGTGGCAGTAGGAAGGCAATGTAACAGGTTCCCTCCCAATCGAGGGGCAGACGAACATATGCGGTTTGACCACAAATAAAATAAGAATGACGTGAAGCTTTGAAAATAGATTTCCCACTGTCACTATACTTGACAATAGTAGTACAATCACTATGTCCTACATGTACGGAACCATTATTTCGGACACATAATTCGCCTTTGACTGGTAGTACTGAAATAGCAGGTAAGTCTGGAGTAGTATCAGACTGGACATTCAGGACCATGAAATTCGACGAATAATTACCTAAATTATACACTTCATTTTCTAGATCTAAACCTGTTCTGTGGGGGAGACCTTGCTTGTCTGGGGAACATGTACTGTTAAGAAAAGACATATCTGTTGAGGATGACGTTAACGTGGACCATGCTCCACACGAACCATTATGTGAAAAAGGATAAGGAAAGAGTGGTAGAACTCCCTTCGGCGTCTGGAAAGGGGGGAGTCGACCACACACCCAACAATTAGTGGCATTGCTGGTCTGGTGTGAGTAATGTAACATGCGGATAAAGGAGTTATTTCGCATAGCGAGGCGGTAAGAAAGTTCATGAGGGGGCAGATCACTAAACGTGTGTTCTACTGTAACATTGAAAGACTTATTTACATGTGAAACTGGGAAACATAGGTAAAATGCATAACTGGTGCAGGAAATCATAATGCTGAGAAATAATATGAAACATAGAAAAACGATACATCGGATTGAGTTTTGACTAACTCTCTCACTATGGGGGTCTATTTTATACATGTCAGAAACAGTCTAACCGTTTCACCTAGGGGAGGACTTAGACAATCAAACTGGCTGACTTAATTTACTAGACCGTAGTTTCTGTTTATACTCCTGCTGTGGAGTTTTCTCTAACAGGGGAGGGGTTGTAGCAATGTCTTTTGCGGGACAGTCCTTGAGAAAAATATTTTGGCAATCCTTCAAATCCTGGGAAATGTTCTTGGAGACCGGTTTTAATCCATAAAATTTTTTAACATGCGAAAGGTGCACCCAGCCTCGGCGTCCTTCCAACTTCACGGCTGTACGGGTGGTGAGGAGGACCTGACGGGGCTCTTTCCAACGAGGCTCCAGCGGACTTGATCTGTCAAAGTTGCGGACCATCATCATGGATCCTGGAACGATTTCATGCGGTGCCACCTCGGTATTGTCTGGAAATGCGGCGGCAACCTGTGAACGACATGAGTTGAGGGCAGACATCAAGGAAGCTAGGTAATCTGTCAACATATTACTTGAAACATCGGTAATACTTCGGGGTCTAGGAGTACCCCACATATTTGGGGGGCGGCCGAAAACGACCTCGTACGGGGACAGACCTGATCTAGAATGTGCGACCATGC
Organism: Lissotriton helveticus; assembly: GCF_964261635.1. NCBI lineage: Eukaryota > Metazoa > Chordata > Amphibia > Caudata > Salamandridae > Lissotriton > Lissotriton helveticus. The sequence continues at coordinate 57,031,497 of NC_136069.1, read as the reverse complement.
GCATATAAAATAAAGCGACTGGCAGAGCTACTAGCCAGTCCACACCTTTCTCTTTACACACTTTGGCGATGCGGATTTTCAGGGTCTGATTATGTCTCTCAACGAGACCGGCTGCTTCAGGATGGCGTACACAATGGAACTTCCACTGGTACCCTAACAAAAGGGAAACGTGCTTCATTAACTCTGAGGAGAATGGCTGACCGTTATCAGAATATACGACTCTAGGGAGTCCATAACGAGGGAAGAACTCACGAACCAACTGCTTGGCAGTGGTCGCGGCTGTGTAATCTGGGACTGGATATGCTTCTGTCCACCTGGACAAAGCGCATACAACTACAAGGACATACTTGAAACCTCGACATCGCTCCATCTGAATGTAATCCATCTGGAGGACTTCAAAAGGGTGGTCAGGGGGTTGGAATCCACCTTGTTCCACCGGGACACTTTTACCTGGATTAAACTGACAACATATCATACAGGTACGGACTTTCTGCTTGGCTGCAGCTCGTAAATGCTTGTTGAACCAAATGTTCTGGATACTGTCTAACATAGCTTTTTCCCCTAAATGTGCTGGACTATGTGCGGTATTAATAATGACTTGAACCATAGAGTCGGGGAGAAACCATGTGGCTCTACCCTTCGTTAACCATCCTTGATCTGTCTGGACCCCTCCTTGTTCGGACCATTTCTTGATTTCTTCGGGAGTAGCATGTAACTGGATATCTATGACATCTTGAGTAGGGTCCTTAACTGTCATACATGTGGTCGGATCTGGAGTATGTGTCTGTGTCGGATTAACTTGAATGTCTGGAGTCTGTGCTGTAAGCTTGGCTGTGCGATCTGCTAGATCGTTACCCTGGGAAATAATGTCAGTAACTTTCGTATGTGCTTTGCATTTCATGATGGCAATGGATGTCGGTAAATGTATTGCATCTAATAGAGCTTGAATAAGGAGACCATGCTGAATCTTGGTTCCATGAGAAGTCATGAAACCTCTCTCCTGCCAGAGCACTCCGAAGTCGTGTACGACTCCGAATGCATAACGTGAATCTGTGTAAACATTAACTTTCAGGTTCTTGGCGTGTATGCAGGCTTGTGTCAGAGCAACTAGCTCTGCTGCTTGAGCGGACAGGGTATCAATACGGTGTGTCTCAATAACTTCAGTGTCAGTAGTCACTGCATACGCGGCGACTAGTTCTCCTGTACTTGTTCTCATACATGAACCATCCACATAAAGTGTCAGGTCGGGATCTGGTAACGGAATATCTGTCAGATCTTGTCTTGGCTTTGTCGTGATGGTAACTACTTCCACACAGTCATGTGTGGCAGAATTTGAATTAGCTGATGGTAACAGTGTAGCAGGGTTCAGGATGTTGCAGCGTCTGATATCTATGTGTGGCTGGAACAGTGTCAATTCATAACCTGTTAAACGTGCAATTGTCAAGTGCTGAGTTTGTGTTCGGTTCAGAAGAACTTCCACGGAATGTGGAACTTGTACTGTCAGGGTGTGTCCTAAAACTATGGAATCACTTTGCCTAATAGCTAGGGCTGTGGCTGCAACTGACTTGAGGCACGCAGGCAGAGCCTGGGCTACAGGATCTAATGTGCTCGAAAAATAAGCACATGGCTTGTATTGTCCTGCTTGATCTTGTGTGAGAACAGATAATGCTGTACCTTCACGTTCTGTGACGAAAAGTGTAAAAGGCTTACTGTAGTTCGGTGTGGCTAGAACTGGAGCTTGGCATAAAGCTTTCTTTAACTCATTGAAACTAAGTGTATGTTCAGATGTCCAAGGGAGGACAGTCGATACGGCTGCCTCCTGTGTCGTTAACTGTATCAGTGGCTTGGCTAGAAATGCATACTGAGGAATCCATTGTCGGCAGTAAGAAGTGAGGCCGATAAAAGCACGTACCTCCTTCTGGGTCTTGGGCTGAGGAAGACTCGCTATTAACTGGATACGGTCTGGTGTCAACTGCCTACCCCTCTTGGACAGTAAGTGTCCTAAGTATACCACTTGCTGGACACAGAATTGAAGCTTCGAAGGGGACACCTTGTGCCCCATCTCGGCCAGGAAATACAGAACCGTTAGTGACGCTCGCTCGCAATCACGTTCAGAACGGGCTGTGATCAGTAGATCATCGACATACTGGAGCAGGGCAGTGTCAGTTGGCATGTGAACATTATCAAGTTGTCTCTTAAGTGCTTGACTGTAAATACTAGGGCTTTCTGTGAAACCTTGAGGAGCGCGTGTGAACATATAGCTCCTTCCATTTAAACAAAATCTGAAAAGAAACTGGCTGTCTGGATGAATTGGAACACTGAAAAATGCGTTCTTGAGGTCTATGACAGTGAAGAACATGGCTTCGGAATCAATGGCTGTCAATAGGGAAGAGATATCTGGAACAACTGGGTACTGAGGAATAATACATTTATTAAGCTCTCGTAGGTCGATCACTAATCGATATACTGGGGGTGCATTTGGATCAGTACGTTTCATGACTGGAATGATCGGAGAATTACATACATTGGAGTCAGTTTCTACAACTACTCCTTGAGCGATGAGCTCGTCAATAATTTTGGATAAGGCTGCTACAGCCTCAGGTGGCAATCTGTACTGTCTGATTCGTGGTAACACTACACCTGGTTTGAGAGTCACACGATGGGGTGTGATTTGCATATAACCTACATCAGTTGGACCTTGTGCCCATAGATGCTGCGGAACATTAGACAGTCTTGAATCAAAATCTCGTAATACATAGTGACCCTTAAAGTCACGTAGGAACAGACGTATTCCCTCTGGGGAACAACATATAACTGCACCCAACTCTTTCAGTGTTTTAATGCCTAATAGATTTTCTGGACATGACTTAGTAAGTAACAGATCAGTAGTACGGGACAATGGACCTACTTCTAGAGAAACTGGCTTTGAGATCTCATTTACGATAGGCTTTCCTGAAAATCCAAGGGAAACATTTCTTGAGCCTGAGAGCGGAGCCCCTGGAACTTCGGCATGACTAATTGTGGTCCTACTTGCCCCTGTATCAATCAAAAACTTTCTGTCTTTCCCTAATACTTGACTATGAACATAGGGACCTTCTTGATCTACAGGTATCTCGATGAGAGGCAAGCCTACCTCCCTCTCTAGGCTGTTTCATGAGTACTGCTGGTACTCTGGATACTCAGACTGTGCATACTGGTACATCTGCTGTGTAACGTGCTGTGTTGCAGCAATAGGCTGCGGTGCGGTAACTGTCTGTGGTGCATTCTGTGGCTGAGGAATCTGTGAAACTTGTTCTTGTCTAGGCGGACGTGGTCTTTCTTTAGTCTTACCAGTAGCTATGTTGTGTTTCAGAACTGCACACTCATTTATAAAATGACCTGGCTGTTTACAATAATTGCAATTCCCTTTAACGGGAGCTGCAGGATGACTGGCTTGATTCGGACCCCTCTTCTGACTGTCTTGAGGAACGGATTGTGCAACTAGTACTTTCATTTTCGTGTCTTTCATACGTTTTCTCTCGTGTTCTTGCTCTTCCCTGATTCTATTCTGGTGGTACTGGAGCATTTGGAGCATCTGGGACGGGGTATTAGCTTGCCAGGTACTTTCGACTTTCAAAACTCGATTTTTAATTTGTGGACTTGAATTCTCGACTAATTTAGTAACAAAAAGATGAGGGTATGACTCACTACTTGTCTTGAGGCCACTGTTGATGCTAAAACATTTTTCAAACCTAGAATAAAAATCACTAATGTCTTCTTCTTGTTTCTGTTTACAGGCTGAGATTGCATCCCAGTCTTCTTTTCTAGTTGTTAATAATCTGGGTAAAACTTGTATTAATAATTCTGGTAATTCTTTACATTTATCCCCAAGACCGGTACCTGGTACTCGTGACTTGTCTTCAGCTTCTAGAACTGCCCAATCGATCTTTTTCTCTCCCACCTCCCATTCTTTTTCCTTTAGCTTTTCATACACCCCTGCGGGCAACAGGACCTTTAACATTTTAATGATATCTGGGTAAGTGTATTCTCCCATACGGAGCATGTCTTTTAATTCTCTATGGAACCCTGCTGGATCTTTGTCATGACAGGGAATTAATTTCTTCATTTCGAGGAGTTCCATCTTTGTAATCGGGGTGTAAACAAACACTCGTTGCATTTCACCGTCCTCTGTCTTAACTGGATGCACTTCTCGTAACGGGTTCTGTCTTTCCATATAAAATGGTTTATTTTCTGGGGGTGAGACATGAACAAAATGCGGGTTCAGAAACGTTCTATATTTGTGGCGCTGTTCTAGAATGATACTAATTAAATCGGTACCTAGACCTCTCCATCTATACTGGAGTAACTCGTTCAGGATATCGTGTAACGGACCTGGATCAGAGTGCTGACCCTCATACAGAGTAATGAGGTGCTGGATCATATACATACCCACCAGTCGCTGCTCGGCTGGGGGCAATTTCAGAAACATCTGTGCCACTATTTCGTCTGGAAAAGTGGTAGAATCAGTAATCCATCTGACTGCTGATCGGGCTATTTCTTGTTCATGCATAGTACTTAATTCACTGTAACCGATTCGTGATTTTAGAATGTGATCGGTAGCTTGGAACACTTGTTCTAGGGAACCTTGTTCTGGTGCTGAATGATGGAAAATAGACTTGTGTTCTAGGCGTAAATGGCGATCTGGAAATCTAGATTTTCCTACATACGCTATTCTGGCAGAATTCTCGTCCTCTACCTCTTCAGTATCAGAGTTACTTTCTTTCTCGCTTACTTGTGCTGCTTTACGTTGTTCGTGTCTCTTTATTATTTCTCTACGGATTTTCTTGTACATATTCTCCATGGCACTAATGGTATTGTGCTTACCCTCGGCTATATTATCACTCCACTTTGTCAGGATTTTCATTTCGGCCTGATCTTTAGACGGGTAATCTTGTTCTCTTATTAGACAGTTAATTAAAAACTTTAATATCATACGCTGGATCTCAGCTTTCCTTTGAGACATGGCATCTCTAATACTTTCTGGATCATCCCCTGTACGGATGAAACGATATATTCTGTCTAGATCTTCTTTCATATTTGGTAGGGTGACTAGATACTCGGTCACCCTCCTTACGCGTACCGAATATAAAACCATATTATTCTCGCCTGGGACTGGGTCATAGGCACATTCGCCAAGGGCTTGCCTGATTTCTGCAACAGACTTATTACTCTTGGGAGTACGCTGTGATGCTTGAGCATGTAATTCGAGTGCTGATAAACGCTTGCGTGGCGGCGGGGTTTGAGGAGGACCTCCTCCTGCGGCCCCTAGACTAGAATCGTCGACTGATGTTCTTCGTGGCGGAGCGGGAAATTGAAATGCTGGCTGGACCGGGGGTACCGTAGCAGGTACTGCATGGGGTGCCCCGGTGTCTGGAGGAGCAGGATGTGCCTGATTTACTGGGACTGGCGGAGCGCGAACAGGATCTGCATATTCAGGGACTGTGTCGTCCAGATAGGACGAAATAAAAATATCAGCTGCGGTCGGTTTGTGACGTAGCTTGGTCGGAACTAATGGTGGCGGGAAATTACTGGATGCCTCCGGGGTCGCTTTTGGCAAGCCCTCGGCAAGAAGAGGATACATACCCCTAATAAGGGCATTCCTCTGTCTGTCTCTCTGTTCAGTTTTGACTTGTTCACCTATCTCGATTAATTCCTTTTCTTGGGCTCGCTCTTGGGATTCTCTACTTAATTCTGACTTTCTGATTTCTTTTTCGGTTCTTTTATGAGCTTCTTTGCGCCATAACTCGATGGCATCTTTCTGTGACTGTCTGGCTTTCTTTTTCCATAATGCTTCTTCTACTCGCATGATGCACTCGGCATCCCATGTACCCGATACGGGCCATCTATACTTTTCTTCTAACTGTTTGGTATACTCTACCCATAAATCTAGATACAATATGGCGCTTATGCCATGTTTCTGATACATAAAGTGACCTGGACAGTCCCTGGGCGGGACGGGAACTGCTGCTTCCAGCAGACCCTTTCTAGTTTTTAACTGACGTAACTTGGAAAAGAGTGGCATGACTGGACTGTAATCTAGACACAATACAATACACAATGAACACGATACTTATTTCTCATTCATACCACGACATTGAAATACATGAAAAACATTTAAAATAACAGTTCGAACAGAATACTACCTGGAAATACTGAGAACAGAACACATAAATTTTCTCGAGAACCAAAACTGACTAGAACAGAAACTAGATACACTGCTGAAACAGTACGAAACTTACCGGTCTCATAAAGAGACACGTCAGGACCCGCATCCACCGAAGTGGACACTTCGTTTGTGGGACTGTGTACCACCAACCCACAGACCAGAGTCAATTTAATCGACCCTGTCTAGATACCACCCCAGTAACGGTACTCACCGGGCAGCAAGAACGGAAGGCCTCGGACTGGACTGGACTGCTATGACGACGGACGACGAACTTCGGACTTCAGTTACGGGTGGACCTCCGGATACCTCGGACCTTGGACTCTTGGCTTGGGCTCTGGTCGGGACTCGCCGCGCTCCTCCACCGTCTCGTCTGGATGCTGGACCGCCTCCTCCGTCTCCTCCGTGGGCCTGAGGGATACTTGAGCAGAAATATCTGCCACTGCGCAGAAGAGTTCCGTCACGACTGCAGAGGGTCAGGGGGTCGGCGTGGCTTCACCGACGCGTGGGGAAAGGGCAAGTCCCTATTCGGGCGCCATTATGTGGTAAATAAATAAATAATACCCTATTTTTGACTAGACATATATCGTAACAGATAGCTCAATAAATAAGAGTCAAGATTCGAGGTAGTAGGAGTTTTTGCAGGTTTAATACAGCATAAGGACAGGAACAGGACAACCTGCATAGGAATAGGATGACAGGGCCCAGCAGCTGCTGGGGCTGGGTCTGGGATGAGCGCGCTGACTTTTAATAACAATACATGAGCATATATACATAACGCAAACACATAGCATTACATTGCAGTGGGCGTAGCAGTGGGTGGAGCAGAAGGTGTGACGCGTAGCAGTCGCGGAAGATAAGGGCTAAAGTAGGTGTAACTGGGCGTATACATAGACATGTGATGCAAACGTAACAGAATATGTCATGAATGGGGCGGAAACCATGGAGGGGGCTACCTAAGGAGCCGGGACCTCTAACCTAATGGTGCGCGCAAACTAGCAATGACGTATCACTAGGAGAAGCTGGGGGCTATGAACTCTGTGCTAGGAGCAGAGACTGAAGTCTGGAGAGTCAGGGCGACATGTACCTAAACAGTATCTAGTATCTGATGTTTAGAGAACATGTTGATATAAACTAGAAGTCAAGAGGGGAAAGGCTAACTTGATTCTAAGACTGGACCATGCATTATTCTACATGTAGTGCGTGATGAAGAATATTAAATGATCATTAAATACAGTATTTCTCTAACGTGGAGACGTGAAGGCTAGACAATGACGGAAACTATTGATGCAGTTCAGTAGCTTAGGAATGCAGAGAAGGAGGACTGAACTGATAACTGGAACTATAACATACTTTTGGCAGACTCAGAGGCAGAGCCAGGCTGCACCGGGCACTGCGTGGCAGGAAGTAAGTGAAGGGTCGAGGATACAGGTGGGGGCTGTATCGCTCCTCAGCGAGGCTTTAGGAGACAGGAGCTGAATCTGGTGTCCGGGCCCTTTTGAGGCCTAGAAACGGGGACTTTATAATGAAATAACGTGCACACTGAGAAACGTGGCAACGTAGCTTTACATAGGCCTGATATTCGTAGTATTCACGAGGACTGGAAACTGACATACTAGAGGTGGACACAACTGTAATTGCGTCATTAATCAAACATAGGGAGTACATATGCATATTTAATCATGCACACATAACATATGATGGATGACACGTAGGGACACAGAACATGGCAAAATTTACTTTTCCACAAGAAGACCGCTTACTTGATGGCCTCATGCCCAATAAGGCGATTTCTGATAGATACATCTGCCTTGTGGATTCCTCACCTTGTGAATATCCCCCTTGCATCAGCAACGTTCGGAATTTTTCTTTGTAGCACGCCGGCGTGGGCGACGTCATAGGAACGCAGCATAGCGCGCGACTCCGTCTGACGTCACCGACCCCTTATTAGGCCTACGTCTGCGTGATGACATCAGTTCCCTTTTTTCCACGTCGTCGACGCTAACGGTTTCAGGGATCTTCTGTAGTTACAGATAGAGACTTTGTTTCTTTTTGTTGTTACTGTTTCTGTTCTTCATCGAGGATGTCGTCGAAGAAAACGGGATTCAAACAGTGTGGCTCGTGTGCCAGGATGATGTCAATTACTGATCCACACGAGGATTGTTTATGGTGTTTGGGATCGGATCACGACGTCAAGGGCTGTCGATCCTGTTCGAAAATGAATCTGAAGGCTCTACGTGAACGAGAAGCTAAACTTTTATTAGCCAAAATAAAAGGTAAAGAAGCCGATAGATCTTCAAGATCAAGATACTCCAGATCGAGACCGAAGTCGAAATCGAAGTCACGATCGAGGTCGCGATCGAAGTCATCGAGGTCGCAATCGAGGTCGAGGGCCAGATCGGAGTCGGCATCGAAATCAGCTTCTGGACATGCTTCGGGTTCCTCGAAGAAAAAACATAAGAGGAAGAAGCATAGTTCTCACAATTATTCGGGATCTTCGGACTCTAAGAAGAAATCTTCTCGAAAGCATCACAAGGACTTTGTGTCTCCATCTCCTGTTGATGCCACCACTCCGGTAAGATCTCGAGAGCATACACCGGAGCCGGAACTGGATACAAATCCGGCTTGGGTCAGTCTTCGGAGCATGAGGACGTAGTGGAGGTCCCTCAATCTCCGATTCCGGAGAATGAACCGGAAAATCTAAAGGACCAAGAGGAGCCGAATCCAGTTCAGCCTCCTACGAATCCTATGGGTTCTTACCCTTCTTTTCCTGGTCCTGGTCAAGATCCATTGCATTTCCTAAATGCTATGTATGGAGTGTATGCGAGGGCAATGTACCCCACTGGAGCACCTGCGGGTCCTATGGGTCCTTTGTCTTTCAACTTGGGTGTCCCCCAAGCTTATGCACCGGCGCCTTTTCTACCCTTCATGCCGACTCCATATCCTTCTTGGATCGGTTCAGCGCCCCCGAGGTCTTCGACTCTGTGCACGGCTTCGCCGACTCCGGAGCGACCTCGGAATTCGGATCGAGGCTCGACACCGGTTCCTGTTTCTCTACCTCCTGTTGCTCCAGCTCCTCGGTCGACGCCGGCTCCGGCTCCATCGGAGTCGTTACCGAATCCGTCGACGTCGATCCGTATGGAGTGGTCGAGACGTAGAGCCCAGCGTCTACTGGAGGAGAAAGGGTATGTGGAATCTGAAGTGGAGGAAGGTGAACTTCAGGAACATGATGATTATTTTGAGGATCTTCATTCTGCTAGCAGTCTTGAACTTTCTCCGGAATAGGGATTACCTGTGGTTTCAGATGCACCCTCCAAGGATGTCGTTCCATACCATATGGTAATTAGAAAAGCTGCTGATTTACTAAACTTAACTTTACCAACAGTTGAGTTTAAACCTAATATCCTCACACAAGTCTTACATTCACCTTCTTCTATCATTGAGCCTACTCTACCTTTTACTGAGGCTCTGACCGAACCAATTCTGGAAGTTTGGAAAAAGCCTTTGTCTGCACCTGCAGTATCTAGATCGGTGGCGAGACGTTATAGGGTGGCTCCTGGAGATCCTGAGTTCTTGTCATCTCACCCTTCGCCAGAGAGTCTGGTGGTTCAGGCTGCTTGTGCGAATAGATCAGCTGGCTCCTTTCCTCAAGTTCCTGGAGATAAAGACTCCAAGAAGTTGGATCAGGCCGCTAAGAAAGTCTTCTCCTCTGGTAGCATGGCCTTAAAATCATGCTACTTGTTTGCTTGGCAGATATGTGCATGCCTTAATGGACTCAGTCAAACAATTATCTGCTAAACTTCCGGAAGAAGACAGGAAAAACTTTATTGAGGTTGTTTTGGACACTCAGGCTGCGGCCCGCCAAGTTATTCAGAGTGGCATGGATACTGCTGACTCCGTGGCTAGGATAATGGGTTCTTCAGTGGCTACCAGACGAGCTGCTTGGTTAAAATCCTCAGAGTTTTCCACTGATGTACAGGCTACTCTTTTGGATTTACCTTTTGACGGGGTTGGTCTCTTTGGAAAGAAAGCAGATACAGCTCTGGAGAGGTTCAAAGATAGCCGGGCGATGGCTAGATCTTTGGGTTTACAGTCGAGAGGTACAGCTACCAGGAAGTTCAGAGGTTTTGGCAGATCTTCCTTTCGTCCTTTCAGGCAAGGCCAGCAACAACAGCAGCAACAGAACCCTCTGTACAAGTCTTATAGAGGTAGACAGGAGGGTTGTGGACGTGGATGTCAAGCCTCTTCCTCCTCTACTTCCTCCTCTAATACCCATCCCCCACCTGCAGGAGCAAAGCAGCCCTAGATCCGCCATTCCGGATCATGCAGGTCCGGTAGGGGGTCGGCTTACTCATTTTCTACGGGATTGGGAATCGGTTACATCAGATCTTTGGGTTCTCAATCTCGTAGAAAATGGGTATGCCCTTCCCTTTCGGGAATTTCCTCCCAATTACCCTCCTTGCCAAGGTTATTGTTCGGAGGACCACCTGCTTCTCCTGTAGGAAGAAGTCCTGGCACTGTTCAGAAAGGGTGCGATAGAGGTGGTTCCGGAGCAGGAGAGGGGTCAGGGATGCTACTCCCGGTATTTTCTGATCACCAAGAAGGATGGCCGGCTTCGGCCAATCCTGGATCTCAGGATCTTGAACTTGTATCAGAAACAAGAAAAGTTCAAGATGCTCACTCTTGCGCAGGTTCTTCAAGCACTGTTGGAAGAAGACTGGATGGTGTCGATCGACTTGCAGGATGCTTATTTTCACATCCCTATCCTGAAGTCGCACAGGAAGTATCTCAGTTTTACGGTGTGTTCGCAACAATACCAGTTTGCGGTCCTTCCGTTTGGACTTACTACTGCGCCTCGAGTTTTCACCAAGGTGATGGCAGTGGTGGCAGCACATCTCAGAAGATCGGGGATTCCTGTATTTCCGTATCTGGACGACTGGCTCATCAAAGCAGAGTCGCCAGAGAAGGTGCTCCTTCATTTGCAAGAGACAACTCAGTTGTTACACAGGTTGGGTTTTTCGATAAATGTACCCAAGTCTCACCTGGTGCCCTCCCAGCGCAACCTGTTCATAGGTGCGGTACTGGACACTACTGTTTGTCGTGCATTCCCTCCACCTCAAAGGATTCGCGACATACAGGAAATGATTTCTTTATTTTTCAATGGAGCGGTTGTTCCAGTCCTGAAGGTCCTTCGTCTGCTTGGTCTGATGGCTTCTTGCATTCTGTTGGTCAACCATGCACGCTGGCACATGAGGGCACTCCAGTGGTGTCTCCGCAGGCAGTGGTATCAGCACAACGGAGATCTCAGGGAGTCAGTGAGGATCTCCAGAGAAACTGCGGCGGATCTGTCCTGCTGGAGTGTGGAAAGCAATCTTTCTCAGGGAAAGCCTTTCCAGCTGTCTCCATCGGTGGCCACAGTGATAACGGATGCATCCACTCTAGGGTGGGGTGCTCATCTGGGGGATCTGGAGGTCAAAGGTCTTTAGTCTCCAGAGGAAAGGTTGCTTCATATCAACCTTCTAGAGTTACGGGCGATACGTTTGGCGCTCAAGGCCTTCCTCCCTTCCCTTCGCGGTCAGTCGGTTCAAGTCCTGACGGACAACACGACCGCGATGTGGTACATCAACAAGGAGGGAGGAGTAGGGTCGCAGTGTCTCTGCAGAGAGGCTCTGCGTCTCTGGTCCTGGGTTCAGGACTATCAGTTTTGTCTGATGGCAAATCATCTGGCCGGAGTTCTGAACGTTCGTGCGGACGTTCTCAGTCGGCAGTTTTCTGCCGATCACGAGTGGAGGCTTCACCCGGAGGTTGTTCACGACATCTTTCAGATGTGGGGGACTCCTCGGGTGGACCTGTTCGCCACTCGCGAGAATGCTCACTGTCCGTCACTCTGCAGTCTCCAGTATCCGATGCAAGGAGCTTTGGGGGACGCGTTTCAGTTGAGTTGGGGAAATCAACTCCTTTACGCTTTTCCTCCCATACCCTTGATTCCTCGGGTTCTGAGGAAGATTCGCCAGGACCGGGCCCAAGTCATATTGGTCGCCCCGGATTGGCCAAGAAGGGTGTGGTACACGGACCTACTCCACCTCTCCTCTCACCCGCCGCTCCGTCTCCCTCTCAGGGCAGACCTCCTCTCTCAGATGGCGGGGCAGGTTCTACACCCCCCACCTCCAGACGTTACACCTTCATGCCTGGAGATTGAACGGGGCAACCTGAACTCTTTTTCTCTCCCTCACGATGTGGTGGATGTCATTCTTTCGGCCAGGCGTGACTCCACCAAGTCCATCTATTCGTATAGATGGTCTAAGTTTGTTGTTTGGTGTAGGGAGAAGGCTGTTGACCCCTTGAGGGCTCATCTGTCTGATATTTTGCAGTTTGCTCTCTCTTTGGCGCAGCAAGGATTTGCTGTTGCCACAGTCAAAGGTTACCTTTCGGCGTTATCGGCATTTCTCTGCTTGCCGGACCAGCCGTCTCTTTTTGAATCTCCAGTGGTTTTGAGGTTTCTAAAAGGTCTCACTAATAAGTTCCCTCCTTCTCCATTTATCGTTCCTCAATGGGATTTAAATCTTGTCTTAACTTTCTTGATGGGTTCTCCCTTCGAACCCTTACACCAGTGTCCCTTGAGGCTTTTGTCTTTCAAGACGGTCTTCTTAGTAGCAATCGCCTCGGCAAGGAGGGTGAGTGAGCTTCAGGCTCTTAGTTCTAGGCCCCCATTCTTGACCATTCATGCTGAACGAATGGTTCTTAGGACCAGGGCTGCTTTTCTGCCTAAGGTGGTAACTCCCTTCCATCTAGGAAAGTCCATTACCCTTCCTACCTTCTATCCTCCCCCTCACCCTTCTAAGGAGGAAGAGAGACTGCACCGTCTGGACCCTAAGAGGGCGGTGTCTTTTTATCTGGACAGAACTAAAGACTTCCGGATTGATGACCAGCTGTTTGTTGGTTTTGCTGGCTGTCGGAAGGGCAGATCGGTGCACAAGCGCACGCTTTCCAGGTGGATAATCCTGTGCATTAAGATTTGCTACTCCCTGGCGGGTAAGGACCCTCCTGAGGGTATAAGAGATCATTCTACCAGAGAAAGGTCTGCTACTTCTGCATTGTCTAGAGGTGTACCTGTTGAGGACATTTGTAGAGCCGCGACTTGGGCCTCCCTCCACACTTTCGCAAAGCACTACTGCTTGGATACCGAGGTGAGGAGGGACGGCCACTTCGCGCGTTCTGTCCTCCAAGATTTCCTGGTGTAGCAGAGTGGACACCCTCCTCCGGGAGTGGGGACTGCTGTGGGACTCTATTCACAAGGTGAGGAATCCACAAGGCAGATGTATCTATCAGAAGAACAAGTTACTTACCTTCGGTAACGCTTTTTCTGGTAGATACAGTATCTGCCTGTGGATTCCTCACTGACCCACCCTCCTCCCCGATGTCCACTCTGCTATACCTGAGTTTATGTATTCTTATGTATATTTATATTTGTGTATATATTGGGGTTTTGATTCCTTTGCTTCGCACTATTCGTGCAGTTCTGGTTTGTATGTACTGTGTACACTGTATATATGTATATTTCCTGTCATTGGTCCGTCCGGGTGCCTCGAAGGCACGGAAAAAAGGGCGGAACTGATGTCATCACGCCGACATAGGCCTAATAAGGGGTCGGTGACGTCAGACGGAGTTGCGCGCGATGCCGCGTTCCTATGACGTCGCCCACGCCGGCGTGCTACAAAGAAACATTCCGAACGTTGCTGACGCAAGGGGGATATTCACAAGGTGAGGAATCCACAGGCAGATACTGTATCTACCAGAAAAAATGTTACCGAAGGTAAGTAACTTGTTCTTCTTTAACGTATAGCAAGTTGGTTAACCACACTGAGGACCCCTTGGTGCGATTGGGCGGCCAGTGGGTCGCCGATGGCCTTGTACTTGACGATGAGGATTGGAGGGAGGCGGTGGCATCCCCTAAGGAAGTGGCGGTCCCCATGAGACTTCGATTAGTTCAATTTAGGATTTTGCACTGCTCTTACATCACGGGTCTGGGATTGCAGAGGATGGGTTGGGCTGGGTCTGCTGACTGTCGACGAGGTTGTGGGCTGCCTGGGACGTTCATGCACATATTGTGGGAGTGCGAGAGGGCTCGTGATTTCTGGACGAGGATACATTCGAAAATGAGTGAAGTATGGGGTAACGGGCGTGAGGGTCGAGATGGAGGCGAGGAGATGTTTGTTGAATGTGTGGGAGCCTACGGACCTGCCGAGTCATGGCAGGTTTGGGTGGCTCTCGCTTGTGCGGTTGCCAAGCGTAACATTGCACAGCTCTGGGGTGCTACACGGGCCCCCAGGGTTGGAAAATGGATGGAAGATCTTGATTGGTGTATGTTCCGTGAGAAGTCGGTATATGTATCCAGGGGGCGACCCCGCAAATGGGTCAAGATCTGGGAAGCCTGGAATACCTATCGAGGCAACATCTGTGAACCACCAGAATTGGATCCAGCCAGTATAGATTCGGAAGACTCCGAGGCCCCTTTTCTTTTCTTTTTAATTGCTTGCTGTCATACTTGGAAGTCTGCATCCCTATGTTTCTAACAGTGGTCACCAGATGCATGCCGGTCGATGTTTGTGTATGTATTGTTTTCTTTGGTTAATAAAAAGAATAAAAAAAAAAAAAGAATATAAAATGAAGTACATGTTAAAATAGTGACATTACAAAAACAGGTAACATATTTCTTCATCTAAAATAGCTCATGTATATCTGATAATAACTTAGCTACCAAAATAAATGTGTGATGAATACACAAATAGAATCAAACATGTTAACTAATTAATGATCTTAATGTTATAAATGGCTAATCCTGAAACTACTACTATTGAAGCACCTAAAGTTATATGCTTTGCTTAAAACAATTAAGGAATCTCAAAAATATCTTCTTCAAGCTGAACAGTTTCTCTTGTAACACTCTGCATATGCAGTGCTGGGTGCAATGCAAATATCCTCCATCAGTTCTAACTGTGTAAATATAAACATCCCTCCTGCTATATTTAAAATGATACCTTTTCACATTTTTCATTCAAAAGTAGCTTGGTTCAGTTCAGTCTCATTTGAGCACATTCAAAAACAGCCTGCGCTAGGTTAGCCCATCTGATTGATTCAGCCAAAAGATGTCATTCAGCGTTGTCAGTCTGTGTTGTCGGTGGTCACCTCGGGCTTGGGTGCTCCCACACCCTCTCGGTCCCATCAAACAAAGGCACCCACATGCAGGGCAGGGACATCAGGTACACCAACACTTCGCGGTATGATCTGGAAAAGAAACAAGCCTCACTCTTCTTGCAAAAAACATTTTTCAGAAAGCTTATGTTCTCCTTTTACTGTTTTGGGTCTGATGAAAAAGTTTTATCATTTCTGTCTGCACAGTTCTCAGCTGGTTCTTGGAAAAAATATGAGAATTCTACCCACGCTTTGGCATCTGTGTTCTTAGTAGTGGAGTCATACTCTCCTTTTCCTTGCTCAGTAAGAAGGTCTGGAGCAATCCCGTTTCTGACTATCTCTCCATATCTTGCTGAATAAGTACTTTCTTGGTCATCTGGCATGGGTACAAGGCAATCCATCTACCCTATCTGCGTTGGTAATTATCCTTTCTCCAACTGGCCTCTCACCGTCTGTGGAACTGGTCTATATTGTGCATGCTGACAAATAGGAATCGCAGTTCCTGATCCCTGCCATTACAAAAACTCTGAATCAGTCCCTGCTACACTCCTTGGTCCCATCTCATTGGAAGGAGGCAGTAATAAGACCCATTCTGAAAAAATCCTCGGCTGACCCCAAATCATTACCCAACTATCGACCTATTTCCCTTCTCTCCCTATTTGGAAAGGTCATGAGTCCCTAATTAATAAACAACTCATCAGCCATCTGGAAACCAATAATCTCCTGGACCCATCCCAGTCGGGCTTCAGGGCGTCGCATAGTACCAAAACAGCCCTGCTGGAAATTGTAGACAATATAAGAATGACTCTTGATTCCAGCCAGTCTGCCATACTTGTACTCCTCGATCTATCTGCGGCTTTTGACACCATCTCACATCGCATTCTTTTAGAGCGTCTTGTTAAGGTTGGTGTCGAGGGCTCCGCATTATATTGGATAAAGAGCTATCTGACCAACAGGCGGTCCAAAGTCCAAGTCGGAGCTCATGCCTCCGACTTCCATGACAATGACAAGGGTGTTCCCCAGGGGTCAATATTGAGCCCTACGCTCTTTAATCTGTATGTGTCCCCCCTGGCAAGGGTCATCCGAGAGCACGGTTTTGGAACCGTGTCCTACGCAGATGACACCCAAATACTTGTCACTATAAACCATAACTCATATGAAATCAAACCAAGGTTTAAAGAGTGCATGGTATCTATCCATGACTGGATCACCCAGAACTTTTTAATGATGAATGCTGGTAAGACGGAGGTCTTGCTATTTGGAAAAGCCGATAAAATATGGTCAGACGACTGGTGGCCAATTTCTCTCGGCCCCTGCCCCTCGCCCAAACCCACTGTCAGGAATCTTGGGGTAATTATCGATGATAAGCTCTCCATGGCTGACCACATAAGTAAAGTAGTGCAAACTGGTTTCGGCCTTATACGCAAGCTGAGGAAGATCTTTAAATGGATACCTCTCTCAGCTCGCATGCCTCTAGTACAAGGACTCATTATCAGCAGGATTGATTATGGAAATGCACTTCTGTCCTCAATAAATATCACTCTCCTGGCCTGCCTACAGGTCCTCCAGAACACCGCTGCTAGGCTGGTGCTGGATTTACCAGCCCGCACTCCATCTCTGCCGTGCCTAAAGTCCTTACACTGGCTTCCAGTACAAAAGCGTATTAAGTTCAAACTATGCTGCCTGGTCCATAAATCCATCAATGGACACGGTCCAGCATACCTGGAACGCAAGCTAAAAGCCCACAAACCAGCAAGAATGCTTAGATCTTCTGGCAAATCCCTTCTCACCATCCCGAGGGTGCGCACAGCCAGAAATGGTGACAGGGCATTCAGCAAGACTGCCCCTGAAATCTGAAATTCCCTTCCCCTCCAGATTTGGACAGAGTCCGATTACCTCAGGTTTCGTAGACTACTAAAGACGTGGCTGTTCTAGCCCTGCACGCCTGCTATGTGGGTATACAACTAGGAGCTCTTTTTCTTTTCTTCTGCAATCGCTCTGAGACCTTCGGGTGATTTATGCGCTATACAAATGCAAATAAAGTAAAGTAAAGTAAAGTAAAGTAAGTCTAGGGGAATATGCATTCCTTCATTCACTGCCCACCTGTCTCCCAGGTATCCATATTTCTGGTCTCCCAACTTAGTAATTCCCACCAATTTAGAATTCTTTGTTGTCACCTGTGCCTCTAAGATTTTATCCATCTTGTCTGTAAGGAAATTAAATCGCCTGTCTACTAAATTTATGGGACAATACGTTTCTACATAATACACAGTAACTGGGCTTTGCAGTAATAGTTCCCAAATGTCTTGTCACAACTTCTTGTTCCACTCCACAAGGGAATCCTGTGTCTCAGGCCCCCCAAGCACAACCCCTGGATTTTCTACTGGGACTTGCACCAGCTGTTCATGCAAAACTGCAGTTTCTGCCTGTATGTTCCACTTCACATTTGCTTCTTGTGCATTACCTGTTCTTTATGACTCAGGGTAATTCATCACCCATTGCATTAGAGAAATTTGAAATCCACAATGTGCTTTATTTTCATCTGCCCAGTGTCTGTCAGCGTGCAAAAACACAAAAGTAACTGTATCTGCCTTGTGTCTATCAAAGCACAAAAACACACAAATAACTGTATCTGTCCAGTGTCTGTTAAATTGTAGTGACACAAAAACAACTGTGTCACAAAGGGAGTAAACCACTCTCAGGATCTGCCAATATTTTAACCCAAAAGCCCAAGAGCACCTTATTTTTTCCTTGTTTTTTCCACATATTCCAAGTAGAATGCTGTCCCTGAACTGTCACATGTCTCCTTTCTTTATTGGCCACATGTCTGAAACACATTGTAAAGCATATTTTGCAGATTCAAAAGAACATTGCTGCTCCTCTCCCCACTCAGAGTCATATTTAAAAATAGCATTTTTCATCATTTCTTCTTTCAGTCTCTGCATGGCGTCTCTCATGTAAACCAAGGTTCGTAACTCACTGACTAGTCTGATTTGTGACTGCAACCAACAACGGCTAGTTGTAACAGGTTGATTTGCTTATCTTCTCTGTAATTCCTAAAATATTCTTGCACATTAGGGTCAACGCTAACATTTTCTCGATTTAACGTCACTTCAGAGGCTCCTAAAAAAGACAAACGTACAATCCATGTTAACAAAGACTCCTCCGGATTCTGCTGAAATCTTCCAAAATGCCCTTCATTTCTGGCTGAAGAAAGTCCTCCATAGAATTAAATAAAACCTCTTGTGAGCTTTGTAAATTAACCTGCAGCTCTCCTTCAACCACATTCTTTGTCAGTGATTCATTCTGGCTATCTGGAAAGTCCAGTATTTAGACTGCGTCATACACCCAATATCTCGATCTTGTGCTAACTGGTACATCTACAAATCTGTTATCTGAAAGAGACTATTAGTTGTTGATTTGTTACCTTAGATTTACCCCACAGGTGTCAGACTGGATCCGGAGAATTGTTCTTCAGCAGGAGCCCAGTAGGCGGCGTCGGTCGACTCCGCGTTGCCATCGTGATCGCCGGAATCAATCAATCAATCAATCAATCATATCACTTGTAAAGCGCACTACTTATCCGTGAGGGTCTCAAGGTGCTGGGGGTAGGGGATGCTGCTACTGTTCGAAGAGCCAGGTCTTGAGGAGTCTTCTGAAGGTCAGTAGGTCTTGGGTCTGCCGTAGGTGGGTGGGGAGGGTGTTCCAGGTCTTGGCAGAGAAGTGGCAGAAAGATCTGCCGCTGGCCACCGTTCTTTGGATGCGGGGGCCAGCAGCGAGGGCGAGGCCGGTGGGGCGGAGCTTGCCGGTGGGGGTGTAGAAGCTGAGTCGTCTGTTGAGGTATGCTGGTCCGGTGTTGTGGGGTGCCTTGTGTGCGTGGGTGAGGAGCTTAAAGGTTATCCTCTTATTGACGGGGAGCCAGTGCAGGTCTCTCAGGTGGGTGTGATGTGGCTGCGTCGAGGGATGTCGAAAATCAGACACGCAGAGGCGTTCTGGATGCGTTGCAGCCGTCTTAGGTGTTTGGCCAAGGTTCCTGCATAGAGGGTGTTTCCGTAGTCCATCCTGCTGCTGACGAGGGCCTGGGTGACCGTTCTTCTCGTTGCAGTGGGGATCCATTTGTAGATCCTGCGGAGCATGCAGAGGATGTTGAAGCAGGAGGCGGAGACAGCATTGACCTGCTTAGTCATGGAGAGGGTGGAGTTGAGGATGACCCCTCGGTTGCGTGCGTGGTCGGTGGGTGTTGGAGCTGTTCCCAGTGTGGTCGGCCACCAGGAGTCGTCCCAGGCTGAAGGGGTGGACACGAGGATGAGGACCTCTGTCTTGTCCGAGTTCAGCTTCAGTCGGCTGTTCCTCATCCATTCGTAGACGACCTTCATTCCTTCGTTGAGTTTGATTTTGGCGGTGTGAGGGTCTATGGTGAGGGAAAGGATCAGCTGGGTGTCATCGGCATAGGAGATGATGTTGAGGTCGTGCTGTCAGGTGACGTGGGCAAGAGGTGCCATGTAGATGTTGAACAGCGTTGGGCTGGGCCCTGGGGTATAGCGCAGATGATCTCTTGAATCCCGGCATCGTGTAAGCGCGTTGGTAGTGTGCGGTGGCAGACTGTGCCGAAGGCGGCTGACAGGTCCAGAAGGATGAGGGCCACTGTTTCTCCATTGTCTAGCAGGGTCCTGATGTCATCAGTGGTGGCGATGAGGGCGGTTTTGGTGCTGTGGTTGCTGCGGAATCCGGACTGGGACGGGTCCAGGATGCTGTTCTCCTCGAGGTAGTGGGTCAGTTGTATGTTGACGTTTTTTTCTATGACCTTCGCCGGGAATGGGAGCAGGGAGATGGGCCGGAAGTTCTTGAGGTCCGTGGGATCCGCCTTGGGTTTCTTGAGTAAGGCGTTGATCTTGGCGTGCTTCCAGCTTCCCGGTAAGGTTGCTGTCTCAAAGGAGATGTTGATTACTTTCCGGAGATGGGGTGCGATGGCTATGCTGGCTTTGTTGAAGACGTGGTGTGGGCAAGGGTCTAGCGGTGATCCGGAGTGGATGGTGTTCATGATTTTGCTGGTGTCCTCGGCGTAGATGTTGGTCCCGGCGAGCAGGCGATTGGTGCGGGTGAGGGTCATGGGGGCACAGGTCTCGGTGGTTGTCGGGGCGGTTGCAGCGTCGAAGCTGTCGTGTCGGCGATCTTGCGGTGGAAGAAGGTGGCCAGTGAGTCGCATAGGTCTTGAGAGGGTGGGATATCGTAGGTGTTGGAGCTGGGGTTGGGAGTTCCTTCACGATGTTGAAGAGCTCTTTGCTGTTGTGTGTGTTGTTATCTAGGCGGTCTTTGAATATGACCCTTTTGGCAGGTCTGATGAGGTGATGGTGTCTGCGGGTGGCGTCCTTGTGGGCTGCGTTGCTGTCCGATGTTCGTTTGCGGAGCCAGTTCTTCTCCAATTTTCGGCATGTTCATTTGGAGGCCTGGAGGTCTTCGGTGAACCAGGTGGCATTCTTGCTTGTGTGGCTGTTGGGGGGTTTCTTGAACGGGGCGAGGGTGTTGGCGCAGTCGTCGATCCACTGTCTAAAGTTGAGGGCGGCCGTGTGGGGGTTGGTGGGGTCGGCCGGTGGGCTCTGGGCGGTGGTGGTGGATAGCGACGAGGCATCTGTTTGGTGCGGTGGTGCATGGTGGGCATCCTGAAGGTGAAGTGGATGCTATTATGGTCGGTCCAGTGGGGTTCGGTGGTGTGGCTGAAGGAGACGTGGGGGCTTGTGGAGAAGATGGGGTCAAGCGTGTGGCCGGCGGCTTGGATGGGTGTTGTTACGAGCTGTCTGAGTCCGAGGTTGGCGAGGTTGTCGATCGCTGTCGTGAAGTTGGTGTCGTCGTTGTTCTCGAGGTGGAATTTCAGGTTCCCGAGGAGGATGTAGTCTTTGGAGGCGAGGGCGTGTGCGCTGATGAAGTCGGTGATGGAGTTGCTGAACTGTGGTCGGGGTCCGGGGTGTCTGTAGACAACGGTTCCTCTGAGGGTGGTGTTGGGGTCAGTGTGGATCTGGAAGTGCAGGTGTTCGGCGGTGCCGAGGGTGTCGTCGGTGTTGGTCATGACTCTGAGGGTATTCTTGTGGACGATGGCGATTCCTCCTCCTACTCCGTTGGTGCGATCCCTGCGGCTGATCTTGTAGCTGTCCGGGATGGCTACGGCGATGTTGGGGGCTGAGTCAGAGTTCATCCAGGTCTCTGTCAGGAAGGCGACGTCTGGGGCGGTTGAGTCGAGAAGGTCTCAGAGTTCAATGGCGTGTTTGCGGGTGGAGCGGGTGTTGAGGAGGATGCAGCTGAGGTAGTTGGAATGATATTGAGGTATCTACTTAAATGCCGCACCCGCGTGCTGTCGTCAGTTCTTTCTTTTTCCGCACCAGCCAGCGCAGATCGGGAGAGAGCGGTACCCCAGTTACTTTTTGACTAACTGTTTTTTCAACTTTTTGTCGACTTCTTTCCGAGTCGTTTGACTCCTGGTGCACAATGATGTTACATTGGTGAACCGTCTTCAAGCCTTGTGGCTCCTGCCACATGCTGATGTTGGTGACTGACCCACATCTTGTGTGCCTCTGGTGTCTGGAGCACGACCACTTCCCTAAGTCATACTCCAACTGTCGAGCCATGGCCCCGAAGTCTTTGTGGGGGTGGTCTCAAAAGCTTCTGGTGGCCCGGCAGTCGGCTCTGTGCGGCTCGAGGTCCCGGTCGAGAGAGAGGTCGCAGGACCGGTCATGGTGCCACAACCACTCCTTGTCTTCGTCTTCGTCTTGGGTAAGTCGAAGCGCAAAAAGAAGGCTACAAAGCACCGTTGCTTTTCACGTCCTCCCCGTCCGTTGACCGAAGTGACTCGGCATGTGGAAGGTAGGTGTCCAGCTCTGCCTGCGGAGCCTGTTGGGTTGGCTCTGAGCTTCCTTCCCTTCCCGGCAGCCGGAGCGACACCTGCCCAACTTTGTAGTTTTTATGAAGCCCTCCAGTCCATCATTGGGCAGCCCAACTCTGCCGGCGTGCCTTTGGGCCCTGTGGACTCGGCTGTGGGTTCTAGGCCTTTGATGCTGGGTAGGCGCCGGTCGACCTTACAACACCTTCTCCAGCGCTGAATCCATTGGCGAAAGCACTGCCTCCTCCGATGCCGGTTGTGTCCCCAACCAACTTAGACCCCAGCCTCCCCCTCAACGTGGACATGGAGCCAGACCGGCATCGACCTACGCTGGTATCGGCGCTGACTGGTACTTTTGTACCTCTTTTCTACCCTGGTGTTCCCTATCGCCCTGAGTGGCAACCAGAGGAGGGTGAGGAGGACCGGGAGGGGTCTCTGGACCCTCTGGTAGACCAATTGTAAGAACCGGACTAGAGAGAGGAGTTGGGTGAGGCCAGTGGTCTGGACACTTCTCCAGACCTTGGCATGCTTTCTCCCCATACTGTGGCTACAGAGGAGGGAGCCTCTTTCGCTGTGGTGTTTTGTAGGGCAGCTGAGGTTTTGAACCTTGAGTTTTCTATGGTGGTGGTCAGGACTAACCTCCTGACCGAGGTGCATCTTAGGAGTCCCTGCTGCCGTTCAATGAGGCCCTCACGGACATCCAACTGGGAATTTGGTCCAAGCCCAGCCCAGGATGATTGCCCGACGCCACTGCCCGGACCCGGGCGACCATATTTTCCTCTCCAAAACCCTACCCTGAGAGCTTGGTGGTCCAAGCCTCAACTTCCATTGGTGAATTCCCTACTGCTCCACCTGATAGGAAATCAAAGAAGCTGGATCACCTTGGGAAGTAGATGTTTTCTTCCGCTAGCTTAGGACTCCAGTCGGTGAACACCGCATGTCTCTTGGGCCACTACACCCACTCTGTGTGGGACACGGACAGGCAGGTGCTGCCAGAGTGCCCAGAGGGGGCCTGGGCTGTGCTCCCCGTGCTGTTGCTGAGGGTAGAAATGCAAAGGATTTGCCATACGATGTGGGCTGGACACCGCTGACTCGCTAGGCAGGATGATTTCAACATCGGTAGCTCTGAGACTCTATGACTGGCTGAGGACCACTGGCTTCTAGGATGATGTCCAATCAACTCTTTTGGACATACCCTTTGATGGCCGTCGCTTCTTTGGCGACAAAGTGGACAACACACTCAATCGCTTTAAGGGTTCCAGGGCTATGCCCAGATCATTGGGCCTCGCTACTACCGCTCGCCCCACGCAGTCTGCTTTTCGCCCCTTTTGTGGGTACGGAAGGGGTGCCCCACCATGTTCTGCCCAGAGCCACAGGCCCACGCAAGATGTCCAGCATCTGCGGGGACGTGGGATCCACTGCCTTGGATCTGGGGGCCAGCGGCTGGGCCAGTCCACCAGTGCCCCCTCTGCAATAGCCTTCAAAACTTCCTAGTCCCACCTTTCAGGGCCACCAGTTGCCAGTGGCAGCAGGATAGGATTCACCATCACCTCCCACACTGGGGGAGGCAGAGATCAGAGGTCTCTGGTCTCGGGCGGTGTACCGGCTCCACATCAACCTTCTGGAGCTCTGGGCAAGGGAGAGTAGTGTAGGTCTTCACGGACAACACCACCGCCATGTGGTATTGCAACAAACAGGGCAGGTGGGGTCGGGACCCTCTGTCAAGAGGCACTTCATCTCATGAAGTGGCTGGAACATCAGGGCATTTCCCTGGTGGTTCAACACCTGACAAGTTCCCTGAATACCATGGCCGAATGAAGTCAGCTACCGGTGCATGGTGGATCACGAATGGCGCTTTCACTCGAGCTAGTACAAGGTCACTTTCAGCAGTGGGGAGAGCCTTGGTTAGATCTATTCGCCACTGAAGAGAACACACAATGTCAGCAGTTCTGCGTATTGGAATTTCCAAGGCGGCATTCGCTTGGCAACGCTTTTCGTTGCGAGTGGAGTTGCGGTCTTCTATACGCCTTTCCGCCTATACCACTTCTGCCCAGAGTGCTGGAGAAGATCAAGCGCCACCGGGCCCAAGTCATTCTTGTGGCTCTGAACTCGGTACAAAGAGTCTGGTTTCCGAAGCTCTTGAACATGGCCATCGATCCACCGATCAGACTGCCTCTTCGGGAGGATCTTCTGTCGCAGCAGCAGGGGAGCGTCCGGCACCCAAACCTGTTCAGCCTCCACCTCCTTGCGTGGATATTTAGCGGCGACAGTTGACAGCTTTTGACCTTCCTCCTTAAGTCTGTAACGTTATCTTGGCAGCCAGGCATCCCTCCACCAAAAAGGTATACACCTGTAGATGTAATACATTTGTGGCATGGTGCACAGCAAAGGCTGTGGAGCCCCTTTAATGCCCCTCGTTCAGAGGTTCTCCTCTTCATTCTTTCTTTGGCCCAGCAGGGCTCTGCTCTGGGCACTCTTTAAGGCTATCTTTCGGCCATTACGTTCATTTTTCGCCTTCCTGATCTGCCTTCTCTTTTCAAGTCCCCTATTGTAAATCGTTTCCTTAGGGCATTACTCACCGGTTTCCTCCTACTTCTTTCCTAATGCCCCAGTGTGACTTGAACCTTATTTTGACCTACCTTATGTACGCTCCTTTCGACCCACTACATAATTGTCCTCTCAGACTATTAACACTCAAAACTGCCTTTTTGGTGGGCATCACCTCTGCTCGCAGGGTGATTGAGCTTCAGGCTCTTGCTTCTAAGCCTCCTTTCCTGGCTGTTCATCCGGACAAGGTTTTCCTTCGCACTAGACCTTCTTTTCTTCCCAAAGTGGTTACATCTTTCCACATATGACAGAACATCACTTTGCCCACCTTCTTTCCACCCCCACATCCTTCTAAAGAGGAGGAGATGCTCCACCGTCTGGATCCAAAACATGTGCTTTCATTTTATCTGGATCGCACCAAACAATTCCGGGTGGATGATCAGCTCTTTGTTGGCTATGTGGGCGCCAAGAAAGGTTGGGGCGTAAAAAAACAAACAATCTCTAGATGGACTGTTCTTTGCATTAAAATTTGTTATTCCATGGCAAAAAAGGAACATCCAGTAGGGTTGCGTGCCCACTCCACCAGGGCGACGGCAGCCACTACTGCTTTGGGACGTGCATTACCCCTTCCGACATCTGCCAGGCAGCTACGTGGGCCTCATTGCACACGCTCACTAAACATTACTGCCTGGACAGCCAAGTCCGGAGAGACAGCTTCTTTGGACGTTCAGTTCTCCAGGACTTTCTGGTGTGAACTTAGTTCGCAGACCCACCTCCGGGGTTGGTATTGCTCGGGTATCTATTTTAAGGTAAAGAATCCATAACTAATAGTCTCTTTCTTACCATCGGTAACAATATATCTGTAAGAGACATATATTAGTTATGGATTCCTTACCGCCCCACCCATCCTCCCCGTTCTGCGAACTGACTTCTAGAGTAAGGCCCTAGTTTTGTGCACCAGTGGTCAGTGTATTGCATGGCTCTTTGCTTCTGGCGTGGAATGCCTTGTAAAGAACTGACGTCCGAGCGTAAGTAGATACCACAACGTCATTCCGGCAATCATGTCACCAACGACGAATGCAAAGTCAACCTACGCCACCTATTGATGTGCAGGGGTACTGCTGACGAAAAATTCTCAGGCTTCAGTCTTGACGCCTGGGGGTAATTCTAAGGTTAGGAATCCATAACTATTATATTTATCTTACAGATATAGCGTTACTGAAGGTAAGTAACTTGTTCTTTAATAATGTATTTTTACACATTTATATATCAGAATTCTCTTTAACTACGACCATCTGTTGTTGTATTTCATTACATTTCTTTTCAAACTGCACACATTTTTCATACATACTATGAACAGCATTTACAAGGAAACAACCTTTTCTCTCTGAAATGCTTAGCTCATTTTCCTCTTCAAAGGAAACGTTTTACAAACATTTAAGTATTTTTGTTTGCCCCTTGTTTTTAAACATGTATTAGAGGCAACTTTCCACCCCAATAGTTCAGTTGGCATCTGGAAATCTGCAACTGGAAACACTGACTTTTGTAAAACATTTATCCCATTTCAATTTTAAAATATCGTACCCCATTCCTGGCACCAAATTGTCCTGCTTCGCTCTCCCAAGTAAGAGAAAGACAGCACTCCTACACTGTGGCACACACACGGCAAAGCAAGAAAGCACCTGAAAAGGGATTTCACTCTCATAAAGTGAGGCACATCAAAAGACAGTTGTCAGAATAAAGCATGGGGGTTTATTTGTGCAACACTCTCTAACAGAAAGGCTTTTCCAGATGTCAAATGAAACAATATGCAAATGTATATATAGACATATATGTTTATGTATGTACGAGCAATAATAACACACAAGTCAAATGCAACTTTTAAATACATGGGATAAAATTACAAGCAGATAATAATGATAATAATACTGGACGTGTGACACTAGAAATATGCACTGTTAAATACAACTAATCAGCAAGGGAAATAATGGAATTATATAAAGCTGCATACACGGAATACATCAGATGATTATAACCACTGGAGACTTGAATGTGCACACAGACACACTCACACATCACAATGCTAATAATCAGAGAAAATACATCACTGGCTGCAATAACTTCATCTTAGCCCACACCAGACCGGGGGAATCACGGCCGGGGTCAAGAGACTCATCAAGCCAGGAACTGCCACACTGAATAAGATATGTCCATCCTTCTGGACCAAAATCCCTCTTTCCAAGTAAAGAAAGACCAGTTTTATCATCTCAATGCCCTAAAAGTTTTCAAAAGACCTCCTGATGGAGTTTAGGGCAATAGTAAAAACTTCATCAAACTTCCCAGTGCACAATGGATGTATGACGGTACAACGCGCACCGTTACAGCGCGTCCCTTTACGACGCAGTTTTAACGACGCAAGTCGTTACAACGACTTGCGTTGGGGGGGGCGCTGATAGTGAATAGTTTATATTACTATTCCAACACCAGTCCCCGTGGATAGTAGGGAAGGGGTTGGATAGTAAATTAAACTAGCCCCTATCCTAGAGCGCCCTCCAGTGAAAGTCGTAGTAACGACTTTTGTTAAAACTGAGTCGTAACGGTACCGCGTTGTAGCGGTTCCGTTGTAGAGGATGTTTCCCGTGCACAACACAATGAACATTTCTGCACCACTGCCTATAGCACCACACACTTCATTTCCCAATGAACAACATGATTCACGTTTGGCCACTACTGCATGTAACACTACACTCTGAGACAGAGAAGTACATTCTACACCTTTCTCTCACACATGCTTTCAAACACACATCCCACACGTTCCGCTCCTGCCAAGGCTCTTCTATTCTGTGAAACACTCCCACTCTTAAGCTACAAAGAGACACAAAATGAAATCTTAAAGCATAATGCACAATCAGAAAAAAGTGATGTACATTCAAGCTAGAGTAAATCAAAATGCCTAAAGTCAATTAAAACAATGGGAGTCAAAGGCCTTTGATGCCCTGAAGAAAGCCATGTGCTCAACTCCCATTCTGCAGAACCCTGACTACTCCGAACAAATTATTGTCCAGACAGATGCCTCTGAGATAGGAATCGGAGCAGTGTAGTCACAACTGAATGAAGAGGGCCATGATCAGCCTGTAGACACATATCAGCAGGAGGTTGACCCCCCCCCCCCCAGACAGAAACATTGGTCAGCTATTGAGAGGGAGGCTTATGCTGTGGTCTGGGCCTTGAAGAAGTTGAGGCATACCTGTTTGGCACTCACTTCATTGTTCAGACAGACTATAAGCCCCTCTTATGGCTAATACAGATGATGGGTAAAAACCACAAACCTTCGAGGTGGTCCATTTCCCTACAGGGGGTGGATTTTTCAGTGGAACATAGTTCTGGTGTCGTGTAGTTCCTACTAATCAGTAAAATCTGCCCGTTTGTTGGACAACATAAACTTTGGGTGAGGTGTCTTGACTGATTCAGGCACCCCTGTCGGATATGTTGGTTTGGAGACCAGATATCTTACTCTGGCACTATAAGCCCCCTTAACCTAAACAGGGAGTGAATGGTTTACAGCAACCACTGAACATGACAACCATGACTCCTAATGGATCGTGGTAACAGATCAGCACCCTCTTGTTCAGTCACTTGTGATCTTTTCTTCTCAGAGAAATACACAGGGAATACAGACTGGGACATTTTCAATATATTTATTGAACCAATGTTATTCTTGTATGAAAGGGCGAGCAAGGAGAAGAAAGGGTACATCCTTATCCCCAAATTAAATGGTCAGACAACAAAAGGGACAGACCCAGCACAGGAATCCAAAGCAAGGCAGCACAATGCCAAGCGAAGGGGAAAACAAACCAATAGATTTTTTAAAAAGAACCCTCACCCACCAACCTAGTTGGTGGCATGCTTCATCATCGAGTTCCCAGCTGGGCTGCCGAATGAAACCCAGCTGTGCTGCGACACCTGAATTACAGCTGAGCGGGTGATTTTTTGTGAAGGGGTGAGTTTTTTTGGTGCAGGTCAAAAGTGTCTCAAGAATCCTCTGTCGAGGTAGAACAATTTTATTCCTGAGGTCCTAGGACATGGTTAAAAAAGAAGGGTAGATATTATAAAGACTTACTAGGTCTTCTTTATCCAAAAGAAATGGTTGACATGTTTCAGCCTAATTGGTAGATACTGAGTCTTTCTTCAGGACCAAGAAAGTGAATGATAATGACATCTTCGACGTCGACGACGATGACGCTGACGATAGTGTTGACGTCGACGAGGACAACGGCGACGACAGCTGCTATGTTAGTGACGACGAGCTCGTTGACGGTACCGTCGACGATCAGCCCATCGTCGACGACGATGACGCCAACGATAGTGTCGACGGCCACGGCGTCGACGAGGACAACGTCGTCGACGACGACAGCTGCTATGATAGTGACGATGAGCTCGTCGACGGTACTGTCAATGACGAGCCCGTCGTCGACAACGACGACGGTTCAAAAAGTCCAGATTTCGATAAGATGGCAGCAGCTCACTCCTGAGATGACTTCTCTGTGCAGAGTGACACCCTTGCCGCCAACTTTGCTCTTGGAGGAAGAGCTTTCAGAAGAGGAGGATGGTTCTTGCGGGGATGCTTATAGTCCATCCCAACTTCAAGTGAAGTATCAGGACTCAGATTCCGACGATTACTATACTGAGCAAGGCCATTATGAACAACAAGATAGACCTCAACATCAACCTCATCAGGATATGGTGGCAATGCCTTCCTCTCTTATTACGGATTTGCAAATGATGTTGCAGGATTACAAGAAAAGGTTTCCGTCGCAAGTTTCTGAGCAACAAACGCAGTCACCTCCTCCATCGATTCCTGCCACTTCTTCAACTACAGTGATTCCTCAGGTATCTTGTCCTCCGGAATCAGAGCCTAGAGAAAGCCACCAAGAGATTATTGCTGTTCATGATGATGATGATTCATCTGACGAGGATCAAGGTATTTCATCAAGTCCCGGATCCTGATAAAGAGTGGGACGACTATATCATTCCAGATCCAGCCTCACCATCGCCGGATCCTGTTGACTCTCCTCCATCAGACATTGGAGGTTTCCATAACCTTATGGAGAGAGCGTCCAAGAGGTGTGGCTTCCTGTTACGACCGTGCAGTCAGACTGTTTCCTTTATGATTTCCAGGAACCTTACAGGAAGTCTGTCCGTTCAATCCCAATCGTGGAGCATGTATGGTCTGAGGGTACTACGGTGATGCAAAATCCGGCTACAGTCATCCTTGTTCTTCCGCGGTCAGTTATTTCCCAGGCAGCTCAAAGAAAATCTAAGAATCCTTCGGCACCCCTTACAACACCACCAGATAAGGAGGGTGGATGCCTGGACAATGTAGGTAAACGATTCTCCTCAATGTCTAGCCTTCTAGTTCGAGCGGCTAATGCTCTTGCAATCTTGGGTAGATATGATCGCCAAATGTGGTGTGATTTATCCCCGTTTTTGGATCAACTTCCAGATGGTGCCAAAGTTGAAGCCAAGAAGATCCTTGAGGAAGGTGAACGTTCTTCTTCGGAAATAATAGATTGTGCTACGGATATAGCTACCACCACCTTTCAAGCCTTGGTGGGTCAGCAGTTTTAAGACGTCAGGGCTGGCTTTGGGCTACCTGGTTTCGCCAAGAAGTTCAGAATAAGATCCTGGACTTACCTTATGATGGGGATATGTTTTTTTGCAAACATATAGACGATGTCCTTCAAGATATCAAAAAGGACACATATATCATCAGTGGGGGGCAGGATATCAAAATACCTCCACAATTGGTAGATCATTACATCGGATCGGTGGGTCCTCAACATCTTACAATTTGGCCACACACTAGAGTTTCAAGATTTTCCACCATCCAGAGCCCCTCGCGCCACAGAATCAAAACATCTGAATCTTCTACGACTAGAAGCTCAGCAACTACTCATCAAAGGAGCTATAGGATTTGTTCCTCAGTCCCAACGAGGAGAGGGTTTCTATTCCAAGTTTTTCCTGGTTCGCAAGACAGAAGAAAAGTGGCGCCCAATTCTAGACCTGAGGGAGCTCAACACCTATCTCATAAAACTCTCATTTCGGATGGTTTCTCTCCAGGATATTTTGGGTCTCCTAATTCCTGGCAATTATATGTCAACTCTAGATCTCGAGGACGCATACTTTCATGTTCTCATTCATCCGGCCCACAGGAGGTATCTTCGCTTCACAGTAGCCAAGAGCCACTTTCAGTTCAAGGTCCTGCCTTTCGGACTATGATCCGCTCTGCAGATATTTACAAAGGTATTGGCTCCAGTTGCAGCATACCTAAGAAGGCTGTCTCTGCAAGTGTTTCCCTACCTGGACAACTGGCTGATAAAGGCTCCATCCTCTCAAGCGGCCACAAGGGCGGTTGGAGATTGTATTCAACTCTTCAATCACTTGGGTCTGGGTCTCAACAAGAGCAAGTCTGTCCTACTTCCATCCAGCTCGGTAAGATTTCTGGGGGCCATTCTGGATACAACTCATTGCAAGGCTTTCCCTTCAGAAGAGAGACAGAACAAACAGATTCTTTCTGCCAACCGATTGCAAAGGAAACTAACTCTTTCAGTCCGTCAATTCAAATCCCTTCTAGGATCAATGTCATCTTGCATTGCCTTAATTCCGCACTGCAGGCTTCACATGCGCCCCCTCCAAGAGCAACTAGACTTGCAATGGCGTCAGGCAGAGGGATCGTTCGACGACAGGATAAGAATCACTCCTATCATGAGGAAGGCAATCAGGTGGTGGACTACAAAAGAAAATATTGCGGAAGGTCTCTCTTTTACGATTCCTCCTCCGTTAGTTCTGACCACAGAAGCCTCTCTAGAGGACTGGGGGTTGGTATTACAGGATCTGCAAGTAAGCGACCACTGGTCTCAAGAGTTACGCACCTCCCATATCAACCTTCTGGAGCTACGGGTGATTCGGCTGGCTTTGCAGTCGTTTCTTCCAAAAATTCAAAATTCCACAGTCCTGGTCCGTACGGACAACACTACGGCTATGCATTATGTAAACAAGCAAGGCAGAATGAGATCCAAACTCCTTTCGAAAGAAGCTCAGGAGATCTGGGAGTGGGCTATTCATCATCAGATATCTCTCTCAGAGGAACATCTTCCGGGCTCCCTCAATACGGAAGCGGATTCCTTGAGCCGCCTAAGGTCGGTTTCTCACGAATGGGAACTGGATCAGAGAACTCTCAAATGAATATTCTCTCGTTGTGGCACTCCTCTTATAGACCTGTTCGCAACTCCAGAAAACAAGAAATGCCAATTCTTCGCAAGCAGGTATCACCATCAAAGATCGTTGGGGAATGCTCTTTCGATAGCCTGGTCAGGCGCATTTGTTTACACCTTTCCTCCAATTCCCCTGATTCTAAGAATACTGAGGAAACTCAAGACGGAGCCCTGCACAATGATTTTAATAGCTCCAGCTTGGCCCCGCCAATTTTGGTACACAGAGCTTCTCCTTCTGTCTCAGGATCAGCAGATTCACCTGCATCCCATTCCAACCCTGTTGACATGGTCCCAGGGCCAAGTAAGGCATCGGGACCCGAGTTCCCTACAATTGACAGCTTGGTTCCTGAGCACCAAGAGTTCAGACCTTTAGATATCCCTCAGGATTGCAAAGAAATTTAAGCTCAGGCTCGGGCCCCAAGCACAAACAAAACCTATCGAGCAAAATGGAAGCGTTTTTGTGCAGGGTGCCACAAAGAAAATCTTCATCCATTCACTTCAGCTCCTTATAAGATCTTACCGTACATTTTGTCTTTGGCCAAATCAGGTCTTCAACACTCTTCCATCAAAGTGCATCTTGCAGCGATCTCTAGGTTCAGACAAACAGCCCCTGGCCCTTTTCTCTGGTCCGCAAGAGTGATCAAACAATTCCTGAAAGGTTTATTCAGGGTTTTTCCTCCGGTTAAACCTCCTCCTCCATTATGGCAACTCAACCTGGTCCTCGGCCATCTCATTAGGACTCCTTTTGAACCTATTCATAAGGCGGAGATGAAGATTTTGTCATGGATGGTGGCATTTCTTCTGGCAAATACATTGGCCAGAAGGGTTGGAGAATTTCAAGCTCTCACGATTGTTGGTCCTTTCTTACAGTTCAAGAATGACTCTTTGATTTTGAGAACAAATCCGAACTTTATTCCAAAAGTCCCTTCGGATTTTCACTTGAATGAACCTGTTGTTTTAAAATCTTTTTTTCCTCGACCTTCGACTCTGACAGAAAGATCTCTCCACACTTTGGATCAATCAATCAATCAGCACATTTATATAGCGCACTACTCACCCGGAGGGTCTCAAGGCGCTTGGGGGGAGGGGGTCTGCTACTGCTCGAACAGCCAGGTCTTGAGCTGCTTCCTGAAGGCGAGGTGGTCTTGGGTCCGGCGGAGGTGGGTCGGGAGGGTGTTCCAAGTCTTGGCGGCCAGGTAGGAAAAGGACCTTCCACCTGTGGTGGCCCTTCGGATGCGAGGGACGGCGGCGAGGGCGTTGCTGGTTGATCGGAGCTGACGAGTGGGAGTGTAGAAGTTGAGGCGGCTGTTGAGGTATCTTGGGCCCTGGTTGTGTAGGGCTTTGTGTGCGTGGGTGAGGAGGCGGAAGGTGATTCTCTTGTTGACCGGGAGCCAGTGCAGGTCTCTCAGGTGTCCGGAGATGTGGCCGTGTCGGGGGACGTCAAGGATGAGTCTTGCTGAGGCGTTCTGGATCCGCTGGAGTCTCTTCTGGAGCTTGGCGGTGGTTCCGCGTAGAGGGCGTTGCCGTAGTCAAGTCGGCTGGTGACGAGGGCCTGGGTGACCGTCTTCCTGGTCTCGGTGGGGATCCAGCGGAAGATCTTACGTAGCATGCGCAGGATGTTGAAGCATGACGAGGAGACGGCGTTGACTTGTCTGGCCATGGAGAGGGAGGAGTCCAAGATGAAACCCAGGTTGCGTGCGTGGTCCGTTGGTTTGGGTGCGCTGCCCAGGGCGGGGGGCCACCAGGATGTCCAAAGATGCCTGAAATTTTACCTCCAACGCACAAAAGATTTCAGAAAGACTTCGCACCTTTTTGTCACTTTTAGCGCTCCAAAGGAAGGCTTACCCCTGTAAAAGCAGGGGATCTCACGTTGGATTGCCAGCACAATTCATTTCTGTCATCAGGCTGCAGGGAAGCTGCTGAGGGGATGGATCAAAGCGCATTCTACGAGATCTGTGTCATCATCTACTGCTCTGTTCTCTGGCGTCCCTATCAAGGAAATTTGTGGGGCAGCTACATGGAGCAGTGCCCATTCATTCACAAAGCACTACTGTTTGGACTCTTCCACAAGGAGTGAGACAGCAGTCGGACAAACAGTCCTGAGGAATCTATTCCAGTGAGCGGTGACCTTTCCCTTCTATCTCTCCTTCCTTTATTGCACATTTTGTATCTGATAATATTGCCTATCTATGGTTTCAAACTGCTTTGACTAACTATGATAATACTTATACTGTGATGTGCTGATATGCATGTAACAAAATGTGCATTTGTTGCTTACTGCTAGCTACTCTGATACAAAGCATGGGAATCTATGAAAGTCCAATACTGGGGCAAGAAAACAAGTTACTTACCTGTAACTTTGGTTCCCCAGTATTGGTACTTTCATAGATTCCCATGCGCCCACCCGCCTCCCCTGGGAAATCTCAGCCTTCAGGAGATGTTATTACTATTACACAACGGCTACGAAAATCTAAGGCTCTGAGGCTCTCTCAGGAGGGTTCTAAGGGGTGAGGCTACTCTGAATGGTTGTTGCAATTTTATGGTCTCTTTTACAAAAAGAGGCGGATAGGCTACAAAATGAGATGAGGCCTAGGCCTGTCTTTCACTTTTGTACCTACTGCTATGGTATTTTTCTATTTACCGAGGCTCCCATTCCGACGACGGGGAAATGATACAAAGCATGGGAATCTATGAAAGTACCAATACTGGGGAACCAAAGTTACAGGTAAGTAACTTGTTTTCTTCCCACCGTCAGGTGTATGATAAAGGCTATGTAATTGAACAGTTATTTATGATCCTGGGACGGGGTGTCAACTTTAGTCACACATTTGTCAAGGTAGTCCGTCCGCCTATGGTACCAAAATAGTAAATAGTAGGTGGACATCTACCATGCTGCTTAAACAGTGTATATATGCAGGTATATAATACAAGATAGAAATCAGGCATACTCCTACTATGCAAACCCTAGTCTATGTGTGTCGAGAGTGTATGTAGTCATACAGCCAAGAATCTCCTCAAAGGATGATCCAACCCTATTGCCTGGCGGGAGAGAATGTAGGACCCTCTCTTGGTCATGAACAGAACACTCCTCACAGATATGTCAGACCGCTGCTTGGTGCAGGGATACTCTGTGTCAGCTGAAGTTCCTCGTCTGCTAATCATCCAAGATGCTTATTATTGATAATAAAAAGCATTCTTGTGATGAACGGATAGATTAGCAATGTTATTGATATGTAGACAGCTCTGTCGCCCCGTGGATGAAGATAGAACGACATTTGTACATCATGCGTAAAGGCCTTGGATTTGTTGCTCAAGGCATTGTGATAACGTTATGCAAAGCAATCCAACATTGTCACACATGTGAATATGTGCAAAAGGTCACAGCAGTAATGTTAATGTGCAAAAAGAGGACATTGTGAGAAAACGTGCATCTTCACTACAAGGGCATAATCCAGACACATAACACTGGGAATAACTATGCCATCGCATATAGACTTTCCAGATATTTCAACATAGAAAATGAAGACTCAACTGGGCAAGGTTAGTTTTATCTCCTTTTGTTTGTGCAGGGAGGGGATTTAGGTAGGAAATTAGGATCTTTCTGGCATAGATGCAGGAGGTTCTCTGGCCGTGCTACTTTTAGATCTCAGTGCGGCCTTTGATACGGTTAATCACCGTATCCTAGTCCAACGACTTCAGTACTTGGGTATCACTGGAGTTGCCCTTGACTGGCTGCGCTCTTTATTGATGAACAGATACTTCCAAGTAGCTGAGGGCGAGGCCAACTCAACTCCACGACCTCTCCAGTGTGGGGTGCCTCAGGGGTCATCTCTGAGCCCCACTCTTTTTAATGTTTATATGGCTCTTCTCGCTGACTTTGTTCTCCCTTTCGGTGTGCAAATTGTCACCTATGCCGACGACACTCAATTGGTCATCGCTTTGAATCACACTGACAAAGCATCTACTTGTCTTTGCCCATGTCTTGAAGAGGTGACGAGATGGATGAAATATTCCCATCTTAAACTGAACAAGACGGAGCATATGCTCCTTGGTAATCCATCCCCCTCTAATATAGTTTCCCTCTGGCCTACATGTTTGGGTTCTATGCCTGCCCCTAAATCAGAGATCAAAATTCTTGGTGTCTTGCTGGACTCCAAACTTTCTTTTAAAACTCAAGCCAGAAAAGTTGTTGCTCATGCTTTGGCATTCTAAGAAAGCTGCGCAAAGTGCTCGCCTTGCTACTAGCTCAGGTCAGAAAGCTTGTAGTTCAAGTACTTATTCTATCTTGTTTGGACCATGGAAATGCCTTGTACCTCGGGGACCCTAGATTGGTGCTGGCCAAACTTCAAACCGCGCAGAATTGTGCTGCTAGGATTCTTATGGGAATCCGAAGCCGCGAATCAGCAAAGCCAGCCCTAAAGGCTCTCCACTGGCTTCCTATTTTGGAAAGAGTCCATTTTAAGCCTTGTGTATTACTCACAAGCTATAGGAGGGAAAGGACCCGCTATCATTTCTTCCTTGGTCTAGCCCTACCTAGCCAAGAGGGCCCTCCGCTCTAACGAACTTTATCTGGCTCATGTTCACAGAATTAGGAGGGCTCGAAGCAGCAGCCGTCTTTTTTCCTATATCTTCCAAGCTATGGAATTCACTCCCTCTGCAGTTACGAAAGGAACCCAACCATATGACTTTCCGTAAGTTGCTTAAAACCTGGCTTTTCCCCACAAAATCTTGCCCCAGCTTGATCATCTCAGGCCATAGCGCTGAGATGCCCTCGGGTAACCACACGACTGTAGTACACTGGGATCCTGCTAACCAGGACCCCAGTGGCAGTGCTACCTCCTCTAAATTTGATGGTAAGTATCTTGTACACCCCAGGCATGCTGGGGTACCACTGTAAGCCACTAGTATATGGTACTGAAGTACCCGGGGCATTGGTACACCTGGGGTCTCCCATGGCCTGCAGCATGTTTTTTGCCACCCATGGGAGTCCATGAAAACTGTGTCTGCAGAGCTGCTATCTCAGTCTGCGTAAAATAATCATTGCACCTTTCACTTTAAATATAAGGTTTTCCTTATATCCTTAACACAGCACTTTTAACTTATAAGTCACACCTAAGTTAGGCCCTTCAGTCCAAGGGCAGGGTGCATGGTCCTAAGTGTGTGGGTACCCCTGCATGCTCAGAGGTACACCAACAAACCCTGGACTCCATTCTCTGGGGTTTGTAGGTGCGGGTAGCCATTTTAAGGTATGCAGTGGACACTGGCAAGTCGAGATGTACAACTACATAATGGCTGCCCTGAACATGATCAGTTACATGATTCCAAGATGTTTGATACCAAACATGACCATATGTTTGGTATCAAACATCTTGGAATCATGTAACTACACTGATTCCAGTGTAAGTTTCATGATACCATGTACTTAGGGACTCCTTAAAGGCTCCCATTACACCTACATGTGTTGCTTTTTAGGCTCTGCCTGCCAGCCCGCGCTGCTGCTGACCCTAGACAGTGTTCTGACCCCCTTCTGATGAGCTTTACTCGAGTAGGGGAAGCCAAACAAAGGATTTTTTTGTGAAAGAGAGGTGTAACCACCTCTCCTTTAGAATTAAGTAAGGTGGGGCACTTCCGAGCGCCATCAGACTGCATTTAAAAAGACACAAAAGACAGGGCAGTGTCCACCCCCTTGTCCAGCTCCTCCATATGGAGGTGCCCAGAGCTCCTCCAGGTGGCCACTTGATTCTGCCATGTTCAATCTCGGCCCCTGGGAGCATCTGGTTGGCTAGGGCAGCTGAGTAGTGTTCCTGACCCCCCGCCCCCTGATAAGTGGATCACCACAGAAGAGGTCCTTCCCTTTTTAGGGTTAGTTAAGGGCTCCCTGAAGCTGGGTCCTTAGATTTGTCCAGACAACATCTTCAAGGACAGACTGCCTGTCTTCCTAAGATTGACTAAAGCCACTTCAGCTAGTGTACACTGGAACTCTGCTGTTTCTTTGAGCCAGGACTAAAGACAAGACTGCTCTTGACGGGAAGACTCTTGCTGAAACATTGTCTCCACACTCTTCAACTTTCTGCAACTCCGTGGCCGTGCATCCTCAGAGTAAGCAAGGACTCTGCGTGCATTCAAGTAAGAAGTAATCTCCCTTGGAGTGAAGGAGTCACTTCCCTGTATCTGCAGGCACCTTTGTTGACAACCGGTTTGCTGATTGTAGGAAGGTAGGATCCTTTGTGTATGGTTACCCCAACTTTTGCTTGGTGTCAGTAGGTGTTTGACTAGTCTGACTGGGATCCTGCTAATCATGAGTTCTGTCACCGTGCTTTCTCCCTAAATTGATTGTGATTAGTCCTGTTGTACCTCCACAATTGGCTACTGCCATACCCTTGTAAGTCCCTAGTATATGGTACTAAGGTACCCAGGGCATAGGCACACCATGGGTCTCCCATGAGTGCAGCATGTATTCTTAGTTTTAGTCCACTTAAACTGTCACTACAGGCCAGCCATTGCAGCCTGTGTGAGTGGGTGCTTGCACATCTCACAAAAGATAAACGTTTCCTTATATCTGAGGTCACTGCCCTTAAAACCTATAAGTCACCTCAATGGCTAGCTCTTAAGTCCTGAGGACAGGGTGCTTGGTTATGAGTGTGCGGGTGCCCCTGAGTCAATTTTCCAGGCTTTTTAAGTGTGGTTAAGATTACGAGATCTCCGAATATATGAAGGCTGCACCAAACCCGATCTTGTTTCCCATCAAACATGTTGAAATCATACCCCAACACTGATTCCAGTGCTGGAAGTATGATATCATGTAAAGGGGTACCCCTAGGGGACCCCTTGTACTTCCGGTAAGAGCGTTTCAGGGTATGACAGCAAGCTAGGGCTGCTGCTGACCACAGTCACGATTCTGCCCTCCTGCTGCTGAGTCAAGCTTGAGCAGGGGAAGGTAGAACAATAGGTTTAGTGTCACAGGGAGGTGTGACCATGTCCCAGACAGGATTTTGTGTATTGGGCTGGGATGGTGGCACTTGCCAGTGCCACCAGACTGCTTTGAAAGGAACATGTGGTGCCCTCATTGCAAACTCCAGTTCGAGCTAGGTCAGGAACTGTTAGTTCCTGCTATGACGTGAAACTGGACAAGAAGACATTAGAGTATCCTCCCCTCTAACCAGACCCTTCTCTGGTAGGGACCCCTGAGTCGTTCCAACCCTTTCCATAGGTTACTTAAGGGCTCCCCTGTGGGTGGGTCCTCAGTTTCATCGTGTGAGAAGACTCAACCCTGAAACTACATTGCTCTTTATTCATCTGGGCACTTGGACTCCAACTGGAACTGAGATTGCACCAAGTAAGACTTGTGCTGCTTCTAGTCTTGCTGTTCTGCAAGTCTTCTTCATTGTCTGTGTCTGTGCTTCTTTCAGGTTCTCCAGAAGACCTGTGAGCATCACGAACATCTGAAGAAATCTCCCTTGGAGTGAAAGAGTCACTCCCCTGCATCTGTAGGCACCGCAACCAAGCTGACTGGCCTGCTGCTCCTTTTTTCCTATGGACTTCCCAAGGCCCAGCAACACAGGTAGTGGTCTTGTGGCTCCCTAGAGGCCTGACCTGTCTTCCCTGCAATTTGGAGGACACTATCCCTCGTCAGGGTTGCTGGAACTGAACCCCTGACCACTGCCTCGACTTTCCGTTTCCAAGGCTTGTTTGCTCTGCACTCAAGAGATCTTCTGGCTATAAGAAGCTCCAGCCTCTTCCACCTCATCTTCCAAAGATCAGCATCCTCACTGCAAACTCTGCACGTCGAGCCTCCTTCTTTGGTTGAGCTGCCTGAGGTCCTCTTGGGCCTTTGGGTCCTCTGAGGGTCTTCTCTTGCTTCAGTGGGCTCTCCTGCTTGCTCAGACTCTCCTGCATTTGGTGAGTTCCTTTAACCTTGCTCGTCCCAACGTGTGATCCTTTTCATCCTCCACCCCAGTTACGGCTACCAAGGCTGGTTGATGCTCCAGCTGGACACCAACCCCCTAGACACTTACATCTGAAGTTGGACAGCTTTTGCACAGGTCCTGGCCTCCTCAGCATTGCCTGGTCCCCACAGTTGCAGCAACAAGGTGACTGTCGACTCTTCAGAGCCTCTTGACATCAATGGGCATTGTGCTTCCGAGCTTCCTGGTCTCCTTAGAGTGGCATAGACTCTGTCTCCTCTGCTTGCAGGTTCTTCACTTCCAGAATCCACCCTTGGATTCCACCGGACTCCTTCTCAGTCTTCTCCAGATTCATATTCTCCAAAGTCTGCCATTGCTTTCTACAGGAGGTTCTAACAACACTTCACCCCTATGCACCCGGATTCCCTGGTGCAGGTGCAGGTAACCTGGTTAGGGCAACCATGGGTGGGCTGGCTCGCCAACCTCATGTCTTCCAAAGGTTTCTTAGGAGCCCTTTGGGAACGGTCCTTCTTCTATAAAACGGCAACCGTGACTTCTCCTTTGACTTCCACTGGGCACGCAGCTGTGTTCCCACTCTACACGCAGCCTCCTTGGGTACTTACCTTGGGTGGTTCCCCGGCTCCTCTGAGTTTTCTGGTCCATGCACCATTCTCCTTTGCCTGGAAAGGGAAACAAGGGAACCCTACTCACTGGGAGCCTGGGTATATAAGCTATTTAAGAAAACAAATGGCTCCTGTGGAATAGTGTGGAAGGTTTCTGATATAGTACTGCACAATGGCTATAGAAAAGGGCTGGAAGGAATACCCTTACTGGGTCAAAACGCCGTTGACAGTTTAAAGAGGCGGATCAAACAGCAACATTTTCTAATTGTTAAAATTGTTGTTAGTCAACGGAATATAATTTATATCGTTGCCTTACTTAATTTGAAACCTTACTCATTTGTCACTTTTATATGTCACTTTTTGTAGCATAGGTTCAATAGTGCTTTCACTGGGACACCGAACACCAATTTCTAATTGTTCAGTTTTTGTACAGTCATAATTGTGAACTTGAATACTCATTATATATATTGTGTTATTTACCTAATTTCTTTATAATGAATTACCTAAAAATGTCACTAAATCGTGAACGTGTGTAGTCAGCTTTTCTTTTTGACATCCCTCCAGCCCTTTTCTATAGCCATTGTGCAGTACTATATCAGAAACCTTCCATACTATTCCACAGTAGCCATTTGGTTTCTTAAATAGACCATTCTTCTTTGCAGTTCTCATTCCACTTTCTTAATATATGGTTTGGTCTCCCTCTGGAGACCAGTGCATATTTGTGCTATTTACCTGATTATTGCAAAGTATTCTTGTGTATTGTGGTCTGTTATATATACACTAATGTGTTAGTGATAGTGTGTGTAGAAATAATACCAATTTTAAAGACCACTAAAATCACCATAAGGGTTGTGTGGATTAGTGCTTTCTTGAATCAATGGCTTGTACAGGGGTAAAGGGTTGCACTATTGTACAAGACTCGGAACTCTACCTGCATTACATGAGGGTAGCAGAACTCACAGTTGTCTGGGGCACGTGGTTTGACCCTGCTTAATACATGATTGTACAGGGTTGGGTAATGGCATCCACATTACCTCAAATGTGAAACATTCAGATGCCATCACTAGGAGGATGTTTCTCACTGTGATTTCTTTACTGTCTATCTCAGATTCCTGCAATTTCCTTGGCCTACGAACAGGCTGAGAGTGATATCATGAAGAGACTTCCCAGGAACCCCAAGACAGATAAACTGGTGAATGAGCGGTTGATCAGCATCGCCTACGGACAGATTGGTGAGTGCCTCCCTACATAGATACAGTACAAAAGTAGCTTGCACCACACCCTCTTGACTGCTTTGATTTCTCAGTTTGCCTGAAACCAAGGCAAGGATAGATTTCATAATTGTAGGAAATGTCCCCTTTTTTGCATGGTTACCCCCCATTGTGTGCCTGATTCTGTTGCACTTTGACTTGGTGTGTATTGGTCCCTGCTAATCAGGTTACCAGTGCCTGTGTTCTTTCCCAAAACTGTACCTTTGTTTAAAAAAAATGGTGCACCTTTGGCACACATATAAGCCCATTGTAAAAGGTACCAGTGGTACCAAGGGCCTTGTGACCAGAGAGAGTCTCCAAGGGCTGCAGCATGTATTGTGCCACCCTCAGAAACCCCTCACCAAACACATATACTGCCATTGCAGACTGTTTTGGTGCAACTAAAATTGAAGAGTCGATATGGCACACATCCCTGTGTGCATTGCCTACAAACCACTGCCTATGATATAGGTAAGCCACCCCTCTAGCAGGCCTTACAGGCCTGAGTCAGGGTGCACTATATCACAGGTGTGGGCATAGTTGCATGAGCAACATGCCCCTACCGTGTCTGAGTCCATTCTCAGACATTGTAAATGCAGTGAAGCTATATTGAGTACATGGGCTGGGAGGCTGTTATTATGAACTCCACAGCTCAGTGATGGCTTTGCTGAATTCTAAGAAGTTTGGTATCAAACCTCTCAGCATAATAAACCCACACTGATGCCAGTGTTAGATGTATTACCAAATGCACCCAGAGAGCATCTCCCCTGA
Organism: Lissotriton helveticus; assembly: GCF_964261635.1. Lineage (NCBI taxonomy): Eukaryota > Metazoa > Chordata > Amphibia > Caudata > Salamandridae > Lissotriton > Lissotriton helveticus. The sequence continues at coordinate 56,988,863 of NC_136069.1, read as the reverse complement.
AAAATAACCAACTCTCTAGTGTACAGCAGACTAGTCTGCATCAGCCTGCCACCTCTGAACATGTTTCTGACCCCCTGAGGGATCCCTATGCTCTCGTGGGTTAGAAACAAAACCTTCTCTGGGTGGAGGTGCTTCACACCTACCTATGCAAGAACAGCATTTAAGGGCGGTGAGCCGCAAAGGCTTCCTTCGCTTTGTTATGCAGGACAGGGCCTCTCCAGCTAGTGGAGATACCCGCCCCCCTAACCAAACCCCACCTTTGGTGGCAAGGTCGGTAGAAACATTAGTAATCAGGAGAGGTGTGTCCCCTCTCAGCCAGGACCACCCCTAAGGTGTGGTGAGCTGAAGTGACCCTCTCCTTAGAAAATCCTCCATTTTAGATGGAAGGATTTAAGCCAATAGGATTAGGGGATGCTCCCTCCCCAAAGGGAGGGAACATACAAAGGGTGTAGTCAACCTGGAGGTAAGTAGCCCATTGGCTACTGCCTGCCCGTACCTGTAACACCCCTGAATTCAGAAGCTTCCACTCTACTACAAAAGTCCGCTATAGAGGGAGTTCCCCTTTCACAAAGAGGAAAGGGAGTGTACTCTTAATATTTTCTGGTGCGAAAGAAAGGTTCCAAAGCGGAATTCACACCGATATTAGACCTACTTCCATCTGCAGGGAGAAATTGTTTAGGTTGGCTCTCCATCAAATACATCCACACCTCCACCAGGGAGAGTAGATGTGCCTGATAGACCTGCCGAGTGCGTATTTTCATGTGCCAATCAACCCAAGATATCAAAAATTTCTAGGCTTCATGGTAGGAGCCAAGCATTACCAATACGAGGTGCTACCTTTCTGACTAAAGTCGGACCCACAAGCCCTGGTAGCAGGAGCTTGCGATGGTAAGGGCTGTTACTTTCTTATTATCTGTGCAACTGGCTGCTATAGAGCTCTTCCCCTCACCACACAAGATACCAGTATCAGATATGCCTAGACTTGCTTCAGGGGCTAGGTCTCAACATCAACTTTGCCATGTTGGTTCACTAGCCAAGCTCAAAGGATACACTATCTGGGCGCAACAGTGGCCTCAGAGGTCGCAAGAGTGTGTCTTTTGGAGGAGAGACTGTCATCTATAGTCCTGAAGTGTAACTTTCTCCTTCACACTCTTCAGCTGTCAGTCGGGCAGGTTGGGTTAGGAGCCCTAACTTTACTACTCCTAAACTGAGAAAAATCCTAATTTTAAGACTTTCGGTATTCACAGAAGGCATTTAGGAGTCCTAAAGTTAGGAGTCCTAACTTTACTACTCCTAAAATGAGAAAAATCCTAATTCTAAGACTTTCGGTATTCACAGAAGGCATTTAGGAGTCCTAAAGTTAGGAGTCCTAACTTCTGTGAATACCGAAATGAGTAAGTGCCTTCTGTGAATACCAAAATGATTAAGTGCCTTCTGTGACTACCAAAATGGTAGTAAGTTTAGGATTTTGTCTTATGTTAGTTCTGTGAATCGGGCCCAATATACTAAACTAGTGGTATGCAAACCACGACTTAAGTCAAGACTATACCCAGAAAACGTAGAAGTGCCGGGGACCCAAGGAACCACCCGAGGTAACTAACCAGGAACCCCACGGAGGCTGTGGGCAGAGTGCGAACATGACCGCTGGCTCAATACAATTCAATGGGTAAGTCGCAGTTGCAATTTTAAAGAAGAAGGACCCCCCCCACGTGGACCCTGAAGAAATCCCATGAAAGACAGAAGGTTGGAGAGCCACCTACCCATGGATACCCTAGGAACTAGGATACCTACACCAGGGAAGCCGGGTGCATAGGTGTTAAGTGGAGTCGGAAACCGCCGTCGAACTCAATGGAGGACTTCAGGAAGATGCTGCTGCTGGAGAAGGTGAAAGTGTCCGGTGGATTCAAGTTAAAAGTACCCACAAGCAGAGGGGACAGAGTCTGTGCCACTCAGGAGTGACCAGGAGGCACAGAAGACGAATGCCCACCGATGTCGAGTGTTGCAGGAGAGCTGACCATGAAACTGCAGCTGTGCAGACCAGGCAATGTTGTGGAAGACCAGAAGCTGTGCACAAGCTGTCCCACGTTGGATGTCGAGAGTTAAGAGGTTGGTGTCCGTTGGGAGCACCAAGAAGCCTTTGCAACTTCAATCAACGAGGAAAGTGAAGAAGGTGCAGTATCGGGACCAGCTAGGTCGAGGGGACTCACCAAAACCAGGGGAGTCAGGGTAGGCCCCAAGCAATCAGGAGAGCCCGCTGAATTCAAAGAGGACCCTCAAGAGGCCCCAAAGGATGGAGGCACTGGAGTCGCGAGAGGATTTCAAGCAACTCACCAAAGATGCAAGCCCACGATGCAAGTGATGTGGTTAGGATGGATGAAGATCTCGGTCACAGGAGATGCTTGAAGTGGGGGCTACTTGGAGCCTGAAGATCTTGGAGGAAGGAAACCAACAAACCTTTGCAACAGCAAGTCGATGTGGTGCACAGGGGTTAGCTTCCTGTGGCTCCGACAAGGGATACTGGCCTCAAACGTACTGAGAGGACAGGGCAGGCCTCGAGGAATGTGAATAACCACCACCTGTGTTGCTGAGCCTTTCGGAGTCTGTGGGAGCCATGGATCAGCAGACCGGTCAGCTTAGTGTGACTGCTTCACTTCAAGGGAGATCTCTTCAGGTGTATAGGAAGGTTTCTGTATGGAGCACAGGTATGGACATTGCTGCAGACAAGCAGGGTGAAGAGATCAGGAGCAGCAGGAGTCTTGAATCCACAAAAGAAGACTGCCCCTAGATTGTGTTCCTAAAGGTATCTACAGAGTTAGGGGGAGATGCGTTACCAATGGAGGCACCTCAAAAAAAGTTACGGACTGGCCTCACACACCGCCCGGTGTCATGCTTCATCTTCGGCTGTCCTCGCCCCCTCTAAAAACTTGGTTTGATAGAGGGCTGGCATACACCTGGAGACAGGGATGCACTTCTAAATCTAAGTGATGGCCGTGGGGGGAGTGAAAAAGTGTATTAAAAACCATTACCCTTGTCCATATCCTACGTTTATTCAGGGATCAGAGGTTAAAAGAAGTGGTCGGTGATAAGGGACATTAATCTCCCTTCACTGTGTTATAAAGGGTCGATATGTTTCTGCTAAAGTGTCCCTGAAGGGTACGCAGCATTCTTCAGGACCAAAGGGGAGGTTATTACCTAGAGGTCCACTTCCCGGCACCTAGTGTCAGAAAAATGGACCTGCTACTAATGTGTGAAGGGGTTGTGAATTACAAGTACCCCTCTTTGTGTAGTAACCTAATGAGTGACTCTGTTGAAAAAGGAAGCAAAACAGAAAAGAAGCATACACACCAAAGTGTGACTATGAATGCAACAAGTACACTGTACCATCCATACAGCACCATACCTATTCTGCACGTGGTTCGGTCTATATGAGACATGTGACATGTACACGTGTATGCTTGCAAACCAAAGAAAAGTCTGTTTATTTTACCTTACCCTATAATCTAGCCTACTTGCTCCATGGGAGGGCAGAGGTGGAAGGACCTACTGAGACTTTCTGAAAACAAGAAGTAAAAACACAATCATGTGTGGTAAAGATTCCAACATCCTGATTTAAAATCTGTTGGTTTGTTAAAAAGGACTCACAAAGTAGAATACAAATATTGTGGCCTCCCAGCAGAGTGAGGCACCCATACACATATATGGCACATACAGCATCATGCATACTCTTACTGTCTATCTTCAGTGCTTTCAGCAGCTTTCCCTTAGGCGATCTCTCGGTCTCCCCGTCGATGGAAACTGATGGGAAGGCTGGGGGTATATATACTGAGCACAATTGGTTAATTGGTTCAGGTAATGAGCGGTAATTGGAGAGCACAAGTGTGTTTCTTTTGTCCTCCTAGAAGGTGCCTGGCCGCCTGGGGGAGGGCGTATCCTGAAGGCTGCGTTTTCATTGATCTGTGTGCAAAAGAGGTAATGAGTGGTAATTGGAGAGCACAGGTGTGTTTCCTGTGTCCTTCTAGAAGGTGCCTGGCCGCCAGGGGGAGGGTGTATCCTGGTGGCTGCGTTTTCATTGGTCTATGTGCAAAAGAGGGGTAAAGGCTCTCTTCCGCACATGCGCCGTCTGTTTTATGCTCTGCCGAAACTTCTCAGTCTTTTAAAAGAGTTCAGAAGTATGGGAAACACACTGACCTTATTTGCTGGTGCGGGCCAAAGTATATTCAGTACAGTTATTGTGCTCGCAATCGCTCGGACATATATGGGACATCAGCTCGCTCGCGAGAAGTGTGGTAGCTTTGCGCATGCGCGCTGATGTGTGCGGGGATCGGTAGCCTGACAGGATGTTAGCGCAGGCGCACTGTGTGAAAACTGGCAGACTTGGCCTATCACACTGTAAAACTGAGCGAGGAAGCGCTCGGATTCAACAAATTAATTTAAATTTTTTCAGATGGAGCAAAACCTCTAGGTATTAGTGATGTTATGACAACGTATCATATATGTTTGAGCACCCAAGTAATTAGCTAGGTTTGACGGATTATAATACCATGTTGTACATTGTGGTATCACGCGATTAGGAGTTTAGTGTGGACAGTTCAAAATTTTCCATCAATTCATGGTATTCTTAGGGGCCCAGCTTGGTTTTGGGGGGGTTTGTATAAGTACGTGTCTTCCTTCCAAAATTGGTCAAGTATAGGGGGTTTATGGGCAACTTAGCACTCCTTGGTATGATGTTATGCTGTTCAGGTAGCCGTTTGCAGCCAAGGGATCTCGTCGTTCAGGCCCTTCTCCCAGCTGCAAAGTCTGCACACCCTCGGAGGTGTAACGGTCTGGCAGTGCCGGTCCTCTGTCTGTTCATAACCTCCAGTACAACCCATTTAAGGTCCTTGTCATTGTGACATTTGTCAGTATAATGTGTTGTGAGCCTTGTGTTTGTCTTCCTGCACCGTATTGTGCTGCGGTGTTCACTCACACGCACCTTCACTTTCCTGGTGGTCATGCCGACATATTGTAAGTTGCACGGGATGTCAGTAGATACACCACGCACTCCATGTTGCAGTTGCTGAAGTTTTTTAATTTCCATGGGTTGCCCGTGCTAATATCGACTTCCTTCGTGGTAGTGGTAAGTGGGCAGCACACACAATTCCCACATGAGTATTGACCCACTGGTTTAGGTTGGCTCCACAGTGTCATTTGACTTTCAGTAGGTTCTTGATTAACTTTAGAGTGAACCAAGTTGTCCCTAAGGTTCCAGCTACGCTTGTATGCGAAAAGGGGGGGCTCCCACTTCCGACTTCCGCTATTGAGGATTGACCATTTTTTCCAGACGATGTTTTGGATTTTGTTAGACACTGGTGTGTATGTTGTCACACACAGTGCGGTCAATCTGTTCTTTTGGTGCTGTTTCAAGGAGCGCATCCCTGTCGTTGTTCCTTGCCCTCTTTTTCGCTCTTCTGGCCATTTTCTTGGGGTAATGTCTCTCAAGAAGCTTATTCTCCAGTTGTTCCGCCTGTACTTGGAAGGTGGCGAGCTCAGAACAATTCCTTCGAATTTTAAGGAATTGTCCCACAGGTAGGTTTTCTCAAAGAGACCTCAGATGGTAGCTCTTGAACAGGAGGAGGCTGTCTGTTGGTTTAACATGGACTTTGGTGGAGAGCCCTTCTCTTGATAGGGTGATGTCGAGATCCAGAAAAACCGCGTGGTTTTTATCAATGGTATGTGTAAAACAGAGGTGGGGGTCTTTGTTGTTGATCCCTTCCACAAATCGTATTGCATCCTCCTCACTCCCCTCCCAGACCACGAGAATGTCATCTATGTATCATTTCCAGGTCTTCATCTGAGGCATGAAGGGGTTGGAGGTGTTGAAGATGTAATCTTCCTCAAATTAATGAACATAAAGGCATGCCAGGCTCAGCGCAAAAGTGCTGCCCATGGATGTACCCCTCACCTGATAGTATAAAGTGTCCTCAAACTCAAAGAAGTTCTCTGTAAGCGCTATTTCATCGCACTCCATAATGAAGTGGATGGGTGTAATTTATGCCCAGTCCTGTTCTTGTAGGATACGTTCCACTACCTCCAGGATGCGTCTTTGAGGGTTGCTCGTATAGAGCGTTTCGACGTCCATAGTTATGAACATGTCTGTGTTGATGTTTGTTTCCGTGTTTCTCAGGTGACACAGTACGTCTTTAGTATCTCTCAGGTAGGACTGTGATCTTTGTACAATTGGTTTCAAGAACCAGTCGCAGAACTGAGAGAAGGGTTCCAATGCTGATCCTATCCCCGAAACTATCGGTCTCCCTGGTGGTGGTATTCTGTTTTTGTGAATTTTGGGGAGTGTATAGAATCTGGGTGTCCTAAGGTCTGTATTCACCAGGACATTTATTTTATTTTTTATTTATTTTTATTTTAGGAGTTTTCTATAGCGCTGGCCAGACCCAAGGGTATAGGAGCGCTTCACAACAGGATATGTATAAGTTAGATAACGAGTACAATACACACACAGATAAGCGTTCAGCAAGTCTACAGATAAAATACGCACAAAAATAAGAGCTCAGATAGACCAGAGGCGATGAGGGCTGAAGTGTGACGCTGAGGAATAGGGATCCGGGGATTGGCGGTCCTCGTTGAGGTAGAGATGATCAGGGAGAGATTTTGCTGACTCGGCAAAGTAATATCCTGAGAGCTTAGCGTAGCGGTGCCGACCCATGTGAAGGGGAGGAAAGAGGGGGAGAGGTCGGTTGCATGTGGTCTGAAGGCTACCAAGTTAGAGCTTGAAAGTTACGTAATTGGTTTCGGGAAGGCAAGGTTGAGGTAAAAGTCTTTTAGGCAGCTTTTAAACTTTAGAAAGGAGGGAATAGTTCTGATGTCCACAGGGATGGCGTTCCAGATGTTTGGAGCATTCCCTGCAAAGGAGCGATTTGCCGTTTTCTGTTTGCGTGTTTTCAGGGGGATGAGAAGGAGGGAGTTTGAACTTCTGAGACTTCTAGATTGACCGGCTTTCTTGAGTTTCGAGGCTAGGTATTCTGGTTTCTCTTGTGCTTTGTGTGTTAAGCAGGCCGTTCTGAAGCTGTCCCGCATTTCCACTGGGAGCCATGTTAGATCTCTGAGTGCGGGCGAAATGTGGTCAAATTTGTTCTACTAATGAGACCATTCTTGGCGCTGCATTTTGGTGGTTTTTATGTGTACTAGGTGGGAGAGAGGCGTACCAGAGAGGTTCGCGTTCCCGTAGTTCAGTCTGGATAACACTATAGATTGGGTGGCTTGTTTGAGATCCGCAAGTAGAATGTAGGGTTTGACTTTGTTGGGAAGCTTCAGATTGAAGAAGGCGCTCTTAGCATAGTTTTTGATATGGTTCGTCATAGATAATTTGTAGTCCAGGGGGATTCCCAGTGCTTTTACCGAGTTTGTCAGAGTGAGATTCGCGTTGAGAGTATCAATGGCTTTCAGCCACTCCGTCAATTGCGGGTTTTCTTCCTTGTTGGAGATGAGGAGAATTTCTGTTTTACCTTGGAGGAGGATTCCAGGTATATCTTGGTGTCATCTGCGTATAGATGGAAGGGGATGTTGGCTTTATTCAGAATGGAAGCGAGGGGTAACATGTAAATGTTGAACAATTGAGGGGAGAGAACGGAACCTTGGGGGACGCCTCTGTTCACGGGGAGAAGGTCAGAAGTGGAGGATTTGATTTTGACTCTCTGGGAGCGATTCTGGAAGAAGGATGAGAACCATTGTAGAACCTGTTCTTCTGCACCAACTCTGTCTTTGAGAGCCTTTATGAGAAGACTGTGATCAACTGTGTCGAATGCTGCTGACAGGTCAAGGAGGATGAGTAGACAACAATGGTCTGAGTCAAGGGAGTGACGGATGTCATCGACTATGTTAAGGATTGCAGTTTCGGTGCTATAACCTTTTCTAAAACCTGATTGATGCTAGCAGGTTGATAGTGTCAATATGTTTGTTCAGTTGGCAGAGCAAGCATTTCTCCAGAATTTTGGCCAGGAAGGGAAGATTGGAGACCGGTCTGAAGTTATTCAGGTCGTTTGAATCAAGGCCTGGTTTTTTCAAGAGAGGTGTTACTTGTTCGACCTTGAGGCAGTCGGGTATGGAACCCGTTTTTAGGGAGCTGTTTAGGATTTCGCACAAGAGTGGAGCGAGGGCGAATTTCAGGTCTTTGGCCAATTGGGATGGTAGAGGGTCCAAGTTATGGGATGAGGGTTTCGATGTGGCAATTAAGTTGCGAATCTCAGTTTCCGTGATGGGGTCGAAGGCGGACCAGGTAATTGCGGGTCACCTGCACGAGGTGGTTTCGATTGTTGTGAGGTTGTTGCCTGGAGGATGTGGGTTAATGTCAAGGGAAAGTTCGATCTTGTCGATTTTGGGCCATATGTAGGTAAATCAAGAATACCGAATCCTTAATACCGAATTTTACCGAATCGGTATTAAGAATTCGGTAAACGCGATGTAGATTAAAAATCAGTAAACATTACCGATTCGTTAAAATTCGGTAATAAATACCGAATGTGAACGAATCGGTAAAAAATTAAAATACCGAAAGACAAATACCGATTCGGAGTTACAGAATACATTACCGATTCGGTAATTCAAAAATTCGTAATCCGTTAAATCAGCCAATCTTGTATCACCCTATTACCTCCCAAACAGGAAGTGGCCACACCCAGGCAGCTGCACAGGACCTGGAGCTCATTGTGAGGCAGGCAGGCAGGCAGGTGAGCTGAGGAGCCAGCAGCAACAGAGCCTCACAGCTACAAGCAAGAAAAATAAAACAAGATAACAAGCATTGAAATGGCAAGCCAGTGTGGAAAAGTAAATTTTGCCATGTTATATGTGCCTACGTGTTCCCCATCCTATGTTATATGTGCATGATCGATATGCATGTATCCCCCTATGATCGATTAAAGACGCAATCATAGTTGTGTCCAACTCTAGTATGCCAGTTTCCAGTTCTCGTGAAAGCAACGAGTATTAGGCCTATGTTGCCACGTTTCACAGTGTGCACGTTAATTCATTGAATTGTCCCCGTTCCTAGGCCTCAAAAAGGCCCGGACACCAGATTCAAGCTCCAGTCTCCTGAACCCTCTCCGAGGAGCGATGCAGCCCCCACCTGCATCCCTGACCCTTCACTTACTTCCTGCCACACAGTGCCCGGCCCGGCCTGGCTCTGCCTGCCTGTCTGCCAAGAGTATGTTATGCTTCTAGTTATCAGTCCAGCCCTCCTTCTCTGCATTCCTAAGCTACTGAATCGCATCAATAGTTCCAGCTATGGTCTAGCCTTTCTGTCTCCATGTAAGAGAAATACTGTATTAATATTCATAGAATATTCCTAGCACACGCAATACATGTAGAATAATGCATGCACCCGTCTTAGTGTCAAGTAGCTTTTGCCCTGATAACTTTTGGATTCTATCAACATGTACTCCAAACACCAGATACCAGATATGATATAGGTACATGTCGTCCTGACACCGCAGACTTTAGTCTCCTCTTCTAGTGCAGAAGTCATAGCCCCAGTTCTTCCTGGTAACACGTCATTGCCCGTTTGCGCGCACCACTAGGTTAAAGGTCCCAGCTGCTCAGGTAGCCCCCTCCATGTTTCCACCCCATTTATGACACTTCTGTGACGTCTTCATCACATGTCTATGTATACGCCCTGTACACGCCTTCTTGTTACACCCATTTTGTCCTTATCTTTCGCGACTGCTACGAGTTACGCCTACTGCTACGCCTACTGTATTGAATGTAATGTAATTGTTTTAGTATATATATACTGTGTACTGTTACTGAAAGCCCCCCGCCCATGCCATTCCCCTTCCCTGGCAGCTGCCATCCCTTCTATTTCTGTGCAGGCTATCCCGTTCCTGTCCCTTCCCTTATGCATGATTAAAGCCTGTTAGACTCAGATACCTCGAATCCTGTCTCTTATTTATTGAGCTATCTGTTTTATTCACTGTATTCAAAAATAGTACCGGTAATTAATTATTTATTTACCACATAATGGCGCCCGAACAGGGACTTGCCCTTTCCCCACGCGCCGGCGAAGCCACGCAGGCCCCCTGACCCTCTGCAGCCGTGACGGAACCATACCGTGCACGTGCAGATATTTCTGCTTCAAGTATCCCTCAGGCCCACGGAGGAGACGGAGGTTGCGGTCCAGCATCCAGACGAGGCAGTGAGGAACGCGGCGAGTCCCGACCAGAGCCCAAGCCGAGAGTACAAGGTCCGAGGTATCCGGAGGCCCACCTGTAACTGAAGTCCGAAGTTCGTAGTCCGACGTCGTAGCAGTCCAGTCCAGTCCGAGGCCTTCCGTTCTTGCTGCCCGGTGAGTACCGTTGCTGGGGTAGTATCTAGACAGGGTCAATTAATTTGTCTCTGGTCCAGTGGGTTTGGGTACACAGATCCAGTCCGAAGTGTTCACCTAGGTGGATACGGGTCCTGACGTGTCTCTTTATGGGACCGGTATGTTTCGTACTGTTTTAGCAGTGCATCTAGTAATTCTAGTAAGTTTCGTTCTCGAGAAATTCATGTGTTCTGTTTTCAGTATTTCAGGTAATATTCTGTCCGAACTGTTATTTAAAGTGTTTTCAATGTCGTGGTATGAGTGATTTGTTTTTCTATTCATTACTGTGTTTACCGTGTATTGTATTGTGTTCGGATTCAAGTCTAGAATGCCTCTGTTCTCCAAGTTACGTCAGTTAAAGACCCGGAAAGGGTTACTCGAGGAAGCAGTTCCTGTCCCGCCTAGGGACAGTCCCGGACATTTTATGTATCATAAGCATGGCTTAGGTGCCATATTATATCTAGACTTATGGGTGGACTATACCAAGGAGTTAGAAGAGAAATATAGATGGCCCATATCAGGTACATGGGATGCCGAGTGCATCATGCGAGTAGAAGAAGCGTTATGGAAAAAGAAAGCCAGACAGTCCCAGAATGATGCCATCGAGTTATGGCGCAAAGAATCTCATAAAAGAACCGAAAAAGAAATCAGAAAAACAGAATTAAGTAGAGAATCCTCAGCAAGAGCCCAAGAAAGGGAATTAATCGAAGTAGGTGAACGAGTTAGAGCAGAACAGTCAGACAGACAGAGAAATGCCCTTATTAAGGGTATGTATCCTCTTCTTGCCGAGGGCTTGCCAAAAGCAACCCCGGAAGCACCCTGTAATTTTCCGCCGCCATTGGTCCCGACTAAGCTACGTCATAAACCGACCGCAGCTGATATTTTTCTCTCGTCCTATTTGGACGATACAGTCCCCGAATATGCAAATCCTGTTCCGCCTGCTCCCGTTAATAATGTAATTCCTGTTCCTCCAGCCACTGGTCCCGTGGGTCCAGTTAATGTTACAGCACCTGTTACAGCACCCCCGGCCCAGTCCACAGTACATGTACCCGCTTTATCAGTCACTCTACCAGCACGTACAGTACACACCGACGATTCTAGTTTAGGAGCCGCGGGGGGAGATTCTCCTCGTACCCCGCCTCAACACAGACGTATGACGTTACATGAACTAGCATTACAGCGTACGCCAAAAGTGAATACATACGTAGATATCAAGCGAGCACTTACCGAATGTCGTTATGATCCAGTTCCAGGCGATGGTACCATGGTCATATATTCATTACGTTTAAGACGGGTGACCGACTATTTGGACACCCTGCCCGATATGAGAGAACATCTAGACCGAATATATCGTTTTATCCGTACAGGAGTGAATCCAGAAAGTGTTCACGAAGCCATGGTTCAGAGAAAGGTCGAGACTCAGCTCATGCTTTTAAAGTTTTTAATTAACTGTTTAATACGAGAGCAAGATTGTCCAGAAAAAGATCAAGAAGAAATGAAAGTCCTGACCAGGTGGAGTGACAATATAGCCGAGGGAAAACACAAGACACAAAATTGTATAGAGAGTATGTACAAGAAAATTCGTAGGGAAATAATAAAGTTACACGAGAAACGAGAAGCAACACAAGCAACCGAGAAAGAGAATGACTCTTCTATTGAAGAGGTAGACAACGAGAATACCTCCAGAATAGCGTATGTAGGTAGAACTAGACTTTCCTACCGACACTCACGCCTAGATTACAAGAAAACTGTTCCTCCTCCAGTACCAGAACAGTGTTCTCTTGAGCAAGTATTCCAAGCTACCGATCACATTCTGAAATCACGAATAGGTTATAGTGAGCTCAGTACAATGCATGAACAAGAACTAGCCCGATCAGCAGTCCGGTGGACTACTGATTCTACCACTTTTCCAGACGAAATAGTGGCACAAATGTTTCTGAAACTGCCCCCAGCCGAGCAACGACTGGTGGGTATGTATATGATCCAGCACCTCATTACACTGTATGAGGAACAACATTCTGATCCAGGTCCTCTACATGATGTATTGAACGAGTTACTCCAGTACAGATGGAAAGGTCTAGGTACCGATTTAATTAGCGTCATTCTAGAACAGCGCCACAAATACCGAACGTTTCTGAATCCACATTTTGTTCACGTCTCACCCCCAGAAAGTAAAACATTCTACATAGACAGACAGAATCCGTTACGAGAAGTACATCCAGTCAAGAAAGAGGGTGGTGGTCTAGAGCGAGTATTTGTTTACACCCCCATCACAAAGATGGAACTCTTAGAAATGAAGAAGTTCATTCCCTGTCACGATAAAGATCCAGCAGGGTTCCACCGTGAATTAAAGGACATGCTCCGTATGGGAGAATACACGTATCCTGATATCATTAAAATGTTAAAGGTCCTGTTGCCCGCGGGCATATATGAAAAACTCAAAGAAAAAGAATGGGAGGTGGGAGAGAAAAAGATAGATTGGACAGCTCTAGAAGCTGAAGATAATTCACGAGTACCAGGTACCGGTCTTGGGGATAAAGCTAAAGAATTGCCCGAGTTATTAATACAAGTTTTGCCAAGATTACTAGTCACGAAAAAGGAAGACTGGGATGCGATCTCAGCCTGTAAACAGAAACAAGACGAAGATACTAGTGATTTCTATTCTAGATTTGAAAAATGTTTTATTATTAATAGTGGTCTGAAAACAAGTAGTGAATCATACCCTCATCTTTTTGTTACCAAACTAGTCGAGAATTCAAGTCCACAAGTTAAAAATCGAGTATTGAAAGTCGAAAGCACCTGGCAAGCTAATACTCCGTCACAGATGCTTCAAATGCTCCAGTATCACCAGAACAGAATCAGGGAAGAGCAGGAACACGAAAGGAGACGTATGAAAGACACGAAAATGAAAGTATTAGTTGCACAGTCCGTTCCACAAGACAGTCAGAAGAGGGGTCCGAATCGAACAAGTCATCCTGCAGTTCCCGTTAAAGGGACCTGCAATTACTGTAAACAGCCAGGTCATTTTATAAACGAGTGTGCAGTTCTGAAACACAACATAGCTACTGGTAAAACTAAAGAGAGACCACGTCCGCCTAGACAAGAACAAGTTTCACAGACTTCTCAGCCACCACAGAATGCACAACAGACAGTTACAGCACCGCAGCCTATCGCTGCCACACAACACGTTACACAGCAGATGTACCAGTATGCACAGTCAGAGTATCCAGATTACCAGCCGTATTCATGAAACAGCCTAGAGAGGGAGGTAGGCTTGCCTCTCATCGAGATACCTGTAGATCAAGAGGGTCCCTATGTACACAGTCAAGTATTAGGGAAAGATAGAAAGTTTCTGATTGATACAGGGGCAAGTAGGACTACCATCAGTCATGACGAGGTTCCAGGGGCTCCACTCTCAGGCTCTAGAAATATTTCCCTTGGATTTTCAGGAAAGCCTATTGTTAATGAAATATCGAAACCAGTTACTCTAGAGGTTGGTCCATTGTCCCGAACTACAGATTTGTTACTCACGAAGTCTTGTCCAGAAAATTTGTTAGGCATTAAGACATTAAAGGAATTAGGAGCAGTCATATGCTGCTCCCCGGAAGGGGTCCGCCTGTTCTTGCGAGACTTTAAAAGTCATTATGTATTACGTGATTTTGATCCAAGATTATTGAATGTACCACAGCATTTATGGGCGCAAGGTCCAACTGATGTAGGTTGTATGCATATCACACCCCATCGTGTGACTCTAAAGCAAGGTGTTGTTCTACCCCGAATCAGACAGTACAAATTGCCGCCTGAGGCTGTAGCAGCCTTATCCAAAATTATTGACGAACTTATTGCCCAAGGAGTGGTTGTAGAAACTGACTCCAACGTATGTAATTCTCCTATCATTCCAGTCCTGAAACGTACTGATCCAAATGTACCTCCAGTATATCGATTAGTGATTGACCTCCGAGAACTTAATAAATGTATCATACCCCAGTACCCAGTAGTCCCAGATATTTCATCCCTCTTGACAGCTATTGATTCTGAAGCTACGTTCTTCACAGTTATCGATCTCAAGAACGCATTCTTCAGTGTCCCCATTCATCCAGACAGCCAGTTCCTTTTCGGATTCTGTTTAAATGGAAGAAGCTATAAATTTACACGAGCACCTCAAGGTTTCACAGAAAGTCCTAGCATTTACAGTCAAGCACTCAAGAGACAACTAGACAATATTCACATGCCAACTGACACTGCCCTGCTCCAGTATGTCGATGATCTACTGATCACAGCCCGTTCTGAACGTGACTGCGAGCGAGCGTCACTTACAGTCCTGTATTTTCTGGCCGAGATGGGGCACAAGGTGTCCCCTTCCAAATTGCAATTCTGTGTCCAGCAAGTGGTCTACTTGGGACACTTACTGTCCAAGAGGGGTAGGCAGTTGACACCTGACCGTATCCAGTTAATAGCACGTCTTCCACAGCCCAAGACACAGAAGGAGGTACGAGCTTTTATCGGCCTCACTTCTTACTGCAGACAATGGATTCCTCAGTATGCATTTCTAGCCAAGCCACTGATACAGTTAACGACACAGGAGGCAGCCACATCGACTGTCCTCCCTTGGACCCAGGAACATACACTTGTTTTTAATGAATTAAAGAAAGCCTTATGCCAAGCACCTGTTCTAGCAACACCGAACTATAGTAAGCCTTTTACACTTTTTGTTACAGAACGTGATGGTACTGCATTATCTGTTCTCACACAAGATCAAGCAGGACAATACAAGCCCTGTGCTTATTTTTCTAGCACATTAGATCCAGTGGCCCAGGCTCTGCCCGCGTGCCTCAAGTCGGTTGCAGCCACAGCTCTAGCTATCAGACAAAGTGATTCCATAGTGTTAGGACATTCCCTGACAGTACAAGTCCCACACTCCGTGGAAGTTCTTTTAAACCGAACCCAGACTCAACACTTGACAATTGCACGTTTAACAGGTTATGAACTGACACTGTTTCAGCCACACATAGACATCAAACGCTGCAACATTTTAAATCCAGCTACACTGTTACCGTCAGTTACTTCAAATCCTGCCACACATGACTGTGTGGAAGTTGTTAACACCATGACAAAGCCAAGACAAGACTTGACAGACATTGCGTTATCTGATCCCGACCTGACACTTTATGTGGATGGTTCATGTATGAGAACAAGTACAGGAGAACTAGTAGCCGCGTATGCAGTGACTACTGACACCGAAGTTATAGAAACACATCGTATTGACACCCTGTCTGCTCAAGCAGCAGAGCTAGTCGCTCTGACCCAAGCCTGCATACGTGCCAAGAACCTGAAAGTAAACATATACACAGATTCACGTTATGCATTCGGAGTCGTACACGACTTTGGAGTGCTCTGGCAGGAGAGAGGTTTCATGACTTCTCATGGAACCAAGATCCAGCATGGTCTCCTCATTTAAGCTCTGTTAGATGCAATACATTTACCGACAGCTATCGCTATCATGAAGTGCAAGGCACATACGAAAGTCACTGATATTATTTCCCAAGGTAACGATCTAGCAGATCGAACAGCCAAGCTCACAGCTCAGACTCCAGACATTCCAGTTAACACGACACAGACACTCACTCCAGATCAGACTACTTGTATGACAGTTAAGGACCCTACACAAGATGTCATAGACATACAGTCACATGCTTCTCCGGAAGAAATCAAGAAATGGTCCGAACAAGGAGGGGTCCAGACAGATCAAGGATGGTTGACGAAGGGAAAAGCCACATGGTTTCTCCCCGACTCTATGGTTCAAGTCATTATTAATACCGCACATAGTCCAGCACATCTAGGAGAAAAAGCTATGTTAGACAGCATTCAGAACCTTTGGTTCAACAAGCATTTACGAGCAGCAGCCAAGCAGAAAGTACGTACCTGTATGATATGTTGTCAGTTCAATCCAGGTAAAAGTGTCCCGGTGGAACAAGGTGGATTCCAACCTCCTGACCACCCTTTTGAAGTCCTCCAGATGGATTATATTCAGATGGAGCGATGTCGAGGTTTCAAGTATGTCCTCGTAGTTGTATGCGCTTTGTCCAGGTGGACAGAAGCATATCCAGTTCCAGATTACACAGCTGCGACCACTGCCAGGCAGTTGGTTCGTGAGTATTTTCCCCGCTATGGATTACCTAGGGTCGTGTATTCAGATAACGGCCAGCCATTCTCATCCGAGCTCATGAAACAAGTTTCCCTTCTGTTAGGGTACCAGTGGAAGTTCCATTGTGTACGACATCCTGAAGCAGCCGGTCTCGTAGAGAGACATAACCAGACTTTGAAAATCCGCATTGCTAAAGTGTGTGTAGAAAAAGGTGTAGATTGGTTAGTAGCCCTGCCAGTTGCTCTTTTTATATGAGAATGGTTGCACATTCCAGATCAGGTCTGTCCCCGTACGAGGTCGTATTCGGCCGCCCTCCAAACATGTGGGGTACACCTATGCCCCGAAAGATTACAGACGTTTCCAGTAATATGCTGACAGATTACCTAGCTTCCTTGATGTCTGCCCTACACTCTTGTCGTTCACAGGTTGCCGCTGCATTTCCAGACAACACTGAGGTGAAACCGCATGAAGTCGTTCCGGGAAAATTCGTCCTGGTGCGCAATTTTGATCGTTCAAGTCCGTTGGAGCCCCGTTGGAAGGAGCCCCAGCTGGTGTTATTGACAACAAGGACTGCCGTCAAGCTCGAGGGTCGTAAAGGCTGGGTGCATACCAGCCATATCAAGAAATTCCATGGATTACGACAAAAGACATTTATCAAAGACTGCCCTATTCTTAAGGACTGCCCAAAGACAGACTCTGAATTCAAAATTCCCCTGTTAGAGAAAACTCCGCAGCAGGAGTATAAAGCAAAACTCCGGTCTAGTAAAGTAAGTCAGCCAGTTTAATTGTCTAAGTCCCTCTCGGGTGAAACGGTTAGACAGGTTCCTGACATGTATGAGACAGACCCACACAGTGAGAGAGTTAGTCAAAACTCCAAAAGATGTATTATCGTTCTGTTCTTTTTATTATTCTTGAGTCTTATGGTTACATGCACAAGTTATGCTTTACATTTATGTTTTCCAATTTCATATGTACATATGTTTTCTAATGTTACAGTAGAGCACACATTTAGTGATCTGCTTCCTCACGAGCTATCCTATCGTCTTGCTATGCGTAACAACACATTCATCCGAATGTTGCATTATTCACACCAGACCAGCAATGCCACTAATTGTTGGGTGTGTGGTCGACTCCCCCCTTTCCAGACACCGAAGGGAGTTCTGCCACTTTTTCCCTATCCGTTTTCACATAATGGTTTGTGTGGAGCATGGTCCACGTTAACGTCATCCTCAACTGATATGTCCCTTCTGAATCGAACATGTTTCCCAGACAAGCAAGGTCTTTCCCATAGAACAGGGTTAGATCTAGAAAATGAAGTATATGATTTAGGTAATTATTCCTCGAATTTCATGGTCCTGAATGTTCAGTCCGATACTACTCCAGATTTGCCTGCTATTTCAGTACTACCAGTCAAAGGCGAATTATGTGTCAGAAAGAATGGTTCCGCACATGTAGGACATAGTGATTGTACTACTGTGGTCAAGTATAGTGACAGTGGGAAATCTAATTTCCAAGCCTCACGTCATTCTTATTTTGTTTGTGGTCAGACCGCATATGTTCGTCTGCCCCTCGATTGGGATGGAACATGTTACATTGCCTTCCTACTGCCACCAGTTTTTCTGGCCCCATCCGATTATCACAGAAACACACATCTAGTACACATTAGACATAGAAGGGAGACCGAGTCCCCAATTGTCGATCAAACTGAAACTGCTCTAGAACAATATCAAGACTTCAATAAAGGTTTCTTTTTCTTTATAGGACCTGTCCAGAATAGTAAGTTAATACGTAGGTTAACCAGAACCCTTGAAGCAGTAGTGAATGAGACTACTTCCGCTCTAGGTAACTTAACCGAAGAGCAATCTGCTATGCGTTTTGTTGTGCTCCAAAATCGTCTCGTTCTTGACGTCATACTGGCCGATAGAGGAGGAGCTTGTAGAGTCATCGGATCTAGTTGCTGCATTGTCATTCCTAATAACGCGCCGTCTGTTTATTCAGCTATAACCAGACTTCATAAAATTGCCCATCAGTTACACCAGAATCCAGGCACCTGGACATGGTCCGGTTGGCTCTGGAGTATTATATCTGTCTGGGGATGGAAAGTATTGTCATTCCTAGGTATAGCAGTAATGATCATATTCAGTTGCTGCCTCTGTTTACAATGTGGCCCTGCGATTTGCGGCATGTGTGCTACCTCATGTATTCCTAGTCCTAAATTCCGTTCTAAGACAATTCGAGACGAGCAAATGATGCTATATGAACAGATAGATGGTATCATGAATATTGATGTTTCCTGATGGAAACGTAGGGCACAAGGAGGGAATGTGGAAAAGTACATTTTGCCATGTTATATGTGCCTACGTGTTCCCCATCCTATGTTATATGTGCATGATCGATATGCATGTATCCCCCTATGATCGATTAAAGACGCAATCATAGTTGTGTCCAACTCTAGTATGCCAGTTTCCAGTTCTTGTGAAAGCAACGAGTATTAGGCCTATGTTGCCACGTTTCACAGTGTGCACGTTAATTCATTGAATTGTCCCCGTTCCTAGGCCTCAAAAAGGCCCGGACACCAGATTCAAGCTCCAGTCTCCTGAACCCTCTCCGAGGAGCGATGCAGCCCCCACCTGCATCCCTGACCCTTCACTTACTTCCTGCCACACAGTGCCCGGCCCGGCCTGGCTCTGCCTGCCTGTCTGCCAAGAGTATGTTATGCTTCTAGTTATCAGTCCAGCCCTCCTTCTCTGCATTCCTAAGCTACTGAATCGCATCAATAGTTCCAGCTATGGTCTAGCCTTTCTGTCTCCATGTAAGAGAAATACTGTATTAATATTCATAGAATATTCCTAGCACACGCAATACATGTAGAATAATGCATGCACCCGTCTTAGTGTCAAGTAGCTTTTGCCCTGATAACTTTTGGATTCTATCAACATGTACTCCAAACACCAGATACCAGATATGATATAGGTACATGTCGTCCTGACACCGCAGACTTTAGTCTCCTCTTCTAGTGCAGAAGTCATAGCCCCAGTTCTTCCTGGTAACACGTCATTGCCCGTTTGCGCGCACCACTAGCTTAAAGGTCCCAGCTGCTCAGGTAGCCCCCTCCATGTTTCCACCCCATTTATGACACTTCTGTGACGTCTTCATCACATGTCTATGTATACGCCCTGTACACGCCTTCTTGTTACACCCATTTTGTCCTTATCTTTCGCGACTGCTACGAGTTACGCCTACTGCTACGCCTACTTTATTGAATGTAATGTAATTGTTTTAGTATATATATACTGTGTACTGTTACTGAAAGCCCCCCGCCCATGCCATTCCCCTTCCCTGGCAGCTGCCATCCCTTCTATTTCTGTGCAGGCTATCCCGTTCCTGTCCCTTCCCTTATGCATGATTAAAGCCTGTTAGACTCAGATACCTCGAATCCTGTCTCTTATTTATTGAGCTATTTGTTTTATTCACTGTATTCAAAAATAGTACCGGTAATTAATTATTTATTTACCACACCAGGACAGGGAGAAGGAGGGAGGTGATAGGAAAAGAAAACTGAAGTTCAGTGACAAGGAGCTGGAGGTACTGATCCAGGATGTCAGCCAAGAACATCACAAGCTTTTTGGTGCACAGTCCCACCAAGTGCCCGAGTCACAGAAGAGGCAAATCTGGAGTGGCATTCGGGACAAAATCAATGCCATAGGTGTGACCCAGCGCACCATAGAGGACATCAGGAAGAGGTGGTACGACCTCAGGAAGACAGCAAAACTAAGGATGGCAAAGAGACAGAGGCAGACTGGCAAAACAGGTGGAGGAAAGAACCGAGCCCCAGCACCAACACCACTGGAACTGATGGTGGAGTCCACCATCCAGCTGGAAAATGTGAGTGGTGTGGGAGAAGCAGACAGCTCTGCCAGAGCAGCAAGAAAACAAGGTAAGAAGCATGCCCAGCATGCTGTGCTACCCCCTCCCCAACCCCAATACCCATAGTGGCATAGGGGCTCCCACTCCACTCCATGTCTTACTGATTACCTGCAATGCATTATGGGTGATGTAGTCAAAGTGAACTTATGTATAAGACAGTCAGGCTAGCAAACACAATAGCATGGTAAAGTAATTGGCTACGTCAGGACGATCACTGTGCTCTGTAGGCTTGATGTTTAATGTAATTCCATAGCAGACAGAGCAGTCAGTATATCTACATTTGTGTCATTACAGGTGAGTCATCTCGCAGTGCAGCAGAGGGCAGCAGAGCTAAGTCAGCCAGGCCAGAGGGGAGGCAACATGAGGATGACAGCATGCCTGCAGGGACCACAAGCTCGGCGCCATCACAGCCATCAAATCCTCCACCACAGCCATCACCACAGCGCCAGGGAAGGCCGCAATCCCCTCTCACTCAGTCCCCACTGCGAAGATCACCAACACCACCACCACCACAGTCAGGCAGGAGGCATGCCGTGGCCACCTTCCAGCAGATGGAGGAGTCGTCAGAGGAGGGCACAGTGGGCGAACAAAGTCCAATACATGAGGGATCCAACAGGGAGAGGGCTGGTACTCCATCCGAGGGCGCCCACAGTTCATCCCGCCGCCGCAGGGCAAGGCCGGACAGTCTAGAAGCATCCGAGCAGGGTGAAAGTGTGTTTGCTGGACTGGAAGGCAACATGCTGAAGGTCCAGCGCCTGCAATGGAGGGAGATGAAATCAATGCACAGGGAGGTGGCACACATCAACAAGCACATGCACAGGATGTAAAAGGGCATCAGTGCAATGGGAGACAACTTGTGTGCGGGAATGGAGAGAGTAGCAACCTCTGTGGACAACCTCTGCAGCCAGCTGGAGCAGGACCGTCTTGGCAGGCGCAGGGAGAGGCAGAGGCTCCAGGCCTATACCAAGGCCGTGAACCGGCTGGCCACTGCAACATCACTGATGTGTCGCAGGTCCATCGCCATGCAGGAGGAGATGGCGCATTGCAGCAGGGATGTGGCCAGGGGGATTGTGTCTATGACCTCAGCCTTAGAGCTCCTGCAGAATGCTAAGACGGCCACAATGGAAGGGGGGTGACAGTGAGGAGGCTACCAGCCGTGGTAGCATTACGCCCTCACCCACCGAGTGCAGGAGGCGCAGTGAACGCCACGGTGAAGAACTACATAATTTTCGCTCTCAGGGAGTACTTACTAATATAACAAGAACTTGGCACAGACTCTGAAAATATGAAAAGACAGCTTTATTAAACTTAACATAGTGAGGCCACGTCACCCAGAAGCCGTAGCAAGTGGATGAGGTAGTCTGAGGAGCAAAAAGGACAGAGGCCTTTTATATGTTTTTAGCGTTACATGACTCAGTACAAAAAAAGAAAGGGGCAGTTCTAGCTTTTGCAAACATGCAAAAACCCAACATTCCTTCTTACACAGGCTGCAGAAACCCATAATAAAAACCCGGCACATCCCCATCGTAAACAGGCCATAAAGAAGGGAGTAGAGACAGGTGTGAGTAAGATAAGACAGGGTGTGTGTGCGATGAAAAGGTTTATGGCATGTTGTGCCTTGATGCTATCTCGCTCGGCCACTGGGAAAGGAACTGGCCGGGCAGGTTTGGCCTGGGGCAATGGTTTCAGCTTGCCCAGGTCACAGAAAAGTCAATTAAGGTGTACGTGTCCTTTGGAATCGAATTTGGCTGTAGTTATAAGCCTATGTGAGGGCAACTCACAAAATGGCTGCTGTACACAAAATGGAAGCCAAGGGTTCAGGACGAAAATGACGATTTCGAGGTGAAATCGTTACTGGAATATGACGAAAATGCTTGTACATAGTGTACTAGCCATCTCGGTCTTTTGATATAAAAATCGTCATGCTACGACAAAGTTTATTACACGAGTCCAGAATTTTCAGTACCACAGATGCTCCTTTTGCCCTTACATAGGCAATAACCTATACTCACGCTAGTCTGAGTCCAGGTCTATATTTATCAAATCATCAAGATGTTGCTGAAGCATAATCCTATTACTTAGTGACTCTCTCGGGACAGGTCTCCTTACACACGCAGTAGCACAAAGGCCATATATGGCAGGACCAAATAGGGAATGCCTCTATCTGTGGTATGTAGTATAAGACCACACACCCAACAATTAGTGATGTTCACTACTAACTGGTGTCGATGCAGAAACTGTACAAAAGGAATTATCAGTAAACTCTGACCTCCTAACTAGTCCATGTTCAGGTAAAATCTGGAAAGAATGCAAAGAAGTAGAAGTAGGAAGAGACATAGGTTGGGAGGTGGGTACAGATGTGAATTGGGCAGCAAAAACAATCCCACCCATAAAAGACAATGCCATGTTTAAAAACACTAGAAAACACGTCATTAAGACCATATAGACAAAGTAGTGACCGCTATTACAAATGAAATCATAATTTTTCACAACCCTAAGCAAAAGGTAAATCCTAAAATTATCTAGTAACATTGTAGGTCTTCCTATGCATTTTCTGTAATTTATTATATGTTCAAGTGAAACAGTGGTGACCCTCATTAATGCTCCGAGGTGAAAAGGGGATACTCTTCCACAGGAAATGGACTTTATTCTGGTTTTTCTAAACAGAATACTACTTAAAAAATAATGCCAGTTGAACAATAAAATCATTCTCCTAACACTTAGTCTATACAATCACACGGAAACCTCTTGTGAAACCAACTATGCCCAGAGTCTGTTCAAAAAGCCTCTCTGGCAGGCTTCTATTGTCCAATCAAGTCTGCTCCCGTTGTTGCATGGGCCTTTGGATTCAGGCCTCCCATGCTCTGATGCTCAGTATCTGTTGGAGTGCCCTCCTGGCAAACACTCATAGCTCATTCAAAAAGTCTCAATGTCTCAAGGCAGTGCACCGTATCTCTCCTCTGCGGCAGACACTACAGATATGGGCACAGATCATCTCGTGCAGACCCGGGACCATTCTCAGACTCCAACACTCATCATTCAGTGTCAGAGGACGCTCAGGCTGCTCTTTCATGAGCACCAGAATGGAGTGCCTTTTGATGCTCTTGGATCCTCCGGTGCACTGCACTTCCGTTGAAGCAAGGGAAAAAGGGTGCGTGGCCAAAACTCAGGCCAAGGGGCTCAAGGGACTGCACACTGTCAGAGGTTAACCAGCACATAACAGGCGCTCTTTTGCACTGAAATCTCAAGGGACTGCACACTGTCAGAGTTTAACCAGCACATGACAGGCGCTCTTTTGCACTGAAATCTCAAGGGACTGTGGCAAAACCAGCTCCTTCTTCTTTTCTGATGTTGCAAGCCTTCTGATGAAGCAAGTGCGATGCTTTAAACAGTTCACTGTACAACAAGGGGACTGCAAACAGGTGGCCTGCGATCTTCAAAGGAGTGGCCACACGCCATGGGACAATTCTGTGTTGAAATACACTGTCATTCTCAAAGGCAAATACAAAAACAAAGGCAATAGGCAAAACAGTGCCTCTAGGCTCTTCAATTGGGTTTCCGTGTGAGAGCATATCTTTCACCATCATAGCGACATGGGAATTCTATCTGAATGGATGTCCTCACACATAGTGGCATGTCTCATGGGGCAAACACATTTTATCTCAATGATACACATAGGTGTTCCTAAATTCCTCATCTAGAACATCTCAAAAGCGGGATCACATACATGTTATCATAATAATTGTGCATCAGGTGGGACTATGCAATACAAAAGCTAATTATCAGGATGTGGAAACAAAAGACAAGAACTAGAGAGTCCTGGTATTTCCATTATTTATAATACATCTGGTCCATCAAAAATTAAAGCAGTAAAAAAAAGGAACTAAAAACCAATTTTAGAATAGGCATTGAATTTGTCATATTAAAAAAAACGTAATGTGTCTCCTATTGAGGTGGACAGCTTATCTTACTATAGTATTGAGTCAGTTAATCAGTCCTAACAGTCCTAACAGTCAGACTGGAAAAACATCAGAATAGGCCTAAAGAAAATTCTTAGAACCAGTCTAGTTATGCAAAAGGGAATTATACATAAGATGGAGGTCCATGGTACATTACTGCAATCTGAAAGTGTGAACCTGCACAATACACTAATAATAATAAAAGCTGACTGGTGAAAGGAATGCGGAAAAGAGGAATGGGACTAGTACACAGCTAAAATCCCCAATAACTAGACACGATGCGCTTGGGTGATAGTCAGGCATGTGTCACAATACCAAGAGTATGGGTGATACACAAAAAAAAAATCACAATAGTCTACAAATTTAACTCTACCGTTGGCCACTACACCATATACGGTAATCTCAACTAATGTTCCAGTTCCTTCTTCAGGAAAAAATGAAACCTGGTTTCTTTTACGGTCCAGAGCCATAGGAAGGCCACTTAGGAAGCAGAATAAAACTGACTAATGTGATATAGAAATTAGGTCACCATGTACAAGAGTCACAAATCTATAATTTATCGTTACGTCCAATCAGGATATATAATTTTAGGGCTGCCTGTTCCTTACAGGAAAGGGCAGTATCGTGACTACAAATGACACAATCTGCTGTTTATTTTTCTTCAATACTTAAGCCAAATTTGACATACACTGGTGAAGTGTTGTCTGTCTGGTTCACAATATGTAAAAAAAAATCATATCTGTGAATTTTAGTATCAGCAGAAATTTTACCCAACTGTTGACAGCGACACATATCGTCATACATGTCCCCTCACAACAACATGGGTGAATTTGTAATAATTTCTTAAGCAGCAACATACAACATAAAACATGCAAAAACGCACAAAACGGACGTCAAGCCATCAGATATACTCGCTGTAAAACGATAGCATATATAAATGAGCGGTGACGCATAATACCGTGTAAGGATACCCTCCTGTTTGACAGTAGATCACCAATAGTGGGTATCTGCTGTCAAATACAACTTTCGGACACACAGAACCGGCAAGAACAATTCATGATAGAACAAAATACACAAACATAAAAACAACATGAACATTTCTTTCCAAAGTAGTTACGCAAAAACACATCTTCGTCTAACCAACCAAACTCACGTGTCTTGTCTGCTTTAAATCACCCAGAACAATCCATGAATGGTCTGTAGGCAGAAGCAACAAAAAAACATACACAACACACAAGAGAGACATTTCTGACAACAAGCGAATTTCAATTATAACATTTAAATCAGAAGACAAAACATGATACACATTAAGAAACACAAAAATAAATTGCCATAACTTAACTGTTACCATCTTGTCAGTCACCTTGCAACATGAAGCCCTTTTGACTTTTCCAAGGGTAAAATCCTTTCCCTGACACCTAAAATTAGCCTTGTGCCACAATCTCCATGATAAAAAAAACTTCTTAATTGGCAAATCGTTCTTACTTATTCATGTAGGCTTCAAAATTTTAGTAAAAGGCTGCATCCTATTTTTTTGTCTAAGACGTAATGCAACACTTCGTTTTCTGTACTAGCAGACATTATTTTTTTTTAGTAGAGAAAGAAGGGGGTTCCCCAGTGGGATTTGATAATGAGGGCAGGCAACAGGGGGAAAAAAACCTATGAATAGAAAAAAGAGAGCAACCCTGCCCATATGATATGATCGTCCCCAAGGGATCCAACAATTTTTTATAGGGTGATTTTTCTAGGAGCCAATGTTGCACAACACACAAGTCCGTTCAATATATACTCGGAGATGATGTATTCTTTTTAAACATAGAGTTATTTATTCTTTATCTTAGAGCTTTTTTTTGTATCAAATAGTGTAGACATTATATACAGTAGACAATACAGATGATAGAAATAGGATAAAAATAGACAATGATGGTCCTACACCCGTGTCAAAATATGCCCAGTACAAACCACATGACATTCATCCTCTAACATTCATTCATTCCAATTCAATCTCTATAGTATTCTTTCATTCCACTCGTATTCACTAATGTAAGCCCGGTGCTTGCAACATAGAGATTTTTAATTTTGTTGCATAGATCTTGGGTATTATTCCAGGGGTAGACGACTAGAGGAATCCAGATGAATATGGAATATTGTGTCGTCTTCCTGGAAGCGCAAGCCGACGCGCGTTTCGGTGATAGGCCAGGGGGGCCACACCTTCTTCAGGGCTCGAGGTGGTTAACTGGGGGTGGGGGGGGGGGGCAGGCATAAAATCTAGAGATAAAAACAATGTCTTAGATTTTTGTTCAAGATGCAGAGTCAAAATATACATATATACAATTTCTATTAGTTTTTACAAATACCAAAAACAAACAAAGATTTTTTTGTCCTTTGACAGGAACACTTACCAATTTACTGGCATCGCCCTGGGATACCACTACATTTGAACTTCAACGAAGGGGAGCAGCCTTCTATCATGTTTGGGTAAGCGACCCATTACATAACTGAAATCAGCTTGATTTGCCCGGGCCACTAAAGTTTAGGTTAAATCATCCCACATCGAGGGTCACAGACCACCCCTACTTAAAACAGTTTTTCTTTTTCTTTTCATCTGCCAGAAACGCTTATGTTCGGAAGTGAATATCATTTGTGAAAACAACTAAGTCTCCTCCTGTCCTTCGTCCCCGATACACATCCTGAAATCATTACGGGTAAGCAGCCTATGTGTTACAAGATGACCATTTGCTAGTATAGGATGTTGAATCCATAGGGGTTCGTTACTACTACAGACCTCCTTGAACTCCGACGTTTTTGTTCACCGGACCTTGGAGCCCCTGTGTAGACATCAATTATACGCCCCTATGTTACCTATATGGAGGCCCTAGGTCGGTTTTCACTTCCCCAATTAACATGGTGTTATGCACTGACCTAACGGACTAACTTTAGCATAAGTAAAAGTAGTATGTGGAAGCTCACAATACCGTGTTTACTTATTCCTAGCGGGCGTCCGATGGTGAAAGTGAGGCCCCATCTGAATCTAGTGAACATTCACATATATTGATACCATCCCCATGTAAGTACAATGCCATCTACAATACTGAATATTAGATAGGACCAACTAAGCTATGTTCAATAGGATATGCCTATCAGATAAACTAAATCTAGCCATGATTAACAGAGCATTAAAGTCAACTGTTTGACCGCCACAATAAGGGGAACAAGAATATCACATGGTAACTCCCATTAGATAAACTGAATTTGGGCCATTGGAACAAACATGAGCTTGGATGAGGAAAGTGTAAATAGCCATAAGATATGAAATATGCCAATGACTTACCTAGATAAGGTCATCATATTGCCTTTAGTAGACCTCACCGAACGGGAAGTCTCTTCCAAGGAGTGCTTATAGGTAGTCCAGTGTTGCACTAGCACAGAAGTTCTATCATAGATATATCCATCCAGTAATAATGTCGGATTAAAAACAAAGGAAAAGGACAAAAAAATCTTTGTTTGTTTTTGGTATTTGTAAAAACTAATAGAAATTGTATATATGTATATTTTGACTCTGCATCTTGAACAAAAATCTAAGACATTGTTTTTATCTCTAGATTTTATGCCTGCCCCCCCCCCCACCCCCAGTTAACCACCTCGAGCCCTGAAGAAGGTGTGGCCCCCCTGGCCTATCACCGAAACGCGCGTCGGCTTGCGCTTCCAGGAAGACGACACAATATTCCATATTCATCTGGATTCCTCTAGTCGTCTACCCCTGGAATAATACCCAAGATCTATGCAACAAAATTAAAAATCTCTATGTTGCAAGCACCGGGCTTACATTAGTGAATATGAGTGGAATGAAAGAATACTATAGTGATTGAATTGGAATGAATGAATGTTAGAGGATGAATGTCATGTGGTTTGTACTGGGCATATTTTGACACGGGTGTAGGACCATCATTGTCTATTTTTATCCTTTTTCTATCATCTGTATTGTCTACTGTATATAATGTCTACACTATTTGATACAAAAAAAAGCTCTAAGATAAAGAATAAATAACTCTATGTTTAAAAAGAATACATCATCTCTGAGTATATATTGAACGGACTTGTGTGTTGTGCAACATTGGCTCCTAGAAAAATCACCCTATAAAAAATTGTTGGATCCCTTGGGGACGATCATATCATATGGGCAGGGTTGCTCTCTTTTTTCTATTCATAGATTATTATTTTTTTAGAGCAGAAATACAAATGTCATGATGTTGGGACTTTTAAAGAAACCTTTCAAGAAACCTTTTTTATATTTCCCTTTGGAATTAAGTATTTAACTTTAAACCAGAAATTCCACCTTTTAGAGGCCTGTTTAGCAAGGTTATTCTGCATTTCACAGAGACAAGGCTCGAATTTAAAAGGTCACAATGTCAACATGACAAAGACAGAAGGCCTACTACATTTACTGTGAAGGGTTCACACATACCAGTTTTTAGAACAAATGCTTGCTACCACCCTATACAATGGTACTCATTTTAACACCACCTAACGTCTAACTGGGCCCCGCTAAAGTTAGAACCTTCAACCCTGATATTAAACACAAACCTCTGCACCGGGCACATTGACTCACCGAGCTATGAAAAACAACCTCAATAACAACCCACAAGTTTGTATTATACACAAATGTATGCATTTACTGAAGCCAGGGACACTTTCAAGCTATGGTAAATGACAAGAATCTGTGTTAAAAAAACATTTAACTCAATTTCGACTTTTATCTTTGGGGCACTTAAAAAAAAATATCCTATAATTGTTTTACATATTAATCAT
Organism: Lissotriton helveticus; assembly: GCF_964261635.1. Lineage (NCBI taxonomy): Eukaryota > Metazoa > Chordata > Amphibia > Caudata > Salamandridae > Lissotriton > Lissotriton helveticus. The sequence continues at coordinate 56,959,675 of NC_136069.1, read as the reverse complement.
CCTCAGGATGTTCTTTACACGTTACAGATATTAGACATTAGTCATATCTCATGTAAATCCTTGGAAAAATGAGTTTTTTACGCCTGCGCCAAGTGAAAACCAACATGCAAATTACCTAATTACACCGTAACACATAACTTAAATCAAATTTTAATACTAGGAGGTCATAGTATGAGTATTAAGCTTTATAAATATCAAAAAACGATTTTAAAAAGCACTTATTTTTTTCTCAAATAATTTTTCCATAATTAATAATTTTTCGTTCAATGAAACCAATTATCTGTTTTTATGTTAACTCCACATATAAAGGTAAGCTGCATCCCTTGCCTATCATTTTTAGATGCATTCATTTATGCGCCTACGCACAAAAAGCCTAACTTAAAACATGACATTTTTCGCGCCATTTTTAAAGGACAATCAGTATTTAGCAAAAGAACCAAAATAAAGAGAAGAAAACCCCATTTGGAATGTCTTCCAGTGATACAAAGTGATGAACCTTATTTTTGTAACCCTCTAAAACATTATTCTGAAATGAAAAAAAATCCAACTGTGCTAAGTCCTGGGCTAAATAAACATTCCAATGCTATTTATGGCCTTCGAAAACAACATCTGCTGCCTTAAGGCAGGAAAGGCTGAAACCTGAAAGAGTGCTGAAACCTGAGCACGCTTTCAGTTTTACTGAAAACAGACATTTCAAGTTTTTTTAAAAATGCGCGTGCAAAAAAGATGCATTTAAATTTAGCAAAAATCCACTTTAGCTGAAGTGTTTGTCTTTTTCATGTACTACAATGCATGTAAGTAAAAAAAAATGCTATAAATTCGTTTTGCTACAAAACACACAATTATTTTTGAGGCCCTTCGTATTCCTAGTGAATGTGAATTTTAACTTTATCTATTTTAAGCATTTAACAGTTTGCACATATGCGTTTTTGCTTAGTCTGTAAATTAAATAGCAACACATAGCGATTTTTAGCATGTGACATAGAAAATTGCTGGAGTGTTATTTAATTTCTACTTAATATTAATTAATCTGACATTTTACTTAACAGACTGAAAACATCAAGAAACCTACAAACACATTGAGCTCATTGCAGACATAAAGAGAAAAGATTTAAACACTCTGGACACACAATACAGCGCTGTAGCTATTACTGAAGTTACACTAATGAGAAAAACCACATAGACATTGAAACACACATTGAACCCACAAATCGACACTCAGGACGAAAACAAAGCCATTTGTAAATACTAGCTGTAAGTCATATTTACAAGAAGCACGTCGCAATAGGGTTCCAAAAGACTGCAAAAAACATAGCCCAACAGACTGCTGTATGTGCACGAAGCCACAACACACTTAATTCACTAGCTTTGGCTGGCAGAACACCAAAAATCATTCTGCATATCTCCATTCGTAAAACTGTACAGAACAAAGGATCCTTGTTTTGTATTATGTCATATTTTAATTCCCTGGGGATACAAAATCACCAAGGAAGAAATATGTTTTTTAAATCTAAACCTATTTAGATATCCCCTTTAGGGGAAGCCGGCTAATCCAAACGTATACAAAGTTGGCCAACACAAATCTCCAAATTCGCTAAGATCAGGCATCTTATAGCTCACTAATCTAGCTTCAAACTTCAAGGGGCTATCTCTATCAATACACTCGTAAATATACAAGACCCTCGGTTTTTGAAAATTGCAATATTCAAATAAAACTAAGGACAAATCAAACTAAGAACCAATCAAAATCAAAGAACCAAAGAACAAAGGACTGGGAGCGACCCACTTATACTTAACTCTTACTTTTACTAATCAAAATGTTATCTAGATTCTAACTGTCAAGTTCTATATGACCTAATGGTCTTTTTAAGAATACTCACGCAAAAAGGTTATTAGTCAGGAGTGACATCATGTGGAGGATCAAAAATCAGGAAGATCAGAAATATACTGGGCCGCAGAATCAAAGAATCTCCAGAATCCCCGTGCACAGAGTACCTTCTTAGTAGAATCTTGCTCTGTCCTCCTCAGTTTATTTCAGTCTCCTGGCACAATCACTCCAACAGAAAGTCACTTCTCTGATGATCCCCGCGTTAGGGCGCCAACTGAAGAACTACATAATTTTCGCTCTCAGGGAGTACTTACTAATATAACAAGAACTTGGCACAGCCTCTGAAAATATGAAAAGACATCTTTATTAAACTTAACATAGTGAGGCCACGTCACCCAGAAGCCGTAGCAAGTGGATGAGGTAGTCTGAGGAACAAAAAGGACAGAGGCCTTTTATATGTTTTTAGCGTTACATGACTCAGTACAAAAAAAGAAAGGGGCAGTTCTAGCTTTTGCAAACATGCAAAAACCCAACATTCCTTCTTACACAAGCTGCAGAAACCCATAATAAAAACCCGGCACATCCCCATCGTAAACAGGCCATAAAGAAGGGAGCAGAGACAGGTGTGAGTAAGATAAGACAGGGTGTGTGTGCGATGAAAAGGTTTATGGCATGTTGTGCCTTGATGCTATCTCACTCGCCCACTGGGAAAGGAACTGGCCGGGCAGGTTCGGCCTGGGGCAATGGTTTCAGCTTGCCCAGGTCACAGAGAAGTCAATTAAGGTGTACGTGTCCTTTGGAATCGAATTTGGCTGTAGTTATAAGCCTATATGAGGGCAACTCACAAAATGGCTGCTGTACACAAAATGGAAGCCAAGGGTTCAGGACGAAAATGACGATTTCGAGGTGAAATCGTTACTGGAATATGACGAAAATGCTTGTACATAGTGTACTAGCCATCTCGGTCTTTTGATATAAAAATCGTCATGCTACGAGAAAGTTTATTACACGAGTCCAGAATTTTCAGTACCACAACGGGGCTGCACAGGAACAGTCCAACGCACCAGACAGTGTTGCTAGTGAACGTGCACGTGCAGCGCGTGGACGCAGGAAGTAGCGACCTATGCCTGTTGCCATACATGAAATGGGTGATGTAACCCATGTCCGATTGGACATTGATCACAATACTGGAGGTGTGCTTAATAAACACCTTAACATGTAACTGTTACTGGCTCTGTCTCGTTACTCACTCAGAAATAGTTTGACGTAATCTCTGCCCGTCTCTGTCTCCCATCATGTTCATTTGCAACACCAGCTGCGCAGGGCTCTGGCTGAGGGTTGTCCTCGTCCTCGCCATCTGAGTCAGTTAGTTCCACTGCTGTTCCTTTTTTTGTGGCCAGATTGTGTTGCATTGCACATGTAGCAATTATCTTGCAACATTTCATGGGGCTGTACAGACGTGCGCCTCCAGTTTTGTGGAGGCAACGGAATCTGCTTTTGAGTAATCCAAATGTGCGCTCCACCACGTTGCGTGTGCTCCTATGTGCCACATTGTATCTCCTCTCCCTTGGGGTTGTTGGGTTGAGATATGGTGTGAGTAGATAAGGCCAGAAGGCATATGCGCTGTCACCTATGTACAGAAGAAAGTGCCATTAATTTGTATGACCAACAGCTTGAGCCAGGGTGTACATCAGGGTGTGTCACATCGACTTACCTAGTAGGTATCCGTCTCCAAATTCACCTGCAAGCAGACGTGTATGGATGCCACTGTTCCGGAAGATGTACGAGTCGTGGCTACTCCCGGGGAATTTGGCCACGATGTCAATTATAATGTACTTGGCATTACATAACACCTGCACATTGATGGAGTGGGTGGATTTGCGGTTTCTGTAGAAGTATTCACTTGCTGCAGATGGGTATATGGGTCCCATTGATGCAGCCAATTACGTGTGGGAACTGCACAAGTTAGTAGAACTCCAGCTTGGTCCAGGAAGGTGTTGAAGAAACGGTATAGACAGCTCTGTGACACACCACACCACTGCGGCTATCACACCCTGGAAACTTCCTGATGCAAGGAGGTGCAGGCAACAGAGTACCTGGACATGGGTGGGGATTGCGTGGGCCCTTGGTGTCTGATGCTCCAGATAGGGTTTTAGGTCCCGTATTAGGTCAAGGATGGTATCTGGGTGCAGTCTGTACCTTTCATGGATTTCAGGTTCAGTCAATTGGAACAATGTGATGCGTAGTCTGTACACCCGCTCTTCCCGTCTCCAGATCCTCACTCCTGCTGCTCTCAACCGTAGCCGCCTTGCTATGAGGTAGAGGGCCGCCATTGTGTTCACACAGATGCATTTTGGGCCTGTTTTTATGCACTGCACCTGATTACCACCTGCTCTGGAAAAGTGGTAAATACCGAATCGTTATTACCGAATTTGGTCATATTCGGTAATAACGAGGTTTGCTACATCGTATTTTTGGGGTTTTTACCGATTCGTTATTTCCGAATCGGTATTCATTGTTTCGGTATTCACCGATCGGTAAATAAGGAACCGGTAATTATTTACCGATTCGTTATTATCGAATCAATGCGGTATTATGTACATCTCACATGGCTAAATACCGGTCGGTAATGCCTAGAACGACCCATTTTGGTGTTACCGACCAGTATTTGGCCTCCTACATATGGCCCCAAGTCGTTAAAAAAGTTGACAAAGTTATCGCATAAGGCTTTAGAGAGCTGGACAAGGGAATTCAACAGTTTGGAGGTTTGTTTTTTAATGATGTCAAATAGTTCTCTTGGTATGTTTTTTGCCTTATCGAGCGCAGTACAGAAGAAGTTGATTTTTTCATTAATGATATGGTTTTTGTACTTTCTTCTTGCTGATTTGAGCTTTTCAATGTGGTTGGAGGAGGGGTTCTTTCTCCAGAGCCGTTCTGAGGCTCTGAGTTGCCTTCTTTCCTCGTTGATGTCCTTGTTAAACCATGTTCTTGAGGGGATGTTCCTGGTTTTTTTCAGTTTCATGGGGGCGAGTTGGTCTAAGATGGAGGACATCGTTGTGTTGTAGTGTGCTGTGAGTTCTGCAGTAGAGAGGCCGTCCGGGGAGATGGGAAGGAGGGAGGACACTTTTTCTTCTAGGTCAACAGTGTTGATCTGCAACAGGTTCCTAGACCACTTAGGGGGGGTCTCTGGTGGAGGGCTGATACATGATCGGTTGCGATAGGTGGAAAAGGATTAGGTGATGGTCCAACCGGTCGACTGGAAGGATGTGGTCTATAGTGACTGTGTCCTGTTGGGTGATGATGGCGTCCAGGATTGCACCTTTGTTATGGGTTTCTTTTGAGCAGTGCTGGGTAAGCTTGTTGGAGTGTAATAGGTCATTCAGTGTTTGTACTGGAACACTATTCTCATCATTCCCATAGAGATTGAGGTCGCCTAAAATTATGTTGTTAGTGCTTTGGAGGGAGCAGTGGGCTATCAGTTCTGACATGTGCTCCGTGAATGAGGCGGTGTTGCCTGGTGGATGGTACAGGAGGTTACAATGTAGTACAGTGTTTTTGGCGGTACTTATGTTGGTGGTTAGACTTTCAAAGGAGTTGTGGTTAATGGACTCTATTTCAGAAATCGATATGTTATTGTTGTGGATAATTGCCACGCCGCCACCTATTTGGTCCTTCCTATCCTTGTTGATGATAGAGAAGCCTGGGGGTACGAGCAAATCCAGAATGGTGGTCAAACAGTCGTTTAGCCAGGTTTCTGTGATAAAGGCTATGTCTATGTTATGGTTGAGAATGGTTTCTGCCAGCTCTGTGGCATGTTTCGCGGTGGATCTGCAGTTGATGAGCATGCAGTTCGTGTTGGGCCTTCCTATATTAGGTTCAATGGGGATGTTGATGAGGTAGGGTGGTGGTCTAGGGGGTTTCGGGAGGGTATGATCGTTTCTGAAGCCGGTGATTACCTGAATTGTAGAATGCTCGTCGCTGGGGGTAGTGTATAAGGAAGGTGGTCTAGGTGGTTTCGGGAGGAATTGATCGCTTCTGAAGCCGGTGATTATCTGGATTGTAGATTGTTCGGGGCTAGGGGTGGTGTATGAGGTGGCCAGCTCGAGTGCTTCCTCTGGGGACATGGCTTCAGAGGTTTTTCTTGGTTTCGTGCGGGGAGGGGCAGGCTGCCTAGCTAGGGGGCGGGGTTTTGTGTGGCTAGGGCGTGTGCGCTGAAGAACGGTGGGAGAGGGGTGGGAGTTTAGGGGGGGTTGTGAAGCGTCAAGAGGTTGGATAGAATGAGATTCAGTCCCTGTATTATAAAGGCGACTTGATTTTCGATACGGATGAGACGACAGTCTGTCGCATCTTGAGTGGTGGGGGGTTGCCTCTGGATGGGGTCACTGCTGCCTGTTGGTGCGTTGATGGAAAAGTGTTGTCTTTTGGTGTTTATTATGTTACCGGATAGGGTACTCGAGTGGGTCGTATGGTATGGAGGGTCTAGGTGTGGCGGTCGTTTGGAGTTGAAGACGGGTTGAGACTGGGGATTGGGAGCCATGGAGGAAGTATTGCGCTCGTCTGGTGTAGGCAGGGGCATGTTAGGCTTTGTATGGTGTGGGAGTGGTGGTCGTTTGGTCTTGAAGAAGGGTTGAGGCTAAGGGTTAGGAGCCACGGGGGAAATATTGTGATCGTCTGGGGGAGATCGAGGGATGTTAAGCCTAGGGGCAAAAACGGACGGAAGGTCTATGCTAGGGGGCGTGGCTAAGACCTTGTAGCTGCAGGAGTGAGTAGGGTTTGGGGTTGAGCGTCGGGGGCTGAGGATGAGGGGGTGAACTGGAGCTGCAAGGAGAGGGGAGGGTTTGGAGGGATGGGGTTGGGCATAGGTGGCTGAAGATGCGGGGGGTGAACTGGGCATGGGGGGCTGGTTGCCCGGTTGGGAGTGGGGCGTGGGGGAGGGGGTGATGCGAGGGTGGGGTTGGAATGAAGAGAGGGTAAGAGGAGATCAAAGGCTTCAAGATTGTCGTTGTTGGCTTGTATCAGCACGGTGCCGTTGGAGTATATGGTCTCCGAAGTAGTTCTGTGGCGTGGCAGCTGGTTAGGGGGGTAGAATGAGAGTTTACAGCTGTAGGGCGTGTTGGTGGTTTTGATGATTTGGCGTTTTGCTCTCAAGTTGGAGATCCAAAAGCCAGGTCTGGCTGTATGAAAGATGAGGTCCATTTTCACTTGACCTTTCACAGCAGAGTGATAGATGTCGGCAAAGAGGGATTCTGGGAATTGCCTGATCAGTGTATGTTTAAGGGATTTTTTTTATTTAGTTGCAAGATTAGAGGGGAGGGACAACGAGAAGGAGTTTGGACCATGTCGCCTAATGTAGGGTGAGGAAAGGGGGTTGGGGGGGATGTCGTGAGGGGAGGCATTATGGTTAGGTGTCAGTGAGGATGATAACTTTATGGGGGGTTCTACTACTAACCTAGTGGTCGAGGCGGGGGACCTTCCCAACAGGTTTAAGGGAGACCGATCTTTGTGTAACTGTAGTGTGTTGGAGAGAGTAGAGACGAGGTCGAGGAGAGCAGGGGAGATAGGGAGAGGGTGGGGTTTAGGTCCGGTTAGAGTCTGCAGGGGAGACGCGATCTAGGAGATCAGGGGGAGAAGGGGACAGGGGGGATCTTGGGACTACTAAGAGTCTGCAGGTGATACGCAATCTAGGAGACCAAGGGGAAATAGGGAAGGGGGTATCTAGGGTTCTCTGGAAAGTACAGGGGAGTGGATTAATGGTGAAGTCCAGTACGAATGAATAGAGGTCGAGGTGTGCTTCCCCCCCAGAGAGCGGAATGTCATTGGGGCTGCGGAAGCTCTGAGGGGGGGGTGCTAGCTGAGTCAGAAGGGAGCTATGACGAAGGGATGCTGTCTCTCCGCAGCTGATGAGTAGTCACTGTGGATGGTGCTCTTTACGAGACCAATTCAGGACAGGAGGAGAGGGCCTTGGTGAAGGGAGGAGGTCCAGTTTACTCTGAAAGCATCTTGTAGAGGGAGCCAGGGCAAGATGTTGTCACCCGGATTTTTTTTCAGGGAGTGATTCACCTGCGCCTCCTTCAGTTCAGCAGCCGATGTTCCCTTGCGTGGGTGTCAGAGTGCGCACCGAGTGCTAGTCCCCTAGAGTTTCATGGGGAGTTGTCACGATTGACCACCATTATGAAATCAGGCAGAACAGGGGGGTTTGAGCAGGGCGCTCACAGACTGCCAGTATGAAATTTGAAGAGATGTCCGGGACAGGAGGCCATCTGGGTTCTTGTTCCAGGCAAAGCTCCCATGAGCTAATGTTCAGAATGCCCCTCTTGATTGTTCGGGACAGAGTGATTCATCTAGTTGTCTCTAGCTTTCCGCCATTTTGAAGTCAGGCGGGACGGGGTGATCCGGGCAGGGGCTCCTGTTTAGAAATTGTGACCATTCCAGTAGGAGGCCAGGAAGGCGGGAGAGAGAGCCCGGGTTCGTGTCGGCCATAGCTACCCCCCCACGATCACTTTAGGCTGCTCCCGAGTCAGATTGTCGATAGAATTCCGCCATTTTGAGGTCAGGCGGGACGAGGTGATCCGGGCAGGGGCTCCGGTTTCAGTTGTGGCTTATCCAGCGGGAGGCCAGAAGTTGTGAGAGAGAGCCCGGGTTCGTGTCAGGGGGATTGCCCCCCCCACGCTCAGATCAGGCTGCCCTCGAGTATATTTCGAGAGAATTCTGCCATTTTGAAGCCAGACGGGATAGGGGGACCCGTGCAGGCGCTCCAGTTTCGGTCCTGGCCATTTGGAGTGAGGTCGAAGGCGAGAGGCAGAGCCCGGGTTTGAGCCAGGGCAATTACCACCCCCGCGCTCAGTTCCGGTAGCCCCCGAGTGCTTCGGGGCATAACATTACCGGCCGGCTGTGATGTTTAGACCGCCATTGCTGAGACAGGCGACTTGGGGAGAGGGGGTGACCATTGTTTTAATCTTGTTCATGATCCGTGGAGTCGGGTCCACTCGGTGTATCTCGTAGCTCGTGGCATCTGCCAAGAGGCATAAGCATTCCTCTTTGTCCATGGTGTAGTCCATTAGGACTATGGCACCCCCCTTGTCCGCTGGCTTGAAGACCAGCTCGCGGTTGTTCTTCAATTGGTCAAGGGCTGTCCTCTCCTCTCGGTTCATACTCTGAAAACCCCTGGTGTTGTTGATGTCAATTTTTTCCATTTCAGTGAGGACTGCTTGTTCAAAGGCCAGAATGTTGCAAGAGATGTTCTGGGTTGGGGGGGGGGAGTGTATTTTTTTCGTAGACCAGTCTTGGTCTGATTGTGGTTAGAATATCGGTCTCTCCAAAGAAGTCTTTTAGCTTAATCTTTCTAATGAAAGGAGTCTTCCCAGTTGCAGCCTTGATGCCCAGAGCGAAGTCCAGAGTGCCCAGACTGTCGAAGAAGAAGTGGTGCCTTGAAAATAATCTTGTCCCACAACAAATCTAGGGACCCACCCACAGGAAAGCCCTTAAATACCCTAAGGAAAGGGTCTGGACGATACAGGGTTCCCTCCTAGGGGAGGGATCAGACAGTGGAGAGGATACTCCCATGTCCTTTGTCCAGTTTAGCTCCAGAGCTGGAGCAAATGGCTCCCTTAGCTGGTTTGAACTGGACTATGCAAGGAGGGCACCAAATGTACCCTTCAAGCAGACTGAGTGGCGTTGACAAGCACTCCCACCTGGCCCAAATAGACTAAACCCTGTCTGGGAGGTGGTCACACCTCCTTGTGACAGGAAACCTATTGTTCTGCTTTCCCCTGATCGAGCTTGGTCCAGCAGCAGGAGGGCAGAATTGTGTCTCTGGTCGGCAGCAGCCATGTGTGCTGTTCGGGTGTAGAAGACTGGTACCTGGAGCACTGATGGTCTACTGGAGGAGCTTTACAGTGCATGGAATCATATCTCCAAACCGCTTACAGTGTGGGGGTATGATTACAACATGTTTGATATGAAACATGACAGGGTTAGTTTCAGCCAGTTTAGAGATGGTCATTGCGTAGTGACGCATGACTACTATATATATATATATCTATATATATATAGATATATATATATATATCGTAATGGCTGATGCATTAACAACCTGGGAGAATGGACTCCGCAGGTTTTAGGGGTGCCCTCCTCATGCAGGGGTACAAAAGGGGGTGCTGATGGACGGAGCATCCGAATCAATCAAACACTCACACCCAGTCAAAAGATCTGGGTTTAATCCATCACTGTTCTTTAGCCCACTCTGCCACCCCAGTTCAGACATGGCTATATGCAAATCAGTCTGACCCTGTGCCTCATGGGAACAGTCCGGCCCGAACTGCCAAGCCATGCCTTCCCTGGACCGGAAACAAGCTTCCGAGGACCGGTTTCTGGCATTCCAGCCGTCTTCAGCCCGGCTTGCTTGAATCCAGTGGCAAAGTGAGCAAGGGACTCCCGTCTGAGCATACCCTGCCACACTTATGGCGGCCAAAAGCGGTACAAAAGGGGGTGGTGATGGACGGAGCATCTGAATCAATCAAACACTCACACCCAGTCAAAACATCTGGGTTTAATCCATCACCGTTCTTTAGCCCACTCTGCCACCCCAGTTCAGACATGGCTATATGCAAATCAGTCTGACCCCGTGCCTCATGGGAACAGTCCAGCCCGAACTGCCAAGCCATGCCTTCCCTGGACCGGAAACAAGCTTCTGAGGACCGGTTTCTGGCATTCCAGCCGTCTTCAGCCCGGCTTGCCCATCACCACCCCCTTTTGTACCGCTTTTGGCAGCCATAAGTGTGGCAGGGTATGCTCAGACGTGAGTCCCTTGCTCACTTTGCCACTGGATTCAAGCAAGCCGGGCTGAAGATGGCTGGAATGCCAGAAACCGCTCCTCATGCAGGGGCATCCTCACACTTAGAACTGAGCACCCTGTCTTCAGGATTGAAAGGCCTGCTTCAGGGGTAACTTATAGGTGTTGTAGGAGAGTAGGGTCTGCTTTCCTATGGTAACCCCAATTTTTGCTTTTTGCTTCACTGGTTTTCGACTTAGATGTGGCTGTGGGCCTGCTAATCAGACCCACAGCCCTGCTCTTCTCTCTCTAAATTCACACCATGTACTTTAGGTACATCACCAATTGGGATTTGGGTCACTCTTGTGAGTCCCTGTACAGTGTACTATAGGTTACCCAGGGCATAGGTGCACCCAAGGCCTACATGGGGCTGCAGCATATCTTTTGCCACCCCTGGCTGGCCATCTAAACTGACACAACTGGCTGATCACTCAGCTGGGGCAAGGTTGTGTAATCACCCCTTGCTTAGATATAGTATACCTATGTCAAAACTTATATCTAGACACATATGCACCTATAAGTCACTCCTATGGCAGGCCTTAACAATCCTGGAGTGCTTGGTTTTATGTGAGATTGTGCTCTAGCATGAGCTGAGCCTGTCTGCAGCTTTCGGAACCATGTCCTTATAGAGGTTCTAGGATATTGCCATACCATATACTCTTAAGTGCATTATGAACCTCGCGGTTAAATGCTAACTCTAGTTTGGCTTTATCAAAACATGTTGTGTAAGGTGTCATACGCTTTAGAATACTATCCCCTCGCCAGTTCTGGCGACGGGGGTAGCCTTCCACCTTTCTAGAGGGAGAAGACATGTTACTTCCATTAATCCCGGTTAAAGTTAACCAGAGCCTCAGCATCACAAAATGGATGCTGCTGCCACAGACACAAGTCTGAATTCCTGATGCTGGGAGTCCTTCCAGCGAGGGAGGCTTGGACAATAGGTTTCGTGTCACAGGGAGGTGCTAGCACCACCCCAGACAGGCTATAGTGTATTGAGGCAGGGAGGGCTGAATGAAATGAGACACTGCATTTTGGCACACAAGGTGTCCCATGCATAGTCCAGTTCAAACCGGTGCTGGGGCACTCCAGCCCCAGCTCTGGCGCGAAACTGGACAAAGGGAAAGGGGTGTAACCACCCCCTTCCTGGGTCCCACCCATAGGAGGGACCTAGCAGGTAATCCAGCCCCTAAATTTGGTATATAGGTAGGAGCTGAGTCCCAAGACTTTAGATTTATCCTGACTGAAACTCTGATACGAAACTCTGGACCTTCGACATCCTACTCGACGTAGAAGACTGAAGAATCTCCCTTGTGGTCAAGGAGTGACCACCCTGCAGAAGCAGGCACCATCAAGCGATTAACGGTTTGCTCTGTCGATGCTCCTGCCGGAGCCCGAGCACAGAGCCTGACAAGACCTGGACTTCCAGACATCCAACAGCCAGATCCACAGCCACAGCAAAGCTGAGACCCGTGGAGGTGACGAGAGACGTGGGACTGGTCATCTTGGAAAGCCTGCGAATTGCTTTCCGTGCAACTTCTGAGGCACCCTCGAAGTTGTGCATAGGGGATTGAGAAGCCCCAGACCCGAGCACCAACTGCATTGAAGATCAGCCCTCCACACTCCACGAGTTCTGCATGGGGCCCTTCTGTATTTTCCTGCTCGACGCGTCTGTCCGGTCACTTGCCTGTTGGCTAGTGGCCTCTGTGACGATGAACCTTTGAATTTCCAATGCTGGTCTGGTTGCTCCAGACTGGCCCTTGCTCCCCTGAAAAGGAGCAGCCCATCAGACCTTGCTGGTCTGATTAAGAAACCATCTTCCTTTTCTGTGTGGGTTGCCTTTGCCAAGGCTTGTTGACTCCAATCCGGAAGCCGACACCGCCGACAGCGAGATCCTTTGTGGGACAGTCTGTATCCAGCTCTTGGTCATCGTCGACACCTCCTGGTCCACGTGGCTGCAGAGACAAGCTTCATGACATCACCTGATTGCTTCGCAACATCGCCTGGTTCCTTCCTGGTTCCATCCTGGTCACTGGCTAGTGACCCAGACTCTGTCCCCTCTGCTTTCAGGTACTCCTCATCCTCGATCCGCCCTTGGATCCACCCGGACACTTCTCTCTTGGTCGCCTGCAGCATCTTTCTCCAAGGCTCCATAGGAATCAGCGACGAAACCCGATGCACTTTGACACCTTTGCACCCGCTTCCTGTGGGTGAGGTAAAGCGAGTATTTTGATACTCCTCTTGGTATGGACTACCCTAGTGTCCTAGTTTCAAGTAGCTTTTCCCTAGTCCCCCCGGAAGTGTCCTTAAAGAACTAGTTTCCATTTCTTTAGTTCCCATTCTAACTCTATGTTAACTTGCGTGTGTAAAAACACTGCACGCGCATCCCGTGGGCCTCCTACTCTCTATCCATTGGTAGTGCAGTGTAGCCCTAGTGATTCTCCAGGCCCTAGGCCTTTCCTTTGTTCGTGACGTGGTTCTTATACCACTATTTTAGTATATGGTTCGAAGTGCCCCTAGGACATTACTGTATTTTGTGCAACTTATTGTATTTTGATTAAGTATCTTGTATTGTGCTGGTGCCTCTGTCCTCATAAAGAGTTCAGAGGATTGTGTTAGAAATAAATACATATATATTTTGATATACAACCTCTGTGGTGTCCTTTCACTTGGTATTAAAGGGATTGCATATGGTAAAACAGCTGGCTTCACATGCCCTCTTGAGTTTAACCTAAGACTGCTTTGTCCATGCTACCACTAGGATAGTTGGTCTATAAGGTTGACTTTACAACCATCACCATAAGGGTTGTTTGGACTGATACAAGGTGCCCACTAGAATAGTGGACATCCCATATCAGGCCAACTTCTCACATTGGTGGCAGCGGTTGGGATTTGAGCTTGCTGTTGTTTTACCAATTGTAATCTTTGCAATATCATTTGAAAGATCATACAGGTACCTATAGGTACATATAAAACAAGACTTAGAATACTTAAGTTCTACTGAACTTAGTTGTTGTAGACCAAAGGGCCTATCACACCCTGACTACAACTCCTAGGGAGGTTTAGTAGGAAAACACTTAGTGTAGGTAGGTGCACACACCACACCTCACTAGATCATGTCTGGCACAGGTGATCCATCTGGATCTCTACCTGCGGTGAGTGACCCTCCCAGGGCACCCTCTAGATATGACATTCTCAATTTCCAAGAGATAAGACACTTGTGTACCTCAAGGAGATTGAAAGAGGGTTCCAACCCTACCATCCCACACCTGATAGAACTCCTAGAGCGAGCTGACATTGAGAAGGCCTCTAAACCAGGCCCCTCAGATAATACAGGTGAGGGTGTACCCTCCACAGAAGATGACTCCCCAACCCCAGAAGAGGAGGAAGAGGAGGCTGAAGAAGATTCTGAGGAAAAGGTAGACAGCCAAACTATAGTCAGGAGACTTAGCCAGGCTAACTTAAGCCAACTTGGGGCTGAGAATGGGACAGCCCCATTCAGGCCTTCAAGTGGGCTTAACCAGAGGTATAGGAGGGAGAGATCTCACTCAGGTGATTCTCACCACTCAATGGCTCTAGAGGTTCTCATCGGGGAATGACTTCCTCTCAAAGGAGAGAACATGAGGCTAGGATGAGGGAAGTCCAACTCAGAATAGAGAAGGAAGAACTTTCCCTAACCCAAGCAAAACTTGCTTTGGCAAGGGAGCAAAAGTTAAGTGAATTAGATTCCACTGGTGGCAGCAATATCCCTAAGGATTAAGACAGGTCCTATGACAATAGACACATGAGTAAGATTGCGCCCCCTACAAAGTTGGGGATGACATCCACAAATGGATAACTGCTTTGGAGAGGGCCTGCAAAGTACAGCAGGTACCCCAAAGTCAGTGGGCAGCAATCGTGTGGCTCTCCTTTGCAGAAAAAGGAAGAGACAAGCTCCTCACAGTTAGTGATGATGATGCTAACAATTACACTGTCCTGAAGAGTGCTCTAATTGATGGGTTTGGCTTAACAACTGAACAGTACAGGTTGATGTTCAGGGATACCCAGAAGACACAGACACAGGACTGGACTGATTTTGTTGATTGGGCCACTAAGGCTCTGGAAGGCTGGTTGCTGGGAAGTTAAGTTAGGGACTATACAGGATTGTATGATTTGATCATGAGAGAACAAATCCTTAATAATTGTCAGAATCAGTTGTTGCACCAACACCTGATTGACTCAGATCTGACCTCTCCCCAAGAATTGGGAAAGAAGGCAGACAAATGGGTCAGAACCAGGGTTAAGCAGAAGCCCCAGAACCAAGGTGGTGATCAGAAGAAGGCAGACCAAAAAGGTGGGGATCAGAAACCAAAAGACCAGAAGTCTTCATCAGGCCCCCAACATTCTAATGAAGGGGGGTCCCAAACTTCTAAGAAGAAGAAGAAGAAAGAAGGTCCAAAGAAACCTTGGTGTAATTATTGTAAATCTGCCTCTCACTGGTTTAGTGAGTGCACCAAGAAAGTTACAGCCCCTACCACTGTAGCCCCTAAGGCACCTGCACCCCCTAGTACAGTTAACAGTGGTAGTTCCCAACCAAAGGCTATAGTGGCGTTAACCATGGGTACTGAGGTGGATTCTGGCTTAGTCAGGATACCAACCCAGGCTGTTCTTGTCTGTAATGTGGACATGGCTATGTCCTCAACTGTGAGTCCCAGTACTCTGGGCAAGTACAGGCAAACACCTTTGATAAATGACAAAGTGGCTCAGGCCTACAGGGACACATGTGCCAGTGTCACTATGGTGACACCTAACTTTGTGGACCCTGGACAGATTGTACTGGGTGATAATTACCTGGTGACCAATGCTAGCAATGTCACTACTACCCATAGTGTGGCAGTTGTTAACTTCTCCTGAGGAGGGGTAACTGGCCTCAAAAGAGTTGCGAAAAGTGCAGACCTCCCAGTTGAATGTCTGTTGGGCAATGATCTGAAATCCTCAGTATGGTCAAAAGTGGAGTATAGGACTCATGCAGAGATATTACGCATATCTGCACATGTCCTTGCTGTGACTAGGTCACAGGCCAAAAAGTGCCAAACTGAACAGGCCTTGGATCCTGAAACTATGGACCAAGTGCCATCCAAGAGAAAGAGCAGTAGGGTTAAGGCAGTGCCTTCCCCCCTGCCTACAAGTGAGGATCAGCCTTCTCAGGAAACTGATTCTGAGACTCCTGAAGGAACTGTCCTAGAAGAACTTGAACCTGACCAGGTTGAGTTTCTTGGGACAGGGGGGCCTTCAGAGGCAGACTTGAGGCAGGCACAGTTAGACTGCCCCTCTCTTGAACCCCTCAGACAGCAAGCTGCTTCTGAGGCTGCTTGGAATGCTCCAGGTGCCCATAAAGCTTATTGGGATGAAGGACTTCTTTATTCTGAGGGTAGAGAACCCAAGCCTGGTTCTTCCAGGAGGTTGGTCATACCTCAGACCTTTAGGGGTTTCCTTCTTACCTGAGCCCATGATATTCCTTTAGCAGGACATCTAGGCCAGAACAAGACTTGGGACAGGCTTGTCCCTCACGTTCACTGGCCCCATATGTCAGAAGATACTAAGGAGGTTTGTCGCAACTGTGTGACCTGCCAAGCCAGTGGCAAATCAAGTGGCACAACAAAGGCCCCCCGCATACCACTACCTGTGGTGGGGGTATCCTCTGAAAGAGTAGGGATTGACATTGTTGGACTAATGGATCCCCAAACAGCCTCTGGGCACAGATTTATACTGGTGGTAGTGAATCATGCCACCAGGTATCCAGAAGCTATTCCCCTAAGGACCACAACAGCTCCTGTTGTGGCAAGAGCCCTCCTGGGAGTTTTCTCAAGAGTGGGCTTTCCAAAGGAGGATGTCTCACACAGAGGTGCAAACTTCATTTCTGGGTACTTGACTGCTATGTGGAAAGAGTGTGGTGTTAATTACAAATTCACTACACCCTACCATCCACAGTGCAATGGGCTTGTTGAAAGATTCAACATGACCCTCAAGGGTATGATCAAGGGTTTACCTGAAAAGCTTAGGCGAAGATGGGACATCCTTCTACCCTGCCTTCTGTTTGCTTACAGAGAGGTCCCACAAAAGGGGGTTGGCTACAGCCCTTTTGAACTTTTGTTTGGGCATCCTGTAAGGGGACCCCTATGTCTGGTGAAGGAAGGATGGGAGTTACCTCTCAAAAAGCCTAAACAAGACATAGTGGACTATGTACTTGGTCTCCGCTCCAGGATGGCTGAGTATATGAAGAAGGCTTCTAAAAACCTTGAGGCTAGCCAAAAACTTCAAAAAGCTTGGCATGACCAAAAGGCTGTGCTGACTGAGTACCAGCCAGGACAGAAGGTGTGGATGTTGGAGCCAGTGGCCCCAGCAGCACTCCAGGACAAATGGTCTGGACCCCACACCATTGTTGAGAAAAAGGGAAAGGTCACCTACTTGGTAGACCTTGGAACCCCTAGGAGCCCCCACAGGGTGCTCCATGTCAACAGACTCAAAGCATATGTTGATAGGGCAGAAATGGGCTTGCTCATGGCTTCAGATGAGGGACAGGAGGAAGAGAGTGACCCTCTCCCAGACCTGTTGACTCAGAACCCTGATGATGGTTCAGTTGATGGTGTGGCCGTATCTGGCAGCCTCACTGACCAGCAGCAACAGGATTGCAGACAAGTTCTACAGTCCTTTAGACATATGTTTTCATTGACACCTAGTCAGACTAACTGGTGCACCCATGAGGTGGACACTGGCGACAGTGTGCCTGTGAAGAGTAAGATCTACTGTCAACCTGACCATGTCAGGTACTGTATAAAGACTGAGGTACAGAAAAAGCTCGAGTTGGGAGTAATTGAGCCATCAGAGAGCCCCTGGGCCAGCCCAGTAGTCCTTGTACCAAAACCTCACACCCAAGATGGTAAGAGAGAGATGAGGTTCTGTGTGGGCTATAGAGGTCTCAATGCTGTCACTAGGACAGATGCTCACCCAATTCCAAGATCAGATGAGCTCATTGATAGATTGGCTTCTGCCAAGTTTCTGAGCACATTTGATTTGACAGCTGGCTATTGGCAAATCAGGCTAGCTGAGGATGCCAAGGCCAAAACTGCTTTCTCCACCCCAGGAGGTCATTATCAATTTGTGGTAATGCCCTTTCGCTTGAAGAATGCACCTGCCACTTTCCAAAGGTTGGAGAACCAAGTCCTCACTGGGTTGGATGACTTTTGTGCAGCTTATCTTGATGATATTGCTGTCTTCAGCTCCACCTGGGAGGATCACCTGATCCACCTGAAGAAGGTTTTAGAGGCCCTGCAAAAGCCAGGCCTAACTATCAAGGCCACAAAGTGCCAGATAGGGCAGAGTAAGGTTGTGTACCTGGGCCACCTTGTAGGTGGGGGTCAGGTTCAACCACTGGAGAGAAAGATCCAGACCATCAAGGACTGGGCTCCTCCAACCACCCAGACACAGGTCAGAGCTTTCTTGGGCCTGTCTGGTTACTAAATGTAAATGTAAAAATGTAAATTGATACTTGTATAGCCCATTGCTTTTATTAGCAGAAGGCTGACCCCTAGAGAGAAACATTGGTCAGCTATTGAGAGGGAGGCCTTTGCTGTGGTTTGGGCCCTGAAGAAGTTGAGACCATACTTGTTTGGCACTCACTTCAAAATTCAGACAGACCATTTAGCCCCTCTTGTGGCTAAATCAGATGAAGGGTGAGAATCCCAAGGAGGCGTGGCTTGGGCGCCGACGGGAATGGCGGCGTGAGCTCGGAGCTCCGTGCCTGATCCCGGCAATAATCCTGTTATCCCCCTAAATCTGTATCTAAATTACAGCTAGAGTTTCAGCACATTTCTGTCCCCCAACGAAGTTGGTAATGTATAACATGTTTGTTTGAAAACCTGATGTTCTGTTTATCATGTGCGTCGCATACTCATGGTTTTAGCATTCAAGTATCAACCCAGCATATGTCACTGTATTTTCACCTAATTATTCAGAACGAGAAAACTGGGTAATGTAGTTCCCGCTAACCAATATGGCGGTTTCAGCCCGTGAAGCTATAACACTCATAACATGTGACCGCAGTACTTCAACCCCATTGGTTGACGCTGCGATCACGTGTTACACATTCAAACCTATGAGAAGCTATGTTGTTATGCGGTATGCAAACATTTTGAACCCACTTGGAAGCGCGAACGCGCTAAGATTGACGTGAGTGTTACGATGGCTTGTTATTTGTTTAATATATGCTGTGTTAATAGAGCATGGAGAGCAGGCTTGCAATGCTTTTTCAAGGGTATTGATTCATGATGGTAGTTAACGCTGGACGCTGATAAGCAGCGGACATAGTCAATGAGTACCCAAGCAGACAAATGTGTTTATTTTCATTTTCTCTAAATGTTTATGTGTACACGAAGTTTTCATTGAGACAGCGCGTAGAGTGACTAATTTGGTCCTGTTTTGTTTTCAATCCACAGACCCCTGACGAAGGGTCATGTATTTTCGACCCGAAATGCATTGGGTGTTGTAAAAAAGTGGCGCATTAATGATGATGATGTTTGCGGCATAAGAATTGGATTATGTTGCTAAATACAAGACATGAAAAATTGCACAAACCTTCAAATGAAACACGATAAAATTGAACGTTTCAAATAAAATGCTGATGAACTTAATATAGAAAACATTGTTTTCATTGTGAATTGGGAACCCAGTCTGGAGCTTAGTGAATCTAAACTCAACTATTGTTACAGGCTGGTGGATACATGGCACGCACATCACCTACAAGAAAGAGACTATTCCTTTTATTCAGCACTGCATGAACTGCACGTCAGGATAGATGCTATACTGTGTTCTAAATCGATAGCAAGCATAGCAGCGCATTCTGAGTACCTGGCTAGAACTATTTCAAACCACAACCCACTGTTACTGTCCTTTAACTGGTTGCGGGAGAGGTGCTCCATACCCACTTGGAGGCTTCGCCCGGAGACACTGGAGGATCAGGTCTTCTGGGCAGAGGTTAAGGAGGGCATTGAGCATTATTTTGAGGTTAACCAGGGAACCGCTTCCTCTAGGTCAGGAGAATGGGACGCCTTCAAGGTGGTGATACGAGGGCTCTGTATTAGTAAATACTCCGGGGTACGGAAAGTGATCTTGAAGGATGTGGCCAAAGCTGAGGACCGCCTGAGGGAAGTGGAGAAACAATGGCCTGAGCAGCCGGCATTGCAGGCGACGCTCATTGAGGCGAAGGAAGCGGTGGTGGTCGAAGTGGAGCGCTTGCGCAGTTTAGATCATAAAAACTATTTGGTGAAGGCCCACGCAGAGCTAGATAAAGTGGGCACGCTGCTTGCACGAATAGCAAACCCAGTCCAGAGAGGGAACCCGATTATGAAAATAGAGACGGCAGCAGGAGATATGGTTTACTCACAGGGGGAGGTGGTGTCGCGATTCCTAACATATTACCAGTCACTGTACCTGTGCAGGTTGGCGGGAAAGGGGACGGACATCGAGGACTACCAGGCTGAGATCCCCCTTCTGGCTTAGAGGAAGAGCAGGCCATGGCACTAGGGGGAGATATAACACTGTCAGAGATCCAATGTGCGATTAAGGGCATGGCCAGGAATAAAGTGGCGGGAGCAGATGGGCTGCCAATTGAATTTTACGCACACTATGTGGACATCTTGGCACCCCGCCTGCTGGAAGTATATACGGAGGCCAAGGTGTTGGGTCAGTTATCCACTTCGATGCGTGAAGCGTTGATCATCCCCCTTCTGAAACCCGGCAGAGGGGAAACGGATGTGACATCCTATAGGCCACTGTCCATGTTGACGGTGGACTATAAAATACTGAGCTGGATTCTGGCAACCCGATTACTGCGGTATATGACTGCGCTGGTGCATACTGACCAGGCGGGATTTATCCCCACGCGTAACACGTCTTCGAACATCCGGAGATTGGTGCGGATTATGGGAGGAGAACATCACGGTGTGCGGTTGCCAATGGCCCTGTCAGTTGACATAGAGAAAGCCTTCGATAGCCTGGAATGGGAGTTCCTGTATAGGGTACTGGAGAAATTTGACTTAGGGGAACACTTTGGAGCATGGTCGAAGGTATTGTACTCCTCGGCAAAAGCAAGAGTGCGGCTGGGAGATATGATCTCAGAGCAGTGCTCGGTGCAGCGGGGAACGAGACAAGGGTGCTCGTTATCCCCGCTATTGTTCGCTCTAGCAATAGAACCTCTAGCAGCACGGGCTAGGTCAGGTCATGTTTACCAGGATCTGTGGTTGAAGGATGTACTCCACTATATTTCACTCTATGCGGATGACCTGCTCCTGTTTTTAGATAATACCGAAGATTCCTTGCAGAATGCAATCTCTCTGCTCTCGCAATTTGGAGCACTATCGGGCTTACACGTTAACTGGCGCAAGACATGTCTGTTCCCGTTGAGACCGTGTGCGCAGTCGCCGCAGTTGCCCAGGGTGATGACTTGGGAACCGACCTGTTTGACATACTTGGGGGTTCGAATCTATCATGCCGCCGCGGACCTGTTGGAGGGGAATGTGAGGCGCTGTATCAGTGCTCTGAAGGGAAGCATGGCGTTCTGGTCTACACTCCCTCTCTCAGTGGCGGGGAGAGTGGCTCTTCTTAAAATGGTGGCCTTACCTCGATTACTTTATTATTTCCGAACTTTGCCGATCTGGGTTCCCCCGAGCGTGTTTAAAGAACTGCGCTCTATGATTGTTGGCTTCCTGTGGGGGGCTGGTAGGCGGAGGGTGGCTTTGACGACATTGATGAGGCCTAAGGTAGAGGGTGGGAGGGCAGTGCCCGACTTTGAGCTTTGCTATTTGGCCGCCCAACTGCAAGTGCTCACGCAACACGTGGCAGCGGAATTTCGGGGTCCTGAAAGGTTACAAGGAGTGGGGATTCCAAGACATATACTTTCATACATTATAATGCAACAAAAACTTAACTTGAAAGAGCTGGTAAACTCGGGGGGGGGGGGGTGGCGATGATCATCCGTTCCAGCCTCCAGTTTCAGCCTCTTTCCTATCCTCCCATGTGTGGAGTGGATTTTTTAGTTGCCCGCTCAGTTAATCTTAGTGCTCCCCTTACTGTAGCCCTTTTCTATCGCCCTCCGCAGTATATGTCCTCCTTTGTTCCTTCTGGCTACGCTCGTTGTCAATAATTCCTCTGTGCTTCTTCTGGGGGACTTTAATTATGGGCCGGGCGACCCCAGAGAAGATTCGTCTTCTAAGGATTTTTCTGCTACCCTTCAGTCTCTTAATTTTTCCCCACATATACACTCCCCCACCCATATTCACGGTCATGTCTGTCCCATTCTTCCCCCCACTGTCCTCCCTTGCACCTGGTCTGATCATTCACTGATTTCTTTTTCCATTGAGCTCGGAATACAAGAGAGGTCCCCCCTTCCTAAAAAACATCATGGCCCGAAATTGGAACCGGGCGGACCTTGATTCTTTGTGTATCACCCTTGCTTCCTCTGGCCCCGACCTATGCAACCTCCCTATTGACCATCAAATAGACGCCGTGAATCACTGGCTGTCCTCTTCCTGCGAATTAGTCGCCCCCCTTAGGAAAGTCAAGACCTGTCGCCCCCATGACGCCCAAAAATGGTTTTCGGACGAGCTAAAAATCCTCAAACTGGACCTTAGACGTTCCGAACGACATTGGAGGCGCAAATACTGCCCTGTCTTGCGAGTTAAATATAAAACGCTTTTGGCGAGCTATAAAAAAGCCATTCTGCGAGCCAAAACCATTTACTTCTCGGAGAGAATCTCCCTCTCAGCTAATAAACCTAAGGAGATTTTCTCTATAGTTCGCAACCTTGTCGCATCCGACAGAGCCAATTTGAACATTATTCCTTCCCAAGACCTCTGCCTTTCCCTTAATGACTTCTTCCTGGAGAAGATTGCCAAGATCAAATCTAACATTCCTTCTGTCTCTCCGTCCCCCGCTTTTTCTGCCCCCTTTCTGTCCTCTGTTCCTCTCAATCAGTTTCCCCCCATTTCCCTGGATGTTTTCTTGGCTCTACTCCAGAAAGTGAAGTCTGGTTCCCCTGCCGACTGTGCGCCAGCTCGCATTTTGAAAGTACTCTTCACCCATTGCCCTGATCCTCCTCTCTCTCTTCTTAATTCTTCTATTTCCTCTGGTTTAGACCCTAATTACTTTAAATCCGCTATAGTTCGTCCTATTTTAAAAAAACCTGGTCTAGACCCTTCCCTCCCTTCCAACTTTAGGCCCATTTCCCTTCTCCCTTACCTCGGAAAGATCTTGGAGAGCCACATCACTTCTTGTCTCTCCTCTTATATCGAGGACAACCACCTCCTGGCCTCCCACCAAGCGGGCTTCCGACCGGCTCATTCCACCGAGTCAGTTGTCTTGTCCGTCTTGGACAAGCTAAAGAGTAAGGCAGATGCCAACTTGCCCCAAGCCTTGGTGCTCCTCGATCTGTCCGCTGCGTTTGACACGGTCGACCATGCCATCCTTCTCGACCGTGTCTGCGCAGCGGGCGTCCGGGGCACAGCCCTCTCTTGGCTCGCCTCCTTCCTTAAAGACCGGACTCAGGCGGTACACCTTTCTTGCTACTCCGCCCCTTCCCGCTTGGTCCCCTGTGGAGTTCCCTAAGGTTCTTCCCTGTCCCCTCTTCTTTTCAACCTTTATATCCGCCCCCTTATTCTTTCCCTCCTTGAGTTGGGGGTCTCCGTGTATAATTACGCGGATGACCTCCAGCTTGTTTTTGACCTTTCTTCTCCCTTGCACTCCCTATCCAAATTTCACTCCACCCTGGTCTTTATTTCAGATTGGATGAACCGGAACCAGCTGAAGCTCAATCTGGACAAGACGGAGCTGGTCCTGACTGGCCCTACCCCTTCCCCTTGGTCGACCGCCTTCTGGCCCTCCACCTCTGGTCCCCCACCTTTACCAGCGGCCTCGGCAAAGACCCTGGGTATTAAAGTCAGTCGGGACCTCTCTATGCATGCCCAGATCAGCTCGGTTGTCTCATCCTGTTTTCTTTCCCTCCGAATCATCCGAAAGGTGTCCCGTTTCTTTTCTTCGGACGCCCTTAAACTCATTATCCTGGCAATGATTCTTTCCCGTCTCGATTACGGGAACAGCCTGTACGTGGGCATCCAAGCGTACGAACTTCGCCGCCTACAGGCTGTTCAGAATCAGGCCGCCCGCCTCATCCTCCACCTCCCAAAGTCTTCCCACATTACCCCCGTTCTGAAAGCACTTCACTGGCTCCCCATCTCCCAGAGATCTCTCTTTAAGATGGGTTGTCTGGTATTTATGGCTCGGGCCCGCATTGGCCCAGCCTTTATTAACTCACTCATCACTCCCTACACCCCCAACCGTCCCCTCAGTTCCTCTCCAATGTACCTCGGTTTTGCAGATCCAAAACCGGAGGCACTAGATTCTCTGTTTTGGGTCCCTCTTTCTGGAACAGTCTCCCTTTACCAATCAGATCCATCACTATTTACTCCCAATTTCGCAAGGCCCTAAAAACCCATTTGTTTTCTATTGCATATTCCTGCTAAACAGTTTCTGGCTTCTCCCATCTCCCTCAGCTCTTACCTCTATCGCCAGGAAGCCGCTTGGTCACAGTGCGCTTTATTAAGAACCTTTTTTCATTTCATTTCATTTCATTTCAAAGACCTGACCATGAAAGAGAAAACCCTTAGGCTCTGTTGGAATAGGAGTCAGTGTAGAGCTGAGGTGCTCCACCCGTATGCACCTAAAATCCCATTGGGGATGCTGACAGCACTGCCACATGGTGGAGACTGGTCCCCCCTCATGGAATGGGAGCGGCTGGGACTCCAAGTGGTAGGCGATTTAGATGAGGATGAGGTGCTGCTGACGTTCCAAACCCTGCAGGATAGATATGGCCTCCCTGATGGTAGTTTCCTGATTCACGCGGCAGTAGCGGTGGCAATTCGGAGGCACTGGAAGGGGGGACAGGCGGAACCAGTGACAACTATGGCTTGCCAATATGTAGTAATGGCGGCGGGGACCTTTAAAGCAGTTACATGCCTCCAGTCTAGAATGTTGCGCGAGGGACTCCAACCCCTAGATAATTTGAAAGCGAAGTGAGAGGCGACCATAGGCAAACCGATACCAGACACACTGTGGGGCCACATCATGAGGAGAACATGGAAAGGGAGCAGAAATGCGCCCTTCCAGCAAGTACAATTTTTTATTTTACACCAGGCCTACCTAACCCCAGGCAAAATCCAGAAATACTTCCAGGTCTGCGGCGCAGCGTGCCCTAGGTGTTCGAAGCAGGGCGCGGACCTGGAGCACATGCTCTGGAGCTGCTCCGTTTTGGGGGATTATTGGGTGGAAGTGGGGGAGCTTCTCAAGGAGATCACTGGTAGACAATTGAACTTTGATATTGCTGTATGCCTGCTACATTGGTTCCCGCACACGCCCAAAACTAAGGTAACAAGTAAGTTAATTGCTTTAGGATTACTTTTAGCCAGGCGAGAAATTACTTGGCACTGGAAATCGAAAGAAGGGCCATCGTGTAAAAGATGTAGAGCGGAGCTACATAGATGGGCTAGCAGCAAGAGCTCCGTTAGGTTCCAATTGGCCAAACGAACGAACTATGAAAAGGCTCTGGAAATGGCTAAAGCTTGGGACACAATGGTACAGGCTCTACTGAACTCTCAGGCGGAGGGGGAAGATTGAATTATATAGAGCATACATGTGACAATTAGTAAGCGCACTGTGTTATGAGCATTCCCATCATTGCTGGTGCTATGTTGTGATATAGGTCCTTTGAAATGTGCCCACACCAATTGCCATATGGAGGGGGGGGGGGTTCTGAGGGGTTTAGTTGGGGATAAACTTGGAAACGTATTTGATGGGTCTAAAATGTGATGGATGCTGACTTTGGTTTGTATGATGTCTAAAACCAATAAAATATGTTTTTAAAAAAGGGTGAGAATCCCAAACTGCTCAGGTGGTCCATTTCCCTACAGGGGATGGACTTTATAGTGGAGCACAGACCAGGGACTGACCATGGCAATGCAGATGGTCTCTCCAGGTATTTCCACTTTGAACATGAAGACACAACTGGTCAAGGTTAGTCTAATGTCCCTGCGTTTTGGGGGGGGGGTTACGTAGGAGAGTAGGGTCTGCTTTCCTATGGTCACACCATTTTTTGCTTTTTGCTTCACTGGTTTTCGACTTCATGTGGCTGTGGGCCTGCTAATCAGACCCACAGCCCTGCTGTTCTCTCTCTAAATTTCACACCATGTACTTTAGGTACATCACCAATTGGGATTTGGGTCACTCTTATGAGTCCCTGTACTGTGTACTATAGGTACCCAGGGCATAGATGCACCCAAGGCTTACCAGGGGCTGCAGCATATATATCTGGACACATATGCACCTATACGCCACTCCTATGGCAGGCCTTAACAATCCTGAAGGCAGAGTGCTTGGTTTTATGTGAGATGGTGCTCTAGCATGAGCTGAGCCTGTCTGCAGCTTTCTGAACCATGTCCTTATAGCTGTTCTGGGATATTGCCATACCATATACTCTTAAGTGCATTATGTACCTCGCGGTCAGATGCTAACTTTGATTTATCAAAACATGTCGTGTAAGGTGTCATACGCTTTGGAATACTATCCCCTCGCCAGTTCTGGCGACTGGGGTAGCATTTCACCCTTCTAGAGAGAGAAGACATGTTACTTCCATTAATCCCGGTTAAAGTTAACCAGAGCCTCAGCATCACAAAATGGATGCTGCTGCCACAGACACAAGTCTGACCTCCTGCTGCTGGGAGTCCTTCCAGCGAGGGAGGCTTGGACAATAGGTTTCCTGTCATAGGGAGGTGCTAGCACCACCCCAGACAGGCTATAGTGTATTGGGACAGGGAGGGCTGAATGAAATGAGACACTGCCTGGGGCACACAAGGTGTCCCATGCATAGTCCAGTTCAAACCGGTGCTGGGGCACTCCAGCCCCAGCTCTGGCGCGAAACTGGACAAAGGGAAAGGGGTGTAACCACCCCCTTCCTGGGTCCCACCCATAGGAGGGACCTAGCAGGTAATCCAGCCCCTAGATTTGGTATATAGGTAGGAGTTGAGTCCCAAGACTTTAGATTTATCCTGACTGAAACTCTGATATGAAACTCTGGACCTTCGACATCCTACTCGACGTAGAAGACTGAAGAATCTCCCTTGTGGTCAAGCAGTGACCACCCTGTGCAAGCAGGCACCATCAAGCGCTCAACGGTTTGCTTTGTCGTTGCTCTCGCCGGAGCTTGAACACAGAGCCTGACTAGACCCAGACTTCCAGACTTCCTTCAGCCCGATCCACAGCCACAGCAAAGCTGAGACCAGTGGAGGCGACGCAAGACGTGGGACTGGCCATCTTGGAAAGCCAGCGAATTTCTTTCCGTGCAACTTCTGAGGCACCCTCGAAGTTGTGCATTGGGGATTTAGAAGCCCGATCCTGAGCACCAACTGCACCGAAGATCACCTCTCCACACTCACCGAGTGCTGCGTGAGGCCCCATTGCATTTTCCTGCTCGACGCGTCTGTCCGGTCACTTGTCCATTGGCTAGTGGCCTTTGTGACAACGAAACTTTTAATTTCCAATGCTGGTCTGGTTGCTCCAGACTGGCCCTTGCTCCCCTGAAAAGGAGCAGCCCATCAGACCTTGCTGGTCTGATCCAGAAGCCATCTTTGATTCCTGCGTGGGTTGCATTTGCCAAGGCCTGTTGATTCTGAATCGAGAACCGACACCGCCAACAGCGAGAGCCTTCGTGGGACAGTCCGTGCCCACCTCCTGGTCGTCATTGACGCCTCCTGGTCCACTTGGCAGCGGAGACAAACTTCACGACAGCACCTGATTGCTTCCCGACATCGCCTGGTTCCTTCCTGGTTCCATCCTGGTCACTGGCTAGTGACCCAGACTCTGTCCCCTCTGCTTTCAGGTACTCTTCATCCTCGATCTGCCCTTGGATCCAACCGGACTCTTCTCTCAAGGTTGCCTGCAGCATCTTTTCTCCAAGGCTCCATAGAACTCCACGACGAAACCCGACACACTTTGAGACCTATGCACCCGCTTCCTGTGGGTGAGGTAACGCGAGTACTGCGGTGCCCCTGTGAAGAGTAACTCTCCTAGTGTCCTAGTTTCAAGTGGTTAGCTTCTAGTCCAGTCAGAAGACTCCTAAACCTTTAACTTTCTAACTGTACGCACCCATTGACTTCTATGTGTGCACGTGTGTGCATTTAGACACTTCACCGGCATCCTGTGGGCCTCCTGCTCCCTAACTACTGTTCGTCCTGTGTAACCCCAGCGATTCCCAAGGCCCTAGGGCTTACCATTGTTCGTGACGTGGTTCTTATACTACTATTTTAGTATATGGTTTAGCGGGCCACCAGGGCCTATCCATATTTGTGCAACTTTTGTATGTTATATTAAGTTACTTGTTATGCGCTTGTGCTCCTGTTCTCATAAAGAGTTCAGAGGGTTGTTTTAGAAATAAATACATATATATTTTGAATATATAACCTGTGTGGTGTCCTTTCATTTGGTATTAAAAGGTTTGCATATGGTAAAACAGCTGGCTTCACATGCCCTCTTGAGTATAGCCTAAGACTGCTTTTGTCCATGCTACCCCTAGGATAGCTGGTCTATAAGGTTGACTTTACAACCATCACCATAAGGGTTGTTTGGACTGGTGCAAGGTGCTCACTAGAATAGTGAACATCATATACCATGCCAACTTCTCACACCACCAACACTACACCGCGATTTATTGCACCCCGACACATCATAGACAGGAGGCGATAAGCCACTTTCTAGACCGATCCCACACATCACGGAAGCAGACAAAACCACACTGGATGCCAAAATATCGGTGGCAGATGTCTCCTGCTCGATCTGTGCTTTGGCCCGGAACAAGGCACCGGGACTGGACGGTCTACCCCTTGAATACTACAGTACCTTCTCTACCCTATTGGTTCCTCATCTGACGGAAACGTTCGCGAATGCACTTGAGAGGAGGGAGCTTCCGAGCTCTCTTCGCGAATCAGTCATAGTGACTTATCTCAAACCACACCGAGACCCACAACAATTGTCTTCCTACCGCCCTATCACACTCCTCTCTGCCGACTGTAAAATATTGGGTGAAATTCTGGCAGATAGATATGAACAAATTCTACGTCCTTTGGTCCATTCGGATCAGTGCGGGTTCGTCCCCGGCAGGAACACGTCCCAAAACATACGGCGGATGTTCCATGTTCAAGATCAGGTGGGAGACTTGTACCCTCACGCGGCCTGTATAATTCTCGATCTGGATAAGGCCTTTGATACTCTCACTTGGCCATACTTCTTTGCTGTACTGCGACAGGCAGGAATAGGTCCAACTCTTCTGCAGTACACGCGGCTCCTTTACACCAACCTCACATCTCGTGTCAGACTAGGCCGATACGTCTCTTCCCCATTCCAGGTGGAGAGGGGTACTAGGCAGGGCTGCCCCCTGTCCCCCTTGATATTCGCCCTGGCAGTGGAGCCCCTGGCGATACATTTGCGTCGGGAGGGGACCACATGGGGCATTCCCATAGCGGACACTGTCCACTGCGTTTCCCTGTACGCGGACGACCTCCTCCTGTACATCCGAGATATTACTGCGGACCTTAAGCCCATATGGACAGCCTTGATGGAGTTCGCGGAGGCATCAGAACTCAAGATAAACTGGGATAAATCCACAATTTACCTATAACACTCGTCCCTTGAGCCACGGGAGATACAAGTGGGTGCGCAGCGTCTGCCTTGGAGCATGAGCGCTCCCCGTTATCTCGGTGTCCGCCTGTACCACTCCCCCACTGACATTTATGAGGGTAATTACCGTAAAGTGTTAGCCAGCATCAGATCGTCGGTGGGCTTCTGGAGGAGCCTCCCGTTGGTCCCGATCGGTCGAGTAGCCATAGCCAAGATGATCATTGTCCCCCGGCTATTATACTACTTCACAAATTTACCAGTTATTCCACCCAGGACTTTCTTTTGTGAACTAGATGCGCTCCTCCACACACTTATATGGGGGGGCTAGCCGACACCGGATAGCTCTCACCAAACTGCAGTTACCCACCACGCAGGGGGGTCTGGGTGCCCCAGCTTTCGAGTCATATTTCCTGGCGGCACAACTCCAGTGGCTGTCGTACTGGATGGCGGGTAGGCATACCGGGTAAACATACACGGCGCAGGGCCCGGTCCCCATTCCCGTACTTCGTTGTCTGTTGCTTCCGGGTACCAAACCTCGACGGACGTATCCACTGCAAGTGTCGGTGGCCCGCAGGTGCATGCAAAGAATTCACCGCATAACGGCGGGGACCCCATGTTACTCCCCTCGGCTGCCGCTGGTCGGCTGGCCCAAGCGGGAACCTTATTTCACACTCACCACGCCCCGTGCATGGACAGAATGCAAGATAACCGAGTCAGAAGCGTTATTCACGGAAGGACAGCTTCGTCCCTACGAACAGCTCATGGAGGAATATGACCTCCCCCTGGCACAGTTTTTAACACACCGACAGCTCATAGACAATTATCGCCCACACTGTGATCTTACAGCTGGCGAGCCATCAACACACCCGGTCATCCATACCATCCTATATATGGGTATCGGCCGACACCTGGTTACTTGGCTGTATAAGTCCATAAGAGAACTCGCAAACAGACCACTTCATAATCTGTGAGCCACCTGGGAAGACGAATTTGGGCAACAGCTACACGACAGGGAATGGGTTAGAGCGCTGGAATTCCCTAAGAAAGTGTCCAGAAATGCTTGTTTTAAAAACATACAGTTCTATATCTTGCATAGAGCGTACCAAACACCTGCACGCCTACAGTGGTTCTACCCAGACACTCAGTTCCTCTGCCCCAGGTGTCACTCACCAGACGCGCAATTCCAGCATATGTTTTGGAGCTGCCCCACTCTACGACAGTACTGGTCTACAATTCTGGACACAATCAAAGTACTCACAGGACTTACAGAGTTACACACGTGGGAAGCAGTCGCTCTATGAGTATTCCGAAGGCCGAAAACACACAAAGTGCAAGTCCGCTTTGCGGCTCTATCATTGCTCCTAGCCAAAAGCAACATCGCCATAAACTGGCGAGCCGCATCGGGTCCCCCGTTGGAGCATGGGTGGGAGCGGTGCAGAAATGGGCACAAGCGGTGGAGGAAACCCTGAGGGAGAAGGAAGCAAAGGGACTGCGAAAACACCCCATATCATTGGAGTGGGCCATGCTATCCCACCAGTTTAAACAAGCACACACGCGCACCGCCCCCAACACCTCTCAACGTGACCCTACGGTCCCGGCAGCGCAAACCTCGCATTAGAGCACGTATACCGCAACCCCGCGCCCCAAACCCTCATGTGTTGTGTGGGCACACCGCCGCGCGTTGCGCTCTCTACTGCACCTAGTGACGTCGTCCATCTGATAGCCCCTACAAACAATACAAGACCACACTAACAGATTGTAGCTGACACGATCCGGACATCCTCCACGATCCTCATTCCCTGACCTCCCCCCCCCCCCCGCAATGCATCCCCAGTTTATCCCTCCAAGTTCCCTTCGAAATCGCATTACAGTAAAGACAAGTGGACTACAACCCCTGGTGTCCCTGCCGTATGCAGGTGGCATGTCCGCTGGTTGAACAACAACATCACTGTTGCCTAATTGTGCATATCATAATGTAATGTGTGTTTATTGGAAAAATTTTAATTAAAAATATTATTTAAAAAAAATACAGGAGTTGACATGTTCAAGATAAACCAAAGAATGAAGATCCTCTGCTTTCTGATCAGTTGTTGGAGGCTGACGAGGGGTAGCCATTGATCTTTTAAGTTGATGGTCATTGGGTTTGGTTGTCATCGCTTTCTCAGAAGACTCAGTTTCTTGTTGTGATTCACTGGTTTCTTCTATTTTTAGACACATTTTTTCCATGCTTTTTTGGATTGCATATGACTTGCTGCATTTGTTTGATCCTTTTCACTCATCAGTTTCAATCAAATTTCAAATAACTTTATTCGGTTTTTTGATACAAAACCATAAAAGGTCATAGTTAAAAATATGAAGAATTCGCAATTTAAAAAATCCATGTTACACATCAGCTAAAATAAAACAAGTATTGTCATCAGTTCTCGTATAACTATTATTGCACTTTACATGAACCTTATTCCAGGGATTAATTTTATACAGGCTGGGGGTCCAAGCATTTCCTGTATTTCATTGAGCACTTTGAAAATCCAATCACAAAAGGTGTACAGTCAGGTTTTAACAATTGTAGGTAAAATAAGGCGGGACGGACTTGAACAAAATTTTGCCTTTTTAAAAGAGGTTTAAGATAAAAAGCCCTTGGGAATTCGTAAAATTTACAAAAAAATACAAAGTGCCACAAATCCTGTGGAGACAAATTGTCGCAGCCACAGGTTGCTAACACTGTCCCTTCGTGACATCCCCTCGGGACTCCTAAAAGTAGATCAAACAAGTTGAACCGGAACCTGATTAGTAAAAAACGCTCGTGTGAGGTTAATGGCCAGAGCAAGTAAGGTTCTACACTAGGCGTAGTTTTAAGCATTATTTGAAGACATGCATTGGGCTTACACAGTTCATTTTCCTCCCTTTCCAGTCTTTTTGGTGTGGCAAAGGACTGTTTAATGTACATAACGTCCTTCCTGGTGATTCCTGCCGGGTTTGAGAACAAATCCGGGCGTCCCTCCTTGCTAAAACTGGTCTTAAGATATTTCATCCAGGGGTTTTTGATCATATAATCCAGGCTCAATGCCTCTCTAAGAAGGCTATGGGTTAGACCAAGCTGTTTTTTGAGTCAGCATTGCCGCCAAAATAGGAGCAGCCGTAAGGGCAGTGAATCACTAATAAATGGCGTGCCAGTTTCTTCGTGCACCGCCATGTTTGGGGTCCCCTGTGGGACACACCGAAGCTGTTTTAAAAATTTATTTTCGGCCACTTGAAGAACCTCTAGATTACAGTGTCCCCATAGGTCGCTACCATAACTGGCTATCGCAATGCTCTTGGCACGGTATACTTTCAGCATAGCAGCCAATGGTCTAATACCCAATCTTGCGGCAAAATCAAATAATGCTGCATTGGCCCTGGTAACTTCTCCCTTTTTTCTGGCCAGCAAGGTGTTCCAATTTAGCTGATTATCGAAAAGAACACCTAAGTATGAAAAGGAGGTGCAAGTGGGTACCCTATTCTCATTTACCAAGAAGGGGTGTTTTTTTTTGCTCCTTTCCCCACCTGCATTACGTACGATTTTGTGTTACTTATGTGCAGGTCTCGACTGTTCATGAACTTGTGGAAGGCGTTTAACAGAGTCTGAAGCCCTTTCGGGGTGTGGGCCAGGAGGACTGCATCGTCCGCATACAGCAGGACGGGCAGTCCTCGCTGGCCCACGTACGGATAGTCGGTCCCTGTCCCAACCAAATGACTTTCAAGGCCATTAATGTATAAATTAAATAGAAAGGGGGCCAGGATGCACCATTGCCTGACCCCCCGTCTAGTATTAACATTTCTTGTAACCCTGAGGTCCATAGAGTATCTAACATTTGCCTTTGTATCTCTATGGAGATCCTTAAGGAAATTCACCAGATGTTGATCCACCCCCATGGCCTCCATGGATTGCCACAACTTTCCTCGGTTGACACAATCAAAAGCCGAGGAGAGATCCGTGAAGGCCATGTAGATGGTCCCTGGGCGTGAGAGAGTGTACTTACTCAGGATCATATAGAGGTTAAGGCATTGGGCCGTGGTTGAGTGTCCGGACCGAAATCCGTATTGGGTATCAGAGATAATCTCGTTGGCCTCAGCCCAGGTCGTCAGCCTCTTCAATATTACTCCCCCTAAGACTTTGACGATAGAATCGATTAGGGAGATGTGCCTATAGTTTAAGGTAATCCTCTCGACAAGTGGCAACACTAATGACTTAACAATCTGTTCTATCTGTGCTATTAGCCAACCCTTTCCCTGTTCAGGCACTAAGATTGTAGCTGACTGATGACCCTTCGTTGGATGGGATTGCACCCTTTTTACCATGACCAGGTCTCGGGGTTGAGAAAAGCTGGGGGTACCCGGGGGGTGTGTAGTATTGCTCCCAAATTTGGGCATCTTTGACCACCTCCCTTTTTTCCCTCCCCCACGCCGCTTCCGTTTCCCTGTACATTTTGTGCTGTAGGCTGCCCTTGTGGCTGTGGAATTATTTATAGCAGGCTTTGGGTCGGGATTGTCACTTTCCTCAGGAATATCAATGCTATCCTGAGTGTAATTTTCGAGGGAGATGGTACTTTGTCTCCCTGATTCTATACTACTCTCTGGTAGTCCTAGGTCTACAAAGCACTGGCTGGTTCTATTTTCGGGGGTGATGCAACTCTGTATGGCGCCCAATGAGGATCTTTTTGAGCTAAGCGATCCAGTTGAGAGCCTTTTGACAGTGAGGTCGATCTCTCTTTCAAGGGCTGCAGCTGCCCTAATAATAAAGTTATCTAGGGTTCCTGCAATACTCCCCCCTTTGGCTGATTTTATGGGCATGACTAGGTGTAAGGTATAGGCACAGGCTAAGTATCTAGAGATAAAGAAAAACAGGGAAGAATATAAAACTTAAAACTTGAAACCCTCTCAGTCCTCCAAAGAGTTCTAACAATGTCTTGATCACCTGTGGTTGCAGTAACAGTAGTAATCAATGTTCCAGAGCTTAGGGGGGTGGCCCGTCCCGTCCTCAGTCGACCTCGGACGGCCACTGACGGTCCCGCCCTTGTCCCCGGCTTCTCCCGGGACGCTCCCGCGTAGCGGGCGTCAAGATCGATTAAGTAGCACCTGAGTTGGCCGTGGGCGGAGCTTCCAGCCGAACGCGTGACCAGCTGTATCAGGTCAGGCAGGGACTCCTGGTACTTGGAGTCCCTGGGGCGTTCGGTGCGTTCTCCAAGCTAGCCCTTTTGCCCCGCAGCAAACAGACACGGCTCCCAAGACAAACAGCGGCTCCCTCCGGTGTCAGTGACCGCGAAGCGGCACCTGCGAAGCGGTTGCTGTGAGGCGAGGGTCCAAGGGTCACCTCTCACGCCAGCAGCAGGTAAGGATGGCTTCACCCAGTCCCAAAGTCACAAGCAATCAGTTTCAATCTTTTGTGAACCTATATCTTGCTATATTTCTGCAGCATCTCAAACTCTTTTCTGTCCAGCCGCCCTTGATGTTAGCTTTTCTTTGTTGAAGGAGTCCTCAGATTTTGTAGTTAGCATCAGTCTGTTAGGAGGTAAAAATCTTCTGCTACCACCTACTTCACTCATGTTTACGAATTTGAATCAACTGAAAAACTGAAACAAAACAATATTAAAATAAACTACCAATATGATGTCTGAAGCATGTCACTTTAGAGCTGCCATTTTGGAAAATGGCAGAAAGGTTGCTCTGAGGAATTAATTTCTGTCTCTATCACATGCTACGTGATCCCCAAAACCTGTGTTTTGACACAAAATGAAGTATATAAGTCTCATGATTCGTGAAATATTACATCACCACTGCAACACATCTGCCATTTTTAAAAATGTCGTCCTGAAAAATTGAGTCTGATTAAAAATGTCTACCCAAGTTAAATTACTTCTCTATTGATACAAAAACACAAATGAAAAATGAAAATCTATGGACAATAATTTTTGAGGGGGATATCAAGGGGCCAGGACTACTACTCCTTCATCTCCAGGCTTGAATCTGGCTCATGCACAATGCATGTGATGGGCACAGCCCAGTCTGTAAAAGGTGAGTTTTAGAAGTTGGGCGAGAGGCAGGACCCCCTCTTGTGTTTGAAGCACCCTGACTCCCCCCCAGAAGGATCATAGAAAGAATCGGAGGCACCTGGCCTCACTAGATTCCGAAACCTAGATCCATTGGGCAACAAAACACACCACTAATATTGTGAGGTCCCCCTGACTATAGAGACGTACCATATCAAGGAGTACATAACATCCCCTTTCCAGTTCCAGTTCCCTGCGTAGGATCAGTGCTGCAGCAGTGAGCTGAGAACCCTTCAAGAATCCAAGTGCTGGACATGCTCTCACATACCCGCTGATCACTGCTCTACAGTAACCCATTGCACATCTAACACATACTCATTGGATGTATTTTGCCTCTTTTTCTAGGTATGATTCAAGCCCTGGGAGGTTTCTTCGCTTACTTTGTCATCTTATCAGAGAACGGGTTCCTGCCTTGGACTCTGCTTGGCATCCGAGCCACGTGGGATGACCATTCGGTCAACGATGTAGAGGATAGTTATGGACAGCAATGGGTAAGTTGCCACTTTTGCTCAAGTCTTACTCAGTGTACTCTTTGTTGAGAACTAGAATGGTGGTTTCCACATCTGCTTTCAGACGTGAGCCAACACAAGGGTAGACAGGCGGTGATAACGTCCCAAACATATCCTACGCTGTGTGCCCAGATTCCCTCATGCTTGATTAACTGCTGTGCCTGACTTCAATATTTGTTTGCCTTTGCCCAGGAATATATATAATGTTGTTGTTCTTCCAGTTAAACTGTTCTAAAGTTCTAATCCAGACAGAATCATTTGGATGGATATGTCTACATTAGAACTGACACCCAGGATGTAAACGTCTGAATGCTCGGCAGCAATTGGCGGTTGAGGTCTGTATACCTATAGCCTACAATTTACGGAGTTAAGAAACTGCAAAAATTTGGTAAGAAGCAAAAGGCACAAACTTAACCCTGGTCAGTTATTATAAAGTCTGAATATTTTTAAGTGTAGCTCAGTGAGGCTATCCCACCTTAGATTTTCCTCACACGTCAAGGATTCCTTGAGTTTTCCGCTGATGAACTTCTTCCCATTTCCACTTTCAGACTTACGAGCAGCGCAAGATCGTTGAATTCACATGCCAAACTGCCTTTTTCATCAGCATTGTGGTTGTGCAGTGGGCCGACTTGGTCATTTCCAAAACTCGAAGGAACTCAGTATTCCAACAGGGAATGAAGTGAGTATGGCCTGAGCTACACCCCTACCCTGAATCCTTTCTACACACCTCAGACTCTTACACAGTAACACATTGATCACTTAATGGCAGTTGCAAGAGCCTCATTCAGGACACAAGTAGAAAGGAGGCTTTCTTACAAACATCTGATCATTCTATTGTACTGTTGTACCTCAAGCATGAGGTTGCTGGTAAGATACCCATATACAACCCGTAATAGTCAACCGCAGCTAGTTCGAGGTAGTCCGTCTTCAATTGTCCCAGCGATAAGCAGAACTAGGTGATGGTACATAATGAGCTATTCTTCTAAATATCTCAACTCTGTTTTCTAGGAATACAGTTTTGATCTTCGCCCTGTTCGAGGAGACTGCACTGGCTGCTTTCCTGTCATACTGCCCCGGAATGGATGTAGCCCTCAGAATGTATCCACTCAAGTAAGCAATGACAAGAATCAAATTAATTGTTCTTACATGCTGTGGCCTGAAGGTGTTGTTGAGTCGGCCTTTTGCCCTTGCACCTTCTTCCAGGCTGTAGTGAGATGGTGTCATCTTCCAGCCATCGTCGAAGCCCTCATATTCCATCACCAGCTAACAACACTTCTCATTTCCTTGCTCACACCCAAGAAAGTAGTTCTAATTTAGCTTCAGTAATTTTAGAATCCACATTGATTTGGCATCGTCGAGCCAATTTTAGCACAACTCCATTAGGCCCCGTGATGAGATTTAAACATCTGGTAGAGACATCTAGCTGCAGATTCCTTACCTTTGAATTTCCCAGGCGTCGTGTAGGAGGCTGGCATAGTATATGGTGCACACTTATTCAAGTGGTGCACCTTGAACTAATCCAGGTAACCCTTATGGTGATTTGAGTGGTCTTTGATAACCTTAGAAAGTACTCAAAGTGGTAGCTTTGGAGAGCAGCCTTCAGGCTTATCTTGAAGGAGTGTTAATCAGATTGTTTTAACAGTTTAGTCTGTAGTGTAAGTTAAATGAAAGAAACACACACACTGTTTATATAAAAATACGTCTATTTCTTACCCAAAAACTCTATAACAAATTGGTATATCTCCTACCCAGAAGATATCAACACAATACACAAGAATATTTAAAATCCAATCATGTAAGTAGCACCAACTACAGTGGTCTCCAGGAGAAGAGCAAAGTGTATAATAAGAAAGTGGAATGCTAACTGCAAAGGAGGACGGGGCTTGGACCAAAAGAATCAGAGGAGCTGGGGACACAAGGAACCACCCAAAGGAAGTACCCAGGAAACCCACAAAAACTGTGTGCAGAGTGGGAACACAGCTCCGTGCCCAATCAAAGTCAAATGAGAAGTCACAGTTGCCATTTTGGAGAAGAACGACCCTTCCCTCTGACCCAGGAGAATTCCCTTGGAGGGCGGAAGGTTGGAGAGCTACCCCACCCGTGGATGCCCTGGGAACCAGCTTACCTACAACAGTGAAGTCAGGTGCATAGGGGTGAAGAGACGTCGGAAACCTCCATAGACGACAATCAAAGACTTAGAAGAAGATGCCTCTGGAGAAGTTCAGGAAGGAGTCCGGTGGAATCTGAGGGTGGATTCCGTAACTGCAGAACCTGCAAGAGAGGGGACAGGTTCTATGACACTCGGAGGTGACCAGGAGGCACGGATACACAATGTACACCTATGTTGGGAGGTTCTGAACTGACGATGGAGACCAGGCGCTGCTGAGGAAGACTAGGAGCCATGCACAAGCTGTCCCATGTCGAATGTTGGTGAGTAGGTGGTCAGTGTCTGGAGGTAGCACCAACAAGCCTTGGTAGCTGCAACTGGCATGGAAGACGAAATAGGAGCAAGGTTGGGACCAGCAAGGTTCAGGCGACTCACCAACAGCAGGAGAGTCACAGCAGGCCTGAGCAAGCAAGGGAGCCCACTGAAGTAGTAGAAGATCCTCAGGTGGACCCACAAGCCGAAGGCACATGAGTCGCAAGAGGACCTCAAGCAGCTCACCAAAGATGAAGGCCCAAGGTGCAGAGGATGCAGCGAGGACACTGATCTCGAGGGAAGAGATGCTGAAGGCTGGAGCTTCTTGTAGCCTGAATATCTCTGGGGTGCAGAGCCAACAACCCTTGGCAACGGCAAGTTTACGCAGTGCACAGGGGTTCGGTCCAAGGGGTTAAGACGAGGGATACTTGCCTCAAAATTGCAGAGGGGACAGGTCAGGCCTTGCGGGAGTGCAGAACTACCAGTGCTGAACTTCAGGAAACGCCTGACAAGAGGCCCACAAGAGGGCAGGAGCAGCAGACCAGTCAGCTTCTTTGCTGTCCCTGCAGATGCAGGCAAGTGACTCCTTCGCTCCATGGGAGATTACTCCAGGTGTCCTTGATGCCCACACATGTGTTCAAGAAGCACAGACCTAGATGATGATGAAGTCTTGAAGAACAGCGAGACTAGGAGCAGCCGGAGTCTTCCTTAATGCAATCTATGTTCCAGTCAAAGTCCAATGAAGTCCAAGTGTCCAGACGGTCGAAGAGCGATGTTGTTTTAGGAATGAGTCTTGCCTCACAACAAATCTAAGGAACCACCCACATGTAAATCTTTACGTACCCTATGGAAAGGGTTGGAACAACTTAGGGGCCTCTCGGAGGAGGGGCTGCAGAGGTGAGGATACTCCTATGCCCTTTGTCGAGTTTCATGCCAAAGTGGGAGCCAGGGTCTCCCTGAACTGGGTCAAACTGGAGTAAACAAGGAGGGCACCAAATATGCCCTTCAAAGTAGTCTGGTGGCACTCGCAAGCACGCCCAGCCCAGCACACTAAGTCCTGTCTGGGAGGTGCTTACACCTGCCTGTGGCAGGAAACCTATTGTTCTACTCTCCCCTGCTCGAGCTCAGCTCAGCAGCAGGAGAGCAGAATCGTGTCTGTGTTGGGGAGCAGCACTCGCTTGCTGGAAGACCCTGAAAGGCTGTTACCGGGAGTACAGAGGGGGTATCC
This sequence comes from Lissotriton helveticus, assembly GCF_964261635.1. Classification (NCBI taxonomy): domain Eukaryota; kingdom Metazoa; phylum Chordata; class Amphibia; order Caudata; family Salamandridae; genus Lissotriton; species Lissotriton helveticus. The sequence continues at coordinate 56,920,025 of NC_136069.1, read as the reverse complement.
AAAGGAGACCTCCAGTACATGGGATCACACTTCCAACACTGAAACCAGTGTTGGGGTATGAATCCAACATGTTTGATACCATGACCAGGTTCTGTGCACCCACTATATAGTTAGACATCTTGTAATGACTGATGCCCACTATATGCATTTAAATGGCAAACCACACTTACAAAGCCTGGAGAATCGACTCTGGGGTTTGTAGGAGTGTCCTGCTCATGCAGGGGCAACCTCACTTGTATAACCAAGCACCCTTCCCTCAGAACTGAGAGCCTGCCATAGGGGTAACGTAGAGGTTTATATCTGTCGAGAGAGGTGCAAGCACCTACTCACACAGGCTGCAATGGCAGGCCTGAAGTCACAGTTTAAGTGAACTCCCACTGGTGGAAAAATACATGCTACAGCCCATGGGAAACACCTGGTGTACCTATGCCCTGGGTACCTCAGTACCATGTACTAGGGACGTATAAGGGTACACCGGTAGACAATTGTGGAGGTACTAAAGTACTTACCATCATCAGTATAGGAATTAAAGCACAGTTTCTGGGGTCCTGATTAGCCGGACCCCAGAAGTCTAGGTCAAAAACACACTGACACCAAGCAAAAAGTGGGGGTAAACATGAAAGCAGATCCTACTTTCCAACACCCCCCCCCCCCCCAAATGAAAGGAGTTGAGACTAACCTTGCCCAGTTGAGTCTACATTTTCTAAGCGGAAATATCCGAAGAATCCATCTGCGTTGGCATTGTTACTCCCAGGTCTATGTTCCACAGAAAAGTCCTTCCCCTGTAGGGAAATGGACCAGCTCAAAAGTTTGGGATGTTCACCCTTCCTTTGTTTAAGCGATAAGAGGGGCGTATGGTCTATCTGAACAATGAAGTGAGGGCCAAACAGGTATGGCCTCAACTTCTTCAAGGCCCTGACCACAGCAAAGACCTCCCACTCAATAGCTGACCAACGCTTCTCCCTGGGGGTCAATCTTCAGCTTATAAAAGCTAGTGGTTGATCCTGGCCATCTGCAACAGGTTCTGACAATACTGCACCTACCCCTTTCTTAGAAGCATCTTTCTGGACATTGAGGTTTTGGAGAAATCAGGACTTTTCAGAATTGGAGCAGAGCACATGGCTTGCTTCAGGTCATCAGAGGCCTTCTGACAGCTAACTTGACAACTAACTGTCCACTGAACTTTCTTAGGCATTTTCTTGGAGGTGAGATCATGGAGGGGTGTCACTAGGGATTTATAGCCCTTTTCAAACCTCCTGTAGTACCCAGTCAGACCCAAGAAATCTCTAACCTAAGTCCTTCATGTTCTGGATTTTGCTCTCCAATGGCTGAATTTGGTTTCCATCTATTAGGTGACCCAATTACACAACCTTACTGTGCCCTATCTGGCACTTCCTGGCCTTGACAGTGAGGCCTGCCTTTTGCAGGGCTTTAAGAACATTTCTGAGTTGGACCAGGTGATCGTCCCAGGTGGAGCTAAAGGCAGCAATATCATTCATCTAGATTTGCTGCACTATAGGCTTACAAACCTGTCAAGACTTTGTTCACCAGCCTCTGAAGGTGGCAGGTGCAATCTTCAACCCAAAAGGCATAACAATAAATTGATAATGCCCAATAGGGGATGAAAATGCTTTCTGATAGATACATCTGCCGTGTGGATTCCTCACCTTGTGAATATCCCCTTGCGTCAGCAACATTCGGAAATTCTTTTTGTAGCTTCGCGCCGACGTGGATCCGGACGTCACAGAGGCACGGCATCGCACGCGACCTCGCTGACATCACCGGCGCCTATAACAGGCCCACGCCGGCGTGATGACATCAGTTCCCTTTTTTCCGCGTCGTCGACGCTAACGGTTTTCAGGGATCGTGTAGTAGCTTACAGTAACTTTGTTACTATTTCTTCGTATTTGTGTCTTTCTTACATTCTCTTCGAGATGTCGTCGAAGAAGACGGGATTTAAAGCCTGCGGTGAATGTGGCAAGACCATGTCAATCACCGACCCCCACGAATGCTGTGTATGGTGTTTGAGCTCAGACCATGATGTCGAGGACTGTTCCTGCTGCAAGAAGATGACTCCAAAAGCCTTAAGAGAGAGGGAGACAAAGCTCCTTATGGCGAAACTCAAGAGCAAAAAAGCTAAGAAGTCGTCAAAATCTCGATCTCGTCGGTCGAGGTCGAGGTCTCGTTCGAGGTCACACTCGGAGTCATCGTCAGCACACGCTTCGAAGTCATCGAAGAAGAAACACAGAAGGAAGTCCCATGAGTCACGTCATCACTCCGGGAAGGACTCTAGCTCGAAACCGAAGTCCCAGATCAAGCTCGTGTGTAAAGAAGTGGAGGTTTCGGAGTCGGAACATGAAGAGGCTGTGCATCCGGTTTCACCCGAACCTCAGGAACAGGTCCAATCTCCGATTCTATCGAATCCTTCTGGTCAGGAGGATGAAGGTGAGGAGCAGGGGGCTGGTGGAGCCGAAGTTCCGGCACCCGATGGTTCATCGACTCCGGTTCCGGCGCCCGAAGAAGAGGTCGACGTCGTATCGACTCCGCCTCCCCGGGAACAACCGAGAGGTCCGTATCCTGAGTTTCCGACTCCAGGTCAGGATCCTTCCCAGTTCCTGAACGCCATGTATGGTGTATATTCAAGGGCAATGTTCCCGTCTGGTGCACCTGTTGGTCCCACGGGTCCTATGGCCTTTAACTTAGGGGTTCCGCAGGCTTATGCCCCTGCACCCTTCATGCCCTTTATGCCGGCTCTACCGCCGCATTGGCATTTTCCGACACCGAAGCGCACGACGCCGGCTCCATCGATGCCGATCCCATCGACGCCGATACCCGTGACTCCGAGGCAGGATTCTGTCCGACCTCGTGTCGAGAAGCCTCGTCCGACGTCGGGTTCGACGCCGGCAGTGACCCCGTCGGAGTCGATTCCGAATCCTTTAACTTCGATTGTGAAAGAAAGGTCTCGGAGAAAGGCCCAGAGACTTTTAGAAGAGGAAAAATATGGGTATTCTGACACTGAGGAAGGAGAATTACAGGATTCTGAAGATCCTTTTGATGACTTATGTGAAGCCAGTGGTCTTGAACTGTCACCTGAATGGGAGTTGGCTTCTGTATCGAATGCTCCATCTAAGGATGTGGTGCCTTACCACACTGTGATTAAGAAGGCAGCGAGTTTACTAAACATAACTCTGCCTACAGCTGATTATAAACCCAATATTTTAACTGAGGTACTTCATTCACCCTCATCTGTGATCGAGCCTATGTTACCATTCAATGAGGCGTTGTCTGAACCTGTCTATGAGGTCTGGAAGAAACCCTTGTCTGCTCCAGCTGTTTCTAGAACGGTGGCGAGAAGGTATAGAGCTGCACCGGATGATCCTGCATTTTTAACAACGCATCCTCTTCCTGAGAGTTTGGTAGTGCAGGCTGCCTGTTCTAAAAAATCTGCTGGGGCATTTCCACAGGTTCCTGGAGACAAGGAATCCAGGAAACAGGACCAAAATGCTAAAAAGGTTTTTTCATCAGCCAGCATGGCATTGAAATCAACCAATGCTACGTGTTTGATGGGGAGATATATCCATGCTTTGATGGACTCTGTCAAACAACTCATTCCAAAGGTTCCTGAGGATGACAGGAAGGATTTTCAAGAAGTAATCTCAGACACCCAAGCAGCTGCGAGACAGGTCATCCAGAGTGGTTTGGACACTGCAGACTCGGTGGCAAGAGTCATGGGTTCCTCTGTGGCTACTAGGAGAGCTGCTTGGCTCAAATCTTCAGAGTTTTCTGCTGATGTCCAGTCTGCTTTAATGGACTTACCCTTTGATGGTTCAGGTCTGTTTGGAAAGAAAGCTGATACTGCCTTGGAACGTTTTAAGGACAGTAGGGCCACTGCAAAATCTTTAGGCCTTCAATCCAGAGGTACTACCGGAAGACGCTTCAGAGGATTTGGCCGATCTTCCTTTCGATCTTACAGATCATTCCAGCAGCAGCAGCCTCAGCAGCAGCAGCAGAACACGCTGTACAAGTCGTACAGAGGCAGACAAAGACCCCGTCCTAGAGGTCGTCAAGCTTCCTCCTCCTCCTCCTCCTCTCCTTCCCAACCCCCGGCCAACGCAGCAAAGCAGCCCTAGATCCGCCATTCCGGATCATGTGGGCCCAGTAGGGGGTCGGCTTACTCATTTTCTACAAGATTGGGAATTTATAACATCGGATCTTTGGGTTCTCAATCTTGTAGAGAATGGGTATGCTCTTCCTTTCCAGGAATTCCCTCCCAATTACCCTCCTTGCCAGGGTTATTGTTCAGAAGACCACCTGCTTCTCTTGCAGGAAGAAGTCCTGGCATTATTTCGAAAGGGTGCAATAGAGGTGGTTCCAGGGCAGGAAAGGGGTCAGGGGTGCTACTCCCGGTATTTCCTGATCCCCAAGAAAGATGGCAGACTTCGGCCAATCCTGGACCTCAGGATTTTGAACCTTTACCTGAAGCAGGAAAAGTTCAAAATGCTCACTCTTGCACAGGTTCTTCAGGCGCTGTTGGAAGAGGACTGGATGGTGTCGATCGACTTGCAAGATGCGTATTTTCATATTCCCATCTTGAAGTCTCACAGAAAGTATCTCCGTTTCACGGTTGGGTCACAGCATTACCAGTTTGTGGTCCTTCCGTTTGGCCTTACTACTGCACCTCGAGTCTTCACCAAGGTGATGGCAGTGGTGGCAGCTCATCTCAGGAGAACGGGGATTCATGTATTTCCGTATCTAGACGACTGGCTGATCAAAGCGGAGTCGCCAGAGAAGGTGCTCCATCATCTGCAAGAGACAACTCAGTTGTTGCACAGGTTGGGTTTTTCGATAAATGTACCCAAGTCTCACCTGGTGCCCTCACAGCGCAACCTGTTCATAGGTGCGGTACTGGACACAACCGTATGTCGTGCATTCCCTCCCCCTCAAAGAATTCGCGACATACGGGAGATGATTCCTTTATTTTACAATGGAGCGGTCGTTCCAGTCCTGAAGGTCCTTCGCCTACTCGGTCTGATGGCTTCATGCATTCTGTTGGTCAACCATGCACGCTGGCACATGAGGGCACTCCAGTGGTGCCTCCGCAGGCAGTGGTATCAGCACAACGGAGATCTCGGGGAGTCAGTGAGGATCTCCAGGGAAGCTGCAGCGGATCTGTCTTGGTGGAGCGTGGAAGGCAATCTGTCACAAGGAAAGCCTTTTCAACTTCCTCCAGCGGTGGCCACAGTGATAACGGATGCATCCACTCTCGGGTGGGGTGCTCATCTGGGAGACCTGGAGGTCAAGCGTCTTTGGTCTCCAGAGGAAAGGTTGCTTCACATCAACCTTCTAGAATTGCGGGCGATACGTTTGGCGCTCAAGGCCTTCCTCCCTTCCCTTCGCGGTCAGTCAGTCCAGGTCCTGACGGACAACACGACCGCGATGTGGTACATCAACAAGCAGGGAGGAGTGGGGTCGCAGTGTCTCTGCAGAGAGGCTCTGCGTCTCTGGTCCTGGGTTCAGGACCATCAGATTTGTCTGATGGCAAATCATCTGGCCGGGGTTCTGAACGTTCGTGCAGACAGTCTCAGTCGGCAGTTCTCTGCCGATCACGAGTGGAGGCTTCACCCGGAGGTGGTTCACGACATCTTTCAGATGTGGGGGACACCTCGGGTGGACCTGTTCGCCACTCACGAGAATGCTCACTGCCTGTCATTCTGCAGTCTCCAGTATCCGATGCAAGGAGCCTTGGGGGACGCGTTTCAGTTGAGTTGGGACTCGCAGCTCCTTTACGCGTTTCCTCCCATACCCTTGATTCCTCGGGTTCTGAGGAAGATTCGCCAAGACCGGGCCCAAGTCATATTGATCGCCCCGGATTGGCCAAGAAGGGTGTGGTATTCAGACCTTCTCCACCTCTCCTCTCACCCGCAGCTCCGTCTCCCTTACAGGGCAGATCTCCTCTCTCAGATGGAGGGGCAGGTTCTACACCCCCACCTCCAGACCTTACACCTTCATGCCTGGAGATTGAGCGGGGCAACTTGATTTCTTTTTCTCTCCCTCACGATGTGGTGGATGTCATTTTGTCGGCCAGGCGTGACTCCACTAAGTCCATCTATTCTTATAGGTGGTCTAAATTTGTTGTTTGGTGCAGGGAGAAGTCTATAGACCCTTTGAGGTCCCATTTATCTGATGTGCTCCAGTTTGCCCTTTCCCTGGCCCAGCAGGGGCTTGCTGTTGCCACGGTGAAGGGATATCTGATTGCGCTGTCGGCATTTATCTGTATGCCTGACCAGCCTTCTCTTTTTAAGTCTCCCATTGTTTTAAGGTTTCTGAAGGGCCTTACTAATAGGTTCCCTCCTACACCCTTTGTTGTGCCTCAGTGGGATTTGAACCTAGTTTTGACATTTTTGATGGGTGCTCCCTTTGAGCCTCTTCACAAGTGTCCCATGAGGCTTCTGACTTTGAAAACGGTTTTTCTCGTTGCAATAACCTCAGCAAGGAGGGTAAGTGAGCTTCAAGCTCTTAGTTCCAAGCCCCCATTCCTGACCATTCATGCTGAACGAATGGTTCTTAGGACCAGGGCTGTTTTTCTGCCTAAGGTGGTGACTCCTTTCCACCTTGGTCAATCCATTACCCTTCCTACCTTTTATCCTCCCCCTCACCCTTCCAAGGAGGAGGAGAGATTACACCGTCTTGACCCCAAGAGGGCGGTGTCTTTTTACTTGGACAGGACAAAGGACTGTCGAGTGGACGACCAGCTCTTCGTTGGCTTTGCTGGCTGCAAGAAAGGAAGAGCGGTCCATAAGAGGACTCTGTCGAGGTGGATCGTGCTCTGCATTAAGATCTGCTACTCTTTGGCTGGTAAGGACCCTCCAGAGGGTATTAGAGCACATTCGACTAGAGCAAAGTCTGCATCATCTGCTTTGTCTAGAGGTGTACCTGTTGAGGACATTTGCAGAGCCGCGACTTGGGCCTCCCTCCACACTTTCGCGAAGCACTACTGCTTGGATACCGAGGTGAGGAGGGACGGCCATTTCGCTCGCTCTGTCCTCCAAGATTTCTTGGTATAGCAGAGTGGACACCCTCCTCCGGGAGTGGGGACTGCTGTGGGACTCTATTCACAAGGTGAGGAATCCACACGGCAGATGTATCTATCAGAAGAACAAGTTACTTACCTTCGGTAACGCTTTTTCTGGTAGATACTATATCTGCCTGTGGATTCCTCACTGACCCACCCGCCTCCCCGTTGTCCACTCTTCTATGCCAGAGTTTCTATGATGTGTTATTTTATTGTCATGGAAATGTTTATTTCAAATGTTGTTATTGCATTTGCTTCACACTGTGTGTGTTACCTTGTTTCTATACTACGTATACTGTGTATATTTCTACTATCATCGGTCCGTCCGTGTGCCTCGATGGCACGGAAAAAAGGGCGGAACTGATGTCATCACGCCGGCGTGGGCCTGTTATAGGCGCCGGTGACGTCAGCGAGGTCGCGTGCGATGCCGTGCCTCTGTGACGTCCGGATCCACGTCGGCGCGAAGCTACAAAAAGAATTTCCGAATGTTGCTGACGCAAGGGGATATTCACAAGGTGAGGAATCCACAGGCAGATATAGTATCTACCAGAAAAAGCGTTACCGAAGGTAAGTAACTTGTTCGTTACTGGCAAACCATCCTTGTAGAGTATGATTTGCCAGTAACCAGTAATCAGTTCTAGTGACTGCATTGAGTCCCCTGTAATTCACATAGAACCTCAACTCTCTCTTATCATCCTTGGTGTAAGGTTTTGGGACAAGGATAGCGCAGGGGCTATCTGAAGTCTTAATGACCCACAAATCCAGCATCTTTTGGACCTCAGTCTTGAAGCAGTCTCTAACATGCTCAGGCTGTCTGAACATTTTGTTTCTCACAGGCAGGCTATCTCCAGTGTCCACCTCATGGGTATACCATGTTGTCTGACTGTGTGTCTGAGCAAATAATTTACTG